>NW_023425404.1:45750553-47245553 GCF_014108245.1 Pipistrellus kuhlii
CACTTTTGTATAGTCCCTTTATAAATAAACCTTTCTCTAATTATTCTTGTTCAATGTGTCATCTATTTCCTGTTTGGACTTGAATGAGTCATTGTCTTAAATACACATTGATTAAATGAGCCAGTGAAGTAATGAGTTAATGGAATATTTCATATAATTTTTAAAATAGTGTTCAAGAGCAAGAGATTAAGATTTAGCTAAATCTGGATTCAAATTCTAGCTCTGACACCTGTTAGAAGAGAAATCCTAGGCAAGTTACTTAAATTATTTAAACCTCAGGTTCATTATTAGTAAACTACGAATAACTAATTTGTTGGCTTTTAATAAATAATTTATTTTAATAACTAATTTATTTTAAGCATTAGCTGAGAAAATAGATGAAGAGCACATATGTATATTGCCTACCACATAGTAGGTGCTTAATAAACCAGTTCATTAAATAATTATTTATTGAGTGCCTACTATGTGTCAGGCACTATACTAATTATTCATTTGTGATTAAGAATGTGACTAAAACAAATATAGTTCCTTCACTCAGGTGGTTTTGGGTCTGATAGGAGACAGATACTTTAATGTCAAACAATTGTAGTCTTAACTATAGAATCCAAATGGAGATGAGTACTCTGAAGAAAAAGAATATGGATTCACAAAAGTATATAATGCAAGAATATGAAAGGAAAGAGTAAATTCACTAAAAGTCACATTATAAGTAAAGAACCTATTGCAGGCATGAAGATGGTGAGGTTAAAAATAAAACCTAAGCAGGCCAGTGTGGAGCATAGAGAGCAAGGAGGCTAGAGATGAATGAGTGCCTAGAGACATGCGTGAGGGTTGGACCATGTAGGACCCTTTGGTCCATCTCCAGGATTTTGGTCTTTATCCTAAGAACATTGGGAAGCCACTGCAAGTTTACAAACTGATGATCTGTGTTTATGTATTAAATTTCAAAAGTTCACTCTTAAATACAGTGCTTGCAAAGGTGATAAATAGCAGATTCCAGAAAAATATCTGATTGTTTTAGGGAATGAGGAAAAATATTGATTAAAGTTGGGGGAAGAGTAGATTTAGGGAGACAAAGTTACTTTGGGTTAGAATATTAATCATGGAGCTAGATTAGACACCTAGATTTCTGTCAGCTTTCACAACAGGATGAGAATTGGTGCCCTTTGCTAAGGTGAGGAAATTTGGAGCATGGAGACCATGCAGTATAGAAATGGACATATGCCTAGTGATTACAAGTTGGCTGGACAAAGGCCACTTGAGAAGCCTAAGAAAGATAATTGTATAAGCAATTATCTATCGGGATTTAAATATATGAGTTTTTAGAGCTTAGGAGCAATTTGAATTGGAGATATACATTTGGTCTATAAATAATAATTGGAGTTGTGGTCTTAAGTGAGATTTCCCAGGGAAGGTTGACTAAAAACATAGAGAAGATGGCCTCTACAAGCTTAATGAATCCCAGTATTTCATGGCTGAGTAGAGAGTGGTGGTCATCATGGAACACAAATAAGGAGCTACCAAAGAGGTAGGAGGAAAATCAGGAGAACATTGTAACAATCTGTGTTTCAAAAAGATGGAATAGACAACAGCCAAAGGCTGCTGAGAGGTCAAAAAGGCATAAAAATATTGATGATAGCACTAGATCTATTGAGTGGTGTGATTGGCCTAGAAACTAGACTGGGTAATGAGTAAGAGATAAGGAAACAAGGACTGTTGAGTATAGAAACGTCTTTCAAGAGATGTACCTTTGAAGACAAGAAAATATGTTTATATCAACCTCTGTGCTGTAGATATCTATATATATAAAAACCCAGTGACCGAATGGTAGAATGACCAGTGTGACCGGTCGATAAGTCACTATGATGTGCACTGACCACCAGGGGCAGACGCTCAATGCAGGAGCGTGATCAGTGTGCTCCCACAATGGGAATGCCACTTGGATGACCTGAATGAGCGGCATTCCCATAGCAGGAGCTGCTCAGAGGGCAGGTCCACAGCCGCTTGGCTGACTGGGATGATTGGTGCTCCCATAGCAAGCCAATGCCCACAGGCCATGCTCTTCACTAGTGCACGAATCATGCACTAGGCCTCTAATATTTAAATAAATGCTTAGAAATACATTAAATAGATTCTTTGCTAGTCTGGTGTGCATGTATGTCTAAGAAATGTAAATTTTAGCACACAGCTGTTAATATTTCAGCTTTTAGCAATCACAAACTTTATTTGCTTTTTGTGATCTGTGCGGCAACAGCACAGCCATGGATGAACTTGAGGGAAGGCAGTGAAGGATTACAAAAGACAGACAAGAGAATAAAGCTGGAGCTAGGTGGAATGCTGACCTTTGATTAGAGAGACAGTGCCACAGCTTGCAAGTCGAGTCTTTGTTTTATAGCCAGATTCCACGAGGCAAAGTAAGGGCGTGGTCAAGATGTTTATAACATTCTCATGGGTTTTGAATCTACTAAATTACATGCACCTGATCAAGCTTTGTTTACTCTCTGCAGCCTATATCACTTAGTCATCTGGGAGCCGCTCTCCACAGAGATCTTTAATATAAAAGAAATATTTCCCACCCTCATTGTCCACATAATTTTAATAAATGATTTGAGAAAGTGTGGGTGGCTTCCTTTACACAGAAGTGGCTGGGAAAAAGGCACTGAGGTACAAGTTTCAACTCAAGACAGTGAATTGTTCTGAGACCTAATCTTTGCTTCAATTTCTCTTCAAAGTATTAGTTAGGTGTAGTGGTTAATAATGCAGATTTTATGATAAAAGAAAACATGATAATTTCAAGAGATACATCAAAAGTGCTTTATTCAAAGTAATGTCTATTGCTAGCTACATATTTTCCCCATCTTTCAGTTAATTTGTAGATCTGTCTCAATAGAACTTTTCTTGTTTTGAGGGAAACCATTCAGAGACCCCATTTTCTAATTCTTTGTATGTTTGAAGTGCTGCTCAGAAAGTGTGTGTGTGCCATCAATTGCAACAAGTGGTAATCTGAAGGAGCAAGGTCTGGTGAATATGGTGGGTGGGTTAATACTTCCCAGACAAGATCTTCTAATGTGTCTTTAACTGGTTTTGAAGTGTGTGATGATGAGTTATCATGAAGCAAAATTACTTTGCCATGTCTTATGGCCCATTCTGGTCATTTTACGATCGAAGAGTGGCTCAAATTAATTATTTGTTGTCAATAGCGATGAGAATTAATGGTTCACCTGATTTTAGAAGCTCATAATACACTACCCCTTCCTGTTCCCACCAAATACAGAACATTGTCTTCTTTCCAAAGCCATTTGGCCTTATAGTCAGTGTTGATGGTTGATATGGATCAACCTTTGATTTTGTGCATTTGGGGTTCTCAAAATAAATCCACTTTTCATCGCCAGTCATAATTCAATAAAAAAAATTTTTTTTTTGTGCCATTGAAGCAACATTTTACTGATGACTTTTTGGTTTTCCATTTGTTTTTTGTTTAGTTGGTGTGGCACCCATTTTTCTTCCTTTAAAACCTTTCCCATTGCTTGTAAATGATTGGAAATGGTTTGCTGAGCAGTGTTTAATCTTTCTGCAAGTTGTTTTTGAGTTTGACATGCATCTTCATCTAATAATGTGCTTGTAATAGTTGGTCTTCAAACTTTTTCTGTTGACCTGGAAGATCTTTGTCTTTAAAGCATTTAAACCAGTGTTTACAAGTATCTTGAGATGGAGCATGTTCACCATAAGCTTCCCTAAGTATTCAGCAGCACTTTTCTTAAAAATAAACTAATAAATTAAAACTTCCCTCAAATGCTTTCTTTTTTGGCACAGAATTTGACACTTTTAAGCATAAAAATATCTTTTATGTTAACACCTTCAGAAAATTTGACATATAAAGTTTTGAAGCGTGTTGTCAATACAACAAAATAGCATACATATCAAATCACATATATATATCAACATATGTGTAACTTCATCCATTGAAAAAAATCCTCATTATTAACCACTACACCTAGTAAGTAAAAGTCTTTAAGGGTTGCTCATTTTACCCTGACTTTTGAAATGGAGTAAATTTTATGTGTGCATCTCATCCTTTCTTTTATTTCTCTTCCTCTCCTATATTAAATGGCTTCATGAATTGAAAATAATCTGAGGGAAGATTATGTGGAGAGGAAAAAAATTTAATCACTTCTATTTAGCATCTTTTTTGCCCACAAGCAATCTCTTTAGAAATATAGTCTAATATTCTCCTTTGTTAATTACCTAATAATCTACTTCTAAGACAGTTAATAATAATTTTAGAATTCCTTGAACAAGGCACTTTGTATCATGAGATAATGTATTGCATTTACCTGAAATTAATCTAATGCAAGATTAAAACAATTCTTGCCGTAACATAAAGTACATATTATATACACAATATGTAATACGCAGTAAAGATTTAAATTATCTTCTCACTAGAAGTCCAGTGCATGAAATTGCATGGCTCTGCCCACCCACACGTGCCTCGCCTTGCTCGCAGCCCCACCCACCTGCACGCAGCCTCCTGGTGACCAGTCTTTGGTCATTATGGTGTTATGACCACTGAATTTTTATTATATAGATGCATGGTTTGTAGTTATTCTAGTTTCTCTGTTAAAGGCATCTCAAATCTTTTTGGGAAATAGATTCAGAATTTTATTTCTTATTTTAACTTTTCATTTTTTATGTTAGTGTTCTGAATTATATTTATTATTACACTAGAGGCTTGGTGCATGAAATTTGTGCATGCGTGGGGTCCCTAGATCTGGCCAGCGATCAGGGCCAATCGGGGCCAGGCTGATCAGCGTTGGGCCAGAGAGAAGGCAACGGTTGCCAGGTTAGGCGCAGAAGGAATGGCTGCTGGCTGTTGCTGCCATAGTTGGTGCCCCTCCACCATGCCGTTCCCCACCTCCCTCCCTCCTCCTTCCCTTGCCACCATGGTGGGTGGGTAGCAGGCCAATCAGGGCCTGCTGGCTCACAGGAGGGATGGGGCACAAGAGGTTGGCCACTGGCCCCAAGGAGGGAGCTGTCCCTTAGCCCCCCTGAAAAAGAGGCTCTGTCTGCTACCACCCACCCCAATTCCCCATCCCAACCTGGGGGTCAGGGGAAGTGATCGAGGGAGGTTGGCCAGCTGGAAGGGGGGAGGGACAATGGGAGGTTAGCTGCTGGGGGGAGGTTGGCTGTGGGAGTGCACTGACCATCAGGTGGCAGCTCCTACATTGAGTGTCTGCCCCTTGTTGGCCAGTGCGCTTCATAATGACCTTTCATTCTGGTTGTTTCAGCTTCTTAGGCTTTTATATATATAGATTCTTTATAACATTTTCACCCTTTGCACTCCGCTGTCCACTCTCAGGGGACATCAGAATTCTAGCATATCACTCGGATGTCCCCTCTCAGGGGACATTGCAGTTTATTAGTGATTACGGGGAATTGAGTTATTTCAACGCAACTTTTTGAGACATGCATGTTTCCCTGAAGTTTTATCTTGAAATGGCACAAGAAATTAAATCAAAATATTGTAAAATTACTAAGAAATATACAAGAAATGTCAGCGGGTTTTGTGTCGGACGAGAACGTGAGATGCGTGCTCACGACGGTCCGAGCACTTCGTGACGCCACTTGAAAAGAATGGTAAGGGGAGTTTGTAGAAGAAAGGTCAGTTTTTCGAACATAGCGCGCACTGTATAGTGAGATATATAATTACAAATAAATAAGTCTACATCTGGAGGAAAAGATTTTCAAAGCTGAGCTCATTTTGGTTTGAAGCTTCGAGCAGTGCACATAGATCTAACGAGTGAGAAAATCGGAAAAGTGATTCTTTTCTTAGTGAATAAATTGTTTGGTGAAAGCTATTTTGGTAAATATCATCTTGTCAGTTAGTAATAACAATTAGAAATTTTCAACCCATGCATTTATTCATATTTTTTATTAGAACAATGGCAAAGCGTCCAACCACGAATGAGTCTCATGACACAAGTAGTAGTGAAGATGAGCTCCAGATAGACCTCTATACAGACACGTTAGAAAGACTAACTGTAGAACAAAACGACAGCAATGATAGTGATATCATTCAACCTAGAAGGCGACGAATTGTTCGCATAGATAGCGAAAGCGATAATAGTAGTACGGAAGAAAACACACGGCAACATGACAACGTATCATCAAGTGAAGAGTGGGAAGATGTTACCGAATCAGATGTTCCTCCAGCCATGATAAATTTTGATTTACACGAAGAAATAGCCGGACCACAAGTCCCGAGTAACATAAAAGAGCCCATAGACTATTTCACATTATATTTTACTGAAGAATTAGTAGACAGCATAATAAAAGAGACAAAAAATTATGCCAAAGAAGAAATTGAAAAGAAACAGCTTTCCCGAAAGTCAACTTGGCACAAGTGGTACAATATTACCAAAGAAGAATTTTTAGCATTTATCGCTGTCATCCTGAATATGGGATTGATTCAACTTCCCAACATGCAAGAATACTGGTCTACTGCTGCCAATAGTAGAATCCCTTTTTTTTTTTCCCCCGGAAACATTTACCAGGTCCAGATTTATGCAGATATTTTGGATGTTACATTTGAACAAACCCACGCAAGGAAATGCAACGATAAGAACTCGCATTCAGAAAGTTAGCAACTATTTAGAATATATAGATAGCAAATTTAGACAGTATTTCACACCATATAAAGCAGTCGCTGTGGATGAATCTGTTGTAAAGTTCAAAGGCAGAATAGCATTTATTACGTATAATCCCAACAAGCCAACAAAGTGGGGTATACGCATATATGCGCTGGCGGACTCAAGAACGGGATACTTATTTACAATACTTCCATACTATGGCAGCATAACCTCTGATAATATATCCCGGCCGGATCTTCCAGTAAGTACCAGGATTCCGCTACATTTATTCAAGAAATTATTAGAAAGAGTTCCTGATGCAAAAGGATACCACATGTTCACCGACAGGTACTATACCAGCATCCTTTTAGCGGAAGAACTGCTAAAGATGAATTGTCATCTTACTGGCACTATAAAGATAAATCGAAAAGGCGTACCGACACAAATAAAAAAACCAAAATTTTCAACCAATAAAACAGTTGCATACAGAAAGAATAATACTATGCTTCTTGCGTGGAAAGATAAAAGAATTATTACCATGCTCACCAATTATTATAACACAAACCTACAATCTACCCAGAGAACATTACGCGGTGGACATATCGTAACAGTCAGTAAGCCTGAAATGCTGTTAGAATATACGGCAAATATGGGTGGTGTGGATCGTGCAGATCAATACGCTTCAATGTATTGTTTCCTCTCTAAATCGCTTAAATGGTGGAGGAAGTTATTTTTTGGGGGGTTGGAAATGTGTGTGATAAACTCATACATAATGTATCGCATCGAAAAACAAACAAGTAATGAAATGCCAATGACACACCACAAGTTTGTCAAGACACTCGTTGACCAATTAAAGGGCGATTTTCGTTATCGAGAACGCGTCCATCCACATCTTCTGCGGACAATAGATTAAACAATAAACTACATATTCCTGATGTGGGACAAAGAAAACGGGACTGCATTGTGTGTTCTAACAGGAAAACACCTGGTGGCAGGCGTCAAACCACTTATTACTGTCAAACATGCACTAATCAGCCTGCAATGCATATTGGGGAGTGCTTCAAAACTTATCATACTGTACAAAATTATAAACAATAAAATATTTTTTTTTGCAAATATACATTCCTCGATGTCACCCAATTCATATAAGTCCAATATCATTATAATACGTTACTTGGTTCCAAAATTATACTAAATACTACGAGGGTCTGTAAATGCACGTTTCCCCGCAAAGTAGCCTCGAGTAGCTGGTAGCCAATGTCCAGAATGGTTTGGAGTGCAAAGGGTTCAAATTATTCATCACTTTGATTGACTTAATTATTTTTAACTGCTCCAAACTACAAAGATATTTGTACACAGATTTTGAAAAAATAGCATTTCTTAAATCTTTCAGCTACAAGTTCTCTCTGGATTTATTTTGTGCTAAGGAAACCAACTCTCTTATATTATAGTTTTCAGAGTTGTTGTTAAGCCACCAGTTGAGAATCAAATACAGCTTGATAATGGCTCTTATTGCTCTTACAAAAAGTTACATTATTTAAAAAAATATTCTTTTATTTTCAGGTATATTTGACATGAGTAGGAATTCCTCTTCCTTCTCCCTATCATCATCATCATCACCATCTAATCATTTCACAGTTGTTATTAAAAACGTTTTTCTTGCAGGTCCTGACACTAAACTAATGCAGAACAGTGGTAAGACAAAGTTTAAAAGGACAAGCATTGATAGATTGATGAATACTCTAGTATTATGGGTAAGTTACTATAACAAAAGTAGGCAATATCACTAGTCATTGTTATATTTATATATTTCTTTGCTGGGAATTGTTTCAAAAGTCTACATTCTGCTTGTGTAGTGTGTATTGGGGATTCTGCATTCTGGGCTCAGTTATATAGCCCTTTACTTTCCAGATTATGAGTTCTTGACCATTGGAAGAGTTTCTTATAAGAAGTGGGTTAGTGTTTATGGAGCTTCATGGTCTTGCAAATTCTCCATATCCTAAATATTTGTTTTGAGGAACAAAACATAATTTTTAAGGTAGTTTGGTCTTTCTGTTGTCTTACTTTTGCTCAAATCCTCTCAACATAGCTTATGGACAGGGCCAACTTCATGAGGGTGTGACCTGTTCATTTGTACAGAGTCCCCACTCTGAAAGGCCTCATGTTTGTTATTGATCTGCTGTCACTATGTAGGTGTATTTTTTTAAAAAAAGAAATTATTAATAAATTTTGAACAAGGGGAGGTGTCACGTGTTTTCAGTTTGCACTGAGCCCTGATAATCATGTAGCAGATTCTACTTATGAATTCTCTGAGGCCTAAGTCACAGTTCTGCTTCATAAAGCCTTCTAAACCTCCTAGCTCATGGTTATCTCTTTCATCTGAATATTATTTTTCCTCTGAATTTTTTAAAAATGATTTCTCTACCACCCACTTACTAAAAAATATACCAGCTATTTCTTATATCCTATCTTTTTTTTTTTTAGTTAGTATCATGCTGCCTTAGGCTGTGGATCTGATTTTTCATGTAATATTGCTTTGCCTCCTTATGAAGGGGTTAAGTTTCAGGACATTGACCTTGAAATATGAAGACAGTAACTTTGAACCATGTTCCCCCATCTGCCCCATCACAGACTTACAACTAATTATTTGCTTAACTGATATGTAATGGTGAGATTCTGAATAAGGAAAAACGGAAACACTTTTATTTGGACACAAATATTGTCCAGGCTCTGTTTTACTTTCAGTATTATCCTCAGACCTGGACTTTTCTCCTCTCCTCTTGGGGCTGAATCCCTGGGTCAAGGGACCTGCCCAGAATGAGTCTGTGTTCCTCCTAGAATTTCCAACTTAAATAACCCTGAGCTCACTCCTAGGGTTTGTATGGGGATTATATACGTATCCACCACAGTAAAATTACTGGGTTGTGAGATAAGGACTGTTCCAGCTTTTTGTACTAGACAATTGGATGATCCACTGGGGTATTAGAAGCCGAGCCTGTCCTTAAAGTCAGGCATTTAATGCTAACTATCGCCAATTTTAATGTTCTTACAGTAATTCAATTAAATTAATTTGTAGTATTAGCCATTGAAAGAAAGAGGATACTGTATGGTACAGGTACCACACTGGTAGATTACAGGGACTCATAATTCTACTTTTCTCTAATACATGGTTTTCTAATGTACTTTAAATTGCCTTCCCCAAGACTTTATTTTCTTAATGTGGGTATCTTTTTTTTTTTGAGAGAAAAAGAAAAGAAAAGAAAGCAGTTCTAGAACATCTGAATATTCTTTCATGGAGGAGAAAGGAAATCGGAGGGAAATGCATTCCTATTCTTTAGTCCCACTCCTCCCTCTGCAGTGGCTGATCTCTGCTCCTAACAGTGTATGTAGCAGGGAAAGTCACCTGAACGCCAAGTTCAGCTCAGGTCTTACCTTGTTCACTGATGTTGTGTTCTTCCTGTTTAAAGCTGGAATTTTGGGCTCACAAGTAGCTGACTTCGCTGTATTTCTGTTTGCTATACCTCCAAAATGTCTGCTTTGCTAATATTGACACTAATCACAATGTAAGAGTCAGTTAATTTTTAGGTTGCATCCTACCTTTTTTTCTTATTTCAAAAGGAAAGTATATATGTCATTAAATCTTTTAATTAATCCTTATCTTTCTTATTGACCTTAGGTAAGTATTGTATAGCTAGAACTGTGACCAAAAGATTTGCTCAGTCTAGGACAGTTATCATTAATTTTTTTTTCCTTTTGCTTTTGTGCACGGTGATTATATAACTTATTTAAACATGATACTTTTGAAGGGGGAAGGAAGGAACTCTATTCCTAGTAGATATAAACTGGGGTTGGCTTGAGCACATCAAGATGTATGAGCTTCTTTACTTAAGCCACTTAAATATATGTGCTCATTATGAATCAAAGAATTAAAATTAATAGCTTTGTGACTGTGGACAAGATATATAATTTTCTGTGCTTTTATTGTATTTTTGGTTTTAGTTTTTGGCCAGAAAGTGTGGAAATGATTGTTACAGAGTCAATGGGAGAATTGAAGAAATTTATGTAAAATATTTAGCTGAGTTCCCTACATAATAATATTAAATTTTACTCCCATGAATAATGATAAGTAATAAGAACTTTGTATAACCTGCTTTTCAAAGGACAATTTCTTGACATTAGGTGCGTAATTAGATTGCATTGATATGAGTAATTTTGAATTCAAGGCAATGTTAACCAGTCTCCTATTCTCATTTCAGATATTTGGGTTTCTCATATGCTTGGGAATTATTCTTGCCATAGGAAATTCAATCTGGGAGAACCAAGTTGGGACCCAATTCAGAAGTTTCCTTTTCTGGAATAAAGAAGAGAAGAACTTTGTGTTTTCAGGATTCTTAACATTCTGGTCCTATATTATTATTCTCAATACAGTTGTACCCATTTCATTATATGTGAGGTAAGATGAGAGTTTATACTTTAGGGAAGCCATTTCACCAAAAGCCTTTGTTTTCGTAATCACTTTTGTTTGTTTTAAAATTACAACAGTGAGATAGATGTCTTGTTCTGTTTATGATCTGCCACATCTGTTACAAATGAAGCAACTAAGCTGGTTAATCTGTTTAACTTTTACATTTCCAAATTATAATGCATGCATTTTATTTTCTTCATTTGATTCGTTTTCTCACGAATCTTTTTTCTTTGGAATATATGGACAATAATATAACCTCATGCAATCTGATTGAATAGAATTGGGTTGATGTTAGGTAAGGAATAAAATACTGTTTGGGGAGATCTATGGTGATGGTGCCTCCCTGCCACTAGTCTGACTCAGATACCTCCTACATTCAGATTCTATTCTATACTCACTAGCTCTGTAAATTGGGCAAGTTGACTTGCCTTTCAGTGCTTCAGTTTTCTCATTATAAAAATAGAGAAAAATAATAGGATTGTCTGAGGAGTAAGCAAACATGTAATGATCTTGGAATGATACTGACACATTATAAGAGCTTAATGAATATTCATTTTCCCTATTGCTGTTTGTAACTAGAAGTGAGTACATGAAGCAGTTGAAGTATAGTTGGTGGTGCTTAACCATTGTTAGATAGAAGCATGATTTATAACTTCCACTACAACTTGATCTGTCATTTCTAAAGCTAAAATGATCTCTCTTGATAGATACACACACACACACACACACACACACACACACACTCATATCTAGATAGATATAGATATATATGTGATTTTGAGTGTGTGTGTGTTTGATAAGTTGACCCAAAGCCTGTACATGAGACATTCATGATCCTAATTCTACCAAGACTGAGCCAGACAGTCCTAGAGAGGCTGGAGCCAAGAGGAGAGTTGATTGTTTGACTTTCCTCATCACCAGTATTTTAACAATACTCAAAATCACCAGCTCTAAATCTCCACTAATTTTTATGAGCTTCTTTTTCTCTCTTTCCAATATTCTAGCTATGATGAAGCAAGGGACATTTAATGCACAAAATCCGCCCTTGTTTTGGATAGCGGTCAGGGGACTGAAATGTCAAGTTGTGGGAAATTGACTTGAAGTAGTGGCATGTGGCCATAGTACCACAAATTGCTTTGAGCCTTTTGGAACTGTGGTCAGAGTGGGCTCTATGTAAACTGTGTCCTACTGGCTCATCTTTTGATTCTGAGGACTTCTCAAGCTTGTATCCAATTATAAAGTCTGTAGTAAATCCTGCTTTTTGCCAGAACAGCTATGATGAGCTTTTATAGCTTTCCTTTTATGTCCTAAATGAATAATAAATGCTCATAGTGGCTTACCACCAGTAAGTGTGCAGTTTTATATGACCTCATGAAGGAAGAAGTATATTCTAATATACATTCTTTCTTTGAAGTGCATTGACATTTTTCATTTAATGATTTGAAAGGTTGGTGTGTGTGTGTGTGTGTGTGTGTGTGTGTGTGTGTGTTAGATTCCCAGGTTAGCGTTCCTTTTCCTTCTACTGTGCCCTCTGTAGTGGTGGAAAGAAAATCTGTTTGGAATCATCCAAACCCAGGTTCTGGTCACGGCACTGCCACCAATAGCTGTGTGACCTTGGAAAAAGCACTTGACCTCTCTGTGCCTCAGTTTGCCTATCAAATATGTGCTACTAAGTAAAATGAGGGGATTAAAATAATAGATTCCTGTCTTTCTGCTCCAAATAATACCGCTTTACCTTTTTAGATAGCATTTTATATTTTATATAAAGTATTTTCACCTACATTTATGTCTTCTAACACTCTTAGGAGGTAGTTATTGCTGAACATTTTTCAAAAATGAGATTATTCACTCAGGGTCATGGTGTTGGTTAGAACCAAGATCCAAATCTAAGTCTTCTGACACTTGGCACAGTGTTTTCTCCTCTATGCCCAAGCTGTGTGTGATTTAATCATCAGTGAAGAAATCAAGAATTAAAAAGAGGCTGGAATCCTTGTCTGTTGGTAAGGCACAGTATTGATGAGGATAAATGTAAGCTTTGCTTTCACTAAATAGGAACAGCGATTCTGATTTGAACTTGGGGTCGGGAAGCATTCTGAGGAATTTGCTCAGTCTTACAGGCTGAGACCTAGAAAAAGAGAACTCCCAGATATTTCTGTTTGGAGGGATAAAGGCCTTCACCAGAAGCTTCCCTTTGGCTTTTGAATTGCTACCAAGGATAAATTAGTGCCATATGTCACTTTAAAGTAATAGTGCAGAATTTACTTTGAATGGTTAACAATTCCACGTGAGCAAAGGAGGTTGATTGTGGTAAGATATTTCTATGCTGTCAGTTTGTTTATCTGTAGTGTTAAACATACCCAGCTATGGTTTCTTATATATACCAACTCAAAAAAAGCAACTGTGGTATTCCAAAGGAATTAGCTTCTGAGTGTTTTTTCCAAAGCAATAGGAACTCCTTTCCATGTTGCTTGTTTAGCCACTGAATAGGGAGAATCATTAGCCTGTTCTTTGAGCATGAAGGCAGAGGACACTAAGTGGCTTGATCATGCTAACTTTGAATATTTGCCTCCTTTCTCCATCATAAAACAAAAGGATGAATGTTCCACTGTGACTCTCTTAAATCCTGTTTTCTCAACAAAAAGGATGCGCTTTCTCTCAAGAGACTATTTTAAGGTCTAAGAATTCAAGTTAATTTAGAGTATTTCCATTGGTTTGTACTGTAACACAGAAGGATCAAATTCTGTTCCATTAATTTTTTTTTTTGCCTTAAGTTTTCAGGGAGATACTTTACTTTTAAATAAATGAAAGCTTCAAGTGATCTGTGCAGTTACTTGCATAATGTTGGTCTTAAAAATCTTATTGATTTTTTTACAGAGAGGAAGGGAGAGAGATAGAAACATCAATGAGAGAGAAACATCGATCAGCTGCCTCTTTCATACCTACTAGTGGGGATGTGCCTGCAACCAAGGTACATGCCCTTGACCAGAATCAAACATAGGACCTTTTAGTCTGCAGGCCGACACTCTATCCACTGAGCCAAACTGCTTAGGCCTTATGGCATTTTTAAGGCCAGGTCTGCACTGGCCTTACAAAATGCCTGAATTCTAGTTTTGGCTCTGTGGTTAATTATTTATGTGACCTGGAGTAAGTCACTTAACTTCTGTTAATGTCCTTATTAATGAAATGAATGATTAGTCAGGATTCATTCATGTAATCCTGACTGACTGCCAATGACAGGTACGGCGCTGTGTCTGATCCATATGCACTAATGCTTTCTGAGTGACAGAATAAGGAAAACAAAGCCGAATTAGAACAGTTATTAAGGAACTTATAAGAAGTGTGTATGGGTGGTGGTGGTGCTGTAGTGGTGGTGGATACAGAATAGTAAGCCATAACAGAAAAACATATGAATAAATACATGCAGAGTATGACATTTATTTTTTTATCATATGATTCTAAGAATCATAATGTGATTTTTAGTTTGGGTGAAAGAAAGTGTTACCATTTAAATAGTTATAAAATGAATTAATATCATACCACTTTGGGGGAGAAAATGTAGATATGTCATGCAGTGACAGAGCTAGAAGCATAGAATTTAATGCCCTGCATGTCCTCTTTTGTCTTCAAGGAGATGAATGTTTAGAGGTAATATAACAGGCTTCTGTGAACTTTCTCACTTTACCGCTGAGAAAACAAAGGCTTAATTCCCATTAAGATCAGAAATGAGCTACAGGTTCTTGCTATGACCATTACTATTTTGTTCTGTTCTGGATGTCTTTATTAATGTACTAAGACATGCAACTGAAATATCACTAAACAAAATGAGAGATGAAACTAAAACTGAAATAAATCTATTAGGAAGGAAGAGCTTAGACAATGTGATTACAATTCTAGAAAATCCAAATGCTTTTAATTTTAAAAAGTTTTCATTAAGTCAATAATAATTTTAAAAATTATCAGTAAAATATATAATGTCAATGAACAAGTTATCAAGCTATGGTGTGAACATATGTGAAAAAAATAAGACTAAACTAATATATATATATATATATATATATATATATATATATATATATATATTATCAATTCCAGAGAGGAAGGGAGAGGGAGAGAGAGATACAAATATACAAACAAGAGAAAACTTCTGTATGTTAAAAACAGTGGAGTCAGAATTAAAAGACAAATGATGTATTTGGTAGCATATTTGCATAATGTCTGTATATGAAAATACATGTTTCTTAACAAATAGCTAAATACACTAACATCTCAATAGGAAAATAAAATAGATAACACAATTAGGTAATTCCTAGAAGAAAACAACTGGCCAATAAAATCTGAAACAAATGTTTAAATATTTACTGAAAAGAAATGCAGTAAAAAGCAATTAGATGAATTTGACTTAGCACCCAATGAAAGATAATTTTCAATAATCTAATGGTAGAAACTTACATTATCATAACCTTTTTAGAAAATGATTTGGCCTTATATATGATAAAGGTTGAGAAAGTTCATACCTTGGGCTACAGAAATTTCATTTCCACAGTTGGAAAGTCATAAATCACCGCTAGATTGTAAGACAATGCTCTTGTCCTGGTAAATAGGCAGAATAATATGACAACACCCTCTTGTTTCCACTCAGTATCTATCATGGCTTTCTCTATGCTTCACAGAGATTCTTTCCACATCTTTTGGCAAAGTGAAGCCACATCAAAGAAAGTATTGGAGAGAGAGTCCTCAAAGACATACTACTTCAGATCAAACACCTGACAAACATCTTTAATAATATTTTCTCCTAAGATATAGGAGAAATGCCAACTAATATGTAACACAAGAAATCTCCACTGGGCCTGTTTAATATAAATAGAGAACCATGAGCCGTCCCCTAAGGTTTTATGTAAAGTTGGCATATTGTCTCCTGGGGCTGTAAGGAAACAACTTAGGAAGGTTTAAGATAGGTTCTTGCCAAAACCGGTTTGGCTCAGTGGATAGAGCACATGTGTCAAACACTAGGCCCTCGGGCCAAATTCGTCCCGCCAGGCCTTGCAATGTGGCCCGCACCGCGCTGTCATCACTGCACTCCGCTGCGTTTCCATCACAATGACAGTTTATGACTGTTCAGTAAACCATTCGGCCCGCGATTTAGGCTGGATTTTAGATTTTGCCCCTTCTCTGATTGAGTTCGACACCCCTAGGATAGAGCATCGACCTGCAGACTGAAGGGTCTCAGGTTCAATTCTGGTCAAGGGCATGTACCTTGGTTGTGGGCGCATCCCCAGTGGGGGGTGTGCAGGAGGCAGCTGATGGATGTTTCTCTCTCATTAATGTTTCTAACTCTCTATCCCTCTCTCTTCCTCTCTGTGAAAAATCAATAAAATATATATTTAAAAAAAAGAAAAGAAAAGGAAATAGGCTCCGGTTTGGCTCACTGGATGGAGCATCGGCCTGCGGACTGAAGGGTCCCGGGTTCGATTCCAGTCAAGGGCATATATCTTGGTTGTGGGCACATCCCCAGTAGGTGGTGTGCAGGAGGCAGCTGAATCAGTTCCTCTCTCATCGATGTTTCTAACTCTCTATCTCTCTCCCTTCCTCTCTGTAAAAAAACAATAAAATATATTTAAAAAATTATGTGCCGCTGAGATGCTTCTGAAGGTCACCAGGGATAGAAAGAGCATCCACAATTTCTCCTAAACTCCAAGGACTTTGGCAGACGTCTTATTGTACTTTGGCAAAGCTTTGCATGTTCTGAAATTAATGGAGCAACTCTTCTTCTCCCCCTATGTTAATGGATGACAGTGTGGAAGTAATTCGTCTGGGACATAGTTACTTTATAAACTGGGACCAGAAGATGTATTACTCTCGGAAAGCAACACCTGCTGCAGCTCGAACAACCACGCTCAACGAGGAGCTGGGCCAGATTGAATATGTCTTCTCTGACAAAACGGGCACCCTCACACAGAACATCATGACTTTTAAAAAATGTTCCATTAATGGGAGAATCTACGGTAAGGGAAACAGTTCCTTTTTAAAAATTATATTATTAATGGTGCTGTAAAAAATGAGCAAGCCTATATATTGTTTCTTATTAAGAACTCTAAACCATCACTGCTTTCTTGTTAATACAGGTGCCACCGGCATCTAACAGAGCTTACCACATAATAAACACTCACTAAATATTAGCTGGATCAATAGATATTCATCCAATAACTTAAATGTTTTTTAAATTGAATAATTTAAATGTTTTTAAATTGATTTTTAGAGAGAAAGAAAAGGAGAGAGAGAGAGAGAGAGAGAGAGAGAGAGAGAGAGAGAGAGAGAGAGAGAGAGAGAGAAACATCAATGAGAAAGAAACATTGATTAACTGCCTCCTACACATACCCTACTGGGGGTTGAGCCCGCCACCCAGGCATGTGCCCTGACGGGGAATCGAACCAGCGACCTCCTGGTGCATGGGCTGATGCTCAACCAACTAAGCCACACCAGCCAGGCAATGTTGAATAATTTAGATGAAACTGAATTTTTTACCATTCACGGGTAAAGAAGGGGCTTAGATGTGGTACTGTCCGAAGTTCCATTCAGTGTTCCAACTCTGTGATTCTGCTTTGTGGTACTTAATAGGTCCATATCCCAGAGAGGACAAGTTCTTGGTAGTATTCTATACATCCTTCCCATCAGCTCTGGAATTGATGTTAGTGCCTGTATTTGTGAGAATTTACTATTCATTCATGAGAATTCACATTGTAGAAAGCTACTTTGAGGGGCCAAACAAGCTAGTTCATCATTATGCAGTTCCTGTTTGTAAGCTTTGTCAGGATACCTGCTCTGTATTTGAATTTCAAGCATTCTATTTATATGTGATCTTTCTCACCCAGAGTTTGGTCAATTAGCAGACAATTCCTTCTGCTGAGAGCATGGACACTATGCAGAAGGTTTCCGTTGGGTCCCCCTGGACTCCTGATCTTATTTCACTGGATTCTGAGAGTCCAGTTTCTCCATACAGAAATCTCAGGAAGTAAAGGAAATCCAAGAAACACAGGAATAAATTCCCATTGTCTCCTGATAGGAAACTTCACATCCTCCAAAATATTTGTCCTTGCGCTAGTGAATAAAACCTAAATATTTTAAAGTAAGATTTGACCTTAAACAAAATTAAGAACACAAGACGTTGGTTTTTATACTCTCCTGCCTTTTAACCTCCCTCTTTTAACCCAGCCTTGTAACTCAGGGGCACCAAGGTTTCCTTCACCCCTCTGATGCTCCCTACTTCCATGGAGTGGACCAGATGGTTTTTAACCTGGACTCCCACAAGCCTCAGCTATATTGTGCATTTCATATATCCCTATCATAATTGCTAGTAAATAAAATAGAACCTTTCCTTTAAAAGCTTTATGGACATTATTTTAAAGACTTTTTAAATACTGTCTTAACCCAAAGAGTAGTTTAAATGGGAAAATTGTAGAGTATTCGAGGTATTTTGGATTTGGGGGAACTTTTGAATTATTTTGCCATGGCACCTATTGATAATATAATAATATTAATAATATCACTTCTAGGAAACGATGTTAAGTATATCATCAGTCATATGGACCCAGATTTGTTTGTAGAGTGGTTTGTCACAGGAATATTTTTAGAGAAGGCCTTTGATATTCACAGAGTAAATATCCCAAGATCTTTGCAAATCTCCAACTTATAAATCCCATAATAGCTTATAATTTCCTCATAAAATGCAGCAAAGTAACTGAAATATTTAAGCAACATCTTTAGACCCTTAATTTGTATGCCATATTAATTTATGTTTCAGAATAACTTTTCCCTGTTATCATACATGTTGGTATTGTTTATACCATAGATCCAGGCCTTGCCAATTTTTGACATTATACTCTGATTTGTTTAAATCGTCTCTTTTCTGGCTCAGAACTATTATTTTTCTTAGACCTCTTTAATTTTCCTTCACTCTGATCATAACCCTAAAGGTGAGCTTTCTTTGGGGGGGGGGGCTGTTTTACACCAAGAAACAGTTTTTTTCTCATTCTTTACTAGAGTTATTGTATCTGGGGTAAGGACTGGAACAAGCACGGTGAGTCTGAAATTTAAACCGAGGTGCTTGGTTAGGTTCTATTATAGTATAATCAACCTCAAAACAACTCTGCAAATATTGGTTTTCTCTGGGTGGCAGGACTTCTAAACATTTCTATTATAAATGTCCAGTATTTTACAATATATCTATAATGATCAGATATTGGCTTTATCCTAAGAAGTTATTTTTAAGTGTCTGGCACATATAGTAGGTGGCTAAAGTTTACATGCTTGTCTGACCTTCATAATACACGGTTGTATCTGGCCTCAACCACGGTAGACAAAGATGTACTCACAAGCTCTAGTATTGACAACAATTGGTCTGTATTGAATATAATTTTGGACTCCCCAACAGTGGAGAGTAGACGGTAAAATTTGCATCTCACAAACATCATAGATAATGTAATACCAGAATGATGAAATATCAGAAATACATAATTGTAAATTTTGCTTAAATGCATAAAGCATGGTAGTTCTATCTTGGGCAAACATGAGTATCTATCTCTGTAGATAGCCATGTTTAAAGTTACAATTTGAAAATACTCCTAAAAAGTCTACCTTTGAACCCAAAATACCACCCAGTAGTGGTACTTTAATAAGTGCATTCCTGAAGATTAAATGTCTAAATCTAGTTTCAATTTCATTTAGTTTTAATTCTCAATTTTTGTTTGGCAGGTGAAGAACATGATGACCTGGGTCAGAAGACAGACATAACTAAGGTGTGGAGGTGATAAAATTTCATTTTTACTTTAAATTTCAGATTGTGCATGCTTTTAAAATGATGAATTCCTAAAGGTCTAATTTCTACTATGACCAGATGAGATACATAATATTAAAATATTTATATAATTCAAAATTTCTTCTTATGCAGGTTTCCAACCCCAGAATTACCACTTCCTTATTCTAATATTTGTATATATGCAAGCAAATGTATTTCTCCACTTTTTAAGGTAGATATATACCCTGTTCTTTCAACTTTCTCAGAAATGCAGTTTGGAGATATTTCTTGATCAGTAAAAAAAAAAAAAAAAAGAGTACTTCTTATTCTTTTTAATAACTTATAGTATTTTGACATTGCTGTTCTATAATTTATGTAAAGAGACACTTGGACATTCAGGGTATTTTCAATATTTTGTTATTAAAGAAAATGCAGCAAAAATGACAGTGTGTACCTATGCTGTTTCATGTGGATCCTATATTCTAACAAGTTCTGTTTTTAGAAATGAATTACCAGCTCAAAAGGCATGTGCATTTGTAACTTGATAAATATTGCCAGATTACCCTTTTTAGAATTTATACCAATTTACTCTCCCACAAAAATACCAATACTATGTTGTATCAGAGTTTTTGATCATTGACAGACTATGTAAGACACAGTATATCAAATTGTTTCAAATTTTAATTTCTCTTATTATGAATGAGGTTGAACATCTTCTCATATGTTTAATAGCTTATTGTATTTTCTTTACTGTGAACTTCTGGTTCATAATATTTTACCCACTTTTATATTGAATTATCATCTATTCATTGTTTCTGAGAATAAATATCACTTATGTTAATTTTATTTTTCAGAATCTGGAAAACTACTAGATTCTGTTTGCTAATGCTTTATTTAGATATATGCATTGGCATTTGTAAGGCATGTTAGTCCTCCATGTCCATTTTGGGGGTAATGTTTGCTTTGCTACCAATGTTATATTTGCTTTAGAAAGGATTTTTTTTTTCACTATTTAATATTCCATAGGATAATTTAAATATTCTGTGTCTTAAAATTTTCATAAAATTCCTGTAAAATCATGTAGACCTGGTGGTGTTTAGGTAGTAACCCTTTGATAATCATATTTTCTTTCCCATGGTATTTATCTGTTTAGAATTTCTAACTCTTCTGAAATGGTTTGGGAAATTATATTTTCCTACAATATTCCCCAATTCAAAAGGATTTCCAGATTTATTTGCAAAGACTTGAACAAAAAGATCTATTATGATTCTATTAATTTCTTCTTTATCTGTGACTACCCTGTTTCCCCGAAAATAAGACAGTGTCTTATATTAATTTTTTCTCCCAAAGTTGCGCTAGGTCTTGTTTTCAGGGGTTGTCTTATCTTTCCATGCACTAGGTCTTATTTTTGGAAGATGTCTTATTTTTGGGGAAACACAGTATTTTTTCTCATTTCTTATTTTTCCCCTTCTTGATTATTTTAAAAAGTTGCCCTTTTCTCCCAAATAAAGTACAGCTTTTGAATTTATTATTTATTTATTTATTATTGCTTTTTAATCAATAAGTTCTGCTTTTATCTTTATTAATGCATTCTTTCATCACTTCTTAACTTTCTTTTGTTGTTTCCCCCCAATTTTTTAATCGGATGTTTAACATTTTGCTTTTATTCTTCCTTTTTAAAAATACAAATATTTATGGTTGTTAATTTTCCCTGAACACTGCTTTAGTTTTACCACATGGATTTGGGTATGTAGTTTGTGAAATTATCGTTATCATGTCTATTTGAATATTTATATTGAACAATCTATTTTTAAGAAAGAGTTTTAAAATGTCCAAGTGGTAGGGGCTTTCCCCCTCTGACTTGATTATACTTTTAATAAAAGAATATATTTGCATTTTTGGAATTTTTTGGAGTTTTCTTTGTGGCTTATTATGATCAATGTTCCAGGGTTTGTAAAAAGAAAGCATATGTATATTCTGTTTTCAAAGTATAAAATTAGCTAAATGTCATTTAGTACTGCCTTATTAATTATATTATTTAGGTTTTATGTTTCATTATTTATCTTTTATCTATATTATCTCTTTTGATTAAATAGGTTAATTAAAGTATTCTGATAATCTTTCTCTTGCTCCTATATAACCTGAACTTTTTGTTTTGCTTTGCTATTTTGGAGTGCATTAATGTTTATAGTGGTATATTTTTATTATGAATTATACAATTTAATATTAAAAGTGCTCTTCTTTGACTTATTTAATTCTTCTTGGCCTGAATTTAATCTTATTTGCTATTATGATAATGACTTATGGTTTCTTTTCATTTGCATTTGTCCACTTTTTATTTTCAATGTTCCTGAATGACTTTATTTTAGGTGTGTCTCTGTGTGCAGCACAGGCTTAGATTTTGCTTTGCATTCCAAACTTTCAAACTTGTTATTTTATTTATTCTTTTTTTTTATTTGCTTGTTCATTTGACCTATACTATGCCTCATTTCAAAAGGCTTTACAGTGAATTATAGACACACAGTAGTAGACAAATAGCACATATCCATAAAATTGATAAGAATTGGCAGCCAAGTAGTAAAATTAAGCAAGCAGGGATGGCAAACCTACATGCACTCCAATCACAAAAATCTCATTGTACATATAA
The DNA here is from genome assembly GCF_014108245.1 of Pipistrellus kuhlii. NCBI lineage: Eukaryota > Metazoa > Chordata > Mammalia > Chiroptera > Vespertilionidae > Pipistrellus > Pipistrellus kuhlii. The sequence continues at coordinate 45,773,083 of NW_023425404.1, forward strand.
TGGCACACAATTGCATACACACACTATTGATTCTCCAACTTTTTAAAATAAGTGATGGGTCACCTACATTAGGGTATGTGTTCTCTTAGTTCTGTTATAATATTTTAGGTTATCCTTTGTGTCTATATACATTTCCTGTAATATTTAGGAAAGTATTACATAATTTTTCTACTATCTACTTCCAAGTACAGCTTTTGAATTTATTATTTTATATATTTTTCTTGCCTTTTAATCAATAAGTTCTGCTTTTTATCTTTATTAATGCCCTATATATATTTTGTTGTGCTATGCTAATCTCTCTATTTCTTTTAGACTTAGTCCTTCAGTTAGAGAGATTTGGTGCTCACCACCAACTAGTCTCTTTCCCATGTTTTTTCCAGTTAATCCAGTTTCAAGAGGATTAAGAAGTATCTGCTCAAAACCATCTGTTGACTTTATATTTGAATAACAGTTTGGCTATTATCTTTTGAGTCACAATTTCTTTTGGGGGGGTGGGGATATGGGAATATTCAGGGATATCTAAGGTTAGTGTGTATTTTTCTTCTTATTAGTGAGTTAATCATTTTCCTCCCCAATAATATTTTTAAATTTTTTTATTGTTTAAAGTATTACATATAGTAGTATATAACTCATTTCCCCCTCCCCATAGACCTTCCCCCAACCTCCCCTACCCCCTGTCACATGCCCTCATCCCACGCCCCCAGTGTCTTGTGTCCATTGGTTGTGCTTACATGCATGCATACAAGTCCTTTGGTTGATCTCTTTCCCCCTCCCCAAAACTCCCCAGCCTTCCCGCTGTAATTTGAAGTCTGTTTGGTGCTTTACTGCCTCTGTATCTATCTTTTTGTTCATCAAGTTATAATGTTCTTTATTATCCATAAATGAGTGAGATCATGTAGTATTTTTCCTTCAAATGCACATCAGCAGATGTGTGGATTAGAAAACTATGATAAATCTACACAATGGAATACTATGCTGCTATAAAAAAAGAAGGAATTCCTACTATTTGCAGCAGCTTGGATGAAACTGGAGAGCACTATGCTAAGTGAAATAAGCCTCCCCAATAAATTTTGTTCAAAACTTATTACATTGAAAAAATAATCAGTGATTAAATAAGTCTTTATGATTCTGAAATAAACACAACTAATTGAGTGTCTTATATATGGTCTTTTCCTATATCCTATATTTTAGGGTAATTTGCAAATAGACCAAACAGCAGAACAACCAAACAACCAATCAAAGCATAATATGCTAATGACATTCTAAGGCTGCTCAACCGCTCACTATGCCATGCACTGACCACCAGGGGCAGATGCTTTGATCAGTTAGCTTGCTGCTGGGGTACGGCCGATTGGGACTGAATGAGATCTGAGAAAGTATTCTATAGTCAAACACAGTATTTTTGTATCAGAAGGTATTAATTCACACTAAATAGGCTAAAAAAATCTAAAACTAGATACATATCAATCCAGGTCAGATATTGCAATCAAAATGAGTTCAAGTCTGGTCAGGTTTTGCTATCAAGTAAGATTTTGGGGAAAAAAACCTCTCAGTTTGCAAGGCTTCTTTGTATTTTGGAGTTGCAATAAGCTTTTGAGGATTTTTACAGCCATTGGATATTTTCCCTCATAGGCTTTTGGAAAGCTCGCTATCTGCTGCATGGCTCTGAAATGAGAAGACGGTATTTAACGGTAAAGAAACAGAAAGCCATTTTAGTGCCAGACGTTTGATGCTGAAAAATCATATAAGCACTAAAAATGCTTAGAGGAAATGTTTTTGAATTTTAAAATATGATTGTTGGAACCAGGTTTCTAGTTCTTTTTTGTTGTTGTTCCCCTACAGAAAAAAAAGCCTGTGGATTTCTCAGTCAACCCCCAAGTAGATAAAACATTTCAGTTTTTTGACCACTCTCTGATGGAATCCATTAAACTGGGTGATACCAAAGTGCATGAATTCCTGAGGCTACTCGCTCTCTGCCACACTGTGATGTCAGAGGAAAACAGTGCAGGTAAGTGAAAGTGTGTCTAAGTGGTGAGCCTTGGTTTTTAAATCAGAACTGATATTTTTATTTAAAACGTTTGGAATTGGAAGGATTTTCTAATTAAAAATACAACTTTGGCCTAAACCAGTTTGGTTCAGTGGATAGAGCATTGGCCTGCAGACTGAAAGGTCCTAGGTTCGATTCTGGTCAAGGGCATGTACCTTGGTTGCAAGAACATCCCCAGCAGGGGGTGTGCAAGAGGCAGCTGATCCATGATTCTCTCTCATCGATGTTTCTAACTCTCTATCCCTCTCTCTTCCTCTCTGTAAAAAAATCAATAAAATATATTTTTAAAAAATACAACTTTGCATAGGGGCTTATCTACTACACTAGCTTTTCTTTATATTTATTTATAAAGAAAAATTATCTCTCAATTATTCACATACCCATTTAATAGATACAGATATCCAGTTATCTCTCAATTATTCACATACCCATTTAATAGATACAGATGACATCAGGTATATTGTCACAATGAATTTTCCCAGTAATGGGGGTAGATTTATACTGATAAAATAATGCTCTTATATAGTCCTCAGTATGAACAAGTCTTCACACTTAGTAAGATGGTTGTTTAGAAGCTCAGAGTTCCTAGAATAGAACAAAATCAGCGGGGCCACTTTGATATTAAAGTGATGAGATGGGTAGATAATGGTGTTAATGAATCAGCTTCTTATTCCAATCAAGCCCAAACTATTTTATTTGCAAGTTATTTTTCTTTCTACTACCAACTATTGACTAAGAAGTATCACCCAAGTAATTAAATTCAAAAGTGAAATACTGTATATATAGACTGTAGATTCTTTATATATATACTAGTGCTCTGGTGCACAGATTCATGCACATTGAGAGGAAATAAATTTGAAGGTGGCTGGTGGGGTGGGACTGGGTGAGACGGGCTGGACACACCCTGGAGCGAACCTCCCGCAGTCTCTCCCTAGCTGGCTGAACCTGGGTTGGCACCACAACTCGAAGGCCATCTGTGGCATGAATGGGATCCCTCTGGCAGGTGGGGTCCCTCTGCCTGGCCTATGGGGATCGGGCTGAAGCCAGCTCTTTAACATCCCCCGAGGGATCCCAGATTGTGAGAGGGAAGTTCTTGAGTGATGCACCCTGGAATCAAACTATCTCCTTCTGGTTCTGGGTGTATCACCAGAGACCACAGCTGCCAAGTCACCGCAGTTCAGCAGCTCTTGTGGTGAGCATCTGCCCCCTGGTGGCCATTGCACATCATAGCTACAGGTTGGATGATTGCTTAGCCTTTTATATATATAGATATGTGTGTGAGAGATATGTGTATCTATCTCTATCTCTATCTCTATCTCTATCTCTATCTCTATCTCTATCTCCATCTCTAATCTCTGCACACATACATTTGTGTATATTTTTTTTATTGGGACTACATTCAAGCCATAATTTTGTCCTTAGTGATTGACAATATTATAGATGTCATGCATTTTTCTACTCCTTTTATCCTCCCAACCCAACCCCTGCCCCATCTCAAGCCTTCACCACAATATTGTCTGTGTCCATGGGCTATGCATATATGTATATAAGTTCTTTGGTTAATTTCTTCCTATCTCCTCACCACCCCTCTCCTCAGAGATCTGTCAGTCTTGTCGGGGTTCTTGTCCCATCATTAAGAAGGGGCACAGCAATCTGGAGAAAGGAGCTGATGTGTAGATTCAATAAAGAGTCCAAAGACAAAAGATAGTTTTGAAAGGCATTGGGGGTCAGAGGAGCTTTAGCTAAAGGAGCTAAAGACTACCTCTTGACTCAAGACCCAGTGCTTTTTATTAACATAATTTGCCCTAAGGCAAGGTGGAGATAATACACTTCAAAGAGTAGGGTTTCAAAGGGTAGGGTTTACAGAAGCATTGTCAGATTGGGGAATAGTCTCCAGCTGTTCAGGTGTTTGGCCAACAGGAGGCAATAACATGTAGACTAAGATGTCCTGAGCTGTCTGGCAGATAGCAATCTTATTCAGGTTTGGGGGAGATGCTTTTTAGCCATTCCAACAGGTAAACTACATTTGTGGCTCAGCCCTTGTTGAGCCCCCCAAGTTCACCAACCTTTTGATGAAACTCTTGTAATTATGACATGTTGGAATTGGTTCCCAGCATAGTCTGTTCCATGCATCCATGCCTCTGGACCTATATTCTCTATGTCTTTTAACACATCTCTCATTTTTCCATTCCTTTATCTCTCTGGGATGTATTCTGGGGTTTTCTTAATTTTTTTCAGCACACTAACTCTTTCTCTGATTGTATCTAACCTGTAGTTTCTTAATTTTTAATTTCTATAAAACCTTTAATACTTTTTCACATCTGCTTAATTTCGTGCCTCTTTTTTATGTCTTAAAATCTATTAAATATTTGTAATGTGCTATTTTTAATAATTCCAATATAGGGGTAACCAATGGTAACTTTTGGTGTGAATCATTTCACCTATTCCAGTTACAGATAGTAGATGGTTTATTTGTTTTTAATGAAAAGGAATCACAGTATATACATTAATATACTGCTTGTTTTCTTAACAATTTACGTTGGCCACCACTATAAATCAGTAAATGTGGATCTAGCTCTGTCTACTTTTTCTAATTGATTTTTACCTACAAAGATAACATACTAAATTTATATAGGAAGGCTTACTTTATAATACTATTTTTCTAAAGTGCATTGCCTTATTTTGTGTTATTTTTTTTCATTATTTCTCTCTCTTACCCTCACCCCAACACATACATATTACCAGAGGCCAAGGATTAACATCTGGTTTGGTTCCTTAAATTTTAGGGAATTTCTTATATACCTTCTCATAGAAAGGTCTTTAGTGGCTGACTGAAGTGGAATTTGAAATATGTGCTCCATTATTCTTTGACTGTGTGATTGTGCAAAAACCATAACCTCTCCAATCATAACCCCGATATTCAAGGCTTGCCACGAGGATTATGTGAGTTAATAGATATTAAGTGTTTTAGCTGATGAAACTTTCACGGTACATTTCTTGTTACTGAAAATTCAAAGGTATGGTCTCTTCCTTAAGATACTTGCAGCATAGTGGAGAGGCACACTCAGCAACAACTATCTTTTAAGATAAGATGACACAAGTTACACTAGTAGTATGCATAGCTCACAGGATAAACACCTGCTCTAGCTGGTATGTGAGTAGAAAATGTCTGATTTCTAGAGCTGTCATTTGAGCTGAGTGCTGAAGAATGAGTTGAAGTTGGTATTGGAATTCTATGAATGTTAAGCTATTCTTTTTAGTATTCATACATTTATTTATTTTCCTTTTTCAAAATACCCTTTCTTGATTGTTGTTTAATCCACTTTTTTCCCCCCTCTTAGGACAGCTGATTTATCAAGTTCAATCGCCTGATGAAGGGGCTCTCGTGACTGCCGCAAGAAATTTTGGTTTTATTTTTAAGTCTCGGACCCCAGAGACAATAACAATAGAAGAATTGGGAACACTAGTTACTTACCAATTGCTTGCCTTTTTGGATTTCAACAATGTCAGGAAAAGGATGTCTGTCATAGGTGCGGTTGGTAGCTGAGATTATTTTTGAGCTTTGCTATGGTTATATTGATGCTTCTCATGGATAATTTGCTCTTGATTATGTGCTCAGAGTTGTGATATTTTTGTAGCTTTGTGAACTTCTATCATCTTCAACTTAACCTGGACACTGTGTAATAAGCATAACTAACATTTAACAAATACTCATTATGTGTCTACCACTGTTCTAAATACTCTACATGATTGAACAGATTTGTCACAAAACCCTAGAAGATACATACCATATTTTAACGACCATTTTAATTGAGTAACTTGACCTAGATCACATAGCTTGAAGTGGAATATCTGGGGTTTAAATCTAGGAGTTCTGACTGCCAAGGATCTTCATTTCATCACTACACACGCTCAGGATGAATTCCTGAATTCCTTGGCACCTGCTAGTTATCGTTGATATTGTCGTTTTGTGAACACCATTATTAGCCTCTCGTTATCACTCATTGACTCTCTTTTCTGGATTACTGGAGATGATCACCTAAAATTATATTTGATACCACAACAAAGGATGATTTTTAAACTGTGCTAATCCTCAGTGCTGCCTCAGTGTCCCTCTCATTTGCACTTTGCTCCTCTTTCCAGTCCTTCCAACAGGTGTTCTAAGCCTTTGCCCTTCCCTCAAGTCCTCAGATTTGTCATGATCTCCTTCACTCTTAGAAACAAAATTCATCTTCTATTTCTCTAAAGAATAGAAAAAAATATAGAGGCCTTCTGAGATGTGCACCATCAACTTATATGTTTCCCTATCCTTCTCCTTCATCCCCAAGTTGTAACTGTACTCATTCCCCCCGCCCCCCCCCCCCCCCCCCCCCCCCCCCGCCAGCTCCCGACTCAGAGAAAAATTGCTCTTGTTCCTTTCAAAGCTGAAGGTTCTATCTGGTCCCCTCCCTTCCTTCATCAACTCCTTCCCTCCCTCAACTCCCTCTCTCCCATCCTCAACTCCCTCCCTCCCTTGCTGCTTCCTTCCCTCCTTCCTTATGTCTTTGATTTTTTCTTTATCACTGGCTTCTTACTTCAGCCCACAACTCTGTAATTATCCTATTTCCTTAAAGTTATTGTTCATGCTGATTTCTACTGATTTTGCCACCCCATTTTTCTTCCATCATGGTTTAATTTTTCAAGGTCAATTTTTTCTCTTCACCTTTATTTCTCTTTTCAGCCTATTAGGGTGAGCTTCTGTTTCCACTACTCAAGAAGAATGCTTTCTGAGGTTTTCAATCACCTCATCGCTTCTCCATGCAGTTATCTTCTTTATCTATCTATCTATCTATCTATCTATCTATCTATCTATCTATCTATCTATCATCTATCTATTTATCATCTATCATCTATCTATCATCTATCTCCTATCATTTATCTAATCATCTATGGATCTATCTGCCTACTTACCTACCTACCCATTGATTTCTTTAAACTTACTAATACTGAGCCTGTTGACCTTCTTCTCTTAACTTTCCTCTTTTGGCCTCTGTGACCTCACTGACTCCTGGGTCTCCTTTTGTTCTGTCTTTTCTTTCTCTAACTCCTTTGCTGACTACTCTCCATCCCATTCTTCAATATTGTCCTTTTCTCTTCTTACTTCCTGGGCTCCTCTTAGATAATCTTGACCACTCACAGTCATATATTGCCTATATTCCATGTCCTTCCTGTACAGTTCTTTAGCTTTAGTCTCTTTCGGAAGTCCACACACATACTTAGTTTTTTCCTGGATTCTGCCAATGGGTTATACTATGGTTACCTCAAATGTTATATGTTTAATATAGATCTTTCTTTCACAGGTGTTGCTTTTTCTATAGCCTTTATTAAAATTGCTAACAATCACTTTTTACTGTATTCCTATGAGTAAATGGAGCACTTTAAAATGAACTATTAAATTCTTGTAATAATATGTTACCTCATTTAGGAGATGAGGAAATTAAAGGTCAAAGATTTTAAGTCACTTACCAAAGATTGTCCCACATCTGTCACATGACTTCTCATACAGCTGGTAAGATGCAGAGCAAATAATTGAACTCAGGTCTATCTTTCTCCAAAGTCTGTTCTCTTAACCTCTATTTTAACTCACTTGCTTTTGACAGCTCATCTCTTTTATGCCCCTAGGTTAGTGGTTCTCTAACTTTACCTCCCATCAGAACCACCAGGAAAGCTTGTGAAAACACAGATTGCTGGGCCTCAGGCCCAGAGTTTCTATCTCAGGAGGTTTGGGGTGGGGCCTAACCATTTATTAGTACATGTCTAACAAGCTCCTGCATTATGCCAACACTGATACTGCTGGTCAGGGGACCATAGTTTGGGGACCACTTTCCTGGAATGATAGATCATCAAATACTACTCCTTATGTTCCCAAGAGCTATGAGGAGCATTTCTGAAACCTATGTCCTTCTTTGCTACCCTCTCCACTCAGGCCTCAGCATCTCTTGCCTTATTTTCAGAGTCCTCAGTAGTCACCGTGTTTCTTTTTAAAATTAGCCTCAAAACCCCTTTTTATTGTAAAAGCCTTCTTTCCTTTTCCCTTACTTTCCAGGACCATGGCTTTAGTTAAGTCTCTCATCACTGCTTTCTTGCATTCGTATTAAAACATTGGGCTGATTTTGCCATAACTCTCTTAAAAAACCTTGATGGCTTCATAGAATTTAAAGGATAAAGTCCTTAGGATGTCATTCCAGATTATTTGCAATCTGACTGCAATCTGATTTTTTCCCACTTCTCCAAATGTTATGCTCCAACTCATTAGACTTCACCATTCCTGGCATGCACTGTGCACTTTCACAACTTTTGTGTGTGCTCTTTCCCTTGCCTAAGAACTCTCCTTTTCTCTACTTCTTTCTTAAAAAACTCCTACTCACCTGGTAATGTCCAGTTCAAATGCTACCTCTTCTCTCGATTCTTTTCCTACTTTCCAAATAACTGTATTCTCCTTTGTTAACCTGAACTCCTTGTTCATAACATGAGTGCGATACCAGTCACATGAAAGTCATGACTTTCCCAGTTGTTGGGGTGTATACCACCTGAAGGCAGGTGCTATGCATTAATTTTGACTTAGTCTTCTTTTTTTAAATACTATTCTTTAAAAAATACTTTTATTGATTTTTAGAGAGAGAGGAAGGGAAAGGGAGAGAGAGAAACATCAATATGAGACCAAAACATCATTGGGCTGCCTCCTGCATGCCCCCTACTGGAGATTGAGCCTGTAACCCAGGCATATGCTTTGATCTGGTTTCAAACCAGCAACCTTTTTGTGCAACCACTGAGCAACATCGGCCAGGGCATGCCTTAGTCTTAAACTGCCCAGAGCCAAGCATAGAGCTTAGCACACAGTAGGTTTTCTATAAATGTATGTTAAATAAAACATAACCCAATACTTTGTAACTTATGGATATCCCGATCCTCATATTAAATCACTTTCTACTGTGGAAAACCTATGTGTTTATGTAATTGTAGGGTTTTTGGTCTTTATTGGAAACTAGCCCTAGAAGATTGCTCTCAGTAGGTGAAAACTAAACATCATCTGAGAATGTTTATTTTTATATTTTTAACAACAGGTTATAGGCAGTTATCATTGATGTTGCCAATGAGAACAGATGCTGTTGCTTTTTTTCTTTTCTTTTTTTAAAATTTATTGATTAAGGTATCAAATATTTGTCTTCAAGCCCCCATTCCAGTCCCCCACCTCTCCCCCCACATTCCCCCACCTCCCTGTTGTCCTTGTCCACTGGTTAGGCTCATATGTATGCACACAAGTCCTTTGGTTGATCTCTCTTTTATCCCCACCCTCCCTCTGAGGTCCAACAGTCTGACCCGTGTCTCCTTATCTCTGGGTCTGTTCTTGTTCATCAGTCTATGTTGTTCACCATTTCCCCTAGATGAGTGAGATCATGTCCTTCTGGAAATATACTTATAAGAATCGAAAATGAGACAAGCAATAATGGTTATGCTGAAAGGCAAATTAATCAGTCTGTAGTGAATTTCTTTCTGGGCCAGCAGTTCTTTTGAGATCCAATTTCAATGTCAAACAGTTCCTTCAGATGCTGCTGCTTTAAGTGTCAACCTAATGTGGTATCAGTGGGAGCTATCTTCTATTTACAGCTTCAGGGGAGGTGTTGTTGATATTGGGTTGGCCCAGAATTGGCTCTGAGGGTGTTGACAAAAACCTAAGATTGCTACACAGGGAAACTTTTGGCTTTTCTCCAGGATCAGTCACCATTGCAGGCTGTGGAGAAATCACAGCCTAACCACAAACATCAGATGTTTGCCTTAATGGATCCCATATGAAGAAAGGTAATGTTCCACCACAGAATGCATGGAGGCCTGAGGGCTTTGTTTTGGTTCTGTGTGGCTTTTAATCTGGCGGACTTTGAAAGAGAGACTGCAAAGGGTACAAAAGTCTCTGTTTGATAACAAGGCAAAAACAATGCCAGTCTCATGGTTGTCACATGGCTTGGTCTGTGGGGAAAACACCCTGATGTGAAGTGAAGGCTCAGACATTTGCTATGTTTCGCCTCCTCTTCCTCCTCCTTTTACTCTTTTTTCTTCTTTGTTCTCCTTCCTTTTCCTTCTCTTATGTTCTTTCCCTTCTCCTCCTCTTCCTCACTCTTTTTCTTCTCCCCCCTTTTGCCTATCATTTGTTGAACCACAAATGTGTACCAGTAGTACTTTCATTCTGGAGCAAGACCCCTGATTTAATTTAGGGATATGTAAATAAAAATTGATTTCTATAGAGACTTATGCCAGAGGGTTTAGGATCTACTATATTGATAAACATATAAATCTCATTATATAGTTTTAGAAGCAGGAATTCAACTAATTATGTAAATAAAAACACAGAGATAAAGTTCAAAGACAGTTATAATAGAGGCTAGTGGCAAGTAGTTATTAACGAAGAATACATTATAATAGCTCTTTGAAAAGCCCTTATTTAAGGGTTGCTCAACTCTAAACTGTTCAATGCTTATCAGTAAGAATCACATTGCCATGTCAGGCCTTTCTCAGTGTGAATGTATGAACAGCCACCCAACTGAGATGCAAAGCAGAATTATTGATCACCCTTCACAGTGCTGCTATTGCATTGACTCTTACAGCATAAGCCTGTAACTGTTTCTGACCTTTGTCTTTCCTTTATGTCACAAAGCCATAGCTGCTGCTCTCAATAAATTTCACATCATTATAATTCAACTCAATTACACAAATGTTTATTAAGTGCTTACCATGTTTCAGGGACTTGAAGCTAAAGAGAAGGTGGAATTAAAACATGTTCTGTGTGGTAGCATGGAGGAGAAGATGGCAAAGCAGGGCAGGAAACAGGCTGGAAAAGGGCAGCTCTGGATGGCCCCTGAGTATGCTATGTTAAGGAATCACACCTCATCTAAGGTTAGAGGGAAGCTGTTGCAGGACTCTAAGCATTAGTGGGAAGATGATTCTGTCTGGATAACAGAAGAGTCTGGGAAAAGCAGGACTGGAAAGAGTAAAACCATGTAGGTTAATGTGATAATCTAGGCAAGAGAGAAATTCATGACTTCAGTTGGATGTATGGGTGTGAAGGAGGGTAGCTGAATGTTGGCCAGATATCTGATCTGGAGGCTAAGTGAACAAGGACTCTGGCTATTGAATCTGGGGGCAAAGGAGCAGTAGCTAGTTATTGAAGGAAGATAATGTGTCCATTAGAGGGGCCAATGCTGAGTTAGGAGACAGCATCAGAAAGTTGTACAGCTGAAAAGGACCTTAGAAGTTATATATTTTTTAATAAAATGTCTCCTTTTTCACATATAGGAACTGAGACAAAAAGATGTTAAGGAATTTATGCAAATCATATTTGTGATTTCCCTAGACATGTGGTTCTCAATGTGTTGTCTGGGGAACCCTAGGAAACCTGGAGTGTTTTTTAGAGGATGCACAAGGACAAAACTCCAATAATAATACTACTAATGTCTTTTTCATTCTTTCTGTACTGAGTATACTGTGGAATTTTACAAAGACCACAAACTGTGTAATATCACAACAGATTGAATGTAAAGCAGATATGAAAATCCAACTGTCTCCTATTAGACCAGACATTAAAGGGACCTATAACCATGTAACAATGCACTCCCAAACTAAATTTTATTGTTCTGGAAAAATATAGTTCTAGTTCATAAAAATGTTATTTATGTAATAGGTTTATTATTATAATAATGATCATTATAGTAATATAGTGTTATAAGACTATTTATATAATAAAATTTATCAGTTTTAATTTCTAGCATGGTAAATATTGATAGAACCCATATTAAAAGCTCTTTGAAATCTTTATGAAGTTTTAAGAGGGAAAAGGGGTTTTGAGACCCAAAAGTTTGAGAACAGATGTCCTATTCTCGACTATCAAAAATGGTCACAGGGAAGTCCCACTGGCAAAGCTTTGCTTTCATAGCTCTGGTGATGCGAGGAAGAAATTATTTGGGAAATGATCAAACTGGATTATTATAAAAGTAAGAGGAAGCCTTTGCTAGGATTAAATGCTCCTCCCCCCACTTGAACAATGAGATAAATTGCATATATATTTTCTCTCTTTCCCTCTAATGTGGGCAATTAAAGCAAGAGTATAACAAAACTGCATGAGTTATGGCAACTAGAAAATCTGACCAAGGATCTTAGAAGAGCTGATGAACTTAGCCAGACAAGTCTCGGTACAGAATCATTTCCAGGGTGCATTAGATCTATCCAAGCCAGGGGGAAACTGGAACTGATTAATGTCAACTAAGTATATAAAAATAATTTATTATACAATGATCTTTGTATTTTTTTTAAATCAAGTTGCAAATTTTGAGTCCTATTAAATTAATAGTAATCCATATTTATGTTCATTTGTTTTGAGGCATTCTCTCTTTAGGGGAAAGGTATCATTGAGTGGAAAGCATGTATAGTCTATGGCTCGATGAAGCTTGTGAGGGTCAGTGTGTTCAGATCATGAAGTTGTGACCCAGGCAGTTGTCGACTTAAACTGTAAGCAGTTCCTGGAAAGAAATACATTGCCATGCCATTCAATCATTCATTTTTTTTTTCATTTAGTAAATAACAAAGTGCCTCGTATGTGCCAAGATGTAAAGCTAAGCCTACAAAGGTAGGCCAAGTATTCTGCAGTTTAAAAACAGACTTGTCTGACGGTAACATGTGGGACATCAGAGGGAGGATTGGGTATTGGAGATGAGGGGAGCCCAGTGAAGACTGTCCTTCCCAAACCTGGGGGCAGGTTAAAAACCCAGCCATCCTAATAACGACTTCCAGTGGGAAGAAGGTAGAAACCTCGGTTTTGAAAGCCCCCTGTGAAGCATCCTTACAGCTAGGATTGTGACTCAGGAATGAACCGCCAAGAATGAAAGGGCTTTTCCAAGGAGTAAAGGGGTAAAGAAATATGTTAGCAAGGGCTGAGAACTAATGCATAAAACATTGGTTTGAATGGCCTGAATTCCATATGGAGATCATTTGGCATAACACTGACAGTTAGTTGATTCCTACTGTGGGTCTTAAATTTCACACCAGGAGAGAGGAAATTAAGCTCCCAATTCTGCTAAATACAGGCTTAATTTAAATGTACCAAGCCTTCGGAAACAGTAAGGAAGGAAAATAGGAAGGCCATACACATCAGAACAAAAACACTCATTTCTGAGTTAGGGAAATCAAAGGATTCCAATGAATGAAATATTTCTAAGTTAATAAAACAGGAATAAAGCCAAGCAACTTAGATAGTGACCTTCTAACCATAGACACTGAATATTTTACTACTGGCTGAAACATGGACATTTCCAAATTGCCTGGGTGGAACCCTGGGAGAGCCTTGGTTTGACAGATTTTATTGATTATAACCTACTTTCCAAACTTTTTTTTTTCTTTTCAGTTAGGAACCCGGAAGGACAGATAAAGCTTTATTCCAAAGGAGCAGACACGATTTTGTTTGAAAAACTTCATCTGTCCAACGAAGACCTTCTGGCATTGACGTCAGACCATATCAGTGTAAGTGCCTCTGTTTTAAGGTTAGCACAATGGCCCTTTGGCCACTTGTTATGGTTAGGTCTTGTTTTAAAAATATCAGCTAAACGATCTGACTTCTGAAATAAAAAACATGTGGAGAGTGGTTCCACAGGAAACTGCCAGTGAATGTCTGGAAACTGGCACGTGGCCCCACCTCCTGCCCCGCTGAGAGTCTGGTTGGTCTCATCACAGGTGGATTAACACACAGCAGCTGAGAAGTAGCCCTGGAATGTGGGCTCCCTACCTCCAGCCAGGAGAAGGCTCAGACACTGGCTCTAACTCCCCCGAAGTTGAGGGCTGCTCCCCATGGGAGACTGGGCTGGTTCAGGGAAGCAAAGCTGGACAATTGCTTTCACCTGAGTTCCATTGTGTCTGGCACCAACAGAATCTCTTACGATAATCATCAGTGAAAAGCTTAGGGTTGTGTTTACAGGGTGAGGGGAAAATAGTCTCTGTAGCCAATTTTCTCTTCCAGGGGTCTTTTTATTGAGGACATAAATCATGATGAGTCACTTATGTTCCCTGGGTTGAAATTACCAATTGCATACATTCTGAAACTATGCATTATTTCTTTCCAAAGGTTTTCTGGAGAGCAGGGTGATCTTTGACAAACTTTTTTTTTTTTTTTTTAAGAAAGTAAGATTCTATGAATTAAATATGAGCATTACCTAGTTTAAACCCAAGGTTCAAGTGTCTCTCTAGTATTTTCTTGAGGTTCTGTTTAACCCAGTATGAACTTAATGGGCAACTGGCCAAAACTCTCATTTCCTCCTTGGTTTCTCTCCTTTAAACAATCATTGAGGATTCATGTTCTTTGTCAAGTCCTATATTTTATACAAAACATTCCCTGAATCTTTAGAAAACAAACAAACGAAATGGATTTAAAAAACCCCAAAAACCTCTACTTGACTCAAAGTTTAAAAAATGATGGTTTAGTAATATTGGGTACAAACATAGCTATTGTTTTTGTCTTTCCAATAGAGGATTCTTGATTTTCTTTTAATCTCTTCCAGAAGGCTGGCATGGTCTTTTTAATTTTTTTTTATGAGAACAACATTAGAATCATAAGTATCTAATTTTTGTCATTGCTCAAACACTAAGGCCCTAGATTTTTGTACGTTCGTCTTTCATACTAAAATATAGGAAGCCTAATTTGGCCTTTTTACATTTCTAGGCAAAAGAAAACTTTTTCAGGTAATATCAATTTGATTTGTTCTTTGCTTTCATTCACTTTATTCATTTAGACTTTCAAATTCTGAGGTTTTTAAATTTATATTTAATTATTGATTCTGAATTGTTTAATGGTAGGAAACAACCTTGCTTAAATGCTCATTTAGGATTCAATTTGTGTTTCATGTACTAATTAAATAACTTAAATCATCTGTCCCCTTTTGTAATGTCTTCTTAGAGTTGATTCACTATTGTACAGAACAGAGAGGAATGCCCAGGGGGTTACAAGTTAAAGGCAAAGAAATGTTTGTGTGAATTAAGAGGATAAAAGATGGTTATAACACAGTGGCTCCACGTTCTGATCAGTAGGGGACCCAGCGGTGGTCCTGGAAGGCAGGGCTTGTAAATGTGATTGTAATATCCAAACTGCTACCGAATGCCTATAAGATAAATTTGGAGAAATTTTCTCATGGTCTCTCTGGGCAGTCTGAACTGACTTTTTCTTTCCATTAATCTTACAATGTGTCACAGTTTAACTTGTGTATATGATCACAAACCTTTGTGTGTTGTGTAAGCCAAAGCACATAGAGAAGGTATGTTCAATGGCAATGCCAAAAGCATAGGAATAGCTATAAAATCGCTTATAGTATACAGGCCCGTAAAATGACCACTAGGCAAAGTGGGAGGTTTACAGCATTTCCCCAAAGCAATCACATGTTTCTTGCCACTGTGACTGTGGGAGACACTTAGCAACTACCAGTCTCCTAATTTGAAATGTTTCCTTATTAGAAGGATAGAGCACCAGAAGTATCATTTAAGATTGTCAGTTTACTGAGACATGAAAGTAAAAGCATAATTCTCTTATTAATTTGAACTTTTATTAAATACTAACTCCATAGGAAACAGTTTCATAAAAAATAATTTAAAAAAACTAACCTGACATTATGGTGTCTTTAAAGTTTTAAATCATTTTATTATATATGTCCTATATAATAAAGAGGTAATATGCAAATTGACCATCACCCCAACACACAAGATGGCTATCCCCATGTGGTCAAAGATGGCTGCCCCCATGTAGACACAAGATGGCTGCCACAAGATGGCCAGCAGGGGTTGGCAGTTGTGGGCCATCATGCCAGTAGGGGAGGGCAGTTTGGAGGGACCAGGCCTGCAAGGGAGGGCAGTTAGGGGTGATCAGACCTGCAAGGGAGGGCAGTCAGGGGTGATCGATCAGGCCTGAAAGGGAGGGCAGTTGGGGGTGACCAGGAGAGTAGGAGAGAGCAGTGAGGGGCAACCAGGCTGGCAGGGGAGGGCAGTGAGGGTTGATCAGACTGGCAGGGGAGGGCAGTTAGGGGCAACCAGGACTGCAGGGGAGGGCAGTTGGGGGTGACCAGGCTGGCAGGGGAGGGAAGTTAGGGCAAATTGGGCTGGCAAGGGAGCAGTTAGGTGTCAATTAGGCTGGCAGAGGAGTGGTTAAGGGGGTAATCAGGCTGACAGGCAGAAGCCATTAGGGACAATCAGGCAGATAGGCAGGCAAACGGTTGGGAACCAGCAGTCCTGGATTGTGAGAGGGCAGTCAGACATCCCTTGAGGGTCCCAGATTGGAGAGGGTGCAGGCTGGGCTGAGGGACCTTCCTGCCCCCCTACCCCTGCACGAATTTTGTGCACCGGGCCTCTAATACACACACACACGCAGATATATATATATATATATATATATATATATATATATATATATATATATATATATATATAGAGAGAGAGAGAGAGAGAGAGAGAGAGAGAGAGAGAGAGAGAGAGAGGAAGAGATTTTTTTTTTTTTTTTTAAATACAGGAGATCTAGAATGAAAAATCAGCCTTCTCTTCTATTCCTACTTCCCAGAAGCAAACATTTATATTGACTTTCTGCCTTTCTCTCCCTGAGGGGTTTTTATTATTACATAATATTAATTAATAGGCTTAAACTTCTATTACCTGACTAACATCTATTTATTCACCTATTATTGTCTTTTAACTTCTTATTATGAAAATTTTAAGCACAAACAAAAATAGGACTGAGCTAATTTTAGTCATAGCTATATTATTAGGGGGATGTGACAAGATTTTAGTGAGCTGTCATCCTACAATCTCTTCAGAGAGCCCCTGGCTTTGATATGAGAGCTATGGCTCCTCCAAGCGTCATTTTCTTTCCACTAACAGCTGAGTGACCTGGCCATGAAACAGGCCGGGTTCCTCTCATTGCCAGGAGTGCTTCTTGCAAGCAGAGAATAGTTTGGAAACCAATACATGTTGGTTGAAATGGATATCTCAAGTCATCGGCATCATTGATCACTCTCAACTAGGTCACTGCAGCAGGCGTTTTAGATATTTTTTAGGGGAAACACTAGCTCCCCTGAATGTTTTAACCCAATGGAAATAAAATTCAAAATGCAAACATTGTCTCATATTTTCAAAGAGATTAAAAAATTGGGAGTCAAGATGGCCAAGTTATGCTCTTGATACAAAGTGAATTTGAGTGCAAAACTTCTTACCCATTATTGTTATTGTTCTTGCTGTGATTATTGCTTTGAGGTGGTTCTTAAAACAATGTCTGCTCTGTCAGGAATTTGCAGGGGAAGGTCTTCGAACCCTGGCCATTGCATACAGAGATCTGGATGATAAGTACTTTAAAGAGTGGAATAAGATGCTTGAAGATGCAAATGCCGCCACTGATGAGAGAGAGGAACGGATAGCTGGGCTGTATGAAGAAATTGAACGGGATTTGATGGTATGAGTTTAGAAGCATGATAGTTGTGTTTATAGACAGGACAGTTTGTGTTTAGAGATCTAGGATAGGAATAATCCATTGGTTAAATCATCTTGCATACAGCGGATATTACTTTTTCAAACATTGAATCATGTGTTACATATTGGCTTTGAGTTTGGCATGTGTGAGAGCCTAGAGCAGTGGTTGGCAAATTCATTAGTCAACAGAGACAAATATCAATAGTACAACGATTGAAATTTCTTTTGAGAGCCAATTTCTTAAACCTAAACTTCTTCTAATGCCACTTCTTCAAAATAGACTTACCCAGGCCATGGTATTTTGTGGAAGAGCCACACTCAAGGAGCCAAAGAGCCGCATGAGCCTAAAGGATTATTTTTTAATAATTTTTTTTTGCCGACCACAGGCCTAAAGGATTATTTCAATTAGTTGTAGCTTATGTAATTGGAAGTCCCCTAGAGTGGACGATAGCAGACTTCCTATTGTTTGTCAAACCTCTGGTATGTCATTGATGTTATTTTTCCCCCTCACTGCTTTATGACCTATCTTTCTAGGGCAGGAAACTTGCCAGGAAAAGTGGGAAGTTTTATATCTTAGATTATGATGATATCTTTGCTGCCCAGAGTATGAGAGTATCATTTATTCTAGAAACTACTCTTCCCTGAGGCCCTAGGGGCCAGGAAGCAGCTGGGGAGTTCTTAAGTCTTTACAAGCCCAAATGGCTTCTGATTATTTGTGCTAACAGGATCTCTGCCAGTAATTGATGTTCCTATTAGTTGGCTTGATTAGAGAAACTCCTCTTGGGTCCTTCCCAACCCACCTCTGCACATAATAGTATGTTTACTATATCAATGCATCATCCTTTTTGCCTTCAATTCCTGTTCTTGACCTCTGAACTCTGTGATTGCAAGCCACAAGTGTTATGAATATTGTTTGGATGCATTAACATAAGATATTCTCTTTTTTCAACAAAGCTTCTAGGTGCCACTGCTGTAGAAGACAAGTTACAAGAGGGTGTTATTGAAACGGTTTTAAGTTTATCACTAGCCAATATTAAGATCTGGGTCCTAACAGGAGACAAACAAGGTAATTTTAAAACAGATAATGATCTTTTGAAGAGAGGGCAATAATTTATATGGTAAAATTTTAACTATTCAGAAAGTTTAGTTAGTTAGATATGTGCCCAGTTCTCTATTTAGGAAATAGCTGAAATACAAATAGGAAAGTTAATATAAGAACTTACTATTTAAAGATAAAAACAAATTATGAAAATATTTGCTAGAGTATACCCTGGGTTCTGTTGAATTTCAGCTCAACTCACTCCTTGAATATAATAGTTAAACCTATAGGCAACAATAGAATTAAAAAAGTTTACCTAAAGGTTTATGTGAGCACTGCCTCCAATCAGGACTGAGACTTGCATAATATTGAAGCAGGACATTAGAGACCTTAGGGTTACTCCTTTACTTTGTTGATGCTTTGTAGAGGTTTGGGGATCTTAGAGAAGGGGACAGGCTTTTGGGAGGCTCAGGGACGCAACTGTTTATCAACTGGTCTGTAAATATTTTGGTATTTTAACAACCACAACAGTTGTACTAGAGTAACCTAGTTTAATTCCAAGCCTTCCCATGCAGTGGTACAATGGGAGCTGACCTACTTTCAGGCATGACAAAATATCAAATCATCAGAAAAAGAGTCATTATGTTCATAATTCTGTGCTTATTAAGAAAGATTTTGAATCTATTGCTAGCAGGAATGATTAAAACAAAAATGCTTTTACACTTGGTCCTTAGTAAACCAGAAACATTCAGTTTACTGGTGAATACATGTTTGTTTGTTTTTTTAAGATTCTATATACCTATAGATATTTTTAGAACATTTGAGGGTTTTCAGATATGGTAAATCAGTTCTCTATACGTACACCCAAATCACTAATCACAAAAATAAACATTAGAAAGTTGAGCTCTGTGATGTGTTACTACAGACTTCTTGGAGTTTGATGTTGATCAGTGGGTATAGCTGCTCAATTAGTTATGAATATCCACAAGTTTACTATTAGTTACCTTTAATTTTTGTGGTTTATACAAAGTACACACTTATTAGTTGCTTTCCTTGACATAGGACAGGCAAATCTAATGATTCCATAGAATTAGGTAGAGCCTAAGAATTCAGTAGAATCAAATGACTTTATTGAAAATAGGTTTACCTAACTATCCTAGGCTCCATTTCTATAAAATTGGAAGAAGGAATGCTCAACATCATGTAATTTTCTAGTTTTCTAGCAGCAGCAGTCCATTCACTTAATGGGAAAGTGACAATGTTGCATGTGGGAGAACTATAAAAATTTTATAAGAGCATATTTTTGCTGTTCAACTGAACATTTTGCTGAGTTATTTTTCAATTTTCCTACTACATAAGAATTGAAAAATGGCTAAGTGTAGTATTTCAGCTCTCCAAAGGTAGTATCTGGGACCTCCGGTAAAAACTATATGAGAAAGTTGAGGATTCATGGATGTGGCTATGGATCCATGGAGTTATCAATTGATAAATTTGACCATGGGAGCCAGGGCTTGAAATTCCCTTTGGGTCTCTTACATTATCACCAATTATGCTCTCTCTGACATTAAGGGAGCGTGTAAGCTACAAGGAAATATAGCAATGACTTCAAAACTTCTATAGAAAAAACACACTTCTATGCAAGCATACTAGAGGCCTGGTGCATGAAATTCATGCACACGTAGGGTCCCTAGGCCTGGCTGGTGATCAGGACAGTAGATGCCTCTGGCTGGCAGCAGGGGCCTTCCTTCTGGCTGCCAGCCAGGGGCCTCCTTTCCCTGGCTGCTGGCTGGGGCCTCCCTTCCCCAGCTGCTGGCTGCTGGCCAAGGCCTTCCTTTGTTCTGTGCCACTCGCTGGTGGCCAGTGCATGTCATAGTGAGTGATAGAACTCTAGGTCTCCTGATTGAACTCCCACAGGGACACTTTGCATATTAGCCTATTTTATGTATAGATTATCAATAATTTTCTAACTGAAGTAGGCTTTATTTTGTATCAGAAACTGCCATCAACATTGGCTATGCCTGCAACATGCTGACTGATGATATGAATGAAGTGTTCATTATAGCAGGGAACACGGCAATGGAAGTCAGAGAAGAACTCAGGTAAGTGTTAAAGGAAGAGTAGAAAAGGGAGAAAGGGAAAAGGGAAAATCAGGTAGTTGAGAAAGTAGAAAGACACTATAGTTACCGATAGTCTTCATTTAATATAGAGCTCTTTCTCCATGTTTCCTAAGATTCTACCCATTTTTGGTCACAAACTAAGATAAGTTTAATATTGGTGGTGAGTTAATACCTTCAGGCCTCCAACATTTCCCAAGTATTTTTAATTTACTTTAACTTTTTTGTTAATCTTCATCCAAGGATATTTTCCCATTGATTGTTAGAGTGAAAGGCGGGAGTGGGGAGGGGGATTTGCGGGACACACAGAGAGAAATGTCAATGTGAGAAAGATACATTGATTGGTTGCCTCCCACAAATTCCCTGACTGGGACTGGGAGCGAAGCCTGCAAGTGAAGTATGTGCTCTTGACTGGAATCGAACCCACAACCCTCCAGTATTCAGGCCAATGCTATATCCACTGTGCCAAACTGGGCAGGGTTCCCAAGTATTTTTAGAAAATGATTTTCAATCATTTACATGGTTAGCCTTTAAAATTATGCATTGGCGCTTAACCTGTCAACTCTACATGATAATGAGTGATCAGTGTTACTGAGGGCACTTGTTAAAAATACTAATTCTCTAGCTTTAAAATTAAGAATATTAAGTATTTATAAAAAAAATCAATAAAATATATTTTTTTAAAAAGAATATTATTGATAAGTATTTAGATGGGCATAGGACTTTGTATTTTAATAAGCACCTCAATGAAGCTTATGATTAGATAAACTTGGAGATGGTGTGTAAAGTTGAAATAGTCTTTTAAGAAAGTAGACATTCTGATATAGATGCTATTGAAATAGCATACTATGCACCTTAGGTAACCACTACATGGTACCAGAAAATGGATAAGTGGTAAATTGAAGGTAAGAGTGGACAAACATCAAATTTTGAGAAATAGTATTTATTATTTGCCAATTTATTATTTTTTTGTTACTTTATTTGTAGAACATTTTACAAGCCTACATAATTATTTTCCTAGCACTTAAAAAATGCTGCCCTATAACAATTTTTGTTTGTTGATGCTTGTGGTAGCTTCTCTAAGTTCAGCCCATTTTGGATTTGACTAAATAGATTGTTGACTTGGAGGCAAACTGCTTGCTGCTTGTTGTTTACTCTAACCTTCCCTCCACAGGACAGTGGTGCTCTATGGGCTTCCTTAAGGGATCTCCTTCATTAAACTTCCTGAACCTTAGAAAGAAATGAAGTCTCAACTGTTAGCACCACTAATCAATATTTGTAGATCAAATCTCTCAACTTCTTCTACACTAACTTTTTCCACCATAGGAAACTGCCATGCCATGCTTGTTGGAAGCTATGTCTTTGCCAAATAAAAATTGGGAAATCTAATTATTATTGATATAATTTTATTATTATTATTTCTATAACTTTAATGATAGATCTTATAGAGTCTATTAAAGAAAATATTGGTGATTTGCTTAATAATTAATAATTAACTTTTTTTTTATTTTGGGGGATTTTATCTCTTGCTGAAGGAAGATAGATGAAAGCATATCCAGATTCTAATAAGCCTACTGCTAAATGCTTTGAGGCTATGCCTGGGACACTATTGTTAGTAGTATTCATGTATTACCTCATTTTATTCTCAAAGCAATCTAATGGCGAGACATTATCAATACCCCTATTTACAGATTGGGAGGCTGAGACACAGGGTAATACGCCCAAGGTTCCACAACTAGTCAGTGGGTCAGCAGGGATTTGAAGCTAGGCAGTGTGGCCCCAGAGCATATGCACCAAATTACTTGCTATGTCTCTCCCGAAAAACACCTTAGATGTATTCTTACTCCTTTAAAAATTTAATATAAAAATGTGTTGCTAGGCACCTGTTTGCTTCACTTGTGTTCAACACTAGATGAGCAATTAGGTGAGAATAAATTTCAAGGAGAGACTGCAGACGTAAGAGGAATAGCATGAACTTCCTGTTTACTGGAGCCTAATTAACATCTCTGCTCCATGCTCACGGACTGGCTGAGTGACTTTGATATGCTGTTCAATTTTCCTTTGCTTGGTTTCTTCATTTGAAAAATAGGAAAATATAATAATATGTACCCTAATAGATTATTTTACTTTGAGGATTAAGTGAGTCAAGAATTTAAAACTTTATGGCCATTAATTAACATCCTTCTTGCACTCCCTACTTTCTCTACCTCCTTCATTCCTGCTTCCCTCTTTCCTTCAGCCATTGTTCCCAAAATTTCCACCAGCAAGCACTGCTTTTATTGTTATTTTCCCAATAGACTCTATCATTAAAATTGTATAAATAATAATAAAATTATGTCAGTAACAACTAATTAGATTTCCCAATTTTTATTTGGCAAAGACATATGCAATCTCCAGTCATAACTTCTAACCAGCATGATATAGCAGTTTTCTAGACCAAGTTGGTGCCATGATAGCCAAATATAATACAAAACTTTAAAAAATTAGAGATTCTATGCATTCTTATCATAGAGAAATCTATATTTTTTTATGAACCTTCCTAAGATATTAAAAATGCTCCCCTTTATTACAACTTTTATGGACCCTCTTCCTCCCTTGATTACACTGGGTAATGATACTGTGGGTTGCTGAACTAGCACACACAAAGGTATAGAAACATGAAAGAAGTCATGTTAATTTTCAGGAGCAATATTCCAAGTTGTAGCTAGAATGTTTCACACCTAAAAGTGGAAACATTTTTTTTTTTTCAGGGATGGATTGATGATAAGCAAAAGTGTTTAGATTTTATCCTGAATGTATTGTATGTAATACCTGAAAGTATTGGGTAAATGTGACAAACCCATTTTTTTTTTTCATTTTAGAAATAACATACTAGTGACAGGATAGATTACGTTTGCTGGGGAAAATGGATGATACATCAAGAGGCAGTTGGAATACTCAAGCTTAGAGATGATGAGGGTTGAATTAAGGCAGTGAGGTTGTAACAGAGGGAAAGTACTTTGGAGGTAGGATGAATAGGACTTGAAATTTGTTTCCATGTGAAGAGGAGTAGAAGGAGGCTCTGTCATTTCTAGCTATCTGACTTCATAGTCCAGATTCCATTCAGGTGTGTAAGAACAGAAACTTATTACATTTTCTAAAACTGAATTTGAATCTCTTTTCTGCTTGATGACAATACAATTAATCTGGGCACTTTTGGGTAACTTTAGTTCAAGTGTAGGATGCACAGTTGCCTTACCTGCCATTGACCTTAGAGACCCTGCTGGTATCCCACTTCTGTGTCCCTGTCTGGTCTCTGGTCTCTTGAGGTTGCTGGCTGTCCCTCTTGGCTGACTTCCACACCTCCTGTGTGTGGCTTCCTGACCTGTATCCCAGAAGTCTTGTGCTCTCTCATGGCTGCCTCTGTTCCTGAAATCCCTTTACTAGCCTCCATGTCAATGAATGTCAGTGGCAACTATTCCATCCTCAGATTCCCAAAAACTTATCTGAGGGTTCCATTACCCACATGGTTCCAACCACCAATAGTCCAGGATATGGGTGTCTTTTAGTGACTCATCAGCATCTAAACTCCTCTTTAAATTCCTTTTCCTGTAGGCTAGATGGGAGATGGGAAAAAGAGGTCATTTATTTATAGTACCCAACAGTTTATGCCCAGGTTGCTTTAAGGATTAATCTCATAAGACTTAAAGAAACTTTTTTCTTCCATCTTAAAAAGTCCAATTAGTAAAATTCCAGATTGATTGAATTCAGAATGACAATGCTACTGTAAGTATCAAGAACCTATTTTGGAATTCTAAAAAGCAAGATCTTTAAAAAATTTTTCAATTACATTACAGTTGACACTATTATATGTGTTTCAAATGTACCTCCCCTCAGTGATTAGACATTATGTGACTTACTAAGTGATCATCCCAACAAATCTCACTCCCATCTGACACCATGCATAGCTATTAGAATATTATTGACTATATTCCTTATGCTGTTCTTTATATCCCCATGACTATTCTGAAACAACCAGTTTGTACTTCCCTTCATCTTTTCTATCTATTCCCACAAGACTCCTCCCATCTGGCAGCCATCAAAATTTTCTCTGTCTCTATGAGTCTGTTTGTTTGTTCATTTATTTTGATTTTTTTGGATTCAATTGTTGATAGATATGTATTTATTGCCAGTTTTGACCTTTCTTCTTCTTCTTTTTAAAGAAGACTATTTAATATTTCATATAATTCTGGTTTGGTGGTGATAAACTCCTTTAGCAAAAAGCAAGATCTTGACTGTTTGTTTTCTCTATATTTGGTTCTGTCCAATCTCCTCAAGGCAAGGTATGTTTCTGAGGAAACAAAGAAGGCCACCTGTGGTAATGGTGGTGCTTGCAGAAGTGGGGGAATCAAAGATACTATCTCCAAATTTTATTCATTTGGTTGACTAAGTAGATGACATAACTTGTTATGTGGAGAGATTATAGAGAAATATGAATTCTTATATACTGTTGTTGGGAGTATAAATTGGTAGAAATGTTCTAGAGGGAAAACTTGCAATAAATTTCAAAATTACACATATGCATATTTTATTATTATTATTTTAATCCTCACCTAAGGATATACATTAAGTGGCCAGATTATTATTATCTCTGAACGCAATTTGGCCACTTGGTGTGTGTGTGTGTGTGTGTGTGTGTGTGTGTGTGTATATATTAGAGGCCTGGTTCATGTATTCATGCATGGGTGGGGTATGGCCAGCCTGGCCAAGGGAAGGAACATGGGCAGTTGGCTGGCCTGCCTGTTGGTCGATATCCTGGTTGAGGAGACAATTTGCGGATTAGCCTTTTATTATATAGGATATACACTGAGTGGCCAGATTATTATACATTCAGAGATCATAATAATCTGGCCATTCAGTGTATGTCCCATTGATCTTTAGAGAGAGAGTGAAAGGGAGGGAGAAGGGAGAGAGAGAGTAAGAGAGAAACATCAATGTGAGAGACACATTGAATGGCTGCCTCCCATATGGGCCCCAACTGGGACCAGAGATTGACTCTGCAACCATGGTATGTGCCCCTGACTTGAAATTGAACCTGAGATCCTTTGGTCAATGGCGGATACTCTAACCACTAAGAAAACTGACCAAGGATCAAATATGCACATTTTTTTACCCAAGGATTTCTACTTCTAAGAATTGCCTTTAAGAAAATAAATGGACAAATATATGAGTAAATATATAGAAATATTCATTGCTGCATCGGTTATGATAATGGAATATTAGAAATTGTTCAAATAACCAGCCTCAGGGATTTTGTTAATTGCTTTGCTATATACCTACAATAGAATTTATGTGGTCATTAAAAGTGGTTATTTGTTTATTTACATTGGAAGATATCCATGATATAGTTAAATAAAAGATGAAATCATGAAACAGCATGCAGAATATAATCCTTTTTTAAAAATAAAAAGCATGTATGGGACTTCCTGGAAGATGGCGGCCAGCAGAGAGAAATCAACGCAAGAGAGAGACATCCTGAAAAGAGAGACCATGAGGAGACAAAGAAACAGCCCACAGATGAAAGAAAAGCAGGCAGCACCAGAAAAGGAAGTAAACGAGTTAGAGGCAAGCAACCTACTAGAGCAAGAATTCAGAGTAATGATCATAAGATGGCTAAAAAGAATGGAAGACAAATTTGACAATAGGAGTAAGACCCAAGAGGAAATGAAGAAAAACCAAGAGGTAATGAAGATGACTCAAGAAGAAATGAAAAATGACATCTCTACTATGAAGAACTCAATAGGAAGCATCAAGAGCAGACTAGAAGAAGCAGAGGACTGCATCAGTGAGCTAGAAGACAAGATGGAAAAAAATACCCAATTAGAGCAGCTTCTAGAAAAAAAAATTAAAAAGCAGGAGGAGAGCCTATGGGAGCTTTGGGACAATGCAAAACAAAACAATATCTGAATAATAGGGGTTCCGGAAAGAAAAAAAACTGAGGTAGACATGGAAAACGTATTTCAAGAAATAATGACAGAAAACTTTCCTGAGATAGAGAAGAAAAAACCCACACAAATCCAAGATGCTCGCAGAGTCCCAAGCAAAATGAATCCCAGAAGACCGACGCCAAGGCACATTATAATAAATTGGCAAATACCAACGACAAAGTAAGAATCTTAAAAGCAGCCAGAGAAAGACAGAAAGTTACATATAAAGGAATCCCCATCAGACTAACAACTGATTTCTCAACAGAAACTTATCAAGCCAGAAGGGAATGGGATGAAATATACAAAGTCATGCAAAGGAAGGGTCTGAATCCAAGAATATGTACCCAGCAAGGCTATCAATCAAAATTGAAGGTGAAATCAGGAGCTTCAAAGACAAAAAAAGACTAAAGGAATTTATCTCCACCAAACCATCAAAACAAGAAATGCTAAAGGGTCTACTGTAAAAATGAAGAAATAGGAAGCGACGATCGAACACAGGGGTATAGAATAAAAATGGTGTCAAATGAGTACCTATCATTAATAACTTTAAATGTAAATAGTTTAAATGCTCCAGTCAAAAGACATAGGGTAACAGATTGGATAAGAAAACAAGACCTATACATCTGTTGTCTACAAGAAACCCATCTCAGAAAAAAAGATGCACACAGACTGAGGGTGAAGGGATGGAAAAAAGTTTTCCAGGCAAATGGAAATGAAAAAAAAGCTGGGGTAGCAATACTTATATCTGACAAATTAGATCTCAGAGTAAAGGACATAACAAGAGATAATGAAGGGAGCAATCCAACAAGAAGAAAAAACCCTGGTAAATATATATGCACCCAATATGGGAGCACCCAAATACATAAAAAAACTGCTGGAGGACATTAACGGAGAGATTAATAGCAATATAATCATAGTAGGAGATTTTAATACCCCACTGTCATCCTTCGACAAATCATCTAAACAAAAAATCAGCAAAGAAATATCAATCCTAAATGACTCACTAGACCAGATGGAATTAATTGACATCTTCAGAACATTCCACCCCAAATCCACAGAATATACATTCTTCTCAAGTGCACATGGGACATTCTCAAAGATAGACCACATTTTGGGACATAGGCAAAGTCTCTTCAAATTCAAGAAAATAGAAATCATATTAAGCATCTTCTCAGATCATAATGGCATAAAACTGGAAATTAACTACAATAAAAATAATCCAAAGAAATCAAACACATGGAGACTAAACAGCATGCTATTAAACAAGGACTGGGTTACCAGAGAAATCAAGGAAGAAATTAAAAACATCCTGGAAACAAATGACAATGAAAACACAACAATCCAAAATCTATGGGACACAGCAAAAGCAGTTTTGAGAGGGAAGTTCATATCCCTACAAGCCTATTGCAAAAAAACTAGAAAAAATGGTAACAAATGATCTAACTCTACAACTCAAAGAGTTAGAAAAAGAACAACAAGAAAAGCCCAGTGTAAGCAGAAGGAAGGAAATAACAAAAATTAGAGTGGAGATAAACGACATAGAGACCAAAGAAACAATACATAAGATCAACAAAACCAAGAGCTGGTTCTTTGAAAGGATAAACAAAATAGATGAACCTTTAGCCAGGCTAACCAAGAAATAAAGAGAGAGGACCCAAATAAACAAAATCAGAAATGAAAGAGGTGAAATAACAACAGACCCTGCCAAAATACAAAGGATTGTTACAAAATATTACGAACAACTCTATTCCAACAAACTGAACAACCTGGAGGAAATGGACATATTCCTAGAGAAATACAACCTTCCAAAACTCAATCATGAAGAATCTATAAATCTCAATAGAACAGTAACTTGGGAAGAAATTGAAACAGTCATCAAAAAGCTTTCAGCAAACAAAAGCCCAGGGCCAGATGGCTTCACAGGAGAGTTTTACCAAACATTCAAGGAAGAACTAAAACCTATCCTCCTCAGACTATTCCAAAAAATCCAAGAGGAAGGAACACTTCCAAACTCCTTCTATGAAGCTAGCATCACCCTAATACCAAAACCAGATAAAGACAACTCAATGAAAGAGAATTACAGGCAAATATCCCTATGACCATAGATGCCAAAATCCTCAACAAAATTCTAGCAAATCGGCTCCAGTAGAGCATCACAAAGATCATACACCATGACCAAGTAGGATTTATTCCAGGAATGCAAGGATGGTACAATATCTGCAAATCAATAAATGTGATACATCACATAAACAAATTGAGAGATAAAAATCATATAGTCATATCAATTGATGCAGAAAAAGCATTTGATAAAATCCAACACCCTTTCCTGATAAAAACTCTCAACAAGATGGGAGTACAAGGATCATACCTCAACATAATAAAAGCTATATATGATAAACCCACAGCCAACATCATACTCAATGGGCAAAAACTAAAACCATTCCCTCTAAGAACAGAAACAAGACAGGGTTGCCCACTCTCACCACTCCTGTTTGACATAGTACTGGAAGTACTAGCCATTGCAATTAGAAGAGGATATAAAAGGCATCCAAATTGGAAAAGAAGAAGTAAAGTTATCCTTATTTGCAGATGACATATTGTACATAAAAAATCCGAAAGACTCAATTAAAAAACTAATTGACTTAATAAATGAATTTGGCAATGTAGCAGGATACAAAATTAATGCCAAGAAATCTATGGCATTTCTATACACCAATAGTGAACTTGCAGAAACAGAGACTAAAAAGGCAATCCCATTTACCATCACACCAAAAAAATTAAGATACCTTGGAATAAACTTAACTCAGGAGGTAAAAGACCTATACATGGAAAACTACACGGCACTGAAAAAGATAGAGAAAGATGTAAACAGATGAAAGAACATACCATGTTCATGGATTGGTAGAATCAACATCATCAAAATGTCCATACTACCCAAAGCAATCTATAGGTTCAATGCACTCCCAATTAAAATACCAATGGCATATTTCACTGACCTAGAAAAAACTCTTCAAAAGTTCATTTGGAACAACAAAATACCCCGAATAGCCACAGCAATTCTTAGAAAGAAGAGTAAAGTAGGAGGGATCTCAATACCAGATTTCAAGCTGTATTACAAAGCCACTGTTCTCAAAACAGCCTGGTACTGGCACAAGAACAGACATATAGATCAATGGAATAGAATTGAGAACCCAGATATCAACCCAAATCACTATGCTCAGTTAATATTTGACAAAGGAGGCACGAACATACAATGGAGTCAAGATAGTCTCTTCAATAAATGGTGTTGGAAAAATTGGACAGATACATGCAAAAGAATGAAACCGGATCACCAACTTACACCATACACAAAAATAAACTCAAAATGGATACAGGACTTAAACATCAGATGGGAAACCATAAAAATACTGGAAGCATTCCAGGCAGCAAAATCTCATACATATGCCAAAAGAACTTCTTCACTGATACTTCCCCTGGCCTAGGGCAATGGAAGCTATAGAGAAAATAAACAAATGGGACTACATCAAAATAAAAAGCTTTTTTACAGCAAAGGAAACCATCAACAAAACAACAAGAAAGCCCTCTGAATGGAAGAACATATTTGCAAATGTTATCACTGATAAAGGTTTAATCTCCAACATCTACAGACAGCTTATACAACTTAATAAAAGGAAGATAAATGTCCCAATTAAAAAATGGGCAATAGATCTAAATAGAATCTTCTCAAAAGAAGACATAAGGAAGGCCAAGAGGCACATGAAAACATGCTCAAAGTCACTAATTATGTGAGAAATGCAAATCAAAACAACAATGTGGTACCATCTCACACTTGTCAGAATGGCCAACATCAACAAATCAACAAACGACAAGTGTTGGCGAGGTTGCGAAGAAAAAGGAACCCTCCTGCACTGCTGGTGGGAATGCAGACTGGTGCAACCACTGTGGAGAACAGTATGAAGCTTCCTCAAAAAACTGAAAATGGAACTCCCATTTGACCCAGTAATCCCACTCCTAGGAATATATCCCAAGAAGCTAGAAACATCAATCAGAAAGGATATATGCACCCCTATGTTCATAGCAGCACAATTTACAATAGCTAGGATTTGGAAACAGCCTAGATGCCCATCAGCAGATGATTGAATCCAAAAACTATTGTATATTTACATAATGCTGCCATAAAAAAGAAGGAATTCTCATCATTTGCAGCAACCTGGATGGAATTGGAGAACATCATGCTGAGTGAAACAAGCCAGTCAATGAAAGAGAGATACCACATGACCTCACTTATTTATGGATGATAAAGAACATTATAAACTGAAGAACCAAAAGATAGATATAGAGACAGTAAAGCAACAAGCAGACTGCAAATTACAGCAGGGAGGTTGGGGAGATCTGGAGGAGATAAGAGATCAACCGAAGGACTTGTATATATGCATATAAGTACAACCAATTGACACAAAACTCTGGGGAGGGAGGGTATGTATGGAAGGTGGTATGTGTACAAAAATAATAATGTAATAAAAAATATATTTAAAAAAATAAAAAGCATGCATGTTTATGTGTGTATGTACAGGGTTGGGTAAAATGAGGTTTACAGTTTGGAGTACATAAAAGTTTATTATTGTATTATTACTCACTAAATGTTGTATTATTTTCCATATGAACAACTGTAAGTCTATTATAACTCACCCCTATATATGTATAAACCTATATATTTATATCCATATCTGTTCACCTACTTACCTATTAAGCTCTGGAAGACATATACAAAGTTGATTGTTCTCAGTGAGGGATCAGATGGATCATATTTGCTTTCTTCTTTATGGAGTTAAAATAGTATTAATACAATACTTTTACAATTAGGAAAAAAACAAAAAATTATATCCATTTTTTTAATGAGAAAAAATATTTAGAGGGAAAAAAGGAAATAATCTCTATCTAGATTATTTATTTCATGTCCCTTGAAGCCATTTTGTTTAAATGACTGGCAAATAATGTGTTGGTTTTTTTTTTTTCAACCAACCTTGGAGCTCACCCCATTTTTAGAGTCTAAGATAGAGAGAGAGAGGCAATGCATAGCAGAAAATTCTAGATCCATTTATAATATTCATTTCATTAATATGATTTGGGGGGAAGAACATCTAAGAAAAGTAATTGCTAAAGGTGCTCCCTATAATTCCAATCTTGGTTACTTATATCAAAGTCCATAGTTTTGGGGATAAAACATTGAAATAATAAATTTATACTATTAACTTTTCTTGTTTTATGCTTTTGAGTTCAATGGAGTTCATGTAAAACCAAACCAAAAAAGTATATCAAAAGAACAGGATCTAAGTGATAGTATCTATTCGAAAGAAATGACCTAAAAGCTTATAGTTATACCTGTCAAGTGTATTTAGATTATTTTATAAACATGGATTTGTAATTTTTATGCATATCATGCATATGGCTTGTTTCAAATTTAGTGTCATGAAGTCATTTTAGACCCTTTGAGTCCTTTGTTAACTTTACTGTCATAGCTGTTTTAGTAGTGAGGGCATCCCCAGAAATCTACAATTAACTTCTGCTATGGTTTCTCAGAAGATTACTGCATTGATTACATTTCACCAACATATATGTCTTCTGCTCTAAGGAAAATAGACTAGAATGTAATTTTGCTTCGGCTGACAGGCAAACTCATTCCATGTTCCATTTTTGTTGCATATATCACATACTTTATTGTTAGAAAAATTCATGTCTTATAACTAATTAAACCATAAAGTGACTGCTTCTGAGAAGTATACCAGGTGTATACTTTCCTCCTTAACAAAAATAAAAAAAAATACAGATACTTGGTGGAAAGTTATTTGAGTGGGCAGAATTCATAAATGCAAATGACTCCAAGGCCAGAAAGGTAACCTTAGTTGCGTGATATGGGCTACATATAAGACATTAGGGAGGGGTGGGGGACTTTGGAAAGGAGAACATCATCTTGTCCATAAACTCATACAGATTTTTTAAAAAACACTATGCAGTCCAAACAAATGCATCTTGTTCCTAATTCCCAAATGCTAGTTATCCAAGCTAACTGTATTTAGTAAGTTAAGTTTCTATCATAAATGGTAAAACCTTAGAGAAATAAGTAATTGTGGAGAACTTCTAGTATACACTTGTCTAGCTGCCCAAGTTTTCATAGCTGTTATCATCCAGTCTGATTAGCTTTCTAATAAAGAAATCAGTTTCTAAACTAGTGCAGGGCTTTAATGTCTTCTGGTCACACAAGTAGTAAGGGACAGAACTAAGGCTTGAAATAAAAATTTCATGTACTTTCTCCCTTCCGGTTGGTAGGGTAGTCCCTTAATTGCTCCCCTGTTACTGTGTCTTGCCCCAACCTAGAAACAGCCTGTAGCCTGTGGCAGACTCTATAGTAAACTTAGTTGGTGTGGCAAATCAAGAGCTAGGAATCTGAAGACCTGGGTTGTAGCCTGAGATTGGAGTTGACTAATCAAGTGGCTAGATGTCAGAGGCAAACCTCAGGCCTGAACCTGCAACAAAACAAAACAAAACAAAACAAAACAAAACAAAACAACAAAATGGAAGTTTGGCTGCCTGATGTAACAAAAGTCAAATTCCTGAGGCAGGTGTTGTCGCAAAAGGAAAGATGTTTTATTCAGGAGCCACAGGACCTGGGAGAATGGTGGACGCTCCTCTCAAAGACCCAATCTATTTTTCTACTGAAGACTAAGGATCTTATAGGTATAGGGAGGGAAGGGATTTTTTTTTTTTCTATCCAATTATCTTGCTAGATTTTGGTACCCTTGGGTGCTATCCATTCATGTGTCTAGTTTTAGGCACATTCAGTATAATAACCTTCCCCTCTATCATTTTGGCCAGTGAGGGAGACTCCCTGGCATTCCAACTGTCTGTCTAAGGCCGTGGTCTGCAAACTGCGGCTTGAGAGCCACAGGCGGCCCTTTGGCCCCTTGAGTGTGGCTCTTCCACAAAATACCACGGCCTGGGCGAGTCTATTTTGAAGAAGTGGCATTAGAAGAAGTTTAAGTTTAAAAAATTTGGCTCTCAAAAGAAATTTTAATCGTTGTACTGTTGATATTTGGCTCTGTTGACTAATGGGTTTGCTGACCACTGGTCTAAGGTAACAAACCCAGGTCTTCAGGTTCTAAGCCCAATACTCTTATACGAAAGTCAAGATTGTTTTCTTTTAAGCATGATATCATGATTTCAATCCATTTCCCACAGGTCCTTTTAATGCTTGAATATAGGGTGTTTTAAGAGGACTGACAAAAGGACTCTTTTCCCTACCACCTCTTTTCTTTATAGGTTGCATACCAGCCGACATGGGCCTCACTGGGCTTTGCTGTGTTTGTAGTGGCATGGGGCTGTGAATGCTGTGGTTGCTTCAATCATTAATGCATTTCTACATGCCAGCATTGTAATAGACTTCCCTTCATTACAAAGCTTGGAAAAAGGCATTCTTTTGTTTTAGCATGTGTTATTTGTATTCTGTGGGTAAGCATTGTGTGTATGCCTGCAAAAAATATAGTGCATGTTCTTTGAAGGGAGTTGTGTGTAGCCTTTGCTCTTCCAATAAATCGTTTTTGCAAGAACCAGCTGGTATTTGAAGAGATGTTCCAGAAAGAAAAAGAAATGACAACTATAGAACATGGGCAAAGGTCTGGCAATGCACAAGCCCGATCTGGGGAGGAGAGAGGGCCCGTATGGTGGGAGCACAGGGGGAATTAAAGCAGAGCTAGGAAACCTGTCCTTTGTCAGGAAAAGGCTCTTGTGAGAAGTTAGGAAGACAATTTAGGGGGAAAAATACTAAGTAAATAAAATTTCAGCCAATACTTTTAATGAACTCACCCTTCTTTGGAATGTTTTGATTCTCATGGGGGAAAACAGAGATTGAGTCATTTATACAGCGAGTGAGAACTTTACGAAAAAGGAAACCTCAGGAGATGTTTGCCCTTTGGTGCTTTCTTCGGACCCAATTTATAAGCTCTGCAACATTGTCAGGAAAATGACCATTTCTGAGGAACTCGTTTCTTTTGCTTTCTTCATTACACAGGGCTATAAATTTCCACGACTGTGAGGAGGATTCCCTGACGTGGTTATCTGATGCAAAAGTCTGTTCCTCCCACTTAAAACAATAACTTTTCATGGCAGCTCTCCCTCCCCCTTCCTCACCTTAACTCCTTACATTTCACACGTAGCACTCTGACATTATAAGCCTTTTATTTTGTTTCTGCAAACTGATATCATCCTTGGAGCTAGGGCCATGTAACCTCTGGATTGCTTGGGTTCCTAAATACAGGCTGTGATTTGGGTCCTGGACAGCAGAAGGAGATGTTGAGCCAGAAGATACGGTTTTTGTTTGTTGTTTTTTTTAACTTAGTATGTAAATAATTAATGTTACATTTTCAAATAGAAAGTTGTGAACTACAGTGATTGTTTTTGTACAATGAACGCACTCTTCTTCCAGGGGAGTCACTGCTGAAAACCATTTTGTTAAACTTCTATGTAGGATGAACCTTTGGGGAACCAGTTCATTTTGTTCTAAGCCAAAACATCAATTTTCTGGCAAATCTCTCACACCCCCATTTTCTCATGGGCACTCATGCTATATAATAAAGAGCTAATGTGCAGATGGTCATCACACCCTCATGCTGTCATGCATAATGGCTCAGACACTCAACACTGGGGAGAGAGGAATAGGGACGCGCCAGGCACAAATGAGCTTGAGAGAGCGAAATGGGGACCAGCCAGGCTATGGCCCAGAAGAGGGACAATCTGCCTGTCCTGTGGTCCTGGGCACTAGCGCCTGGGGATGCAGCCTGGGAGAGGGACTAGTTGCATGCTCCACAGTCCTAGGCGCCAGGGCCTGGGGATGCAGTCTGGGAGAGGGATAAGCCGCCTGCCCCGCGGTCCTGGGTGCCAGTGCCTGCAGCCTTGGTGAAACCACCCACCCTTAGTTGCCTGCAGCTGTTGACAGCCTGGATGAAGCCAGCCCAGGTCCTTACTGCCTGTGGCCAGCCTGAGGGAGGGAAGTTCATGTCCTGGGTGCCTGCAACCATCTGGAGGGGAGAATCCTGGGTCCCGGGTTGGAGCAAGGCAGAGGTGGTTAAGAGTGATCAGGCCATCAGGGGAGCAGTTATGGGCAATCAGGCCAGTAAGGGAGTAATTAGGGGCGATCAGGCAGGCAGGCAGAGGTGGTTAGGGGTGATCAGGCAAGCAGGCAGAGGGGTTAGGGGTGATCAGGCAAGCAGGCAGGGAAGCAGTTAGGAGCTAGTGGTTCCAGATTGCGAGAGGCAGTCAGACATCCCTTGAGGAGTCCCAGATTGGAGAGGGTGCAGGCTGGGCTAAGAAACCCACCCCCAATACCTGTGCACAAATTTCAGGCATCTAGTTTTGTATATGCAAGCTGAGGCCCGAAGTGTTGGTGGCTGGCTTTGACAATCATCTTCAGGGAGTGTCTGCTGAGTAGCTCCCTGTTGTGGTGGAAAGTTCAGGAGTCATCAGCTTGCTCTGTGTTATTTCAAAGCCTGTCATTCATGGGTCTTCAGAGAAGAAATTTCCTTTTGTCTAAAAGCATCATCTTTCCATTTTCAAGAGAAAAGGAAAAGGCCACTTCTAAGGCTATTGAGTCTCCATACAGTCTTCCTCTTAAACAGCAGAGATGGATGAGATGTGGGAAGGATTATTTTACTGCTGATCAGAGCTAGGGCATTGAAGAGAGTTTCCATTTGGAATTCCCTCTACACTTTGGTGTCTATAGTTTCTTTCTCAGAAGATTTAGTTCATTGTTGGAGCTGATGAGTACAATTTTCACTTGTAATAATCCATTATAATATAATGACTATGCCAATTCAATGAATGCTGTCATTTGTATTATTGTCAAATATATTGTCCTTAGAAGTCTGCTGTTTTGAGATGGATCATATTACATTGTTCTACAAATTGATTAATTTATTTACCACATAGATACCCTGGAATCCCTAAAAGATATTATGAATTTTCTTTAGTCTTTCCTTTTATTATTTAACAATACCTCATATCAATACCATATCAGTGCTTCTTAAGTCATTGAAGCGCACACAATCTTATATATCATGAGCCCCTAGTTCAAGACCAGATCAAGATGGTGATTTAGCTTTTAAGTAATTAAGAACATTCAAGATGATTCTTTTTTATTTTATTACTAGAGGTTCATTGCACAAAGATTTGTGCAATATGCCTTCCTTCACCTGGCTGCTGGCACCGGGTTTCCTCTGGCACCCAGGACCCAGGCCTTTGCTCGGGTCACAGCAGAGAAGCCAAACCTCTTCAGTGCTTAGTCTTCAGTCTTTGCTTTGTGCCTGTGTATGCAAATTAACCCAACTTTGTTGGGTTAATTTGCATACTCATTCCTGATTGGCTGGTGGGCATCGTGGCGGTGCAGTCAATTTGTATATTTTTCTTTTATTAGTGTAGATGTTTTCCTTGCTACTTCCTGGAATTTGTAAATTTGCTGTGATATCCCTATTACAAAGAATTATCAAACTTGCTTTAACTGAATCTTGTTTCACAGTCTATCTAAATAACGGCAAAATGAATTTACCTCTAGGCCAATCTCTTGTTAGAGTTAAAAATGTGCTCTGTATACTTTGTTATAATTTTTTCTCTCCCCACCCCCTTTGCCTTTAAGGAAAGCAAAGGAAAATTTGTTTGGACAAAACAGAAGTTCTTCCAATGGCCATATAGTGTCTGAAAAAAAGCAACAGCTGGAGTTGGACTCAATTGTAGAAGAAACCGTAACAGGAGATTACGCCTTAGTCATAAATGGCCACAGTTTGGTGAGTTCACTTGAGGCTTTTGTTCTTTCTTTTTCTTCACCCTAATAATCATCTCTTTTGTGTTGTCATAATTTTTTTTGTGTGTTTTCTAAACAAATGACACTAATGGAAACAAGGCTTACACTTGATTTCCTGTTTGTGAGGTAAAAGGAAACTTTTAATATACATTTTATGCATTATTGCTTGAATTACCACAGTGAAGGGAGGATCCAAAAAAATACCAAATTCACAGTATATTAATTTTGTCTAACTGACTGCAGAGCATTTAGCAGTATTGTTTAAGTGCTTTCTGAGGGAGAATGTCACAGTTCACTGTTATTTAATTAAAGTAATGCAACTGGATGAATGTATTGCAATTATTGCTCTTGCTAATGTTTGTGATTTGCAGAGTACAG
This sequence comes from Pipistrellus kuhlii, assembly GCF_014108245.1. Lineage (NCBI taxonomy): Eukaryota > Metazoa > Chordata > Mammalia > Chiroptera > Vespertilionidae > Pipistrellus > Pipistrellus kuhlii. The sequence goes on from NW_023425404.1 coordinate 45,810,989, forward strand.
CCCGACCTTCATATAATTACCACTTCAAATTATTGTCATTAAGATACCTCTGGTGGTTTTTCTAAATAGCAGCATTTTACAGCAATGCCAAACAATTTACTTTGATTAGGAAATCTGGTTCTTGTCGTAATAGAATAAACTTGCATTGTACTTTTAATGTAATTCAGGTTCCAAATCTTGAACAAATATCAAAATGCTCTTCTGAGTTTCTAATTTAGAAAACAAATCTGTGATTGCACTCCAGCAAAGTTATCATTTCTATGCAAAATGAACCAATCTCATATTTTTCTTCCACTTTGGTGATTCCTCTTCTTTTTCGAACTTTGTAAAATAAGTGTATCTTCTTGTAGACATTTTCTTAGAGGACAAATAAAAGTTGGATCTGCATTACCTCCCCGTGATCAGCTGTCTGTTAGCTCTGAGGGCTCAGAGCATTATCCAGCTGGATTCCAGACATAATGATGTGTTGCCTTCTACACCATGGAAAGTTACAGAGCTCAGCTGCAGGCCAAGCTCAGTTGAAAGTTTGTCCAGATGACATGAACTTCTCCCTTGTACAAATGAATAGCAACTGAAAATTATAAACCTGTCACCTTGGAGTTGGTAGCCTCCAAGATGAATGGACCACAATATGGAAAGGGTGCCTAATGAGCTGCATTTTGGCTTTCCCTCAGGCTCAAAGAAGCCACTGTGTGGGGGTTAGAGTACTCAGGTGATACCATATACTATTCTGTCTTTGTTTCTAAATAAGCGAGCATAAAAAGCTAAGATAGATCCTCTTTAAGAACCCCCTCAGCTTCAATGCCTGAAGCTTGTGAAACCATGAAATGTCATTTTTCATTTAAGAACTGATCCTGTATCTGGTAGTATAGTCAAAAGCTTATTAAAACAAGCACATTATAATTCCAATTTGCTGAAATCTTGATGCTTTGCAGAATGTAACTGGATTTTTCTTTCTTAGAGTCAGGGGATCTAGGTTTTCACTTGTTGATAATAAAGAAAAAACAGAGAGAGAGAGAGAGCTGAAACCAGTTTGGCTCAGTGAGTAGAGCATTGACCTGAGAACTGAAGGGTTCCAGGTTTGATTCTGGTCAAGGGCATGTACCTTGGTTGTGGCACATTCCCAGTAGGGTGTGTGCAGGAGGCAGCTGATCAATGCTTCTCTCTCATGGGTGTTTCTGACTCTCTATCCCTCTCCCTTCCTCTTTGTAAAAATTCAATAAAATATATTGAGAGAGAGAGAGAGAGAGAGAGAGAGAGAGAGAGAGAGAGAGAGAGAGAGAGAGAGAGAGAGAAAGGGACCATTCTGGGAAAGACAGCCAGTTAGATACTTTCTTTTTCAGAAAGGGCATTTGTATTTGAGAGTGCTGACAATTCCCCGTAGGAGTTATAGACCTTGACATGAGAATTCTTTATTTCAGCACTTTTTGTTTGTTTGTTTGTTTGTTTGTTTTTATAGCCATTTGCCCTTTTTTCTAGACATGCCACTTGCATTTACTAAGCATGTCTAGGTCACAGTCCTAGAGCCCAAAGATAATGATATAAATAGAACATGGACCTTGCTTTAAGGATTGCCATCTGGTATGGAACAATTAATCTCACATACTATAAAGAGGAACAAACAGTGCTTTGAGAACTGAAAAAGACACATTCAGTTCTTTGTGGGAAAACCAGGGAAGATTCCCTGGAGGAAGTGATATTTTCAGGTAGAGGAGACAACAGTGCAAAGGTAAGAAAGAACCTGTAAAATTATGGAAAGAAGCAATTTGGAATAATGGGAGTAAAGAGAAAACTTAAAGGTAGTGGTAGAAGACAGAACTCAAAAGGAATATTGGGGCCAATTGTGAGGGGTTGTGAATATCTTGTTGAAGATTCATTCAAAGATGACTTAAAATTTAGGTGGATTACTGTTTCTGTTTATTGTGTTTATTACAGCAAGATGTGTACAGCAAGATGTTTTCTAGAAAAAAATCACACAATTAATTGAAAATGATTAAGCTCTATTTTCAGTTATTTCTTGGAATATCTAAAGGCTGTTATGTATTTGGAGAGGAGCAAGGGTGCAAATGGTTGAGGAACTCTATCTGAGACACCACCTGTTTTTTGCACACCACCCTTTTGTGCAGGCCTCTCTTGATTTCAATCACTATGTTCTTCAGTCTGATCTCCAGACTATCTGCTCTTCATTAATCCGTGCATTAACAACCACCACAACAAACACTAAATATACCAAACAGCAATGCAAATGAAACAAAAATTTCATCATGAGAACAAAGCACCATTTTGTAATTATTATTATTGTTTTTTAAATCCTCACCTGAGAATATTTTTTTCATAATTTTTTAAAAATATATTTTATTGATATTGTATAGAGAGGAAGAAGGGAGAGAGATAGAGAGCTAGAAACATTGATGAGAGAGAAACATTGACCAGTTGTCTCTTACACACCCCCTATTGGGGATGTGCCCACAACCAATGTATATGCCCCTGACCGGAATCGAACCTGGGACCTTTCAGTCCACAGACCGAAGCTCTACCACTGAGCCAAACTGGTTTCGGCTTTTCCATTTTTTTAAAAGAGAGAGTGGAAGGCGAGAGAGAGAAATAGTGATGTGACACATTGATTGGCCGCCTCCTGCCCACACCCTGGGCCAGGGATCCAACCTGCAACCTAGGTACATGCCCTTGACCAGGAATCAAACCCATGACCCTTTGGTCTATGGGCTAATGTTTTACCTATTGGGCCAGGGTAGAAATCACCATTTTGTAGTTCATTCTAAATTTGGTGATACGGTGACTAGGTTCTGTCTTTGGCTTTTCCTTATTTTGGAGATTCTGGAACTTCTCTGGCATTTAACTGTGTCTCCCATTCAACACGATAATGTGTCAAAGAGGACATGCAAGAGTACTGTGTCTTTTATTTTCATTCTAAAATTTCTTGGCCTTTAGTAGAAGTTTAACACTCATTTCTTTAGTTAGCTGGTGTTACTTAACATAAATTTAACTGTTTAGAAAATAAATCAGTTGAGAAATAAGAAATATGCTTCCCAAGGGATGCCTTTGATTTACAACTTCTTGTTCTCCTCTGTATTTTTTTTTTTTTTAATCACAGGCTCACGCCCTAGAAAGTGATGTCAAGAATGATCTCCTAGAACTCGCCTGCCTGTGTAAGACTGTGGTGTGCTGCCGAGTCACGCCGCTCCAGAAAGCCCAGGTAGTAGAGCTGGTGAAGAAACACAGAAATGCTGTCACTTTGGCCATAGGCGATGGAGCCAATGACGTCAGCATGATCAAATGTAAGGGAACATTTGCTCAGTGGGGCATGCTGCATACTTGAAGTCCTCAGCTTCAGCATTGAGCAGTATGCGATGGAGACTCCATTACAACTGCATTTTTCTCAGCGGTTCTAAAATGAATACCCTGGCTCCAACAAGTCCACCATTATTAGCATTCATAAAAAACCCCACCTCCTTCTCTGTAATTAAGTAATTTGTGTATTTTTAGGCTAGAAAAGGACATTGGCACAGGAGGAATGAACACTGGTCCCACAGTCCCAACACTTGGGTTTAGTCCCAGCTTTGCCACTTACACATTGTAAAACCTTGTGCAAGTTATTGAACTTTTCTGTGCCAATGTCCTCTTTTGTAAAACTAGGATAAATATCCATCATGAGTGGTTCAGGAGATCGTGTATGTGAAAATTATTAATGCCATAGCTCTAAGGTTCTTGTAAATAAATCATACCATAAAAGAGCAATGACAAGTTCCCCAAAGAGATTGTGTCTTTGTTTGGGGAATGAAAGTGTTCTTTTTCTCCTCTTCAGGCGCTCACATTGGCATTGGAATCAGTGGCCAGGAGGGACTGCAGGCAGTCTTAGCCAGCGACTATTCATTTGCACAGTTTCGATACCTCCAAAGGCTTCTCCTCGTCCATGGAAGGTGGTCCTATTTCCGGATGTGCAAATTCTTATGCTACTTCTTCTATAAGAATTTTGCATTCACACTTGTGCATTTCTGGTTTGGTTTCTTCTGTGGCTTCTCAGCCCAGGTTGGTATTAAAAAAAAAAAAGACTTTTTTTTTTTTCCTTTATAAAATCTCTAGATTATAATTTACTATGCTTCATGGCTTTTTACTAATAAATAGTGACACTGTGGCAATTACGTAATTGATTTGAACTTTAAACCCAAAAAGAATATATATTTAGCTAGGATTTTTATGTATTTTTCTCTTATTTACATAGCAACCAATGAGTACTCATTTCTTCAAGTTTTTGCCTGATGACAGGTAATCTTGATAGAAAAATTTTAAATCAGAAGTCTGAGAAACAATGACAAGAAATGTTGAGGTATATTTTGGGAAAATGGTCCCTCACTCAACACCCTGAATGTAAATATTTTAAATCAGGGAGAAGTAATTGATGCCCTGACATCAAGAATGCTTTGACAGCAGTTCATTGGCTAAAAAATTGCTGTATAGAGTATGTTGGTTATAACAAAGAAAAATTAGCAAATTTATAAATCGGGATTCTATTTTTATATCCACTCATCTTTATTTTAAAGGATATTACTTAATTCCATAACTTGTATATTAGTAGTTTTATTATGAGAGTAAATTGTGAAAAGGGAGACCTATAGTATTTAAATATACTTATGAATTAAAAACTACATTAATGTTTTAAACAACAACAAAAGAACAAGATTGTCCTTGAAAACGAACTGGTAGTCATAACTCTCAGAAATTTCTTCAAGTATTTTTCCTTCCTCTTGGTTTAATCACTGGTTTCAATGATATGCATGAAGCTGCTATTTTCAATCATTTTATTTTAAAAAAATTGAGTATGAATGAAATATTGGCATTTTATGTTATCTTATATGGGCCAAGGGAGATTAGCAAATCCTTTTTGCAATAAAAATAGATGTCATACATCTTTTTCTTTTTCTGAGAAGTTGAGATTTCTTAAAGTGAGGCACACCTGTACCCATTCCTAATTTTCTCTTTTAAGGATAACATTCTCAGAACTAAAAGAAGTTTCTGTTGATTATTTTTGCTAATCTATAGGCAGTTAAATAAAGCAAAGTCTTGATTTTATCTCTACTTTGAGAAGACATTGGGGTAGAGATATTTACCGTATTTTTCGGACCATAAGACGCTCCGGACCATAAGACGCACCAGTTTTTAGAGAAGGGAAATGAAGAAAAAGAGATTCTGAAACAAATAGTGTCCTAAAATATTTTATGTGCATTAAAACCCAACATCACAGTCATAAACACATGTAATCAACCCTGTAAAGTAAACAGCAGCATTTAGAACCATTTTAGAGCCGGGCAAGCACACAGAGACCACACAGAGCCGGGCAAGTAAAAAAACTTTTTTTTTAAAGTATATGTGTAGGCTGTATTTGGACCATAAGACGCAGGGACTTTTCCCCCCCACTTCTGGGGGGAAAAAAGTGCGTCTTATGGTCCGAAAAATACGGTACCTGCTTACAATTTCACCTTTGTCCAACAAAGACAGGTGTGGGGGTATGAACTATGCCTTCCTAGGTGGGTGACTAAAAAGCAAGGCTGTTTGCTAAGCAGTGTTTCTGAGAGATCCAGTTTTCATACTGCAAAGGTCTGACGCTTTAGAAAAATTACAAAATTATGAAAGGATGTCCTAATCCTCACATAGACCTCTGTGGACACAGACAAGTTATTAATGATGTGTATGTATACATACACCAAGCTTGGATAGGCAGGTTTACTGCCAAAGTTGTGTTCATTAAAACTTTGAAGTTGAAATTTATGTCCTATGACTTGTACCCTCTACATTTAGGTGATTTTCTGCTCTGCTTTTAAGATCTGATATAATTGGTCAGAGTCAGATGTTAAGCAATTATTCTTTTGAAGTCTCTCACCAGTGTTCACATTTAAAAAGAGAACAGCAAGGAGAACAATAAGACATTTTTAAATCAAAGACATGGTTTAACCCATTTGTCTCCAAAGACACGGTTCAACCCAGTTGTAAGACAGACCACCTATCTGCAATGAAGTTTCTCAAGTGTTTGAATTGTAGATGGGCAGAGCCCCTAGCCAGGATCCCACTGTTGCAAGTAAGAATGAGATGCACCAAGAATGAGATCCAGTATTGGTTCCTGTAAGCCCCACCCCCTTCTCCATCTTTGTTTGAGCCTCTGCAGATTTCCCCAGTGATTCCCATGAGGCAAGAATGAAATAGACCTCCCAGGAAGTGTCCTGTAGTACTGGGAGAGCTAGGTGTCTGCCTGGCCCTCTCTTTTCTCCAGTGGAGAAACAATAGGCCCCGAGGGACCCTCTGGGTACAGAGCTGTGCCACCTGGGTGAGGGGCGATGCAGTCAGAATGCAGTCCCTTCTCTTTCCTTTGGATGTGGTCCTTCTCTGTCTCTGTGGTCCCCAGTGGTGCTTTAGCCTCATCCTTCTGCTCTGTGTCTTCTTGTGAGGGGAACTGATATTGGGAATGACCTCTGTTGCCATCTTAATGGCATTATTCCTGAAGCCATTTTTCCCCAGAGAGAATTTATATGGCTTTTGCCAGTTTTCTGGGGATACGGCCTGCTTGAGAGCTCTTTCTCTCTTGAAGTATTTTTTTTTAATCTCGATTTCAAATCCAGTGAGTATAATTTGTCGTTGAAATTTTTAGGAGAATTTTTTTTTCTTTGTCTAACCATTTAGCTAGTACCAAGGTTGATGCCAAGTACATTTTCCTTCAGTCCCTCTCTGCAAGAAGATTTGTTTCTCCTTTATTCTCACGCTAAGGGGTTATTCCTTTGCTGCTTTTACTTTATTAGATTCCTCATATGGTCTAATCTTGGCATCGGTAATGGTCTTTCTTACAATATATAGTGTCTTAGAGCCGAAATTTGGTATTATTACTCAGAGTGACTTGGCACAGAGCCCTGTTTTTCTTCCCCCAAGTAACATGCATAATGTCCTGTAGAACAGGACCCACTTTGGAAAATTCTGGAATAGATGTTCCTATGGCCACAGTTTTAAAACCTGACATAGCCCTGCTGTTTAGTTTCATATTTTGGAAGCAGTAGGTGTATGAATGACAAAATGATGCTAAGAATACTTATCTCCAAAGAAACAAGCTATTTCTTTTTCCCTCTTTCAGAAATTTCCATTTTCTTTTTTTTTTTTTAAGAAAAAATATTTTAAATATAATAATATTACTAAAACTGTACCAACATAGTATTATATCACAAAAGTTGTAGGAAATATTAAAAATCTGCAAATAACAGAATTACTTCTATTATATTCTAAAATATTTTTTTTCTGGCTCTATATTTTTTCCATCAGTTTATGTTGTTTATTATGTATATTCCACAAATGAGTGAGATCATGTGACATTTATCTTTCTCCAACTGGCTTATTTTGCTTAGCATAATGCTTTCCAGGTCCATTCATGCTGTTGCAAATAGTAAGAGTTCCTTCTTTTTTTAAAGCAGCGTAGTACTGCATTGTGAAGATGTATCACTTATCTTCTGATGGTCACTTAGGCTGTTTTCAAGTCTTAGCTATTGTAAATTGTGCTGCTATGAAACATAATGGTATATTTCTGGTTGGTGTTTCTGATTTCTTGGGATATATACCTAGAAATGGGGTTACTGGGTCAAATGGGAGTTCCACTTTTTATTTTTTGAGGAAACTCCGTATTGCTCTCCACAGTGGCTGCACCAGTCTGCATTCCTACCAGCAATGCATGAGAGTTCCTTTTCCTCTACATCCTCACCAGCACTTGTATTTGTTGATTTGTTGATGATAGCATTCTGACAGGTGTGAGATGATACCTCATTGTTGTTTTGATTTGCATCTCTTGGATGAATGACTAAGCATGTTTTCCTATGTCTTTAGGCCTTTTTTATGTCCTATTTTGAAGTGTCTATTTAGATCCTTTTTCAAAAATTGGATTGTTTATTTTCCTTTTGTTAAGTTGTATGAATTCCCTATAAATTTTGGAGATTAAACCCTTATCAGAGATAACAATGGCAAATATGTTCTCTCATGCAGTGGGCTTTCTTGTTGTTTTGTTGATGATTTCATTTGGTATGCTTTATTTATTTTGATGTAGTCCCATTTGTTTATTTTCCCTTAGTTTCCAGTACTCTGGGAGCTGTATCAGTAAAGATATTGCTATGACATGTGTCTGATATTTTGCTGCCTATGGATTCTTCTAAGATTTGTATGGTTTCCCATCTCACATTTAAGTCCTTTAGCCATTTTGAGTTTGTTTTTGTGTATGGTATAAGTTGGTGGTCTAGTTTTATTTTATTTTTTGCATGTTTCCGTCCAATTCTCCCATTTATTGAAGAGACTGTCTTGACTCCATTGTATGTCCTTGCCTCCTTTGTCAAAATATATATATATTTTACAGTGTAAAATTTTTATATTTAGAATTAGGCAGCTGGACCCAGTTTAGATTATTCCAATTTTGTTGGCAACATCCAAAGCATCATAGTCAGGAGCCAGTTGAACATATGCCTTCTTCTTGCCATCAGGCCTGATCAGGGTGTTGACCTTGTCCACATCGATGTCATAGAGCTTCTTCAGAGCCTGTTTGATCTGGTGCTTGTTGGCCTTGACATCCACAATGGACACAAGTGTATTATTGTCTTCTATCTTCTTCATGGCTGATTCGGTAATCAGGGGGAACTTGATGATGGCAGAGTGGTCAAGCTTGTTTCTCCTAGGTGTGCTCTTCCGAGGATATTTAGGCTGCCTCAGGAGCGTTAGTGTCTTTGGCTGTCAGAAGGTGGGTGACATGCGGATCTTCTTTTCTTTGTGGCTGTGGATGACTTTCAACACTGCTTTCTTTGCCTTCAAAGCCTTTGCTTTGGCTTCGGCTTTGGGAGGGGCAGGGACTTCCTTCTTCGCTTTCGGCGCCATCTTCGTAAAAAAAAAAAGAAAAAAAGAAAAGAGAAAAAAAAAGCCCTTTGTCAAATATATATTTTTTATATCAATCTTTATTGTTCATATTATTACAAAGGTTCCTCATTTCTTCCCCCTTCCACCAGGTTCCCACCCCACCCTCCACCCCCCTCCACCCTCCATTGTCCTCATCCATAGGTGCACAGTTTATGTTCAGTCTCTTCCTCCCTCCCTTTCCCTGAGAACAGTCAGTCCACTCCCTCCCCTTTGTCAAATATTAATTGAGCATAATGGTTGGGTCAATTTTTGGTTCTCTGTTTTGTTCTATCGGTTTATATGTCCAGGCAGTTTTGAGAACAGTGGCTTTGTAGAATAGCTTGATATATGGTATCATGATCCCTCCAACTTTGTTCTTCTTTCTCAGGATTGCTGCAACTATTTGGGTTTTTTTTTCTATTCCATATGAATTTTTTGAGAGTTTGTTATAGGTCTGTAAAATACGCCATTGTTATCTTAGTGGGGATTGCATTGAATCTATAGTTTGCTTTGGGTAATATGGACATTTTAATGATCTTGATTCTACCAACCTATGAACGCGGTATATTCTTCTTCTTCTTTTTTTTTTTTGTCATTCTCTATCTCTTTTTTTCAACATTCAAGTACAGGTCTTTTACCTCCTTAGTTAAGTTTATACCTAGGTGTCTTAATTTTTTTTGGTGCAATAGTAAAGGAAATTTTTATTTTTTTAGTTTCTCTTCCTGTAAGTTCATTATAATATAAAAAAGCCATTGATTTCTGGGTGTTAGTTTTGTATCCTGCTACATTGCCAAATTCATTTATTAAGTCTAGTAGTTTTTTGATGGCGTCCTTAGGATTTTCTATGTATAATATCATGTCATCTGTGATAATGACAGTTTTACTTTTTCTTTTCCAATTTGAATGCTTTTTATTTCTTCTTCTTGTCTGATTGCCATGGCTAGCACTTCCAATACTATGTTAAACAGGAGTGGTGAAAATGGGTGTCCAATGTCTTGTTTCTGTTCTTAAGGGAAATTGTTTTAGTTTTTGCCCATTGAGTATAATGTTGGCTGTAGGTTTGTTATATATGGCTTTTATCATGCTGAGATATGCTCCTTCTAGTCTCACTTTGCTGAAAGTTTTTAATAAAAAATGGGTGTTGGATTTTGTTGAGTGCTTTCTCAGATCTATTGATATAATCATGTGATTTTTATCTTTCAATTTATTTATGTGATGTATCACATTTATTGATTTGCAAATATTGTACAACCTTGCATCCCTGGAATAAATCCCACTTGATCATGGTGTGTGATATTTTTAATGTATTGCTGAATGCAATTTTCTAATATTTTATTAAGGCTTTTAGCATCTATGTTCATCAGATATATTGGCCTGTAATTCTCTTTCTTTTTAATGTCTTTATCTGTTTTTGGAATTAGGCTAATGCTGGCCTCAAAAATAATTTGGAATTTTTCCTTTCTCTTGGATTGTCTGAATAGTTTGAGGAGTATAGGTGTTAGTTAGTTCTTCTCTGAATGTTTGACAAAATTTCCCTGTGAAGTGTCTGGACCTAGGCTTTTATTTGGTGGGAGTATTTTTTTTTTTTTTTTTTACTGATTTTATTTCATCAGTTGTTATTGGCCTGTTCAGGTTTTCTGATTCCTTCTGATTCAGTTTTGGGAGATTATATTTTTCTAGGAATTTGTCTATTTCATCCACATTGTCCAACTTATTGGCATATAGTTGTTCATAGTATTTTCTTACAATGCTTTGTATTTCTCTGGTGTCAGTGGTTACTTCTCTACGTTCTTTTCTGATTGTATTTATTTGTGTCTTCTCCCTTTGTTTCTTGATGAGTCTGGCTAATGGTTTATCAATTTTGTTTATCCTTTTAAAGAACCAGCTCTTGGTTTCATTGATTTTTTTGTATTGCTTTTTAAGTATCTATGTTATTTATTTCTGCTCTAATATTTATTATTTCCTTTCTTCTTCTTACTCTGGGCTTTTCTTATTGTTTTCTTTCTAGTTCTTTAAGTTGTAGTAATAAGTAGTTTATTGCTAATTTTTCTTCTTCTTCTTTTTCTTTTTCTTTTTTTTTTTAAGTATGCATGTAGTGCTATGAATTTTCCTCTCAGGACTGCTTTTCCTGTGTTCCAGGGATTTTGGGTTGTTATGTGTTCATTTTAATTTTTTTCCAGGAAGTTTTATTTTATTTTATTTCTTTCTTCATCTTGTTGTTAAGCCATTCATTGTTTAATAACACGCTATTTAGCTTCCATGTGTTTGAATATTTTTGGGTGTTTTTACTGTAGTTGATTTCTAATTTAATTCCACTGTAATTTGAGAAGATGCTTAACATGATTTTAATCTTCTTGAACTTGTAGAGACTTCTTTTCTGTCCTAACATGTGGTCTATCTTTGTGAATTGAGAAGAATGTATATTTTGCTACATTGGAATGATATGTTCTATAAATGTCAATTAAATCCATCTGATCCAGTGTGCTCTTTAGAGACTCTGTTTCCTTATTAAGTTTTTGTCTGGAAGATTTGTTCAGTGTTATCTAAGGGGTGTTAAAATCCCCTACTATGACTGTATTGTTGTCGATCTCTCCATTAAAGTCCTCTAGAAGCTTTTTAAAAATATATATATTTTTAAATAGGTGCTCCTGTATTGGGTGTGTATATGTTTGCCAGGGTTATATCCTTTTGTTGGATCGATTCCTTTAATGTTATGTAGTGGCATTTGTTGTTTCATGTGAAACATATTCATTTGAAAGTCTATTTTGTTGGATTTGAGAATTGCTACTCCAGCTTTTTTTTTCTTTTCCATTCGCATGTAAAATATTTTTCTATCCCTTCACTCTCATCTTCTGTGTGTCTTTTGTTTTGAAGTGGGTCTCTGGTAGACAATATATAGTTGGGTCATGTTTTTGTATCCATTCAGCTACTCTACACCTTTTGATTGGAGCATTTAATCCATTTACATTTAGGGTTATTATTGATAGGTACTTATTTATTGCCATTTTAATTCAGTATTGTTAGGTTTCTCTCTCTATTTCTTCTACTCATTATAGCAGTCCCGTTAGCATTTCTTATAATTCTGGCTTGGTGGTTATGTACTCCTTTAGTCTTTTTTTAAATCTTGGAAGCTGTTTATTTGACCTTCTATTTTGAATAATAGGCTTGCTGGATATGATAATCTGGTCTCAGATTCTTGCTTTCCATTACTTTGAGTACATTATGCCATTCCCTTCTGGACTGTAGAGTTTCTGATGAGAAATCAGATGTCAGCCTTATGGGGACTCCTTTGTAGGTAACAGTTTTCTTTTCTCTTGCTACCTTTAAGATTCTCTCTTTGTCTTTAATTTTGGCATTTTAATTATGAAGTGTCTGGGCATGGGCCTGTTTGGGTTCTTCTTGTTAAGTTGAGCCTCCTGAACTTGTGACTTTTTCCTTTACCAGGTTAGGGAAGTTATTTTGGCCCTTATTTCTTCAAATGCATTCTCTATTTCTTTCTTTTTGCCTCTTTTTGCACACCTGCTATTCTAACATTGTTATGTTTCATGTTGTCCCAAAACTTCCTTAAGCTGTCCTCCTGTTTTTAAATTGTCTTTTCTTTTTGGTTCTCTGATTGAATGATATTTTCTACTCTGTCTTTTAATTCACTGATTTTATCTTCAGCTTCCCCTAATCTGCTGTGTATTCCTTCCAATGTGTTCTTTATTGTGTTATATTATTCTTTATCTCAGACTGTTCTTTTTTCATAGTTACTATATATCTTTTTTTCATGGTGCTGAACATTTTTATCTACTCTGAACTCTGTTTGAGATAAATTTCTTTATCACTTCTCATTTATCTCTTCTTTTGAAGAATTCTCTAGTTCTTTCATTTGGGGGTTATTTCTTTGTTTCCTCATTTTGGCTGTCTGTTTGGGTTTGTGTCTATGTATTAGGTAAATTTCTCTATACCTTTCCTTCTCTAGTGCAGGGCAGTGTTAACAGATGTTTCTGACTAGTTAGATCCAGCAAAGACTCAAAGCCTCTAGAGCCTGCCTCAGCCTACAGATTGATAGAATTCTGACTTAAATTGCTCCCAAGGTAATTGTCCTCAGATGTGGAGAGAGTGTTTTTTAATAGGGTGGGGCAGTTGCTTCTGCCTGGAGGTTGTTAATCTCTTAAATTTTAATCTCTTAAGTGGCCTCAGGGCAAGCTGTTTTCCAATAGGTGTGTCAACTGTCTTCCCCCCATGCAAGGAAAATGTCAATATGTGAAAGATGTCCTCCACTTTGTGTGAGAGAATGACTCAGCCCAGGAAACTTGGGGTATCTGCCTTCTGAGCTCTATCCTCCGAGTCCCCAGTCCTACTTTCTGCTCTCACAGCTCCGGTCCACTTCATCCTCCCTCTGCCAGAGAAAAAGCTGGGTGGCTCCACAGGGAATTTTGTGCATTGACCCTTTAAGAGGGTGCCTGAATTTTCAGTTTCACTCCCTGGAAGTGAAAAGCACCCTGCTGTTTTTCACAGCTAGATGTTATGTGAGTTCCCTTCTCAGTTGTGGTGCTCTCTGCTGGGGGGCACAGCCTGGGGATTAGATCCTAGAGTTCTCAGTGGCAATCCCCGACAGATGAGATATCTCTCTGGCACTTCAGTTGCTGTCTGTGGGCACCTGGCTAGTTCTTTCATGCCTCTGTCCCTCTACCAGTCTCTATGTGGTCTCCATTTTTGGTTCTTGGGTATCAGGATTCTCTCCTGTGAGTTTTCCATTGATTATTCAGGAAATTTTTCTGTTTTAGTTGTAATTCCAGTTTGTTCCTGGGAGCATGTCCGTGCAGCATCCACTTACTTTGCTGCCATTTTTAATCTTCAGAAACTTCCATTTTCTTTATTAACTCTAGACCAACAGACAAAAGAGCCCTCTGTTTAACATGCTAAAGTGTGGAGTTTTACACTTAAACTTTGGCCAAGTTTTTCCTCTATCCTCAAATATTTTTTCTGATTATAAAAATAATTATACATGATATATATCCACTTTTATGTATCTGAGACCATACTGTTTGCATCTTTCTTATTTAATCTGAATAATTCATTCCTTGCCCATGGCTGAATCAAATTGCTAGTAGAAATATTTGTTTACCATCTGGGGAAGAGAAAACAAAATGATGAATAGAACAAGTCCCTACACACCTGGAACTTATTTTATTATTGAGAAATAAAAATTGCACAAACGAGTCCAATAGAAGTACTATAACTGAAGTCAATACGAGAGCATGGGAAGGAGAAATGCGTGAGGATTTGGGATAACTGCAGGGGCTCAATCTCCAGTGAGTGCGTGAATGGTTTCAAAATTAAGTGGAGGTGAGGCCTAAATATCTAGCTATGTTTGGGGATTCAGGGGCTAGCTTCTGTAAAGGTGCGACTCTAGAAAAAAAGGAAGAAAACCCTCCCCCTCATACTTGAGAACTTTCCAACTGTACAGCAGTCAGCTGAACTTGAAATACCTTTTTAATTTCTAAAATTCCATTTAACATCAACTCCTTTCAGAAACACCTTTTAAAAACTGCCTGGTATTGAAAGGGGATCTTACTCAACAGTGCTTTGTACAGCAAGCAGTGTCTTCTAGAACAGGAGATATTCCATTATAAATATGGAAACTCTGGTGTTTCCCACCCCACAGGTGGTCTGGTGAGTTAGTGAGAATGAGAACCGGCTGTGAGGGCAACTCCGAAGTGGAACTGGGATCATTGTTTCTTTTCTATTTCCTGTTTTTCACTAGAAGTTTCTGATTAGCAACGGGGTTTAACTGAAAAATCTATTGGCATTTTTTTCTTAGCCCTGTTTTTCTAAGGACAATATGCTGTAAATGAAGCAAGTGAAAAACACACATATTTGGGAAAGACACTGGTCTGCTGGGAACACAAATTTTTGAATAGGGGACATTTCTGTAATCACACTTCCCCTCCCACCCGGCATTGAGATCATTTAGTTGGCTTTGGCCTCTAAAGTCATGTGTTGGGTGACAAGGCTTTCTTACCCTCTAAATCCCATTAGACAGTCACTTCCAATCTGTTAGTGGAAGTCAGCTATCAGGCCTCTATCTTCTGCCATCCCTCCTCAAAATTCCTTAAGTAGAATTGAAGGCTCCATGTTGAGATGGATCCAGTAGTCATAAAATTCTAGGGCCTAGCAGATTTCAGAAGTAGCAGGTGTGAGTCTAGAGGCTCCTCCTTGTAGGCCTGATCATTAGTCACTTACCTGTCCCATCCTGATAGGAGTGAGACTCACACAGACATTTTTCAACACCAAACATACAGTCTTTGAATTCTAATTCATTTAACAAGAATATGGCTGAAACCGGTTTGGCTCAATGGATAGAGCGTCGGCTTGGGGACTGGAAGGTCCCGGGTTCGATTCCTGTCAAGGGCATGTACCTTGGTTGCGGGCATAATCCCAGTAGGGGGTGTGCAAGAGGCAGCTGATCGATGACTCTCTCTCATCGATGTTTCTAACTCTGTATCTCTCTCCCTTTCTCTCTGTACAAAATCAATAAAATATATTTAAAAAAAAATAAAAAAAGAATAAACTGAGTGGCAATTTAGGGCCAAGTGCTCTGCTGGTCTCAAGGGACACCAGAATGAACCAGAAAGATATAGTTTCTGTCCTCAGGGAACATACATTTTGGGAACATTATTATTTTCATAAATGTGAGACTGATGTTAAATAACTCCATAGATAACTTTCTCTTATTTTTCCACCAAGACGTGCTTGTTTTTTTTTGTGTTTTTTTGTTTGTTTGTTTGTTTTGTTTTTTTAATTTAATTTGTAATGGATGTGCCATGTCTTAGGGCCAACTCTGTCCAATTTCAGCATGATTCATAAGCACCTAAATATTTCTTCCCTGCACCTCTTAACAGACTGCTTTGAAGTAGTCTACTCTGCAGCCGAAAACATCTGACCAAAAGTAAACAGATTGTGCTTTCTTACATATGATGTTGACTTTTAAAAACACCAGTTTAATTACTTAATGAAATGACATGTGCTTTTTCTTACTATGTTGGTCTGTCTCTTGGAGCCTGGTAAATTTTATCCAGCCTCTTATTCTCTGATGATATCCATGGCAGATTCTAGCCAATGCCCCATCCTGGTAGGTGGGCTGGGGCAGATGTGCAAGCAGATCTAACTGTGGTGTGCGTGCGAGGCTCAAAAGGGCCAGTGGGTGGTTTCATTCACTGCCTGTGGGATGATGGCACTGAGGACATGTCAGACGAAGGATGATGTGATGCAGGCTGGGCTGTGCTTGCTTCCCGGACTTTCATCTGATTAACTTTAGTACCTCGACTCTGTTGTGATTGCTCTGGGACACAGGAAAAAATCTGCCTGGGAAGAACCACACTCCTTTTGCTTGCTTTCTTGAGAGAAACAGCTGGGACACAGAATAAAAATGTATGCTTTGTTGAAATCTAAAATCTTTGCTTTGGCAGGGAGTGTTGGGGATGAGTTTAGCCCTTTATTTTAGAAAGGAGGAATCCAAGTTGGCCAAGAACCAAGAATTAGGGGTAGGCAAAGCTAGAACTGAAAGCCATGTCTTCTGACTCTCCCTGCAGTGCTCCACTGCCTCTCTCCATAAGTGGCCACTCCAGTTGTCACAGACTTGAAAAGAAGAATGGATGTATCTTTTTTTTTTTTTAAATATACTTTTATTGATTTGAAAGAGAGAGAGAGAGAAGGGGATGGAGGGAAATATTGATGGGAGAGAACTATCAATCAGCATGCCCCTACTGGGGAGGCTGCAATCCAGGCCTGTGCCCTAACCAGGAATCAAACCAGTGACCTCTCGGTGCATGGGGCAACACTCACCCAACTGAACCCACACTGGACAGAGCTTTTGTTTTTTTAAAATATACCAGGTTTTTTTTGTGTGTTTTTTTTTTAATGGATTTTGGAGAGAGAGGGAGGGAAGGAGGGAGGGAGAGAGAGGGAGGGAGGGAGGGAGAGAGAGAGAGAGATTGAGAGATTAGTGAGAGAAAAACATTGATCAGTTGTCTCTTGTACATGCCTGATCAGAGACTGAACTCACAACCTAGGTATTTGCCCTGACCCAGGAATTGAACTTGCTGCCTTTTGGTATCCAGGGACAATGCTCCAACCAACTGAGCCACACTGGTCAGGGTTCTTCTGTTCTTAAACTACAATATCTTCCCCCAACCTAACCAGGCATATGTTTGCTTTTATTTCAATTCTGAAGGAGAAATGTCTAGAATGTTCAGTACAATATGACTATTGGGAAAGATGAACTCCCTTATTGAGAGAAAGCTATGTCTTGGGGAGTGTCTCCCAGACCTTAGGCCCTTAGAAAGGCCAGGCCTGTCTCTAGGCAAACTGCCTCCTGGAGTTATCTGGAAGCTTGGGCAGCAAGCACTTCACCCAAACTGCTGCTGAGAGACAAATTAAATATAATCTCTCCTGATGAGATTTCCAACCAGAGTGGTCTGGAAAAAGGTCAAATAGATCTCTAAGCCAAATCATGGATTCTTTGCAAGGCTATGTCTCATCCTAAACTGTTATCAAAGCTCACATGATTTTCATGGAGTCCACTGTGGGTTTGCATGCATCATTTATAAATGTAACTTATTTTAAAAGTGCTCTATGCCTTCAGGATTTTTAATAAAGATGAGTTGTCCCCCACCAGGTATAGAGCCAAAAAAAAAAAGACATTGGTTTAGGTTCTATTTAGGAAATTCATATTTGAAACTATGCAACTACTGGCACTGTGTACTTGTGAGATGATATTATCTGATGACAATTTATCATTGTCAGTGAGATACAGAGCTGTGTACGTATTTTTTTTTCCTTTAATTCTGTGGTGATATGGAAACAATTATGTTGTCAAGGCCAGAAAAACTTTCGTTCTGCCAAACAATATAATAAAACTCACAATGAAAAGTTTGGAAAGTGATGTGAAAGGGTGCGACTAATCTCAAGGCTTTGATGACTTGATGGATTTGGTTACCTGTGAGCCCAGCTGAACCTGGCATGGCGGTTATCCCTCCACCCCCACTCCCACCCCCTTCGCCTTCCAGATGTGCTCCGTGAAAAACCCAGGGAGGGGCAGTTGCTCAGTCTCTGGCCATTCCTCCTGGATCCTGCTCATGGGTTTCTGCTAATTACACAAACCAGGAACAGATGTGTTGAGGCCAAGCACCTCATATTTATTCCAAAATGTGTTTTCTTTAAATGACAAATGTTTTTTCAGGCCAAAAAGAAAAAAAATATTATTATATAGTTTTCTCCTGCAACACACAGCAAAAACAGGGATGCATGTCTTCAAAAGAGGCCGTTCATCCCATTGTTTGAACAAGGAGCTAAGCCAATGGTCTCAGAGTGGAAAGCCCTTTGTAACTGGGTAAGAGCCTTGTTAAGGTTTATTTAAATATGGTATTCTATAAATCATGGAGTTTTTGTTTCCCAAGCATTTAGAGGGTAATTTGTAGTTGGAGTATTTTTACTCTATAAAATGGTTGATACGATTGATA
Organism: Pipistrellus kuhlii; assembly: GCF_014108245.1. NCBI lineage: Eukaryota > Metazoa > Chordata > Mammalia > Chiroptera > Vespertilionidae > Pipistrellus > Pipistrellus kuhlii. The sequence goes on from NW_023425404.1 coordinate 45,829,420, forward strand.
AATTGCTCCCCCAAAGAAAGGAGCCAGGAGGAGCTTTCCTTAAATAGGAAAACAGTGAAGTTGGAAAAATTGAGAACTCTCTCTCCCTTTTTTTCTGCTCTCTGAGGAGACACTTATATGGTTCCAAAAAGACTAATGGCATCTCACAGGAGCATGGATTTTCTCTTATTCAGAATATCGTAGATTGGGAACTGACAATTTGGAAGTTGAGATGATATGACTGGCCCTAGGATAAAATTTTTAAACTATTTATATTTATCCCAGCTGGTGTTGCTCAGTGGTTGAGCATCAACCCATGAACCAGGGGATCATGGTTTGATTCCCAGTCAGGGCACATACCCAGGTTGCAGGCTTGATTCCCAATAGGGGGTGTGCAAGAGGCAGCTGATCAATGATTCTCACTCATCATTGATATTTCTATCTCTCTCTCCCTCTTGCTGAAATAAATTAAAAACATCTTAAAATATTTATATTAAAATATGTTTATATAATAAATATAATAACAAATATTACATGAATAGGAACTCCTGTTTATATAAACAATCTGAGTTATCCAAAATTAGAGTGTCAGCACCATTACACTGGTCTAGTCTCAGGCCAGAATTCTTCACACACCAGAGGCTCCAGAGGAATCATTCCTTCTCTCTCTTCCATCCAGCCCATCTCTTTGGGATATCTGGCCAACTCACATGTGTGCACCCATGAGTGTGATTGGAGGTAGGTGGATAGTGGAAGTGGTAGAGGGCTTAAGAATACCTGGAATGAGAGGAATAGGGATGGGGTCCACATGGGTCATGCCCTGGGCTAGTGTGGCTCTCTCAGCTGGTCCTAGTTCCCAGAAGGGGGGATAATTAAATTTTTTTGAGGGTATCTAAAGACCTTCAGGATAGCTCTTTGAATAGGTGGAGATCTCTTTCAAGGGAAAGAAGGATCCTTTGTAAAAGAAATACTGCTTGTGACTTTAATCTTTGTGGAAGCCCTTAAACCTCAATTGTGCTAAGCCAGAAAAGGCATTTTTTTAAAAAAGGTGAATGGTTCAGACGAACACAGTTTGGTTAGTGTGACCAGTGATCGATATAATTAAGTACTCATGAAGAAAAAGCTTAATTATATCCAGGCATTCAGTTTTCTTTAAATCTTGTTCTAATTTTCTATTGATTTCATTAATACAGTAGTTTATAATAGAAATAAATATCTATAGTTAGTTATAGCAGTATATAATTGTATTTTAGATAATTAATAAAAGGCCTAATTTTTCACTAATTAGATAATTAGTGAAAAAATAGGCCTTTTCACTTACTCATCAAACACATCATTTGAAGCTTGGATCCCTCTGCCCCATTTTCCTTCCTTCCTTCTTTTTCTCTCCTTTCCTTCCTTCCTTCCTTCCTTCCTTCCTCCCTCCCTTTCCTCCCTCCCTCCTTCCTTCCCTCCTTTCCTTCCTTCCTTCCTTCCTTCCTTCCTTCCTTCCTTCCTTCCTTCCTTCCTTCCTTCCTTCCTTCCTTCCTTCCATAATAAAGGTATGCTTTTATTGAGCACTATCTGTCAGGTGCTGCTGTACTGGCATTTACTTATTTCATTGAATACTCACTGCCTCCCTTGAATCCCCATTTTATAGCCAAGAAACATGACTCAGAGGGATTATCTCAAGAATACCCAGTTCTGTCTTCTGATTTCAAAGCCCTAACCTTTAAGACAAAGCTTCCTTTCATTGAGTAATTACCACATGCCAGGCACTGAGTTAGGTTCTTGGGTCTTGGGTTGGCACAGATGTAAGTCATATAATCTGCTCACAAGGAGCTCACAGTCTACTGGAAGTGGTGCTGGGAACTGGCACATAAATAATTGAAGTTGACAGTTATGAAGCAATGAGGTGTGGAGTGTCATGGGGATTATTAAGAAGTGTCTGGATCCCATCTCTGGAGGGTGGAAGGGGGCAGGGCTCAGAAGGGCTTCCTGGAAGACCTGTCCATGTACTGATCCTTCAAGGATCAATCGTAGTGAAGAAGGTGAGGAGTAAGAAGATGGGCATCCCAGCAAAAGGGACAATAGGAGGAAAGTTATAGAAGTAAAGAATGACTTGGCCAGGAACACAAGCCATTGGTGTGGTTAAATCTGTGGGATTTGGGGATTAATTTGTTGTGGAGTATTGCAGAGAGAAATATCAGATTTCTGACTTGAGTTCTAGGATGGATTCTCATATCTGCTTCTTCATTCAATTGGTTGTATATGCATTTATGAAAGAAAAAGATAGAAAAGGACAAGTAAATTAACTCCTAAATATCTTTGTGAAAATAGTTTTGACCTTGTTGGTACCCTAGAAGTTCTCTAGACCATACTTTGAAAATCTTTATGTTTGCCGAAACTGGTTGGACTCAGTGGATAGAGCGTCCATTTGCGGACTGAAAGGTCCCAGGTTTGATTCTGGTCAAAGGCATGTAGATTGGTTGCAGGCACATCCCTGGTGTGGGGTGTGCAGGAGGCAGCTGGTTGTTGTCTCTCTCATCGATGTTTCTAGCTCTCTATCTCTCTCCTCTCCCTTCCTCTCTGTAGAAAATAAATAAAATATATTTTAAAAAAAGGAAAAAAAAGAAAATCTTTATGTTCAATGCATGACATTGAGCAATCTTTCAACCTTGATGGGACTCAGTTTTCTAATCTGTAATTTGGGGGCTGTTAGTAGTAATGGCCTCATAAGTTTGTAAGGATTTCATGAGTCAATATTTATAAAACCCTTGAACTAGTGCCTGATACATGGTAGAGGCTCAGTAAATATCATTTCTTGTTGTGATTCTGAGTGGCAGTAAAATACTTCCAAGAAATACCAAAAACTCATTTAAGCTTGATTATTCTCATGATTTTCTCTTCTTGTCCTCTCTTGTTCCAACTGCAAAAGTAGGCTTCAGATTCAAGTTCCAACTTAAAAATGCTACTGTGAAATAATTGGAGGTTTTAGTGCTAGTCAGTTTGTGACAATGGTGGTGGCACTTTATGTCAGACCATCAGCTACTGACAGTTTAGCATGTCATAATTTCCCAGATTCTCTCTCTCTTCCTAATATCAGAAATCATTCCTTCCCTGTGAGTGGAAGTTGGGAGGTAGATGAGATAAAGGAAAAATAAGTGTTCTGACCAGCAGCGGGTGCTGCCTGGGGCCACAAGATTTCAGTTTGGCTGCTTCCCTCTTTTTATATTTTTCAAATTGCAATCATGAAATGAATTGATATCTTTGAAGAGTGGAAGTCAGAGGCCATCACAAATAGTGGGGGATTTGTGTCAGCAATTTTTCTCCCTCTCTTTGATGGGGGCATAGGGATGAGTGAAATAATCAAACTTTACCTTGGCTTCCTAGTGAAATTACCTGAGAATTTTTTTTTTAACTTTCACCTGAGGATATATTTTTTAAATTGATTTTAGAGAAAGAGGAAGGTGGGGAGAGAGAAACATTGGTCAGTTGCCTCCCACACATGCCCCAATGGGATTGAACTTGCAACCTAGGTAAGTGTTAATTGGTGATGAAATCTGCAATATTTTGGTTCATAGGACAATGCTCCAACCAAGTGAGCCACCTGGCCAGGGCCTCCTCAAAAAAATTTAAAACGGCAGTTACCTGGAGCATCCTGCCCCCACAGATACTGATTTAATTGGCCTGGAGTGTGGAATTTTAAAATCCTCCCTGTGTCCAAGTTTTGCCAGGCTATACCTATACAAGGTCATGTGTTTTCCTTTTAAATTGTAAAATATAAACAATCTGCAAAAAAGTACCTAACACATAAAAAAAAAAGTCAGTTTAGTATATTGTAAAACGAACATCCATGTAACTATGATCCAGTGAAAGGAACAGAATGTTGCCAAATTCCCAGGAGCTTCCCTTACCTTTACTCAGCCATGCCCTTTTTACAACTCTTTAGGGATGGCATTTACAACTCTTTAGAAATACCCTGGCATTTTATAATCACGTTGTTGCTTCGTCTTTTAATTTTACCATGAGTATGAAGAAAAGATTGGCACATTTTTGAACTTTATTTAAATGGTATCAGACTTTTTTTTCCTGGCTTCTTTTGTTCAGCATTTGATTCATTCTTGTTTATGAATGTAGCTGTAGTTCTTGCTTTTAATTATTCTGTAATATTTCTTTATATCAATATGGTACACCTGATGGATGTTTTGGTTGTTTCTGGTTTGGAGCTATTACAACCAATGCTATGACAAATATTTTCATGTGTCCCCTGGTGCATGAAGGCAGACACAATCTATCTAAGTGAATTATTGAATGCATTCTCCCATCACAAGGAAGTGAGAGACTTAATTGCTGTTCTGGTAGACTCTTGGGGTAATAGGAGTTGGCATCTGGGACCCTGTTAAGATTCCTGCTCTGGGCTGGGATTCTGTAAGGTTGTATACTACATTTTCTCAAGTGTCACTTCTCAGTGAGATCCTCTCTAATTACCTTTCTACAACTACAACCCTCCCTATTCCCCTTTCCTCTGTAGTATTTATTATTTTCTAACTCATTCAGATATATATATATATATAATCTTGTTTATTGTCCATTTCCTGACATCATTAGAATGCAAATTTCATGAGGAATTTTTATCTGAATGATCAGGTTGAATTACCATTGCTTAGAATATAGTACATGGCACATAGTGGTTTCTTAATAAATATTGATTGATTGATTGATTGATTGATTAAATATTAGTGGCAGAATAGGCATTGTTTAGGAGCTGGAGACCTGAGTTTTAATTTTTATCTTTGCCTGTATTATGCTTTGTAACTCTGAAATATTCTGTTTCTACATTTCTATGTAATCATTAACAAATGGATATATAATACCTGTTTTGTATGTATCATTGAATTTTAGTGAGTGAGGCTCATGCAAGGAAGTAATCTATATAGATGTGAAGGGATATTTCTATAATCTTCCTTGTTTATATATAGTATCCTGAGCAAATATTGAATAGCTCCATTCCACTTTACTTTAAACCACTCCCAAGAAAAAGCTCTCCCTTTGAAAATAGGCTAGAGCTGACAGGTTAATGCTTGCATCTCCCTCTGAAGACTTTAGTGGATCCTTTGCATATCACTTAGGTTAGATCATTAGACTCATTATAAGCCATTGCAAAACTGAAGAGTGAAATAATAACCCACCACAAGGGTCCAGGCCTTGAATGTGTCCAGAGTTCTTCTCTCTGGGTCATCTCCTTTCATCCCTGTAGGATGAAAGTCTGTAGGCAGTGTATGGCTTCATTTTAAGGTGAAAAAATGAAAGTTGAGAGAGATCTAGTCTCCCACCAAGGCAGGGGAGCTGATAAGACAAAGCCTTGGGGAGAACTCATGTCTGTCTGACTCCAAAACTAAACTCTCACCCACCTCAGGAAATTGAGAAATTTCATTTAAGAGCTGACAAGTAAATATATATTATCACTCCTATAGACAATGTTTCTCACTGATGTGCTATTTGTTTTCAGACTGTCTATGACCAGTGGTTCATCACCCTATTTAACATTGTCTACACATCACTTCCTGTTTTAGCCATGGGGATTTTTGACCAGGTATGTGTGTTTTTTTCTATTTACAAGTTATTTTCTCTGTTGATGCCTTTTAGTTGCTTCTAACTTCTAAGTAGAAGATACAAGTCATAGAAAGAGTCTTAGGAGTGCAGTTGTTTTAATAGGTATTATATGGGTCATATAATACCCTCTTTAAAATTCCCCACTTCCCCAAGAAGTTTCTCTGATCAAAGTTTGGGTATTCTCCTCTTAGAGATTCATACCCTAGATTCATACTCCACCATCTCAGAGCTCTTAAGGCTCTGAGCATTTTCATGTGTCCTCTGGTGTATAAAGGCAGACAGAATCTATCTAAGTAGAGTTGTTGAATGCATTCTCTCATCACAAGGTAGTGAGAGACTGAGCTGCTGTTCTCGTAGATATAGTGGTTCAAGTCACTATCTCAAAACCATACAGCCAATAAGTGATAGAATTCAGTCTAACTCCAGGCAGCTCTTAAGGCTCTAAGATGTCCTGCAGGAAATAGTCTAACTTCTTCTTAATTAAGAATTTTCCAAACTCATTTGACTGTACTTTCAGTTACCTATTTTTCATACATCACTTATTAAAATGCCTCAGAACTAGTGCCTTGTGGTTCACACATCAGGAAGTGAGGTATTAGCCTCTGAGAGTGTAGAGAACCATGAATGATAGATACAAATTCATGGAACCAGGTTGGAGTGCAGAGAGCTAGCATTTGTGGTGAGACTTCCTTGGTCAGCACATTCCAGAACAGAATTACAGACAAGCAGAGAACTCTCCCAATGGGAGAGAGAGAGAGACACAGCCCCATAGCCACGGGGAGAGAGGGTGCATCACAGTCTTTTGTTTAACACAACATGCTTCAGAGGAGAGAAGAGAAGGAATCATTTATAAAAAAATGGTGGCTCCTTGGCATACTCAGAGCCTTGGAAGGTATTTTCTGGAAGGGGGGACATGTCTGACTGCCTGTGGGGAAACCAGAGGAGTTTCCATGGCACAATGACAGTGTATTATTAAAAAATTTTTTGAAGTATTTTTTAAGGAGACCAGATTTTCTCCAGGCTGTTGTTAGACCCATTTGCTAAGCCTCACTTTCTGGCCCAAAGCCATCTATTGCAAAATATAAATCTTCACATTATGAGCTCACTCCACTCTCCCATTTTGTGGCTTTGTAGTCAGCTATAAGTTTCACTTTTCATATGTAAAAAGGGCAGTGTGTGAAGAGCACATTTTATGGAGCTGTACGCAAAGTAATAGATTCCTAAAAACCTTAGATAAGATTTATGCACATTCATTTTCAAGTGCCCATGTGGACAAGTGTCTCTTTTCTTGGTACTTTGTATCTCCTTAGTATGTGGAATCCTATCTAATAAAAGAGTAATATGCAGATTGACTATCACTCCAACACACAAGATGGCTGTCCCCATGTGGTCAAAGATGGCTGGCCCCATGTGGACACAAGATGGCCACCACAAGATGGCCAGCAGGGGAGGGCAGTTAGAGGTGACCAGGCCAGCAGAGGAGGGAAATTGGAGGCAAACAGGCTGGCAGGGGAGCAGCTAGACATCAATCAGGCTGTCAGGGGAGTGGTTAGGGGTTGATCAGGCTGGCAGGCAGGAGTGGTTAGGGGCAATCAGGAAGGCAGGCAGGCAAGCAGTTGGGAGCCAGCAGTCCTGGATTGTGAGAGGGATGTCAGACTGCCTATTTAGGCCCGATCCCACTGGGCAATTGAGGGGTCCCAAATTGCAGAGGGTGCAGGCTGGGCTGAAAGACCTCCCCACCCCCCGCACGAATTTCATGCACCTAGCCTCTAGTAAAATAATAAAAGTAAGGCAGTTTCTGGGAAAAGATGATTATTGTGCATTTGAAAAAATTATATAATAAGGCCTCTATTGTTCATTCTTTTCCTTTTCTGCTTTGTCAACTTTGGTTCTTAAACTGATCCCAGGATCATAGAGTGCTATGCCAAGAGGGTCTCATTGGTCACATACAAATCACTCATTTTATAAGGAGGAAAGCAAGGTTCGGAGGTTCAAGTCACTGCCCCAAAGCCATCAGCCAATAAGTTGGATTCAGCCTGACACCAGGTCACTTGGCCCTGAGCTTGCTACCAGTGTTATTATTATTATTATCATTATTTAATTTATTATTATTTATAGAGGCATCCATATTTATTACATAAGGTATGGCAGGAACTCTGCTGAATACATACCCATTTAATGATGACAGTAGTCCTGTGACAGAAGTGCATTTGTTAGCAAGTCTGGAAATTAGGAAACTGAAGCTCAGACAGGTCTAAGACTATACACCTACTAAGCTGTAGAGCCAGGGTTTGAACTCAGGATTGTTTGGTTTCAAAGTCTGTGCACTCAATCCACAGTCGCTGGACTGAGAAATCAAGCCCCCAACAACATCTCAAAACCAGACTTCCTAAAAAGAATATGTCAGTGTTCTTCCTCAGACCCCATTCACCAAGACTCAAGCCATCCCACAAGGGGAAAGAGAATCTGGTCTGCTCCCAGAGTTCATAACGGCATTCCTTTCTCTTTAGCTGCTTATTCTCCATCAATGCCCCTCTAATGTCCTCTGTGGTCAGTCCTTGCCACCCTTTTTGGTTTGGGCATTTGGCTTTGGCGGTCACAGTGTGGTCATCAGCTTTGGAGCTGGTTGGAAATGCAGTCTCGGGCCCTAGACTTATTGAATCATAATTTGCTCCCAGGTGATTTACATGCACATTAAGCTCAGGAGTCACTGTTTCTCCAGGATTCCCATTGGGGCCAAACATGATGCTCTCTATATTGTAGAAATCCTTTGTCCTGAACACCTGGTAATGATCACTGGAATCTTTCCTGGGCAGAACCCTCAGCTCTTCCTGCCCACCTGGACTCCCACATGCAGTTTTCCCCTCTTCCTGTTCCCCAATTCTGTCTCACCCACTCCTCTAAGCTGGGAACTCTAGTTAGCCAATTTCAACTCTGCAGCTCTCTGCTGCCATCACCTGGTTACTACCACTTACTGCCTTGGCAATGAACCCCGGGGTCCATTGACTGCACATGATGTACTAGGATCCTAGGGTCAGGAAAGAAAACTTAGAAGTGAAGCCAAACATCTGGGTGCGAGTCAGGTTTTGGTTCTGATAGAAAAGCTGTGTAACCTCTCATGAATCTCTCTTGGAAACTTGAGTTCCTCCTTTATATAATAGGGATCATTTTAGTATCCTCTGGGTTATTGTGGGAACAAAAACAAGATAATGAGTAGTGCATATGAGGGCATGCTTAGACATGCACTTGCTATTTCTGGAGATAGGGAATTTGGGGCCTCTGACTTCTCCTCAAATCTCCTCTGCTGAAATAACTCTCTGTTGACAGGATGTAAGTGACCAGAACAGCATGGACTTTCCCCAGCTCTACAAACCTGGACAGCTGAATCTACTTTTTAACAAGCGTAGATTTTTCATCTGCATGGCACATGGAATCTACACCTCCTTAGCCCTTTTCTTCATCCCTTATGGGGCCTTCTACAGAGATACTGGAGAAGATGGGCAGCATGTTGCGGACTACCAGTCTTTTGCAGTAACCATGGCCACGTCTTTGGTCATTGTGGTCAGCGTGCAGGTAAACTTGTTGGTGAAAACATCTTAAATCATGGCTTTATAACTTTTAAAATTCTGTTTCATTGTTTACTGATTTTTGTCTACTTCTCAGAGAAAAAAAAAATCCTACAAGAACACTGGGGCTTCCTTTTTAACTACACACTTTGAGATGGATGCTAGCTGAACCTATTGTGGTAATCATTTCACAATAGATGTAAATAAAACCATCATACAGTATGCCTTAAATGTATGTAGCAAAATATGTTAATTATTTCTCACTAAAGCTGAAAAAAGAAAGAAAATAAGAAATTTTAACATAAATTACCACAAGTAGGAAATTAGCATAGGTGTCTATAACCTCCACATTAATAGAAACCACCCAATGAATCACTTCTTGGGATTGAGCGTGGTTAGTAAAGACATATGATTATACTACTACATCCTTCTGGTGTTTGAAGAAGAACATTTTTCCGCTTATAACAGAAATAATTTTTTTTAAATAATTTCTAAAAGATTTAATAATTTCTAGGTTTTAAAGTGAAATCTAAAGTTTATCTGGCCGAGACCGGTTTGGCTCAGTGGATAGAGCGTCGGCCTGCGGACTGAAAGGTCCCAGGTTCGATTCCAGTCAAGGGCATGTACCTTGGTTGCGGGCACATCCCCAGTAGGGGGTGTGCAAGAGGCAGCTGATCGATGATTCTTTCTCATCGATGTTTCTAACTCTCTATCCCTCTCTCTTCATCTCTGTGAAAAATCAATAAAATATATTAAAAAAAATAAAGTTTATCTGGCAATAGCTTTCCTTGGAACTATTCAAGAGGTTCAGTGTTGTATCTGTGGCACCTCTGAATCTGACAGAGATGATTTTTTAAAAATATATATTTTTATATTCTATCATAGCAATGCCAGGGAGGAAGGAAGGAGAGAGAGCAACATTAATGATGAGAGAAAATAATCAATGGTATGACTCCTGTATGCCTTCCCTGGGGACTGAGCTCACAACACAGGCATGAGCCCTGACAAGGAATCAAACCATGACCTCCTAGTTCATGGGTTGATGCTCAACCACTGAGCCACACCACCTTGGCAGGCAGGGATGATTTTTTTATCTTCTTCCACTGTATATCTAGAGTTGTGTTTCTATTTCCTTTTTAAACAAATGATGGACAACACTATTAGTTATGGTGTTAGAATTCACAAAAGCTTTCTGATCCATTAAAATCTGTAACTCTGCATGGATACAGCAAGCAATGTGGCTTCTGGTTTGTTTATTTTTTATTGAGGGGGGGGGTTCTGTTTATTTGTTTTTTGTTTTTGTTTTTTTTTGAGAAAATATTGATCAAAGGCTTAATTTTTATAGAGTTTGAATTGCTTTTGGCCAGTTCTTTTTCTATCCTATAAACAATCTCTTTTACAAATCTTAGCTGCTCATATCCAACAAAAGATCTCACTAATCCCAGGCTTTTTCTTCACGACTCAATAAATATTTATTAAATTGAATGAATCAAATGTAAACATATTGCTTTAACATGGCATCTTTGTCATTCATTGGTCCAGTTATGTGATATCATTAAGTCCATACCAAAGCCATCTAACACTTGACATCTTGGAAGTTCAAAATTCAGAGTCAGATAAGTAGCATCCAAAAGCAAACTAGATTTCTCCATTAAGAAAAGAGTTCTATTTGTCTATTTTACAACTAAATAAAACATACTGGTGCTTTGTGAGCCCTCCAAGTCTAGTTCCCCAATATTCAATTCTGCAGCAGAGGAGAAAATCATGGAGTGGCTTGGAAGCAACTGATATAGCTAAGGCATTCATCAGTACAGTGAATTATCGGATAAGGTCTATATCTTGCCACTATATTGGGCACACCAGCCTCTCTGGTTTTGTTGGTTTTGGATCACTGAGCAAATGCGGTATACCAGTATACTCTTATTGACCCAGCCTAGGGAATTGGATGATCTATTCCTTTTCATGAGGCTACATTTCCAGATTTCTGGATTCTCCCTCCAGTGAGAGGGCAACTGTGGGATATACAGTGGCATCTTTTTAGTGGTGACATCTTTTTTGCTTATTCATCTTCAGGTCAGACCTGTTAGTTGGTGCTCCAAAAGGTGATTTGAAAGGTAGTAGTAACTGAAATAAAGGACCAATATCTGAATAAAATGGGAAGGGAAACCATTCTTCATACTGCTATATAAATAAGGGCAAAAATTACCTGTAAAATTTATTGTAGATATGACAGCATTATATGTTTTTAGTGAAACTAGTTTTCAAAATTAACTATAGTTTTGGGTTAGAAAGGAGTTCTGTTTGTCTGTTTTAATATAAAAAGTCCGTTAGTATTCTTATATCTCTTTTTCTCATTTTTCCTTAGCTTGACCATAATCTATTTTTTTTAATATTCTATCATAGCAATGCCAGTGCTATGTTTCTATATTAGCTTTATCTTTAGAAGCAGTCTTTTCCCATGAAGCACACAGTTCTTGTTATGGTTGGATGTCACCACTACATTTCTCCATTTTTGTCATAAGTTGAGAGATCAGAGAAACAATCTTATTTTAAAAACATTGTTTATTCACAAAATTTTGCATTTTGTAATTTGAAGTTTTTAAAATCAAACTATTTAACATTTCTTACCTTTGATTATCAAAGTTTTATAAGAATGATACCCATGGGTTCTCAGAGGGTTCATATTTAGGACTCAGAATAATTATTGGTAACCTGGTGGGACTATCCAGGTCTGTCTGGCTCAGGCCTAATTGGCCTTTGTCTCTTCAAGATCTACTCTCCACCTTCCATCTCCTCAAGATCAACTGTGGTCCACCTAACTTTTCTCTAATGTTAACACTAACATCCTATATAATAAAGAGGTAATATGCAAATTGACCATCACTCCAACACACAAGATGGCTGCCCCATGTGATCAAAGATGGCCACCCCCATGTGGACACAAGATGGCCACTACAAGATGGCCAGCAGGGGAGGGCAGTTGGGAGGGACCAAGCCTGCAGGGGAGGGCAGTTAGGGGTGACCAGGTAGGCAGAGGAGGGTACTTGGGGGTGACCAGACCTGCAAAGGAGGACAGTTGTGGGAGACCCAAGCCTGCAGGGGAGGGAAGTTGGGACAACCAGGCCTGCAGGGGAGGACAGTTGGGGGGGACCAGGCCTGCAGGGGAAGAAAGTAAGGGGGGATCAGGCCTGCAGGGGAGGGAAGTTGGGGGCAACCAGGCCTTGAGGGGAGGGCAGTTGGGAGCAACCAGGCCTGTAGGGGAGGACAGTTGGTGGGGACCAGGCCAGCAGGAGAGGGCATTTAGGGGCAATCAAGCTGGCAGGGGAGCAGTTAGGTGTCAATCAGATGGCAGGGGAGTGGTTATGGGCTGATCAGGCTACAGGTAGAAGCAGTTAGGGGCAATCAGACAGGCAGGCAGGTGAGCTGTTGGGAGCCTGTAGTCCTGGATTGTGAGAGGGATGTCTGACTTCCCTAAACAGGCAGTGAGACATCCCTCGAGGAGCCCCAGATTGGAGAGGATGCAGACTGGGCTGAGGGACACCTCCACTCCCCATGCATGAATTTCATGCACCAGGCTTCTAGTCTTATATAACCACAGTGCAATTATCAATACTATGAAATTAGCCTTGGTATAATACCATTAACTGAGCTAAGGTATCCTCAGTTTTTCCATTAATGACCTTCTTCTGTTCTGGGATCCCACATTGCCTTTAGTTGTCAGGTCTCCTTACATTTCTCTAATATCTAACCATCTGCTTTCCTTGTCTTTCATGACCTTGACACTTTTGAAGAGTGTCAGGAGTATTGTAGAATGTCTCTGGGTTTGTTGGATGTTTTCTTAAGAATAGATTGAGATTGTGGATTGGGGGAAGAATCACAGAGATGTGTTCTTCTTGTTGCATCCTATAAGGGAGCACATGATATCAACATAATTTATTATTGGTGATGCTGATCTTGGTTACTTAGTTAAGATGATATATTTCAGGTTTCTCCATTATAAACTGTTTTCATACACTAGTCAATAGAAATGAGTCACTAAGTCAAGTCCACATTCAGGGCGAAGAGAATTAAGTTCTATTTCCTAGAAAAAGGAGTTTCAAATAATTGGTGGTCATGTGTTATAAACATAACTGGTATAATTTTAAATAAAATTTATATAACAAACAGAATACAAGATTTACCCAAGATTACACACTGACTGTATTGCAGGTTTAGGACTAGGATTCAGTAGTCTTATTTCCCAAATAAATGTTCTAAATAAAGGCATTTGTGTTTCTTAAAAAGGTGAGGTATTTTTTTACAATACAACTATTACTAGTTGCAGGGTATTTGGCATAATTGGGAAGCAGTAATGTACACATGGAGTTGTACTTCTAAAGATGGGGTTCTGGGTCTCAGCAGTTGATGGCTGTGATCTCTTTGCCATGTTACAGGGTTAAAGTCCTCTAAGTCTTATCAACATATTCCTGTTCCATGGATTTCTCCTCTACCTGATATCTCCCTGCCTCACCCATATGCCCACCACTAATTCTGAGTGCTAAAGGGGCCCAAATCAGCTGGGAGACTGAGGAACTTTCTGGATAGGAGAATGAGAAAGGAGAGATAGAGGCTGGTAATGATGGACTAGAAGCAGCATGGGTGAGAATGAATACAGTTTCCAACATCTGGCATGCTTTATTACTGTACTCCAATTTAATCTACAGTGTCAAACACAAGTATTTTTTGAATGAATGGAAGGGCAAAGGATATGAAGAGAGAGGTTAAAATTGAACAAAGGAAATGAGAATAATTTGGTTGAGGTACCCAACTATCCCTGCTATATTAATTAATTCCCATCTTACCTCAGATGACTAAAGTAAGTCTGTCCTTGGTGGTAGCCTTCAGAAATGTGTTATCATTACCACTATGAGTAATATCATGCTTATACTGATTTTGCAGTGCCACTATGCAGGAGGTATTATTGTCCCCTTTTACAGATGAAGCTGAGTGGTTAAATGAGGTCACACACTGAGTTCCAGGTCCAAAATTGGAACCCAGGCCTATCTGACTCCAGCATTTTCTGGGATAAAGTATTTTATTTTACAGTAAGACTGTTTAAAATGCAAACTTTCAGGCAGAATAAGAAGAAAGGTTACATTGAGCATAAAGGAAGATAGATACTTTCTTGTTTATATAGGAGAAAGAAAGAGAGAGGTCATAAAGCTATGAGCACTGGAGTTTAGAAGAGAGAATATCTGGAAGAACAGAGGAAGAAGATGTCTGTAGACACTAAAAGCATTCTTGGCCCTCTTGCTTCTGTCAGGCTTTTCTGGTTTTCAGAGTTACAACAGCAGCTCCTAATAATTGAACATTTCCTATGTAAATGAATTGTTACTGAGATAATTCCAGTATCTCATTTACTCCTCTCCACTCACAGTCCTCTAAAACATGGTTGCTATTACTATAGATGAAAAAAATAAACATGTTATAGGCCAGGATTTAAACACAGATATAACCTCAGATCCCCAACTCCAAAGCCATGTGGACCTCCCTCCTTTATAAAGGTAACTGGAAGCTATGGCCTTCCCCCAATACATAGTAGGTACAGGGAATGCATGTTCCACATCTTTCTTCCATGAGGGGATTCCTAGGACACCAATATCACCCTAGAATAAAATGGGGGAGAAACTCTGTAAATAGATGATAAACACACAGATCCTCTTTCCACCTCAAAATTTCAATTTAAGGAATATATAGGTTAATTCTTGTCACTTTAGTCTATCACTTATTTTTATTTCTGGGAAGCCATGAAAATGTCTGCTTTACCTTAGATTTCTTAGACATGAATGCATAAATGTTTATAATAATAGAAGCTTTGCAATTTTGGCTTCAATCAGAAGTTGCTGTCTTATATATTTAGAATAATACGTTTGAGGAATTCTGTGAATGAGCTCACTTTGATAGTGGCATCAATGTCCTTTCCTCACTGTTTAAGCTTGACTTGTCATTGTGGTAACAATCCCTATGAAATTTCTTTGGTCTATAATTACAGTTATGTATGTGTTCTGCTCATGCTATTGGCCAAACTGTACCCATCTCTATTATTTTTAAAATATGTTTTCTTCAGTTATTTAAATGATAAAGTTCTCCTTTTAGCATTTCAAACAATATAGAAGTGTTTAAAATAAACTCAACCGTCTTCCTTTTATTCCTTATACTTCCCTGGTTAACAGCTATTATGATTACCATAGGTCAATCTGTCCATATTTTTTTTCTTTGCTTTGAGACACACACACACACACACACACACACACACACACACACATATGTATTCAGGAGAAATTCTTGTAACTTTTGTAATATGTCTTTCTCACTTAGTGAAATGTGTTGGACAGCTTTCCAAATCAACACATTCAGATCTATTGTAATCTTATTAAGAGCTGCACAGAATTTTATAATATGGATATATAATAATTTATTCATCCTTTCTCCAATGATAGACATTCAAAATGTTTCTCTTTTTTTTCCTTTTTTTGCTGTTGTTATTGAAGCAATGTTGCCATGCATATACTAGTTCATAGATTGTATATACTGCCATATAAATTCCTAAAAAATTAAATTTCTGGAGTCAGAACTATCTTTTATCAATTTGATAGATGAACAATGGTTTTGTTGTTGTTTTTCCATTGTAGAGTCAGAGAATATAAACATTTTAAATTTCATAAATATTGCCATCTTAATTTCCAAAAATATTGTAGTTAAAAACAAGAGAGACTTCTTTAAGTCTAAAAGATTTATTGAAAGCCACCAGGTAGCCCTAGCTGGTTTGGCTCAGTGAATAGAGCATCCGCATGCGACTGAAGGGTCCCAGGTTCAATTATGGACAAAGGCACATGCCTAGGTTGCAGGCTCCATCCCCAGTAAGGGGCATGCAGGAGGCAGCCAATCAATGATTCTGTCTCATCATTGATGTTTCTCTCTCTCTGTCTCCTACTCTCTTCCTCTCTGAAATCAATAATATATATATATATATATATATATATATATATATATATATATATATATATTATTTTATTTTTTTAAGCCACCAGGAGGGCAAATGAAACAGGGAGAGCCACAGCTAGGCGTAGCCACTGGAGGCAGCACCCAACCACAGGGCAGGGCTGCACTGTTGTAGGGAGAACACTGCTGTTGCCCAGCTCACAGCTTGGCTCTGGTCACACTGGGTGGCAGGTGAGTCACCGAGTCCCAGGAATCATCACCTCCACCACCAGGCTTGTCAAATGTTGAGAGAAGTTTAGTAAACTTTCAATGGTGATTATGATTCTTATCAAGCTTTCCTTGTATTTCAAGGAGATTTTACCTTAAATAACTAATATTTTTATTTCTCTTGCCTTTTTTGGGGTCTACATTTACCAGATATATAATCTGGGCCCATGTCTTCATTTTCATTTCTTTTTTATCTCATTCTATTAGTCTTTCCTCCTTTGATAAGAGAGTTAAACTACTCATTTTTTATAATAACTTATGTATTTTACTTTGTTCCTTTCATGTTCTTTTAGGATTATTTTTGATCCTATGTTTTTATTTCATTTTTTCCATTATATACTTGGATGCCTTGTGCTTTTTTTTTTTTAACATCCTACTTGAGTAATTTACAACTTTTACTATTGAATTCCTATTTTACTAGTGATTTCCCCTTATTTTCATAATCGTTTAAATCTTATTTCTATACAACTATACCAAAACTAAGTAACAATAACCTTCACCAAATGCTTCACTATTCTATTCTGCACTTTCCCTCACCCATCTCCCTATTAAACAATTTTGGAAACGTTTTTACTTTACTTCAGTATTCCTGTCCCCTACTCCTCTCCCCAACTCTTGCATGTTAATGATTTAGAACTTTAGTTCCAGGATGTTATTAAATGCTCCTTAAACATATGTTTTGACTGTTTCAAAATTCTTTCTAAATTAATACTACAGATCATATTCACATTATTACTCATTTAGAGCCAACTACAAATTTACAAGAATCATTGCTCACCACCACTTTTATGAACTTTGTCTTTAGCTATTTTGAAGTCTTTGTTCTGATTTAATTTTTATTTGGTTGCAGCAACTTCCTTGAGTAATTTCTTCAAAAAGGAAAAATAGATTTTGTACTTTTGAGTCTTCTTTCTTTGTCTTTGTATTTACACTATTGGAATGGAATAAGATTGTTGAGTCAGAGCCTTCTTTGGGGGGAACTTTGTAAAAGTTGTTTCATAATATCCCAGTTTCAGTGTGGCAGTTTGATATTAAGTTGATTCTCTCCCTTGTAAGTAATACCTTCTCTAGAAGTGTGTGTTCTTTATCTTGGACTTCACAAATGTCACCAGACTCTAACTTCTTGCATTAATTTGCCTTGGATTTAGATTGCTCTCCCACATTTGAAAAATCTTGTTGTTTCTTATAGCAGAGCAGTTTTCTTCTGTCATTTCTTTGATCTTTACTTTTAAGTTTATTTTCCATTCTAAAATGTCATTTTTGGCATATTGCGTCCAATGATCTGACATCTATGGATTTGCCATCCCTGTCTCATATCTCTTTGCACATGGTTTCTATTTCTTCAACTTTTTGCTCTCTGTTGTGAGATACTATTTCCATTTGTTTTTTCCAGAATATTAATTCAGTTCTCATTAGGGACTATTCTTATTTGGTTCTCTACTCAACTTTTAAATTAAGAAATAATGCTGTTTTTCTTCCAGAATTTTTTTTTCTTGGTATCTAATTGCATCCCTTAAGAGTTCTCATTACGTTTTTTAAGTTATTGTTGTTGTAGTACTTGTCTGTCTTTCCCATTAGTTCTGCTTCAATAGGAGCCACCTGTTCTTCTTCTTTTTTAGTGAGGTCTTAAAATTGTGATTTTTCCTCGCCTACTCATACCAAGTGATTCAGGTTATTGGTATTTTTGGATAGTGATGAAATGATAGGCAACAGAAGATAGATTTGGAGATTTTGTCTAATGTCTTAGTAGCCAAACGAACTGGAAAATCAGCGTATCTTTGCTGAGGCATGGGTGGCAGGGTCTTCTGTTCTCAGATCTCTTGAGGAAAGAAAATGCTGTCCCTTTATAAGCCCTGTATTTTACACCCAAGGCTTCCAGAATCCCTTTAATGGGTCAACATTTTAAAAAGCAGTAAACTTCATGTGGGAAGTGGACATGTGCAGAGAAGGATCTATTTACTATTATATGTAGGTAGGACCCCCTCAGGCAGGTGAGGAATCCGTGGTCTGTACTTAGAACATTTGGAACCTCTGAGGTTCATATAATGATGTCAGAACCTACTTTTTTTTCTCTCTATGAGAACACAAGGGTTCATAATCACCAGTGGCTTGCTTGGCACTCTGTTAGCAGCCCACACTTTTAGCTGTGCTGCCACAAGGTATTGGAAGGCTTGTGAACATGCTCTCAGACCACTATGAACCCCAGTGTCTAAACTTTGTCAGAAGAGGATGAAGGATTTTTCTTTGTTATTATTTGAATAAGAGAAAGGATCATCAGTATGAGATAAAGTATTGGTGTCAAAGAGATTTTTCCTGTCAAAAATGGTCATGTGGAAATTTATGTTCAGATTATAAAATGTACTTGCCCACTAAAGAAAATAATTTTTTCCCAACAGGAAAGTTTTGAAAACAATTTATAAAGTAACATTGAAAGGAGAACCCATTCCACTTTCTTATTTTCTACAAAAAGAAGCTTCACAGGTTATTTCTTGATTCTGACTCAACCTTGACAATTATAATGGCTTTCAGATATAAGTTCTAAAGTCAGTTGCCAAGCAGAAATGTCAAGTTAGTGCCCTGTGTTGTGCAAAAAGTGGAAGAGCCTGAGGTTGTTTGGGAGCTAACAGGTGCAATCATTTTTGTCACAGAGCATTTCAGTAAAATGATGTTCTGAAAGATCTCCCCTGTGTATTTGACTTTGCAGATTGCCTTGGATACCAGTTACTGGACGGTCATTAATCACGTCTTCATCTGGGGCAGCGTTGCCACTTACTTCTCCATTTTATTCACAATGCATAGTAATGTCATGTTTGGTGTCTTCCCAAACCAGTTTCCATTTGTTGGTAAGTGAATCCTACTATCTACTGTGGCCTAGTGTCATTTGTTTGTCTTTGTAATTTATTTTCTGGGTTGGGTGGGACTAGGGGTGATCAATAATCTTTTCTCTAGAAATTGATTGCATCAGAGGCATCCTAATGCTTCCAGACTTGAAACAGGCTCTGAAAGACTAGTTTCTGCTGCCCTTAACCAGATGCAGAAGAGTCATTGAAATAGATGCTTACTGGTTCCCAACAACCCAGATGCACTGAACTGCCCCTTTGAAAACAAGAGGCATAGCATATACTAGTGTATTAGGGCTACCTGAGACTTGTATGGTAGAGGAAAGAAAAAGAGCAAGAAATGCTGGGCTTTGCCTTTTTTACCATGCTATCATCAACATATCTGTCAAAGATTACCAGTGGAACTTATTTTATTAGGAAAGAAAAAAAAATGATGTGTAATTTAGAGACTTCTAAAAAACTTGGTTCATTAATCCATAAATGACATGAAGAGTAGGCTCAGACTTTAGATGACCACAGTTCAGTGTCAGCTTCACCACTTATAAGCTGTGTGACCTAGGAACAAATTTCCTTTCCTTTCCATGCCTTAATGTTTTCACTTCTAACCTGAAGATATTTATAGTTCCTAGTTGTATAGGAAATTTGTGAAGGTTAATGAGATAATACATATAAAATGCTTAGCATGTGGCATTTTATGTAGTACTTTAAAAAAAACAAATGTTAACCATGATAACGGTGATTATGATGATGATGTTGGTTCAAGAAAATGTAGCTTTGGGGACATTTCAGAGTGATTTGAGCAGCAAATGGGTAGCAAAGCACCTTCTACTATTCCTTACAATATTGATATTCTTTGATTCTACAAAAGTGTACATCTGGTCTATCTATGGTATATACTACCATTGCTCTGTACATTTCAAAATGATCCTAGCAAAAGTCACTGAACTTTACACAGTGGGGCTACTAACACACTTCCTCAGAAGTTTTGAAATCTCTAGGGTGTGTTAGAGAAGTTGGTAGCAATGATGTTTTTTAATTCATCCTAACAAACTGTGAAATGACATACAGTGACAACCTTCTTGGGCTCAATTAGGCAAGACTGAGATTTGCATCTACTAGTTGGGGAATCCATTCTACAAAAAGATATGTAGAAGACTTCATGTAAAAAAGCAAATTAAGAGCAACTATAGCGTTATACATTTCCAATGAGGCCAAGGTTCCTCCATTTGTAATTCCATTTAAATGCATACATACACTTAAGAATGTTATTCTTCAACTTTCGCCTTGCCCTGCATGTATAATACATGGAAATTTTAAATTGCACCACTCTTACTTAATACGTAATATGAATACTTTGCTTACCAGAAGATTCCAACCATGTAGAAGAAACATGATGGTTATGAATAAAAATATTAGGCAAGAGAGACATTAAAACTATTTTTAAGGTTCTTTTTTGGCTGCCAAATCTGAAAGTTCAGTGCATTGACTAGAAGATTTTCAGTCCTAAGAGAGCATTCTAGAATGCATAATGGGACTGGAATGCCTCAACCAGAGAAAGTATTTTGTGTGGGGACTGCTCTCTCCAGCTAAGCACATGTCATTCCAGGAATTAATTACTGTGCTCCAATGAGACTTTTCAAAAGTTAGATCAACATTGGGGTTTAAGAAAAAAAGTTTCCTTAGTAGCCAGCAGAAAACAGGAATGTGGTTTTAAATCAAAGCTTGTTTTTATTTTTATTTCTTCCTCAGCCATGATTGGGGATACTGAGCTTCAGGGAGCTTAAAGAGACTACTTCTTTATTTATCCTCACCCAAGGATATTTTCCCACTGATTTTAGGGATAGTGGAAGGGAAGGGGAGACACACACACACACACACACACACACACACACACACACAAACATCGATGGGAGAGAGACACATCTATTGGTTGCCTCACACACATGCCCCCATCGGGGTGGGAATTGAGCCTGCAAGGTAGGTGCCTGTTATTTTTAAAAAAACAAAAGACTCAGGAAGAACCTTTGACCTTCCCTCTAACTGCCTAGAAATTTAGAAAGAACCTTCTCCAGAATGGGAGTTACCATTATAGATAACTATATTTTAATATAAACTAGGTGTGATAGATAGGGAGAAAACTAGCAAGGCCCATTTGATCTAAATCCTTCCTTTGTCCATTGTTAAAGATGGTCTAACAAACATTTATTTACCAGACATTTGCTTCTCCATTTCCTTGTGAAGTGCCTTCTTTCCCTTTGAAGTTGAAACTACTGCTTCCCTCTAATCCCCACTCCCCTTTCTCTTTAGCTCAGGATAGCTTGTAAACCTCAACTACTACAGTAAATGTGCCTTTTATAAATGGCTGTTTTGCAGTTGAAGGATTTAGAAACTGGTGAGAGAATTGTGCTTCACTCATGAAGCTGGACTGAACCTGAATAAGAGGATGCTCCAGCTGATAGTCGCCAAGGGGTCAGGCCACCAAGCAGTTTCCAAGAGTTACCTGTCTTGCCTTCTCCTCATCACCATTGAACATACCATATAGTGGAGAAGACACCTAACTTAGTAGTTCTTTCTTGATAGTCCAAACATCGCCATTCCTAAAAAGACCTTATGGGTCTAGACAACAAGCCTATTAATTCAAGCATTCAATTCTATTTATAAACACAATGTACATTCTCCTTTAATGATAGGAAATGCACGAAATTCCTTGACCCAGAAGTGCATCTGGCTTGTCATTCTTCTAACGACAGTGGTTTCAGTTATGCCTGTGCTGGCGTTCAGATTTCTGAAGGTGGATTTATTCCCAACCCTGAGTGACCAGGTATGTTGTATTGCTGATGAGTTCTTAAAGGGCTGGTTTTTGATTATTGGAATTGAGTTTTTTCTCTGCCTGATTGGAAGCCCAGTGAAGAGCCAATGAACTTTCCATTGGCAAACACCCTCAAGTACACAATGTCACATTACAGTAGATGGAACTGCCTACATCTGAATGTACTAACCTTATGAGTACCAACCAATAAAGACAAATGTCTAGATTAAATATGGGTGGAGAGTCATAAATTACAAGTGAGGTTGGATATTTTAAAAACTTGGCTGGAAGCATTTTGGACAAATGTTCCAAGGGAAAGACAGGCAATAGGGAAAGTTATTGTCTTGGGGGCAAATAAAGGCTATAGTAAAAGAGGGACAATCAAGGTATGTGGTGTAGAAGCTCTAAATATTTGTAGAAATATAGTGGCAGATTCAGAAACATGGAGGAGATGTTACCTTCTGAACAGATTAAGGAAAGGGAACAGCAGCACAACAGATGGATTGGAAAATAGAAAGGATTATAGGATTATCTAAACCAAAGGATTATCAGAACATATTTCAGTATTTCCTTCCAAGAGGAGCATTAAGCAGGACAATGTCAAATTAGGTCTGGACACAGGTAAAAAGAGAAAAGGAGAAAGATGGGGAGATTCATTTGTAGTCACATCAAGAAAAGGGTAAAAACACTAATGGGATGAATAACTGGGCCAATGATGCTGAGAGGAACTGAAATGGAACGTTCCTTGTCATGCTATCCCTATCATTCTGGGGTCAAACCATAAAAATATTCCTTCTGAAATGATTTCTAGAGTTCCCTCTTTGTCTGTCCTTTTCCTTTGGCTGTGAAAGCTCATTTTTATGTAAACCAAGAATATGATGGATGAGTTGAAGGAAGAAAGATAATGATCATTTCTTCCTATATTTAGTCAGATTGTGACTTTTTGCTTAACAGTTTTTTAATGACACAAAAATTGGGGTACAAGAAATCAGCTGAATCAGAGAACAAGGTGGTTTGTAAACCTTGTTCTAAACCTTGGATCTTTTCTCCTCAACTTTAGAGGGAAATGAAAGAAATATTGGAAACCCACCCAAATGATGTTGGCCTCTTCAAAAGGTGACCAACCCCGACCTCCAAAGAAATTAAAACCCCGAAAATCTCATGATACCTTGACCTACCACAAGTGTTGAAAATTTCTGATTCCCATTTTTAAAATTTTGTCCTTGTCTAGTTCTTAATGACTATTGGATTTTGAGAATCTCCAAAGAAGAAATGGCCTGTTTTGAGGAGGAATGGGACTGTACATTGTTATACTGACCATGTTTGGGTAGTGCATGCTAGAAAACCTTAAAGTATGTTTCTATTCATTTAAGATGGATATGTGACATGGAGACAATAATAACTTTTGCCTTAATACTTCTTTCTTACTTATTAGTCTCTTGGTAGAAATAAAAACTGACCAGTGCCTAGGTTAATCCATTAGTTAGAAAAGTTCTTAGTTTTTAGGTGAAAAACTCTGTTTTGTGATTAAGGTGAGTATTTTGTTAATGTTGATGTTGCTTTTACTGAGAAGGCTTTCATTTCACAGAGTGGCCCCTGCCTGGGGTTTGTTATTTGGATGCACTGTCTCACTCTGGGTCTCCTTCCTCTCCAGATCCGCCAGCGGCAGAAGGCTCAAAGGAAGGCACGGCCTCTGCATAGCCGAAGGCCTCAAACTCGTAGATCAAGCTCAAGAAGATCTGGATATGCTTTTGCTCACCAAGAGGGCTACGGAGAGCTTATCACATCTGGAAAAAATATGCGAGCTAAAAATCCACCCCCGACATCAGGGTTGGAAAAGACACTGAGTAATAGCACTAGCTGGATTGAAAATTTATGTAAGAAAACCACAGACACAATGAGCAGCTTTAACCAGAATAAAACAGTGAAATTGTGAGTCAAGATAAATTTGAACCACAGTATCCTTTCACTTCAGCTGGGGCTGAAATTCAGCTGGCTCTGGATTTTGGGATTGGGGCTAGGAGTGGGGCAGATTGCCTCACTTAATTTAAATCTTTGGCAGACAGCTGCCTGGTGCCCATCAAATAGCGGTGTGCTCTACCAGAAACCAAGCCAGATGGTCACCATCTAATTTGTTTTTATTTTATTTTATTTTTATTTTATTGATTTTTTATAGAGAGGAAGGGAGAGGGAGAGAGAGTTAGAAATGTCGATGAAAGAGAAACATCGACCAGCTGCTTCCTGCACACCCTCCACCGGGGACGTGCCTGCAACCAATGTACATGCCCCTGACCAGAATCGAACCTGGGACCCCTCAGTCTGCAGACCGACACTCTACCACTGAGCCAAACCAGTTTCGGCAAATTTGTCATTTGACAGACAAAACCTTCACAATATAAGCACAGAGTTTATTCAACTTAGATACCAGTTGACCTGAACTTTAAAATTTTATATATTGAGAAAACTTATAAATCTGCATATACACAGTACATTGAATGGATCTTCAGGTGGATAAAAGGGTATATACCCCAATGAAAAAGCATGCTTGTTTACAGATAAACACATATATGTAAGATCAGCCTTTCTCAAGATATATTTTTAATATTTAAAATTGTACTAAGATGATTTCAATTTAAGATATCTCCCTAGTCTTGATATCTACCTGTGAGTTCATCCAGGACAAAAATCACCTTTATGCCTAAAGAATAGAAAAATACATCGGTGTTCCTCATTTGTGTGCTTGGCTAGAGATGGTACAGATTGAGCATTTTAGCAGTGGGATAAATTGGTAATTTGGTCAAATTTATTTTAAAAACTCTCATGGATCTGTTCATGAAATGTCAAGGAGAGGCTCTCTAGTAAGTGTTCTAAATACTTTCCAATGACTTTTACAACAACCTTGGTAGGAACTCGCCTTGTGTTATTCTGAACCATCAATGGAACCAGCAAAGCACTGAAATTTCAAACTTTAATGATAGTATTCCATAAAGAATATGGGCAAATACTTTCAACATTTCTTATTTTAAAAAGTTCCATTGGAAATCAAATTAATCAACATTCTTTTAAATTACTATTAAATACCTAGG
This sequence comes from Pipistrellus kuhlii, assembly GCF_014108245.1. Taxonomy (NCBI): domain Eukaryota; kingdom Metazoa; phylum Chordata; class Mammalia; order Chiroptera; family Vespertilionidae; genus Pipistrellus; species Pipistrellus kuhlii. The sequence goes on from NW_023425404.1 coordinate 45,854,543, forward strand.
TTTAGGTCATTCAAGTGAGTTGCTTTTGGTTTTTAGCTATAATGCTTATCATTGCAAAATAAACATATGTAGATGACGCTGAGTTTTTGGAGACACTCTAGTCCAAATGTGAATCACCAATGTAGTTTCCATAAAAGAATTTAAGCAGATTTGTGGTCCAAGTCCAGCTCTATTGCTTCTTACCTCTATAACTCTCAGTAGGTAAAGTGCCTCTCTGAGACTCTGTTTCTTCTTCTGCAAAATGAAGATATACTACCTACCTCATGTGGTTGTTTAAGGATTGTCAAAGCACAAATTCTTGAATCATTAAAAATGTAATTCTCAGAGGAATAGATGAGGAGGTTAGGTCCATTTAATTTACCATCAGAATAATAAAGCAATCTGAAAAGAATTGAAGAACTAAAATTTAGCTAGTCCCTGTGAAAGATCTTGATGAAATGAGATTGCAAAGTAAGATATAAAACTGGTTAGTGCCCTACAGGGAAATAAAACTATGACCATGGAGGTGAATTTCTCTACCAGAAAGCAAAAACAAATCATCCTCATGTTTCATCAATTTTTTACAAGTCAACCTCTAACTTTATAGGGTTCCTAATCTGGTCCCTATTAAATTATTAGTCAAAGTTTTATTTCCCAAATGAGTCAAATGGCCCTTTGTGGGCTTGATGAATAATGGGCTAGCATAATATTAGTAGGTCACACAATCCTGTTTTTATTTTTTGTTTTGTTTTTGTTTTTTGGCCTTAATTTCCAAGACTGGGATAAGTTTATTTGAATGGGATCAAATAAGATATGTGTCAAAGAACCTAATCATAGTAAATGCTCATATATGTTCCCTTTGTCCCTACATGCCTATATAGATTTACCAAGATATTAGTTTTCAATGTCTAATGTGTTTGCTCACTTTTTATAACATTTTTGAAAGATTTGAAAATTTTCAGTAAATATTTTGGCAATATTGGTGTTTGATGTTTTGTCACTTCTTTATTGGGAACTCAAAGAGTTTTTGTCACATTGGTCAGCTGATTTCTCCCCCCCCCCTCCCCGCCACTCTCTACTCTATATGCCTGGAAAAAATATACATCATTCTTAGGATCAGAGTCAAGAATAAAACAAACCAATTGGACCTATGTATAAGGGATGGGAAAGATTAGGAATGTTCCAAGTTTGCAAATTCAGTTCAAATTAAATAAGGCTGTTTATAAACAGATAATGTGGATAATTGTGAGAGAAACACATTATCAGCTTACTTTGGCCCCATGAGATTCAAATCAGCTCACATATGCAATGCAAGATCATTTGATTACAAGTGCCAGGGATTATTTTGAACCTGAATAAAAAGAGTCTGAAGAGTGACTGGTGATGGCAGTACACTGGGGAATAATAAAATTTTAATTTTACATAACCATTATCAGATTATTTGGAAAGAAAATATATTATCTAGATTTAGGACTGATGTTCATAGTCTTGAGTTTTTAAAAACCTTAGTACAAGTTTTGAGCTTTTATAGGCAACTATAGGCCTGGTGCACAAAATTTGTGCACTTGGGGAGGTGTGCCTCAGCCCAGATTATGAGAGGACACAGGCCAGACCAAGAGACCCCACTGGTGTATGATTGGGGCAAGGGAGGGACACAGGAAGTTGGCCAGATGGGGAGGGACCATGGGAGGGCTCCAGGGTGTGTCGGCCCTTCTTACTCAGTTCCAATAAGCTGGACCCCAGCAGCAAGCTAACCTACTGGTTGGAGCATCTGCCCCCTGGTTGTCAGTACACGACATAGTGAGTGGTTGAGTGGCCTTAGCATATCATTAGCATATTATGCTTTGACTGGTTGAACAGACAACCAGGCACTTAGCATATTAGGCTTTTATTATTGCTCCTTGTATTCTTTTGAGTTAGATCTGCTTCCAGGTATACATACCTGTGAAGGAAAGAGAGGTAAAGCAAGAGGGGAAGAAAGCAATGAAGAGAAAAGAGACAAAGGGAGATAAGAGTTTCCAATTATAAATCTCTGAAAAATAAATTCCTCAAAGTTTGTATTTGAGAAGTGACTACAAACCCTCATTCACAGTTAATGTGAGATCAAGGACATTTTATTAGAAAGGGGTCAGGCACTCTCTGGCTTCTCGTTGCACAATGCTGCTGAGGTGTGTTGGGCAGGTCATGCCACTGACTTCCCCAGGCCTCAGCGTCCCAACCCATCAATGGGAAAATAGGCAGTGTGGTCTCAAAGACCCTTTCGCATTTGCCCATTCTGTGAGCTTTTCTTGCTAGTGTTGCACACTGTTCATTTATTTTTTTGTTTTTACTTCCCTTACCTTTTTTGGGGATCAAGTTTACAAAAAAGCCTCTCTGAGACCAAATTAATTAGAGAGTCAGAGGGACAGGGGAGAGAGAGAGAGAGAGAGAGAGAGAGAGAGAGAGAGAGAGAGAGAGAGAGAGAGAGAGAACTGGAGAACTGGATTCGCCTTTGAGGGCAGGGCTTGACTCTGTACTGGTTTGTATTTCTCTAGTACAGCCCCTGGTGCCCTGATGTTGCTCAGCTCTCCACAGAGATGCTAAACCCTAGGGTAGTGCGTTTGCCTGGGTCAGTTGAATATACTCAATTTCTTGCTGCTAAGATCTTATATCCACACTCTCCTTTCCTCTCTGCTGTTTCACATACCAAAAGCATATAGAAACAAAGGTAAGATACTTCTGCCTGGTAAGAAGAGGGTAATTTTAAAGTCTTTTCTACCTCATTCCTGGATTTAGAGGAGTTTATTAATTTTTTAAATTTAATTTGTTGACATTGGTTAATAACATTACTTAAGTGTCATGTACAATTCTATGATACTGTGTTCTCACCACCCAGATTCTAGTTTCTTTTCATCACCATACATTTGGCCACTTTACCCTCTTCATCCTCCCCCTTCTCCTCTTCTCTGATAATTGTTACCTGTGCCTATGAGTTGATTTTTGTCTTATATCCTACATGTAAGTGAAAGCATATGTTCTTGTGCTTTTCCATCTGACTTATTTTGCTTAGCTGCTACTCTCAAGATCCCTCCATACTATTACAAAATCCTTTATTATGGCTGAGTCAATGCTTTTGTGTATACATACCACGTCTTTATCTAATCATCCATGAAAGGATACTTTGGTTGTCTCCATCTCTTGGCCACTGTGAACAATGCTGCATTGAACATAGGGGTACATATATCTTTACGAATAAATGTTTTCGGATTTTCACATGGTAAATTTATTCTTAATTTTTTGAGGATCCTCCATATTGTTTTCCACAGTGGCTGTACCAATTTACATTCCCTCCAGCAGTGTATGAGGGTTCTTTTCTTTACATATCCTCATCAACACTTGTTATTTCTTTTTAAAAAAATATATTTTATTGATTTTTCACAGAGAGAGGGATAGAGAGTTAGAAACATCAATGAGAGAGAAACATCGATCAGCTGCCTCTTGCACACCCCCTACTGGGGATATGCCCACAACCCAGGTAAATGCCCTTGTCCAGAATCGAACGTGGGACCTTTTAGTCCGCAGGCTGATGCTCTATCCATTGAGCCAAACCAGTTTCAGCAATACTTGTTATTTCTTATTTTATTAATAGTAGCTATACTAACAGGTGTGAGATGATAGCTTATTGTAGTTTTGATTTGAATTTCCCCGATGACTAGTGAAATTGAGATTCTTTTTATACATCTGTTGGCCATTTGTATGTCTTCTTGGGAAAAGTGTCTTTTCAGATCATCTACCCATTTTTAAATTAGATTGTTTTATTGTTGTTGTTGAATTGAATGAGTTCTTTATACATTTTGGATATTAGCCCCTTATATGTGGTATTCTTTGCAAATATCTTCTCCAATTTGGTTGGCTGCATTTTTGTTTGGTTGATGGTTCTTTTTCTGGACAGAAGTTTTTTTAGTTTGATACAATCCCATTCGTTTATTTTTTGCTTTTACTTCCCTTGCTTTTGGGATCAAGTTTACAAAAGCCTCTCTGAGACCAAAGTCCATAAGTTTGGTACTTTTACCCCCATGTATTTAATTGTTTAAAGTCTTAAATTTAAGTCTTTAATTAATTTTTGAGGTAACTTTGTGTATGGTGTCAAGTAGCAGTCTAGCTTCATTCTTTTGCATGTGCTTTCCAATTTCCCCAGCACCATTTATTGAAGAGGCTTTTAGAGGAGTTTCTTTAAGCCTCAGCTTCCTCAGGATTCAGATTGAAATAACAAAGCTTGGGTAATTTTCTCCCTAGTTGTACATAATTTTTCAGTTTCTTTATGTATTTACACAAACTGTGTGCTATGAGCCTCACCACAATCCTGTGAAGTGGTCAGAACGTTCATGTTAAACCCATTTTTAGGAAGAGGAAATGAGCTGCAGAAAGGTGAAGTACTTTGCCCTATATTTCCAGAGAGTAAAAAAAGTCACTCAGATCTGACACCTAATCCAGAGCTTCTTACTTACAACTCCTCATTTCACACCCAGATCTCTCTCTGCACAGACACGAGACCTGAACAGTCCATCCCTCCTTTAAAGCAGTCATTCGATTTCTCAAGTCTACAGATTCAGGGAAGGGGTAGAAACAAATGTCAGTTTTTTTAAATGTATATTTCAGGTGTTCTTTTTCCCTTTTGATGCAAACAACCATGATTTCCTCCCTAGTTTAATAGTGGAAGAAGACCTTATGATGCCTTCTGGATTGGAGTGGATTTCTGCGGGTCAGGAGTCAGATAATGACGCGGAGCCACAATTTTCCAATTTTTACATTGACATCTGGTATTAAATATCTGCAGTTTGCTCTACTGCGTCACATTTCATTCCTTGGTGACAAATCATGAACTTTTGCAATTCTCCAGCTGAAGCGTTTTTGCTGTACTGCCTGGAAGCCAGAACATGACCCATGTGTTTCAAAATGCTCATTGCAAAATATTTGGAGGCCCTGGCTGGGCAAATCTGTAGGTGTGGAGCTATAACTTAACCAAGAGAGGGGCCTATCTGTCCAGAGTTTCCAAACTTCTTGGCAGATCTACTATAACCCATGCAGAATGCAAATCAGCTTGGAGCAGTGTGGAAAACATCCTGTGCTCAAGAAATAATAATAAGCCGAAACCGGTTTGGCTCAGTGGTAGAGCATCGGTCTGCGAACTGAAAGGTCCCAGGTTCAATTCCGGTCAAGAGCATGAGTTGCAGGCACATCCCCAATAGGGGGTGTGCAAGAGGCAGCTGGTTGATGTTTCTCTCTCGTCGATGTTTCTAGCTCTCTATATCTCTCCCTTCCTCTCTGTAAAAAATCAATAAAATATATTAAAAAAAAAAAAAGAAATAATAATGAGTTGGCATAAAAACTCTGACTATCTCAGTTTGGATTCCTGTAAGGTTTATAGGGGCAAATTTAAATTTTTAATAAACTGCAGCCCTGGGCTCATACAGAAAAATCACATTGAATCGGGATACACGAAGATACAATGCTTAACGTAATTTGAAGGTAATGATCAAAGAGAAAGGTGGTTGGTTCATCCTTGTCATAAATATTTCTAATCTCCCTGGCTTCGTCTAGGTAAGTGTGAGCAGTGAGTAGGCTATCCCTTTTTTGTTGTTGTTGGTTTTAATCCTCACCTGAGGATAATTTTCCATTTATTTTTAAAGAGAGTGGCAGGGGGAGAGAGAGAAACATCGAAGTGAGAGAAACACATGGATTGGTTGCCTCCCACATGCACCCTGAACAGCAGAGGATCAAACCTGCAACTAAAGTAGGTGCCCTCGACTAAGAAGTGAATCTGAGACCCTTTGGTCTGCAGGCCGAAGCTCTATCCACTGAACCAAACAAGCTAGGGCTAGGATATTCCTTTGATGGAAGATGTTTTTATTGCTGGTCCCTCTCTGATTATATTCCCTCAGTGTGCAGCAACATGTAAGTATAGCTAATGCACTGAGATTAGAGATGAATTCCACTATCTACCGAACATCCTCAGAAAAAGTTTTGAATAAAATTCCTATTACTTTCTTGAAATAATGTCCCTTTGATAAATGAAAAAGTATTGGGGATCCTGATTAGGTGACTGGGGGAGGAGATACTAAAGTTATTATCAATCAGTTTGGCAAGGATGTTGACCAATAAGAATGGACATGAGTCATTCATGACCGGTGCTGCCCCACTGCTAATGGTGCCTGGCACTCAGCCTTATTCTGACCACATTCTAAGTCACATATGAAAACAGCTCATTTTTCTTCATGAGGTACCTACTTAGTCTGACCAGATAAAAACAAAATTCTAAGGCAAGTAATTCATAGATACTATAAGACAGGTTAAAGTATTTCTTTGGTGTTGGTTTGCCTTACCAGCTAATATTTTGTTTCCTAAAGCTATAAAATGATGTTACGAACACCAGGAATAGCTTTTAACTGTACAACATTGATGACAAAATATTCTTAGGTACTGTGAATGATTTTTTTGTATCTGTATGAATTAATGACATTGTTGATTATATTTTATAGATAAAATATTTATAATAACTAGAGGGCCCATGCACAAATATCATGCACAGGAGCAGGAAGAGGGTGTTCCTCATCAATATGACACCTGCACTCTCTCCAATATGAGACCCCGTAGGACTGCTGGCTCCTAACCACTCGCCCGCCTGATCAACCCCTAACTGCTCCCCTGCTGGCCTGATTGATGCCTAACTGCTCCCATGCAATCCTTATCACCCCCAACTGCCCTCTCCTGCCAGCCTGGTCACCCCCAACCACTCTCCCTTGCAGGCCTGGTTGTCCCCAACTGCCCTCCCCTGCCAGCCTGATCACCCCCAACTGCCCTCCCCTGCAGGCCTGTTTCCCCCCAACTTCCCTGCCCTGCAGGCCTAGTCATGCCCCCAATTGCCCTTCCCTGCTAGCCTGATCTCACCCCCAAGTGCCCTCTCCTACCAGCCTGGTTGCCCCCAATTGCCCTCCCCTGCTAGCCTGCTCACCCCTAACTGCCCTCTCCTGCTGACCTGAACTCACCTCTTACTGCCTTCCCCTTCTGGCCTGATCATTCTCAACTGCCCTTCCCTGCCAGCCTGATCTTGCCCCCAACTGCCCTCCCCTGCTGGCCTGATCTTGCTTCCAACTGCCCTCCCCTGTCAGCCAGGTTGCCCCCAACTGCCCTCCACTGCTGGCCTGATCTCACCCCTGATTGTCCTCCCACTGCTGACCCAATAGCCCTCAATTGCCCTCTCCTGCAGGCCTGGTCACCCCCAACTGCTCTCCCCTCTGACCTGGTCACCCACTACTGCCCTCTCCAGCTGGCCTGATTCTGTTTCTTCCTCAAAGTTCTCAGTGTAAGAGAACTTAAATTCAGTAGACACTTCATCATCTCAGGTGAAATGTGCTAATACATGTAGCACTGCTGGGCTAAGCACTGAATGTAGGAGGTGAGGGTATGAGGCTTACAAGAAACAGAAACAGTTTCTCTTTTCTGCCCTTGGGAAGATTGTAATCTAGAATCTTTCCACTGAGCATTACACATACCACATAGTTCATTGAATTTAAGATAGCATGAATTCAAAGATGCATCATTAATTTATAGGCTACTTGAAAACAAAAAAATATTTTCAATTTTAGAATTATAAAGATGCAATTGCATGTAAGATTTATTCCTAATTTCAGAGATTTAAAAATATGAATATGATCATTACTGGCTTGTAGAAGGTTGAGATATGGCTGGTGGAAAAAATGCAGTGTAAGGATAGTGACTCCTTTTTAAAGATGTTTGAAGGGCATAATAGTTTCAGTAGTTGTTGGGGGATAATAAATTATTTTTATTTTGCAGTCTAGGGAAAGGGAGAGCCTGGAGAGGCAGGGGAGAGAAGGTGCTCTCAAAGGGAAGGAGGAGAGTTTCAGGGCCTCTTCACAGCAAATTAATGTTGCAAAGAGCAGTGAGGGCACTGCTGCAATGATCCTGGGCAGATGCACCGCACCCCACAGGAGCCCACAGAGAGGATAGATAATCTCTAGGCAATTCCCAGGACCTCTGGGCTTTGCCAAGTGCTGTGAGAACATAACTTCCTCCTTAGATACCCCCTGTACAGCCCATGGGGGCCTGAGATTTAACTGGTATCATTTTGGCTAGTTGATCTGATTAATTTACTTGTATTTTACGTTCTGCTGCAGCATCCTTCCAGAAAGAATGAGAAGGTTATTTATTGCTGGATTCATTTATTAATTTTGTAGAGGAAAGCACTGGTGTGGTGATTGAGTCTGGGTTTTGGGGTCAGTAGCCTGGATTTAGTTCCATCCCCTTAAGAAAATTCCCTAACAAAAAGCCAAATTAATACAAATAAATAATCACAAGCTGCCCAGGTTGCCAGAAAAGCAACCACAGGTTTGTACTCCAGAGGGCTATTGCTGGATGAGAAGGCTCATTGGAAAGAGGGGAAGAGGATGAGTAAAGTGCTTTCTCCATATCCTGGGTGCTCTGGATGGCTCCAAGGAGGAACTATGTTCTCTGGGTATCGGTGATGATTGAGACAGGGTGATAAGGTGGGTGGCTTGTCTTGGGCGTCCTCCATCACTCAGTCTTACTCTTCTCAACACCTACCAATCCCTTCCTTATTCAAAGATTGCTCTTTGTCTCACTATCCTCTCAGTTATTTGCTAACTCCTGTAAAAGTGTTCCAATTGACACTCCTGCATTCTGACAGGGGACTCTCTATTTCATGCAGGAATCCTCTTCAGAATAAGCCTACAGGCGGCATTCAACCTGTGCTCAAATGTCCCCAGTGGTGCAGCAGTCATGGCTCAAGGCAGTCAACCCCCTCACAGGACAGTCCCATTGGTGAGAAAACACCTCCTTCTTGTGGCCGGGGATCTGTTTCCTCACAGATGCCACCCATGGCCTTTCTGCTCTTGGAAAGAAGTCCCTTCCTCATGATAGCACCTCAAATATTATAAAACAGGTGTTCTCCCCCCTTCCCCTCCCCGTCCTTCTCTCTTCCCAGTTCCATTGCAGCTTCTATTTACTGCCTATAGCCTTTATAGCAGTCTGTGGTCAGACATAGGAGTGGAATCATCCATGATCTCGAATATATTTTAATCTTTCTTGGGAACCTTGTCCTGATCTTGGAGGGAGTACCTTGAAAGTGGAAAATATACAAAAATAGAAACGGAGAAAAAAGATGATGACAAGCTGATGTCCAAATAGTCACAAAAGTTTCCTTAACGTCACTGCTTACTGTGGGGTAGTCCCATATGTCCTTGGTACAAAAAAAGTTGAAGAACAAAAACCAATAACAAAACAAAAAATATTCTCATAGTAAAAGGAGGGAGTTGAGGATCATGGGGGATTGGAAAGAAGTTATAATTGGGCAGAAAGCCATGAGACAGACTGAATTGTAGGAAAAAAGTGAAAAACCATCTATACAATGGGTAGTCTAGCTTCCTGAGAAGCAGAGAGAAAGTGAAGCATGCTGTCATTTAGAAAGCTCATCGCCTGTGGAACTGTTTGGCAAAGACACCTTCTTCTCAACCATTTCCCCACTGGGGAGCATTGGCCATTCCTTGCAGGGTTGTGAGGATTACATGAGAGAATGATTATAAAACAGAAGCTAACATTTTTTTTCCAGCCGTTATTAAGCTCTGGGAATTGTGCTAAGTTGCATAGGCATTATCTCATTAAATCCTCTCAATAACCCAGTGAAGTTGTTACTGTTATTATCCTGCCTTTCAAGTGAGAGAAGATCCTTAGAGGTAACTTCCCCAGAATCATCTATAATAATAAAAGGGTAATGTGCTAATTAGACTGAACATCTTCTGGATGTCATTCTGGACATCCTTCCTGATGAAGCCAGGGCTGGAGGGAAGCCAGCCTGGGTCCTGAGTATCTGTAGGTGGCCCAAGGGAAGCCAGCCCAGGTCCCAGGTATCTGTGGGAGGCCAGAAGAGGGAAACAGCCTGGGTCCTGGGTGCTGAAGGGAAGACAGTGTCAGCAGCTGGAGAAAGGAAGGCCCACTCTTATACAAATTTTCATGCATCAGGCCTCTAGTCCTATATAATAAAAGCCTAATATGCTAAGTGTCTGGTTGTCTGATCCTTCATTCAACTAATCAAAGCATAATATACTAATGATATGCTAAGGTCATTCAACTACTCACCAAAGGGCAGACAGTCGACTGGTTGACGAGTCACTACGATGTGCACTGACCACCGGAAGGCAGACACTCCAACTGGTAGGTTAGCTTGCTTCAGGGGTACAGCTGATCAGGATTGAGCAAGATAGGCTGGACATGCCCTGGAGCCCTCCCGTGATTCTTCCCTGGCTGGCCAACCTCTCGTGTTGCTCCCCAGACCTAATCGTGCAACTGGTGGGATCCCTTGGCCTGGCCTGCACTCTCTCCCAATCTGGAATCCGTCAGTGGATGTTAGAGAGTCGGTTTTGGCCTGATCTCACAAGCCAACTAGAGGGACCCCCCCCTTCCCCCAAATACATGAATTCCTGCCCTGGGCCCCTGGTATCCTATCTAATAAAAGAGTAATATGCAAATTGACTCTCACTCCAACACACAAGATGGCCAGCCCCATGTGGACACAAGATGGCCACCATAAGATGGCCAGCAGGGGAGGGCAATTATGGGTGATCAAGGCAGCAGGGGAAGGCAGTTGGAGACAACCAGACCAGCAGGACAGGGCAGTCGGGGGCAAGATCTGGTCTGCAGGGGAGGGCAGTTGAGTGGGACTAGGCCTGCAGGGGTGGGCAGTTATAGGGGGCAGGCTGGCAGGGGAAGGCAGTTGGGAGTGACCAGGCCTGCAGGGCAGGGAAGTTGGGGGGGACCAGGCCAGCAGGGGAGGGCAGTTGGGGATGACCAGGCCAGCAGGGGAGGGCAATTAGGGGCAATCAGGCCAGCAGGGAGCAGTTAGGTGTCAATTAGGCTGGCAGGGGAGTGATTAGGGGGTGATCAGGCTGGTAGGCAGAAGTGGTTAGGGGCAATCAGCCAAGAAGGTAGGTGAGTGGCTGGGAGCCAACAGTCCTGGGATCCAAACCCCATGGGTCTGGTTCTCCCATATGTCATGTTTCAGACACTCAGTTTTTGAGTTCGGTCTTTCTAGTTCCTGGTGGCTTAGTTTTTGGTCACAAGTGTGCACACTGCTCACTACAGGTCTTTTTTTTAGCTGATTCCCTAAGTTTCCAGTATTCATTATTTTTAAACGTCTTTTTGTTGTTGTTGTTTCCCCCTCCTTCCATCTTATGAGTTAATATAAGGAGAAATAGGTTATTTTCTCCCAAAATTATCTTATCAGCTTTGTTTCTATTGTAGAAAGTCAGCATGTAACATGCCTTGAGCTAACACCAGGAATGTGTTGATTTTCCATGGAGCTCTGCTCTGGGGATTCTCTAGACCCAGTGCTATAATCAGTCTCAGCAAAACTTTCAACGCAGGTTGCTTTCCCACATATTGTTTAATAAAGTGCTTCTAAATTTTATGGCCATGGAAGTATTTTTCAGCCAAGTCAGCCAGAAGAGGTTGCTCCAAATTTTGGAGTCAGCACTGGAGCTCTGCAGGCTTAAAAGACTTGGGTCACTTTTGTTACTGGCTTCCAGGTTTTGGTGCTGATCAGCAGCAGACAAACCTGCCAACTTCATGTCTCTCAAATGGCCATATTTTTGTTTTAAGTGTAGTACTAGGTGGTTTGAATGGATGCATGGTCTGCTAGAAAGTTGATTGTGTCTCTGAAGGTACCTTTCTCCAATGGAGGATTGCCAAAAACAAAACCCCTATGCTACACCAAAATCTACCTCACTAACCTGGATAGGACAAAATATTTTCTGCAGTATTTCCATCCATTTCTCCTTTCTGCTGCTGTTTTTTTTGTTTTGTTTTGTTTTGTTTTGTTTTGTTTTGTTTGTTTTTGCCTGCCTCATTTCTCCACACAATTAAATAAAAAAAAATACAGGGATATTTAACAAGTTGCAAAGTTATTTACTCCAAGATTCCCCCAGGTCCACTTGATTAAGGATGGCTTCCATAACTCAGAATCCGTGTCCTGATAACTGGAAGTGTGTTGGTTAGAATCATAGTCAGCAAACTGTGGCTCGCAAGCCACATGCAGCTCTTTGGCCCCTTAACTGTGGCTCTTACACAAAATACCACAGCCTGGGCGAGTCTATTTTGAAGAAGTAGCATTAGAAGAAGTTTAAGTTTAAAAAATGTGGCTCTCAAAAGAAATTTCAATCGTTATACTGTTGATATTTGCTTCTGTTGACTAATGAATTTGCAGACCACTGGGTTAGAAGATAAAATACACCTGTCGGCTTCAGGGAAGCAGTTGTCCCTGTGTCTGCATTTACAGTCCTTATGCATACCCCTGGAATCACACGATTGCAATTGTGCTGATTCTATATTAATAAGCCTGTCTGCTCCTCTGGACAGAGATATTCTACGGGAAAGGGCCCAGGCCATATTTGCCTTTGAATGTCCAATGAATTGCATGGTTCATAGCAGATAATTTGTTGTCACAGTATCTGCTAAATGAATGAATGCACATGATTCAGGCAATGAAATTTCTGTTCTGCACAAAGCATTGATGTATTCTTTTGGCAACGTTAGACTTGGAAAATGTTACCTACCATTTAACCAGGGTTGCGTGTATACAGTGTGTTGACCACATCTTGAGGAGAAATTCTATAGTTTCACTGCTTTAAACATTCTTCTGTGTCAATATCCAGCATGAAGTAAAAACCACACAGGAGTTAGTAAGCTCTTAAAAAAAAAAAAGGCCTCATTAGCTGAACCCCACACATGAAAGATCTAGTTAAATGCACTACAATCTTTAGGGCTTTAGGCAGTTTTTCCTCTGTGACTAATAAAGTATTTTTCCTTGGATTTAACTTTTTGTATTTGCATTTTCCCCAGCCTGGGTTGTCATTACTTGTTTATATTTTGTCTTTAGTATTTATTGTATCTATTCCTCTATTGTAAACCACTTGAGTTCTTTGGGAAATGTGGTGGGATATGACTAAATAAATAAAAAGATACTTTTATGTCATAGGGAGGTGACTGGGACTCAAATTTAAGAGACTGTGGGGGAGGCGATGGAAATTGTCTTTCTATTTTCCACTGGTCCATTCCATGGTCACTTAATTCACATTGCTGCTTGCTTCTGCTAGCTAATGTAGATACTTGGAAATCACATCTTCAAAAGTAGTGACTGGAAGCCTTTTTTTAAAAAATAACATGACTTAGTCATGACACTAAAAGAACCAGTCATTCCTCCTCAACAGTTCTTTCCAGCCCCAAAGAACTGCTCTGGTTTTGTTCTTCAGGTCGTTGGGGCTGGGATGCCTTATGAGGACATTGTTACTGCTTCTTGGCAAATCAGTTAAGAAAGCAATAGGCTGCATTTCTGGGACCTGCAGGGAATATAGGAGCAGCGTAAAACCCTCAAGGAACTTCAGGTCAATGAGGAACAGAGTTTGGCACATGGCATATGAAAACAGTGGAAACAGCCCTGCACTTGGAATAAGAATACCTGGGTTCAGGGCCAGGATATGGGATCTTGAGCATTTTACCTAGTTTTTCCAGTCTTTATTCCCTTGCTTGTCAAACAGAGCTGATAGCAGGGGTATAGTCAGGATTAAATAAAAGAATGAACATCAAAGATGTTTATAGCTTACAAAACAATGTGTGAGAAATACATGTTATAATAACGAGTGTTTAAGTTTGATATAAAATAATGCACTTGAAAGAACTTTAGAGGCATGTGTCCTTACTAGCTGTCGGGTTGGGGCAAGGTACAATACTTGACATCGATGAGTCTCAGTTTCTTAATCTGTACAACAGGTATATCAATGCCTGCATCATAGAGCTCCTGAAAATGTTGGCAGCAATGTATGGTAAGCTTAAAGCAGTGTGCCTGGCACATCATATGTCCTGAATAAATGGGAGCTTTCATTTTATGATTACTCCAGTGTAACAATAGAAATCACATATAGTTTAGGCCTGGATTTCTTGCCTATAGCTGGTTGGTCATGTAGGAGTTCAGAGAAGAGGTACACCAACCATATTTGGTGTCTTATTAAAAAGGCCTTAGGGAAGAGGAATGATTTAAGATAGGCCTGCAAAGGCAAGTGAGCTTTACTTAGGTGGAATGAACAGTTTACTTACCCAAATTAGTGCTCTGGGTGAAGATAGGATGGTTCAGTCAGGATCACATATCCTTCTCAGACCTTCTATCACACCTAGCCCTGGAGCTTGAAAGTTATTGACATATCTGCCTGGCTCCCTGTGAACTCATGGGAAAAAGAAAACTCACTGTTTTCACCTTTGTACCCCATAAAGTAGTGGCTCTCAATCCAGTGACTCTCAACCCCGTGACTAGCACTGGAAAGCTTTTAAAAATACCCATGCTGGGGCCTCATGCCAGACCCATTAAATAGAAATCTCAGGGTATGAGTTTTACCATTGCTTTTCAAAGCTATCCAGGCATTTATCACAGTTGAGACCCAATGCCTTACAGCACACATGTCAAACACAAGGCCCACGGGCCAAATCCGTCCCGCCAGGCCTTGCAATGTGGCCCGCACCACGCTGTCATCACTGCACTCCGCTGCGTTCCATCACAATGACGCTTGGTGACATAGGAGGCTTGTGATCTCGCCGGCCGCCTTGCCGGCCGCAGTACTTGCTATCTATTACGCATGCGCATACATAACAAGTCATGCAAGATTCAGGAGGCGTGACCTATAGTCCAGCATCCGATGTGGTTGTGCGGGTGGCAGAGCAGAGGAGAGAGTGAGTGTGCGGGCATAAAAAATACACAGCAGAAGCTGCCAGTTCCTGGCATAAAGTGCAGGCATAAAAATCGCAACAGAATCTGCTATCTGTACCCAGCCAGGCATTTATTGACTGACTTTTTTTTTTCTCCACTCCATCTGCCAAATCAAGCTATCCCTGTGCAGTTTTCAACTTTTTCCTTCTAACGCAGATTTCCAATAAACTACATCTTTTACTGCCAATATTGATCCCAAAATGTCCAGGAAAAGAAAAGTTGACGGTGAAGGCAGACAATTTAATGACAAATGGGAAAATGAATACATGTTTGTGCTTAGAGAGGGCAAACCAGTGTGTATATTGTGTTATGAGACAGTGTCGGTGATGAAAGAGTACAATATACGTCGTCATTTTGACACCAAACATAATGTTAAGTATGGCAAATATACTTTGGAAGAAAAGCATAAAATTGTTAAAGAACTAAAAGGCAAACTACAATCACAGCAGCAAATGTTTACAAAGGCTACAGCGAAAAATGATGCTGCAGTGAAAGCAAGCTTTATAGTGGCTGAAGAAATTGCCTGTACTTCAAGGTGTTTTTCAGAGGGTGCCTTTTTGAAGCAATGCATGCTAAAAGTGTGTGAGCAAGTATGCCCAGACCAGATACAGAGTTTTCAAAATGTCAGTTTGTCAAGAAACACCATTGCAGATAGAGTTCAAGAACTCTCAGGAAATCTATCATCACAGCTGGCCGAACAGGCATGCAGTTATCTCGCTTTTTCACTTGCTTTCGATGAAAGCTCAGACAACACTGATACAGCGCAGCTGTCCATCTTTATACGTGCTATGAAGACCGACATCTCTGTCACTGAGGAACTTTTGGATGTAGCTGCCATGCGTGGGACGACGACTGGTAGAGATATATTTGAGGCTGTGGAGAAATCTATAAATAATTTTAAATTACCCTGGGAAAAGTTGGTGGGGCTAACTACCGATGGCACACCTTCAATGTGCGGAGAAAAGAAAGGCTTGGTTGGACTAATGAAGGAAAGAATGCAAAAAAGTCACTGCCACACACCCTTGATTACTTATCATTGCATTATCCACCAAGAGGCTATGTGTGGAAAAGTTCTGGACATGAATGACATAATGACCACAGTCATTAAAACTATTAACTTTATACGGGCACGTGGCCTGAATCATTGCCAGTTCCAGCAGTTTTTACAGGAGGTGGGTGCAGAGCATGGAGACGTGCCATACCACACAGAAGTAAGATGGCTGAGCAAGAGCGCAGTCCTCAAAAGATTTTTTGAGCTCAGAGAACAAATTGCTCTTTTCATGGAAAGTAAAGGAAAGCCCTTGCCTGAACTGTCGGATCCCGCCTGGCTATGTGATTTTACTATGATGTGTGACATATGCGAGCATCTCGCCCAACTGAATCTGAAGCTGCAGGGACGCAAACAAGTCATCACGAAGATGTCTGACATGATCACAGCATTCCAGCGTAAACTTCAACTATGGAAGTCCCAACTGGAACAGGACAATCTTGCCCACTTTCCCGTTTGTTTGAGTATCTCAACCACTATTTCTGGTACTTTTCCTTGCAGTCGGCTGGCTACCAAAGTTAGCCATTTACTAAGTGAATTTGAGCGGCGCTTCTCTGACTTTAGAACACAGCACTCAGGCTTTGACATCTTTGCCAATCCTTTTACAGTTGATGTCAACAATGTGCCCCATCACCTTCAGATGGAGATAATCGAGCTTCAGTCTGACAGTGGCCTGAAATCAAGGTTTCAGGATGTTGAAATTGAGGACTTCTACCCTCTACTGCCCCCTGACTCAATGCCAGAGCTCCTACTTCATGCTGCCCATATTCTATCCATGTTCGGGAGCACCTATCTTTGTGAACAGATGTTTTCAATAATGAATCTGAACAAAAACAAGCACAGATCATGCATTACCGATGACAACCTCCATGCTGTTTTGCGGGTTGCTACAGCCCAAGAAATAAAACCGAACATTGACTCATTGATCCGGGGAAAACGGTGTCAGACATCTAGCCAGAAAACAAAAACAATGAGCATTTTAGGTACATTCCAATATTACTGTTTTGCTTGATACCAATATTACTGTTTTGCTTGATAGCATGTGAGTTGGTTAACAGCACTGTTAAGAAAAAGATTTTAAATTCACATTTCTGGTTAACATCGTCAGTTTATGACTGTTCAGTAAACCATTCGGCCCGCGATTTAGGCTGGATTTTAGATTTTGGCCCCTTCTCTGATTGAGTTCGACACCCCTGCCTTACAGTATCAGCCACAAATGAGTACAGTCATGTGCTACATAACAACATTCTATCAATGATGAATGTTCTAATATATGGTGACAAGAGAAGATTTGACTTTGGGTGGTGGGCACACAGTGCCATATACAGATATTGTAACATAGAAGCCCACACATGAAACCTCTATGTTCACTCTGACCAATGGCACCCAATCTATTATATATATATATATATATATATATATATATATATATATATATATATATAATTTTTCTTTCTTTTATTACTCTTTAGAAGAAAAATCTTTATTCTCTTGGATTTGGCAAAGGTTTTTTAGACATGGCAACAAAAGGTTGATCCATAAGAAATAAATATTACAAATTGTATTACATCAAAATTTAAAACTTCTGCTCTTAAAAGACTCTGTTAAGAGAATAAAGACAAGCCACAGGTAGAGGAAAATATTTATAGACACATATCTGATGAAAGACTTGTACACATAATGTTAGGAATAAGGTGAGCCCCCAAATTCAGAAGTCCTGGTAGAACACAAAGCATACTCAGGAGCCAGGCAGGAAGGCAAATATTTTTATTTCTGCAAAAGGGTGTGCACATACATGGTCTGGGAGCACACACACTATATATATATTAAAAAAAAGATTATAGTGGAGCTTATAAATTCCTATAATCTAGTGCTGGTGTAGCCATTTTAATGTGCTAGCCAATATTACTTTTGTTCATGGTGGTGCTGATACAAATAAATCTACTGCATTGCCAGTCGTATGAGAGTATAGCATATACAGTTATGTACAGTGCATAATACTTGATAGTGATAAGTGACTATGTTACTGGTTTATATTTTTAATTACTAGAGTGTACTCTTCCTACTTATAAAAAATGTTTGCTGTAAACAGTGTGCTGCGCCACCCTGGCAGTAGCCTCCCACATCTCGCGATTACTGAGACCTTCATTGCATCATTTCTGCTTGTGTTTGATTGAATTTTGTGTTGTTTTGTACAGTGAGATGTTAGACAACTGTGGCCTAGCAGTGGTAGGCTATACCGTACAGCCTACCTGTAGTGCTAGGCTAGACCACCTATGTTTGTGTAAGTGCACTCTAGGATGTTCACACAGCCACACAATCACCTAACAATGCATTTCTTAGATGTATCCTTGCCATTAGCGGCACATGACTGTAGATGCATATTTAATTGGTGAGGTGGTGGTGTGAAACGGAACTTGCTAGAAAGCAGGGCTCACTGGGATTAGGCATTGCAGGTCCTTGCTGCAGTTCTTTCCTGACGGCTGGTCAGGTTCTTCTGCCTCCCTGGCTCTGGGCCTCATCTGCCCGATATGGGGGCTGGGCTCTGTCTCCTCAAGCCTGGGTATTTATGGTGCAGCTAAGCAGACACGGTCCACCCTCTTGTTTGGGGATCCAGGCTTAGTGGTAATATTGTGGGGGTGCTCTTCTTGTTTTCCCCATCGATACACTTCTCCTCCCACACCAAACCCTCTCAGAGGTGCACCAGAGCTGGTCACCAAGGACATTTGAAAACTGTTTTCCTCTTTTCCTGAAAAAAGCCGTGCCATTATCAGTATGTGTTTGTTTTGTTTCTAATGAAGGAAGTGAACCCCTTTTAACAGAAACACCTTGTGGAAGGAGGTGAGAGCCTCTCTCTGCAGTCTGGCAGCCGAGAACAGAACTGCCGGCTGCTTTCCACATGTCCCCCCAGCCAAGACTCACACTGCCCCAAATGCTTTCCATACGTAAACCTTGGTGATGTTTCCTGTGGACACAGAGCAGATTGGGCCCCACTCACCGTGTCTGGCCAAGGAAACTCAAACCACATGCTTGGATGGGAATCAAAAAGTGGTTCTCTTGGAGGCAAAAAAGGAAGCTAGTAGCACCTTTTCATCCTAGTAGTTGACCCTCTCTCAAGGACCAGGCACCAGCCAGACCTATAAAGTAATTGAAAATTTCAGTCCCCTGAAAATCACTGTACACTTCGACAAGGACAAGGACAACAAGAGGCAGTCATCCACTTTACCTCCTAAAAAAAGCAACAGAGGGGCCTAGGAACTCGGAGGAAGGTAGTACGCATGAGCAATTTCATCTGGCATCCCAGCTTCTCAATCTGATCGTAGGGCCAGGGGTGGAGCACAGACAGGCTGAGTCCTGGCCCTCCTGGGTCCCGAAGTGAGTTTCAGAGACCCCACTGGGCAGACTGGGAGCCAGGCTGGCAGGCCTCAGGTTTGTGAGAGTTTTGAAGGTCATTAGATCTTTTGGTGGGTGGTGGCCACGGCCATTCTGAGAATAGAGTGTCCTGCAAGGACACAATCAACAGCTTTAGAATTTCCTAGAGAACAGTCCCTGACCATGCTGCCCATCTGGCGATTTGTAAATATTTTCTATCAGAGACCCTATTGGAGCTTCAGTTCAGCATGGTGCTAGAGAATGAGCTCAGGCTCTGTAGCCAGAACAAAGTCCCATTCTTCCTACCTTAGTTAATTGCTACTACATCTAATCCAGTCATTTAACATCCTTATAACCTCAGCTTCCTCATCTGCAAAATGGGAAGATTAGTAACCACTGCAGAAACTTCTGTAAGGATTAGCTTTGTAGTTAAGTAGTTAAATGAATGGGCTCTGAACCCAGGATGCCTGAAGTCGAAGCCCTCTTTACCACAGTCTAGATCCATGGCCTTGATCAAGTTAATTATTCTCTCCCTGCCTCCTTTTTCTTACCTGTAAAATGGTGATGATAATGATAGGACCCACCTCATCAGGTTATAATGAGGACTGAATGAGTTAATACTTGTAAAATCTCTTAGAATAGTGTCTGGCACAGAGTAAGCACTCAATAACAGGATGAGTAAGCATTCAATAACAGGATGAGTTAACATTTATTGTGTGTTACAGCCCTTCACACAGTGGCTGGCATTCCGGACATGCCCGATGACTGCTGGTTATTATGACAACTGGGACTATTATCCACTCAGCCAAGGAAAGGAATATTTGTCCTCACCTCTCATTTCCTCCCTCTGGACCTCCTGCTGCGATTCAGATGTGCTGAATCCCCAGAGGCATCATCCTGGCCTTGAGGGAGGAGAAGGAGGAGCTGTGGGTCAAGTGAATGAGCAGGGATGTTAGGCTGGCAGCTTGGAGTTCAGGCCAAGGATCAGCTGACCTTTCCACAGGAAGAAGAGAAACCACAGCAGCCCTCACTTTTCCTGGGTTTTCACTGAGTCATGTTAAGACAATCCTGAGTCTCGCTCCATGGACGAACAAGTTTCTACACATGCCAGAGAATGTATGTTTAGGGTCCCAGGCTCTGTGTTCAGACTAGATGATCTGATGAGGCTACTTGGGGGATGAGGTGGGGGTGGAGTGTAGGAAGAGGGTTCTGGCTTCCAGGGGTCTCCAAACCCCTGAGGCAACTAGAAAGTATCTGTCTTAAAGAGGTATATTCTTTTTTGGAATCAGAGGAGAGGAAGAAGTAGTCTCTAGTTGGCTCTTTAACATAATTACTATTCTTTTCGCTAAAATTAGCCCATTTACTCTATAAATATTGGAGGGTCCACCATGTACCAGGCACATGCTAGGAATGCTCTTAAAGGAGGTTTCACAAAATCCTAAATAATTTTTATATAATATTTTTAGTTTATAACATTAGTGGGTTCAAAGTGTGATGGAGGCTTATTGGACAGAATGCACACACAAGCTTTAAGAAAGAAATGACTGGGAGTTGAGCTGTTGGTAATCTACCTGAGCTAAAACCCTACCTCTGCTACTCCCTCTTTCTTGGTCTCTCCACATGTAAAATATAATGGCACCATCTTAAACAATTTTGTGTGTGAATTGAGTGAGATAAAACATATAGTGTGCTGGGAATATAGTATTTTATTTTAAAACAGTAGGCTGGTTTTAATCAGTGAAAATTTGCATATGCCTAAAAATCCCATGTGAGTATTTTAATTAATTTATTTATTTTTACAAATTACAGCATATTTGTAATTTGCTATTCAAGTTGTTTTTTCATGGATGGTTGCATCTGAGCTTATAAACCTGTAGGCAGAACCACTGAATACTGTCAGAGTTGCCCAAGATCCCTGCACACACATATGGCCAGAGTGTTAATGAGTAGGGTTTCAATGATGGGCTCACATATTATCTCTTCTGCTCAAACTGCCTAGGAGGTCTTCGGAACCGTCCACACAAGTTGGCTGCATCTTGACGTTAGGGAGAAGAGGAGAGAAAGACAGAATTTCTCCAGGACTGCAGGACACTTTGAGTTCAGAAACTGTGATTCCTCCTTTGGAAAACTCTTGTCCCCTCAGTGAGTGATGGATCTCCTGAAACTTCACCAAATTGTTCAAAATGCCTATCGAGTGTCAACTTGTGCCAGGCATGTGAGTTGCATGTGCTTGCTTGCCATCATCTATAATTCCCATATAAAGTAAGAATGGCTGCAGCATCCCTAAGAAAACAGCAGCTTTAAGCCATTCATCACTTCTAGGGAATAGAAGTATCATTGGTTCTTTCTTATTTTGCTATCTTCCATTAGTGTCATAGAATCTTGTCTCCATTTTTATTTTTTAAGACCTCGTCCTCCTCTCTTATCTAGACTGTGCCACAACACATGTTTGAGAGAGCTTTTCCCCCTCACTCATCTCCCTTTTCCCTATAGGGTTATTTGATTGTGAGTTCTCCTATGACATTTAAGGATTTGGTTTATTAATTTATGTGCATTGTATTGTTGTGACTCAGAGACTGTTGCTAAGTTTTGTCTATGGTGAGTCCCCAAACTAGAACACATATTCTTTGCAGTCAAGGGCCATGCATTTTCATTCTTTCATGGCCCTGATGTCTTTTAAGGGTGTCATCAAAGCAAGTTTCAAAAACAACTCCCTAAAATAGGGCCAAAGAATATTTGAGTTGTGCTTGGCTGTAATATTATCAAGAGAACGTAGATGTAGTACCTAAACTTTCTGGACATTCCTGAAATATTCACTATTCCTAGAATAAGATAGAATTATGTCTGGCCCTCACATACCTCTCCACTCATCTCACATTGCACTCCTCCCTACTCTTTAATCTCAAGACTCAGTGGCTCTTTCAAGTACTTTAGACCCTACTTTGCACATACTATTCCTTTTGTCTGGAATGCTTCCCTCCTCCCTCTGTCCCCACCCTCACCCTTTAACTCCCACTCACCCTTGAGGACTTCTCTCAGTTATCACTTTTTCAGAATCTTCCCTGATTTCCCTCACTAGGCAAAAATCTCTTTATTTCTAATCTTCTTGTATCACCATTACTTCTCCTTCAGGAAAACTAATACCTAACACATTTGCTGTTTAATTGACCAGGGCTGATATCATTCTCCCTCTCTAGATGGCAAGTTCCATAAGGGCAAGGTTGGTGTCTCTTTCTATTCATTACTTCATCCTAAGATCAAACATGTAATAGGTATTCAATTAATCTTATAAGCAAATAATTTGAAATGAATACTTATATTTAAATAAATCCACAATCATTTACTGAGCATCTATTGTGGAAGAATGCGCTGAGACTTAGTGAGGATAAGGAACAAGTGATAAGTTATTGAGATGCTAACAAGCAGACAGGATATTGAGTGGTGGCAAAATAGAATAAAGAGCAGGCCAAGAAAACTGGAAATGGAAATTGAATGGTGTTATAAAGCAAGGCACATAGAATGGGATGGGCTTCACTCAGGAAGGTGAGTGAGAGCTGGTTAGAGAGCTGATGTGTTTGTTGTTATGCCAAATTAGTGGGACCACTGAGTAAGAGTATGCATATTAACTATCTATTGCTGCATAAAAAATTATCCCAAAACTTTGTGGCTTAAAACAACACATTATCTTATAATTTCTGTGAGCAGGGTTTTGTTGGGTCTTCTGCTCTGGATCTCTCACAGGGCTGGCCCTGTAGTCTCATCTGAAGGCCTGACTAGAGAAGTATACATTTCTAAGTTCACTCATATGACTGTTGTTGGGATTCGGTTCCTTACGGGATGTTGGGCTGAGGGCCTCAGTTCCCCACTGACTAATGTTCAAAGGCCTCCTTTGGTTCCTTGACTTGTGGGGTACTTCACAGGGTTGATCACAATATGGCAGCCAGCTTCATCAGAGTGAGAGGGCAAATGAGAGTGCAAGAGAGGGAGTAAGAGCATGACAGAAATCATAGCCTTTTGTAACCTATTCTTGGAAGTCACAGCTTATCATTTTATGTCATATTCTATGGATTAGAACAAGTCACTAGATCCAGACCACACTCAAGGTGAGGGGATTACACAGAAGGTAGAGATAATTGAGGGGGCGGGGCATTTCAAATGTTGCCTACCACAGTCCATGATTACTATGGCCAATTAATACTAAAAAGAAAAGCAAGATTATGTTTATATTTCAAGGGTTATGAATTGTGTATGGCTAATTAGTAGGTATAAGAGACAATATAAAGTAGGAGTACATGGTTCACACTCTTTCACATTAAAGAAATGAAAGTGGAAGGGGAATTGCTGTGATTTAGCTTACTTTCTGTTTGAATCTTATCTTATAAAGTCCCTCCCTAACAGAAATCAAATCGTGATATAAACGGAAAAGAAAAGCAGGATTTTTGAGACAGATGTAATCATCAAATTCATGCTCTGAGTCTGTGGATAAGCATTCTGAAGGAAGTCCCTTGTACCCAGCCCTCACAAGATTCCTGTTGCCACACTCCAACACTCACTATCTCCATGGTCCTTCCCTAGACACTTTTGACAATTAAAAGACATGCAAGTGACCATATGGGTATTTCATTGCAACCCAAGGATGGTATTATCATTAGGGACTATGTTTGTTTTATTAACTTTCTACTAAAAATGCATTGATTAGAAACAGACAACTAACCAAAAGAGTCAAGTCTAAATAAGATGACCTCAAACAGAGAGCAGAAAGCTCTTAAGAAAGAAGTTCTGTTATCTCAATGATTTCTTCTTGTTAAGAAAAGGAATTGTATATATGCCCAGCCAGCTTGGCTCAGTGGTTGAGCATGGACTTATGAACTAGGACGTCATGGTTTGATTCCTGGTCAGGGCACATGCCCGGATTGTGGACTCAATCCCCAATGGGGGTATGCAGGAGGCAGCTAATTGATGATTCTCTCTCATCTCTGTCTCCATTCTTCTCTGAAATAAATAAATATATACATATGTATAGAAGAATTGTGTGTATAAATCTTTCTCCTCTAGCAGTGTGTGGCTTCCCAGGGTTATGAGTTGAATCTGATTCAGATGAAATTGTAGACACTGGAGCATGAGGGACAAAAACTGTAAATGGATATCAAAGGAGGAATTCAGAATTATGGGGAAATTGTGCTTCCTCCAGTTTTCTGCCAACAAATACATTGGCCTGTCCAAAGAACAGGGGTTAAACTCTGGAAGATGAGCTTGGAGATGGGAAACTGCACTCTGGCTTCTGTGATAGGTGGGTAGCCTGCAGGTTTTGAGAAGTGAAGCAAGCCAAATTTATGGTTCGCTTCACAAATAGTGGAGGATTGGCTAGATCAAAGAGAAGAAACCTAGAGGAGCTGCCTCCTAGATTTTAGTTTGAAGGACTTCTATTTTTATTTTTTATAAAGATTAGAACAATTCAGAATGTAGTCCCTGACACAGAGTGGGCCTATGAATCTTTTTTAGGAAATCCCTGGGTTCATTTAGATCTTTTGCCTTTCAATCTCCTACCTTCAGTCTCTGGGCTCTAAAAGACCAGGGGGGAATATGGGGAAAGTGGCTAGTAGCTGTAGGATCTTATCTTGGCTTTGCAACTACTTTAACTATGTCAATTCTGGACAAGTAAGTTAACTACCTGGGTGAACCTCACATTTCTCACTCCTGTGCAGGAGGCAGCTGGTCAATGTTTCCAATCGATGTTTCTAGCTCTCTATTCCTCTCTGTTAAAAAAACAATAAAATATGTTAAAAAACAACAACACATTATGCATTTACCCTTCAACCCAGTAATACTAATCCTAAGAATTTGCTCTGAACATATACTAGAAACAATACAAAAATACATATGCCAAGTTTATTCAATGCAACATTCTTTTCAGTTATAAAGTATAGAGAACACCTAGCTATCTTAGCATAGGAGCCTAGTTGAAAGGTCCATTCATATAATGGAATTTCCAGGAGATAACATGCAGTGAAAAAAGTAAAGAACAAATAAATAGGTTACTTTTTGTGTGAGAAAAAAGGAAAAAAAAATTGTTGACATGTGAAGCATGTAAATGTTATACATATGCAAACATTAAAATTAAACCAATAAGAAAGAAAATCCTAAACTTGAAAGTAGAAAGAAACAAAGTAAACTAATTATATTTCAAATAAATATGGTAACCACACTGAAGGCAATAGAAAGAAAGAAAGGAAGAGAGAAAGGGAAGGAGGGAGAGAAGGAGGGAAGGAGAAGAAAAGGAAGGAAAGAAAAACAAATGTAATTCATGAACACGGTATTTGACCATATAGCCATATTTTTGGGGGCCAAAATTGGGCATGAGGATTGAGGGAAGAAAAATTGCAAACAAATTCTAAATTCTTTTTAGTAAAAAAATTATGGTCAAAACAATCCTCAAATTTTAGTGTTGATGAAAGTCAGGGTCCTCACTATGGAAGAAGGGACATTCAAATAAAGCATGGGAGAAAACGAGAAAGAACTCATGAGCATAAATTTCAATTGGAATTATCAGTGTGAACTGATAACTTCTAAATTATGTCTACCCATGCAATGTACATGTACAAACATGCAGGTATATATCTCTATCTCTATACTAGTATATGTTAGTGTGTGTGCATTTGTATGTATAGTAAATGTATTTTTGTGTATATATATGTATACACACACACAACTATTTTTTACCTCTATCAGTTGATAAGACCAAGAATTAAAGAAAGCTCAATAGTGCCCTGGCTGGGTGGCTCAGTTAATTGGAGGGTCATCTCACACACCAAAAGGTGGGGGTTTAATTCCCAGTCAGGGTACATAATTAGTTTGAAGGTTCAGTCCCAGATCAGAACACGTATGTGAGACAATTGATCAATGTTTCTCTCTCTCTCTCTCTCTCTCTCTCTCTCTCTCTCTCTCTCTCTCTCTTCTCTCTTCTCTCTCTCAAATCAATAAACATATGCTTGGGTGAGGATAAAAAAAGAAAAAAGAAAACCCAGTAGCAATGATATTACCTAAAACCCAAATCTTGGTCTCTAAAACCATTATCCACTAAAAGAAACCAGTGTTATTTGAAGAAATGGCTGACTAGGCAAAATATCAGCCTTGAAGTAAGAAAGCACTTTAAATAAATTATGGGTCATTTCCCAAGATCCAAGGTACTAGATGAAAAGAGTTTCAACCAGACACATCTGTGATAATTTTAGTACCATCGTAAGTGCAATTATGAACTATAAACCATTAAAATATTAAATTTATGAGTCCATACTGATAATAGGTAAATAAATAAATAGATGAATGAATGAAAATGGAAGGTTCTTGCTTATATCGAATGCTGATAGCCAACTTGTAAATGTGGAGGGAGTGTAGGGGTTGGAAAATAATTATTTTGCAACCACCATAGTAAAATTATATCAAGCAAGACTCATCAATACTGTTAAATCTAGGGAAAGATTTAATAAAGAGAAGAATATTTGCATGGTCTTAAATTATCAGATTTGTTATTAGTTATGAGGATAAAAAGTAGTAACTACATGGTGAAGAATTGAATACCAACTTGACAGCATAATCAAAATCAATAAAGGTAGATGGTCATTCTGTGGCTCCATGTGATAGATACCTTGAGGAGAACACACTTGAATGTAACCATAAATAAAAACAAAAAAAATATGACATTCTCCTAACCAAAAAAGGAAAAACACTGTGTCCTTTAAAAAACCCACAAAAGACAAAGGCCATGGAAATGTTTCAGATTAAAGAAGGTGTCTTAATGCTACTATAGCAAACATATCATAAACTGAATATTCAAACAAGAAATATTTATTCCTCACAGTTCTGATAAGAAGTCTGAGTTCAAGGAGACAGCAGACTTGGTATCTGGTGAGGGTCATCTTTTTGCTTCATAGATGGCTGTCTTCTTGTATTTTCACATAACAGAGCCCAGAAAAGTAAGTTCTCTTAGGAATTTTATAAGGGTACTGATTCCATTCATGAGGCTCTACTTTCATGACCTCATCTAATCCTAATTACCTTCTAAATTAACCAATGAATTTATATGCATATATGCATAGCCCATGGACAGATAATAATGTGGGGAAGACCTGGGGAGAGGGCAGAAGTAGGGTTCTAGGGATCAATGGGTGGGGGGAACAGGGGATGACTAATGTTTTCAACAATAAAGATAAATTTAAAAAATATATCAATTTTAAATTTACTGGTATCGCTGACAGCATTGAGGTTACACAAGAGAATATTTCTATACTTGAAGTATTTAGGGGTAAAAATTTATGATGTATGCAACCTACCTTCAAGTCATTCAGAAAATAATTATATATGCACATAAAACAAATGATGAAGCCAATGAAATAAAATGTTAACAGTAGATGACTCTGGGTTGAAGGTGTATATGGGTATTCTTTGTGTAAGTGTTTCATTATTGCATCTTTTATATAAGTTTAAAGTTATTTTCATTGGGACAGAACTCTGATCAGTAACCAAAATTACCACTAGTGAGGGACAGGTGAACACCGTGCCTCCAGAGGTGACTCCCTGAAGATGCATAACCTATGCAGTGCCCTAGTCCAGCCCATGGAAGCTGGATCCAATCACAAGGAAATAGTGACACTCCAGGTGAGAAATGTCCTCTATTTACAAAGGAGGGTTATTTTTTGTGTAGCACTTTACAAAGGGAACATCAACAGTGGCATGGAGGAATGGGAGATACTTGATCGAGAGAAGACCAGCTTTGTAGCTACTACTTTGACAGCCCATTGGAGAGCTAATGAGGAACAGAATTAGACTATGATGCAGGTATGGGAATTAGACTTCAGATCTGACAATAGTTTCAAAAGTAGGAATGACCCAGCTTGAACACTGGTTCAATTAAGTGGCAAAGGATAGGGAGAAAGTAAAATAAGCACGGACGATTATTAGTTAGGCTTAAACTCACTTCTCTCTGCTCTGCCATGTGTCGATTCAATGAGAAGACAGCATCTGTGGACCAGGAAGATGGTCTTAACCAGACGCCAAATCTGCAGGCACATGGATAGATAGACGGTGAGGCTACGTATTGATATAGGGAATCTTGAAGATGATGTAGAGTGAAATAAAAAAAGCTTTTGTGCTTATGATCTGGGGGGAAATATTGATCAGAATAAACATGCTCTTTATTTCAACAATGATTTAGAGGCACTAAGTGCTCACTACATCCCAAGCATTGTGTCAAACTATGTCATTAAAAAGGGTCAAAATGGGACTTTTTACTGATGAGAAAAACTAGGCTCAGAGATATTATAAAAACTTGCCCAGTATCACACAACTAATAAATGGAGGAGGTATGATTTTAACCTAAAATCATGCTTTTCCACCATGTCTTATTACATCCCAAAGAAAAATATTATTTAACATTTTATATTTTTAAATTACAATATTTTATATTCCAGGTATATAACATATTGATGAGACATTTATATACTTTATGAAGTGATCACTTCGATATGTCCAGTATGATTTCTAAATAAAAGCACTCCTTTCCCCTTGCCTGCCTGCCTTTCTTTCTTTCTTTCTCTTTCTTTCTTTCTTTCTTTCTTTCTTTCTTTCTTTCTTTCTTTCTTTCTTTCTTTCTTTCTTTTTTTCTTTTTCTTTTTTTTTTAGAAGAGAGGAAGGGAGAGGGATAGAGAGCTAGAAACATTGATGAGAAAAAAACATCGACCAGCTGCCTCCTGCACACCCCCACACCCCATACCAGGGATGTGCCCACAACCAAGGTACATGCCCTTGACCAGAATCAAACCTGGGACCTCTCAGTCCACAGGCTGACACTCTATCCACTGAGCCAAACCAGTTTTGGCTCTCCTTGCCTTGCAATAAAGCACCAGGGATGATATTGGATTTCCATGGTCTAGATCAGGGTTGGGAAATGCCTGGCCCAAGAGCCATAAAAGGCCTGAAAAATCATTTAGTGTGGCCCTGCCAAGGCAACCATAGGTGGGACTCAAAATTCAATAAATCTAGGAGCTTTTTCATAGCAACATAAATTTATATTAAGTGAATTATATTAAATGAATGATGTTATAAATATCCAAATGACCCTTGGCAGGAAAAAGTTTCCCCCACTCTTGGTCTAGAATAGATGATAAAATTAAAACTATGATCTAAGCATGATTTTAACTGGGTCTGTTGGGTTTACAAATTATGGTCCACTAACTGTTTATAGTCTCTAGGTAAAATGACCTAACTTTCCCCAGAAGGTGGTAATTGTACAACAGAGAGATCCCTGGAGCCAGAAGGTGGGTTCCATCCCTGACTCTGCAGTTTACTGGCTAGAAAATGGCACCTTCCATGGATGTTGCAGGGGTTAGATGAGATAATATATGCATAAGCACATACAGACAGAGTAGGTATGACTATGTAACCGGATCTATGAGAACAAAGACCTCAGTGGGATGCAGTGATTCCCACTGTCTTCTCCAACACTGTCTGCAGAATGTTCCTTTCACAGCGAGGAGTTAATCAACTGCATTTGCAGCCAGAATTCTAAAATACTACAACAAATAAAGGGGCAGCAGCTGGGCAGTGATTTTCTCCAAGGCCTACAGTCCGGACCCTGGTGTGGTTAGTGTGTTTCAGGGACAGAGGTCTCTTCTTGGTTGTGTCACCTAGCACCATGTGACCTTATCATCACCTTCCCCTCCTTGACCTCTGTCTCATCATCTCGAAATGAAGGCAGATGCCATACTCCCTGAATTAATGTTATTTGCAGTCTTGTTATCAGATCACTTCTAATTAAATCAGCTGGGCAGCTTGGTAGGACTCAGATCTCACTCAGTTCCCAAATTAGAAGCATGGGCAAAGGATCTAGGAATCTGACTTTTAACCACTTCCCACCAAATAATTCTAATGCACACAAATGTGAGAATCACTGACCTAAGTTCCTTTTCAGGTAAAGAATTCCAAGTATGGGGGTGGGGAGGGGGCAATGGAAAGATATGTACACATATAATACCTTAATAAAAATAATAAAAAAAAGAATTCCAAGTAGGCCAACGCTTTGTAAACTTTTATGCATCCCTCTGAGATCTTGTTAAATTGTTAAAGTGAAGTAGGGTATGATCTGTATTACCACTGAGCTCTCAGGTGATGCTTCTGGATCCTGGAACACATACTAAGTAGCGAGGCTTTATGTGACGTGACACAGTCATATAGGTTGATTTACATTTTGAGATGAAACTAATATAGGAAATGACTCAAGGATGAGAGAAGTGCATATGCATGATTTGCTTGAGTGAAGAGTTCAGTTGTTTGACCAGCTTTGGGTGATGTAGGTCCTTATCCTAGAGAAGACACACATTTGAAGACAGCCCACTTGGTTAAGTCCCCCACTCTGTCATTTCCTAGACATGTGATCTGCAGAAAGTGATTTACACTTTCAGAGCCTTCGATTCTGAATCTGCAATGGCAATACAATACCCACTTTGTAGAGCTGCTGCAAGCATTAACTGTGATAACATATATACAATTTTCAGCCTTGTGCAACAATATCAGACCCTCTAGATTTTCTGAGGACCCTCCCTAAGCCTTTACTTAATTCCCTGCAGGAGACGGCTCAATAGGACTTGCTCCTCTTCCACAGACACCACCACCTGGAGAGCAGCCGTCTCTTCACCATGAGAAAACACTTGGACTTCCTTGGGCTGCTGAGTGATTTATCACACAGCTGCTCCCCTGGACGTGGAAGGCTGATGGCAGCCCTGCCAGAGACAGATGGGAGAGCTGCAGTCCAGTTGCTTGTCAGCGATGTTCAGAGGACACATTTATAAGGCTTTTCACACTTTCCTGGCACCTTCTGCCATCAGCCAAACACCGACCAGAGGCAGCCCGCTGCACACCACATGCAGTCAGGGAACACTGACTGCACACGTGCCAGCCGGAGCCCCCAGCAGGGCTTCGTCTTTCTCTCCTGCCTCCTTTCATTACTTGTCTCTGTGTAGTTGTGGTCAACATGCCACCCAGCTTTTATGCTAAGTCCTTTTAATTTTTTTTGACAAGCACTACTGCCCTTTCTCTGGAATAACTCATTAAACATGAAATGAATTGCAGTAATGTGGAGTTAATGTGAAGAGTTTTCAACTCTCTTTATAGTCATGTAGATGAGTGTTATCAACAAATATTTCTTCAGCAATTGCAGCATCCCAGGTGCCTGAGGAAACCAATAACCAAATCATTTGTTAAGCTTCTTGCTCAAGCTATGGGAAGCAAATCCTGAAAATTATTTTTTCTCAAGTTTTATTGTATATTGGAATCACCTGGAGAGACACACAGGCATGCTAATGCCTAAATCCTAATCCCAGAGAATGTGATTTAAAGGATATGGATGCAGCTTTGGGCAGTGGGAATGCAACCAAGATTGGAAATTAATAAAATCTACCCAGAATTTTTCCATATTGTCTCAATTTTTAATCAACACCAGTTTTCAAGAATATCCTTTATAAAACTTTTTGACCTACATAATCTATGTTAAGCCTCAAAACAACCCCATGAAGTCATTCTAAATTTGTTATTATTTTATTTGTATATTTGTACATTATCCTCAACTTAGGTATTTTATTTTATTTTATTTTTTTAAATATATTTTATTGATTTTTTACAGAGAGGAAGAGTGAGGGAGAGTTAGAAACATCAATAAGAAAGAATCATCGATCAGCTGCCTCTTGCACAGCCCCTACTGGGAATGTGCCTGTAACCAAGGTACATGCCCCTGACTGGACTCGAACCCGGGACCTTTCAGTTCGCAGTCCGACGCTCTATCCACTGAGCCAAACCAGTTTCGGTATCAACTTGGGTATTTTAAAAGATGGAGCCAGGAGAGGACAAGTTATATCCTTAGATAGGCAGCTGGTAAGGGCAAGGATAATCCTTGAACCCATGGATCCTGGCTCCCACTATTCTTATTTTTATAATATACTTTTATTGATTTCAGAGAGGAATGGAGAGGGAGAGAGAGACAGGAACACCAATGATGAGAGAGAATCATTGATTGGCTGCCTCTTGCATGCCCCATACTGGGCATGGAACCTGTAACCCAGTTATGTGCCCTTGACCAGAATTGAACTTGGGACCCTTCAGTCTGCAGGCCGATGCTCTATTCACTGAGCCAAACAAGCTAGGGCCCACTATTCTTTTAATTACTTTGTAATGCCCTTAATTCAGAGTTTGTCATTGACACCATTTACTGGATCATAACACATCTTTACTTTGAATTGCATAAACATTTAAAACAAAAACTCTCTGATTTCCTTATTGGCATATTTAAGTAATATTAATAAGGGAAGAAGGGCAGTGCTAATGAGAATATAGGGCCCTTTCTGGACTGATGGCCAATACATGCACTTGGCATATATGTAATGTGTTAAGTGCCAAGAGACATTTGACACATGCTGCTACTTATGGGGGAAATCAATGAATGCCAGCCAAAGGCTAGACACACAAAGCTCATCTCCAAGTACCATAAATCATCTCAAAAATAGACCATAGCATTCTTCCTTCTGTGATGAAAGACATTCTGAGTTCTTTGGAAGGTCGCACAGATCCTTATTTGAAGACAGAATCATCTGTTGATTCCCATAAATACAAAGATTAGTTTGAAGGGTGGTTGTTCAATCAAGCCAGTAGGATAATACATTGATTTGGAGTCTCCATACCCAAGTTATTTTTCATTTTACAGGAAACAATGCAAATATTAAAAACAAAACAAACAAAAATACACACTATAACTTTTTGGAGACATGAAATTACCATTTACCCACAACTCCTTGAGTGTTTCATTAAGATTGCCAGGAAGGAATGGAGCAAGATTGGCTGATAAAACTAATTCTCAGCATTCTCTCTCTCTCTCTCTCTCTCTCTCTCTCTCTCTCTCTCTCTCTCTCTCTCTCTCTCTCTCTCTCTACCTTATCAGGGAGCCTGAAGTGTAGGTGTCACGCTTGTTTCTCAGGCCAGTACCACAGCTAATGGTAAGCTTATGGTCAAAGAATGCCTAGTGATGCATGTATCAGCAACTTGATCAGCTTAGGACTGCTCATGGTGTTAGTCCAGTTAGGCTTTAACAGACATTTTTGTTGCAGAAAGACACCATCCAATTAAACTACTGGTCATTTTGAAAACAGCTGTTTGAATTAATTTCAATATACAGTTTGCAAGTTTTCTCTTATTCTATTCAGTTTATACAGGTGAGGCTATAGCCATAAATGAACCTATGCTGTAAATGAAGAAGAGATTGTGCACATTAAGTTTACAAATAGGAGTGTTAGAGTTACTAAAATCACTCTAAAAGCCCAAGAGTTTTTGAACCTGAAAAAAAAAAAAAAGACCATAAAAGGTACCTCTTAGCCAAACCTACCAAAACTAACCATTAAGTGAATCCTTAAGTGCAATTGAAAGCTCATTCTTGTCACAGTTTCTCACATTCGGAAGCCCTGGAAACAGGTCTCCAGATTCAGACCTTGCAAAGCCCTTTCGAGATGATGACCCTTCGGCAGAACCTCCTACATAACTGTGGGGGCGAGGGCAAAATGTGGCTCTTTTGTTAACCTGCTAACCGAGCGGGACATATAAATACATCAAACGTAAACAATATTGGGAACGGGCAGGACATATGAATACGTCCTGGAAATATATGTTGCATCCTGAGAGGGACGGTATATATTTTTTGTAATCTTTATAATTGTTTGTAAAATTTATAATTTTTTAATTCGATGTTTCCATTTTTTTGTTGGTATTTTTTTCTATTTTTTTGTAATTTTGTATTTTCCTTTGTGCTTTATATATAAATAAATGAAAATATATATATATATATCATTTATTTTAATTAAGTATAAATAAAATAATAATAATATGAAATTATGTCCTCCGGGTGTGATGTACTGACTCGTCCTAGTGAAAGAGTACGCGCCCATTACAGGTTGAGTAATTAAAAAGGGAACTCCCCGGTTAACAGGTTTTAAACAATCATTAAGAATTTAAAAATGATGACAGCAGAGCATTAAAACATAAGGTCCTGTGTCAGGAAGCAGTCCCTACTCCTCAGGGCAGCAAGACCCCAACTGTGCTCTCCCAGCTGCCCTTTTACTGAGTCTTTGGGAGTACATGGCACCTCACTATGTGTTGCCAATTGTTATGTAGGCAGATGGCTCCGGCTGTCCATAGGACATCTGCAGGGCAGCAGCCAAAGGAACATATGATGGAAAGTGAATGTAGCATGTCTGTCAGGAGTAACAGTGGAAGGCAGAGGTTTTGTACAGCTGTTACAGAACTCAGACAAAGGACAGTTGGCTACTGTAGACCCTCCTGAATGCCAACAGCATCCAGGGGAGAGAGAGCCCTGGATGTTCTCACCTCTAAATGAGTTTATGTGGCAGCATATTTTGAGATATTATTCCAATCTACCTACCTACCTACCTACTTACCTACCTACCTACTTATATACTTGCATAGATCTATACTCAACTTTTTAATATTTCTAGCTTTCCCCACCAAACCCAAACTAACAGTTGTTTCTGTATTCATTGTCAGGGGATAGAGCTGCCAGAACAAAAAGATCCTAATAGTTATCTTGGATTTAGATACACAGCCTAAGTTCCACAGAGAGGAGTGGATTCAAAGCACCGAAATTGTCTGGTCAGAACCAAAAAGGTGGGACTCCCCCAGTTGGGAATCAATTCTCCTGGTTTCAGAAGTGAGAGTGAGGGAGGGAGAGTAAGAAGGCCAGTGTATCCCTAACCAAGAGGACATATTCCCCACCTCCCAGGAATGGCTCCATGGACAACAGGCTGATAGAATGAAAGGCAGGTTTGGTCCCAAGTGGGGGCTAAGGTCACTTGAAAGCTCCTGTACTTCATGGGAAGCACAGAATTGTCAGCAGAAAGCTTGCTAGAAAAGATGGGGATATCTCATTAGCAACTTAAGCAGCCTGATGATGGAAGGTCAATGACCACGTGGTGTGAAATGTGACCCTCCATACCCATTCTAACATGCATTGTTTTGCATAGGATTTCAGAAATCACTGGGATGGGAGGAAAATAAGAAAATGACTGAAGTTAGGTTTCCCAGTCACTTGGTGGGAGGGAGATTGAGAGCAGAAATTAAATAATAAAAAGGAGTGAGTTTTCTCATATACCCATGTTTTTAGGCTGCAGTTCAATCTAATTACTCTGTGATCCTACTATTTCCCAAAGCTCAATTGGTTCCCATTGCTTTGACACTGCTCTCCCTGATGGTTTTTACTCTTGAATTTGGTTTTCAATTTAGACTTTCCCAGAAGAAAGAACATGTTTGGACTGCCATGAATATTGTATTTCTCTTGGCAACAAAAACTCTCAGTATAAATGAACAAAATTGACATTGTTCTGATTTATAATTTTGTCAGTCTCTTGTGAGTTTGGTTAACATAGCTCAATTCCCTGGGACCCAACCACATGGATATGCTGTACTGACTTGATGTCATTTATGAATTTGCAAAAGAGAGGGCCATGACTCTACTAAGTTACAAATGCCCTGTGAACTTCCATGACTGAAAAGGTCCTGACCTCTTTCTATTGGTATTTCCTGTTGAGAAATAATAGCATAAAATTATAAAGGAATTTATTTTAAAGCAATGTTAGCATAATGTAGTAGTTACAAGTGCAGCCTCTGGAATCAGATTGCCCAGGCTTATCAAAGTTTGGCTTTGCCACTTGTACAAATTATGATTTAGCAGGTTCAAAGAAATCTAATAGGGACTGTTGTAAGAAATAAAGGCATTGATACATGTAAAACATTTTGATCAACACTTAGCATCTGTTAAGTGCTATATTAATCACTGTTTCTAGCTTTATTGTGGTTGTTATTTTAGTTGTTCCTTTTCATCGTATGTTCCAATGCATGGGTATCATTTCATATTACACATAATTTACATTCTTCCTTTTGATCTAACACTGTACCATACATACTTTATGTATTTCTATGGAGTTGTTAATTACTTTTAATAGTATAATTGAATTCACAAAACAGTTGAGTATTTATCTTCAAATGACTACACTATGTATCAGGGATATCAAAAGAATGATAATTTAGAAAATTTGGTAAAGGTGATAAGCAGGTAACATGACAAGAAAGAAATGTAAAAAGCCAAAAGAGAGACTTATCCTAACAAAAAGCTAGGGAACACAAATTGAAGTGATTATTACTATTTTTACCTGGCAGATTGGCAACAATAAGATGTTGGCAATATCCACTTTCGGGCAATAGGTACTCCCCTCTCCTGCTGGCCAAGGGTAAGCATGGTCAGCCATTTAACTATTTATATTTAAAGTTTGCAGCCTTTCTACACCCAACAATTTCACTTTTCTATATCTGCCCTCAAAAAAATACTTGCTGTGTGCTTCAGGAGATAGAAACAAGAATGTTGACTGCACCATTTATCACCGTGAAAATTGAAGATCACGTCACTGCTCAACAATACGCAGAATGGTTAAATAAACTGTGACATACTCACTTAAAAAGAATGTGTTCTATCTATCAATACTGAACGGAAAACTTCCAAGCTTGTTGCTAAGTAAATAAGTAAGCAAACACGTTGTTAATAAGTTGCAGAGAAGAAAGTAGAATGAGAGAGCATTTTTAAAACACGCACCCTAAATAAAATATATAGCTCTAAAATGTGTATGTGTAAGAATAGTATATGTGTGTATGTACGTGTGTGTGTGTGTGTGTGTGTGTGTGTGTGTGTGTGTGTGAATATATTGAAAGATGTCTGGGAGAGTCCATACTAAACTGTTAACAGTGGCCACCTTTAGGCAGAAAACGAAGAGTGGTCAAGGGGGACTTGAGCTTTTTCTGTATTTTTAAATGTTTTTAAGTGTTCTTTATATAAGTAAGGATGAACTTTTAAAAATTAAAAGATGAATAAAACAAGGTTCTTGAATCCCACCGTTAGTATTCTATTGAGTAGTTGTATAATTATTTATTTAGCCATTGACCTATGTTTGGCAGTTCAGGTTATTTCCATTCTTTTACATTATAGATCTTTATACTCTGCAGCTTCTTTTTCTTCTGTTGATTTATTTCTCTGGGATAAATTCCAAGAGTGGGATTACTGGATAAAATAGTATAAACATCTTTCTGGCTTGTGATATATTTTTCCACATCGCTTTCCAAAAATGCAGCGCTTCTCTTTCCCCATCATTACTAGAGAAAAATGAGCGAGCTCTTTCTTCTACCACCTGGCACCCATCTACTCCTCTCTTGCCATCTCCTCATTCTCAGGAATGGACACTTTTTGCTTCAGTTTTCAACCTGTTTTGGAATTGGCATTTCATCGAGGACTGTCAGCTCATAATCTTTCTCCTATACCTGCTTTTGTATAATCCTGAAAGACAGATATGCTTAACATTCTCATTTTACAGATGAGAACACTGAGGCTCACAGAGGCTGAGTAACTTGCCTAGTTAACAAGTGGTAGATCCATACTTTTAAAGTCATGTCGCTGTCCTCTCTCTGTATCTGGATGTGATTCTCTACCAGTTTGATGTGAATAGAGTTGGTGTGAATCCAGACACCTTTTGCTTCCACTTAGGGTGCACTCTGTCCTGGCTTTCCTGCTCTTGGTACCAGCCCATGTTTGTAGCCGCTACCTTTCTGCCTGTGTCCCTCTTGTTGGCTTCATTCTCAGATTTTCAATTTGAATTTCACATCCTTAAGTTTCTATCTGTTTCATCAACTTTAACTGAAGTAGATGAAAGTTAGACCCATGTCTCTCATCCTTGGGGAACTTAAAACAAAGGGAACCAAACAAGCTGAAGCCTGGACTGTCCATTCCTGAAAATCCAAATTCCTTGATCTGGACTATAGTCTGGGCCTGGGCCTGGAATTTTTTTCAATGTTCCCTGAGAACTTTGGGGTAAGAACCTCTGCCCTAGATAGCATTCCTGGTCCCTGTCCCCACTACCTCAGGTTTAGGTAGCAACATGGCTGGGTTTTGTTTGTTTTGTAATAACTGCACTGTCTCTCTTGGCTTTTACCACCACTCACAATCATTTGCCTTACTGTCATTCTGCCTGTCCTGCTCTGTCTTTGTGTCCTTCTCTGTCCCTTAGCAAAAGCACCTCAGAGCCCTTGCCCTTGCTATTGCTACTGCCTGCAACAGCTCCCTCCTTTTATCTTAATCCTGTCGAGCTGAAGTTTTACTTCCTCCACACAATTCTCTTGTATCACAGCCCACACAGGAGCCTGCTTCTTCAAAACTGCTATTTCAGTTCTCTCCTGCTTCCTTCTAGTGGCTTTTCTCTAATGACAGAAGGCAGTATATGGTTTTCATGTGTGGACAAGAGGAAGCCCTCTTAATAGTAGTTAAGAGCACAGGATAAAGAGTTAGGAAGGCTCCTATGTCAAACTTCAGGCTGTTACTTAACCACTCTTAAGCCTCAGTTTTCTCATGTATAAATTGAAGATAACAGTAATATATATATATATATATATATATATATATATATATATATATAACATGAAGCTTTGACAAAAGTATATAAAGTACTTACATGCTAAAATGCTACATGCTAAAAGTGTGATACATACTATTAAAAATGGAATTTACTCTAATAAAAGAGAAAGATGCAAATTGACCATACCGTTGCAACACCCACCAGCCAATCAGAGTGAATATGCAAATTAACTCATCAAAGATGGCCAGTTAATTTGCATACACAGGCACTGAGTGGAAGGGGGTGTTCTGCAATACCCCAGCCACTTTGGGGCCTCTGGGCAGAGAGGGAAGGCGGAAAGGTGGCTCTGGTCTGGAGCAAAGGCGGTGCTGGCAGCCAGAGGAAGGAAGGCCCATTCTTGCATGAATCTTCATGCATTGGGCCTCTAGTATATAATAATAGATGGATTTCTTTCAACAAAAATGGTGGAGTTGAGAATTTATGCATCCCAGTGAGCTATTTCTCATATCAACTGCCCCGTAACTATTATATGAAAGAATGGAAAATGCCCACTTATTCTGATGGTGCTACATTGCCCAGATATTTTCCAGAAATCTTCTTTTGGAGCTGCCTGCTGAGCCCATTTATGAATCAGAAAGAAAAAAGGGCCCCATTACTCTACTCTTTGCTTCTATTTACCAAAAAAGGTAATCTCCAGTTTTATTGTCCACTTTATTTATTAGTGTCGGTGTCCAATGACCTTTGCCTATCTTTTTAAGTTAAATCTGTCCCAAGAAGACAAAGATACCACTAAGATTATGCACAAAAAGTGTTATGGATTCCTAAGGGAGTTTCAGAACAGAAATTCTCAAAGAAGTTCCTCAAGGAGAATGTAGATAATTTGAGAATAGGAGCCTTATCTACAAGTAGGGTTCTTACCCTGGAGTTAACTGAAGTTATTTGCATGTAACAGACATTTGTTGTATATATTTTTTCTACATAGAGGGTCTGTTACTTTATTATTTTCAAAGGTATTTATGACAAAATGGGATAAGATTTAAAAAAAAATACTTCATAGGTGTCAAGGCTCGTAGGAGAGTGCTATAATCTATATATATATGCCGGCACCGGTTTGGCTCAGTGGATAGAGCGTCGGCTTGTGGACTGAAAGGTCCCGGGTTCGATTCCGGTCAAGGGCATGTACCTTGGTTGCGGGCACATCCCCAGTAGGGGGTGTGCAAGAGGCAGCTGGTCGATGACTCTTTCTCATCGATGTTTCTAACTCTCTATCCCTCTCTCTGCCTCTCTGTGAAAAATCAATAAAATAAAAAAAAAAAAAAAAATAGTTGTGTTATATATATAAAAGGCTAGTATGCTAAGTGTCTGACCTTCTGACTGGTTGCTATGATGAGCATTGACCACGGGGGGTAGATGCTCAATGCATGAGTGTCTGTGATGTGCACTGGCCATTTACAGAGAAATAGCACTGTGGACCTGGTGCCCACAAAGCAACAGTCAGCTTTCCCCAAGTGGGACATAGGTCTCACCACCACCCTGGAGCAGCAGCCTACCAAATGGCAGTCAGTGCTGCTGAGACCCCTGTGGCATAAAATGAAGCCTGTGGCCCAGCCCAGCCTGGAAACGTTGGCTGTGGGTGACAGGTAATTGCATCACTCAGCAATGTCTGGCTTCCTCTCTCTAGTGATGACTAGCCTCCTTGCTATTTCTTCAGCCCAAGAACATGACTTGCTTTATAGCCAGGTACAAACATTTCACACTTTAATCAAATATCTGTAAAGAATTTTCCCATGCCTCATCTCGTTTGATCCTCACAGAAGTCCTGGAGTATGTAGATAGGAGACTGTGGAATCCTACTTTCTTTTCATTAGCTGGAAAACAAAGAAAGCTTAGAAACTTGAACTGACTGAAAAGAAGTAAGAAATGGTGGACCTTGAAAATGACTTCAGGTTTTCTCATTGCACAGAATATAGTCAAACACTGCTGCAGTTAAATATTTTACCCTTTGTTCTCCCTGTGTGATCTACAATAATAATCTGCTTCGGGTTGATATTTACTGCTGTGTTGCTAACAATTACCTGAAAGAGAAGCTTCACTGGGCTGGAAAAAATTTAGCTACATCACAGGTCAAATTAAGCAAGTTTATTCTATATTTATAAAAGGCTAAGTTGACTCTTACATGCACGATACATATAAAGCTCTCTCTGGTGCCAATCACATGCATGTGCTTCCAACTGTCATTGTCGATTGTGAATTTGGTTGACATTTGTATTATAGCGAAAGGGCAAATAGTGATATTAAAATATTTCTTCTAATTTATTTCCTTTTAATGTGCACAAATTTGTGTACCTGGCTACTAGTGTTAATAATAAATGTAAATGTTTAGAAGATTAAAAATGTGCTATCTTTTATTTGCTAAAATGATGATATTCATCTACTGCTATATCACACATTGTTATTTTTATTGGTAGGAGATTGGTTTGAGTGAAATTATAAACATTTCCTCAGCCCCTCTGCCTTGACATCACTTGTACAGGTTTTCACAGACAGCTGCTGGTATTCTAGTGTATGGGATGTGACCTTGGAACAAAAGCTAGTTTTACTCTTTGAATGAAGAAGATTGGATTGTCAGGATTGATAGAGTGACTTTTCGGTTATGTTAGTGACATATTCTAACACATTGAGTTAATTCAAACAAATGACACTGGGGATATTAATGGAAAGAACTGAGAAGTTAGCTTTCCATTGCTTTTCTTTCAGTTCCCAATGCTATATTTTTAGAAGCATTTATTTTAAATGGAGAGAGTCCAAAGGAGAACATAGTTATCAAGGTTAAAAAAGACAAAATATGAACATGGAAATTGGAAGAAGGATTATTTTATCATTGTATTTTTATCCAGGGACATGCTGGTAAACTAGCTCTCTAGGGGGAGAAAAACCAGCCCTGATTTTTAGTATATACCAATTTCTGTGGTGTAAAAACCTGCCACCATGGACAATTTCATGCTACCAGTGTAAGGCTACTGAATGAAATTGGAAAGAGATGCACATAATTTGTTCTTCCGAATTTGTTCTTACAAGTTGGCTCCAGTAAACCACGGTTTATAACACTCATAAACCTAAAGGTCCAGGAGAAGGGTTTCTATGGGAGGCTTAGTTGTACAGAAGTACCTTTTGGAAGGAGCTCAACTTAAGAGCAAAAAATAATTAGAAATTCTGTCAGAGGATATTGAAGGAGACTGAAATATGTATATAGTTTAAAACATATTTCTATTCCTCCACCCCCAGCCACTATAAGATATTTTTTCTCCCTTTTTTTTCTTCCTCCTCTACCTACCCCCAGCATTTCTTCCCTAATTAGACTGACACACTCTCTAAGAGTCCGTCCTTTACGAATTGATTGGTGGTGGGGTGGGGACAGGTTGGCTGCTCTCAGATGGACAGAGGAGGGGAGGTCTGGGAATAGTAGGACTTTTATAATTTGTATTCTGTCATGTTATTTTCCCATGTTTAAAGACAAAGAAAAACTTGATGAGGACAAAGAAAACACTTATAAAGTTTATGATTTGTGAATCAGTCAGTCTTTCTAAACATAACACTTTAGAGAGAAAAAAGCAGCATAAATATAAACCAAACCCTTTCATTTTCTTTCCACTTACTTATGGGCATTTCTTACTATATATCTACATTTCTAAAGCAATTTGACTAATCAAGTTTAAGTTAAAACCACACTAATTGTTTGTGTATCCCCACTGATTCTACTTTGGCTATCTGGTCAAACTTGCCATGTGACCATGAGCAAGTCATTTGCCTTTCTGAATTTGAGTTGTAAACTGAATTGTGTTTAAATTGTCTTTTAGCCAGAGGAGTCAGTGGCACTTATATCGAATTTAATAAGCAGCTTCACAATTTTCACTTATTAAATAGAATAATCATCTTTAATTTTAAAGTGTCATTGACCTACTAGTTTGAACAGGTGGAGGCATTTTATCTGACTTGACCAGTTAACCAGGTCTCTTCTGAAGAAGAGTGTATTCTTTAGAGTCCCGTTTTCTCTACTGGCTATTTTCGCTGCTGTCCTCCCCTGACTTTGAGACTCATCGATCTCTGGATTGGAGAAAAGTGCTTAGTATACATGAAGGGTTCTCCTCTGATGGTCATCAGCAATTCAAACTCTGTCTCTAGACCATTCCAGTCCATAATGATTCATATTCTATGTGTTTCCTTCTCTCTTTTTTATTGAGTTTACTGAGGTGATATTGGTTAAAAAAAAAAAAAAAATACAGGTTTCAAGTGTACAACTCAAGAAAACATCATCATCTGTTTCTTACATTTTGGGCCCATTGCCCAAAGTAAATCTCTTTCTGTCCCCATTTATCCCTCCTTTGCCCTTTTCCACCCCCACCTCTTTACATCTGCTATCACCATACTATTGTCTGTGTCTATGTGTTATATATATATTTTGGTTAATCCCTTCACCTTTTTCACCCAGCCCCCTAACCCCACTCCCTTCTGACAACTGTCAGTCTTTTCTACATATCATGCTTCTGTTTCTATTTTTTTTTGTTAAATTATTTTGTTCTTTATTTTGAATTGTGTTCTCCTTTTGTTCATTGTATAAATTCTACATATAAGTGAGATCATATGGTATTTGTCTCTCTCTGACTGGCTTATTTCACTTAACATAGTACTCTCCAGGTCTGCCCACACTGTCGAAAAGAGTAAAAGTTTCTTCTTTTTTCAACCAAGTATTCCATGGTGTAAGTATACCACAGCTATTTTATCCACTCATCTACTGATGGGCACTTGGGCTGTGTCTAGATTTTGGCTATTGTAAATAATGCAGCTATGAATATAGGGGTGCATATGTTCTTTTGAATTAGTATTTTGTTGTTTTTCATATATATTTCCAAAAGTGGAATCTCTGGGTTCCTTCTCTTTCTATCTGTTTATGACCCCCATCCCCTGCCTCTAACTCAGCACTCCTAGTGGTCTAGGGAAAGGACAAGGTGAGTGGGCAATAGGCATGTCTTTCTAAGCTCTTTGGTATTGTATCACTTGACTGTTACTTATCAAATACCTGATTGTCCAAGAGACTCCTGGGAAAAATACAACAATAGCTAATATTTATTGAATGCTAAGAACTTAATATACATCTTATTTAGTTTCTAACAACAGCATAATTTGAGCCCCTATTCTATCCATAAGGAAACTGAAGCTTAATAAAGTCAACTTATGGCCAGAATAAATGACAGAAGCCAGATATGATATATAATCCCAGGACCTGTGCTCCTAATCCTGACCCTTTTTTGTGGTTGTATACAAAGTTTCTAAAATAAAGCTGGGAGTGAAAAGCAGAAAACCATATAAAAGCTCTAA
Source organism: Pipistrellus kuhlii (assembly GCF_014108245.1). Classification (NCBI taxonomy): domain Eukaryota; kingdom Metazoa; phylum Chordata; class Mammalia; order Chiroptera; family Vespertilionidae; genus Pipistrellus; species Pipistrellus kuhlii. The sequence goes on from NW_023425404.1 coordinate 45,898,641, forward strand.
GATGGGGAGGATTAGATGGGAATCAGATTTCACAAGTTTTTCTAGTGAAAAAGAAAACTCAAACAGCTCAGATGAAGGGGGGGGAAACATAGTTTGTGACTTTCTCCTTTCATTTGCCTCCCTACCCCATCCCCTGAGCATCTTGCTCAGGAGCTATAGGCTCTACCATGGGATCAGGCCCTCCTATATTAAAGTATAGGTAGTTATCAGTGGGGATGGGGGCAGGGGGTGGGAAGCAGTCAAGACTGCTTTCCCCATTATTCTAGTTTTTTTGTCCAGGTATCATTCATTTAGATTTCTGAAGACTCACCTTGTGAGCAAACATTGGCAAAAGTCTATCACAAAAGTATTAGTATGTAGGACCTTCTCTACTGGGCAGAAAGACTGACTGTAGATTAAGACCTCATTTTTTTTTATCACCAAAAACTTTGAAACCCCTGTCCAAATGAAAGGAATAGAAAATGCCACATTGCATCAAACCTTTTGGAAGCTACAAAGACATGTATCTTAAATGGCACCTCCCTGAATTCTTCCATTTAGAGACTGGAGGTCTCCTTAAATGTGCTGGAAAGTTAAGAGCTGTCGTGTCCCACTCCCCCCTCTGCCCTCCCCCGCTTGACTTCAACTTCCACTTTGAAGATAATGGGAACATGATAGTGAGAAGCCAAAAGTCTTACTTTGGGGCTAGAAATTTTGTAATTGATAAGAAAGCATGATGGCACATTAAGCATGGGAAGACCTTGTCTCTCTAATAAAGATCCAGTGTGTAACACCCTTACAACCAAAGCTCACTGCTGCAGGTGCAGTGCCCCAGCACTGACTGCTGAGAGGGCTGTGAATCAAGGCCAGAGAGAAGTCTGAAGAGAGAAGCAGGGACTGACCTGTTGCCTCTGTAGCAACTTTTGACCAGCACGTGCGTCTTTCTTTCTCTCCCAATCTAGCCAGCAGCTATGCATCCATTTCTCTCCAGGACTCCACCTGGGCTGCTGATCAGCCCTGCCTTTATGATCAGGCCCCGTTGATAGGCCCAGAGACACTGACTGTCATAGAACTGACCAATCAGAACCAAATTGGCTGGCAGAGGAGGGCAGTTGGGAGTGAGATCAGGCCTGCAAGAAAGGATAGTTGAGGGAAAGATAAGGCTGGCAGGAGAGGGCAGTTGGGGGTGAGATGAGGCTGACAGGGGAAGGCAGTTAGAGGCAATCAGGTAGGCAGGCAGGTGAGAGTGATTAGGAACCAGTAGTCCCAGATTGTGAGAGGGATGTCTGGCAGTCAGATATCTCCCAATGGGTCTCCAATTGGAGAGGTTGCAGGCTGGGCTAAGGGAACTCCCCCTCTCCCCCTCCATGCATGAATTTCATGCACCGGGCCACTAGTCCTATATAATAAAGAGCTAATATGCAAATGGTCATTAACACCCTCAAGCCATCATGCTGTAATGACTCAGATACTCCAACACTGGGGAGAGAGGAATGGGGACCAGCCAGGCACAAAGGAGCTTGTGAGGGAAGAATGGGGACCAGCCAGGCTACAGCCCAGAAGAGGGACAAGCTGTCCACCCTGTGGTCCCAGGCGCCAGTGTTTGGGGCTGTGGCCCACAGAGGGTTAAGTCGCCTGCCCCATGGTTCTGAGCACCAGCAGCTATTCCTGCGCCTGTGGCCTGGGAGAGGGATAATCCATATGCCCCATGATCCTCATGGTCCCTGGCACCAACGGCTATGCCTGTGGCTGTGGCCCAGGAGAGAGACAAGCCACCCACCCTTGGTCCCAGGTGCCTGTGGCTGTGGCCCAAGCAAAGCCACCTGCTCACAGTCCCCTGCAGCTGTGGCTGGCCCGAGTGAAGCCAACCTGGGTCCTGGGTGCCTGTAGCCGGCCAGAGGGAAAGAAGCCCAGTCCCAGGTGCCTGCGACAGGCCAGTGGAGGGAATCCTGGGTCCTGGATGCGGAGCATGGCAGAGGCAGTTAGGGGCAATCAGGACAGCAGGGGAACAGTTATGGGTGATCAGCCAGGCAGGCAGAGGTGGTTAGGAAAATCAGACAGGCAGGCAGAGAGGTTAGGGGTGATCAGACAGGCAGGCAGGAAGGTGAAAGGTTAGGAGCCAGGGATCCTAAATTATGAGAGGCAGTCAGACATCCCCTAAGGGGTCCAAGATTGGAGAAGGTTCAGGCTGGGCTGTGGGACCCTCCATTTCATGCACAAATTTCAAGAACTGGGCTTCTAGTAAATAAATGAAAGGTGACTTTAAAAGAAGTTTTGACAAATTGTCTGTTTGATGTAGAGACTCAAGGAGAGAATAAGTTTTGTGCTTTAATGGATTAATGGATAAGAGAGGGTCCAGGGGTGAGTAGAGACCAGGGGCTTATGCATAAGGGTTTTACAAAACCTGAATCTTATATGACTTACAGGAGCACTTTCAAGAAAAAATAATATGAATGCAAAATTAGGTATACAGCCTTGGACAAAGCCCATGAAAGTGAGGAATTCTGAGATGAACCTTCTCTGGATGAGAGAGAGAAATGGTGAGCATCTGTAATAGTGTCAACAATAAAAATAAAATTAAAAAAAAAGACTATAAAGAAGTAGAAAGCCTAAATAATCAAGTTTAATAAATTATGCTACAGCCATCCAGTGAAAATCTAGAAGGCCATTAAAAATCACATAGCAAAAGAATATTTAATGCACAAAAACTAAAATAAAAAGGGGGGAAAAGGAAGAGTTGGGGGTAGGAAAGGGAGTAAGCTTTACAACTGTGGAACAGTCTCTACTGCGGCTACATTTCAGGGGGTTTTCAGTAAGCCAGAGCATTCTATTAGTTACCAGACTCATGTAAGAAGTTTAATCCTATCTTTAGGGGAACACAAATAAATACTTTTAGTAATTTTTTTCTAGCTGAAAAAAGAGATACACCAGTTTGAGAAATTCTACAATAAGAAAATGAGGGTTAGTGAGACAGATTCAAAGGGGAGGATTTGAATAGGACAGTAAAATGGAAAGGGATTAGAGGGTGTTTACTAGGTGGTGGGCAATAGTCAGAGAAAAGGCCACAGTTGTACATGGATCATCTCTAAGAAAAGAATGCCTAGAGGTGCCCAGTGCAACATGGACCACCATGTGGTTTCTTCCCAGAATCTGAAAGGAGAGATGAGGATAGCTTCACAGCTGAAGTTATTTTTCACTCTCTCTTCATTTTTCTAATTGTGTGTTTGTGTGTGTGTGAGTGTGTGTGTGTGTGTGTGTGTGTGTGTGTGTGTGTTAATTTAAATACTAAAGGCCCAGTGCATGAAATTCATGCACTCAAAGGGGGGTGTCCCTCAGCCTGGACTGTACCCTCTCATAGTCTGTGAGCCTTCAGGGGATGTCCGACTGATGGCTTAGCAGCCCTAAGCCATCAGTCGGACATCCTTAGCACTGCCACAGAGACAGGAGAGGCTCCACCACTGCTGCTGCGTTCATCAGCCATGAGCCTGGCTTCTGCCTGAGCAGTGCTCCCTCTGTGGGAGCACACTGACCACCAGGGAACAGCTCCTGCATTAAGCATCTGCCCTCTGGTGGTCAGTGCATGTCGTAGAGACTGGTCATTCTGCTGTTCGGTCAATTTGCATATTAGCTTTTTATTATGTAGGATGTTTTTATTGATTTTTTTTAGACAGAGAAGAAGGGAGAGACAGACAGAAACATTCATTGGCTGCCTCCTCCATGCTCCCTACTGGGAACTGAGCTCACAAATTAGGCATGTGCCCTGACCAGGACTCAAATCCCTGACCTCTTGGTACATGGGACAACACTCTGCTACCTATCTCCTCCTTTCTTTATTTTTTTCTAGTTATAGCAATTCCCAATTGTCAAATATGTGTCTACTCAAGAAATAAGAGACATTTGTGAGACATGTAGAACATTTTATACCTTGAAAATATTTTAATCTTCATCAGATATTTTTACAACTATTTTTTAGATACTTTGAATGTATGATTAAACTAAACTGATGATGTCCTTCCTAAACTCTGGGACAACAGGGGGTAAAAAGGCGGGATATGGTGCCAAGTCACCAAACTAGCCAGGGCTGTGGAGAATCCTAATTTTATGGAGTGGGGTTAATTTGGATGCTTTGATTTCTAATCATAAGAATATTAAACCCATTGAGCAGCTGACAGCCTGCAGTTAGACTGGAAAAGAAAAAAAAAAGTTAAGACTTTTAGTGCTGACAGCACAATCTAGCAATAAATTCTGCATAATTTAAAGTAATAGAAAAGGGTACCTTGAGAGGAAGAACTAATAGGCTTACAGAAGGGCCACTAGAAAACAAATATCTAAGCTTTAAACTATTTTACCAGAAACGAGCAACAAAATATATTGCAGATCAAATACAGATGGGGGAAGAGGGGTTTCAACAACAGAAGATTGGCAGGGGAGCTTGGGAGACGAGGAATAGGTTCTTTCTGTCCTGAGGGGAGGCCAGTGGAGGGTGGGAGGGCTGCTTTCTCTGAAGATTGGCGCTCAGCTCCTCATAATAATCATTAAAAGCAATGTTGCATGCCTACTCCCTGGCTCGTGTGAGATTGTACAAAGTGCCTTGGACCACAATACTCCTGCAGCAGGAAGGGAGTGTAAGAGGCAGGAAAGTCTCCTGACATTCCTGCCCTAATGCAGGAGAGGCAGTCTCTCCCTATGCTTTCATTCAGCCTCCTTTCCACAGAGTGGGGGTGAGGGTAGGGGGGTGCTAGGCAGGGGAAGGATATTTTCTAACATAATAGAGATAGGTAAGACATTCCTGATAAAACAGGCTGAAGTAGCATTCATAATTTTAGTCCAGGAGATTTCATATGTTGATGAGAAGCATGCCTACCTTCCTTCCTCTTTCCCCTTCTATCTATGTCCCTCTTTCTCCTCCCTCGTTTCTTCTTATATTCCAGGAAGTTGCTCAATTTGCAAAATCTGAAGTCATGGTTTTATAGAGTATTAGGTTTATCCAATTATTTTCTCATTCAATATTATACAGGCAGTAGTCTGTCAGAGGAGACCTAATTGTCCATCCATTCATCCATCCATCCATCCATCCATCCATCCATCCAGTAAATCTTTATGAATAGTCTTATAGGTGCAAGGTAGTATTTTTAAAACATCACAAGATATAATTCCTTTCATCAAGAAAAATATTGTCACTGAAACCAGTTTGGCTCAGTGAATAGAGTGTCGGCCTGTGGACTCAAGGGTCCCAGGTTCGACTCTGGTCAAGGGCAGGTACCTTGGTTGAGGGCACATACCCAGTGGGGAGTGTGCATGAGGCAGCTGAACGATGTTCCTCTCTCATCAACGTTTCTAACTTTCTATTCCTCTCCCTTCCTCTCTGTAAAAAAAAAAAAAAAAAAAAAAAAAAAAAAAAAAAAAGAATAAAATATATTTTAAAAAAAGAAAAATATTGTCCAGTTCAGCTAAGATAGCTCTATGGCAAACTTAAATTATTAAGTGACAACTGAGTAATACTGACAATATAGGAGATTACAAAAGACTTAGAACTAGCAAAGGAGGCTTAAAAGAGGAAAAGGGACTTGATTTAGAATCTGAATATATTTTTAATTGATTTTTTAGAGAGAGAGGAATGGAGAGAGATAGAGAGAAACATTGATGAGAGAGAAGCATCTTTGATTGGCTTCCTCCTGCACACACCCTACTGGGGATCCAGTCTTAACTGGGGCTGACTGGGAATCAAACTGGCAACCTCTTGGTTCCTGGGTCAGTGCTCAACTGCTGAGGCATACCCGGATTTTACTTTTAATCCTCACCTGAGGACATGCTTATTGATTTTAGAAAGAGCGGAAGGGAGGAAGGGAAAAGAGAGAGAGAGATTGAGAGAGAAAGAGAGACAGAGAGAGAGAAAGAGAGAGAGAGAGAGAGAGAGAGAGAGAGAGAGAGAGAGAGAATATGAATATATCGATGTGAGAGGAAAACATCCATTACCTCTCCTACATGTCCCCACTTGGGGATCAAACAGCAACCTCTTGGTGTACAAGACAATTCTCCAACTAACAGCCACACTGGCCAAAGTGGAAAAATTTTGGATATCTTGAAGGTCTGAAAAAAGCCCTTTGAAGAAAGCAACCCCATGGAGGCCTATGTGTATGCTATGGACTGAATATTTGTGTCCTTCCAAGATTTATATGCTGCAGCCCTAATTCTCAATATGATGGGGCTTTTGGAAGGTATTTGTTTCATGAGGATGGAGCACTCATGGATGGGATTAGTGCCATCACTAATTTGTGTTTCTATTACATCTCAATGAAACTTAAAAATCTGGGTCAGTTTCATGTTCTTTGACTTGGCAGCCATTGCTATTCCTCTTTATCATGATTTTAAAACACTTGTGCAGCATCTCTAATCTGTCTCCAGACTTTCTCCTTGCCACCACATGTGGGAGATAGGAATATAACATTGTGAAGTAAAATCTCAGAAAAACATCATAAAAGCAGTATGCTCAAAGAGCAGTATGCTCCATTGGACAGATAAAAATTCATATTGCCTATATCAATAATGGCAGTAGAATTTTCCAACATTAATTTCCTAGTAACTGGAGATGTGGAATTCAAACTGAGCCAGCCAGCTAGACATTCCTATAGCTTCTGATTTAGTAAGGCTGAGGTAGAATTCAGAGAATTTGTGTATTAAATCAAGATAAGAAACAACAGCATTAGGATTAGGCAAAATGAACATTTTCATCCTTGCCTCCTCTAGAACCCGCTGCCATCAGCAGGCTGCTGTCCTCTCTTCCTCTCATATACCTCCTCTCCTCACTTGTCTAATTTCCACCGTGTGAATCAGGGCGATCCACCCATTGCAAATAATTCCACCTCTCCTCTTATAACTAACCATCTCTCCCCACTTTATTTCTTCTCACCTGTCTCCAATCACTATAGCCTTCCTAATCCTTGAGTCAAAAACAATTGGAAGATCCCAGACTAATCACAGAGGTATTTCCTTCTCTGGGCTCTAAGTCACTACATGTGATGAAGGCCTTGGGGTTTCAAAACAGAGATTTATTTACAGAAAATCAGCTCCTTTGCACCGCACAGGTCTCTGTTGTCAGTTCTCTGGTGCGGCACTTGCTTACTACATTGGACTCATCTATGGACAACGAGTGCTATCCTGTTTTGGTTTTAGGGAAAGTTTTTAAGGCTTAGAGCAAAGTTATTTTTGCCATCCACATTTCTGAGAAGATATTTTAGATAAGCAATTCACCACTCTCTTTGATCTCAAGTTATCAGCTTCAAAGAATAACATTTTAAAATAGTTTTTATGTGGTTTCTATTAGTTTGCCTGCCTTTCATGCACTGAGGCTTGTTTTAGGATTTCTCTTCTGTTTTTTGAGCATTTTTGTCAGATGATCAAGTTATATGTTTGTCTTTTGTGATAAAATTGAACAACTCATTTATAGAAATAACCCAGACTTTATTGATTATGGTGTCAGACAGTGGTAAAGTGAATGCATTGCTCTTCTTTATGTGGCATTTATGAGAGTATGGAGTTAATTTCCTCTCACTCTTCCAGGAAGAGCATTGTCTTTGTTTTGTTTTGTGTTTTTTTCCCTCCCCTTTATAACTGCTCTTAAAAAAAAATTCCACTTTATACATTTAATATATTTGGCAGGAGGGAAGATGTTAACATTATTTCTTTTACGTAGTAGAGGTTAACTTTTATGTTCTTTTTGTCAGGATCAAGGAAAAAATGGTGTTAAAGGGAGAACATTTGGACAAGGGGCATAAATATGCCTCAGAGATCCACTCAAGAGTACATAATTAATTTTTTTTGTTTGTTTACTGTCTGAGATATGGTAAAATATAGTAGGCATAGTAAAAAAAAAAAAAAAGCAGTAGTAGCACTAGTTTCCAAATTTTGCTTTTCTATCCATATAATCTTGGGCAAGATTCTTTATTCTTTTATTTATTCATTTATTCATCACACCAGTATGTCTTGAATATCTTCTATGTGTCAGGCATGGTAAAAAGCACTGAGATTAGAGGAGTAGAACACAGTCCTTGCTCTAATAATGTGTGGCTGACATGAGAATGTGATTCATGGATCTCAAACAAAACATTATGCTCCTTTTGTCAAGTAGTAGGAAATACACAGCATTACTCATGAAATAATCTTTTCATTTAAAAATTTTTATTAAGAAAAAATTAAATCATTTGCATAAAAAAGAATACTATAAATGTCTTCACCCTTCTTTAACTCTTACCCAATTTATTCAGTGAGTAAATAGCATGGGGGAAGGTGGCACCATTGTAGATTAAAAGACATATAACGTGTTGCAGCTTCACTAATAGTGGAGAGTCTTGGATGGAATAACTCTCCCTCCAATGGCAATTATGAAATTTGGACAATATATTTGTAAAATTTATATTAAGGAACTGGAGAGTGATTCAAATTAAAACTATATGAAAGTCTATCCTTTTTTTAAAAATAATATATTTTATTGATTTTTTACAGAGAAGAAAGGAGAGGGATAGAGAGTTAGAAACATCAATGAGAGAGAGACATCGACCAGCTGCCTCCTGCACACCTCCTACTGGGGATGTGCCCGAAATCACTGTACATGCCCTAGACTGAAATCGAACCCAGGACCTTTCAGTCTGCAGGCCGACGCTCTATCCACTGAGCCAAACCGGTCTTGGCATGAAAGTCTATCCTTGAAAGAAGAATTACATGAGTGAGATTTGAAGATTTGCAGGCTCCTGTGTACACAAGCAGGAGCAGCAGAAGCCACCATTTTGTGGCAGACAGAGCAGAAAATTAGAGGGATAATCCAGGAAGGGAGAGAGCTGCACAATGGGAGAGCCCCAAACATACACGTATAAAGTCACCTAAAACTCTGGATGATTGCTAAACCATACAAAGCTAGGGAAGACACCAAGGGGCTTTGAAAATTAACAGTGGCTGGAAGCTGAATGAATTGAGTGGAGAGTTGATTTGCTGCTCACCAAAAGGAAGGTAGAGTTGAGTTGAGTCCAGCCAAATAGACTGTTTTCTAAAATAAGAATTTACTCATCAGAACATAAGAGAATACAGAGATATTACACTGTATAATTCATAATGTCTGGTTGCCAATCAACGATTACTAGATGCAGAAAGAAAACATAAAATGTACTTAAGAAAAAACAAACAAACATGGAGTAAAAACTGTTCCCAAAGGGATTTAGGTGATAAAACTTGCACACAGGAACTTTAAAGCAACCATTTATAATAATAAAAGTGTAGCATGCAAATAAACCAAATGACCAAAAAGTGGAACAACCTTCTGGATGACCATGCTATGACACGCACTGGTGCCAGGTCAACCAAGGTGGGTGTGATGAGATTGGTCATGGGACAATGGTGGGCCTTCCGACCAATCGCATTGTACCTGCCTTGGTTGGTTGCCATCTGTGCAATGCTACCCACCCCCCGCCGCCACATCTGGTCACCTCCCTCTGCAGGCAATTACTGGCCACCTGCAGAGGGAGGCCCTGGCAACACTCTGCAGGGCCATCAATGTGGGGGAGGGGTGTATCCACAATCACCCCAAAGAGGGAGGCCCAGGCCACCTGGCCAGCAGCCATAGAAGGAGACCAGGCCACCTGGCTGGTGGTGCTTGGTGGGTGGATGGGGCCTCCCTATGCAGGGTGATTGGTCTGGGGACCCCACAATCAATCACCCCACAGAGGGATGCCCAGGCCAGCGATGCTGTGGTGGTTGGGCGGGACTGACCAGCAATCGCTCACAGAAGGAGGCCCAGGTCAGCCAAATGATTGTACCCTATGCCTATCACCTGCAGAAGGAAGTGACTGGTGGAGGGGGGAAGCAGTAGGGAAGGGGCCAACTGCCAGCAGCAGGGTGAAGGAAAGCCCTGATAGGCCCTGATCATTGGCCAGGCCTATGGATCCTACCCATGCACCGTGGAGTCCAACCAGCTGGATCCAGGACAATTGGCTCCCCCAACCTCCCACAGCCCCTCACCCCAGCTGGCCCTGCCCCCAATCAGGACTCCCTCCCTCACCTCCCAACCTGACAGGAGGGAGGAGGGAGCCCAATTCCTCATGGTCTCTCCCCTACCTGGCATTGGTGACACAATATGTCTGAAGACCAACTATTGGCACAATATAAGTCTGAAGCTGAAAGAAGCCGTTGTCATGGACAGAATGTATCTGAAGACCTACTATTGGCACAGGCCAGGCTGAGGGATCCTCCTGAGTGCATGAATTTCATGTACCGTGCCTCTAGTATTAGCTATGTCCAAAAACTTAGGGAAAATATACACACAATGAATGAAAAAAGGAAAATTTTAGCAGAATTAAGTATTTTGTTTGTCTGTTTGTTTTAATGAAAAAAGCTTTCCCAGTCCTATTGTCTGTCCTACCTGTCTAGGTTTGGACATCTCTTCTAAGTACTAGGCTTTAATTTACTCTCACTAGGCATTATGAAGACACAATCGATACTAGATAGCATCACCTATTTTATCTCAGTAAGTATGACTTCAGTGGGGAAGATAGTGGGTAATGGTATTAGTTGTGTGATGGTGGTAAGTGGTGGCAGACAGAACTGAAATGCTAACAGAATATTAGGATGTAAAAAGGAAAGTATTCTAAATTTTTGCTCTAATTAAGTGAGATTATACATCTAGGGTATTTCCCATAAACTTTGCCATTTCATCACAGCCAAAATTATGTTTCCTCCCATGTTTCTTGAGAAAAGAAAGGATTTACACATAGCAATATCTACTAAGATGACTTACTTCTAGACATTAATATTCTAACCTATATGGAAAGTTAGGTAAAATCCCAGAAAACCCCATTTTTTTCTTCTCCAAAGCAAGAGGGAGCTTAGATGAAATGATCTCTTTGTATTTATAACATTTAATATTTAATGAATTCTAGACCTGAATTGTGTTTTATCCAAACTCTTAATCATTGTAATACCTATCCTGCTTACTCTACAGAGAAGTTATAAAGAACAAATGAGATAACAATAAAAATAGCTGACATTTACTGAGGAATCACCATTTTCCAGGCATAGTTCTAAGTGCTTTTTTTTTTCACGTATTAACTCACCTAATACTAACAACAATAAAGTAGGTACTATTTTTATTAGCCACATTGCACAGATAAGGAAACAGAGTTAAATATCTTGGCAAGTTCTCCCAGTTCACAAGAAGATGTAGGATTCCACCCTACTAATCTGTGGTGAAAATGTGGGAATCAAGCATTTCAGCCCCTGTTGTTAAGAAAGTAAATTAGTACAATCACTACATAGAACAATTTAACAATAGTCCTAAAGCTAGATGCTCACTCCTACAAACTGGAAATTTCACTCACGATATTCACTAAGAAGAGAAACTCTTGTGTATATGTAGCAGAAGACATAAACAAAAATGTTCACTGAAACATTATTTGCAAAAGGGAAAAATTTGACCATCAATAAGTGAATGGATATATATATATATATATATATATATATATATATATGAGAAAGAGAGACTCTACAAACAATTGAGTGAATGTACAATATATCAATATAAATAGATCTAGAACTATGTTCTCCAATATGGTAGCCACTAGCCACATAAAGCTCTTAACAACTTGAAATATGGTTAAATATGGTTATAGATTATGTTAGAATAATATTCTAGATGTATTGGGTTAAATAAAATACATACTAAAGTTAATTTTATCTGTTTCTTTTGCTTTTTTTGATGTGGCTATTAGAAAATGCTAAGCTACATATGTGTGTCATAATTTTATTGGACAACATTGATCTGGTAATTTGACTTAAAATAAGCAAGCTACAAAATGATAGAAACTGCATGAAATAATCTATCAATACTACAAAATATATAAAGTAAAGTTATTTATTATTCATAGAGCATATATAAGCAATTAAAATACAAAAATATGGACTGAAGTTGTGCCCTCAAAAGTAATAGTAATAATCATCCTTTAAGTCAGAGGAGATAGGGGGATAAAACTTGGAAAGGAGGAAAAAATGAGAACTTTTATTTGTAATATTGCTTTATTTATATAAAAAACATATCTGAAGCAAAAATAACTAAATAATCATATTTGATCATTCTAGAGTGGTATTTGTGCTTTGGTATTTTATTTTAACATTTCAAAAACAAAACAGAATTAAAAAAATTAAAATAAGACTAATAATTTTACAAATGTAGCCACACAGTCATTTTTATACTATCACACTTTTGCCAACCTTCCAGTCTTTAGGCATCATATTAAACCAGAGAATCCAGCAAAGAGCTCCTTGGGCGTACCCATGTAAATATGAGGACATTAAAAAGAGAGGCTAATGAAAGCTAATGATTTTTCCTGACTCTAAAAGTAATATGTGGTCATTGGAGAAAATTTGGAATATTTGAAAAGTATATAGAAAAAGCTGACAATTTCCCAAAAGCCCATCACTAAGGGAAAATCACTGGATATTTTGGTTTATTATTTTTTTTCAGTCTGAATATTTGGATTTTTAGTTTTGTTAAAATAAATGTTAAAATAAAATATCCGACAGATATTTTAAACAAACCCTGTACAAGATTGGTTTGTCTTTAATAAAAATAATGTTTGCCTTGGGGCTTCAGATTGGGCTTATGAAAATTAAAGAAAATAAAAAACAAAAATAAAACCAATACCTAATATTCACCAAAGGCTGTACCCTGCACGTTACATACATCATATCATTTTTTTCCATTTAATTCAAATTACCTCTTTCTTTCTTTCTTTCTTTCTTTCTTCCTTTCTTTCTTTCTTGCTTGCTTGCTTGCTTTTTTTCTTTATTTCTTTAAATTACTTTATTGATTAAGGTATCACATATTTGTCCTCATCCCCCCATTTCCATCCCAAACCCCTCACCACGCATGCCCCCACCACCCTGTTGTCCGTGACCACTGGTTAGGCTCATATACATGCACACAAGTCCTTTGGTTGATCTCTCTCTTATCCCCACCCTCCCCTACCTTCCCTCTGAGGTCTGACAGTCTGATCAATGCTGTTCTTGTCATCATATCATTTAAACTACTTTCCAATGTAGAAACTACTATAATTTCCATTTTACGCTGAAAAAGAATTAGGTACATAGAGGTGGACATGAAGGTGGGATTCAAACCCAGGGAGTTTAATACAGAGCCAACCTTTAAATCTCCCAGGCAGGTCCCCGAAGAGTGAATCTGTGGTTTTATGTTGAGTGTGTGTGTGTGTGTGGTGGGACAGTGGCATAGAATATAATCTGTTGCCTTTATCCCCTCCCCAAGCCATTGTCCAGAGGCCCCTACGTCTCCATTACTCCAAATATGCAAAATTCAGATGGGAAGAGGCCCAAAGCCAATGTGAATGTGCAATGGGGCTGAGGCTATGGAAAATGTCCTACTGAGAGGGTCAGTTCAGCACTCAGATATGCCTTGTGTTGTTACAGATTCAGAGATTCTCTTTGCAGTCACTATCTCACTCTCAACAATTCTCAAAAGGCTGCAATTGGAACAAAGAACCCCAGCGCCCTGGAGTGATCAGTATCTGAGTCTACGTACTTCTTCCTGTGTCTGGACTCATACACAGGTAAAAGTGATGGAAAGATAATTTTAACTCACATTTAACACTTGTTGAGCCCTCATTATGTGCTTTGCCCAGGACTAAGAGCATTACATATTTATTTAATCTTAATAAACCCTATAAATAAGTTTCTATTATACCCATTTTATTGATAAAGACACCGAAACGTAAGAGTTTGAGAAACTTGCTGAGATTACAGATAGCAGTAACAGTGATGGGATTGTCCACACTTTCAAACTAAGAACTACAAACTGCAGAGTCCATAGTCTTCCTCTCTCCTTTATCACTCCTCAGTCTATGAAGACTTTCTTATTTCCTTTTGCTTGCCAGTATAACATGACAACGTGTGAAGCCAGTAGAAGAAACATATTTGATATAGAATCTCCCTGACACTGATACAGCCAATCAGATGACTCTTATCTTTTACTAGTATAAAGACATCTTTGCCTTCAGTTTCTCCCACCAGGCCTTCCAAGTTTGGATTGGGTGCTTATTGCCAACTCCTGGTTCCACCTAGTTAGTGTTCAGGAATGGTCCATAACCCCAAAAAGCAGACTTTAAATGGCTTGTTTTTGCATTGCATCTTGCAGTCCTAGGAGGAAACTTAGACATTTACCAGCTTATAAAAATAAGAGAAATTAGAACCATGCTTAATAGGAATGAGGCCTGCCAGCAATCGGAGCCAGGAATTAACCTTTTGAAATGTGACGTGAGATGGGGGTGGTGCGGGGGATGGGTTGGGAAAAAGATGAATCAGAGTGAGAAGGCAGCATTAGCCAAAGAACTGACCAATAAACAGATGCTGGGCACTTAACAAACTAGTAACTCCATAACTAATGGAAAGGAAGCTATTTTCAAGTCAATTTTTTAAAATTCCTGTCTCTTGGAGGCTGAGGAGCAGTCATCACTGGGGACCTTGACAGCTGAGATTACATGCCAATGCATCAGCTGCTGGAACTCAGTCACTCCCTTGATCGTAAAACAGCACTCATCACAGTACCTGCCCATGTATTATTGGTATGGGCCCCAACAAGTGTTTGAATTTCATCACTGTCCCAGGTCCTTCTAAAGACTTGGATCTTCATGATGCATACACATGATGAGTATATTAGTAAGAGAGCATGCACACATAAGATGTAATGAATTAGTGGGGTGGAGGGACATCCAAGCTTGTATCTGAGACCTGAATTATTAATGCAGAGATAAATTGTACACAGAGAAGAGAGAGTAAAATAAAAGGGGAAGGGAACAAGCTCCTCATATCCTTACTCTTCAGTCCTTAACCTAGATAAAGGAATGGGAATTAAGTGTGGTCAAAATCTATTTTATACAACCTCATCTGTTTACATTGACTGTCTCTTCTGCCAAAGGGCGCACATTGCAGGAAGAAGAACTATGTGTATTCTGGGAAATGAAATCAATGTGCCAATATTTGACTGAAAATGACAAGGCCAGAAGGGCAGTTGGACAGTTGTGTCTTTCAAATTGTTCTGCATACATTTTCCCAGGCTCTAACAGCAACATTTATCTGGGGGAAGGCAGCCCCTGCCTTTGTACTCCAGGTGCAGGCTTACAATGAGTCTCCTTAGTCATCCAAACATAAAGAGCTGTTCTCACTGTTCCCACCCTTCCCGCTGGCCTATAGGAGTGGGACTAAACAGTATGTCTATCAGAGACAGCCCTGGCAGTCACGCAGATCTCTCTGGACAGCTTTTGGGACTTGCTGAGGTTCTTCTTTCACAGACAGAAGAGCGGCACTGTACCTGTGTCTCAGCTGCAATATTGTCCCTGGCAAGTCCTTTAAGACTAAAACACAAAACAACTACTGATGTAAAAGGGACATAAGACCTCATGAAATGGGATTATCGGTCGAATTCAGAATTGACTCAGCAGCTCCCATTAGTGACAACATTAAATTCCCAACAAGTAGTCAGCGATTAGACTAAAGGGGGATGGATGTGTCTGGGCTGCTGAGGCCCCTCTGGCTCTCCATTTCTAAAAAGTCATTGACCACTTTAGACACCAGAAGAAATGGGATGAGAAAGGGGGTGACTTCGGTAGCAGGGTAAGACTGAGTCTTACCCATCACGTTTTCTTGTGGAGAATAGTCTGCACTTTTTAATCAACTGGACTTCCCAGGCATGGTTTGTTGGTCAGCACTGCGGTTTTGTGGCCCTTCTATCTCTGTGTTGGCATTGCCACTCCTAAACACCTCCTTCAAAGTTTCCAAAACTTTGTCCCTTTGTCATCATTAGTAATATATCCTTGGAGCCGAAACTGGTTTGGCTTAGTAGTAATATATCCTTGGAATTCAGTGGATTTGGTTATTTACTTATTGGTTTAAAAATATCTATATAAATTTTTTTTATTAGACACTTGGCTCCTATGTTCATCAGTGCTACTTGCATACTATTATAAACATGTTCTACTGGTTACTTGTATAATTAAGGAAAATTTCTTCCTTTAATGTCAAACCTTTATTAAGTACCAAATGACTTTCTTAGAGAGGCAATTGGTAAGATGAAGAATGTGGGTAAGAATAAGGTTCTGGAGTCAGACAGTGGGGTTCACTCTTTGCTCCTGTCACTTAAATAGTTGTGGATTTGGGGAAAGTTACCTCACCTCTCTAAGACTTTCTCCTCATCTATAAAATGAGCATGACACTATAGCAATCTCTCTAGTAAGGTCTGTTGCGAGGCTTCCATTACACATTTGGCACAAAATAAGAGCCCAGTATTATTACTAAAAAATAAAGCATGGACCGTAATCTTGTGGAATTCATAGTATATAAGGAAATCAATCACTTAAAGATAAATAATGATATCAGGACAAAAGTGCTACAATAGCCATGAAAAAACATCTAAGAAAGCATAGATGAGGTAGCCATTTATTTTTTTCAGAAAGGATCATGAGGCTCAGCAAGGAAGTATTGTTTGCTCTCACTTGAGAAGTGAAAGGAGAAGGTTCTAGGCAGAGGAAACAGCAAGAGAAGAGTTAGAGAGCCATGAAGCAGGAGAGGATGTAGTCAGGAGTTTAAGAGCCCAGACCACACAAAGGGATGCTGGCTTTCTGAACTTTGGGAAGGATTAACTTCTGTTTATTTCTGAGAGGCCTGCTGCATAATCTAGTTAGAGTCAGGATGGACATTTTTCTTTAGCCTGATGACCCATCTTTTGCATAAGATGAGCTGGCCAGGAAGGTAAGTGTGAAACATGTTATGGAAGAACTGAGGCAATGGTTACTTACCCAACATTTCTGTTTGTCACATTGGTTAAGTCAGCACAATCCAATCAAACTTGGTTTGTAACTCACTGACTTTTCATTCAAGAGCACCACATCCTAATTGTGTACATTGTCACTCGCTAAGTCAGACAAGGAAGAGAGAGAGAGAGAGAGAGAGAGAGAGAGAGAGAGAGAGAGAGAGAGAGAGAGAGAGAGAGAGAGAGAGAGGCTTCCTGGTCATATTTACCTTGAAATTGTTTATTCACTTGTTCATTTGTTCACAGAACATTTTATGTGTCACACCAACCCTCTCAATTTGTTTGGTCCGCCTGATTCTCCAGAAGGTCAAAGGATGACTTGTTCATCATAATTATTGAACACAGCTTGTTTTAATTTTAGATTTAATGCCTGTGTAATATTTGTTTCTTTGCCCTTATGTGAAAGTGTACACTAAAAACTTACACAACTTCCTTTATGTAGAAATTTATAAAAATGGAAATATTTGAAGCAAAAGTCAGAAGAGTTTTCTTTCTCTCTGAGTTCAGGAGGTCTCAGCTTTTGAGGAGAGGGAAGAATAAAGCTTGACCAATGCATAGTTGAAGCATACAGACAAATCAAGAAAAGTTTCAAATGAAAAGATGATGACTGAGCCAAAGCTTCACACATTCTCTCAGTGTTATTGAAGAAACATGTCTTAGTCTACTTATTATAAATGTCCTTAAAAATTATTTTTTAGTTATTTTAGGAATAACCTATTCCTAAATACTAGAGTCCCGGTGCATGTAATTCATGCATGGGGATGGGGTGTTCCTCAGCCCAACCTGAACCCACTCCAATTTGGGACCCCTCGGGGGATGTGTGACTGCCAGTTTAGACCCAATCCCAGGCAGTCAGACATCCCTCTCACAATCCAGGACTGCTAGCTCCCAACTGCTTGACTGCCTGCCAGCCTGATCACCCCCTAACCACTGCCATGCCAGCCTGAACAATGTCTAACTGCTTCCTTATCAACCTGGTCGACCCTAAGTGCCCTCCCCTAACAGCTTGGTCACCCTTAAGAGCCCTCGCCTGCTGGCCTGATTGCCCCTAATGGCCTCTGCCTTAGACCCCACCACTGTGGCTTTGTGCTGAAGAATGTCCAGATGGATGTCCAAAAGAAGTCTGGTCTAATTAGCATATTACCGTTTTAGTGGTAGAGATAAATATATGCCCCCCAAAAGTTATATTATTTTACATGCTTTAAATTACACAGTACATATTCAACCTCTTTTACCCTGTTCCCCAACCCCCCAAATATATCATTGATTTTTTTCACAGAAAGTAAGGGAGTGGAATGGAGAGTTAGAAACAACGATGAGAGAGAAACATTGATAAACTGCCTCCTGCACACCCACAACTGGGGATGTGCCTGTAACCAAGATACATGCCTTTGACTGGAATCTAACCTGGGACCCTTCAGTCTGCAGGCCGATGCTCTATCCACTGAGCCACACACACACTTCTTCTTTTTTACTTTTTAGATTATCCACATTTATAGATATGGCATTAATTCATTTTTCCATTAACTTTTTTTTTTTTTTAAGCAGACATGACTGTCCTAAATTGTTTATTAGGTTAAAATTTTACAAACATTACTTATATTAGCGGTAAAGGTGGGAGAGTATTGCACCTTCTCTAAGCTGCATGTCGAGAACCACCATTATTATGGTGGAACTTATGGCTCTTCCTTCCCATCACACCTCTGCTGCTGTTGCTGCATGCAGCACAAGCCTCAGCTGGCCCTGATTATCTGAGCCTTGGTGGCTGGGCAGCTTCCATTTGAGGCTTTTCTGGGCCCTGGGCCAGCCCTGGGCAGGCAGGAGACTGAGGTACTGGGCACCACCATCTTGTGGCTATGGGTGCCTCCATCTTTTGTGAGGGTGTGATGATCAATTAGCATATTCCCTTCTTACTGGTTGTGGTTGCTGCCATCTTTGTGAGGGCCTAATGGTCAATTAGCATATTTCCTCTTTATTAGATAGGATAAAACATGGTCCTAATGTCTGGTCTCAATTCTTCCTGGGTAGCAACTTAAATAATTCCCAGGATTATTCCTTACAATTGATCCCTTCTTTTATCCTTCATCTTTGGACTCTAAGAAATGTCCTCAGACTAAAAGTATGAAATATTTCTGTACTTAATTTTTTCTAGCACAATCCTATTATTCCTTTACAGATGTTTATGGCTCCACCCATCTATACATAAGGAAATATAGTACCTTCACCCTTTTTCCATCCTTACTTCTTCTTATATAGGGTTAGATAACTAGAAAACAACTAGCCCAGCACCAGGCAAAAAATAAATGTTGTTGAAAGAATGAATAAATAAATAAATAAATGAAATTAACTCCTTAAGTGAAAAATAGTTGAGATAGTTTTTTTTATTCTTCCCTTTCATTGTTAGCCCATACTTTATTTTAATTTTTTAAAAAAGATAAATAAAATACACAATAATTTGAGGCTACTTTCCTAAGGTCTATATTTAGTGAGATTCCAGGGATTGAATTTCACAAGTTTTTAGTCCATATAAAGGTATGCCAAAAACTTCATATTTTTTTTGAACTCTGAATCATTTATTTGTTTGTCATGTAAGTGCTCACCCAGAAGTGATTTTTGACAAAAATCTCCCTGTATACACTTGGCTAATCTTGACTGGTATAAACAGTTCTTGTCATGTGAATTCCTATTTGGGAACATGACATAGCTGGTGAGACATAGCTAGTTTGTTCATTGCCTGGTCTCATTTTTCAAAGTGTCTCTCTGGAGTAAACTTAGAAATAGGAAGTCATCGTGTCATGCAGGGCCTGTTCTGTCATGTTTCTAGATCTCCCAACATTTCTTCCTAGGCCTAGAAAGGCTTTTGCTTGTCCGGTGAACTGCTTCAATGCTCAAAAGTGTTAGCCCCAATATCCCAGCAACAAAACATATGTCCTCTTCTGGTTCTCCCTTCTTTCCTGGTACTCAATTATAATTATTATAATAATTGCTGTGAATTATTTGTGTCTTTGTTTCTCACTAGACTCTCATAAGGCACAGTGTGTGTCTTACTCTTCTACTAACTTTGGTGTCCAAAATAGCAACTAATACTTATTAGAACCTCCGTACATTTTTAAAAAATAAAGTTCACACACATCAAAATCTTCTTTTTAAAATGTACAATTCAGTAGTTTTTAGTTTATTCACAAAGTTGTGCAACCATTACCATTCCATAATCCCATAATATTTTTATCACCCTCAAAAGAAACCCCATACCCAATAGCATTGCCTTCCCATTTTTACCCTCCCTCCAGTCCCTGGAAACCACTAATCTGTTTATTATCTTTATAAGTTTGCCTATTCTGGATATTTCAAATAAATGGAATCATACAATAATATGTGGCTAGTTGTGTCTGGATTCTTTCACTTATCAAAAAGGTTTCAGGTCCATCCATGCTGTTGCAAATGGTAAGAGATCTTTCTTTTTTTACAGGACCTGGAGAGAATTATGCTAAGTGAAATAAGTCAGTCGGAGAAAGATAAATATTGTATGACCTCATTCATTTGTGGGATATAATGAACAACACAAACTGATGAACAAAAGTAGATCCAGAGACCTAGAAGCATTGAACAGACTGTCAAACCTCAGAGGAAAGGCAGGGGAGGGTGGGAAAGGGGGACAGGAAAGTGATAAACCAAAGGACTTGTATGCATGCAGATAAGCATAACCAATGGACACAGACACTAGTGGGGGGGAAGGCATGTCCTGGGGGTTGGGGGGGGGGGGGATGTGGGAGCGGCTGGGGAGAGGTCAATGGGTAAAATAGAAGACATAAGTAATACTTTTAACAATAAAGAATTTAAATGAAAAGAAAAATGCTCCCCAGATTGCTGTAAGCTTTTGATTAATTTCCAGAGTTCTAAAAAAGTTTATAGCAATCTGAGGAGCATTTTTTCTTTTTAAAAAAAATGGTTGATCCTTATAAGAAAAGCAAACTTTGTAGATATTTAATTTGCCCTCTCCTCGCCCCTACCCCTCCACTGCTCCAGCTCTGTGGTAGCCTTAAAGCCCAAGAGTTTCAATTACAGTGCAAACCATCAGTCTGGTAGCCCCTAGAGGAGACAGGATGGAACTGGAGCTCCTAGGAAGCCACCTTCCCAGAGAAGTGTCACCATTTGACCTTTTTGGTGGTTCTATGAAAGACTCCACTTCAAAGCTGTCTTTATTTGACCTGTTGCAGAGCTTTCCCAGTGAAAACAGCCTTTTCCTGAGGGCATTTGACAAAGACAATCATAGATAATTATGGCTGCTTAAGGCAATAGATAGCATTTGGGACAAACAACAAGCTATTTACAAATCACTTATAAGGGTTTAACACACAGTATATAAATGGCTCCCCCAACAATAAAAAGACAAACAATTTAAAATTGGATAAATGATGTGAAAATACACTTATTCAAAGAAGATATATGAGTGGCCAATAAGCACTTGAAAAGATGCTTAACATCATTTTTCGTTAGGTAAAGGGAATCAAAACCACAGTGAGGGGAGTGTGGCAAAATGTGCAAAGGGGGTCAAAATGTACAAACTTTTAGTTATAAAATAAATAAGCCATGAGGATGTAATGTCCACCATGGTGTCTATAGTTAATAATACTGTATTTCATATTTGGAAGTTGCTAAAAAAGTACTTCTTAAAAGTTTCCACCATAAGAAAAAGAAATTTTGTAATTATGTGTGGTGGCGGATGTTAACTAGAAGTATTATGATCGTTTCACTCTGTATGCAAATATGGAGTCATTGTGCTGTGCATCTCAAACTAATAACTGGTATATGTCAATTTTACCTCAATAAAAAAGAAGTCATGAGACCTTATTCACATCCACTTGTTTATTGTCAATCAGACAATAAACGAGTGTAGAGAGGATTTTGAGAAATTGGAGCTCTCATCCACTGCAGATAGGGTTGTAAAATGGTGCAAAAACTTCAGCAAACTGTCAGTTTCCAGATCTTGACTGTTATAAATAATACTGCTAGGAATATAGGGTCACATATATTCTTTCAAAATGGTCCCTCAGAATTCTTAGGGTATATTCCAAGAGGTGGAATCGCTGGACCAAAAGATAGTTAATTTTTGAGGTAACTCCATACTGCTTTCCATAGTGGTTGTACCAGTGCACTAGGTTTCTCTTTTCTCCACATCATCACCAGCACTTGTTTGTTGATTTTATTTATTTGATTTATCTGCTACACCCTGAAGACTCTGGGTTAATTAAGCCCTGGAACTGACTGCTATAGCAGGAAGTGAGGTGGGACAGAAGTAGTTCTCAGTATTGTGGTGCTTCATATTAGCGGTCCAGATTTTTATTTTTGCTCAAATATGGATGGCACCACTTGTTGCATTTCTAGGTCTTTCAACCATGATCTTTGATCGTGTTTAGAATTATATACTTTTGTTCTTATCTTTTTGCCTAACTTGGGCAGCTATCTTGCCTTGAATTCAGACTCTGTGAACCCCTTGCCCAATTATTTTTGTATTCACTCGATTTTTTTCTGTGCAAATATCTTAATAAATTTTAAACTCAAATCATAACCCTTAGTGTTCTTGATCTTTCTTGACCATCAGTCTTCGGGTACATTTATCTGATCTCTTGCCCAACTACTACTCTGTATCTTCACTTAGTAGATGATGCTAAACCTCATTCCTCCTTTGCCACCCTGCAATGACACTTCCTCAGCAAGATATAAAAATCTCCAAATACGTAAGTCCTGTGGTGCGACCCACAAAAGATTATGTAATCAGCCTTTTGGAGACTAAATCTTCCTGACCCCTAGAATCCAACACACTCCATGAATATGTTTTAAATAGGTTGTTTGTAAAGCAAACATTTGTATATCAGGTTACTCTAATTCTGGAAATAGATCTCCCCAGAGAAAAAAATGATCCTTGTCTTAAAAGATAAACTATAGTACATTAAAATTTTGAAGAGTTTATTTGAGCAAATGTTTATTTGAATTGGGCAGAGACAAACCAAAAATGGTTGTGAGCTATGTAGTGGCAGAAGGTAAGGGAAGGGCTTTGTAGAGCAGATGCAGAAGCAAGCAAGAAAGTTACTTGATTAGCTATAGTTTAAGTTACTGCCTTATTTGGGAAAGTGTAGTTGGCTGTGATATGTTGTTAAGTTTTGATTTCTTAACCTTAAGGCATTTATAGGAATTTATTCTGGCTTAGGTTTTAGTTTGCTCCCTTAGGCTGCCAACACATTAAAACCATCTTGTCCAATAGGATTTTTGTTTACTTATTTTATCACTTACATATATTTAAAATTTCCTACTTTGGGTCCCTTGAAAATGCTTTTGTTCTTGTTATTTTATTGTATCAATTCAGACTGTACCATTTCTTCTTCTCTTTCTCCTCCCCAAACTTCTGCCTCCTGTGTCAAACCAAAAAGAAGTTAATGGGGGGAAAAGGAGACATATGTAATATTTTTAACAATGAATAATTTTTTTAAAATAAAAAAAATGTATTCAATCTAGTTAAATAAATAAAATTATTATTTTGGAGTTCTTCTTTTAATTGACAGATTGCTTTGCTTTTCAGTATCTATGAGAGAACCAAGTAAACATAGTCAACTGCATTTAATTCACCTATGCAATCCAGAACCTAATGGACTACTATCTAATTATCTTCATTGTCACAATAAGAGTTCACCCAGATTACCTGCCTATTTCTTTATCAGATACTTTATTTTTACCTTACAATCTTTTCATTTTTGCTTTATAGAATTTATGAAATAGCTAAATTGGCATTATGGTTTTCAGTTTTGTACCCTACTCCAAATTTTTGGGGAGAGGATGGCTATCTATATGGAGTTGTTTTTTTTATCAGATTTTATCAAGCATCCATTACTTAATGTCTAGCATATAAAAATACTGCTGGTTTATTGCTGCAGAAACCATTCTCTTTTTCCTTTTAAAAGTCATCACCTGGATTCACTTCAACTACTTTACAGGAGATACTGAGCCCCTCGTTCTGTTTCTCTAAGGATTTATTTGTATTTCAGTCAGAGGTATGATCAGGAGACCTGGACAAAAATTTATGATACAAATTACCATCTTCAATCTTAAATTTGTATATGGCCAAAACTGCTAAATAACTGGTGTTAAGCAGGATTGGTTTGTGGTAAAGGTCCTTAGGCTGTTCATAAATTAATAATTCTCTCTTTCCTTTTTCTCTCTGCCTCCTCTCTCTTCTCCCTCTCTTCCTTCTCCTCCTTTTTTGAAAAATATTTTTATCAATTTCAGAGAGGAAGAGAGTGGGAGAGAGATAGAAATATCAATGGTAAAAAAAATGAAATATCAATGGTGAGAGAGAATCATTGATTGGCTGACTCCTGCATGCCCTTCACTGGGGATGGAGCCTACAATCCTGGCATATGCCCTGACTGGGAATCAAACTGTGACCTCCTGGTTAATATGTCAACACTTAACAACTGAGATACATGGCTGGGCCTACTCCCCCTTTCAGTGCTTATATAATCAGGCCAGTACCTTAGAAGATGAACAAGCCATATTTTCCAGATGGTGACAGTGAGACATGGAAAACTGGGACCAATCTCATTCTGATAAATTCAGCAGGTCAGAAAGGAACAGATGAGACAAGCATATCTGTGTGCTTGTCAAAGTTCTCACACAATTATGATTTAGGATTTGCTATAGTTCATACTATTGGTGGGAATTCACATTTTAGCCTTCATCCAAATAAATAAACTTGTGGGTGGTGGGTAAAAAAGTGACTTTTAAAAAACCAATACATTCTACACACTGTGGTTTTTATTTGTTAAGTATTGCTAGTCAAATTAAGTAAATGTCAAGTGTTTCTCAGGACTCTAGTGATAAAAATAAAATTACTTTGTAAGCCCAAAGGTGCTGCCACAAGCATTGAAACCTGTTTAGTTTGGATGCTAGCAATTGCAACATGGAACATGGAAACTCTCCCAGCAAAGTCCTTTTCTAAGATCCTTGGTGTAAATTAGAACATGATGAAGAGATATTGGAATCATTGTCTTTTGTCTTTGGATTTTATGCCTTATAAAGTCAGATCTAACTGCTCATAGAAACTCCCTGAGATCTGAGATTTGGATTAATATTTTTTAATAGAATGAAGAAAAGATGCCAATGATTAGCCTTCAATTTCTATTATGATATCCAAAATATATTTAGAGACGAGCAACAAAACCTATCAGCTTTGAGACC
Source organism: Pipistrellus kuhlii (assembly GCF_014108245.1). NCBI lineage: Eukaryota > Metazoa > Chordata > Mammalia > Chiroptera > Vespertilionidae > Pipistrellus > Pipistrellus kuhlii. Next base: position 45,923,710 of record NW_023425404.1, read on the forward strand.
TATTATCTAAAGAACATTAAAAAAAAAATCCCAATAGTCTCTTATTTGCTCATATAGAAAAATATTATGAGTTTGTCATTTAATTTGATCAGTACCTTTAAAATTCTTCAAATGGTGCCAAGAAGTTTAAACAAAATAAGATACTAATCAGAAGAAACTTCCTACACATATTATTAAATCTGTACACTTCTGTCTAGTGTTTTTATTGGAAATGAACTGAACAAGGAGAACTAAATCTGTTAGGTGTTATCTAAGACAACGTTGCTAGTTTACTTTTAACCTTCACACAGAGCCACAGTTTTGATAGAAGACATGATTATTTAATCATGATCCTATGTTTTTAATTAGACTCTTGCCAAATATACACCACAACTTTCTTTTCAGCTATTCTGGCAAGGGCACAGAATCATAAATCAACACATGACACCATTTGGTTCTCTTGGCTTAAGGAGTTCACACAACTCACTTTGATATTGCTTATAAGTTAAAGATGGCAACTATTCTTTCCACAGTTTTAATGTCTTATTGAGCCATTGCATGGCTCACATCCTAGTCATGAGAATGGAGTCTTCTTATTCTGATATGGAAACTAATCTTCAGACAAAAGTCACATCTAAATACTTGGTGTATGTCTATGTTGCTTATAGTTTCAAGATGCCAAATAATCATGTATCTCCTCCTAAATTGCTTCTATCATCCTTAAGAGTTGGTAATTTCTATAGAACACAATCTGCTCTACATAGAGTCAAAATCCTTCATGGAATTCTTTGAACAGCACTGATTAACACCAGCCCGAGACACCCTATTTGTCCTGAGTCCTTCTGCATGTAGAACCCAGCTTTGTCGTTTTTCTCTCTCATATAAACATAACCCTAGGCCTGGACTTGATTTCTTTCCTGCAGATAAAACAAAACAAAACAAAACAAAACAAACATAAGGGGAGCTCTGGAGACAAACTGGCCTTACTTGAGTCACCAGCAGGGGCAGGCCTAACTCAGGGGACCAGTGATAGCACTGTGCTCTCTGGATCATGGGCACTGATTATCCAGCTATGGAACCTTTAGCCGCTGAGAGCTGGTTGTGCAGGGATCCCACTGCTGCTCCTGTCCCAGCCCTCCCACATAGTCCACAGTGCTCCATGAAACAAATACCCAACCCATCATCATTCAGAAATAGTCACAGTTTGAATCAATTCAAGCCTGGAAATGATTCCTGAGTCATTTGGGTATGGATAAGGAACTCATTAAATGAAAATTCAAACTGGTTCAAATATTGGACCAATTAGAGTCAGATACAAACTACATACTAAAATGGTTTTAGATTTTAATCCCTTCAGATACTGAGCAGATTCAACTCAGTAAAAACATAAGTATTATCCAAGTATTTGGAGAATAATAAGTGTCTCTTACCCATCTTCCCTGTTTCTCTCACATGCCTATCTCTCATAGCTGTTCAACATGGTTGTGTTGTCTGAAAGACACTCTGGAGCTGTTTTTTTGTTTTGTTTTGTTTTGTTTTTTGTTTTTTGTTTTTGGCCCATGTGGGTCAAGATACCATCCACACACTACCACTAACAAGGCACAAGGAGCTCCATCACTCATTGGCTTTTTAAAGCATCTCTTACTGGAAAGAACTGGATCGAAATCTGTCTTTCCTTGGATACTTGTTTGTGTATTTTCAGAAGCTGACAGAATTCCAAGGCTTAAAGAATTACAGGGGTCAAGAAAAGCCAGGGTCGCAATCACTGGAAACCAGAGCACTTCAAGAAACCCTGCACTCCTTTGAGTACAGGCCAGGGAGAGAGAGATTGCCCCATTTACCTCATATTTATAAGGTGTCTCTTATTTGAGTCTGAGTTTTCTGCTCTGTTCCATTCTCAGCTTAGTAAACCAGTGAGAATTAAAGGAAAGAAAAAGAAAAAAAGAGAAGACAAGTGAGGTAGACTAGGCTATCCTTCCAAGTGAAAAGTGTTTGTAAGGAAAAGCCATTCAGATGGCTGACTTTGGGGAAAATGTGAGGTAGATGAAAGGTGCCTAAGGGCGGTGGTTCTTAAATTTGGTTGGCCCCAGGCTCACTGAGCCATAGTATCTTTGGATGAAGTCCTAGCCTTTATATATATATAATTATCATCAATCTTTAATACCTACTCACACTGTGCAGAAAATACTACCCCATCTGCAGGATTGATTCTCATCTTCCAAATAGACAAGGTGGACCCCAATCAATCACACTTAGCAAAGTCAGAATTGGCTCACTATAAACAACATAGAAAATACAGAGATCACTATACTGCTGCTCTTATTTAGCTCCAGACAGCACTGGGAGAGAATTCCATATGCTCAGACTGCCTAGTGATGCTTTGGCCAGTGGCTATGGCATATCAAGCTGGGACTGTGCCTCTGTTGGGACAGGCTGATCTTGTTTTGCTTGCTAGCTTCCCCTAACTAATCCAAAGCCATGCAAGTCTCACTGGTTTGTGCAGGTTTCAAGCCTCAGTTACCCATACACAAAAGGTTATGCAAGCAACCTTCATTTGGTCACTATGTAAGGACCTAGGGGACCCAATAATTTAATTAAATGAAAATAAAATGGAGTATTCCTTGGAATCCCCCCACACACTTTTTTTTTTTTTAACTATAATTGAAAAAGCAGCTACATAATCTATGTAAAGTGGTAGGCAAAGCACAGATTCTGTGTTGAGGGATCTTCAATCTTCATTGCTTCCAGGGATACATCTCTTCCAATATAGAGCAAAAAGTCCAGTACTGTTCCCTCTTGAATTGCCCTTTCAATTTAGCCTCCCAGGGCTTTTAGTGCTAGCAGAGTTGCTGGTTTCCCAGAAACTGGATTGAGTCCAGGGCTGAGCTCACTAAGACTGCAGGAAATTCAACTCATGCTAAATGATTTGTGATGTCTACCCAGCCTGAGCTAGATGCAAGCCAGAGACTCAAGAAGCCAAAGGTTCCATGTCCTTCCACTGTCCTCTGGAGTCATATTCTTTCTGCATTGCAGTTTCACTTGATGTTTCCCAGAGATAGTCCACAGAATCCAAACTCTTCAGCTAAGCTTTGAGACAAGACTGAGTCAGGGAAGGCTAGGTCAAATCTGGTGCTCTCTTTCCTCACCTATACCTTTCTCACTGTCTCTTCACACTTCTTAACCTCTTTTTGCATTTATTTTACTTTCAGTTTATGATTTATTTTCTAGGAAAAGCCAATAGGCTTAGATTGACTGCCACTGATCCCTTTATGTCTTAGTCCCCAACACCTGGCTCAGCATCAGAAATGTTTTGTGATTCCTAGGCCCCATCCCATGCTGCTATATGAGAATCTCTGTGGTGGAGCCAGGTATCAGGGTTATCTTCAGTGTCTTCGGTGATTACATAGCACTCTTAGTATTCTACTCCCACCAGACTAGATTCATCTCTCTGCTGTTCCAGACTGAGAATTGAGTCTTCCAACTTATAACCCTTCATTTGCCACTAAATTTCCTTTATGACCTTGCCTAAGTCACTTAATTCTCATGGGTTGAAGTTCCTTATCTACAAGGAGGTGGGAGTGGGATGGAGATTATATCAGTGATTGTCAAATCTAACTCCACATGTTCACTTTTGGAGCTTTTAAAATTTCTGGATATAGTGATTCAGGTTTCTTTTTGTATCCTCCCCCAGCAATCACCATTCCACAACCCTTCTGAAGCTTGGCAGTCTGAAACTAAGATGACAAAAGGAGATATATATTGTATATAATCTTTTAGCATACTGACATATGCAAGCCATTCTTGTAGGTGGTTGTTCTTGACAAAGTGAAAGGTCTTATAGTCTTTTATAATCACCTTGAAGTTGGACTAGAGAACGAATGCTTCTTCAAAGCTTATTTTCTGCCTCCCCTCCAGTTACAGAATCTGGAGCCCTCCCAGCTCAACCAGAGGTCAATGATTCCATTTCAATGGGAGGTGAAGGGAGGTTTGGCAAAGTATGTAATTTGAAAGGCCTTGGGAGAGGGAAAAAGGAAAGAAGGCTCCAAAGAAGGAGCTATCTTTGCTGATTAGAAAGGAGGTGGTATATGAAGGCCAACAGAGATAAGATCCCAAATATATTGAAGGAGAGAGAAGTAGAGCTATCCAGAATAGAGTGAGAAAATCCACTTCAGGCTCTCCACTGTTTTGTTCTGTTGCATGGGTTGGAATGTTCCACTCAAATTCAAAGAGCTACAGTCTTCTGGATACTATGCAAGTGTGGTAAGATCTTAAGGTCTTTTGATAATAGAATGTACTAATGTATACATACTATGGTATACAGGTGATGATTTTTGGAGATTTAATATTTAATAGATCTGGAATGGAACCTAAGTATCTGTACATTTTTTAATATCTGTAGGTGATCCTGACACACAACCAATGCTCAAATTTATTTTGAGTTGATTTTTATCTTTTCTTTTGACTTGTCCAATTTCTTATTATTCTCCCTCGTACCACCCAAGTCTCTCCTGCCTTTGTGGGAAAAGATACCTCTTTCCCAAGTCAGACTCCTTCCTGCTCTAGGGCATGTGGTTTGGCAAGCAGAGCACAAGCTGTATTGAAGTCTAATTGCCCTTTGGATAGGTGCCTTGTGTAGGTCACAACTTGCACAACTGTGACCAAAGGAGGAAAAAGACAATTGGCTCTGTAGGTGGCAGATTGATTGGAGTTTCAGTCACAACTTCCACTTTCTAACTGTTTGAACTTAAGCAAGTGGCCTAATCTCTTTGAACCTCAGTTTGATTCTATGACAAAGAGGGATAAAGATGCCTACTAAAATGACCAAATCCCATGGTAATACTAAATCTTCCAAATTGATTCTAAGGCCTCATTTGACTTATGAGCAGCATTTGACCCTTGTGATTATTTCCATCTTGCTGAACTATGTCTTCTCTTTAGCTTCTGGGCACAATTTCCTCTTCATTCCTTCTCGGCTCTGTGGCCATTATTTCCATCCTCCTTTGCTCATTTATTTTCACTTTCCCAACTTCTAATTATTGGAGTGCTTAGGACTCAGTCCTCAAACCTTTTTACTTACCAGTTTACCCTGATTACCTAGGTAATCTCATCAATCCTATGACTTAAAATACCATTTTATGCTGATGATTATCCAAAGGACCCCCAACTATAATCTTTCCCCAGAACTCTAAAATCTTAAATCAAATTGCCTAATCAACGACCCCATTTGGGTAAATAATAAGCACCTCAAACTTAATATGTCTAAATCAAACTCTTCATTTTCTTCCCCAAACTTATTTTTTTCCACAACCTTCCTGACCTCAGTATATAGCCTCTTTACTAGTTTTTTAGGCCTAGAGGTTCTTCATTTCACTTCCAATCCATTAGCAAATCTATAGGCTCTACTTTAAGTTATATATAGTACCTGGTCGCCACTGCTATGATCCTAGTTTCCTCCTCCATAATCTCTCTCTTCAGATATTACAAAACAGGAGTAAGTGATCTCCTCCATCCATAGTTTATATTTACCATAGCATCCACAGAGAAGAGTCAAAGTCCTCCCACAACTTCCCTTCTCATCTAGGATAAAATCACAAAGTTTCCCAGAGCCTCGTGAGGGTTAACATGACATGCTTCACTTCTATTATCTCTCTGATTTCATAGAACATTTAGCAACTTGTTCACTCCTCTCCAGATATACAAGCCTCCATGTTAGACTTCAAACATGCTACGTGTTCCTGCCTTGGGGCCTTTGTTTTGCCTACCACTTCTTAAGGAACACTTTCTTTCTAGATCATCAACTTACTTCATTCCATTCTTTGCTCAAAAGTCACCTTATCATAGAGTACTTCCTTAACTTAAAACAGGACATTATTCCAACTCCCACAACTCTTTATTTCCTTGTCTAGTTTCATTTTTTCTTCATAGAATATATCTCCACTCGCCATATATATAATTTGCAAATTTGTTTGTTGTCTGACTCATCTCACTTGGAATTAAACATGTAAGAGTACCTATATTCCCAACATCTAGAACAGTGCCTGGAACATAGTGCAGGGCAAATAAATATTTGTTAAATTAATACATGAAAGGATATCAGTGACAGAACAAATGAGATAATGTATAGGAAGGGTTTAGTACATGTCTGACACTTACTAGTACTCAGTAACTCTCTACTTCTAGCTTTTGTCTCTCCCCCAGAATATTTATTGACTTTCCCCTCTAAGCCACTCAGTCCACTAGATGATGAGAGAAAATGGTTCTGCTACAAACTCACATTCTAGTTGCTATATGCTAATGGGAGATTCTACCAGAAGTAACCATCAGACAATGCATTAAGAGCTGCAAAAGAGACATTACACTATGAAAGCTAGGCACTAGGATAGTTAAGGAAGGTTTCAAAAGAGTAGTAGCATTTAAGCTGAGCCTTGAAGGATAAATAGGTACCTTTATGCAACAAGGGGGAATGATATTACCTTCAGAGAGATCTTGAGTGAGGAACACAGAGATTTGAACCTACCCTGCTAAGAGCACACAACTTCTTAGCTCCTTAGTTTAAGAAGAAGAAAAAAAAAAAGAAAACACACACACACACACACACACACACACACACATACACACACACACACACAGCAAAGTGAAATGCAGAGAAAGTGTGGAAATTAAAGCACAATTTTATGAATGCTGTCTCCTCACCTTAATATAGACCACCATATTTTTCAGAGTTCTCATACCTTTTATGTTTCTTTTGGCCCTACAACTTATCAATAGGCCTGATTCCTTTATGATAGCGCCAAAGAAGCTAAGGCTGAAATTAAATAAATCATCTGGCCAAGGCCACACAGAGGATTAATGGAGGATCTAGACTTAGAACCCAAGACTCCTGCCTGGTTGAATCGCTCTTATGTATCCAATTATAACATATTTCTGCAATATGAAGTGAAAGGCAAATGATTATCTTCTCCAACTACTTAAAAATATCTCCAAAATGGCATTCTGAATCAAAGCATTTCATGTTTTGTTTTGTTTTTTTCTGAATTGGCAATATCCAGCTGTCATTTATTGAGAGCCTATATGTTATTCTACCAGTTTTCACAACAACCGTCTAGTTACTAGTAGTTATTGTTATTATTTTGTAAATGAGGAAGTTGTCACTTTAGTAGGTTTTAAGTAGCTAATTTGTTTAATATATTTAATAAAAAAGAGGCAGCACCACATTTTAGTAATCTGATTTGTTTGATGCATTGCCCATTATTTTCAACTCTGCTTACATTTCTGAGCTGAAATCTAACCAAATGTGCAAGTCAATCTTCTATTTGCTTCCTCTGGGTTATCTATATGGCGGGATATGGCATTCTTGGCCTTGCACATGTTCTGCAGAATTGTTTACTTACTAGAAATTTCATCTTTCATTGTAACTTTATATTTATACATTTTTCTAGCCAAATTATACCACATGTACTCATGTACTATTTTTCTGCTTTTGCTGTCATATAAGTGCGGTCATCTGAATCACTCTCATGTATCCAAATATAACACTGCTAAATAGGAAAAAATGACCACCAATGGTAAAGTTAGCCTAGTCAATATGGTTAGTCTTTGTAAAATCATAAACAAAATCAGGAAGAAAATATTTTCAAGCATTTTGCTGACAGCTCTTGTATGTAATCCAATAATCACAAGGAAAATATAAAACATTTTCTTAACCTACACAATCCTTCTTAGAAAAGGAAAACAGTAAAATTCTATTAACCATAGATTTGCCTCCAAACAGGACCCTCTCATGAAGCCCAAATATGTCTTTATTCTTCAAGATGTCTTTTTGTTCTTAAATTTGGAAATGAAGATGTTGTGGTGACTTGTTTTTGTCCTGCCTTTAAAGACTCTATTGGTCAATAGATTTGTTGATGGTATCCATAGAAAGCAACCAGAAGCACTGGCCTGTGAAGAAGATACCATATGAACAGATGCAGACTTCTTATCTATTGATCCCTTGCAATGAGAAATTAGAAAATTAGCATGCTTCAGTTTTGTTTCAACTCACTTACCTTCTAGTTTCTGACTTTTGTTAGTTATATGAATTTTCCAGTTTAAAGATTGTAACAGTTATATGTTTTCTGCAATCATATTTTCATAACTGTTTGGTCTTAATTTTAAATTTAAATCTGTTTACTACATACTTTAGTTGGTTTTTGTAACCGCAGTTCTTTATCCCAAGTTTTAAATTTTGACTCATATCTTTATAAGTCTGGTTTCATTTTCAAGAAGTTTTCCTTTTTATTAAGAACAAATTATGGGTGCTATATAGTCCACAGAATTTTCATGCTCGAAATTGAATCTCAATATTACTTCACCAGGATGTGTCACAATAATCTTTTGTATTCATTTTTCAAAGTATGAAAAATACATTTTTCTGCCTACAGATTTAAATTTTAATTTCAGAAAAGTTCCTTCTGGTACGTTTTTCAATGTTTTGTTGTTTCTTTTTTAAAAATGTTCTGCAGAGACATGAAATATTTTGCATATTTTACATATATATTGTCTTCTTCATTAACTATAAATACCTTTGTTGTTGTTTTTTATTTTCTCTGCATATTTTTCTAGAGGCTGTCTTATGTTCTAAACTTAATTTTAAATTGTACTTATTATATTTTTATTATTTTATTATGATTTTTCTCTATATAATATTTTTCTTTTCTCTTCCAACTTACTCTATCAATTTGCTTATTTTCCTATGTTGCTTTATAATCTCTTTTTATTAGCTCTCATAAAGCCTTTTTAAATTTCAAATTCCTTTGAAATTAAAACAATTTATTTGAGTTAATATTTTTCTTTAGTTCATTCTTTATTTTATTTTATTTTTTGGTCTATCTTCTTGCTACTCCTTCTCCCCCTCTTTTCAGCCCCCACAACAAACACCACTTGCTCTTCTCTCCTTTCTCTCTGTTCTGTGTTTCCATGTTGGTCCTTTTCTGATGATTATATATCTGTGGTTAGAGCCAAGTATTTTAAATTTTTTTTTTTTAATTAAAGAATAGTTGGCATACAACTAACTATACAGGGTGTGGCAAAACTAGGTTTACATTTGCTCCTATGGAAAATAATGCAATAATAAATAAATAATACAATAAACTCTATGTTTCACATACTCACAACTATACACCTATTTATGCCAAACCCTGTATGAATTTCATGCATACAACATAGTGAATTGACATTTCTATACCTCACAATTCTTAAAAAACTGAATGGAAAAAAATGGGAAAGCCATAGCTTCAGATCTGTGGTGTTTCTCCTTTTTTTTTGGCGTCCCGCACGGAAAAAACGACAGGTTCCTGAGGGGAGGAGCTGGGGATTAAGAAATTGAGAAAGAAAGAGATAAGAGGCAGAAATAGATTCATAAAGCTGGGAGCTAGGTGGATGCCATCTCTCTGATGGAGAGACAGTCACGTTCACTACTAACAACACCGAACATTTATTGATTTCCTAAAGGTCAAAAGGACTTTTGGGTGTGGCCAGATCCTATTCATCAAAATCTGGGTAAGCTCTTTATTTTTTGGTATAAGATTTAGCATATCAAGACCTGGGTGAGTCAAGGTCCTATTTGTTCCTCATTCCCAGCACATGGATAAAGATAAGAAAGAAATCAGTACTGATAACAGGATTCTGCCAGTGCCCTCAGGCTCAGCTGATAAGATTTTAAAAGAATGTCCACCTGCCTTCCCAGAGGGCTCTCTACACAGATCAGTTTGTTTTACTGGAATTCCTCTCCACACCTCATTTTCCCTTTTCTCTTGAGGCCCGTTTCACCTCAGTTTTAGCCATAAAGAGGTTGAAATGAGTCATGGGAAATCTTCCCTTTCCTTCTATGTTCCTCCATACCTCCCAATCTCCACACTCAAGAGAAGATACTATAGAAAAAATTGAAAGATCTGCATGACTTTGCCTTCAGTTCTGCCTTCCTTCTTTATTGTTGTGCTGAACAGGATCTCTATGGGAAAAGTCACATACTCCTTGTGGGGCTGCCTCATACCTGTGGGTTTGATTGCTCTAATGGAAGGAACATTGAACAGACCCTTGGAACTCTGATGCTCACTTGCAGGGAAAGCTGTGTCTTGTTAGAAGTCAAGTCTGTGTAGGTCTGAAGACAAAAATGTTGGCTGTCACTGTCTTCCCACATTGAAGCTTAAATTGTAAGCTGGATTTGCCACTCTTTTTCTTTTTTTAAATATATTTTATTGATTTTTTACAGAGAGGAAGAGAGAGGGATAGAGAGTTAGAAATATCGATGAGAGAGAAACATCGATCAGCTGCCTCCTGCACTCCCCCCACTGGGGATGTGCCCGCAACCAAGGTACATGCCCTTGACCTGAATCGAACCTGGGACCCTTCTGTCTGCAGACCAACGCTCGACCACTGAGCCAAACTGGTTTCATCTTGCCACTCTTTTTCTTCCAAAGGACTGACAGAGACTGGATCAGTTTTGGTTTTCAGACTTTATGTGGAGGCATTAAACAAAATGAATGAAATGAGCTTGTCACGTTAAGTAAAATGACAATTGTTGTCAACAATAAAATCCAAGCTTTCAGGAGAAAATGAGAACTTTTGAAATCTTGTATCTACCACTGTGAACTTGACTGCTTCTCAATACATAAATCTTTTCCTGATGAGATTGGTCATGATTTTAACAAACGTGATTTTTTGATATTGCATAATAAATTATGTCAACGGTTGTAAGATTGGCATGACTAAATAAACCAATATTTCCCAAACTCATGAATGGGGGAAAAAACTCCATTAAAATTGCCTGGTAAATCAATGGATTTTAATGTAACAGAGTGTTAATTGATTCACTGTTACCTTTAATAAACTACTATCTAATGAGTTTTGGTGTAATATTAAAGAATAATATATAGAATTATCTATAAATGCTTGTGAAATAAATTTTCTACAATCTATTCAAGGCCAGATTATTTTTTCCAAATACTTTAACCTAAACAATATATAGTAACAGATGGAACATGGAGAATCCAGCTATTTTCTATTAAGCCAGACATCAAAGAGATTTTCAAAACTGTGAAACAGTGCCATATTTCTCATTATATTTTCTTGTTTTGGAAAATATAACTATTTTTATTAAAATACATAGGGTGTCCCAAAAAATGTATACACTCACTCTGAATAATTATAAAGGCAGTGTTTATTAAAACACATTTAATTTTCAGAATTGAGCTATCAACTGTTAAAGTGTATATATATTTTTTGGGACTCCCTTTATTATTTATGTTAGTATGAATTGGGGTCTTTATGGTTATTTTTAATTAAAGTAATAAATAATTATTTAATTTTTTAAATTCTGAGTACATTAAATATTGTAGATATAATGCACATAAATGAAAAATCTTTGGGGTTCTTAAGAATCCTTAGGCCAGTAAGTTTGACCATCTCTGTGATAGGTGCACAATGTAATAACGCAGTAAGTGGTACAGGAATAAAAAATTAGAAGAAACATTATGGGCTTTGTTCCAGAGTTGGATGGAGACAACAGATTGATTAGATTCAGGTGAGGTAAGCTGAAGTAACACTGTGTGGTAGGTCTGGAGGACTGTGAGTGTCAAGCAGTGAAGTTCCCTCAGATCTCTCCTTCTGCCTTACCTCTCTGACCCCTCTTCTACTATCACATTCTCCCTCCCTCCCTCCCTCCCTCCCTCCCTCCCTCCCTCCCTCTCCCTCCCTCCCTCCCTCCCTCCCTCCCTCCCTCCCTCTCCCTCCCTCCCTCTCCCTCCCTCCCTCCCTCCCTCCCTCCCTCTCCTCTCTCTCTCTCTCTCTCTCTCTCTCTCTTTCTCTCTCTCTTCTCTCTCTCTCTCTCTCTCTCTCTCTCTCTCTCTCTCTCTCTCTCTTTCTCCACATCTGAAAAGAGTTCTCGCCGAAACCAGTTTGGCTCAGTGGATAGAGTGTCAGCCTGCAGACTAAAAGGTCCCGGGTTTGATTCCAGTCAGGGGCATGTACCTTGGTTGCGGGCACATCCACAGCAGGGGTTGTTCAAGAGGCAGCTGGTCAATGTTTCTCTTTCATCGATGTTTCTAACTCTCTGTCCCTCTCTCTTCCTCTCTGTAAAAAATCAATAAAATATATTTCTTTTAAAAAGAATTCTCTGCTTTTTAAGGACTGATGATTATATTGGATCCATGTAGATAATCCACACTCAACTCCCCATCTTCAGGTCCTTTATCTTAATCACATATACAAGAGCTCTTTGTCATGTAAGGTCATGTACTCACAGGTTCTGGGGATTAAAACATGGGCATCCTTTAAGGGACCATTATTCATGGATTGGGTGGTTTATAAGCAATAGAAATTCATTTCTCACAGTTCTGGAGTCTGGTAGGTCCAAGATCAGGGTGCCAGTATGGTCGTATTCTATTTAGGAACCACATCTAATTCATGGCTGCTCACTTTGTTCTCCCTTGGTGGAAGAAGGCAAGGAAACCTCTGCAGGCCTCTTTTATGAGGGCTTTAATCTCATTCATAAAGGATCTTCCCTTAGGTCCTAATTATCTCACAAAGGCCCCACCTCCTAATACTATCACCTTGGGGGTTAGGATTCAACTCATACATTTTGGAGGTGGGGAACACAAACATTCAGACAATAGCAGTACCATGGGATATTTTTGAGCAAGAAAGTGGCATAATGACAATGATACTGAAGGGGGAAAAATCCCCCAGTGATTACCCTTTGGAACTGATCTGGTGCCAAGTTTGGGGCCTCTGTGTTTTCAGTGCAATATAGATGATACATCCAGGAGAACATCTGCTGAAATTCTGGCAGGCAGACCACTTTCCCATTTCCTGTCCTGCCCACGTTTGTCATGTCAGCCACCAGCAGGACTGACTATAGCTACTAGAAGCAATTTCTTCTCTTCACTTCTTATCTTGGAAATATTCCATGAAAAGAAAGGACACAGAATTGCCATGCTAGATCTTAGGAATTAACATGTTAACAGGGCAGAGAATTTCCCCCTCTTATGGCTGACCTTTCACTGAAGTACTTTGTTAAATATTTTGGTGGGATTTCCAAACCTTGAAGTCTGAGGCAACATTTCAGTGAGTGTTGGGTCTCTACCAGTACTCAGAAGAGAATAAGCTCAAGAGCTTTTGAGTAATAATTTATCATGAAGGTAATTAAACAAAAGAAACCCCCAAGATGGATATAACTCAAATATTTTCCAATGTAAGCTTCCTTTTGAAAGTAATTTAAATGTTTGTCTGCCTTCCCATCACATCTATGTGTGGTATGTTGAGTAATTAACTAAGGAAGACAGAATGGGAATCCCTGCGGTATAAATTCCAGGAACAACCGAAAACTCATCCAAAGGTCACTTAGAATCAGAACAAGCCCAAATTCACAAGCTAGTCTCTAACAGAATCAAGTATCCTATAAAAATAAGACAAACTGACAAGCCATTATTTCCACCCTCTCAAAATATTTCTGAAAAACAGGATGCTATTTCTTCAGTCAGGCATATAACTTACGCAGGGCATTCTTAACTACTGATGTTGACCATTAAAGCATTACTGTGAACTTTGACATTTTGCAACTTGCATTGTGCAAAGTATATTATCTGTCCAATTCTCTTGGGTGTGTGCAGTTTACTATGTTTTTCCTATGCGTGTTTTCTTGGGGAAAAGATGTCATAAAGTCAGGACTGTTAAATGGAACAGGCAACATTTGCTTTAACACTTTCTCTCTTCTCTTTTGCAAGATTTTCTTCTCTAGAGGAAGCTATCACAGTGCTTCTCCCTGCAACCTCGACACGCAACCAGTGATATTGTTACCTAGAGCTCCATACTCTCCTATTTTAATTCGTTGGCAATTCTCTAAATTTCATCTTTCCCTTTTGGACCCAAGGTGGTGTCCAGCTAATTGTAGACAGATGTGACCTAGCGGACTAGATTCCCTTTCAGACAATGTAACATGTTTAAGCCTACCAAACACCCCCATACTCATCTTAGTTGTTTTCATAGCTAATAATTTGGGTAGAGTTTTTGAATATGTAAATAGAAGGCGAGGTGACAACCAAAAAGGGAGGGCTAGTAAAAAGCCTACATTTTGGGACCCTAGACCTCTAGCTAAGAGAATGCATGTACTGCAGCTTCAGAAACTAGATATGAGAGTAAAGAGAGTTTCTAAAAGGAAAATTTTGATATATTAAAGAAAAATATCTACTTCAAAGATATGCTCTTGCTTCTGGTTTGCCAGTTGTGGAGTCTACTTAGTGTCCTTAATTGTACTGAGGATGTAGGGTCAGTTATGTGTCTAAATAGCTTGTGTCCTACCATGAGAATCACTGGTACTTGGCATTTTATTTGGGAGTTCAAGAGGTAGAAACAATAGATAGGCCTTGGGAGACGTGAATCTGTAGCATGCCACGTTCCGATCAGCCTAGGGAAACTTCTTATTGCAATTCTTGGAATATTGTGCCCAACCTTGAAATCCAGAAATGGCAGATCAGTGCCTCAAGCTTTAACTAGGTACTGGGTTTGTTTAAAAAACTCATTCTTCTCCATTGTTTCACACAGAACTACATACTCTGCAGGTGTCCCTACTTAATACTGATTTATTTTTATTCTTTATGTACTAATTCTCTCAGATGAGTTGATGCGAAATTTATATATTTACTAGAGGCCTGGTGCACAAAATTTGTACACTCGAGAGGAGGTTGTCCTTCAGCCCCTCCTGTGCCTTCTCGCAGTCTGGGAGCTCCATGATTGATTGCCCTTCAGAGGGAGGCCCTGCCCACTGCCGCCGGCCAGGTGGCCTGGGCCTCCCTCTGCAGGATGATCATGGGGTGATGACGGGGTCCCTGACCAATCACATTGCACTCACTTTGGTGGCAGCAGTTAGTGCTGGGTCACCGCAGCGCCTACAACCCAGGAGGGACCGAGAGGTCAGTAGTTCAGCCCCATCACCAATTCCTGCCCACCTGAGCCTGCTGTGTGTGCAGCCTGGCGTTTGGTCATTCATTTGGTTGTTTTGGATGTTATGGACCCTGGCTCTTTATATATTAGGATTGGGGTTAAAATTTGGGTTTTATTCAATGTGGATTTGTGGTTAGAGAGAACAGAATTGAACTAGGAGTTGGAAGACTATATTAGTTTTGGTAATGCTATCTTCTATCTGCTATATCAAACAATTTTAAAATCTAAAAAGGCTTAAGTATAATAGAAGCTTATTTCTCACTCAGGAAAAGTCCAAAGGTGTATTCTTGATTGGTGAACTGCTGTTTTCCAAGTGGTGATTCATGGACCCATGATCCCGACATCTTTAGGATGTGGCTTCCTAGGTTGCTATGTTTATTTGTATCAAGCTAAAAGAAAAGATCATTGAGTGAGTTTTTAATGGGCCAAACCCAAAATGCATATCATTTTGCTCACCATTCTTTTGACTAGAATTCCAGTAACCAACCATAGCTAACCCTCTTCTCTTAGGATATGGGAATATTACAACGTATCTTTTCAATGGTAGTTGTTATCTCCAGATTTGTTGGCTTTATCATATCTAAATTATATAAAACCTAGACTAAAACAATATAGTATGGAACTACATGCTCCCTGAATTAGATGATATCTAGAATCCTTTCATGTTCTAGTAATCTTTTGTCTTCTAATTTTAAATAGGAGAGCATTGTACTCTTTTTAAAACAGATACTCCATTATAATAAAATCTTTTGTTGCTTACAAATACTTATTTTATTTTTTATTGAATTTATTGAGGTGACATTGGTTAATACAACTATTATATATAGGTTTCCAGCATACAATTCCATAATATATCATCTATATATTAAATTGTGTGTTCACCAGCCCAAGTCAAGTTTCCTTCTATCACCATTTATCCCCCTATACTCTCTACTTCCCCCTAACCTGCTTTCCCTCTGGTAATTAACACACTATTTTCTGTGTCTATGAAGGTTTTTAGGGTGTGGTGTTTTTTTGTGTTTTTTTTGTTAATCTCTTCACCCTTTTCACTCAGTCCAACTCTCCTCCTCTGACAGCTGTCAGTCTGTTGTCTGTTTCTATTTTGTTTATTAACTTATTTTTTTTCATTAGATTTTACATATAGATGAAATCATATGGTACTTGTCTTTCTTTGACTGGCTTAACTCACTTAACATAATATTCTCCAGTCCATCAGTGTTGTTGCAAAGGTAAGATTTCCTTTTTATGACTGAATAGTATTCTATTCTGTAAATGTACCACTGATTTTTTTTTAACCCACTAATTTAGTGATGGGCACTTGGGCTGTTACCAAATCTTGGCTATTGTAAATAACACTGTAATAAACATAGTGCATATCTTCTATTAAATTAGTGTTTCAGGTTTCTTCAGCTATATCCCCAGAAGTGGAATTGCTAAGTCTTAAGGCAGTTCCATTTTTAATTTTTTGAGATAACTCCATAATGCTTTCCACAGAGGCTGTACCAATCTGCATTCCCACCAACAGTGCACGGGGTACTTTTTTTTTTTTACCACATACTTGCCAATACTTGTCACTTGTCTATTGATGATAACCATTCTGACAGTTGTGAGGTGCTATCTCATTGTGGTTTTAATTTGCATCTCTCTGATGATTAGTGTGTTGAGTAGCTTTACACATAGCTATTAGTCATTTGTATGTCCTCTATGGGGAAGTGACTATTCAGGTATTTTGCCCACTTTTTAACTGGATGGATGGTGTGTTTTTTTGATGCTGAGTTTTATAAGTTCTTATAAATTTTGGATATTAACTCCTTACCAGATGTATCATTGGTGAATATGTTCTCCCATTCAGTGGGCTGGTTTTTTTTTTTTTTTTTCGTTTTGTTAATGATTTCTTTTGCTGTGGAAAAACTTCTTAGTTTGATGCAGTCTCTTTTGTTTAATTTTTCATTTTGTTTCCCTTGTCCAAGGAGACATATCAGGAAAAAAAAAAATTGCTATAAGAGATGTCTGAGATTTTACTACCTATGTTTCTTCTAAGATCTTTTTGGTTTTGAGTCCAACATTTCAGTCTTCAATTCATTTTATTCTTATGTATGTTATAAGAAGGTGGCCAAGTTCCTTCCTTCCTTCCTTCCTTCCTTCCTTCCTTCCTTCCTTCCTTCCTTCCTTCCTTCCTTTCTCTCTCCCTTTCTTTCTCTCTCCCTTTCTTTCTCTCTTTCTTTCTTTCTTTCTTTCTCTCTTTCTTTCTTTCTTTCTTTCTTTCTTTCTTTCTTTCTTTCTTTCTTTCTTTCTTTCTTTCTTCCTTTTTGCACATATCTCTCTAATTTTCCCAACACCATTTATAGAATAGACTGTCTTTATCCCATTTTATGTTCTTATCTCCTTTGTCAAATATTGATTATAATGGCATTGATTTATTTCTGGGTTCTCTATTCTGTTACATCGATCTATATGTCTGTTTTTATGCCACTACTATGCTGTTTTTATCACTATTGCCTTGTAGTAGAATTTGATATCTGGAATTGATTTTTCAACTTTTTATTCTTTCTCAAGTTTGCTGTGACATTTGGAGTATTTTATGGTTCCAGATAAATTATTGAATATTTGTTCTAGTTCTGTGAAATATGCCATTAGTATCTTAATAAAAATTGCACTGAATCAATAGGTTGCTTTGGGCAAATTGGACATTTTAATTATGTTAATTCTTACATCCGTTAACATGGTATATGCTTCCACTTATTTGTATCTACTTCGATTTCTTTCTTCAATGTCTTATGATTTTCTGAGTACAGGTCATTTATATCCTTGGTTAAACTTGTTCCTAGGTATTTGTTATTCTATTGTTAATGAGGTTGTTGTTTTAGTTTCCCTTTCTGATAATTCATTGTTGGTGTATAGAAATGCAACCAATTGATGGAAAAAAAAAAAAAAAATATATATATATATATATATATATATATATATATATATATATATATAAAATCCTGCTACTTTACTGAATTCATTTATCAGTTCTAATAGTTTTTTGGTGAAATCTTTAGGCTTCTCCATATACAGCATCATATCATCTATAAACAATAACAGTTTTACATCTTCCTTTCTAATTTGGATGCACTTTTATTCTTTTTTTTTAAATATGCATTTTATTGATTTTTTTACAGAGAGGAAGGGGGAGGGATAGAGAGTCAGAAACACCGATTAGAGAGAAACATAGATCAGCTGCTTCCTACACATCCCACACTGGGGTTGTGCTCACAACCAAGGTACATGCCCTTGACCGGAATTGAACCTGGGACCTCTCAGTCTGCAGGCTGACACTCTATCCACTGAGCCAAACTGGTCAGGGCTGCACTTTTATTCTTTTTGTCTGATTGTTGTGGCTAGAACTTCTAGTATTATGTTGAATAAGAGTGGTGAAAACAGATATCCCTGTCATGTTCCTGGTCTTAAGGATAACACTTTTAGTTTTTGCCCATTGAGTATGATGTTGTCTATAGGTTTTTCATATATGACCTTTATTACATTGAGCTATGATTCCTCTGTTCCCAGTTTTCTGATAGTTTTTATCATAAATGGGTGCTGAATTTTATATAATGCTTTTCTGCAGCTATTTATTATGACTATGTGATTTATATCCTTCATTTGATTTACGTGGAGTATCATATTTAGTTATTGTTAAATACTATACAAACATTGGATCTCTGGAATATATCCCACGTGGTCATGGTGTATGATCTTTTCAATGTATTGCTTGATCACATTTGCTAATATTATGTTTAGGATTAGTATCTGTGCTCATCAGGGACATTGGCCTATAATGTCCTTTCTTTGTAGTGTGTTTATCTGGTAATTAAAATAATCCTAACTCCATAAAATGAGTTTGGGAGTATTTCCCCCTCTTGATTTTTTGGGGGATAATTTGAGAAGGATGACTGTTAGTTATTTTAATATTTGGTAAAAATTCACCTGTGAAGCCATCTGATCCAGGTTTTTGTTGTTGTGAGTTTTTTCATTACTGCTTCAATTTCATTATTTGTAATCTGTCTATTCAGATTCTCTAATTCTTCGTGATTCAGTTTTGAAAGTTTGTATGTTTTTAGGAATACATCCATTTTGTCCAAATTATCCAATTTTTTAGCATATGGTTTTTCATAATATTTTCTTATAATCCTTTTTATTTCTGTGGTGTCAGTTGTTCATTTCTCACTTTCATTTCTGATTTTATTTATTTGAGTTCTCATTCTTTTTTGTTGATGAATCTGGTTAAATTTTTGTCAATCTACTATGTATTTTCAAAGAACCAGCTCTTGGTTTCATTGATGTTTTATATTGTTTGTTAAGACTTCCTTTTGTTTATTTCTGCTCTGATCATTATTATTTCCTTTCTTCTACTCACTATTAGTTTTGTTTATTCTTTTTCAAGTTCATTTAAGTGTGAAGTTAGGCTATTTATATGTGATTTTTCTTGTTTTCTGAAATAGGCCTGTAATGTATGAACTTCTCTCTAAAGACAGCTTTGGCTGTGCTTCATAAATTTTGGTTGTTGTGTTCTCATTTTCATATGTCTCATGGTATCTTTTGATTTTTTTCTTGATATCATTGTATTGTTCAATAAGATGGTATGTAGCCTCTAGTGTTTGTATGTTTTAAGGTGTGTGTGTGTGTGTGTGTGTGTGTGTGTGTGTGATTTCTAGTTTCATGCCATTATGGTCAGAGAAGATACTTGATGTTATTTCAATCTTCTTAAATTTATTGAAACTTGTACTGTGTCCTAACATATGGTTTATACTAGATAATGTCCCAAGTGCACTTGAAAGGAAAATATATTTTGCTGCTGTGGCGTGAAATGCTTTGAAGATATCAATGAAATCCGGCTAATCTAATGTATCAGTTAAGTCCACTGCTTTCTAGTTGATTTTTTGTCTGTAAGATCTGTCTATTGATGCCATTGTGTTGTTAAAATATCCTACTATGACTGTATTACTGTTAGTTTCTCTCTTTATATCCATCAAGATTTGATTTATATCTTTAGGTGACCCTATGCTGGATGCATGATGACAGAAAACTTTTCTAACTTGGTGAAATAAAAGGGCACACAAGTCCAAGAAGCACAGAGTCTCAAACAAGATGAACCCAAAGAGACCCATCATAATTAAAATAGAAAATGTTAAAGATAAAGACACATCATAATTAAAATAGAAAATGTTAAAGATAAAGAGAGAATCTTAAAAGTAACAAGAAAAAGACAATTACCAACAGGGGAGCTCCCATAAGATTGACTGCTGATTTATCAACAGAAATATTTCAGGCCAGAAGGGATTGACATGAAGTATTAAAGTGATAAAAAGCAAGGAGCTATAACCAAGACCATTTTAACCAACAAGGTTATCATTTAAAATTGAAGAGGAGGAGAGGATCCAAGATGGCTGCTCGGGTAGACACCTAACTGCAGCAGCACACAACAATTTCAATGGAATACAACTAAAATGTAGAGTGGACATCGCCCAGAGCTACAGGTAGTTGACTGACTGAAAATTCTACAACAAGAAGGAAAGAGAAAACCAGAAGGAAAATCAGAGCAGCTGAAAAAAAGCCTAAGGTATGGAGACATGCTGCGTGCTTGCACGCACGCGCACGGAGAGGTCGCAGCCGGAGAGGAGGAGAGGGCTGGGTGCTGCCTGGCGTTCCCTAGCAGGATGGAAATAAAACCCCCAGTCTGGGCTAAACCCCTGAACCAGCAGCGCTGACCCCCAGTTCTGAGCCAGACCCTGGGGACCCAGGCTCCAGCTGGGGAGACGGGGCTGTGAGGCGGAATCCCAAGCAAGCAGCGAAAAGCAGGGCCCCCGGAGTAGTGCGCACTTTGCGCGCAGAGGACTGAATGTTGACTCTGATGCTGGATTACCCTAGCCGGAAGAAACAAAGCCTCCGGCGGCGCTGAGCCTCAGTCCGGACTGCTCTGAACCCCAGTCCTGGACCAGACCCTGGGGACCCAGGCTCCGGCAGGGGGAGACAGGGCTGTGAGGCTGAATCCCAGGGGAGTGGTAAAAAGCAGAGCCCCCAGAGTCACGCGCACTGCGCGCAGAGGACAGTCTGTTGACTCTGATCCTAGACTCCCCTAGCCAGAAGGAGAAAAAAAAAAAAAAAGCTCCAGACTGGAGGAATGCGACAGGGAGCAGGAGCCCCTGCTGGACACCAGCCAGGACACCAGCCAGCCGGGCGCCGCAGGGAGCCGGGCGTCGGGGCCCCCGGGGGGGGGGGGGGTGCTCCCGAGCCATCGACCTCTGAGCCTGGGCAACGGAGCCAAGGCCGGGGGCTGCTTCCTGGGCGGCGCCAACCCCGGAAACAGGCTGGAGCAGCGCAGGAGCCCGCGGAGAACAAAGGGGTGCCACAGGCCAACCTGCTGAGCTCCCAGGACAAGGAGGAAGAAACCAAAGTTCTCAATGTGAAGAAATCAAGTGAGAGCAAAAGATAGTAAAATTACTTAAGAAAGAATACAAAGAAGATCTTGAAAAATCAAAGACTAAGTCAGAACTCAACTCACCAGCCAACCTTGCAACATAAATGTGTTTAAAAAAAAAAAAAGACAGAATGTTGGAACAGCGGCGGCCAGGCCTAGAGTGCCCAGGCACAAAGCAATGGCAACCGGGCCCGGAGCAGCCTCGGCCAGGCCCCAGAGCAGCAGCAGCCAGAACCAGAGCAACAACAGCCAGCACAGGAGCAGCCAGACCTGAGGCGGAGGCAGCCAAGCCCAGGGTGGCCAGTCCAGGAACACCCAGACCCGGAGTGGGCTGACCTGGAGAAGCCGGGCCCAGAGCAGCCGGGTCTGGTGCGGCCAGGTCCGGAGCAGCCAGGTCTGGTGCGGCCAGGCCCGGAGCAGCGGCTGCCAGGCTGGGAGCGGCCAGGCCCGGAGCAGCTGGGCCCAGAGCAGCCCGGTCGGGTGCGGCCAGGCCCAGAGCAGCAGCAGCCAGGTCCAGAGCAACTAGGTCGGGAGCGGCGGTGACCAGACCCGGAGCAGCTGGTTGTGGAACAAACCAGAGCAACAGAGGCCAGGCCCGAAGCAGCCAGGCCCAGAACAGCTCGCTTCTCGCCTGCCCCTGCCCCACGGCGGCCTCTCAGACATGGCTGGAAACTTTTGTGGGAACTTGAGGGTCTGCTGAATCAAGTGATGAAGGCTTAGATCTGGATGTGTTGAGTTAGTATAGGGCTAGGGTGTTGATCTGTGAGTGCCTTGGGTGGGGCCTGGGTGAGGCTGGTTGACCTATTTGGAAATGTCTTTTGTGTGAAATGTATCATTGGGCATGTGGTGGTATTATTGATATGAGAAAATGCTAAGTAACAGATTTACTATCTGAAAAGGGATTTACTATCGGGGAAAGGGAGGGAGGAAGAGACTGAACATAAACTGTGCACCTATAAATGAGGACAATGGGGGATGGGGAGGGGGTGGAGGGTGGGGTGGGAACCTGGTGGAGGGGGGAAGAAATGAGGAACCTTTGTAACAATATGAACAATAAAGATTGATTTAAAAAAAAAATTCCAGGACAATAGAAAGAGACCACTAACGTAAAAAAAATAAATAAATAAATAAATAAATAAATAAATAAATAAAAAATAAAAAATAAAATAAAAGATATAAGGATGAAATTTAAATTATTTTTATTATATCTAAGATATACTATCAATAATTAATATTAGAAATATGCTCAAAATAATAGCATGCCACTTACTCTATCCACAATTTAGTGCTATCTCAATAGCACTTTGGGATAATACCTATGACAGAAAAAATTTTAGGTTCACAATAATAAATGTCTCAATTTTGTGACAGGTTTTATAAATTATTTTAGCTGTATAAAACTTGCCTGCCACTCTAACATACCAACAAATGAAATGTATATTTTAATCAAGTGAAGACATCATCATTAAAAGCCTTGAAATAAAATAAATAAATAAATAAAATAAAATAAAATAAAATTGAAGAGGAAATAAAAAGTTTCCTCGATAAGAAAAATATAAAGGATTGTTTCCACTAAACTAGTATTAAAATAATAAAATGGCAATAAATATGTACTTATCAATAGACATTTTAAATATAAATGGCTTAAATTCTCTACTCAAAAGACATAGGGTAGCTAAATGGGTAAGAAAACAAGACCCATATCTATGCTGTATACAAGAGACCTACCTCAGAATGAAAGGTACACACAGACTTACAGTAAAGGGATAGAAAATGACATTCCATGCAAATGGACATTTTTTTAAATGCTGGGGAAACAATACTTACATATTGCAAAATAGACTTTAAAACAAATATGATAGTAAGAGACAATCATAATCCAAGACCATTGGCTCCTAACCACTCACCTGCCTGCCTGTTTAATCACCCCTAACCACTCTGCCTGCCAGTCTGCATACCCCCAGCTACCCCTTCTCTCTGGCCTTCTTTCCCCCAACTGCCCTCCCTTGCCAGCCTGATCACCCCCAACTGTCCTCCCTTCTTGGCCTGATCACCCCTAACCACTTCTGCTTCAGCCCTGCCACCATGGCTTTGTCCGGAAGGACATCCATCCAAAAGGTCTCGTGGAAGATCTCCCGGTCTAATTAGCATATTACCCTTTTATTAGTATAGATGGTGCTTGGGTTTAATTTTGTTGCCCCTACCCCAAATTCATATGTTGAAGACCTAACCCTGATTCCTCAGAATGATCTTAATTGGAGATAGGGTCTTTACAGAGGTAAGCAAGTTAAAATGGAGTCATATGACTGTGGCACTTATAAAAAATGGAGGAAATTTGAAAACACACATACAGGGAGAACCCCATTGAATATCAAGGTAGAGGACAGAGTGATGCTTCTATAAATCAAGAAATACCAAAGATTGAAAGAATATCACCAAAAGCCAGGGAGAGGCCTGGAACAAAGTCTTCCTCAGAATTCTCAGAAGGAACCAACCCTGCCTCCATCTTGATCTCAGACTTCTAGTCTCTAAAACTGTGAAATAATAAATTTTTGTTCTTGTAGTCTTTCTAAAAAGGTACATGGAGTATAAGACAAAACACAAGAAATATATCCTAGTACATGAAAACATGGGAATTTTACTGAATATTTACTGAATGAATGAACTAAATTCTAATCTGGCACGGTGATTCTTTGTGTAGTCTTAATCTATCACTTGATCCTTCTTTTATTCTATCTCCGCTCCAAATACACTTCCTAGAAATATTGTGAGGAATCATTTGATTTTAAAAATAATTTTGGAAATTGCTTTCAGTTATTATAAAAGTTGCAGAGAAGGATTATGTGTGAGGCAAAAATTACGTAAGCATTTGCGTAAGGAAATAAACAGAGAAGTGAATTTTAGTTCAGGAATTAATATTTTGGTTCCAGTTGTGATCAAGGGTACCACAGTTGTTGGAAATCAAGGAAACAGTTTAGAGTCTTTCACCCCCAGGAAGTTCTGTGTGACTTTTCTTACTTTTGTTATGTTTGGTTCTGAAAATGCACCCATTCACAAAACCTCTGGGCAGTTGAACAAAACAGATGTATAATCCTCTGAAATGGGCCAGGACTCAAGTTGAAGTACAGTTGGCTGGACATTTAAGAACACAATGAAAAAAAGGCTCACCTTTTTCTTCCACAGGAAGTTGCCAAGTGAAACTTTCCAAATTCTTGAGAAGAAGAAGAAGAAGGAAAAAAGATGCTTCTGACTCATCTTCTGTTTGCCTTTAAGTCTTGCTCAAAATTATTTCTTTTCAAATGGAAAAAGGAAGGCTGAAGGAAACAGCGAAAGAAAGTCAAGGTACTAATTTTGTGTCAAGGAAAACACACCTGTGGAATCTCTGGACTTTAATTGTATAAAAAAATTTTGGGGGGGAAAATCTTAATTTATTCAATGCCTTAATTTGAGAATGAAGGTAAGATATTAAAGAATGGTGAGACTGAGGTGCTCCGTTGGAAAGATGACTTTTTCTCTGTATCTGAAAGACATTTGAAAAAATTGCAAAGCCTCCCCCAAGAACCATTTCTGTGGTTGGAGAAACTGCCTTTTCTGAGCCCTTCAAATCTCTCAAACAATGGAAATTTAATACCACTCCCTTCCCCTAAAAAAGTACTAGCCCCAGATATACAAAGATTAAGATATTCAAAGAACCCTTTGGGAATGTGTGAGTTTGCTTGTTGTTTCTTGCTTCAGTCAACACAATTCTGAAAATCCTAGATGCCCTTCCCTCAAATAATAGGTTCAGGTGAGTAGGTTCACCACAATAGCTAAATTGATATCAACTTCAGGGACAAGAATTCTGGGACATGAGAGAACATGAAACATTTAAATACTGGTTATACCATTTAGCTCCACTCTTTCACTTTGAAGATTCGGTTGCTGAGACTCAGGGATGAAACTGCATGCTGGAACTGATCTGGAGGTCCCTTCTGTAACATGGAACAGGCCACCTCAGACTGCACTGCAGGTCCTTCCCATCCTCTTGCTGCAGTGATCAGGGAGCTGTGAAAGTCTCCATAGGGACACCTCTCTACTAGTGGAGGCAAAGGGCAGCTTCCAACAGGATTCATTTCTGATTGGGTGGAAAAGGTGTGGTGAACTCTTGTTTGAAAACCCTGAGCAGAATGTCAAATGTGTTAGCATGCTAGGTAGTGTTGTATTTTGAAACTTTAAATCAACGCAGGAGAAGGAACGCCACATAACCAGACATCCTGAGACGAGAGGCCATGGGGAGACAAAAACATAGTCCGCACATGAAAGAAAAGCAGGCATCACCAGAAAAGGAAGTAAACGAGCCCGAGGTAAGCAGCCTACCAGAGCAAGAATTCAGAATAATGATCATAGGATGGCTAAAAAGAATGGAAGAGAAATTTGACAATAACCAAGAAGAAATGAGGAAGAACCATGAGGAATTGAAGAAGAACCATGAGGAATTGAAGAAGAACCAAGAAGAAATGAAAAATGACATCGCTACTATGAAGAACTCAATAGAAAGCATCAAGAGTAGACTAGATGAAGCAGAGGACCGCATCAGTGAGCTAGAAGATAAGATGGAAAAAAATATTCAAGTAGAGCAGCTTCTAGAAAAAAAGATTAAAAAGCAGGAGGAGAGCCTACGGGAGCTTTGGGACAATACAAAACAAAATAATATTCGAATAATAGGGGTTCCAGAAGGAAAGGAAACTGAGGTAGACATGGAAAAAGTATTTCAAGAAATAATGACAGAAAACTTTCCTGAAATAGAGAAGAAAAAACCCACACAAATCCAAGATGCTCGCAGAGTCCCAAGCAAAATGAATCCCAGAAGACAGACTCCAAGGCACATTATAATTAAATTGGCAAACAACAACAACAAAGTAAGAATCTTAAAAGCAGCCAGAGAGAGACAGAAAGTTACATACAAAGGAACCCCCATCAGACTAGCAACTGATTTCTCAACAGAAACTTATCAGGCCAGAAGGGAATGGGATGAAATATACAAAGTCATGCAAAGGAAGGGTCTGAATCCAAGAATACTGTACCCAGCAAGGCTATCAATCAAAATTGAAGGGGAAATCAGGAGCTTCACAGACAAAAAAAAGACTGAAGTAATTTATCTCAACCAAACCAGCAATGCAAGAAATGCTAAAGGGTCTACTGTAAAAATAAAGAAATAGGAAATGAAGAAGGAACACGGGTATAGAATAAAAATGGCGTCAAATGTGTACCTATCAATAATAACCTTAAATGTAAATGGATTAAATGCTCCAATCAAAAGACATAGGGTAACAGATTGGATAAGAAAACAAGACCCATACATCTGTTGTCTACAAGAAACCCACCTCAGAAAAAAAGATGCACACAGACTGAGGGTGAAGGGATGGAAAAAAGTTTTCCAGGCAAATGGAAATGAAAAAAAAGCTGGGGTAGCAATACTTATATCTGACAAATTAGATCTCAGAGTGAAGGACATAATAAGAGATAATGAAGGCCACTTCATAATACTAAAGGGAACAATCCAACAAGAAGAAATAACCCTGGTAAATATATATGCACCCAATACAGGAGCAACCAAATACATAAAAAAACTGCTGGAGGACATTCAGAGAGAGATTAATAGCAATACAATCATAGTAGGAGATTTTAATACCCCACTGTCACCCTTCGACAAATCATCTAAACAAAAAAACAGCAAAGAAATATCAATCCTAAGTGACTCACTAGACCAGATGGAATTAATTGACATCTTCAGAACACTCCACCCCAAAGCCACAGAATATAGATTCTTCTCAAGTGCACATGGGACATTCTCAAAGATAGACCACATTTTGGGTCATAGGCAAAGTCTCTTCAAATTCAAGAAAATAGAAATCATATCAAGCATCTTCTCAGACCATAATGGCATAAAACTGGAAATTAACTACAATAAAAATAATCCAAAGAAATCAAACACATGGAGACTAAACAGCACGCTATTAAACAAGGACTGGGTTACCAGAGAAATCAAGGAAGAAATTAAAAACATCCTGGAAACAAATGACAATGAAAACACAACAATCCAAAATCTATGGGACACAGCAAAAGCAGTCTTGAGAGGGAAGTTCATATCCTTACAAGCCTATTGCAAAAAACTAGAAAAAAGGGTAACAGATGATCTAACTCTACAACTCAAAGAGTTAGAAAAGGAGCAACAAGAAAAGCCCAGTGTAAGCAGAAGGAAGGAAATAACAAAAATCAGAGCACAGATAAACGACATAGAGACCAAAAAAACAATACATAAGATCAACAAAACCAAGAGCTGGTTCTTTGAAAGAATAAACAAGATAGATGAACCTCTAGCCAGGCTAACTAAGAAACAAAGAGAGAGGACCCAAATAAACAAAATCAGAAATGAAAGAGGTGAAATAACAACAGACCCCACCAAAATACAACGGATTGTTACAAAATACTACGAACAACTCTATTCCAACAAACTGAACAACCTGGAGGAAATGGACATATTCCTAGAAAAATACAAACTTCCAAAACTCGATCAGGAAGAATCTAAAAATCTCAATAGACCAGTGACTTGGGAAGAAATTGAAACAGTCATCAGAAAGCTTCCAGCAAACAAAAGCCCAGGGCCAGATGGCTTCACAGGAGAGTTTTACCAAACATTCAAGGAAGAACTAAAACCTATCCTCCTCAAACTTTTCCAAAAAATCCAAGAGGAAGGAACACTTCCAAACTCCTTCTATGAAGCCAGCATCACCCTAATACCAAAACCAGATAAAGACAACTCAATGAAAGAGAATTACAGGCCAATATCCCTCATGAACATAGATGCCAAAATCCTCAACAAAATCCTAGCAAATCGGCTCCAGCAGAGCATCACAAAGATCATACACCATGACCAAGTAGGATTTATTCCAGGAATGCAAGGTTGGTACAATATCCGCAAATCAATAAATGTGATACATCACATAAACAAATTGAAAGATAAAAATCATATAGTCATATCAATTGATGCAGAAAAAGCATTTGATAAAATCCAACACCCTTTCCTGATAAAAACTCTTAACAAGGTGGGAGTACAAAGATCATACCTCAACATAATAAAAGCTATATATGATAAACCCACAGCCAACATTATACTCAATGGGCAAAAACTAAAACCATTCCCTCTAAGAACAGGAACAAGACAGGGATGCCCACTTTCGCCACTCCTGTTTAACATAGTACTGGAAGTACTAGCCATTGCAATTAGACAAGAGGAGGAAATAAAAGGCATCCAAATTGGAAAAGAAGAAGTAAAGTTATCCTTATTTGCAGATGACATGATATTGTACATAAAGAACCCAAAAGACTCCATTAAGAAACTAATTGACTTAATAAATGAATTTGGCAATGTAGCAGGATACAAAATTAACGCCAAGAAATCCATGGCATTTCTATACACCAACAGTGAAACTACAGAAACGAGACTAAAAAGCAATTCCATTTACCATCGCACCAAAAAAATTAAGATACCTAGGAATAAATTTAACTAAGGAAGTTAAGGATCTATATGGAGAAAATTACACGACATTGAAAAAAGAGATAGAGGATGATGGAAGGAGATGGAAGAACATACCATGTTCATGGATTGGTAGAATTAACATCATCAAAATGTCCATACTTCCTAAAGCAATCTATAGGTTCAATGCACTCCCCTTAAAATACCAAGGGCACATTTCACTGACCTAGAAAGAACTCTCCAAAAGTTCATTTGGAACAATAAAAGACCCCGAATAGCCACAGCAATCCTGAGAAAGAAGGGTAAAGTAGGAGGGATCTCAATACCAGACTTCAAACTGTATTATAAAGCCACTGTTCTCAAAACAGCCTGGTACTGGCACAAGAACAGACATATAGATCAATGGAATGGAATCGAGAACCCAGATATCAACCCAAATCAATATGCTCAATTAATATTTGACAAAGGAGGCACGAATATACAATGGAGTCAAGACAGTTTCTTCATTAAATGGTGTTGGGAAAATTGGGTAGACACATGCAAAAGAATGAAACTAGATCACCAACTTACACCATACACAAAAATAAACTCAAAATGGATACAGGACTTAAACATCAGACGGGAAACCATAAAAATACTAGAAGCATCCACAGGCAGCAAAATGTCAGACGTATGCCAAAAGAACTTCTTCACTGATACTGCCCCTAGGGCAATGGAAGCTAAAGAGAAAATAAACAAATGGGACTACATCAAAATAAAAAGCTTTTTTACAGCAAAAGAAACCATCAACAAAACAACAAGAAAGCCCACTGTGTGGGAGAACATATTTGCAAATAACACCACTGATAAAGGTTTAATCTCCAACATCTACAGACAGCTGATACAACTAAATAAAAGGAAGATGAATGATCCAATTAAGAAATGGGCAATGGACCTAAATAGAATATTTTCAAAAGAAGACAGAGGAAGGCCAAAAGGCACATGAAAACATGCTCAAAGTCACTAATTATACGAGAGATGCAAATCAAAACAACAATGCGGTACCATCTCACACCTGTCAGAATGGCCAACATCAACAAATCGACAAACGATAAGTGCTGGCAAGGTTGCGGAGAAAAAGGAACCCTCGTGCACTGCTGGTAGGAATCCAGACTGGTGCAACCACTGTGGAGAACAGTGTGGAGTTTCCTCAAAAAACTGAAAATGGAACTCCCATTTGACCCAGTAATCCCACTCCTAGGAATATATCCCAAGAAACTAGAAACACCAATCAGAAAGGATATATGCACCCCTATGTTCATAGCAGCACAATCTACAATAGCCAGAATTTGGAAACAGCCTAGGTGCCCGTCAGCAGATGATTGGATCCAAAAACCATGGTACATCTACACAATGGAATACTATGCTGCCATAAAGAAGAAGGAATTCTCATCATTTGCAGCAACCTGGATGGAATTGGAGAACATCATGCTGAGTGAAATAAGCCAATCAATGAAAGAGAAACACCACATGACCTCACTCATTTGTGGATAATAAAGAGCATTATAAACTGATGAACCAAAAGATACAATAGATATAGAGACAGTAAAGCAACAAGCAGATTGTCAAATTACAGCGGGGAGGGGAGGAGGATCTGGGGGAGATAATAGATCAACAGAAGGACTTGTATACATGCATATAAGTACAACCAATGGACATAAAACTACGGGGAGGAAGAGGATACAGGGGAGGGAGGGAGGGGGGCAAAAAAATCATTAAAATATGTAAAAAAAATAAATAAATTAAAAAAATAAAAATAAAAATAAAAAAACATAATAAAAAAAAGAATTATAAATTCAACAGAAAAAAAAAAAAAAAAAAAAGAAAGTCTCCATAGGTCTCACTAGAATCCTTGCCTGGTTGACTGAGTTTGACAGGAAAAGTTGGGGGTCCTTATGACCACCCCCTTCCACCTCTGTCCTATAGATTATAAAAAACAAGGGAGTTCTGAGGCCTTGAGCAGCCGGTGGGATAGAAACTGAAAAGGCAAGGTGATGAACAGAGCCTGGTATTCCCATGGACAATACAAATGGTATGAGCCTTACATTTCCCCCTTCACTTTTATTCCTTTTGAAAATGTTTTATTTTGACCAAGACTCAAGTAGAATAGGAGTCAGAGGCATCTTCCTTCTTTTGAGAATTTGGAACATTTCCCTTGGCATCTTCTCCTTCTTCCTCTTCTTAAAGAATACCCTTCAACATTTCATATAATGCTGGTTTGGTTGTGATGAACTCCTTCAGCCTTTTCTTATCTGGGAAGCTCTTTATCTGACCTTCAATTCTAAGTGAGAGCTTTGCTGAGTAATCTTAGTTATAGGTCCTTGCTATCATCACTTTGAATATTTATTGCCACTCCCTTCTGGCCTACAGTTTCTGTTGAGAAATCAGCTGACAATCGTATGGGTGCTCCCTTCTTGGTAACTAATTGCTTTTTTCTTTCTGCTTTTAAGATTCTTGCTTTGTCTTTGACCCTTGGAATTTTAATTATGATGTGTCTTGGTGTAGGTTCTTTTTGTTTGGAATTCTAAGTGCTTCCTGGACTATAAGTATGTTTCTTTCACCAGTAGAAGTTTTCTGTCATAATTTCTTCAAATAAGTTTTCAATATCCTGCTCTTTCTCTTCTCCTTCTGACACCTCCATGATGTAAATGTTGGTATGCTTAAAGTTGTCCCAGAAGCTACTTCCACTGTTTTTATATTTTTGGATTATTTTTTCTTTGTGTTTTTCTGATTGTGTGTTTTTTGCTTCTTCATATTCCAATCACTGATTTGATTCTCAGCATACTCTACTATTGATTCCTTATAAATTATCTTTCATTTCAGTTAGTATACCCATCATTTCTGACTGGTCCTTTTTCATGTCTTTGACATTCTCACTAAGATTAAGCTGGTGGTTTCTAAAAGGCATATCATACGTCCTTCAAAGCAGTGAAGAAAATAAAAATCTTTTAATCATTCCCATAATAAAAAGAATAAAATTCTCCACATTCTATAGATTCAAATTAGTTTCTGTCCCTAAGTTTTAATTTGAAACAAGAAAAGTGTATGGAGTCACTTTCTCAAGGCACTTTTGACTGTGTAGGCATTTGACACAAGTACTTGAGGCAGCCATTTGGCACAGGTGATTCAAAACACATTAAAATGGCATTTAATGCACAATCTTTATTCATTTAATTACCTAGAAATACTAGTATTTGTAACAATTAACTTGAGGCAAACTTCTATTTTAATGATATTAATATGTTTTATTGAATATTGAGAGAATTATTAAATATGCAATTAAGTATTTCCTATGAAGGTTGAAGTTAATATTAGTTGAACAAATTACTGCCCAAATATCCTCCTTTTCCCAAATACTATATATATCAGAAAGCCCACAAAATACATACATGGCTATCTTTATTTTCAAAACTAAAAAAAAAAAAAAAAAAGCTATCATTACTAAGCAGAAGTTCTATGTATTTATTTAAAGTATATGAGTATGGCTATTAGAGTTTTTATAAGAGAATTTGACACTTGCATCATTCATTCATGTATATTCTTAGAGAATGGGCAGTTGCTTTAATAAATAATAAATTAATAGCCCCTGGCCAATGTGGCTCAGTGGTTGAGTGTCAACTTTTGAAGCAGGTGGTGATGGGTTCAGTTCTGGGTCAGGGCACATGCATGAGTTGCAGGCTCAATCCCCACTAGGGGGGAGTGCAGGAGGCAGTTGATCAATGATTCTCTCTAATCATTGACATCTCTCTCTCTCTCCCTCACCCTTCTTCTCTGAAATCAATTTATATATATATATATATATATATATATATATATATATATATATGAATAATTGATGGCCTTTTCTGAAATGAGTTTGGTAAATACATGCCTCTTGATTGTACTTTGCCTGCCAGATGGTGTCTGGGTGTATCCCCCATCCTTACTCCTCCCTGACTCTTGCCTCATTGCCTCATGCCTTGTTAGTTTCCTTGCCAAGGGATAGCGTGAGGACAATTATGTCACACACTTCTTGATATTAAAAGGAGCTGAAATTTTAATATGGCTTGTTTTTGGATTGTGTGAAAAAGTCTATACATCAATAAGCAAGGTCATTTATCCTCTCTATTCTAATCCTGTCCAACTCCTACCATTTTGTCAACTTTTGTTTTGCCCAAATGACATCATGCCAAACCAACTGCCAGTACTTAGTTTGGTAAGTTGGGTCTCTAATTGTTGAGAACCTTCTATTTCGGCATATGAATAAAAGCATACACATTTTCTTAATATATTTCCATGTGTATAATAAATATTGTGAATGTTATTTATTATTTCCATCTTGGCCAAAAAACAATCTCTGCTTTAATTATAATAAAAGTATTAAGTTTCTTAAGAAAAAAAATGAAAAAGCATTGTGAATTGGAGTGCTAAAAGGAAATTAAATGGAGAGGTAAATATAAAATTCTTTTTATTGATATAGTTAGATTCATGTTAAACTCCCCAATGTATTAAAATATACATTTTAACATTTGTATGCCATAAGCATCTGGAGACGCAAGCGGCAGACCTTTTTTAATTAAATTCAAAATATCGTGTCAGTTAACTGGTTAATTTTCTAGAAATTCACTACTAAGACATGGATTTTTAATACTTTTTTTCAGATCAGTCAGTTTCATTATTCAAATGCATCTACCTGGTTTGTGAGATGCTGGAGTTACATAGATCACACACACACACACACACACACACACACACACAAGAAGGCATCAGTGCTGATCACAAAGGAGGTAGTGAAATCTGGGAAAGATGGCTCTGTAATTAAGAACTTGAATTGATAGTGTAGGATGTAGTTAGTGTGTTGAAGTTAGAATATCTGTAGAATCAAATCTGACTTTTAAAAGAAACAACTTTATCATAGAAAGTCCAAATATTGTCACTATTGATCAAGAAGAATGTAATAAATCCCATAGATGAGAAATAGCAGTGCTTTTTTTCAGAGCCATCTCATGTCTGCTCTTTCTGTGGTTACAAATGGAAATAAAGAACATTATAGTTCAGAAGAAGTGAAACAACAAATGAAAAAACTATATAGACACATTCTATCTCTGAAGACCTTATGATCTGCTATTATTATGAGAAGGATTACTCTTTCCTGAATATCTGTATCCAGAAATGTCCCCAGGAAAATACCCCAGGCTTTAATAGGGTAGTGAAATAACTGGAATCCAAAAACAGATGCGCAGGGAGCAGGAGGTATCAGGGAATAGATGAGACATCTCAGCGTATTCCTTTGATGAGATGTGAAGACTGATGATGGTTGCTTTTATTACTGTCTCTCACAATTTAGTTTTACAATTATGTAATGAAAAATGGAATTTTATTAGAAAAACAATGCTGTAATGTTAAATTAAGCATAGTTATGAAAGAGAGGGAGGCCTCCTGAACAATTTAACAGAGTGATTAATCAGCTCTTCTCCTTTCATTCTCTGTAATCTCTCTCTATGACCAAAGTTTTCCTAGCTCTGTTTATCCAGAACAGACTTCCCTCTTGTTCTACAAACCCGCAAGTAACATATCCCTTCCTACCTGACACTTCCTCCTGAACATGCTCCAGCATTTGAGATTCCACTGATCATATCCTCACTACCCTCGCTGTAATTTCTGGCCATACTGAGAAGTGTTTTAACATTTCACCCTTAACCTTTCCCATAAAGAATTCAAATCTCTGTACACTAAGAGACATAAACCTTAATGATTCTTTTAGGCTTGGTTTCTCAAAGTGGTTTTTGCTCCTGTAGCAAATAATGGCATAATTCTCTACAGATATTCTCTACAGATATTCAAAAATAAAAAGTGTGGACTCTTCTCATCATGTTGGCAAAAACTCTTCGTGGTAAGGTTATCTTTTATTAAAATGGCATTTCCTTTGTAGATGAGTAGGTAGAAAATGGTTACTAGTAGATATGCAGATAGAGAGGGCAAAGAAACAGGGAAATATACAAAGAGCTATAGATATTAGCACTTTACAAAATGAAGGAATAAATGGATGAATGAGTTACTGGTTCTCAGTGGGGTAGAAAGGTATCTCTGCTGAGGGCTCTTTCTCAGTCTACTGTAAACATGGTTTGAGTTGTAGAGAACCATCCTATTTTCAAGCACATTGCTCTCTTTTTTTTTAATTTAAATTTTTTTATTGCTGTCAGAGAGAAAGAGAGGAAAAGAGGAAAAGATAGGAACATCAATGATGTGAGAATCATTGATCGGCTGCCTCTTGCATGCCCCCACTGGGGATTGAGCCTGCAACCCAAGCACATGCCCTGACTGGGAATCAAATCGTGACTTCCTGGTTCATAGGTCAACAGTAAACCACTTAGTCACGCTGGCTGGGCTGCTTCAATCATTTCTTAACATCAGTATCTTCCAGTCTTTCCCACTAGGGATTGTACCAATGCTCAAACTGCAGGATTTTTCACAAGGGAGCAGGTATCCTTAGGGCAATTTCCTGATTAGGGTGGCTCTTCACAAGGGGGCTCTTACCCCCTTTTTTCTGAGGTTGTGGTTTTTAAGGGAGAGTGATGAGTTATAAATGCCATAAACTATCACAGGTCTGGGAGCTGGCGCTGGGCCCGCCATGGCTTAATTCCAATCTCTGGCTTTCTTAAAAATGGATGCTTGGTTCTAGGCTTAGAAAAGCAACACTCTGGCAGAGACCAAAACTACACGCAAATTATAATTTTGAGGATTTGAGAAACCACAGAAATAGTGTTTTTCTTTCCATTTCTAAAAGTGGACAAGTGGAGAGAATTTTTAAGGGTAAAGAGATTTTCTGATTAAGTGGCTCCTTGACGAAAGCCTACCAACTGTCACCAGGACCAGTATCAATTGTCAGGTCCCCAGACAGGACCATAGAGCAGGGAAAGTATATTCTGAATATTTCCCCGCTGGACACCCTCTCTCCTCCAACTCTGCCCTCCATCCCCAACCAGGAGGCAGCAATCTCATGTTTTATTGTTTTCACTTTCCATCCCCTTCCCTCATCAAAACTTGCTTTTAGAAGTAAATCTGGTATTAGTCACTTAAGCAAAACCAGGACAGGGGCTGTGCTGGAGGAAGAACAAGAAGCATTTGTTTGGGGAATTGGGCATACATAAAAACAATTCACAGGCAAATCCAAGACTAAAGTGGGTAAAGGGTTGAATGGATTATGTTTTGGGGCGAGGCATAGGAAACAGGGTGCGTATGCAGTTGTTTTGGATGAAATCCCAGCCTTGTGTCTATGTGCAGGGGTTCCTCCTTGGAAACTAAAGATTCCTGGACATTAGGTGTATTTTCATTGTTCTTATAGAGAGAACTAACACTTACCAAGTGTTAGTTCTGTGACAGGCACTGTGCTAAGGACTTTACTTGCATCATTTATTGAATTCTTGCAACAATTCTATGGTGTAAGCACTATTTTTATTTTCATCACTTGTTTAAGCTTCTAGCATACTATATATTGAATCCAGGCTTTGAATCTAACTCTGGCTGATTCTAGAGACAACGCCCACCCTATACAGCCATATGGCCTCCATATGGTAAAGTGCTGGATTAATATAAAGACCATATTTGACATACAGCAACACTCTCCAGTGTCTAAGTGAATAGAATGGGACCTCCTCAAAACCCTCTCTCATCTAATGCTGTTCTCTGGAGACGTTCAATGATCCTTATGCCTTCCTGGGTTCTGTGATGATAATTTATTTATTTTGATATCTCAGTATTTAATTAACTAGCCTTGGCCTGAAGGATCTGTCTCTGTAATATCAGCTATGAGATGAATCTAATATATATTTTAATAAAATCCAGAAGAGCCTAATGAAGTCAGCCTCAAATAGAAAACTATTACAGTGGCATTCGTGGTAACAATTACATTTTTTTTCATCTTCTAATAACATGCCATATTGACCAAATTCTCCACTAGGATTCCTGAATCCCCAATAAATGTGGACACATTGAGCAAAGTACCTGAAAGGATTTGGCCTAATTATTGGAATGTGATGCTTAACTTTGTTTCTAATTCCCTAAACTGTGTTCTAGAATACATCAATATTGAATCAATATTGCCTTGGGTCTCATCAGCCCTGGGACTCATGCACTATCACACCCTTTATTTTCATTCCATCACTTAACACAGGATCATTGATCATCTACTCTGGGCCATGCCTTGGCACTAAACAATGAACAGGGCCAGCACTGTCCCTCAGAAAGCTTATGTTCCAAAGGGAGAGCAGAGTCATGCTCAGTGTGGCAGGAACCAACCATGGAAGATTCCCATCCCACCTCCTAACAAACTTTACTTTCCAACTACATTTTTAACTTTAATAAAAATGTGGGCCCTTCCCTCAGGTTGAAAGTTCTCTCAGGTTAAATGTTCTCTGGGATCTCACTTAGATAGGCACTCAAAAGTTCCCAAAGATGATCTTTTCATCTTTCTCCTAAATCGTTTGTCTTCTTGCCCTCCTTGTATTATCTGGCACTCTAGAAACCCACATTATTCTTAAAAAGTTTTCTTCTTGGCTCCTGCAATTCTCAGCTATCCTAATCCTTTTTAAACCTAACATCTGATTTCTTCAGCCTAAAATTGTGTGTTCTTTACATGCTTTGACTCTAAGAATTCTCCCATTCTTTCGCTCTAGTCTCTCTTGCTTCCCTTGGATAGATGGATGATATCAAAACAATATTTTTCTGTCTGCTACATATTTCCACAAAGATATCTCAATCATTACATTAAACTCAATATTGTAAGTCCAGAATCAATAATTGTATCCCTATCACAATAGGATGGCCTCTCTTATCACTATTAATGGCGTCCTATATTTCAGTTGTACAGGTATTTGATTAATGAACAAATATTAGAAAAGCATCTTAAGTAAATTTCTAGTCACTTAGAAGGCAGGTGGGGACAAAGTCTGCACTTTTTCATAATTTTTACTTTACTTTTCAAAATTTCTATCACCAACAGAGTTAAATGTATCCAGAAAAATATTCAACCTAAAAAATACACACTTAGCCAATACAATGATTGGCAAAGCAGTGAAGAGCACATGTTTGAGATGAAGGGTAGCTCTAAAGATGGAGGGTAATGGTGCATTAACATTGTGTCCTATAATGAACACATGGTTTTACCTATGAGAAAGACTCTGTCTTGTATATGTACCATCTCTTAGATGGTTATAAAGAAGGTGACATTCACATTATGGCTAATTCTAATGCTAAACCTCCAGCAGAAAGGGAACCAGGAGAAATTTTGGACAGCCTGGTAGGCAAACAAGTGGAATATGTCTAAGAGGATGGCTCTAGAAGGACTGTCATGATCGTTCATCAAGTAGAAGCCAAAGAGTCTGTTTCATCACATTTGATGATGATTCCCATATGTATGTCTATGACTTGGTGAAAAATCCTAGATGTCATATGAACTGGGCCAAATGTGTGGAACTATTGTATTAAATGTCTGTTCAAGAACTAGTCTGGAACCTGGTGCTGGTTGGGTTCTGCATAATGGTGATCACATGCTTCCCTCATCCTTTGTGAGGCCCCATGCCCTCCTGGTGAGGTTAATGTCTGCTTTCCTCAACACCACATGGGCATTTTTTTCACACCACAACCTTAACTGCAGTGATGGCAAAGACTATTTTCTACCACCCTCAATATTGAGGTTGAGTACTCACAGAATGTGCTGAAACTTCTCAGGAATCACTAGAGATATGAGGCAGTGGCATGTAGGCTTCATATGGAAGAGTGTTTTGTTTTGTTTTATCTTATTTTAAAGTTTCTGTTTTAATTTCTGATATGGTAAATAATGCCAGATACAACACACATATATAAAAGTTCTGAGTATAAAACATTTGAGAATTACTGGACTAGAAATAATACTAGTCAGGGAAATCCACAAATGTGGGAAATTCTATAAGGCAAACAATCTACTTCCCTGAACAAAGAAATTACAAGAGAAAATTAAAATGGGAAGAAGGAGGAGTAGAATCTACACATTAAAAGAGAACTAGGAGGCCCTGGTTAGAGTGTCATCCCAATATAGCAAGGTTGAAGGTTCAATCCCTGGTCAGAGCACATATAAGAATCAACCAATGAATGCAAAGAAACAAAAATATAAGAAAAATTGTATGTCTTTAAAAATTGCTGAACAAGACCAAATGTTACAGTTTCTTGCTTTATCATGAATGTTGGCACTGTTTATCCCATTTATATGTCAGTTTCTGTGTATAAAAATCTTAATGGTTTGGGTCAGTCTATTTTTCTTTAACTAAAGAACTCCTAACATCTAGATTTTAAAAATGCCACTCTTGTATTTGTGTTTTAGTATATCAGCAGCAAATGGGAGTCAACTGTAATAGAATCAATAATAAAAAAAAGAAAAAATAGTTTAAAAACAATTTTTAAGAAAATATATATTTTTCTCTCCTTTAAGGGCTGAATGGGAAATCAGAAGAAATAATGCATAAAATTTTGCACTCTCAAGTTTGCAAAAATACGTTAAAATATTCTTTTGCAAGCAATTTTTATTATCAGTTAGAAATTCTGTGTTAGCTATGTCTCATTCTTAAGTAATAGCATTTTAGGTTCCAAGATCTTTACTCACTGCTA
Organism: Pipistrellus kuhlii; assembly: GCF_014108245.1. Taxonomy (NCBI): domain Eukaryota; kingdom Metazoa; phylum Chordata; class Mammalia; order Chiroptera; family Vespertilionidae; genus Pipistrellus; species Pipistrellus kuhlii. The sequence continues at coordinate 45,963,300 of NW_023425404.1, forward strand.
ATTTATATATCTTAGTTTTCCAATACGAAGATCTTGAGGGTTCAGGTTTATAAAAAAAAGAAAAATTTAAATAATACATTCCTCTTGGATCTGTACTCACTAAAAGCAACCAAACTCTCTCCTCACCTTTTCCACAGTCCCTAGCAATATCCATACAAAGCTTCTGAAAGGAGAGAAACTCCTTTGTTGCCCCTGACAGTGCTAGGTCAGACGTCAGTTATCCCACTACTCTTTAGGATCGTGAATATCATATGTGTAAATAAAACTCAAAATTGGCTGAACCTTCTCATCTCATTGTTTAAACCTCACCCATGAGATGACTTAGATTGTGTTTATTCAACTGCAAACTATTTTCTGAATCCAAAGAAGAGAATCAGTCAAGCCAGTTGTTGGGCTGCAAGAAGATAGGAAGGTCACAGGAAATCTGCAAAAGCAGATAGAAAGAAGCAAGTTCTTTCCAAAATCCCCAGTACTTCTTTCTTTAGGTAGTTCCATAGAATAAAGCATGAAATTAAGAAAACTAATAGTTTTGGCATTACAAAATACAAGGTCTTAAAATGCTAAGCAAAGATGCCACAATAATAGTAAAAGGTAATCATAAGCCTGGCACAGAAAAATATATTTTTCTTCTCCTTTAAAAAAATAGTTTTCCTATTTTCCCCCTAATAATAAAAACATGAGGGTCTAAAACATGCTAAAGAGTGATGAATGAAAGGAGACAATGCCATTTAGGGATCATTTAATGTTTGTGTGGTCTTTCTGCTTTAATAATATTCAGATGCTCAACTACTTTTTTTTCCTTCCTTCCTTCCTTCCTTCCTTCCTTCCTTCCTTCCTTCCTTCCTTCCTTCCTTCCTTCCTTCCTTCCTTCCTTCCTTCCTTCCTTCCTCCCTTCATTCTTTCTTCCCTTCCTCCCTTCCTCCCTTCCTTCCTTCCTTCCTTCCTTCCTTCCTCCCTTCATTCTCTCCTTTCCTTTCTACCTTTTCTCCTTCCTTCCTTCCTTCCTTCCTTCCTTCCTTCCTTCCTTCTTTCCTTCCTTCCTTCCTTCTGTCCTCCCTCCCTGCCTTCCTTCCTTCCTTCCTTCCTTCCTTCCTTCCTTCCTTCCTTCCTTCCTTCCTTCCTTCCTCCTTCCTTCTTTCCTTCTTTCCTTCATTTCTTCTTTCTTTCTTTCCTTTTTATTCTTAATCCTCATTTAAAGATATATTTCCATTGATTTTTAGGAAGAGTGGAAGAGAGAGGCAAAGACAGAGAGAAGCATCAATTTAAGAGAAGCACATAGATTGGTTGCCCCCTGCACTCACCCTGACCAGGGACAGGGTTAGAGAGGAGCCTGCAACCTAGGTACATGCTCTTGACCAGAACTGAACCTGGGACCCTTTGTTATACAGGCCAGCGCTCTAACTACTAAGCAAACCACTAAGGCTTTTCCTAGATTTTAAAAATATAGCTGTCAAGATGTGACAGGCAATTAGATAAACTATTTAATGGTCAGATTTTTAAACATCTACATTTGTTTCATTCTCTCCTCCCACTCTTTTACTTGGTCTCACAATTCTTTTGAAATTTGCATAAAATAAATATTGTACAGTTTAGACAAAATTTAGTACATTGTTCTTATGCAAATTGTCAGAAATCCTGAACTCAGCAAATTACTCCACCCAATGTAGTGCTATAAAGTAGTTGTAATTAGTACAAACATGGAGAATGTCCATTGCCATGAGAAAAAGTCATCCATGTTAAGTCTATGGTTTTGAATCCTGCCTGAAACAAAATCTGAGTTTGTTTTTGCAATTCTATTTCCATACTTTATTTTTAGTCTATGAAAGCATTCAGAAATTTACTTTTATTCAAAATAGAAAAAGTGGCCATTTTACTAAGAAACATGCTATTGGACCATCTGAAACAAGTCCATCAATAATAGTTAATGCCCATTTCAGGTGTTAAAATAGCTTCTAATAAAAATTCCCTACACATTACTAAACCCCTGTTTCTAATTAGAATAAAGAGCATTGCTGAATTATATACTCAAGGAGCTGTGTGGAAAGGTTTGTGTTTTCATTATCTGTTTGGACTCTGAGTTAGTCACAACAAGTTTGAGATGTTGGATTATTTGTTTTTAATTCCTCAATGCTACGCATTCACTTTGATACTTTTGGGGATTAGTCTTCTACGTGTTCATTAGTTTTCACGTATGCTGTGTGTTGTTTTTTTGTTTTTTAAATCAAAAATGTCTAGAAGAGGCAATATGTGGAAATGTGTTCTATCCAGATAAATATCAATGATGGAACTGAATTAGCATTAGTCAATATTTGTTAAATCTTTCAAATCTTTTTTTTTATATTTATGTACAGAATTGGAGATGAAATACCTAACTAAATCACTAACATAAAACAATTGTTTTCTGTATTTGTTTATTCATTCAGTAGAAAAAATATATTTTGGAGCATCTATAATAATAAGTATAATATGTTAATTAGACCAGACAGCTGAACGACCTACTGAACATCATTTCAGATGAAGCCACAGCACTGGGACCAAAGCAGAGGCAGTTAGGGGCGATCAGGCAGGCAGGTAGAGTGGTTTGGGGCTATCAGGCAGGCAGGCAGAGGGGTTGGGGTGATCAGACATGCATGTAGAGGCAGTAAAGAGCAATCAGGCAGGCAGGCAGGCAGGCAGAGGGGTTAGGGACTATCAGGCAGGCAGGCGAATGGCTAGGTTCAATGAGGCAGACAGGCAGGACATTCCCCAAGGGGTCCTGGATTGTGAGAGGGTGCAGGCTGGTCTGAGGGACCCTCCCCCACCAACCACCTTGTGCAAATTTTGTGCACCAGGCCTCTAGTTACTATATAATATGTGAGAGTGCAGAATATATGAAACTGGAATCTTCCAGAATCAAGGAATTTATACCATTGGGGATTTTTTGCTTGTTTGGTGTTTTTTTGTTTGTTTGTTTTTTGTTTTTTGTTTTTTGTTTTGTGTGTGTGTGTAATGTATGGTGTTATTATTTTGTTTACACACAAATGGGGCGAGAAATTAGGAAATAGTGACCTCATTTGAACCTGAAAAATTCAGAATTTGGGGAAATCATTTAGAGTGTTAACCCCAGGAACTAGAGGGATCCCCCACTAACACCCCCCACTAGGCATTGTAAGGTTGCCAGATTTGGCAAATAAAATTAATTACTGGATATTCTGTTAAATTAGAATTTTAGATAAAGAATGAATATCTTTAGTATAAGTTTATCCCATAATATTTAAAAAATACTTACACTAAAATTTTATTGTTGTTCACCTGAAATTCGAATTTAATGGGGTATCCTGTATTTTTATGAACAGGCAATCAAAACACATTGCAAGTGGCAAAGAGGGGGCTGTGTCAGGGGTGACTGCTGAAAATTAGCCCACATACCATCTGTAGCACTCAAAATTTAAGCGACTGATTTATACTTTATGTTGAGGGGTAAGTGTTATTTTATCAGTGTAGACAATATCATTTCTACAGATACTAGAAATTCATGCACTGGGGTGGGGAGGGTGCCCCTCAGCTTAAACTGTGCAGGACCCATTGGGGGATGTCTGCCTGCCAGCAATAGGACATTCCTCTCCTAGTCCAGGACCCCTTGTTCCTTACCACCCACCTGCTCACTGTTCCTCAGTGCTGCTGCAGAGGCAGGAGAGGCTTCCGCCAACACCATTGTGCTCCTCAGCCATGAGCTCAGCTTTTGGCTGAGTGGCACTCCGCCTGTGGGAGTGCACTGACTACCAGGAGGAAGACACTCAGTGCAGGAGCTGCCCCCTGATGGTCAGTGCACATCATAGCCACCCATTGTTCTGGTCATTCTGCCATAATGGTTGGTTAAGCTTTTATTATATAGATAATTCACTGACTAATAACTAAAGAGAGAAAGAGCTTAAGATTGATAGTAACTCTATCAATCTTTGATATAAATTTTAAAAGATGAAAAATGAAAATAAATACTATATTCTTTTAATGATTCACAACCTAACCTTCAAGGGGTCTCAAAGTTGTTCTTTTTTAAAAAATAAAATACCTTTGTTTTCACCTAACTCACCTGATAGAAATAAAACGTTGGTATCCTAGATTTTCTTCTAACATTTGGGAACCTTTAGTAAAATAGATTTAGTAAATCTGTAAGGATCTATTCACCTTTAAGAAAGACAGTCCAGCCAACCACTGAAATGAAAAGGAACTCTATCCCATGTAGCAAGCATAAAAAAAAGAATATTGTCTCAGTTAAGTTTAATGAAAATAATTTTGGATAAGACAGTGCCTTTGTAATCTTTTAAATTATACCATAGACTGGGCTTGGGTATGAAAGCAGAGGTTGTTTTTGTGGTGTGTGTGTGTGTGAGTGTGTGTGTGTGTGTGTGTGTGTGTGTGTGTGTGTGTTTAATCTTAAGGTAACGAAAGGCCTTTCACTGTTAAGCAATAACATCAAATTCAAATAGAAAAGAATTCTTAAAGTTGTCTAGTGTAATAGTCACAATTAATCCAGAAGACTGTGCTGTGGTTTGTACCAAATTAATTAAAATGGAACAGTGTTAGCAATGTTAATTTTGGCCTGCACTGTAATGATATTTTTTCATCAATTCTTAAAGTTTTCCTGCATCTGTGAAATTTTCCCAGCTTCTGAAATCATGTCTCAAAATCTGTTGAAAGCTACTTGTGACCTTTCTTTAAGCTTAAAAAGAAATATAACTCCATCTGTTGGCTACATAACCAGAGAATTCGGGACAAGGAGAAAACTCAAAAGAGAGAGGAAAGGCAGGTTTCCTCCTGACCTTTGAAATTGTCATGTCATGTTAATTAAATCTGAATTTTTGTTAACAGCTATTTCATTGAACATTTCTGGGAACTGTATTAAGTCAAGTGTTTATTGGAAAGCAGGTGTTTTCTCTCACATCTGTGTGTCTTCCTGTTTTCTACACAATATTTTCCCTTTTCCTCTCTGAGTAACTCATTCTCACAATGAGCTCCTGACTTTTTACTTTTTAAATCTCCTTTAGTGAAAAGTTCCCATTTCACAAATATTTGTTGAAGAAATAAGTAACTAATATTTGAAAACCATTGTTTCCCCCCAAATGCACACTATTTGTAGCTTTATCAGCAATCATTTGAGTCATTCTATCTACTAAAGGGGGGATATGCTAATTGACTGTCATGCCCTCATAAGGTGGTGGTGCCCACAGCCACAAGATGGTGACACCTACTCCCCTTAGCCCTATCTCACCCAGTCCTCACAGCATCTGGCCTCATCCAGCCTCAGTCCCCCAGTTCCCTTAGCCCCACTGGGGAAGGCAGTTGGAGGTGATCAGGCTGGCAGGAGAGGGACGTTGGAGATGATTGGGCCAGCAGGGGAGGGCAGTTTTAGACAATCATGCCAGCAGAGGAGCAGTTAGGCATCAATCAGGCCAGCAGGGGAGCAGGCAGGTGAGTGGTTAGGAGCCAGAAGTTCTGGATTGTGAGAGCTAAATAAGCAGTCAGACTTCCCCCAAGGGGTCCCAGATTGGAAAGGGACATCCCCTCCCCCATGCACAAATTTTATGCACCAGGCCTCTAGTAGGATAAATAATGTTATTTTTGAGAGACCACCCCATATCTATGGGTTTTCATTTGCACTGTATTTAAAAATATATTAAGTGAGACAGTCTATATCTACATTTTTAAAAACTAGTGAAAATGCCTTTAAAATTTACCCTATTTTAACCATTTCTCTGGATCTTGAATTCTCTGTGTAGATTGGAAGAAAGGTAAGAAATGAGATAGAGAACCAAAGAGAGATGACTCCTAAGTGACATGCACTTTTCTGTGATTTCTTCTCAGCTCCCTGACTGTCTATTGGTGATTATTCTAGCTCCTCTGTAAGGTTTCAACTCCTCTGCCCTCTGTGAAGGAGTGCTGACCATCATAGACCCAGTGGATAAGCAGATCAGATCTGTTACTTGGGGAATCCGATCATGTGGTGCTGGGAAGAGAAGAGCAATGTTGTGAAGCTTCTCAGAAAAACCATACTTGTCTTGGGTCCACCAGAGAAGTCAGCTATGTGTCAGAGCTGGCTGGGGGCCTGCAACACCAAACCACCCAGCTTATCTTGACAAGGCCAGATACCCATTTGCAGAAGTTGAAACAACAGCATGTCGGCAAGAAGCTCATACCAGAAGGTAAATTGAGTATGATTTGTTAAACCGCATCCAGTGAGTAGAACCAATCTTAAATCCTGCTCATTATCCTGGGGCTGTGTTGCAGAGATCCAGAAGTGAAATGCTCCTCTGGAACATATTTTCTCTGATTAACTGGGATACTTCAGGATAACACAAGTTCAAATTTTCCTACAGTTTTCCTTAAATACTAGGCCTCTCCTGGAAGCTAAGTATCAAGAAGCACAAGTAGAATGTCTTTATTTCTTCAGGAAGGAGCCCTTGATAATTCACTGACCTTCAATGCGAGTAGGCATAATGCTGAGCAGCCTGTAAAATCCCAAGGAAGTTTATTTTATTATCAATATTTCATCCTCAAGATCCATAGTAACTTTTCTTCTTACCTCCATTTCTACTTCCATTACCTCCACTGAGGAATGTATAGTAATTACATATACTTTGGGGGATTGTTTGATGCACTGTTCTTGTAATCACTGTGTGGACTAAATTTTCTTGGGTGGCTGAATCATCTTGAAAAATAAATAAAATGTGGTTACAACCTGACATTTTTACAAAGCCAAGGGATTGACCCTACTGCTGCTTCACTTCATTGGATTTTTTTTGCTGTTCAAGGTTTTTCCCCCAAAATATTTAATATACATGCACCATATACAAAAAAAAAAAAATTAGATACTAAAACTTTTGCAAATATTTAAGTATATAAAATTTTTGACATCATCTTTTAAAATGTGCAAGAGAGTACAACATTCTTTAAGGAGTTTCATGAGCAAAAATTTGTGATGATCACTGGTTTATATTAGCCTTGAGGTGAGGTCACCTGTCTGGCAGCAAGGCCTCTGCCCTCAGACTGCCCAGCATCTGCTCCTGGTCTTGTGCCTTCTCCATGTGTTATAAATAAGGCAAGCCCCCAAACCAGGAGTCCTGGCAGAACATAAAGAGGGCCAGACAGCAAGGCTAATATCTTTACTTCTGCAGAAGGATGCACATGCACAGGGTCTGGCAGCACACACAGTGAGCTGGTGATTCATTCAGGGTTGTATGCCTGATACAGGTCATCTGTCCCTCACTCTTGATTGGTCAGAGTTTAGGTTCACATTCTTATGTGATTGGCTAATTTAAAAGAAAAAGGGAGGGGGTTGACCTTTGCCATTTCAAAATGGCAGCCCCCAGGGGAATTGCAAGTCACATGAGCAAAAAAAAATGGTGATTGCCTAAAGTCCCTTCTTTGACACAAAAGATTACTAGTTTATTCTCACAATTCCTCCCTTTTCTTATTTAACTCTTTTCTTCAAACTCAGCTAATATTCATTGACTTTCATGTTCTGCAGTGTCTAGAAGATTATTTTGCTGTTTGTTCAATGCATTTTCAATTAACTTTTGATAAGACCCATCATACATGGGATGATATAACATCCCATCACTGTAACTTTTAACCCGATCATCAAAGAGGTATATATGAATACCATCATCCCCTTCCACTTTCCAAACCATTGCTCTAGTAAATCAGAGAAAGGATACTCAATTACAGGATTCTCAGCTGACTCATTGGCTAGGGTCGTTAATTCCTGTAGGGCCTTAGAGGTGGTTCTGTCTGGAGCTGAACTGTCAGGGGTGAATGTACAACATTGGCTCCCAATGTAACACACATTCCTCCTTTTTCTGCCAGAATCATATTCAAAACCAACCTATTCTCCCACATTACATCCTGATGACATTTAGTTGATCAGCTATACCTTTAACTGTGTCTCGAGTTCATATTAACAAACCTTTGCCTGTTACAGTAACCATAATTAATCCAACCACATTCTTGTTTACAGTGGGCCACCAGAACAGGACAGATTCAAATCCTGCAGCAATCTGTTTTCTAGACTTAAGCTCCTTTGAGGTCCTCCTGGAACCCCAATGGAATCTGTGTAAATATGGGGATCAGAGGAGCCCCCAGACTCTGTCTCTTCTTCCTAGTCTGCCTGTCCATTGATCAAATATTCTCTTACTTTTCAAAGAAAATACTTGATAAAACTAAAGTTTAGTGCAAGTCACAGAGGATCAATATTACCCAACCTAAAGGATTTTTAACATTATCAAGTCAAAATACCAAAATATTGGAACTACATATGCAATATTTCAAAGACTTACTCTTCATTTTTCTTCACCTGCAGTTGAGTATTAAGAAGACAAAGATTTGTTTTTTGTTCATTTTTCCTTTCCCTGTATTCCTTTCCTGGTGGATGATACATGCTAACTTAGTCCCACTCCCTACTCCCAACCCAGACTACCTTCTTAGGGCCAGGCATTCACCAAATTGGGATTACAGAAGTGGGTCTTTTAAAAAGTAATTCAGATATCATTGTGTTTGCCTGTCCTAGGACATGCATTCAGTATGTTAAGCACCTCAAATTCCCTACTGTATTATAGTGAGAATGTTTGGGGTCATATATACATTTAAAGACCAAACATTGTATCTTCAGTCAAGTTTCCTAGAGGCAGAACCTGAGATGAGGATTCTTGATCAAGTGATTTATTTATTAGAGGAGTGCCCTCAAGAGAAAGGGAGTGAGACAAGTTGTATGTGCAGAGACTCTAAGTGAATAGGATTCTGGATGAATTGATTTTGTTTGAATGCAATTTTCTGGGAAGCAAAGTAGTGAATTATTAGCATCTCTAGGATGGTCAGGGTTGGTGAAGAGCATTTGTGCAGGGCACCAGTGCTGTCTATTCCATGATATACTGCTAAAAACTGTCTCTTTGGGTAAGAGAAAATTCATTTTGGGAAGCAGATATCTTTAAAACCTGGTGGAAATAGTTGTGATTCAAATATATAATGAATTATTCTGGAAGGGTCATTTTCTATTAAAAATTTCGTTTGAAAATTAACTTGCTGGCATTGTGTCTCCTCAGAAAATCTAGTATTATATATAGAATCTATTCATTTAACAAATACTCAACTTATTAACATTGTATTTATAAAAATAGAATGTCTAATGCTTTTCAGAGAAGAATGTAGAGCCTTCCTGGAATTTACTTACCATTGTGATAAAGGTAATATACCTACTTAATTTTTGAGGCTCAATTATGAAAATGGTTTAAAATAAGTTGTAAACAGAATATTGCTTTAAAATATAATTTAGGCATTATGAAAATAATAGGTATTAATAGATGAAAAAAATAAGATATAAGATAGATGATAGATAGAAGAAAGATGATAGATAGATAGATAGATAGATAGATAGATAGATAGATAGAATCATTGACAGGGAGAGGAGCGGAGAAAAAAATGTTTCTTTATGTTCATATTTCTGCTTGTGTTGTGTATTTAGGGTATTATTTTATAGCTCCCTCATCTCAACAGGTTGTTTTGTTTTGTTTGTTGTGTTGTGTTTGGCTAAGCATAGTTAAGACAATCTGGGCCAGCCTTATAAAAGTGAAAAGTGAGCAAAGTTCAACATCAGTGAAGAGCCAGTATCGTGAGCCAAAAACCTTGGCATCATCCTTGACTCCTCTCATTTTTCTCACAACCCAAATCCAATTTGTCAGGAAATTGTTGGCTCAACCTGTGAAATATACCTATACATATATATGGAACCCAACCACTTCCCACCAGCTACTTCATTGTTAACACCTTGCTCTGAAACATATTTTACCTTCATTTCTTCCCTGCTCCTATCCTTGCCCATTACAATATTCTTTTTGCCCATTATGTATTCTTAGTAGGGTAGCCAGATAATGCTTTTAAAACCTGTCAGGTCATTCCATTTCACTGCTGAAAACCGATTGGCACCTCATTACATCTGAGTAAGCCAACTTCCTTACCATGACCTTCAATGTCTTGCTTGACTTCTCTGACTGCATCTTCCCCCAACTCCCTCCACTTCTTGTTCTTTCCCAGTTATGCCCAGCTCCATGACTGCAATGGATGGCTGTGTAGGTTACACACTACCCAAAGACAGAGAGCAACATTCACCTCCACAGTCATTATAGGTGTGCATATTTACTACCACACTTTGTCAAGTGGCAAGGAAGTGTATCAGGCAAGGCAGGCTATTTGGAAGAGCAATAAGACTGATTCCAACTTAGGGTTTTGCAAATTGTTTCTTCCGTCTTGGAATTCTTCTCTTCTTTCCCCCATTATACATTTGTGAAACTCCCTCACCTCCTTTATGTCTTTGTTTAAATGATACCTACTCAAGGCCTACCCTAATCATACTACTTAATATGCATCCTGCACTACACCCCAACACATACACATTCCTGAAATCTCTAAGCTTGCTCTATTTTCCTCATAGCACTTGCCCCCCTTCTAACATGCTATATTATTTACTTATTTATTATAGTAATTGTTTAATGTCTCTCTGCCACACTAAAATGTGAGCTTCATGGTGACAAGGATTTTAGTCTGTTTTATTCATTTATGTATCCTGAGTACCTAGAATAGTGACAAAGGCATTAACTTTCCTAACTTCTTCGGGTTTCTGATCATCTGTTAGTGTTGAAGTGAGGATTCAGTGATATCATAATGGTAAAGTCCTGCGAGAACATAAAGCACTTTCAATACCAAGATAGTCTAATAACTTGATGATGATGATGATGATGATGATGAATTATTTTTATTGAAGTAAGACATACATACAAAAAAGCATATAAATCAGAAGAGCATAGGTCAATGGTTTTTTTCATGTAATCATCATTCAGATCAAGAAATAGAGCAGGATCAACATCCCAGAAGTTTCCTTCATGCCTCCTTCTAGTTACCACCCAACTCTTCCTTCCAATGGTAACCACTCTCTGACTAACATAGGCATAGGTTAGTTTTACTGGTAGATCTTTATCAGGGTATACGTGCTACTTCCATGTAGTTTCTAATAGCTCTCTCATTTGCTGTATAATATGTCAATGATTTATCAGAATAGAAGTTGTATTTTTTTTAAAAATATGCTTTATTTCTTTCACAGAGAGGAAAGGAGAGTGAAGGAAAGATAGAAACATCAATGTTGAGAATCATTAATCAGCTGCCTCATGCATGCCACCCAATGAGGATCTAGTCCACCACTCAGGCATGTGCTCTAACCAGGAATTGAACCTTGACCTCCTGGTTCATGGGTCGATGTGCAACCACTGAGCAACACCGGCTGCTTTTGATGATTTAACAGAGAATGGTGGAGAAGTTGGCAAAGTACAAGGTTGATGCAGAAGATGGATTTGGAAATTACCTTCTCCATAAAATATTGTCAGTTAAGACCAGTGTCATTTCCAGCAGGCATATGATCTTGTAATATTGATACCATTGTAATTAGGTAATTATTAGTAACTAGAGGCCCGATGCATGAAATTCATGCAAGAGTAGGCTTTCCTTACCCTGGCTGCTGGCACCGGCTTCCTCTGGCACCTGGGACCTGGGCTTCCCTCTGGCCACTGGCAGGCACCCAGGACCCAAGCTTCCCTTGCAGCCCCGGCTTCGTCTGGAAGGTTATCTGGAAGGACATCCTGTCTAATTAGCATATTATGCTTTCATTAATATAGAGAGGAAATGAGCAAAGGGGGAAAGGCAGGCATTATAGGCATGTCATTTAGCCAACTTCACCAGGAAGCTGCAACTTTGCACTCCCCAGGGAAGCACCATACCGCTTCCTGCAAAACACTGGGGAAAGGAATCTAATGAAAGGAAGACATATGCATGCCCAATAAAATTGGGGCGACATAAGGAAGGTGCTTGCCTCTCAGTCAAGCTTGGGGAACCATGGATTGGCCAGAATGACGATGGCCACTGCAAGCATGTGAACATTTTGGAATACATGATCTCCTAAACAAAGGAATTCTCTCTTTCTTAGCACTCGTGGCTTGTGAGTCTTGGCTCTCTTGCATTCATCCCTCTGGCCCATGTCCAGTGAACTCTACAGGCCATGGGCTAATGGGCTGATGCAGGAAATACAAGCTAAGCTATCTTGTTACTGGACTGGACCCAGCTCCAACATGGAAAGGCAACTCTGGGCACTGGCTCTGAGTTCAGCTCTACTGAAGCCCCAGTTACATTTCTTCTATGACTGGGCTCAGGGAAATGGGACTTTGGAAACCCAGGGGTGTAATTCCATGGACATAAAGCTTCCTACTATATTTCATCCTCCTGTGTGAGTCTCAGAAAATTCCTTTTCTTAGGATATCACAAAAAATTCCACCCCATTAGCAGCCAGTGGGGACAGAGAAGAGGACCTCTGTTAACAATATTTTTGGGAAAGAAAAGCTTAACCAAGATGAAACTATTGTGTTTCTTTTGTCTCAGATACATGACAACATACCATTTATAGAAAATTTTAAAAAAGAAGGAAAGCATTTCTCTGTGGTTTAACTTGGTACTTGTCCATACTTGGAGAAAATTAGAGATGCACAGTATAATATTGTCAACTTAGATTTTTTTTTTAAAGGCCCCTTTACCACAATATTCCAAAGTACAAACAGAATCCAAATGCCAGATCTTGCCAAGGTCACCAATATATTTTCTACATGATTAGGAGAGTGTTGGAGGCAGAAGACAGGGGTAGAGGGTGGGGGGGACCAGGTACTGTGTGCCAACTGCCTCAGGGCAAGAAACCTAGCTCCCTTTCCTTCTCGCCATATCAAATCCTCAACTGCATTCCATTGTCTGACTGCACTGGCCAGAGCAGAGGCTGTTTCCAAAATGAAAATGGAATCTAGCCATACTTGGATTTAGTATTCTCTAGAATTGCTCTTCCTCTGGGCATTATTGTTAGGAGTATCATATTGCATAGGGGTTTAATTTGTCTAACTGGCTTTTGGAAAAATTTGCAAATCCTTTCTCCCTCTCACTCCCCCAAATAGAAAAAAATTGATGTAAGAGGCTTCTGTCATTATATTTTTCCTTTAGAGTAGCCTTATCCCAGTGGCGGGTGCAGGGAGGGGAGGGGTGATTGCTTTACCCAGCTATTTGCCTAAAATAACTTTTTTATGTGTTTTTCTAGAGCAGATAAATTATATATCATCCTAGCACAATACAGAAGCATTTTTAAGCATAAGAGTAAAAGATGATGGTGACTTCTTGTTATACTCTGATTTAAATCAACCAACAATCTCTAAGAGCTTATGATATACCAGGCACAGTGTTAGATAGAAATGAAAAAATGAGAAATTAGTGCATGGGGCCAGGGTGGGGGGTGTCCCTCAGCCCAGCTTGCACCTTCTCCAATCTGGGACTCCTCAAGGAATGTCTGACTGTCCGTGTAGGCCCAATCCCGGTGGACATCCCTCACACAATCCAGGACTGCTGGCTCCCAACTGCTCGCCTGCCTGCCTGATTGCACCTAACTGCTTCTGCCTGCCAGCCTCATCACCCCCTAATCTCTCCCATGACAGCCTGATTGATGTCTAACTGCTCCCCTGCCAGCCTGTTTGCCCACAACTTCCCTCCACTGCAGGCCTGGTCACCCCTAACTGCCCTCCCCTGCAGGCTTGATCACCCCCAACTGCCCTTCCTTACAGGCCTGGTGCCTCCCAACTGCCCTCCCCACCTGTGTCCACATGGTGGCAGCTATCTTTGACCACATGGGGGCAGCTATTGTGTGTTGGAGTGATGGTCAATCTACATATTACTCTTTTATTAGATAGGATAGCAATTAGTTGTTGCAATGAAAGTATTGTGTCCAATGTTTTGTAGAAAAAGAAATTATTAATTCTCATGGAATGTTTGATCTGGGGAAAAGTCACAGAGGAAGTGTTACAGCATAATTTGCAAGCAAAGGCAAAAACCAGATTGCCAGGGAAAAGAAATAAAAACACAAAGGTACAGAGCAATGACACCCAGTGTTCTTCAGAAACTTAAATGACAGGAAAGCCGTTTAAGCATAATATGAAAGGTGACAGTAAGTGAGACTAATACAGGCAGGTGGGGTCAGATCATGGTGTGACTTGATCCTCTCAAGAGTCTTAAACAAAGGACCAATGTGGTTAGATTTGCAGCCTAAGGATTTACTCTGGCAGAGAAGAGGCTCAATTATCAATGAACAATTATGGAAAATGGAAGCAAGAAGATCAATTAAGAAATAATGTGTTTTCAGGCTTAAAATGTGCCACGCCGTTAGTATCATGGACACTCTCAGTCTCACCCTGGTCTAATTTCTTGCTCACTACCTTTTTTCCATTTTTATTACTGTCTTTCTTTCTCCATACCCATATAACTCTTCCTCATACTTTACATAATACTATAGAATTTTTAGGAAGAATGCTTTAAAATATCCTGCATCCTCCCATTGCCAATATACACAAGATAACACAAACAACTTAGAAAAAGAAGAGAGGGGTTAATACAACCAATTGAAATAATATGTTGTGTTAATTTTTCCCATTATTATAAATATCGTATGGAAGGTACCTGTTAAGTAGTAGTCTCTCTGCTGGCTCTATTTAAGTGATGGCAGACTTGGAGGCAGAACCAGCTATGGTTTCACTGCCATAACAAACAGAAAAGGAGAAAGTTTCTTATTACCAGTGACTTGCTGGTGATGTCATTCTGCCCCAGAGAGTTTGTTTGGCCTTCAGCCCTTGGCTAATCATCTCTGAGTTGTCCTCATGGGCTGTGACACAGGTGATTATTCTGCACAATTTTTGTAAAAAAAAAAAAAAAAAAAAAAAAAAAAAAAAAATGACTGCTTCTTTGTATCTGCTCCTTTCGGGAAGGTATGGGTTTCTAAGGGGATAGAGAGGAGACCACGTATGGTGGTGGAACCTGCTCTATTTCAGGATACACAGATGAGCCAGTCTGACCAGTTAGGGTGAACAAGACTTTGAAGAGAACAAGAAGACTGCTAAAGGATCTCCTAATGGGTGGGTGTAGATGAATCTAGGAGGGAGAAATAATTTGTGCTCTCAAAATAAGGTGTCTCGCCCTTAGGTAGTGTATAAAAAAAACCCTGAGAGGAAAAATTGAGAAATTTAGGGGGAAAATCTAAAATTATTATTATTGTCTTTAAGTCAGAACATTCATTCATTTAAAAATTTAAATGCAATAGGAGAAAGTGGGATATTTGTATTTATGAAATGGAAACTTTGGTTGTTGTTCTTTCTTGGAGATTTTTTAAGACTGAGAAACACTGCTATCATTTGCCTAACTCACAATAAATAAAAGAAAACATGGAACAGTGGTCAGTCAGAAGGAAATAAAAGTTCAAATTCAACAACTGAGGCAGTAGTTTAATAATTTCTTTTCTTCACTGTGCCTCACGTTTCCTTGTATGGCTAAGAGGAAGCAGCCTTTGGCTCCATAGGAATATGAATCTTATAATAAAAATTGGATATGCTAGGAAACACGTGTAAAGCCTATTTACAATGAGCAATGAAATAAAATGTTTAAAATTTGTTTTCAAAGGACAAGGAAAACTTGTATGCTTCCTAAGCAGGTTTTGATTTTTTTCTTTTGAGCAAAATAAAATTGACTTGCAGCATAATGATAAATTTGGGACCAAGAGATATGTTGCAGAAAACCAGAGGTTTTTAAAAGAGCTTTTAGAAGTGTTTAATGTTTCATTATGGTATAATGGAAAGAATACCAACTTAGTAGTCAGAAATTTCTGGGTTCAGAATCTAACTTAAATTTCCACTGCTGGCCAAGGTGGAGTAAACCAATTTCAACCTATCTCTCCCACTGATTAAAGAATACTCGAACAACACTATCAAACAACTTAACCTAACTAAAAAAGATTTAAAGACACTTAAAGAAGACTCCAACAACAGCATAATATACATTTTTTTTCAAGTGACATGGAAATTCATGATGATAGATCATATCATGGACCATAATGCACACTATAACTAAATATAATTAAAATCAAACAAAGTATACTCTCTGACCAAAGGGATTTTAAATTAAAAATATACCAATAATTTTCTGAAAAATTCTCAAATATTTGAAAATTAAATGGCACATTTCTAAATAATCCATGGGTCAAAAAAGAAGTCTCAAAGAAAACTGGAAATTATTTTGAACTCATTAAAAATGAACATATGATATATCAATCTGTGGGCTGCAGCTACAGCTGTGCCTAGAAGGAAATTTATGTACTAAATATTATAGTTATATAGGAATTGATGAGGCAATTCTAATTAATAATCCAAGTATTACCTTAAAGTACTAGAGGCCCAGTGCACGACAATCGTGCACAGGTAGGTGGAGGGATCCCTCAGTCTAGCCTGCACCCTCTCGCAGTCCAGGATCCCTCGGGGGATGTCCAGCTGCTGGGGAGCAACCTAAGCCGACAGTCAGATATCCCCCGAGGGGGTCCTTAACACTGCTGTGTAGGTGGAAGAAGTTCCCGCCACCACCACTGCACTTGCCAGCTATGAGCCCAGCTTCTGGCTAAGTGGTGCTCCCCCTGTGGGAACACACTGACCACAAGGGGTAGCTCCTGCATTGAGCGTCTGCCCCCTGGTGGTCAGTGTGTGTCATAGCAACCGGTTGTTCTGCTGTTTGGTCGATTTGCATATTAGCTTTTACTATATATATATATATATATATATATATATATATATATATATATATATAATATATATATATATATATAAAAGAGCATCAAGACCTGGGTGGCTGGTTTGGCTGGAGCATTGTTCCATACACCAAACAGCTGAGGGTTCAATTCCTGGTTGGGATTCATGCCCAGGTTGTGAGTTCAATCTCTGATCAGGGTGCTTATAGGAGCCAGCTGATTGATATTTTTCTTTGACATTGATATTTCTCTCTTTCTCTCTCTCTCTTTCTCTCTCTCTCTCTCACTCAAATCAATAAAAACATATCCTCAGGTACCTAGAACCAATTCTAGCATGTAACAATATTACAAGAGTTCATCAACTTTTTGGGTGGACTCACAAGGGTGAGCCACATATGTAATTTACCTGTTGGAAACAGCTAAGGCACTTCCCCCAAACCTGAATAGGATAGTAGTTTGCTGCCAGACAGCTCAGGGCATTTTATTGCTTCCTGTTGGCCAAACACCTGAACAGCTGTAGGCTATTCTTCAAACTGACAATGGTTCTGTAAACCCTTTGATACCTCACCCTTTGAAGTGTATATTTCCACCTTGCCTTGGGACAAATTGTGTTTAATAAAAGCACAGGGTCCTGAGACAAGGAGTGTTTTCAGTTCCTTTCAGTTGAAGCTTCTCTGAACCCCAATGCCTCTCAAAAATATCCTTTCATCCTTAGACTTCTTAATCATTTACGTGCAGCCCCTTTCTCCAGAATGCTGAACCCTTTGTAAGGCCGGGACAAGAACCCCGGCACTCAGGTGAGGATTAAAAAATATAAGAGTATCAATCAATAAAATTGATTTAGTAAAAAGTATAGGAAATCAAAGTAACAAAAAGTTTATTCTTTGAAAGACTAATAAGATTGATAAATCTCTACCAAAGTTAAACAAGATAAATGGAAGACTATAGACCTGATAGTTAGTAAAAGGATGGTAAGAGAATCCTATGCACATCTCAGTGTCCATAAATTTCACAAGTGAAATAAGTTGGACCAATTCTTAAAAGAGAGAAACTGCCAACACTCACTCAAAAAAAAAAAAAAAATAGTTAACCTAAATTTTCTTATATCTATTAAAATAACTGAATTTTATTTAGAAGCTTTCCCAAAACAGAAAATTCCAGGCCCAAATGGTATCATTGGTCAATTCTATCAAACATTTAGGGAAAAAAAAAAATACAAATCTTCACAAGTTTTTCCATAAAACACAAAAGGAGAGAGCACTTCATTTTAGGAATCCAGTATTACCCTGACACCAAAGCTATAGAAAGACAACTATGGATCAATATACTCCATAAATAGAAATGTGAAAACTCTCAACAAATATTAGGAAATCAAATCTGGTAATATATAATAAGGATAGCACATCACAACCAAGTAGAGCCTATCCCAGGAATGCAAAGTTGGTTCAACATTATAAAATACAATTAGAAAAATATATTTCACCCTCTCAAGAGGTTAAAGAAGATAAACTTTATAAAGGAAAAAAAAAAACCCACAAAAAAAACAAACAAACCACATTTGATAAAGTTCAAATTCAATTCTTTTTTTAAAATTAAAAATCTCAGCAAACTGTGAACAGTTGGCTAACCTATCTGTGCACACGCTTAAAGACCCACTTAATGGTGAACATTTGAATTCTTCTCCCCACCCCCAAGGTTTGGAACAAGGAAGGGCTGTCTGCTATCATACTCTACCCAACATTACACTGGAAGTCCTGGATAATTCAATTAGACAAAGAATTAAAATAAAAGGCATACTTAAGAAGAAACAAAACTGTCCTATTCGTAGATGATGTGGTTTTCTATATAGAAAATTCCAAGAAACCTAAACACACTCTCCTCTCTCTCTCTCTCTCTCTCTCTCTCTCTCTCTCTCTCTCTCTCTCTCTCTCTCTCACACACACACACACACACACACACACACACACATA
Organism: Pipistrellus kuhlii; assembly: GCF_014108245.1. Classification (NCBI taxonomy): domain Eukaryota; kingdom Metazoa; phylum Chordata; class Mammalia; order Chiroptera; family Vespertilionidae; genus Pipistrellus; species Pipistrellus kuhlii. The sequence continues at coordinate 45,981,933 of NW_023425404.1, forward strand.
ACTAATAGGCGAGTTTAGCAAATTCACAGGATACAAGGCCACTATAAAAATTTCATTTCTAAATACTACCAATAAGCATTTTGAAAATCAAATAAATTTTTAAAAAAAGAACAAGCACAGAAGATATAATTGGCTTATAGAGGACTCTCAAATATTTATTGGATGAGTAAGTATGCAATTTGCTTTTTAGATGTATTATATTTTTGCTTTTCAATAAACTTACATTGCAAAATATATTCTTCTGCGTGTTGTAGATATGATATCCTCGAAAGAATAACAACTATTCACGGATAATAGCAGTGGAGAATAAGATAGATAGCTACATTAAATTGAAGCACATTAAAATTAAAGACCTAATGTCGGCCATCTTTGGGGGGAGGGGATAATGATAGGTAAACTTTCAGTTTTCTTTTAAATAGTAAAGACTGCCAAGTATAGCAACTTTCATATTATGACAGACTCATTGACTAAACAATGAATAAAATTCACTCAACTACCTGATTGCTTAATATAGAGAAGTTACATGGTATCCAGTTTCACAAGTTTCTATAGCTTCCAGGGAAGTTCGCTAGGTTTGCTGTTGTGGATGGCTACACTGAGGTTGAATGTTCATGAAGGTCTATCTCAAATGTCTGGGGTTTGGCACTATTGACTGAGGTTCTTCAGTTACTGTCTGTGCAGCCTTGCTTTCCATGTAGTGCCTCTAAGGACCTGCCATATCTCCAGGAGAAGAGCTTAGACTTCTAAAGATACTTTGATTTCATCTAATAAGTAAAGTTAATTTACTTTTGGAAAAGCTTCTTAACTTCCTTTGTTAAAATCAACTGAGGTTTCCAAACTTAAATTTGGAAACCATTTTTAACTTTACAAAAGTATTTTCCAAAAAGTAACAAAGACTTCTATTTTTTAAATGTAAAAAACATGTTTTCAGGGAAATGTGTCTTGGAAAGAAAAAAAAAATTTACCCTAAGATTATAAACATTAGGCCACTTGGTCTAATCAATGTATCTTCCTTCCTTCCTTCCTTCCTTCCTTCCTTCCTTCCTTCCTTCCTTCCTTCCTTCCTTCCTGTCAAAGTGCTTTAAAATCAGAATTTATTATGTGCTATAATATTAAATGTTTTTCTAGAGTTTCCTAGAGTGCTTGTGAAATATTTGCTTGATAAATTGGAGGATAAAAAAGGTTACAATAGCAAACATTTAGTAATATATCACTGTGAAAACATCCTCTATGGTAAGTAGTTTGTTTTTGTTTTTTAAAGCTATGATAAGTAATTTTCTCTGAGACTAGAGAAAATCTATAATTCTTTTTATTCTATTATATTTACAATCAATTATACTTAGACTTTTAAAAAGACCTGGTGGTAACAAAACAACTTATTTCTCATATTCAGGGTAGTTATAAAATTCCAAAATATACAATTAAAAAAATAAAAAGTCATCAACAATCAAAAATTTGATTTGGTAATTTAGATTCTATTTGCAGCATTGCCAATCATATATATTTGTTAAAATAAACCATTTCCCTTGCTAATAAAATTATAAACATTAAGTTATTAGTCTTTAAGAGCAAATAAAATCAATACTGTATTCTTTTATGTGTATTAGAATTTTTTTTAAATTCCCAGCAGAAACTCAGATGGAATCAACACTTACATTAAGGTCTTCAAATATAAAGTATTTTTAAGCTAATAAAAAAATTAGTTTTCACTTTAAAATTTTAACCAGAACTTTCACTCATGTACCTTTTTGCTTCAGAAATTGAGTTATTTGTTAAATGGTCATGGATGCTTATTATGATTGCACTGTATTTTTTTAATATTTTATTGATTTTTTTACAGAGAGGAAGGGAGAGAGATAGAGAGCTAGAAACGTCGATGAGAGAGAAACATTGACCAGCTGCCTCCTGCACATCCCTAACCGGAGATGTGCCTGCAACCAGTGTACAGGCCCTTGACCAGAATTGAACCTGGGACCTTTCAGTCCGCAGACCGACGCTCTACCACTGAGCCAAACCGGTTTTGGCTGATTGCACTGTATTTTATTAAGAAGTTTATAATACATTTAATAAGTGCATGTTACCTCTAAGTTTAACTTATATTTAAGTTTATAGTATTATTAATTTCTCAAACCTTTTTATGGTGAGTCAGGAGAGGAAACTAAAACAGGTAGATGTCTCCTCCTATAAACTCAGAAATATTCGCTACCATCCCCCCCCCCCCCAACTTTATCAGGAAGAAAAATATTTTCAATGTCACAAATGGTATCAGAGAAAAGACAAAAGTGGTAACAGTAAAATATCAGAGCAGACAAAAGTATTGATACACATTTTGTTACCACATTACTCTGGCTCTACATTCTCTTGCATTTAATAATTTCTTTACTGCCTTTCCACCCCCTTCTTAGAGTTTGTTCACCGTATTTCTAGCCTTGGCTAATAGCCTTCTAACTATCAGTAGTATTTTTTTTTTCTATCTGTAACAAAGCACCACAAATTTAGTAGGTGTAAGCAATAAACATTTATTACTATACTAGAGTCCTGATGCACAAACTGTACAAAAGTAGGCCTTTTGCCCTAACAGATTTGGCTCAGTGGATGGAATGTCGGCCTGTGACTGAAGGGTCCCAGGTTCAGTGCTGGTCAAGGACATGTATCTTGGTTTTGGGCACATTCCCAGTAGAGAGTATATAGGAGGCAGCTGATTTATATTTCTCTCTCATTGATGTTTCTAACTCTCTAACCCACATGTGTCAAACACAAGGCCCGTGGGCCAAATCCGTCCCGCCAGGCCTTGCAATGTGGCCCGCACCGCGCTGTCATCACTGCACTCCGCTGCGTTTCCATCACAATGACAGTTTATGACTGTTCAGTAAACCATTCGGCCTGCGATTTAGGCTGGATTTTAGATTATGGCCCCTTCTCTGATTGAGTTCGACACCCCTACCCTTCCTCTAGCCCTCTCCCTTCTCTCTGAAAAAATTAATAAAATACTTTTTTTTTTTTTTTTTTTTTAAAGAGTAGGCCTTCCTTCCATGTCTGCTGGCACCGGCTTCCCTCTGGCACCCGGGACCTGGGCTTTCCTCCAGCCCTGGCTTTGTCCAGAAGGACATCCGGAATGACATATAAAATGAAGTCCAATCTAATTAGCATATTATCCTTTTACTATTACAGATCTTGGGGTTATAAGTCCAACACCAATCTCAATAAAGTAAAATCAAGATGTTGGCTGAAACCGTGTTTCTTTCTGGAGGCTCTAAAGGGGGCGGGAAAAGGTATGGAGGGGTTTTGTTTCCTTTCTGGGATAGTTCCTCAAGTGGAAAAATACTTTTCATTGTGAGTTTAGAATGACCTTTACAAAGAAAACCAAAACAAAGCCTTGTTTTTGACTAGCTAGCTGTTCACTCCAGTTACAGCGGCAGAACGACTGAATTAACATTCTGAGGTCATCAATAGTAAATTAACCAGCCAAGTGTTGATGTGAATATTACAGCGCAGGTGATTGAATTTTCTCCCATCAAACACAATGTTCTGTAATAAATATGTAATGAGTAAACACTACAACAATAACTAACTTATAAAATAAGATTGCCATTGGCAGAGTTTCAAGGAGATAATATGGAAACATTGTTAAACATAATTTGGAGATGGGTGCTTTGGTCTTTCTCAGCAGTCCAGCTAGAAACTCAGTTTCATAATGGCAAGGTGCAATAAATGCACAGATTAATATATAGTGCTTGAACAGACTTTCATTCCATATAACCAATGCTCTTTTATTATTATTTTTTGTGAATTTATGGTAACTGAAATACAAATAATCTCCAACATTCCCCTTAATAAAAAAGGGTGATGGTGAGTACAACCACTATTGTCAGTAAATGTCTTTCTCCTCTAGGATGTATGTTACCTACAATGTAACACACAGCCCATGGCTTCAATTGCAACTCTGAACTAAGGTTGAACTTCATTTGGAATTTAAAATGATCTATTCTTCTGTTACATTTTGTCTTCCAACAAAACATTGTATTTTTATTTCAGCAATCACATTTTTAATTCCCAAATCTCTTTTTTATTGCATGTTCTTTTTCACATCCCATTCTTTTTTTGTAGCTACAATATACTACTTTTAGTGTTGTTTTTTTTCTTTGTTCTCTGCTTGTGTGTTTCCTTTTGATTTTTCCTCCCCCTTGTTAATGGGCCCCTCTCTTTTCTTAGGATCCTTTCATTGTATTTGGAGGCAACAATTTGGTAAAATTATTGCCTGTAGTGACACAAAGACAGAAAATGCAGCTAATGCATTCATGACATTCTGTGAGATTTTGAAACAAAATTTTGAAAGAATAAGCCGGCTGTTATTAGCTGTAAATGATAAGTTACTAAAAAAAGAGACAAGCTCAAAAACAAGGTAGTTGGTGAGCAAATGGAATTGAAAGGGAATATAGATCCTAGGATGTACAGGGCTGGAGAATGAAATCGTTTGTCACCAAATCAAATGTGTTATCATTAAATACAACCTTAAAACAAAGATCAAGGCCAAGGTACTGCTACTACCATGGTCCCAAGAGAAAAAGCCAATAAAGGAGTATGGAGATGCATTCATTTTTTAAAAAAATATACTTTTATTGATTGTTTTTATAGAGAGTGGGAGGGAGAGAGAGACAAATAGAAACATCAATGAGAGAAAAATCATCCATTGGCTGCCTCCTGTACAGCCCCTACTGGGGGTTGAGCCTGTAACCTGGGCATGTTTGATTCCTTCTACCAGGAATCAAACTGGTAACATCTCAGTTCATGGGAGGATGCTCAACCAACTGAGCCACACCAGCAGGAGCAGATAGAGTCATTTTTTAGACCACTGAAAGGATTAAGGAGCTGAACCTAAGTATACCTAAAAAGAGTAAGGAAATGAGAAGCTTAATATGCTCAAAACACACACACATCAGTAAACTAAGCCATAGGCATGGCACCGTGGGCATCTCAGGCTGAACTGGTTAGTGACTGTTTCTCTCACCTCTTATGGAAAGTCTCCGGGCTGTTACTCCCCCAGCCACTCCCATATTTGGGTGAACCCTGATTATTTATTAAATCTCTTTGTTCATCTAATACTTGTAATGAATCCACTTTCCTCACCAAATCCAGACTTAAACACCTTGCTTCCCTAAAGAGGGAGGAAGAAAGGAAGGCTAACAAGGATGAGAAGCAAATGCTCATTGGTAACTTACTATGTACCACTTGTTTCATGAAAAGCCATGAAGAGATACTGCCAATCATTTGGCAAGTACACTTGCTTAGCCACATGGTGTATCTCTAAACTAAAGGGTGAAAAACTGTGCCTTACAACCGTCCATCAGAAAAAAAAAAAGGATAGGGATTTATCCGACAGCCACAGCCTCTTCTAGACCATTGATTCAGCTTGCATCTAGTCCTTTTGACAATCACTGGGAAACCCTGTGACATAGTGCGTCCTATAGTCCACAAGTATTGGGATGGGCCAGGGATTCTGAGCATGTAGCTGGTTGACCACAGGCAGAGGAATCACACAACCTGCCAGTAGTGTCACTTTGTAGGGTGGTAGCTACGGCAAAGCAAGTGGTTGATGGCGTAGCAAACAGCAAGTCTAAAAATCTGAGAAGGTACTTGAGGAGGATGTATCTTATACTGTATGCAACGATATTTAATGGCATAATAATTCTGTATAATGAATGGCTTCATTATACTTCAGTAGCATAACAAGATGTCCCTTGCTCACACATCTGCAATGGGTCAGAGGGTTATACTGATCTTGGCTAGGATCATTCACATATCTGGGTGTTGAATGACTCTTGCATGTGCGATACATATAAAGCTCTTGCTAGCACACAACCAACCAGCTGATACATATGACACGCACTGGCAATTTAATTTTGTATTTAAATTTGATAATACTATATTATATATATACTATTTTGACATGTAATTTTTTGCAATAATATGATTACCACACAAATCATTCTTCTAATTAATTTCCTTTCAATGTTCATGAATCCATGCATGAGGCCACTAGTATTATAATGATGACCTCATGGAACCAATCAGAAGTCCCAGATTCTAGACCAAGTTCTATCACTAACTAGTTTTGTGAGCAAGTTAGTTAATCTCTTTGGGCCTCTGTTTCCACGTGTATACAAAATCAGGGATTGCTATATATTACAATATTCCAAATGTCTTATTTTTGCAGGATGTTAGTAGTCTTTATTCAATCAAATTTAAGAAATACTAACCTAAATAGAGTTCTAAATGTTTATTTCAGGACTTTTTAGCATCTTTATGCTGTGCCCTTTGAATCTCTAAGAGGGGAATATAATGTGCAGCAAACTCATTTCACCATTAACTAGTATTTTCATGAAACATGTGTCCCCCTGAATATACTTTTGGGAAATGTACTATTATTTCTAGCATCCAAATGGGTAAATTTATCAGTCAGGGTCCCAGAAAGAAACAGAGGGCAACTTAAAACGGGGACATTTAAGTAAAAGAATATGCTAAATAACTATTTTCAAAGATATAGGCAGGGCTTATGGAAACCCTGGAGCTAATAATACCTGGGAAGCATTATATCCCTAAATGAAAATGGGGCAAGGGGGGGAAGGAGGGGCTGAAATGCAAAAGAGTAGCTGCAATATCTGAAGGATGGCCTTCAAAAGAGGACAACTATGGTGCCCTGGCAGGAAAGGAGGCAGGAGAAATACAATTTCATTTGCTTTTCAACTTCCGGTCTCTTGTTGGTGCTTCTCATTTGTTGAAACCAACCAAAATCCAGAGGCTAAGGGAACCTACCTAGGAAGAGTGGGGGGTGGCCCCAGAGGGGCTGGCGGAAGCTATCCAGCAGAAGGCTCCTTTCACAAGCAGGTAGATTAGGTCAGCGTTTTTCAACCGCTGTTCCGCCGCACACTAGTGTGCCGCGAGATGTTGTCTGGTGTGCCGTAGGTGCAGACAAGACAGGAATTTTATAATTTTTCACTATTTTGTTTACTTAATATTTCATAATGAAGTAATTATAAAATACTTTCTTTGTGTTTATTTGATTCCTATTCAAGAGAATTACTTTATATATAGTCAATATAGGCACAGAGTTAAATTTTTTAACATTTTCTAATGGTGGTGTGCCTCGTGATTTTTTTCATGAAACAAGTGTGCCTTTGCCCAAAAAAGGTTGAAAAACACTGGATTAGGTGACTAACCGATGTCCTCAGGACTCAGTCTCTCTCTCTCCACTCTGCCTTCCTTCGCTAGCTTCATTCGAAGGCAGGCTCTTGCCACCTGCAGCACAGATGCCAGCAGCTCCTCTGAGGTTATCTCGTTTAGTTTACAACTCCAAATAAAATAAAAGGGCCAACATATATACAGCACTCACTGTAGGCCAGGTGCTTTTAAAAGCCATTTAGATACACCAACTCGAGTTAATTCTCATAAGTATCCTATAAGGTAGCTATTGTATCACCTTATCTTTAGAGATGAAGAAACTGACATATGACTGGTAAGTGGAAAAGGAAAGCTGGAATTTAGATTCAGATAGTCTAGCTTTAGAGTCTGCACTTTTAACCACTGCACCTACTGGTTTTTTAAAAATAAGCCCTATCTTCTACAGCAGCCACACCATTTATCAAAAAGGATGCTGGGTCATGTGCTCATCACTGAATCAACCACCTGAGCCATGTGTCCAAGCCTCTGACAGGAACCCATAGCTGCTAGGAATTTCTCCCTAAAAAAGATGCCAGACAGATGTACAAAGCAACAATTGTCCATCACAGGCAGTGTGGACGTGAAATTATTCTAGGGACTGGAACTACAATTCTAGTTCTGCCTATGTTTGCCATTAATTTCAAACTAATTACCTATCACTTCACTGCCAGCAAGGAGATTCTGATCTCAAATTACCTACCACTTCACTGCCAGCAAGGAGATTTTGATCCCATTTACCTCCAAATATGGTAGTGAAAATAAGTGGAAAGATACAAGGATATTTAAACAAGTATCTAAATATATCTAATTAAATAGATATAAATATAACACACTATAGTAAAACGTAGTAGTAAGATTGAGATATGCCAAACTTCTGCTAATAACTTCTGAAGCTAATTTTTCAGTCAACATTCTCTCTGAAAATTTCCTTAAATAACATCCTTAAAAAAAATTGAAGTAAAATAAATAAAGCCTCATAGTTTAAAGTGGTCTAGCAGACATGACACATGAATATTCCCCTAAGAATAAACAAAACACAATTACAAGTTTATTGATTTTTAGCAAAATAAAATCACAAAAGTGGCTTCTTAGAGACTAATGAGTAATTTTTCTTGTTTCCTTGTCTCCAGAGCATTTGGCATTCTTTATCAACTGGTACATAAAAGAATAGAAAAATAGAAGATTGTCATATTGTCCTTTGTATGTCTCTTTTAATATATCAGTATGGTAGTCTACCAGGAAGTAGTAGATGGCTTCGATTGTGGAAAGGAAGGTATCTGGCTTTCCTTTTTGATGGCGCCAAAAGCAAGTTTTTCTTGTTTTCAACTCAACTTGTAACAACCCTGCCAAAAACAAGAAAAGTATAAATATATATACATTTTATTCTCACCCAAGGATATGTTTATTGATCCTAGACAGAGAGGGAGGAAGAAAGGGACAGAGAGAGAGAGAAAGAGAAAGAGAAACATCAATCGGTTGCCTCACATATGCACAATGACCAGGGATTGAACCCGCAACCTAGGTATGTGTCCTGACCTGGAATCGAATCTGCAACCTTTTTGGTGTACAGGACAATATTTCAACTAACCGAACCACCCACCCAGGACTAAATATTTCCTAACTACAGGATGTGATACAATTAACTGATGAATTCTCTTAAGAATTTTTTTTTTGAAGAGCACAGATAAATCCCCTTGATCCCACTTTAAAATAAGGTATTTTTTTGCCCTAACCAGTTTAGCTCAGTGGATAGAGCACTAGCCCACTAACTGAAGGGTTCCGGGTTCAATTCCAGTCAAGAGCACATATCCTTGTTGCAGTGCAGGCTGGATCCCCAGTCCTGGTGCAGGCTTGTGTGCAAGGCAACCGATTGATGTGTCTTTTTCACATTGATTTTTCTCTATGTCTCTCCCCCTCCCTTCCACTTTCTCTAAAAATCAATGAAAAATATCCTTGGGTGAGGATTAACAAAAATAAAGAAATAAAATATTTTCTTAAATGCATTAATGTATATAATAGAAGCAATATAAAACACAAATTGAAATCTTATACCTATAAGTCTTGGACCCAGTAGCAATGGCTGAAAGTAATTAATATTTAAGGGATTCATCTCTCTCTTTCCCTCCCTCCCTCCCTCCCTCCCACCCTCCCTCCCTCCTTCTCTCTCCCCCCACCCCTCTCTCTTAATCTTTATCTCAAGAGTGAGGATATTTTTTTCCCCATTGATTTTTACAGGGAGGAGGGAAAGGGGAGAGGGAGAAATATCTCCATGAGAAAGACACTTTGATTGGTTGCCTCCTGTTCCAGTCCCAACCCATGTCTGGATTGAACCTGCAACTAAGGTATGTGCCTTTTACTAGGAATTGAACTCACAACCCTTCAGTTCTCAGGCTAACACTCAAACCATTGAGAAAAAACGGCCACAGCAATATTCATCTCTTTCAATCTGCTATCTACCACTGTCTTTTTTAATTTAAAGTTGTGACAGAACTAAATTTGCCAGTTTTCAGAAGGGTTTCGTTTCCTTAATAAATTGACATTTAAAACATCATTCTGAATCACACGAGGAGGGAAATAGGCAGGTTATGGTCTTTAATACTTACAGAAGTATTGAAAATGTTCTAAGCAATTAGTACAATTAAAACCTTAATTTAGGCGGGGACCACTTTGTAAAACATATGATTGTCTAACCTCTATGCTGTACACCTGAAACTGATACAAAATAATTGAATGTAAACTGTAATTGAAAAATAAAATTAAAAGAAAAAATATTAACATAGGATTTTGACATCAATGTAATTTATAAAAAGAAACAAAGAGCAGCTATTATAATAATGCTAGTTTCTATAATACATTTAATATGTTCTAAAATGTTAAATATAAAAGCCAAGATTTAGTGACTATCACTACTAATCTATCCTGTTCTAAAGATTTTCTTGGTAATATATAGACATATAGAACCTTTTTAACTATACTGAAATACACAGACATTAAATTACTTAGAAAATTTATATTTCTTTTTAAAAGTTTGATATATACATTTAAAAAAAATTTCTTGCCAGTAGTTCTGGCAATCAATAACTTTAAGATAAATACACAAATTATTTTAGCAGTAAAACTTGAAAGCAGGTAACTATAGATGGCTTTCCCTCTAAAATTATTGCCTGAATTTCTTCAACTAAAAAATGGGAATGAAAACCATATTGTTGTGAGGACTAAATGAGGTAGTATATGATGAGCATTCATTAACACACTAAGTATATTCAGGAAATGTTTATAACGTGAACAAATCTGTCAAAATGAAGGGAGAGAGCTGGCAATTTTTAAAACAAATTACGGTATAATTTCCTATTTTAATCATTCGGACTCCCTCCCCAACAAAAAGAAAACTGTCCTTTCCCCCATCCCCCAAAAGCTTCCCTGGTAAATCTTCGAGAATGTGTGTCAGCTCACGTGTAGTTTACACCATATGATTAAATTAGACATTCAACCTTTAAATGTTTTATTTTGATAGTAGTAAAACACCCGGAGCTTTCTTCTGTAAAGTCTGACAAAATATGTTTTTACATAATTAAGGGGATTCTTAACCTCAGCACCCATAGTAAGATAACAGAAACATTATTTTTTTTTAATACACTACTTCTGAGGGTTTAAAGTGAGGTTTAGAGTTGTTCACATTAATCCCATGTAATGATAAGATGTTTCCAAGCCTAAAGGCAATGATTTATAACAAACATGGTTGTTTCTTGTGGAAGTGACTGGGCTTATCTGGAAAGTGGTATTTCACAAGAACAGAGACTATAAATGTGCACACAGCCCACGTTTCCCTGAGGTGAAATGTGGAGCCAGAGAAGACTGACTCTAGAAATCTATTTATTTAATGATTCTGAAGGAATTGAGAATTACTTTTAAAAAATTTAATGTAGCAGAGAATTAAAATGGATGATACTTTCTATATGATGTGGGAAAGAAGAGAAATTATTCTGTATAAATCTGATTTTAAGCCATAAGCACAAATGTGGACTCTCTGAAAACAGATTTTGAATTGTACCTCAGAAATTCCTTATATAGTTTTTTTCAAGTGTTTTCACTTACGTTCTTTCATTGGATCATTTCAATAACCATATAAAGAAAAAATAGCTCAGAAAAATCTTCAAACTGGGGCATAATTTGCTGTTGTAACCATCCAAGATAATGTGGCACGCAGTATTCAAAGAGCAGGGTTTTAGGATTCCATTTCTCTATTAAACATCAGCAACCATATAAATTAAGCTAATTATCTTTACTAATGTCACTCACTTTAGCTTGGTACTATAATAATTAACACAAGTCAGACTCTGAAAAGTGTTATAAACCTTCTTTTCTAAATGATGTACACTTCTGACAACAGCCTGGGAGCTGTTTTTCCAAATGTCTAATACCAACTAGGTAGCTAGCTCTCTTGCCTTATAATCACACATGGTACACAAATAAAGTCATCAAGAAGCTGGAAATAAAACTAAAGCTTTTAGAAAAACTGAGAAAGCCTGAAGAACAGAGTAGGTGCAACAGAACATGAGAGTTCATAGGAGCTTCTGTTCTTCATATTACTGGTTATTGTTCTTGGGGAAATAAAGCAACTCTTTTAAACTATTATTATTATTAGGAACTAATCTTTTCATTCCAAGAGAAAAAGACATAAAACAAGAAAGAAAACTACTGTAACATTAAAGCTGCATTGGAACCACCCATATAAACTCAATCAATCAATCTCTCTCTCTCCTCTCTCTCTCTTCCTCTCTTTCTTCCTCCCCCTCCCCTTTTTCTCTCTCTCCCCCCTCCCCCCACACACACACACACACACACACACACACACACACACACACACACTTATTTTTCTTGGCTCTGTCCTTTGAAGCAACATCCAAACAGTAACAAATTTACCAAATCTTGGTTTCTAATATCATTCCCAATTTAAAAAACAACAATCCACAGTTCCTTTGAATGACTGATTATTGGTCTAGGGCAGGAGAAAAGTGCAAGTAAACTTTGAATGATTAATTCTAGTTCTGAGGAAGGAAAAAGTGCTGAACCACAAAGACTAATGAGCCATGCCCCCAAAGAAGGGCTCCCACTGACAAAATCTGAGATAATTTGGGCATTACACACACACACACACACTAAAATCCATAATGATTATATATATTTTTAATGGATTTTTATATAAAATATAATCATGGATTTTAACATACTGAATTAAAAAGATATGTATCAGACCACAGTGATCTCATAAATGGTATAAGGAGAGAGGACAAAAGAAGAGGAGAAAAAGGAAAAGCTCTTCCTTACAAAAGAATGCCAGCTAACAAATATAGAAGAAATCATAAAATTAAAATTTTATCATTTTGCAATTCTCGATATAATTACTGACTTAAAGAAGAATTATCAGTGAATACGAAAGCCTCTGAGTGAAAAGCAGTTGGTAAATAGTCCATAGTCTCAAAGCATCACCTCAAAGATTACTACTAATTTCAAAGAAGAAAATAAATCTTTAAAATGGAGAGATCTGGCAATCACCTTTAACCAAGAATTGAAAGTTATCACCAATAATGGAACAACTTATATTAAATGCCTCCTGTTTTGATGCAATAATAAGTAAACAACTTTACCTATATAAATAGGGTAATCATATAATTTATCAATAATAGCCTCATTTCTAAGAGTAAAAAGCAATGTTATTAGTAATTATATCAAAACAATAGTTATAAATTGGAATTGTCATCGGCAATCCTGGATTTATCCTTATCTGTAAGGATCCTTGCAAAAAAATTTAAACTGAATCTATCATGATGAAACATTCAGACAATTGATCTGTCCTCTTCACACAATTCTAAGTCATGAAGAACAGAAACAGGGAACTGTTCTACATTAAAAGAGAAAGAGACATAACCAAATGGAATGTTACACACTACATCATACATCAGAGGGAAAAAAGCTACAGAATATATTTTTGGGTCAATTAGGGAAATGTGAATTTGGACTGTATATTAGACATTACAGAAGTTTTGTTGATTTTTAAAAATATATATTTTATTGATTTTTTACAGAGAGGAAGGGAGAGAGAGATAGAGAGCTAGACACATCGATGAGAGAGAAACATTGACCAGCTGCCTCCTGCACACCCCGCACTGGGGATGTGCCTGCAACCAATGTACATGCCCTTGACTGGAATCGAACCTGGGACCGGTTTCGGCAGAAGTTTTGTTAATTTTCTTAAAGTGATAATGGTATTATGATCATGCAATTATTCTTAAAATATGTATACAGGTATTTAAAGGTGAAGTGTTGTAAAGCCTACATCATTCTTTCAAAAGGTTCAACCAAAAATACATATTTAAGTATATTCCAAATAAAACACAGAAAAGAGAAATAAAGCAAATGTGGTAAAAGATGTATGGGTAGTTAATGCAATTCTTCTAATGTGCCTGGAGACATGAAGTTTTCTGAAATGAAAGTTGGGGGGAAAAGCAATACAAAAACATTTTTTTTTCTTACCCTGAAGTCTCTCATCAGTGAATATTTTGTTTGTTTGGTTCCAGGTGCTATCTATAAATATAATTTTTTTCAGTGTTGTCTCTTTGCACTTGCTGTCATTCAAATCCGATTCTTCAGTTTTCTTGCGTTTACTAGATGGCTTGTCAGGGTCATCATTTTTGTCTCTCACATTATTTTGAATCCTTTTTTGCAGATGAAAAGAAATATCTTTTATTGAGACAGACTTAGGTCCCGGAAAAATGAGTGCAACCTAAAGCAAAGAAACTTAATTTAATAGTGTGTAATTATGATCAGAATGAATAAATTCTGACTTAAAACTTTAAGAGAAAAAATGTGAATATCTAAGAAACAAGCATTAGTTTCTACTACATTCATTTCTTTAATACATGTAGTAAAGTTTTTGACTCTTCCCAAGTAATTTATAATCATTATATACTACCCAAAAGTTTTATTTCAAAATAAGTTACTCATCTGTGGATAAAAGCCTAGTTAATTATACCTTGAAAGAGAAAACTAAATTTTATAATAGTCTGTAAAAGAGCCACTGAAAAGTGCTCAATAATTAAATACAATTTTTACCTATATAATAGACAAAACAAATGATACACAGTCAATACTGGTAAGCAATTTGGCAAAATAAAGAGTCTTGAAATGTTCACACTCTTTCATCAAATAATTTCACTTATGGGCATTTAATAAAATAATCCTAAATATCCATATACCCACCACACCCATAATATTTATTAAAAACGTATCTATTACATTGAAAAATTAAAACTGAAAAATGTAACTTTAAAGGAAAAATTCTAGAAATTACAATACTTCTTTTCTTTTAGCATTTTACTGAGAGTTTATATACTCCTAGAGCCTTTAATGTCTGAATGGCTGCTATCATAAAGCAGGCATCCAGTTTTTTTTGTTTGTTTTTTTGTGAAGTGTATTTGTGAAATGGATAGATGTTGGTATTATAGAATTATGAGTATTTTATCCCCCATAGTTTGATGTACTTACCAAATTTTCTTTAACAAGCATCATTTTTAATATTAAAAAGAAGCATTATAAAAATAAAAGAAACAAAAAATCTTGCATTTTTAAACTTTAAACTTACATACAAATTGCTTAAACATCTACAATCCGTGACAATATTCCCCATGTACTCAATTAGCAAAGTCTAAGGGTTTTAGATTTTCTTGGATTGTAAGATATCACATCACTTTATTGAATCTAGCACTGTGTTCTATTTAATTAACATAAATTATACCTAGTTGACTAGAGAAGGAAACGCAAATATATTCCTAGATCCAAAATTCAGGTATTATTTACAAACACAATTTTCTATATAAACTCAATAAAAAACATACTTATGGAAAAGGAAAAAACCAAGGTTCTTTTGAGAACAACTGAGTATATGTATTAAGTTTTAATTTTGTTTCTGATTAACACCACCAATAAATGATCCCCAATATACCTAAAAGGGGTTACAAATTTCTTTAAAAAGTACACAATGTCTACCTCTTTTTGAGATCTATTACAAAATTACTTTTCACCAATGTGAAATTCCAACTATGTGAAAACCAATTAAGAATCTAGAAGTGAGCAAAGAAGGCCTCTGAGCTAACAAAATAAATGTTACAAAAGCCATATACTAAAGCTCTAAATTTAGGGAGAATTCCTGAAAATTTTTTTCATCCAGTCTTTCTTTTCTTCTTTTGGATAAATTCCAGTAATGTTTGTAATCTGGTTTATCAGTCTGCATCAAATTAGACCACCTATGAGTCGTATGTATGGGCAGGACAATGAAGTGGCGAGAAAGTAAAAGTAGGCATAATAATATTGGCAAAGTGTAAAAACTTAAAGAAATAATTCAGAAAAAGTGATAAAGTGGAAAAACTCAAAAAAGCCCAACAAATCTAGGATCTTCTGATTTCTTCAGACACCAGTGAAGTAAAGTGTATGTTGTTTAGAGCTAGATCATTAAGAAAAGTATTAAACTGTGTTCAAGTAAATTCTGAAAGACATTGGAATTTCAAGTTCATTTTTAGCTTCAATGTGAACAGTTGTAAGAAATAAGCTACCTACTTCATGGTCCTCTTCTTCATATTCTGGAATACAAGGGTATGTGTAAATATTTACAAATTCAGGTGCTAAGAGTTTCGCATGTATAGCAGTACTTTTGCCATCTGTTTCATTTGGATGTTTAATGATGTCAATCTTCAGTGGAAGCTAAAATTAAAGAAAAGAAAAAAAAGACAAGTGAACAAACCACCTCCCCCTGCTCCTGAGGGGTGATCGGGGAAGCCATTGCCACTCATACCCACTGATGGTGCCAGCCCCTCTCAAACCCTCTGCTAGCACTGGTCTCAATCGCTCTGCCCCATCAGTGGGTGGGAGCAGGGCTGGCACTGGCAGCATCCTAACTAATAAAAGAATGATATGCAAATTAACCATCACTCTGCTACACCCACCAGTCATGCCCACCAGCCAATCAGGGCAAGTATGTAAATAAACTCAACCAAGATGGCTACAGGTACAGAGAGCAGAAGAGAGGCTTGAGTTTCCCAGGCAATGGAGGAAGCCAAGCTTTCCACCTGCCCTTGCGGGCCTAAGCCTACACTGAAGGCTACAAAGTTTCAATTATATAAGGTAAACAAATCCAAACAGAAATAATGGCAGCCACAGAGCAAGCAGAAGGCTTGGCTCTGCTCCAGGCTACAAAGTTTCAATTGTAGAAGATAAATAAATTCCAGATACCAGGGCCTCCGCTTTGGTCACCAAGGGGTGTGGCTGGCCTGCAAACCACCACCTTGCCCAGGCTTCCCACACCCCAAGGGAACCCCACCCTGATCCGGGACACCCTTCAGGGCAAACCAGCCGGCTCCCACCCATGCACTAGGCCTCTATCCTATCTAATAAAAGAGTAATATGCAGATTGACCATCACTCCAACACACAATATGGCTGCCCCCATGTGGTCAAAGATCCTGCCCCCAAGTGGACACAGATGGCCACCACAAGATGGCCAGCAGTGGAGGTCAGTTGGAGGTGATCAACCTTGCAGGGGAGGGCACTTACGGGTGACCAGGTAGGTCTGCAGAGGAGGGAAGATGGGGGCAAACAGGCTGGCAGAGGAACAATTAGACATCAATCAGGCTCGCATGGGAGTGGTTAGGGGGTGATCAGGCTGGCAGGCAGAAGCAGTTAGGGTCAATCAGGAAGGCACACAGGCGAGCAGTTGGGAGCCAGCAGTCCTGAATTGTGAGATGTCCCAGATTGGAGAGGGTTCAGCCTGGGCTGAGGGACACCCACCCTCCATGCACGAATTTTGTGCACCAGGCCTCTAATATAATAATAAAAGGGTAATATGCTAATTAGACCGGAAGCCCAGGTTCTGGGTGCCTGCCAGTGGCAGCCCAGAGGGAAGGGTGCTTGCTGACAGCCAGAGGGAAGCCTGGATCCCAGGTGCCAGAGAGAAGCTGGTACCAGCAGCCAGGGAAGGAAGGGCTACTCCTGCACGAACTTTTGTGTATCAGGCCTCTAGTCCTATGTAATAAAGAAGTTAATATGCTAATTAGACCAGATGGCGGAATGACCTTCTGGAATGACCAGTGGGCAGACAGCAGGGTCACAGGGCTGTAAGGCAGCCGGGGCTGCAAGGCGTACTCTTGCATGAATTTCCTGCATTGGGCCTCTTCAACCGTTGACTGTCTGACCATCCGACTAGCAGTTATGATGCACAATGACCACCAAGGGGCAGACGCTCAACATGGGAACTGCTGAGCTGCGGTGACTTGGCAGCTGCAGTTCTTAGGTGATGCACCAGGAACCAGAGAGGAGGGAGTCAAATTCCAGGTGTGTCACCGAGAACTGTTCTCTCGAAATCCGGGACCCCTTGGGGGATGTCGGAGAGCTGGTTTCGACCCAATCCTTGCAGGCCAGGCCAAGGGACCTCACTGGTGCACCAGGCCTCTAGTGTAGTAATAAATTCTTTGATTACATAGATATGACGGTTTACAGATTTTTATACTTTATATATTATAATAGTAGTCTTGGAAAGCAACAAAAGTATAAGCTAAGCAATCAATTCACATATGTTTTAAAAATCTGGCTTTAAATTACTATAAATTATAACATAGCCCAATGAGTAGGTCTTAGTCTTTTCAATTTTAGTTTTGTTTTAATCACTGACAGGTGCTCCATATTCATGTATAGGACAGAGCTATCCCCATTCTACAAAAGCCTAAACAAAAATGAACCCTACCTAGTTTTCTCAGAGCAGTCCAAGGACCTGAGGCAGTTTTTGAAGCTCCTTCAGGCAGTCTATAAACTTGTCTCTTGTAGTATTTATGTTTATACTACATTTTTTCTATGTTGTAAATTAATTATAATCATCTGTTTAAAAAACAATTGATTTCATTAAAAATAACACCATCTCAGATCTTAATGTTTTGGAGACCTGGACCTGTTTTTCCACAGACAAGAAAAACAAATAGGTTTCGAGTCTATAGGATTAAATTACTATTTATATAATTCATTTTCCTAATGATGCTATTTATCAAGTGTATCCATTACATTAGAACAGGAAAATATGAAATGTCTTTTTAAAATCTATGTTCCTACTTTCAAAAATTAAATTTCTTACCAACCTTCACAAGTGGCAACTGCTCCACAGGTACATTTTCAACTGGGACATAACATGTATAGCAGTAGAACATTCTTGAACCACCACATTTAAGACATTTTGATCTTCCATTTTGCTGAGCTTTTTGAAGAACTTCTTGCGATGCTAAGCATAAGTTTTGAAGAGGATCTTCCGCATCTATGGAAGTAGTTTGTGGTTGTTTTTTTTCAACAAATCTTGAATTATTTTCTTCCCTTTCTTTAAGTAATATAGGTGGGCTGAGAGACATTTTTCATTCAAAATGAAGTTTAACATCTATTTCTATAACACGTTATCATAAGTGCACTGAAAAAAAAATAGTGGGGGGCAAAATATAAACATTTTACTCACTGTCTCCACAAATAAAATTACTCAATTTAATTCACAACTGTGTGCTGTTTTTAGTATTAACAAAAGTTAGCAAGTTTTTAATTCACTAAATTAGCATACTTTTGAATTAAATTTATTGGAAATACAAAATTAAAATGCAATAAACTCAAAACCATAAATTATCCTTTGGAGGGACTCTCCCATAAAAACAGAAAGGTGCTCTCATAGGAAAATTATTTCAAATATAAAGGTTAGGTAGCAACAATCCATTTTTCAGTGACTCTCTTTGTTCTTAAAACAGTCATTTTGTTTTATATTAGAAGTGCAATGATTTAATGCATCAGCCAGGAATGTATTCAAACTAATAAGCTCTTTGAAGGACTTAGACACTTCCTCAAAGTGGACATACAAATGGCCAAGACACATATGAAAATTTGCTCAAAGTTGCTAATCATCAGAGAAATGCAAATTAAATGACAATGAGCTATCACCTTACACCTGTCAGAATGGCTACCATCAACAAATTAACAATTGACAAGTGCTGGCCAGGATGTGGAGAAAAGTAAACACTAGTACACTGCTGGTCAGAATGCAGACTAGTTCAGCCACTATGGGAAACAGTATGGAGTTTCCTCAAAAATTAAATATGGAACTGCCATTTGACCCAATGATTCAACTTCTAGGAATATATCCTTAATAAACCTGAATGACCAATCAGAAAGAACAGATGCACCCCTATGTTCAAAGCAGTACAATTTACGATAGCTAAGATCTGGAAACAGCCCCAAGTGCCCATCAGTAGATGACTGGATAAAAAGAGATATGGTACATTTACACCATGAAATATTATGCAGCAGTAAAAAAAGGACCTCTTGCCGAGACCGGTTTAGCTCAATGGATAGAGCGTCGGCTTGGGGACTGAAGGGACCCGGGTTCGATTCCGGTCAAGGGCATGTACCTTGGTTGTGGGCATGTCCCCAGTGGGGGTGTGCAAGAGGCAACTGATCGATGACTCTCTCTCATTGATGTTTCTAACTCTATCTCTCTCCCTTCCTCTCTGTACAAAATCAATAAAATATATTAAAAAAAAAAAAAAAAAAAAAAAAAAGGACCTCTTACCCTTGAAACAGCATGGACAGACCTGGAGAGTACTATGCTAAGTGAAATATGCCAGTCAGAAAAAAGATAAGTATCACATGATCTCACTTATATGTGGAATCTAAAGAACAACATAAACTGATGAAATAGATCCAGAGAAATAGAAGCATGGAACAGACTGTTGAATCTCAGAGGGAAGGTGGGGGTGGGTGAGTAGGTGGGAAGAAATTAATCAAAGAATTTATATGTATATATGCATCACCCATGGTCATATACAATACTGTGGGGAAGGCCTGAGATGGGGAACAGGTGCAAGCTAAAAGGGATCAATGGGGGAAATTTCAACAATCAAGATTTAAAAAAAAAATAAGTGAAGAGAAAAGGAGACTTTATTCCTAAGAAACTAACTGGTAAAAATCCATCATTCTACAACTTAAATTGGAAACAAATTCTCCTTCTACCCTACACCCCCAGAAAGCAAATTACTCACCAAGTTGCATCAATTCTACCTTACACGTAATCCTCTACTTTTAGTTTCGAAAGGTAAGGATTCTAGGGCCTTTCTTACATCTCTACCTCTGTGCACTTATTGATTCCACATATTTAACATGGAAAAAGGCACCTTAACTTGGAGCACCTTTGAGGGAAGTTACGTGTCCTAGCAGATAGTCAACTCTGCAAGAGCAGAGCCCTTTACTCCACTCACCTATCCCTGTGTCTGATGCAGCAGGAGTAAGTCAACAAATACCTAACTAAATCAAAACCATTCTAAAAAAAAGGGGGGGGGGGAAGTATACTGTATGCATCTTGCTACTGAAGTTGCTGAAAAACTAATTTTATGGGCCAAATGCAGCCCGGCAGACCTCTTTTTGCAAAACAGTACTAATGGAAAGGCTCCTAACTACAACCAAGTTGATGTACCTCCTAATGAAACATCACAGAACTGTTCTGTATTATATATTTATTAAACCCCCTTCAAATATTTCCAGGAATATTTTTAAGAACCCTGGTCACATACTCACATCCACTGTTTAAATTCCAAGGTATCACCTTTTTCATACAGGGCCCATGGCCACTCTCAGAGCACCCACCAAGTGGTAGGCATCAGTACTTCCTTAGTTGTACACCATGGGCGCTTTTATCCGCTAATTCCACGGACTTGACACCTTTAAGCAGGGGTCTTCAAACTTCTCTCATTATGAGAATCACCTGGTGGAGGTGTTAAAACACAGATTCCTGATAGCACTTCTTATAGTTGGGATCCGGGAATCTGTGTTTTAACAACTCCATCAGGTGATTCTCATAATGAGAGAAGTTTGAAGACCCCTGCCTTAAAGTGATAATAAACTTCCTTATTTGTCCTGCATTTCCTCCAAATAATCCGATATAAGTAACAGGCTCCTTTGCTTATTATGTAAGCACTAGAGGCCAGTGCACGAAATTTGTGCACAAAGTGGTGGTGGGGGGGTAGTCTTTCAGCCCTGCCTGCACCCTCTCACAATCCAAGACTGCTGGCTCCGAACTGCTTGCCTGCCCAGCCTGCTTCATTGCCCCTAACCATTCTGCTTGCTTGCCTCATCGCCCATAACCACCGGCCTGTCTGATTGCCACAACTGCTCACACCTGCCTGCCTGATGGCCCATCATATTTCACTTTTATTATTATAGATTATTATTATAGATTATCTTAATACTTTAAATACTACAATGCATGACATACTATGTCTGTGCCAAGTTTCTCCTGCCGCAAACCACTGCAAACACTAAAAATACAAACTTTGCCAGGACAGACTTTCTTTGAGGCGGAAAGCACCAACAATAATTGTTGGGGGAGGGAGGGAGGTGGAGGAGGGAGGGGATTTGTTTTGTTTTTTTGAGAAAAATCTGAAGCCTTTTTCCCAAGGGGCCCGCAACAACCAAAAAATGCCAGCGCCGCGCAGGGACCCCGGGAGGACCTCGGTGCGGGCTCGGCCAGCGGCGCCTGCTCCCCGGCCCCCGGAGGGGCGCGCGGACCGCCCGGGAGGGAAGCCGGAGTGGGACTCACACCTGCAGCCCGCGCTCCTCGCTCCGGTCCACGCGTCCTCCGCCGCCCGGAGCCCGTGGGAGCGCCCGCCCTGCTCGTGCGTGAACGCGGCGGAGCGCTTTCCGGGCGACACCGGAGGGCGGAGCCGGCCGTTGCTAAGGCCGTTGCTAGGTCCCTGCGTGGGCGGCGCGGCCGGCGGCGGAGGTAACGGCGGGAGGAGGCGCGGAGGGCTCACGGAAGTCCCGCCCCCCCGCCGGTCTGGTCCCTGAGGTGGGGGTGGGCCTGCTGCCTGCGGAGCGGGCCTCGGGTTGCCCGGGGTCCGAGGCCGGCCTCACAGCCGCCTGCCTGGCTCCCCCCGTTCTCCTCTCAGGCCGGCCGGGGCCGCGGAGGGGGGACTGCGGTTCTGGAAACACTCCCCCAAGGTGGAGTAGTTGCTGTGAGTTGTGGAAATGCCCATCCCACCGACCGCGTGTCCCTGATACCAACCCCAAAAGACCTCAGTCCTGAGAACTTGGGTCTAGTCCTTGTGCATGGCTGTGTCAGGACACGTATGTGTGGTAGGAGGACTTGGTTTGTTTACAGACTGCACATGCTTTTGTGCGCTTTTCCAGTTTGAAAGTAAGCACACGCCATATACGGATAGATATTCCCTCCACCCTCGCCCCCCAGTCCAAAGACAAGCCAAACCTAAAAAAGTGTATGATCACAACTGAGAGTTGGGAATACAAGGACTAGATATGGAGCAATCTATTGTGCAGTATGAATTCAGCAAGTGAAATACAGGACAGAACCTTGACCTGGAGGAGGTTAACATATCAAGTTAAGCATGGGGAGTACAGAAAATGTAATATTACTAATAAATTGTAGGATTTTCAAAACGGCTCAGAATGGACTGGCCAATGAAGGCTTATTGGTTGGACTTAAGGCCTTTTATTTAAGAATGATTGGGCTGGAGCAGTGTTTTTCAAGGGAATTGTGTGTGGGACCCATTGTGGAGTTCCTATTTGTAAGGAAGGAAGTCTATTTAGCCAAAACTACGCTTTTAAAAAATGAAATAGTATAATGTGAAAATATTAGTGCATGGCACTTGGTAAGGTTAAGCATTGCTTTATGGAGTTTAAAATTATTGCCGCAACTTTCGTAGTGAGGCTCAGGACCTGAAGGAGGGGCCGACGCACAAATGAAAATGCTAAACAAGAAATATTTAGAAGGCATTAGGGGGAACCTCTTTTCCTGAAGAGACACACCGAGTCCTGGCCTAGTCCGCTTTTTATTCAGTTTTAGATACACACCTTCTCCTCAGTAAAGCACGGCAAACATATAGGAGATCAGACAATCTCAAATATCCAGTAAACATTTACTTGGAGGCTTTCAAGTCAGGAGATGCTTTGAGCCACCTCTCGCTCAACATGAGCAATTGGTGCCTAGCATCAGCCCTGCTGATGCTCAAAGTCCATCCACCTTCTGCATTCCTTGGTGCACACTTATGACAGTTTGACAGTTTGGCATGCAGTGGCTTCCCACAAGTTATGTCTATACACACACACACACACACACACACACACACTGAGTGGCCAGATTATTATGATCTCTGAATGCATAATAATCTGGCCACTCAGTATATATCCTATATAATAAAAGGCTAATATGCAAATTGTCCCCTTAACCAGGAGTTCGACCAAGCAGGCAGGCCGGTCAACCGCCCATGTCCCCTCCCCCTGGCCAGGCTGGCCGGACTCCACCCATGCATGAATTCATGCACCAGGCCTCCCCCCGCCCCCACACACACACACACATACACTGAGTGGCCAGATTATGCCTTCAGAGGTTATCATAATCTGACCATTCAGTGTGTATATGCACACAATTTATATAATATACATACATATACTAGGTCATTTTATAAAGTCTATTTCTTATTTTGTGTTTTTCTTTAAAAAGTTTGAAAGTCACTGCTTTAGGGAGAAAGATGAACTTTCTGGGTAAGAGAAGTAGCAATAACAAAAGTCTCCAAACCAAGAATAAATCACATCTTTTTCTTCTTTAACTGCTTTAGTTCAAGTGCACAGATTACGAAACAAATGATATGATTACTTAATTGAAGTTGCTCCAAAATATGTGTCTTAAAACAACCGTTTTATTATGTTCATGAATTGTGTGTTCAGTAGGGCACAGAAGGATAGCTTTTTCTGATAACTCAGCTGGGAAGACTATGCATGCTAGCAGAGCTCTGATGTATGGTCTCTCCATGTGGCCTGGGCTTCCTCATAGAATGATACCTCCTCGTGTAGGTCCATGTGCTGAAGTCAAATGTTGCAATGGACAAGGCAGAAACTGCATGTCCTTTTGAATCTAGCCTCAAAAAATAATATAGTGTCACTTCTCTCACATTCTTTTGGTTATGAATCACAAGGCCTGTCCAGAGTTTAGGCGAAGGGACATAGAAGTTGCTTCTCAAAAGATTGTCAAATAATTTGTGGTCATATATAATTAATTCTTAAAATCAACTTAGTAAATTTCTCTGCTGACAGAGGAAATCCCCAGATTTCAGTGGTTTAATACAATAAACTTTTATGTCTCACAAGAAATTGATCACGGGTGTTTTTAGTCAAATGAAATGTTAGACTTAAAGATACAGGTTTCTTTTTCTTTTTTTAGTGGTTCTGCTCTTTCTTTTAGGACTTGGAGTCCACAGCTGACAAGAAAGAAAGACTGATGAATCACACAAAAAGTTTTAGAGATCAGCCCTAAAAATGGCTTTTTTTTTTTTCATATCACTTTTCCCAGATTTCATTGGCCAGAAATTAGTCCCCAGGCTGCAAGGGAGCCTGGGAAATGTAAAGAAACATATGTATATTGGTGAGCATTAATAGTTTGCCACATTCTAAGCTTTTAACCAAAACCGTGGTTCCCAACCTCTCCACTCTATTTTTAACTTTTTTCAAAAGGAAAATTCTTTGAGGTCTTTTTAATATTACTTCTGTTATTTACTCCATATTTCAAAATATAGCTATACTGCAATTTCTTGATTTTTCAATCTCAGACATTATTCATTGACTTTCTCCTATGGAAGTCAATGACAAAGCTCTTTTATCATACCATCCCTAATTATTCAAACATCTCCCCCCCACACCCGTTTTTCATCCCCTCATCTCTCAGCATAATAATATCACAGTTTTTGTTTAAATCAACATTTGTAAATATCAGTCAACCCTCACCATGTTAACTTTTCATGCAACCTGGTACTTTCCTTTGTCTTAATAAAATGCCATATTTATATTTACTCTTTTGTAATCTGCCCTCAAATATTCTTCCAAAGTGCTAAAACGTCACAATCAAACACATCGGTTAATCTAGAAGATTAACTTTTTATACTCCAGATAGTCCTTCTAGACTAAAGCATTATAAACTCTAGTTCCTTCAGTATTGGTTGCTTTTACAATCCAATACTGCTCTCCTGTGTTGGATCCCTTGTTTACTTTTTCTTTGTTTAGCCCTTTGTTTTTATGAAACATAGCCTCCAGTACTTCCTGAGAAAAGGTGAATGGGAGTATGGTAGACAGATAATGAACACCCCCAAAGATGTCCACATCGTAATCTCCAAATCCTAGGAATATGTTTTCTTTTTTTTTCTTTTTTCTTTTTTAATATATTTTATTGACCTTCCCACAGAGAGGAAGGGAGAGAGATAGAGAACTAGAAACATTGATGAGAGAGAAACATCGACCAGCTGCCTCTTGCACACCCCCACTGGGGATGTGCCCGCAACCAATGTACATGCCCTTGGCCGGAATCGAACCTGGGACTTTTCAGTCTACAGACCGACGCTCCACCGCTGAGCCAAACCGGTTTCGGCAGAATATGTTTTCTTATATGGCAAAAGGAACCTTGCATAGCACATGCAATTAATTTAAGTTCCTGAGATGGGGAAAATAACCATGAATTATCTGGTTGGGCCATGCATAATCTCAAGTGTCCTTATAAGAGGAAGATAAGAGGATGGAGAGGGGAGAAGATGCTGCATTGCTGGCTTTGAGGTTGGAGGAAGGAGCTGAGGAGTAAAGAAATGCAGATGACTCCAAGAAACTAGAGAAGGCAAGGAAACAGATTCTCCCTTACTGCCTCCAGAAGGAGCATAGCCTTGCAGACCCGGTTCAGACTCCAGTATCCAGGATTATGAGATAATAAACCTGTGCTGTTTTAAGTGACTACGTTTGTGCTCCTTTGTTATAGCAGCAATATGAAACTACCCTGTTTCTCTGAAAATAAGACAGTGTCTTATATTGATTTTTGCTCCCAAAGATGCGCTAGGTCTTATTTTCAGGGGATGTCTTATTTTTCTATGAAGAAGAATATGGTACACATTTATTGTTAAATGAAAATAAAGGAAATTTATTACCTGTATACGGTATGGTAGTACGGTAGTTGTCAACACAAACCAGAATCTGTGAATCTGGTTTCACAAAACTGTGAATCTTATAGTATCAAGAATTTACTCATTTATTCAATGACAATCATATCATCATAACAATCCAATTCCTGAATTTCCTGGTGAATTTCTTGTGACTCCATTTCTTTCAGAATCAGTGGACCAAATCTCTCATGTTTAGCCTAGGGGGTTCTTATTTTCGGGGGGATGCCTTATATTTCACTCAGAAGGAAACCTGTAAGTAGGTCTTATTTTCAGAGGATGTCTTATTTTGGGGGAAACACGGTAAAACAGGGAGAAAATGTGATTTTTTTTTAACTACTTTTCAGATCTGAAAAATGTCATACACTTGATAGTCTGCCTACATTTAAATTTCTAGGTCGAAATCATTTTGCTGGAATAATCCTCTATTGCCAGATTTTTTCAGTTCCAACTCCCCCCACACTTCCCCCCAACAGACATTTTGTTTAATATTTAATTAATACCATTATATTTGTAACTTTAAAAAATTCTCTATTACCTTACAATATGCTGTTTTGGTTTCAGGGATGTATTACCTTGTATCTTTCTAAGAATCTTAAATACATTTTAAAGATTTTCTTCTATTCCTATTTGTATCCATTCAGATTTTATTTTCAGTTATTTGTTTGGATTTCTATGTTTTTGTTTTTATCTTTTTAAAAATTCTATAGTTATTATTTAAATATCAAGTAGTCCTTGTATTTCTATTCATATTGGAGAATGAGAATTAAATGGTGATAGGAAGTTCAGTGTGCCTGAACAGTGGTTGTCAAACAAATAGCTTCATAATAGGATCAAATTTTACATTGGAATATCCTCAAATATCTACAGAATAAAGGCACTAATGAAAATAAGAGCAGAAATCAATAATATTAAAAACAAATCTACACTGGAGTCCTTCTTAGAAAAGATTAATAAAATTGGTAAGTCTTTGTGGGGGGAGGGGAGAGACTGACCAAGAAAAAAGGAGGAAACTAAAAGTACAAATACTAGTAATCAAAAAGGATACATCCTGCAGATAGTAAAAACAATAAGAAGATATTGTCAAACTATTTGACATTTTTATTTTTATTGATAAACACAATTTATCAAAACTGATGTAAGAGGAACTAGCCTTCCTGAATGATCCTATATTAATTTTGAAAAATTGTATCTGTATGGGTCTGCTCTGGCTACCATAATAGAATACCATGTAGTAGGTGGCTAGAATAATAATAATTTATTTTCTCACAGTTGTGGAGGCCAGAAAACCAAGATCAAAGTGCCATTAGGGCTGGTTTCTGGTGAGATCTTTCTTACTGGCTTATACGTGGCTGCCTTCTCACTGTGTTCTCACTTGGCCTTTGTGCCTTCAGGGAAATACCTCTCTGGCACCTTTTCCTCTTCTTATAGGGATTGGGGTCCCACCCTCAAGACCTCATTTAACCTTGATATCTTCCCCAAAGGCAACATATCCAAATATACTCACATTGGGGGGTAGGGCTTCGACATAGGAATTGGATTGGGGAGAAACACAATCCTCATCCTATATAATAAAAGGCTAATACGCAAATTGTCCCCAGAGGCTGGAGTTTGATCAATTGGAAGTTAGACGTGCACTGACCACCAGGGGGCAGGACCAGCGAGTGGGTTGTGCCAGGCCAAGGTGGGTGCAAGTGGGGGCCCAATAGCCCTGCTGATTGCCCCACAGATTGGTCCTGATCACCTGCCAGGCCCAGGGACCCTACTCCTGCATGAATTTCATGCACTGGGCTTCTAGTCAATACTATAACAGTATTCTCAATTTAAAACTCCTCCTTAAGTTCAGATTTAGGTATTATCACCTGCAAGGTCTATCAAACATTTAAAGAAGAAATAGAATTGATCTTTCAGATTCCAAATTCTTTCAGAGAATAGAAAAAAAATTACCTTTTTTTTTCCCCCCAGAATAACCTTAATTCCAAATTTTAACAATGATATTATAATAGAGAAAATTTCAGGCCAATATTTCTCATAAACAATTTGGCAAAGCTTCATGATGAATGTTTCCTCTTCCATTGCTTTAAAAGATTGTGTATTCTGCAATCGTATGTTCTATAAATGTCAGGTTAAGTTTCTTGATAATGTTCAAATTATCTCCTTATTGATTTGTGTATATACCTGATTTATCAATTACTCAGAGAGATATGTTAAGAACTCCAAATATAATTGTGGTTTTGACAATATTTCTCATTAGTTTGATCAATTTTTGCTACATTTATTTTGAAGCTCTTTTATTAGTTGCAAATACATTTAGCACTGATATGTCTTCTGAATGAACTGGCTTTATCAATGTGAAATAACCTTAATTAGGTATGGTAATACTGCTATCTTGAAGTCTACTTTATATGATATTAATTTAGACACACCAGTTTTCTTAAGATTAGTATTCCAAATGTTTCAGTAGTTTCTTTTTAAAATTTCTGTTTCTCTTGAAATACACCATTATTTTCATGAACTATATAATCCAATATATATTGTAAACCTTTAACATATTTATAATAGTTGTTTTAAAATCCTTATCTGCTAATTACAATACTTGTATTCTCAGTGAATTCATACGTATGAACTGTTTTCTCTTGATGATGGGTCCCATTTTCCTACTTCTCACATGTCTTTCAATTGTCTTATTGTGCATTAGATATTATGTGGAAAAAATGTGGAGACTGAAGTTTCAGTTCTAAGAGAGCACAAGCCTTTTTCTTACGTTGGCATTTAAAGTGAGAGGCTGTTCCTTTGAAATCTTTCTGTGCTTGTATTAAGCTTTAGTGTTGGCTGCAGCTTTCATTAGGTTGAGTTCACCTGTGATTAACCCACCTCCAGCATCCCTTCAAAGCCACCTCTTAACATCTTGTCAGTATTTCATTGGAACGGGTTTGGACTGAAGTTTTATATATTTTGGGTTCACCTTTCGAGTCAACTTTGTCAGGGCCTTGGAACCCCATTATTATAAGAACGCACTAGCCTATGTAAATGCTCTAACTTCCCAGCCTCCTCCACAGCTGCTGCTTTAAAAAAAAAGAAAAAAAAGAATTGGGAGTGAGGTGTAGGCTGTAGGGGTAATTTTGTGTGTGTGCATGTTTGGGTGTCTTTCAGACTCCTGTTTGTTTCCCCAGCTCACATTGACACCTAAGGCCCAGCCTGACTTCTCTTCGTCTCTGCAAAATTACTGAATCATGGGAAGCCAACACAGATCTTACTACTGGGTAAGGAAGCTGCAACAGTGTCATGCTCGCTTATAAAGGGCATATTTCTCTCTGGGTTTCAGGTCAGCAAGGCTGCCAGGTAAGGCAGCTTTATGGGTTTTCAAACTGTGCAGTTGCACAGGGCCTCATGACTAGGCAGCCCTACACTTGGTTTAATTATATAACTGTTCCTGCTCACTGGCATCCTGCACTCTTCCCTAACCCACAGAAAGGTAAGCTTTTTATTTGATCCAGGTTTTTCTTGTTGTTACCATGGAAGCATAAGTGTTTTGCATTGTCCTACATCCTAACATGAGCCTTTCTTCCTTTTAACTGAGAACTTTGGGATTTTATGTTGAAATTAGCTGAACTTTCCTACACAAGTTTCATTTCCTTAATTCATTTTCTAATTCCCTTTCATTGAACTGTGGATATTACTATAGTGCTTTGTACTAGAAGTGATTTGTATGAGACAGAGATTACAAGAAAAAAAGTCAAAATGTAATTGGTTTTAATTTGGCTCCTTTATATTCTGATCATTTCAAAATACACTCAAAATTCTTTCTAGCCAAACTACTATAACTATCCCTAAACATATATCATGGACATTTTTTCCTCTACGCATTTTGTGTTACTTCGCTCTTATACCTGCGCTTCTCAATCTGACTTGCCCTAGAGTTTCAGGCTTTCCATAAAATTCCCCTAACAGCTGTATGCATCTTTGTATCTGAACACTTATTTTTTGTGATTGTTACACATATTCTTTATTTTTTCATTACTGTATTATCTATTAATATACTTACTTATATTCATCATCTATTTTAAACAATATTAAGAGAATGAAATATTATCTTCAAACTCAGATGTGGTTATTTTTACAGAATATGGCCTTGTGAATTTCTAATCTTGATCATTTTATCTATTGATAAGAAATATGTGTTTTAGTACATTAAAATGTAATGCAACCTTTTCAGACAGATCATCATCAGACCATTAGGGTATTAATAGTATAATAGGATATTCTGAATTTCTCTTATTTTGCTCTTCTCACTAGTTTTTTTTTATTTAAAAAAATATATAAACACGCATTTCTCTGACATTCATCTACTCATTTATTAATTAATGAACACTTAAAGTACTTATTATGCATTGGCCATAGGCCAGCCTCTGTGTGAAATTTTGACAATTCTGCAGTGATTACACCATAGTTTCTATCCTTGTAAAAATACAAAATCTGCTGTCTGTTACCATAGAGAACCTTTTTGGGGACTAAATTAGGCTTCCTAGAAAAAATGACTTAGAATTTGATATTTGATGTAAGAGTTAAATAGGCCAAGAATGGGTTGGAGGAAGAGGGTTTGGGACAGGGAGCCTTCTAAGCAGCAGGAAGAACGTGTACACAGTCTCCAGGCAAGGAAGAGCAATATGTAGTCTCGATTAAAATTAACTTGTCTAATGAAAGGATACATTTTTAACTTACAAAGAAACTGCTAATAAAAATAGGGTTATTATTTATTATACTGAAACATCCAAATATTTAAAGTATTTTTACCATGTCACTAGTGTGGCTTTTTAAATACTTCATCTTCAAGAGGAGCATGTTATTACATTTTGGCTCTGGATTTGTTGTAGACACCCTCCCAGAGAGCCCAAAATATCTTTTAACTCTTGTAGGAATTTGAAATGAGGACATTCAGGAGGATTCGTATGGAGCTTTTCTGTAGGAGTCAGGTAGCAGAGGGAATCCTCTTAATAGAATTTGGGTTGGAGGCACAGAATTTAAACACTGGTCTCTGTCACTTTTCACAGTTCAGGGACTTTACAAAGTGAGTATTTTACAGTATCTTATGGCTCTGAAAATTATAACAAGTTGTGTTTTTATTTACTTAAACTCTAAGCATTATTAACAATCTGAATTTATGTTAATGAACAATATTGATTTTTCTTTATTAGCGACCTCCAAGGAACATTGAAGAATTCTTAAAGTTACACAATTTGGTGAGTAGAGCATCCTGTTTTATGTACCAGTACATCTTTTAAAATATCAGTCCTGGAGATGGAAAAAGCTTAGGGAAAAGCTTTAATGATAGGATATAATAACTCTTATGGGTTCCATTTTTTGTTGTTCTTTCATTATTGAATTTATTGGGGTGACATTGGTTAATAAAATTATACAAGTTTCAGGTTTACAATTCTATAATACATCATCTGTATATTGTGTGTTCATCATCCAAAGTCAAATTTTCTTCCATAATCATTTATTGCTCATTTACTCTCTTCTACTTCTCCCTCCACCAATTCTCCTTAACCTCTGATAATTGCCATATTGCTGTCTGTGTTTACAAGGTGCAGTTTCTTGGTTTGTTTGTTTAATCCCTTTACCTTTTTAACTCAGCCCTCTGACCCCCTTCCCTCAAATAGCTTTCAGTCTGTTTTCTATATCTATGAGTCTGTTTCTATTTTGTTTATTCATTAGATTCTACATATAGGTGATATTATGTGATATTTGTCTTTCTCTGACTGGCTTATTTCATTTAGCATAATACTCTCCAGGTCCATCCATGCTGTTGAAAAAGGTAAGATTTTCTTCTTTTGTATGACTGAGCAGTACTCCATTGTGTAATTGTACCACAGCTTATCTGTGCACTCACCTACTAATGGGAGTTTGAGCTGATTCCACATCTTGGCTATTGTAAATAACACTACAATGAATGTGGAAAATACATTTCAATGTAGGAAATTTTTATAAATAGTTTCCTCCTTTTAGTAACTATTCTATCTCATAGCTGTTCCTTCTTGTCAATATTCTATTCTCTCTTCCACTTTTAAAAATTCTAGTCCAATGTCCTATCAGAAGAATTATACAGACATACCTGTGTTGTTTTGCTAATATAAAATTTTTGTCTCGTATATTTACACCTTAAAGAAAATGTGACAGTTTTTCTTACTTACATCATTTACATTCACCTCAGCTGAGACAGGTATTGCAGTGGTGTTACATCAGTATTCTTTGATGTTGAATCAGGGTAAAATATTTAAAATGTGTTTTTATGTTGAAGCTCCAGTTTCCATTATGTGTAACTACTGACTCCCAGAGTTATTGGGATTGAGTGGGTTTTCTCTTGGGTTCATGCAGTTGTGAATCTGAAGGTCAGGTTTGTTTTGTGTTGAGGAGTGTCAAAGACTAGGAAAACGATGTCAATGTGGAAGGCAGAGAGGCTTTTTTAATGCGGTGTGTACATGTTTTGAATAGATTAGACTTTAATTTGCACTTACTTATGCTTAAATGTAAACAGAATTTGCATTTAACGAGTTTCAAAAGTACCTATTTTTAAATATCTATTTTCTGTTATTATATTTGTTTAAGTAAGTGTCCTTGTTTTCTTAATGTTTTTAAAAAGGATTAAAATCCCTTTAGG
Organism: Pipistrellus kuhlii; assembly: GCF_014108245.1. Taxonomy (NCBI): domain Eukaryota; kingdom Metazoa; phylum Chordata; class Mammalia; order Chiroptera; family Vespertilionidae; genus Pipistrellus; species Pipistrellus kuhlii. The sequence goes on from NW_023425404.1 coordinate 46,014,863, forward strand.
AGTAAAATTAACATGTTCTTAATTTTCAAAAGTTTGTTTCAATCACTGGGGCAAAGCAGAAATTTTGAAATACTTTTAGGATAAGCTTTTGCAAATATTTTAATTTAAATAATGATGGAAATGTGCTGTAGGTTAATCACAATGTTATGGGTCTTTTTTAATGTTAAGGGAAAGGTGTTACAGTTAAAATTAAGCCAAACTCAGCAAAATTATGAGACATTTGGACTATACCATCATGCGTGTTTGAGAACCTATGATTTCAGATGAAATTTTCCAAATATTTGAAGTTAAAATGCATAGTCACTCTGTTCAAATTAAGAATAATACTAACCAAATTAGATCACAGGTTTATGCCTTTCACCAAAGATAGAATAAAATCAAACTTAAAGTGCCATCCTTGTTTGCAAAGGACTTCTATATTGATGGCCTTCCATTTTTATCAGCTAACATTTAATAAAACAACATATCCAGTTGTACCATTTTTGTCATTTATGGGTGTGTCTGTACAGTTTTTCTTATTGTAATGGTTTCCCAACAAAATACTTACAGTTGTTTTTTTAAGGTTGGGCCATGTCTATTCATTGCCAAACTATTGGTTATTTGAGGACATCTAGGAATAAAATGACTGTATATTTAATTTTTTGTTTGCTGGACAAAACTAGACAATAGTAAAAAACATAAACTCCAAAAAAACTCATTTAAAACATATTTTTGAGTAACTATTGTGTATCAGGCACATAGACATTTACTAGGTATACCAGTTAATCAGACTATTTTCAATAGATGGAGTTACACATATGTTGATATATATGCAATTTTATATGTATGCTTTTTGTTGTATTGACAGCAAGCTTCAAAACTTCATATGTCAAATTTTCTGAAGGTGTTAACATCATAGATATTTTTACATTTAAAATTGTCAAATTTCGTGCCAGAAAAAGAGCATTTGTGGGAAGTTTTAATTCACTATTTTGAAGAAAAAGTAATCATATACTTCGGGAAGCTTATGTTGAACATGCTCCATCTCAAGATACTTGTGACCACTGGCTTAAATGCTTTAAAGGTAATGATTTCGATGTGAAAGACAAAAAACGTCCAGGTCAACCGAAAAAGTTTGAAGACCAACAATTGCAAGCATTAGTGGATGAAGAGGCATGTCAAACTCAAAAATAACTTGCAGAAAGATTAAACTCTGCTCAGCAAACAATTTCTGATCATTTACAAGCAATGGGAAAAATTTTAAAGGAAGGAAAATGGGTGCCACATCAACTAAATGGAAAACCAAAAAGTCATTAGTAAAATGTTGCTTCAACATCATGAAAGAAAGTCTTTTTTTGCACCGACTTGTGACTGGCAATGAAAAGTGGATTTATTTTGAGAATCGAAAGTGCACAAAATCATGGGTTGGTCCAGGTCAACTATCAACATTGACTGCAAGGCCAAATTGATTCAGAAAGAAGACAATGCTCTGTGTTTGGTGGGATCGGGAAGGTGTGGTATATAATGAGCTTCTAAAACCAGGTGAAACCATTAATGCTGATTGCTACTGACAACAAATAATCAATTTGAACCACACTTTGATTGTGAAACAACCAGAATGTGCCAGAAGATATGGCAAAATAATTTTGCTTCATGATAACACACCATCGCACACTTCAAAACCAGTTAAAGACCCATTAAAAGACCTTGAGTGGAAAGTATTAACCTACCCACAGCATTCACCACACCTTGCTCCTTCAAATTATCACTTGTTCGGATCGATGATGGTGCATGCACTTTCTGAGCAGCACTTCAAAACATACTAAGAAGTGGAAAATTGGATCTCTGAATGGTTTGCTTCAAAACAATAAAAGTTCTATTGGGACGGTATCCACAGATTACCTGAAAGATGAGGAAAATGTATAGCTAGCGATGGGCATTACTTATAATAAAGCACTTTTGATGTTTCTCTTGAAATTATTGTGTTTTCTTTGATTACAAAATCTGCCATTATTAACTGGTACATCTAGTAGAATATATTAATGAATTAAAAAGGGGAAAGGTCTTGCCTTTATGAAGTTGTAATTCTTTTTTAAATGTGGCATATTATAAACAAGTAAATAAAACAAAAGAGAAATTGAAATATATTCTAAATCACTTATGGCTAAGCCTATCTCCATTTAATTTTTCTAAAACATAAAAGCAAAGGTATGTATTTTCATAGTTGTGTGGTGGTTAAAATCATACGCTCTAGGCTCAGATTGCCCGGTTGCTTATGTTCAAATCCCAGCTCTGCTACTAATTAGCATTAGAACAATACCTGGAACCTTCTTGTCAGCTTTCAGTTTCTTAGACTTTACTAGGGGCCAGTGCATAAAATTCATGCACAGGTAGGGTCCCTAGGCCTGGCCTGTTATCAGGACCATTCTGGAGGGCAATCGGGGGTGGAGGGGCCCTGCTGGCACCCACCTTGGCTGGCCCAGGGCCTGCAGATTGGGGGAAGCTCCTCTGTTGAGCGTCTGCCCCCTGGTAGTCAGTGTGTGTCATAGTGATCAGTCTTTCTCTTAGTCGTTCCACTGGTCATTCCACCCTTTGGTCGATTTGCATATTAGGCTTTTATATATAGGACTAGAGGTCCGGTGCAAGAAATTCATGCACAGGAGGTGTCCCTCAGCCCAGCCTGCACCCTGTCTAATCTGGGACCCCTCGAGGGATATCTGACTGCCCGTTTAGGCCAGATCCTAGGATCAGGCTGTCGGACATCCCTCTCACAATTCAGGACTGCTGGCTCCCAATGCTCACCTGCCTGCCTTTCTGATTGCCCCTAACCACTTCTGCCTGCCAGGCTGATTGATGCCTAACTGCTCCCCTGCCAGCTTGGTCACCCCTAACTGCCCTCTCCTCAGGCCTGCCCCCCCCCCCCAACTGCTCTCCCCTGCTGGCCTGGTCAACCCTAAATGCCCTCCCCTGCAGGCTTGATTGCTCCCAACTGCCCTTCCTTATAGGCCTTGTCCCTTCCAACTGCCCTCCCCTGATGGCCATCTTGTGATGGCTATCTTTCGTTCCACATGGGGGCAGGATCTTTGACCACATGGGGGCAACCATCTTGTGTGTTGGAGTGATGGTCAATCTGCATATTACTCTTTTATTAGATAGGATAGAGGCCTGGTGCATGGGTGGGGACCAGCTGGTTTGCCCTGAAGGAAGTCCCAGATCAGGGTGGGGGTTCCCTTAGCATGTGGGGTGGCCTGGACAAGGGGTCTGTGGTGGTTTGCAGGCTGGCCATGCCCCCAGTAACCCAAGCAGAGGCGCTGGTATCTGGGATTTATTTATCTTCTACAATTGAAACTTTGTAGCCTGGAATGGAGCCAAGCCTTCTGCTTGCTCAGTGGTGGCAGCCATTTCTGTTGGGATTTATTTACCTTCTATAATTGAAACTTTGTAGCCTTAAGCAGAGGCCAAGGCAGGCCAGATTGTGTGGAAAGCTTGGCTTCCTACATTGCCAGGAAAACCCAAGTCTCCCTCCTGCTCTTCTCTCTGTGGCTGCAGCCATCTTTGTTGGGTTCATTTGCATATTTGCTCCTAATTGGTGAGCATGGCTTTTGGTTGTAGTGGAGTAATGGTTAATTTGCATATTACTCTTTTATTAGATAGGATGCTTTCTCGTTTCTTACATCATCTAAAACCCTTTTCTTACATCATCTAAAACCTGTCATTGTGGTTACTTTTAAAGGAAGAAAAAGGGAAGTAGAATGAACCAAGGCAAGTTTAAAATTCCTGATCTGGAGATTTCAGATTTATTCCCATTTAGCTAAATTCCCAGAATATTTTACCAAAATTTATTTAAGAGTTTTACATCATACAAGTTCCAAAATTCATTCTCTTACTTACCATCCCTTGATTATTTTGGCTAAATTTCTTGGTTTTGTTATTAATTGATTATGTTGAAATATAATCTTTTATTTGGTTTGCAAACATTAATGTTGTGATTCTCCTTCTATTCCTATTATTTTCCTCTCTTTTCTTCATATCCTTCCCTTCCTAAGTAACCTAGTCCTAAAGCCATTTGGGGGCAAAAACAAAGCAGGCCTCCAAATTGGCAGGGGAGAAAGGGATTCACTGTGATAACGTAGAGCAAACTGTCTGAACTCAACCACAGTGAGGAAGGTGTCCAGGTTACACCATAGGTGTTAGAGTCCAAGGGAATGAGGATGGTATCCACATGTAGCCAGGGGAAGGAATGAAGGGTGATTTCAGGAGGTGTGAGGTAGGCTATGGCCTGATATGGGAAGTCAGATCCCAAGTGGGGGTAAGGAGTGTATCTCTATAGAAGGGGCAGCCTGGCAAGAGGTTCATAGCCTGAGTAGGATGAGAAGGGCATCCAATGGAGAAGAAACTACCAGTAGGTAGAAGAGATTGGTTAGTGATCATCTGAGAAGATAGGTAAAATAAATACATATATTAAAGATGATGGCAGCTAGGTTTTTCATTGTGGGAGATGATAATTATAACATGGAAAGAGAGAAAATATAATGTTTGAAATTGGAATTAGAAATACCAGTGTGGTTTTTAAGTATACAAAAAACAAAACAAAACTGAGGAGCTAAAGACATTTGAAGAAAAATGAATGTGTAATACTACACTAGATCCTTTTGCTATAAAGTACATTATTGGTTCAATTGATGAAACTTGAATAGAATCTGAGGGTTAGCTAGGAAACAGTATGTCAATATCAATTTCCTGAGTCTGATAATTAATTTTGGTTATATAGAACAATGTATTTGCTTTTAGAAAATACACTCTAAAGTATTCAAGGATGGTAGGTAAGCAACTTGTTTTCAAATGATTTAGGACAAAAAGTTTTTATAAAGCATTTAAAACTTATAAAGTTTATGATTGTTTCAAGAATTTTAAGGAATACATTTAATAAAAAAAATAATGCTGTGTAATAAAATCTAGTTGATTTTAGCTAGTTGATTTAAGTTGTATTGGATAACATTTTTTGCAGGATCATTGGCCAGGGCAAATCATCTTTCGAGATAAAGATAAATGGGCGTACATTCTGAGGAAAATAAAAGAAGACAGTTCATTTAATTCCATTTATACACACCTATGGGAAAATGTCCCTCGAAGATATAGTGCAATCATGATCATGGAGTCAAGATTAGAGGAATGTTCAATTCTTTTGAAAAACCATGCCTCTAAAATTCTTGAGTGGGAAAAAGTAGTTTCTACTAAAGGTAAACCACATTTTTATATGAGTAGAGCAAATGTCAATTGTGTCTGTATGGTTGTGTGTCTGTCTACGTCTGTCTATCTGTCTCTGGGTGCAGTCTCATAAATAATGAAATCCTAAGGCATAAAATATCTAAAAAAAAAACACATTATAATAAATTATTTTATTTTATTTTCATTTGGTCCAGTACAGATTTTTTAGTTGAACATGAACATGTGGAATCAAAGAAAGTATTGCTAGGATAAAAAACTCAAATAGTTATGAACTTTGTTAAGCTGGAACAGGGGTAGCCAAATATCAAGGAAACAGGATGGATTATATAAACTGATACTGGAACCAGAGATAAGTGAGCCAGCAAGAGTCAGGTTATAAGAACATAAATACCTAAAACCCAAAGTAGAGGGGGTGAGAATGGATTTACATTCCCTAGTTTAGCTTGAGGGAAGGTAGTGATAATTATTCAGAACTGAATAACTGCATACTGGGTAAAAAGCATATCTCCTAGGAATATTAATTTTTTACTTCTTTTGAGTATTTGTATTACTTTTTTATTATTTAATTAACACTTTCAGTATCTAAAAGTTTTTAGATACTAATGGGGATAATTATCTTATTTTTTATTTAATGGGCAAACTTGTCATGGGTAAGCCTTAAAAATGCTGATATTAGTTATACCTATAAAGTATTTTCAATATATTAAATAAATTTAATTAGTCACATTATTTAGATATTTAATATTCTTTTATGGATCTCTATTTTTCAAATTCTGAGAATGTGTTTAAATACACTATTACTAAGTTTTATTTTAAATTTTCTTATTTAATTTTGTATTTTTAATATAAAATATTTTGAAGCATATATATATAATATATGGAGAGAGATAAAGTACATATGTATATACTTTAAAAAACTAATTTTATGTATATTAATTATCCTCAATATGAAAATATCAAAGCTTGACTCACGTTTAGATTAACTGAGTTCAGAGCTCCCTAGAGCAGTGGTCGGCAAACTCATTAGTCAACAGAGCCAAATATCAACAAGTACAAAGATTGACATTTCTCTTGAGAGCCAAAATTTTTAAACTTAAACTTCTTTTAACGCCACTTCTTCAAATCAGACTCAACCAGACCGTGGTATTTTGTGGAAGAGCCACACTCAAGGGGCCAAAGAGCCACATGTGGCTCGTGAGCCACAGTTTGCCGACCACGGCCCTAGAGTCTCACTGGTCCATGTTTCAAAGTCCTGTACTTTCTGGAATTTAAAGTGACCATGAAACCATAATGCAAGTGACTGAACTATTTAAATAACATGGGCTTGTTCAGTAAGAAGAGGTTGATGTAAAACTTTAGATATAGGAGTAAGTACTAATAAAGACATACTAGTTGGAACATGACATTTCTGTAAAACAAAAAAAAACAGAAGAAATAATAATGTACTCATTCAACAAGTGTTTGTATATCTAGCATTATGCTTATCAAAATAGCTAGTTGATCCCATTGAATAGTTTTATGTATATTTTATTTAAAGTACTTACATCTTTTTCACTTTTAAAGGCAATATATATGTGTATACACATACACACAAATACTCATATATAAGTTGTGAATTCTTGTTTTTTTTTTAAGGTATTCTTGGAAAATTGGAAAAATATGAGGCATTTCTAAAGAAGCACCCTAAGAAAAAGATGATAATGGTATGGTATTTGTTTTCATTCCTGAAAAATTATATTCCACAGAAAATATAATCACTGTAATTGCATGGATAACTTTTTGAAATGTTCTTACAGGGTGTTTTTTTTTATTTTTTAAATAATCTACCTATCTCTGTATTTTTAAAATATTAGGTTTAGTAATAATTAATGTCGTTTTCTAATACTTTTTTAAATCAAATTTATTTAAACAATACAACAAAATTTAATCAACAATATAGTTGCCGTTGTTTTCTACTACTTGTGCCCAATGCTCAGGAAGCATTTTAATCCCTCTGTTGTAAAATTCTTGTGATTTTGATGCAAAAAATTCTGTCAATGCATTTTTGAGGCATTCTTCATTATTAAATTTTTTTCCAAGAAGAAAGTTTTGCAAAGAACGAAACAAATGGTAATCGGAAGGAGCAATATCAGGAGAATATGCAGGTTGAGGGAGAACTTCCCATTCCAACTGGCGCAGTTTTTCAGCAGTGATTCTTGCAGTATGCGATCGTGCGTTATCGTGGTGAAGAATTACGCCCTTCCGATTAATCAGTGCGGGTTCTTTTTCTCTTAAAGCTTGGGCTAACCTTTCCAATTGGGCACTATACACTGCACTTGTAATGGTTTGGTCAGATGGTAAAAGTTCATAATGAAGAATTCCTTTAAAATTCCACCAAACACACAACATCACTTTTTTCGCATGCAAGTCAGGTTTTGGCGTGGGCTGCGGAGCCTCATTTTTGTCCAACCATTGAGGCCGCCTTTTCAAATTAACATACAGCACCCATTCTTCATCTCCGGTAACAATTTGCTCTAAAAACGGCAAACGGTTTTGACGAGAGAGGAGCGAACTGCAAATTGTGACTCTTTGATTACGGTTGTTGTCGGTCAACTCATGAGGAACCCATTTTCCAAACTTTTGGACTTTGCCAAGTGCACGCAATTGATTGGAAATTGTTTTTTGTGAACAATTTAAAGTTGTCGCAAGCTCTTGTTGGGTAATTTGAGGATTTTTCACCAAAAGAGCTTGAAGAGCTTCTTGATCAAAATTGGACACACGGCCTCGACCACTCTTGTCATCTAATGAAAAATTTCCCTCGCGAAATTTCTCAAACCAACGCTGGCATTTTCTGGCGCTAACTGCATCTTGACCAGGAGCACTACAGATGTTTTTTGCAACCTCACTTGCTTTTCTTCCTAATTGGAACTCATAAAGCATGCAGTGCCAAATATGCTCTTCATCCACCATCTTCTTAGCCCTAGTTTTGCAACAAAAACCAAACCAAACACAAACTTTTTCAAGCAAAACTTGTTAATTGCACGTCACACGTTCTGTAGATACCACGTGTTTGAAGGTTATGTCAATACAAGTCAACGCCAAGCAAGATTTTAAACGAATGTTTAAAAACGACATTAATTATTACTAGACCCGATACCTGGACATATATTTTCTTTACATACACAATATCAAAGTGTTGGCATTTTCATATCACTAGAAGTGATTTTTTAAATGTATATATTTCATCCTCTTGTTATTTAATAATTTATGTCATATACTTAGTTCAGAGCCCATATTAGTTCTCCTCCTATAGAAAAAAAATAAGAATTCCTTTTACCAAGCATTTAAAGAAGAACACCTATCCTTCTGGAACTATTCCAAAAAATGCAGGCCAAGGGAAGACAAAGGAAACCTTGAGGAAAGTTAAAAGTGCTATTCCACTGAACATACAAGTGATAAGAAAGCAAAACAGCCTTATGCTAATCTGCAGAAAGGTTTCGTGGTCTGTATAGAAGATCAAACCAGCCACAACATTTTCTTAAGCCAAAGCCTAATCCAGAGCAAGGCTCTAACTCGCGTCAGTTCTAGGAAGCCTGAGAGAGGTGAGGAAGATGCAGAAGAAACATTTGAAGACAGAGGTTGGTTTATGAGTCTTAAGGAAACAGGCTATCTCCATAAGATAAAAGTGCACTGTAGAGCAGCAAGTGCTGGTGTAGAAGCTGTGGCAAGTTATCCAGGAAGTCTAGCTAAGATGGGCTGACTTCTTACTAGGGGCTAATGCAGCTGGTGACTTCAGGTTGAAGCCAATACTCAGTCACCATTCTGAAAATCCTGCTAAATCTACTCTGTCTGTGTTCTGTAAGTGGAACAACAAAGCCTAGATGACATCTATCTGAAACTTGGCTTACTGAGTACGTTAAGTCCACTGTTGAGACCTACTGCTTAGAAAAAGATTCCTTTCAAAATATTACTACTCACTGACAATGCACATGGTCACTCAAGAGTTCTGATAGAGATGTACAAGATTAATGTTGTTTTCATGCCTCCTAACGCAACATCCTTTCGGCAGCCCATGGATCAAAGAGTAATTCTGACTCTCAAGTCTTATTTAAAAAATGCATTTTGCAAAATTATATCTGATGGATCCGGGCAAAGTAAATTGAAAACCTTCTGGAAAGGACTCACAGGTCTAAATGCCATTAAGAACATTCTTAATTTATGGGAAGAGGTCAAATATGAACATTAACAGGAATTTGGGAGAAGTTGATTCCAATACTCCTGGGTGATGGTGAAGGAAGGAGTAACTGCAGATGTGGTGGAAATAGCAAGAGAACTAAAATTAGAAGTGGAGCCTGAAAATTTGACTGTATTGCAACAATCTCATGATAACACTTTAATGAATAAGGTACTGGCTGTTGTTGATGAGCAAAGAGAGTTGTTTTTTGAGATGGAATCTATTGCTGGTAGAGATGCTGTGAAGATTGTTGAAATGACAACCAAAGATTTAAAGTAGGACATAAATGCAGTCAATGAAGCAGCAGCAGGGTTTGAGAGGATTAACTCCTATTCTGCTGTGGGCAAAATGCTATCCAACAGCATCTCATGCTACAGAGACGGCGCTTGTGAAAGGAAGAGTCAGTCTATGCTGCAAACTTCATTGTCTCATTTTGAGAAATTTCTACAGCCACACCCACTTTCAGAAACAGTTATCCTGATCAGTCAGCAGACATAAACATTGAAGCAAGAACCTCACAGCAGCAAAGATTATAATTCCCCGAAGACTTGTATGATGGTTAGTAATTTTTAGCAATAAAGTACTTTAAATTAAGATATGGACATTGTTTTTCAGACATAATGCTATTGTATACTTAATATACTACAGTATAGTATAAAAACTTTTATATGCACTAGGAAACCAAAAATGTTGTGTGACTCACTTTATTGTGATATTTGTTTTAATGTGGTTGTCTGGAGTTGAACCCATATCTCCAAGGTATGCATGTAGATTAGATATAGATAGGTATCCCTTTGCTCAAAAACTTGAGAAAAATCTTCATGTTTTGAAGCAGAGAGGAAGATAATTCACTGTGATGAATAATCTGGCGCCTGAATTCATGCATGGGTGGGGTCTGGAACAGCCTGGCCAGGGGGAGGGAACATAGGCAATTGGTTGGCCTGACTGCTGGTCAAACTCCTGGTCGAGGGGACAATTTGCATATTAGCCTTTTATTATTATTTATTATTATTTATTATTTTATTCTGAGATCATAATAATCTGATCACTCAGTGTATATGTACATATATATACATATACTTTTACACACATATATATAAAACATACATATATGTGTGTAAAAGTATTTTAATAAAATGGAAGAGATACAAACAAGACAAATAATAATGACTATTTCAAGAAAGAGGAACACATGAATGGAACTAGAAATCATTGCGAAAACATATCCAAACTTTTATGTATATTTATATATAAACTTTGTATATTCTCATTAAAATGGTCTTAAGCAATACTAAAATATAGACTAGATTGTAGGGGCATGAGCATACTGGTAATTATGGTATTCCTTATAATTTCTGTGTTTTTTAAATTTCTGACTTGATAAAAGATGGCTTTCAGAATCTATTGAAATGATCTTTAAATGCATTATCCTAATAAAATTTTAAATAATTATTTTATTGTTAAATATGTTATATTTGGGTTTTTAATCAGGATTTTAGCATGTGTTATTGTATTATTGTGGTATCTTTCCCAGACTGTATGATCAACACCTTGTTTTGTTATTACTCTGCTCCTTTAAAATGTCCAGTGTTTGCTCCCTGCAGAATAAAGCCAGGTCTTTGAGATTAACATTAACATCTTCCTAACTTTGTTTTTTTTGTTTTTTTAAATAAATCTTTATTGTTCAGATTATTACAAATGTGATCCTCTTCCCCCCAATTGCTCCCCTTCACCAGGTTCCCACCCCACCCTCTGTCCTTTCCCCATCCCCCATTGTCCTCATCCATAGGTGCACAGTTTTTGTTCAGTCTCTTCCCGCACCCCCACTCCCCTTTTCCCTGAGAATCATCAGTCCACTCCCCTTCCATACCTCTGATTCTATTATATTCACCAGTTAATATTGTTCATCAGATTTTTAAATTCCCTTGGTTTTTAGATTCACTTGTTGATAGCTACGTATTTGTTGATCATAATTTTTATCTTTATCTTCTTCCTCTTCCTAAATAACCTCCTTCAGCAATTCATATAATTCTGGTTTGGTGGTGATGAACTCTTTTAGCTTTTTTTTATTTGTGAAGCTCTTTATTTGTCCTTTGATTCTGAGTGATGTTTTTGGCTGTAGGTTCTTGTTATTCATCACCTTGAATATTTCTTGCCATTCCTGTCTGGCCTGCATGGTTTCTGTTGAGAAATCAGCTGACAATCTTATGGGTGCTCCTTTATAGGTCACTACCTGCTTTTCTCTTGCTGCTTTTAATATTCTCTCTTTGTCTTTTGCTCTTGGAATTTTAATTATGATATGTCTTGGTGTGGTCCTCCTTGGATTCCTTTTGTTTGGGGTTCTGCGGGCTTCCTGGACTTGTAAGTCTATTTCTTTCCCCAGGTGGGGGAAGTTTTCTGTCACTATTTCTTTCAATATTCTTTCTGTATCTTGCTCTCTCTCTTCTTCTGGAATCCCCATAATTCTGATGTTGTTTCGCTTGAAATTGTCCCAGAGGTTTCTTACATTATCTTCAACTTTCTGGATTCTGTTATCTTCTCCCTTCTGCAGAGGAGTGTCCTCTGGCTCTTTGTGTTCTAAATCTTTGTCTTGATTCTTGCGATCTTCCAGTCTGTTTTTAGGACTTTGTATAATATTTTTTATTTCAGACAATGTTTTCTTCATTTCTTGTTGATCCCTTATTATTTCTAGTTGCTCCCTTTTCATATCCTCATAGGTCTCATTTATTTTATCGGCCTTTTTTGGGATATTGTTGAATAACCTTATAACTGTAGTTTTGAACTCAATGTCCAATTTTTTCTTTTCCTCCATCTCCTTCCTTTGTGTCCTTCTTCTTGTCTGCATTTTAGTTGTTTCCCTGATTTGATGGAATAGTTTTGTGTGCTATGTGTTCTGGTAGAGTCCAGTAGCACAGCCTTCCCAGTTACCTGCAGTGGACAGTCTTGGTGTAGCCCTTTGTGGGCTGTGTGTGCAGTCTTGTTGTTAAGCCTTGCTTATTGTTGGTATCACTGGGAAGCGTTGATCTCCAAGCCAATTGGCTGTGAGGATCAGCAGTGTCTCAGCTAGGAGGGTTTCCGTACTCTGCTTGAATAGGGCGGGGTCTCGGGGTGGCGCAGACAATCTTTGGTTCCCTGTCAGTCTCGCCTTAGAAAAGTCCTGTTCATGGAGAGTTTTGGAAGATTGGTTGCAGGCCCGCACGCACCTCTTTGGTAAAGGCGCAGACAAGCTTTGGATTCCTGCAAGTCCCTCCTTAGAGAAAGCCAGCCTCTGGGAGAGCTTCTGTGCTCAGCCACAGGTAGGGCGGAGTCTCGGGTTGGTGCAGACAAACTTTGTTTTCCCTTTGGCTCCTCCCCAAGTCCCACAGTAATGGCCTCTGGCTTCACACACCTCCAAGAGATCTCTGCCCACTGCCTGACAGTCTGGCCTCTCCCTGTCTGGGGCCGTTATCAGAGCAATAGGGTGATTCTGTTTTCCTCTTGGACAAGAAAGCCAGCCGCGTTAGCTGTTCGCCCTCTTCGCGCCAGGAGTAAGCCTGTAGTGAACTCAGCCTGGCCCGCCCTCTCTGCGTGCAGGGAGTAAGCCAGCAGCAATCTTGGTCCGGCCCTTCCTCTCCGCACAGGGATTAAGCCAGCGCCTTTTCGCGCACACAGTTCTCTGTACCTTCACAGTTCCTGAGGTTCAGCGTGCCTTCTCTCTCCTTCCCAGATGGCAGAGCCTCCTCTCAGCCAGCCATCTGGCGCTTCAGGGCAATGCCTCCCCTGTTTTTCAGTTCTAAATTCAAATTTGTTGTGGTAGGCTGCATTCCGGTGTCATCTTTATTGACCAGATGTATCTAAAGCTCTCAAGCATACAGCATTCATTATTTGTTTTTAAATATATTTTTATTATTTCAGAGAAAGAGATAGAAACATCAATGATGAAAGAGAGTCGTCGATTGGCTGCCTCCTGCATGTCCCCTACTGGGGATCGGGCCCACAACCCAGGCATGGGCCCTTGACCAGAATCAAACCAGGATCCTTCATTCCACAGGCCAGTGCTGGTGGAATAAGCCAGACTGGTTAAGACTGTGGCCTTTTTACTTTTATTTTTTAATGATAATTGATTTTAGTTTCCCTGGTCATTCTTTTTTATTCCTTTGCACACTTTTTAAAATACTACTAATGTAATTATCTTAGCAATCTTCTGTTAGCAATCTGTTATTATCCTTTCAAGTGTGTTTCCTATGTCATCTCCTCAATAATAATATGTATTCTGTAGTTTGTGTATATGTAAAATTTGCATGTAAGATTAGGTATTCCTGGAGCAAGTAAGGATATGGAAATTAGTAAACAATGTACCAACATGTCTAGCTGATAAAAAAAAATAATGTATATAGAAGGCTACTTAATCTCTATGTAAAATAATACAGTAAACATGGAGATATGCCACATAGATTCTCCTTCAAGGAAAGACCTATTGCTCTAGCTTAGGGGTGTCGAACTCAATCAGAGAAGGGGCCAAAATCTAAAATCCAGCCTAAATCGCGGGCCGAATGGTTTACTGAACAGTCATAAACTGTCATTGTGATGGAAACGCAGCGGAGTGCAGTGATGACAGAGCGGTGCGGGCCACATTGCAAGGCCTGGCGGGACGGATTTGGCCCGCGGGCCTTGTGTTTGACACATGTGCTCTAGCTGATAGGAGTGCTGTTAGGGCACTGTCAGCCCCTTTAGGTACTGCTTCACCTATTCACAACTCACGAGGACAAGCTCTTTCAGGAACCACCCAAATCCAGTGGCTGATAAAGTTGGATGCAAAAAGAATTGGCTATTTCAACCCAATGCAGGACAACTATGATGGGTCCTTTAATCTTTAGAGCTCTTACTAGGATTATTGGAGGCTGTTAAGACTTGCATCATAGCTGACTTCTCCATCTTCCCAACTTTGCCTCTCCCTTGTCTTCCATAGATAATGAATGCAAGGCACTCCCAATAAACATTTTGAATTCCACCTCAGAGTCTGTTTACATTGAGTTCAAACTGCAGTAAGTAGTTTGTTTGCATTTATGATATAGCCCTTATCTATTTGTGTTCTGTTTATATATGTACCTTAGTCCCTTCTTGAACTCTGACTAGCTCTGAGGGTAAGAGCCATTTTGTATTCTTAGCATCTAACACAGCAACAGCATTCTAGGCTTCAGTAGGAGATACACACACACATACATTAACTGAGAAAGTTTATCAAATATAAAAATTCTCTTATTTATGATTTTAAAGATTTTATTTTTAATGTTTTTCAGCTTTCTGATGAAATGCAAACGAGGAATATAGAGGTATTTAAAATTTCTGTTTTTAATATTCTTTATCAAGGTATTATGTGGAGGTAAAAGAATGTTTGTAATAACCGATTTGGCTATAGAGTTAGGGACTGTAGGAGAGAGAGTTGGAAACAGATATAGAAGCTTTCTTTTTTTAAAAAAAAATTGAAAATATATTTTTATTGACTTCAGAGAAGAAGGGAGAGGGAGAGAGAGATAGAAACATCAATTATTAGAGAGAAACATTGATTGGCTGCCTCCTGAGCACCCTACACAAGGGATCAAGCCTGGAACCTAGGCATGTGCCCTGACCAGAAATCGAACTGTAACCTCCTGGTTCATAGGTCTATGATCAACCACTGAGCCACACTGGCCAGGCAGAAACTCTCTTTTCCTGCTGAGTCCATTTCCATATGTATAGTTAAAAATTCTTGATCATTTGATCAATTCTTAATCAATTTAGTTCTTCAATATTATTTTCTTTTGCTTTTGGATTTGGCATGTGAATATATCAGGGTCTTAATTTCAGAGAAACAGATATTATGAAGATTTTGCATAGGTGGAATAAATATTTTTCAATTATTTTCATAAAAAGAAGTAAAATAATTTATCATTAAGTATTTATCTGTCTCCTACTAAGACTACTAACTGAAACGAGTGAAGTAATTACTGTTGTGTGATATTTCCTCTTTCTAGGGTTGCAACTTTGCAGGATTCAAAACAACTGAGCTTACTAAACTACCCAGATACTTGGATGCTGAACGAATTTATCTCTTTATTTTAAAAGTCCATAACTTTGATGTATGTAAATATTATTTTATTTTTGTGTGATAACTTTGGAGAATATATGATTTAATGAATCAGACCTTTATTTAAAGATCTGACAAATTAAATGTTTAAGCAAGCTTTAATCTTTTGAGTATTAAGTCTTACAGGAAAGACTAGCGATGATTTACATCCTGATCACCTGAAGAGAAATATTAGACTCTATGTTCCTGTCTCAGGGACCTGAGGTTGCTAGTGTGCATTGGCTTAGCATGTGCTAGAGAGGTTGTGGAGAAAGGGGAACCCTCATTCACTGCTGGTGGGACTGCAGATTGATTCAGCCACTATGAAAAAAAGTAAGGTAGTTCTTAAAAATATTGATTTGAGTTACCATATGACCTAGCAACCCCTCTTCTAGGAAACTACCCAAAAATCTTGAAAACATTTATTCCCTAACTATGCACCCCTATGTTCACTTTAGCACTATTCACAGTGGCCAAGATATAGAAACAACCAGTGTCCTTCAATAGATGATTGGATAAAGAAAGTGTGGTACATATTGTATATACTATGGAATACTACTCAGCCATAAGAAAAGATGAAATACTGCCAAATGCAATAATATGGATAGACCTTGAGGATATGCTAAGTGAAATAAATCAGACAGAAAAAGCTAAAGCACCAAATGATTTCACTCATATGTGGGATATAAAACTGAGAAACTCATAGACACAAACAACAAAATGGTGGTTACCAGAGGGAAGGGAGGTTGGAGAATAGTAAGGGGTAAAGGCAGCCAAATATATGGTGGTGGAAGATTATTTTACTTTGGGTGATGGACGCACAATGCAATATACAAATCATGTATCATAGAAATGTACACTTGAAACTTATAGTATAAGCTTATTAACGAGTGTTACCTCAATAAATTTTCAAAATAAATGCTTATAATAACTTACAAGGATTGTACTTATGGATCTGAAACTCAGAAAAAAAAGGTTAAAAGACTACTGTTTTAAGCCTTTTATTTTAGTGGGAATTCACTGAAATAACTGAATTCTCCTTACCTCATCCAAACACATTCCTGTACATACAGCCACAGATTAAATTTCTTGATGAACAAAAGTATATATTAGCCTATGTACCACACTGAACAGAACCTTGGCTAGAGATTATGCTCAGTAAAAATTTTATTGAATTGAATTGTGAATAAAGGGCCTATACTGGTAATATTGATATATCGTAGTTAAAAGGAGAAAGCTGAGCCACAAGCATACTTACATGCACAAATAGAAATTCAAGAGAACATAGAAGTATTTTTTTCCAACCTAAGTTGAAAATTCAATTTAGGAAAAGAAGTTCCAAGTCAGATAATCTGTAGGTTTAAAAAATATTTACATTTACTGGTACTGGAATAAAGAAAGTATCACAAATGTAGAAAGGTGGGTAGTATTGAGGAGAGAACCACTTAGCTTTTTAAGCTGTGTTTGTGTTTGTTTTATTTTACCGATTTTCAAATTTTGGTTGTTTTAACTATTGATATATTTTAAAGAATTTGGAATTTTCCTGGGGGGGGGGGGGGGGGAAGAAAGTTAGTGACAATAAACATACCCAAAATTAAGACTCAGATCAATCATGCAATTAATTTATAGTAAAAAGCATCTTTGCTTGAAATATGCAAATAATTTAAGCAAAAGTATTCATCTTTTCTCCTGTATTTCAATTTTCTGCTCTTTCTTTATGTACTTTACATATCTTATATAATAAAGGGCTAATATGCAAATCAACTGAATGGTGGAATGACCAGTCACTATGACCCGCACAGACCACGAGGGGAAGGACGCTCAATGCAGAAACTGCCTCCAGGTGGTCACAGGGGGAGCACCACTCAGCCAGAAGCCAGGCTCATGGTTAGCAAGCACAACCTCCACGGCAGTGCTAAGGGTGTCTGACGGGGAGAAGGCCTAAGCCAGCAGTCAGATATCCCCTGAGGGCTCCTGGACTGCAAGAGGGCACAGGCCAGGCTGAGGGACCCCTTGAGTGCACAGATTTTGTGCACCAGGCCTCTAGTGTTCTTTAAAATTAGGAGCCAAACCTAAAATGATGCTGTTACCAATGTAAGTGAAAGAGAAGTGCCCCCACGGAATTCGTGATAAATAATCTTCTCAGCATAAAAGTTTACACAATGTGTCTTTGTTGTTATTGTTGACTTGTACTTGAGGAACAAGAATTTATGTCTATGTATTTCATTAAAATAAATCTTATACTCTACTGAATCTGGTATTTAGAAACTTTTAGTTGAATAAGATAAAATGATCTACTGAATATCTCTTTAAACCAAGATTTACAATCTGTAATATAGTCATGGTAAGTAGCTTAACTTTATGTGACAATTTAGATCCATTGTTTAAAGAGAGCTCCATGTTTAGGTAAGATCTAGGTTATAATGGGGTTGGTTGGGATAGAAGTCCATGATTGTTGACATCTGTCTTCATTGTAAAAGAGAGTTTGTAGCATATCTTGGATTTTTGCTATTCTTGATCTAGCCTACACTATAATTTCCATATGTCCTAGCCAAATGTAATTATTGAAATGTCGCTAATATAACAGAGATGAATTTTTAAATTATATTTTAATTAATTTATATATAAATTCCAAAACTAATACTTAATTCAGTTATCAAATAACTTTTGATTGTGGTTGAAACAAAATTATAACCATATATTTTATGAAATCTAAATATTGATCTAGTATGTATCATGAAAATTTGGTGTTCAAATTGAGATGTGCTATAAGTACAAATCATGCAGTATATTTCAAATGCCTAGTACCAGCAAAGATTGTAAAATATTTAATTAACATGTTTTAAATCATATGATAACATTTTAAATATACATTGAATGGCCAGATTATTACGATCTCTGAATGCATAATTGGCCATTCAATGTATCTCTTATATAATAAAAGGCTAATATGCAAATTGTCCCTTCAACAAGGAGTTTGACCAAGAGGCAGGCCAGCCAACCGCCCATGTCCCCTCCCCTGGCCAGGCTGGCTGAACCCCACCCATGCACAAATTCATGTAATCCGGCCACTCAGTGTATATAGTTGGTTAAATGTCATTAAAACTTATTTCACCTTTTACTTTTTTAAAGTGGCTACTAAAAAATTTAATATTACAATAGAGCCCTACATTAAATTTACATTGTGTGCATACTCTTTACAAAGCCTGTTTAATTAACCTGTTTTATAATGTATTTTAATTTGATCCCCATCTGTCCTTTTTTGTAGGAAAAAGTTGAAAAACTCTGGAAGACTTATTTTCTCTCAGAAGCCTCGATTGCTCTTTTGCATGATTCCTTTTGGTGGTGGTTTCTCCATAAATTTAAGGTATAAGGATATTTTTTAAACTTCCTTTTTAGATTGATTTGCAGCATAATTCATTTTTCAGTAGAGGTAGCACTGGTACAAAAAAAAAATTTCTGGGTCCTTTCACAGAGCTTGTTATTTTAGTATTCTACACATGTAAGAAATCCTGTTTGCAATAGAGTTCTTTCACAATAGCAGGTCACTAAATCATTGATTGCCTTCTGTATGCCAACTACCATAAGAACCTTCATTAATTCATCAAGCATTTTTGGGTTTTCTGTGTGCCAGACATTGTGCTTGAAATACATCACATAAAACATGATCCTTTTCCTTATTTAATTTTAAGATACTACTTTAAGATATGTATATATTATCAACATTTGGCAGATGAGGAAACTCGGACTTAATTAACTTGCCGAGGGTAATGCAACTAATGAAATAACAGCCAGGATTTAAATTTAGGTCTGCATGATGCCAAAACCCATGTTCATTCCACTGCAGCAACTGATCTGCTCTTGAAAATAGATAAAATTACTGACAAGCAAACAAATTCTAATTTTAAATTATAATATTAATGATTTTAATTTCACACATCTTTTGTTTTTTAAGCCTGACAAAGAAAATCAAGATTTCTTGTTTGATAGGATTTCAGAAAGTTACGTGACACTTTTCTTAAACATACCTCTAAGTAAAAAGGATGCATTCTTTCAGGTAAAACATAGAAATTAATGGTTATGCTAATTATTTTGGAGCTAATGAAATAGAGAAATAGTTATTTTACTTAAACACCTGTGAGAACATATTTTATTACTTTGAAAGAAAAATTTCCTGAAATAAAATAAGTTATGATACTGTTTTAATCCTTACCTGAGGACATGCTTTATTATTATTATTATTACTGATTTGAGAGAAAGAGGGGGAGAAAGAAAGAGAAAGAGAAATGTAGATCAGTTGTCTCTCGTACTACAACTTAGTCATGTGCCCCCTCACTCCAGAATATTGTATTTCCTTGACTAAAGTTCTTACAGAATCTTCTTAGTGAGATATAGATCTTTTGTTTGCATATTAAAAATTTGAAAACTGTTGATTTACCCTAGGTATATTATTGGTTTATATATTTATCTAAAAAATTGCTTATCAATTTTGTTTTTCTTTACAATATATATTTTGATCTAAGAGGTCTTGAAAAGTTTATGTTAAGCCTAAGGACTAAATCCCTGTTAAGTAAAGAACATGGACAAATTTATGAATCAAATGCTTGTTTTACTTTGATCTAATATTAACTAATGAGTAGGGTGGATTAAAATAATGTATATTCTTGAGTAATGTTAAATGAAGATGGTAGGAATTTCATTGGGTATTTTTAAATTTAAACATCTAGTATTTCAAAGCAGAAGCCACATTCAAATACTTTGCTGTGTTGACATCTATAAATCAGAAATATATAGGTATTTTGGAGTCAGTAAATATTTCTTTTCCATGAGTAAAACAAGCCTAAAATAAAAATAATCAAATGTCCTTCATAAACAAACCTAAATTGTGAAATATTTATCTTTGATCTTATAAACATATACCTACTGTGTCACAAAAGGAAATCAGTATTAGACTTGGAATGAGATTTGGCTTTAAATCTGCTACTAATTTCCTGGGGGATCTTGTTAAGATGTTCAGTCTCAGTTCCACAGCTGGTTGTCTATCAGATAAAGATGATGATCAGATTCCTGATTCATAAATTATTGTTTTGTAGAACAATGATGTTCTCAAAGATAGACTGGAATTTTTGAATTTTTTTTCTTATTTGCAGGAAATAGTTAATAGCTAGGATTTGGGCTAATTAAATCGTCTAGAGGTGACAAAAACGACTGTTTCTCTCTCCATAATCTTTCTTTGCTTGAGAACCAAGCCACCTTCCTTCGAGCAATTTAAATAGAAGTGGAGCTTCATTTCTCATTGACCAATTTCCAATATTTTTAACTCATGCAGATAAGTGGGGGTTTTGTTACTATTGACTCATCTGACTTATCATACCTAAGGAATAGAAATTTATTAATATTAAAGAATAAAAAATTATCTTCAGATCTTACTATTCATACATTAGAGGCCTGGTTGCACAAATTCCTGCACAGGTGGGGTCTGGCTGGTTTGCCCTGATCGGGGCCAATCAGGCAAGCCTGGGGAAAGAGCTGCATGCAGTTGGAGGACCAGCCCTGCCCCTGATGAGGGTGGGGAGCTGATTGGGGGCGGGACTGGCTGGGGAAAGGGGCCACAGGCGGTTGGCCAGCCGACCTGCCCCCTAATTAAACTCCTGGTTTGAACTCCGGGTAGAGAGGACACTTTGCATATCACTCTTTTATTATATCAGATATTAACTGAATCTAAACATATTTACTGTGACTTTTACTTTCCTCTCTTCCCATATTGTACAAAGATATTCCTTTAGAAATTTTTCCCAACACAATTTGACACTTGATCTTTTTCCTTTAATCTCCTTAAGGTAAGTTGCTCACAGAAAATTTTTAGAAGTTTCCCTTTTTCACCAGGTGCAACATTTAATTTTAATGATTAGGTTTATCCTCTTTAGAGCTATTTAAGTGGAAGTGGTTTTATGTACCACAAATAAAATATGTGACTCTTTCTCGTAAGAAAATGTTCATGGTTCATTCAAAAAAGTTAAATATATCACTATATTAAAGCATTCTCCTCTCTCATCCCTGCCCCCCTCCCAAGATAATCATTGAGTTTTTTTCAAATAAAACCATCACTTGCAAGCAAATGTGAACAATACTGGATTCGCTGATTCTATTAGTTTCCTATTGTTGCTATAACATTGTCACAAACTTAGTGGCTTATAAGAGCAGAAATTAATTGTCACACAATTAAACCAGAAGTCCAAAACAATTATAAATTTTCCCCTTTCCCCTCCATTGATCCCCTCCATCTTACACCTATCCCTCCAGGCCTTTACCACACTATTGTCTGTGTCCATTGGCTATGCATATATATATATAGTCTAAATGACTGAATAACTGAACGACCAGTCAACCAGTTGCTATGATGAGCACTGACGACCAGGGAGCAGACCCTCAACACAGGAACTTCCCCCTGGTGGTCAGTGCACTCCCACACCTGACCTCCCATGGCCCGCCAACCTACTGCAGTCCCTCCCTCCAGCCAACCGCCCCCCACGCCCCATCAGCCCTGATCACTGACCAAGCCAAGAGACCCCCACCCAAGCACAAATTCATGCACCTGGCCTCTAGTATGCATATGAATTCCCTGGTTAATCTCTTCCCACCCTGAGTTTGTTTTGTTTTTTCTTTAATTAAATTTATTGAAGTGACATTGGTCAACATGATCATATAGGTTTCAAATCTTCTATTTTACAAGATCTGTATATTGATTGCACCATGTGCCCACTACCCAAAGTCAAATCTTATCTTATCACCCTATATTAGCATTCTCTTCTTCCCCTACCCACTTACCTCCACAACTACCACACTTCTGTTTGTTTTCATGAGTGTTAGTTTTATATTCCATATCATTCTTAACTTTTTCTAACTGACTTATTTCACTTAGCATAATATTCTCAAGGTACATCTATGTTGTTGCAAATGGCAGTATTTTATTCTTTCTTATGGCTGAGCAGTATTCCACTGTGTATATGTTCCACATCTTCTTTATCCAGTCCTCTATTACAGGACACTTTGGTGATCTTATTCTTAGTGCTGTGTTTGGTGATCTTATTCTTATGTTTTTTTGTTTCAGAATAACTCCCTTGAGTATTTCCTGCAATGGAGATAATAAAATTCCTCATCTTCTGGTAATAAAATTCCTCATCTTCTGTATGTCAGGGAATGTCTTTATTTCTCCTTCATATTTAAAGGATATTTTCACTAGTTATTTGTGGCTTGTAATTTCTCTCTTTCAGATGTTTGAATGTTTGGTTCCACTCTCATCTGGCTTGTGGAATTTCTACTAAGAAGTTAGATGAAATTATGATGAGTTTTCCTTTATATTTCACTTTCTTCTTTTCCCTGGCTGCTTTGAGCATTTTTTCTTTGTCATTAATTTTTGACAGTTTTAATACCAACTGCCTTGGAGAATGCCTCTTGGATTGAAGTAACTAGGTGTTCTGTTTGCTTCCTGGATTTCAGGATTTAGTTCTTTCCTTAGGTTTGGGAAGTTGCCATCCACTATTTGTATGAATATATTCTCTGTTCCCTGTTTCCTTTCTTCCTCCTCCAGAATGCCTATTATTCTAATACTAGGGGCCCAGTGCATGAATGTGTGCATCTTGAAAGGAACTGTGGGTCATGAGGCTATGGTGGGCACAGGGTTGGGTCTCAGCCCATCCTTCCTGCCCCTCCCACAGTGGCCCCTAGTCCCCTGTCTGCAGCAGCCCAGCTCACACTGCCAACGCTTCCATGCACTGATGGTGACAGCCTCATTCACACACACTGAAGGTGTGGAGTGATTAGGCTGAAGCCGGATTTGGGTGCAAGAGGTGGCTGCTGGCCCCGATCACCCCTCAGGAGCAGGGGGAGGTGGAAGAGCCCTGAGGGAAGATTGGGGCTGGCAGCCGCCACTTGCATCCACTGACAGTGCCAAGCGATCAGGGCTGGCACTGGGCACTGGCAGCAGGTGCAAGCAGCGGCTCCAACACAGGCAGCAGGTATGAGTGCCGGGTGGGACTTACGGTGCACGGAAACAAATAATTTTCAGTAACCATCAGAGGCTGCTCTAATGACAGTAACCAGCGCCCCACCTTGGTCTGGCACCCCCACTCACCTGCTCCACCATCCCCTTGGTGGTCAGCGCACATCATAGCTTGTTTGGTTCTGCTGTTCTATTTGCATATTAGCCTTTTATTATATAAGATTGCCTTTTCCAATGGAGTCAGATAAGTCTCATAAAGCTTACTTTTTATGTTCAGGTTTCTCTCTCTACTTCCATCTGTGTCATTTCTAGATACCTATCTTTGATATCACTAAGTATTTCTTCTATCTGGTTGGCTCTGTTTTTTATGCTCAGTAGTTTACTTTTAGTCTCCTAATTGCATGCTTCATTTCTAGGATTTCTGATTGGTTCTTCTGTAAAGTTTCAATCTTTTTTGTAAAGAACTTTTTTTTTTTTAATTGATTTGTTTTCTGCATGCATTGAATTGCCTGTCTATATTTTCTCACATCTTGGGTATTTTCAGAACTGCAATCTTGAAATCTCTGTCATTTATATCATCTACTAATATTTCCATGTGTTCCAGCCTACTTTCTGGGGATTTTTCATTTTCTGTCTGATCAGCCTCATTACCATGGTTATCTATGATATTTGCTTTTCTCCTTTGTCTACAAATTTATCTCCGTCTACAAATTTATAGCCATTTCCTCTGAAGAAGTCTTTATTTACTATTTTTCAATAGATGGCATTGAATCACAAGATTTTTTTTGCCTCTGTGATCTCCCAGTCTTGAATTCTACAACTTCCATAAGATAATGCAGCAACACTGTTTGAGGGTGGGATTTGTTTTGACCTCACCATAATTGCGACTCCTGACCTCTATGGGTCCTTCCCCGTCTGGGGATCAGTCACAGAGGGAAGCAGTGGTACTGGCTCTTGGTTTACAGGTAATATGATCCTTGACCCACCTCCAAGGGTGAGTTTTGGTAATCCAAGTGACAAGGCTCTGTGGTTCAATTTATTTGTCTGAAACACCACTGCCCAGCCCCACAGTGGAGAGCTATGTCAGGCATCTGCTGGCTCGATCACTGTTTGCTCTGCTTGTGGTGCTGGGCTACCTCCCTCCTCCTCCTCCCCCTTTGCAGATCTCTGTTCCTCTGGCAGAAGAAAGTGCCTGCTACTACTGACTTCCTCCCCTTTCTTAAGCCAAGACATGAGTTTCTGGCTACAGGGCTGCATCTTTGGGTCATTTGCAATTTCCTCCCTTCTTATCTCTCCATTTATTCCCAGTTGCCCACCTTTAAATGTTTCAATACACAAGTCTCTCAAGCATGCCTCTGTATTGAGCAGGGAATTCTTTATTGAGTTATAATTAGTTAACTTGTTTTAACTTCAGAGGGAGAGGCCAAGGGGATCTCTCATGCTGCCATTCCTCTGATGTCCCCAGCTCATTTCCCCAAAATTAGTCTTAAAGGGCTAAAATCAAGGTATCAACAGGGCTAGTTTATTTAAGAGGCCCCAAGGGATAATTCATTCCTTGCCTTTTCCAGCTTCTGGCGGCTGCCAATATTCCTTGGCTTCTAGTCACATTACTTGTATCTCTACTTCTGCCATCACATTGCCTTCTCTTCTGTAATAAAATTTTCCTCAGCGTCCCTCTTATAAAGATACTTGTGGCTGAAGGCCCATTCTATAATCTAAAATAATCTCTCCAGCTCAATATCCTTCATTTAATGATGTCTGTAAAGCCCTTTTGCTGTATAATTTAACATTTACAGGTTCCAGGAATTAGGACAGTTACCTGTAAAGGGCTTTTCTGATTCTAAAATTTTACATTATTAAGGGCTAAATGGGTGATTATAAATACTTATCTGAATTCAGGGTACCAAAATAGTAATTTTTAAAATCTTTAATATAATAAATATATATTTCTACTTTTAAGTATTCCCTGAGAGAAATTTAGTAGTTTAGGGACCACTGGTATTGATCATGGTTTTAATATGTAAATAATATAATAATGATTATAATATATTAACTCACCTAAACAGGCTTCGATTATTCAAAAATATGCTTTTTATTCTCTGATAATTATGTGACATAACAGAGGTGTTAGCTAAGGCCATATTGCAATATATAAATATATTAAATCAAAACATGGTACACATTAAATGTACACATTATATGTCAATTATATTTATATACACTTTTTATTAGAATTATCTGTACATATTACTTTATAAAAGAGGATAACAATAGCAAGGTAAAACTAAATTAATATGTATTCAAAAACCTTATCTTAATTGTTAATTTCATCCTTTATCCAAGTTAAAAAATTTTCCCAAATGTTATCAGATAGGCAAATTGACTGACTTGACTTTTAACTCTTCTTTATGTTTCTCTATTATATTTACAAAGAGATAATATGTGGCCAAATGCAAGCTATAATAAAAAAGGGACATGTATATTTCACCAACTTAATAATTTCTTTGGTAGTTGAGCTACGTTATATGAAATATGAAATTATTCTAATATATTTTTGGTAGGTGTATCCTGATTGTTTGACACAAGCTATCTATGTAACATTCCAGGAAGCATTTCCTGAATCCAGTAATCTTTTCAATGATAAATTTAAAGAAGATCTAGGGAATAACATTTATCTTTGGCTGTCAGGTATGACTATGTCATTTAAGTATTGATCATTATCTTGGTAGCTAAAGGTTTTGGATTTTGTTTGCTTCAGTCAAAAGAACAGATAGTTCTTTGCCTTACAAAACATGCCATATGTATGCCTATATTATAAAATAATAATGAGTATTCTCTTTTGAAAATTTTATAATACCAAAATTAATTAGTTATTACATTTAGAAGCCAAATAATTTTATAGGCAGTGTAACTATTGAAGAAAATTGAATTGCTACAATCATGTCGTATACATTTTATATTTGGAAGATAAACATTTTAACCAATTAACTGCCATGATATTTTGAATTTAATTAAAAAAGGTCTGCCGCTTGCATCTATAGATGCTTATGGAGTACAAATAGTTAAGCTGCTTTTGAGAATAATATTTATAACAAATAATATTCAGTAAATTCTAGAGCTAATGGAGTTCCTCAAAGAATATACAATGATTAATAAAAGAAACTTGTTTTTTGAATTATGATGTGCTTGTAGATAGGAGTGGTAGGAATGAAAAGCTAAAGGGAAGTAAATTGTAGAGAGCCCCCTGGAAGGCACATGGGCATTCTTTAATTATTGTCAGCTGAATCCAGTGGCCTTGGCAAAGCCATGCCCTGGGAACACACCTTGCCAAAAGGGCAAGGGTGTTGTT
The DNA here is from genome assembly GCF_014108245.1 of Pipistrellus kuhlii. Classification (NCBI taxonomy): domain Eukaryota; kingdom Metazoa; phylum Chordata; class Mammalia; order Chiroptera; family Vespertilionidae; genus Pipistrellus; species Pipistrellus kuhlii. The sequence goes on from NW_023425404.1 coordinate 46,041,720, forward strand.
AGCTTCACCTTCATTTCAGCCAATAGTGTGGGGAAGTGGGTTTTTGATATCTAAATCCAGCCTAGCACCAGAAATGCTCAGGGCCTACTCAAGAATGCAAATAATTTCCTTTGTCTTGATCTTTTGGTGAAACTTCCTGTGATTAATATAGTAAGACATTTCTATGTAAAAGTTCCCTCATTAGAAAGTTGAGGTTAACAATCTTCACAGGACTGTTGTGAGAATAAAATGTATAATATGCATAAAAATGCTTTGACAGATTAATTTTTTTTCAAAATCCTAATTTCGTTGGCTAACTATATGTTTTATTATTAACAGGCATGAAACCTCAAAAAGGTTTTTGGACCCAGTGGAATCTGAAAGAACTGTCCACAACAACTATTCATGGTAGCAAGAAGGCACCTGCCAAATCTGAATATGATAGGATTTTAAAGAGTCAGGAACGGATAATGAATAGTAAGTAAATTTATCCTAAATTGAAGCATGAAATTGCCAAAATCATGTGTGCTAAGTTATTTATTTGTCAGAATTTTCTAATGATTTATACTTTGCTGAGCATTTTCAAATAACATTTGATATGTACACTGGTGTTATCATAGTATGAACATTGCTTTACATTTTAGTTTTTCATTATAAAATTATATTCTTATATTATTTTTAAGAACTTTTTAGGTACACAAGAAATATTCTTACTTTTTAGCTATATTACTAATTTATTAATAATGTATTTTGCTAATAAATTAAGTTTAAATTTTTTCCAGTAAGTTTAAATAATGTTTTCCTTAGAATTTCAGTTGTGTGACATGTTTGTCTGGACTTACCTAATATTATGAAAATATCTATCTTCTCTTTCTGGTACTTTTTATTTCCATGTTTTATTTAACATTTTATTCCATTTGGAATTTATTTTGATATAAGGAAGGTAGTTGTATTCTAGTATTTTGGTTTTTTCTAATTGCTCATTTATTAAATAGTTCACTTACAGGCTACATAAAATATCAATTCACTTGGACATATTTGTGTATTCTCTTCTATTCTATGTGCTACATGCCAAATTCCTGCACCAAACTTAGTTATTCTAGATTAATAAGCACTGTAAGGCAAGTTTATTTCTTTTTTCTTTTTCTTTTTCTTTTTTTTTTTTACATAATATGTCTAATACAAAACATAGGTCTGATGCTCAGGCCTTATTTCTGACTTATTAAATCAGAATTTCTGCCTCAGGATTTTTTTTAAGCTACTCAGGATGATTTCAACATGCAGGCAAAGTTAAAACCACTAATGTCCAGGGAAATAACTTTCTAATCTTTTTGATACAGGATAGAGGAAGAGGACAGAGGGACTAATCTACTCAACCTACTCTTCCGAAAGCTACTCTTCAGTTAATTTCTGTTTCTAAAATTAATTAATTACTGCTCTTGGGATTTGTGCTGTCAATTCCCCCACTCTTATCCTCATAGATATCATCCTACCTGATTTCCATCTTTTAGTACTTACATGAAATTTCTTGCTTACTATTGCCAAGGGTTTTTCCCGAACTTCAGACATAGTTATTGTTTTGAATCAAGGTTTTTTACTATCTTGACCTACTCTTGCATATCTGAGTTTTTTCCCCCCAGTCTGACAGGTGAATAACAACTTGGCTGAACATAAAATTAAGGAGTTTAAAGGAACTCGTTATTCTGTTAAAATTTTAACTTACAGAAAGTGATAAGAATAGAATAAGGAATTTCTATATATCCCTGATCCATCAATTGCTTAAATTTTACCCTATTTATGTTATCATGCTTTCTCTTATTTTCTCATATGGCATTGAAAGCTATAAATTTCTCTAAACACTGTTTTAGCAACATTGTACAGTTTAGATATGTTGTATTTTCATTATCATTTAACTTAAAATATATTCTAATTTTCAGTATAAATTCTATTTTGACCCTTGGGTTATTTGGAGATGTATTGCTTAATTTCCAAATATTTGGGGATTTTTTTAGATATCTTATAGTTATTTAATTCTAATTTAAAATATACTCTATATGATCTTTTGCAATATATTGATACTTGCTTTATGGTACAGTGCATTGCCTATCTGGATAATTTCTTGTGCACTTGAGAAGAATGTTCATTCTGTAGTAGTTTTATAAATCTTGATTAGATCAAGGTGTTTGATAGTATTATTCAGATCTTCTATATCAAGAGTTAACAAATTATATCCTGTGGACTGAATCTGGCCTATAGTCTCTTTCATGTCCTGTGAGCTAAGAATGACTTTTACATTTCTGTAAAAAGAAAAAGAATATACCACAGAGACCACATGTGGTTCACAAAGCCCAAAGTATTGACTTATCTGTCCCTTAATAGAAAAAGTTTGCTAACTCTGGTTCTATCTTCTTACTGATATTTTAATTACTTATTCTATTAGTGAGAAAGGATATTAAAATCTCCAACTCTAATTTGGAATTATTTATTTCTCCATTTGATTCTTTTGATTTTTGCTTTATCTGTTCTTTTAAGTTATTGTGCACATACTCATTATTATAATGCTTCCCTTTAATCATTTTGAAATTTTCTGTCACATCTATGATAATTCTTCTTGTCTTGTGTTCTATCTAGTTTGATATAATAGAGCCAACTCAGCTTTCTTATGCTTATGGTTTGTATGGTGTATCTTTTCCTATCATTTATTTACAAACTATATTTGTTTTTATATTTAAAGTGCATTTATTGTAGAGAGCCTTTAGTTCATTTTTTTTAATTTAGTCTGACAATTCCTTTTAATAGGAGTGCTTACTTCATTTACATTCACAATAACTGTATATTTTTACCATGTTCCTCTTTTTTCTTCTTTTTCTTTTTTCTTCAATTTTACCTCTCCTGATTTCTGTTCTTCCATTTCCCCTTTACTATCTTCTTTTGGTTAATTAAATATTTTTAGTATTCCACTTTATTTCCTCTTTTACTTATTTGCCTGTATCTCTTTGTAAGTTTTGAGATTGCCTTAATGATTACCAAATGCATCCTTAAATTATCAAAACACTACTTAAAGTTAATATTGTCCTACTTCACTAGAAATATAGGAGCTATATGTAGAGTGGAGTGAAAAATGGGACAAAAAGATGGGACAATTGAAGGGCTCCTTCATTTGTTTCTCTTCTCTTTGGAGGAGAGGAATTTGTTTCTCTTCTCTTTTCTTGCCTGTGCTGCCTGTTGTCCAACACATGAAAACCATTGTTTCATTTATTTTCTCTAATTTTTTAGTTGTTTAAGAAAGTAAATCCAGTGTCTGTTACTTCATCATAGAAGTAGAAGTGATTATATGTATTTTTAAAAGATTAAGAGGTTTAAAAGTAGCTTTCTATATTTATTCACATTTTATTATTCCTGGTTCCTTATTCCTTGCTATAAATTTGAATTATCATCTGTTATCATTTTCCTTTAGCCTAAAAAATGGCCTTTGGACAGTTTTCATAGTTCAGTTCTGCTAGCAATGAATTTTCTCAAGTTTATGTATCTAAAAATAATGTTCATTTTGCCTAACTTTTGAAGGATATTTTTTGCTAAATATAAAATTATGAGCATTTTTCTTTTGCCTTTCAGCAAGATACTACTGTTCTATTGTGTTCTATTTTATACTATTTCAAGTGAGAAGTCAGACACTATTCTTGGCATTTCCACTATGTCTAGAACAGAAGCATCCTATATAATAAGAGATGAATATGCTAATTATAACTAATGGATCACTAATCAGCAGGAGGTGGTGCAGCAAGCTATAAGGGGCAGGGGGGGGGAAATGCGCTACAGGAGGGGGCAGGGTAGCAAGCTATGGGGGGGCAAGGGAGATGGGAAAAGGTGAGAGAGCTACAGGAGGGTGGCAGTGACACTGGCAAAGGGATTCATGTGCAGAGCTACTAGTTTTCTATAAAGGGCCAGAGTAAATATTTTAGATTAATTGGATACACTTGATCTCTGTCACCTAATATATTTTTAAACTCTTTAAAAATGTATTTTTAAAAATTTATTAGGTTGGAAGCTACATGCAAAATAGGTCATGAGCTTGATTGTACCTGCAGGCTGTAGTTTGTTGATTCCTACTAGATGTAATGTGATTTCTTCCCTCTAACTACTGTTAAAGATTTTTCTCTTTATTCTTCGAATTTAACAAGTTGTCCATGAGTTGCTGATGTACTTTTTATGTGTGTTCATCCTCCTTGGGTTTTCTTAAACTGGTAGTTTGATGTTTTCACCAAATTTGGGGATTTTTTTTCCCCCCAAATTCTGTTCTATTTCTCTCTGGACTCTAATTTATATGTATTGTATTGCTTAATATTGTCCACAGCTCACTGGGGTTTTGTTATTTTTTTTTTAACTTTTTTCCCCTTTGTGTTCTTTAGAAAACACAATTTCTATTTATTTCATTTTAAGTTCACTTATTCCCCCTCCCCCTGGTTTACACTCTACTTTTAAACCCAATAAATGAATATTTTATTTCATACATTGTACTTTTCAGTTAAGAATTTTCATTTAGTCTTTTTTTATAGTTACCATTTTTACTCTGAGGTTCTCTTCAGACCATATTTTCCTTTAAGTCCTCAAACATATTTAAAATAGCTACTTTTTAAAAAAATATATTTTATTGATTTTTTACAGAGAGGAAGGGAGAGAGAGAGAGAGAGCTAGAAACGTCGATGAGAGAGAAACATCGACCAGCTGCCTTTTGCACACCCCCTACCAGGGATGTGCCCGCAACCAATGTACATGCCCTTGACCGGAATCGAACCTGGGACCTTTCAGTCCACAGACCGACGCTCTACCACTGAGCCAAACCGGCTTCGGCTAAAATTATTTTCTGATAATTCCAATATTTGGATAACATTGAGATGGATTTTTATTGGCTATTTTTTCTTGACTATAAGTCACAATTTCTTGATTCTTTTCATAATTTCTTATGTATTATGGGAATTTTGAATGATACTTTGAGGAAACTCTGGGTTCTGTTACATTCCACTGAACAATAGTAATTTTTGTTCAAGCAGGCAATTAGTTCAGCTGGACTCAAAGTCCAAGACTATGTCTTCTGTGGTGGTAAGCCACTGAAATCTCCACTCAGCACTTTAGTTATCTATCTGTTCCTTTTCACCTTTCTACCCTACTGCTCTCCTCTACCCAATGCATGAGTAATTCAGACAACAGCCAGAGGTTTGAGTAGATCTTGTAATATGCAGATTTGGTGCTTCCCTTCTGCAGCCCTTTTCTTTCCATGATTTCTAACAGTTCCTCATTTTTCAGTCCTCTGGCAGTCTTAAGTGAATAATATTTCCACTTAACTCCTCAAACCAGAAATATTTCTACCTTCTGTTTGCATTCCATCTACTTACATGCTACATAGACTAAGGTGTACTGTCAGTCAAAATGCTGCAGCTGAATGAACACAAATTGTATTTATCAAAGGTTGTTTCCCTCTAAAAAGGTTCGATTACCTTCCAGTTTATGGTGACTTCTGGTATTTTCTGGTATAGTCAAATTATTTTCTTTAATATTTTCAAAATTTATAACTGATACCTATTGGGAAGTTGGGTTGATGTACATTAAATATTTTGTTTAAATATTGAGCTCATTTTCCAATTTAAATATTAAATTCTCAAGCTAGAGATATTACTTCATTATCTTCTATTATTTAGTCTGGTAAAAAAGAAAAGTCTTAAACCAACCTATTTTTATTTCCTTTACAGTTAATTTGTGGATATTATTTTTTACATTTGCTTTGTGTGTGTGTGTGTGTGTGTGTGTGTGTGTGTGTGTGTGTGCAGATGTTTCCAGGATATTTTTTTATCTTATTAAAAAGACAATAATATTTTATTTTGGCACTTGTTCAGTATTTCATAGATCCTCAAGTTTTGAGGTAGGTTAAATATTAGCATTGTGTTTTACAAACTAAAACTGAGGCAGAGGTAATGTCATTTGTCACAAACCACAGGAGGAGTCCTATCAATGTCAAGAATAACATGGTCTCTCTAATATTTCAAATAATATCTCTGATGCATAGATTTAGTGGTGATAGCTTGCATATATTCACTTTAAAAGACTATATGTTACATAAATTATACTTTGGGTTATTTTGTAATTCTTTTTATTTTCTTTTAAAACATGGAATGCTTCATGAATTTGCATGTTATCCTTGCACAGGGACCATGCTAATCTCTGTATTGTTCCAATTTCAGTGTATGTGCACCAAAGCAAGCACTATTTTGTAATTCTTTAATCCATTCCTCAATAATTTTATGTGTTGTGGAATAATGTACTTGTTCCCATTTCTTAAAATTGCAAATTAACACATTACTGATTTTGTTCTTTTCTGGTTTTTGGGGTTGGTAAAGCAGAAAGATAACCAGTGAGCTTTTCTCAGAGCATTAGGCTGTTGTTAAGAGCTGGCGCTATATTCACTGCACCATATATGATGATTTAGGGTAATAGGAAAGCAGATATACAAATGGAGCCAAGACCAGAATAGATGCCTGTATCTAGGATTTTTAATTGGACTTTAAAATTAAAAAATGTCACTAATATATATCTCGATATTACTGGTAAGAACAATTTCTCTAAGTTTTTGCCAATGCCAAACTTTAGTTAGAATTCTTGGGTATCCCTAAGCTTCGTTGTTGCAGAATTTACCAGGCAACTGGAAAATACACAATAAGCACTTGGAGATTCAGGAAAAAACCCTTTATTTGCAGATGTACTGGTACAGTGACTCAGGGCAGTCAGTTTTCCAGAGTCTGAGTGATAAGTATGGAGGAAGCCTTCCTTTTATATCAAGCTTCTGGACTTTTTCACGGGCTTTGCAGTTCCTCTGTGGGTTGGGATGGGGGAAATGAGATTACACACAAAGGCCTGGCCTGGCTGGCACCAGCACTGACAACCCCTCCAGGAATTGTGTTTGGTTAATGGTTTAGGGCAGTGGTTCTCAACCTTCCTTATGCTGCAACCGTTTAATACAGGTCCTCATGTTGTTGACCCCCAACTATAAAATTATTTTCATTGCTACTTCATAACTGTAATTTTGCTACTGTTATGAATTGTAATGTAAATATCTGTGTTTTCCGGTGGTCTTAGGCTCTACAGCAGTGATTCTTAACCTGTGGGTCACCACCCACAGGTTGAGAACTGCTAGCAAGGTCACCTAGGCCTAGTAAATGTTTTAGCTAAATATTTCAAGTGAGACAGAAACTGAAGATAGAGAAAATTATCATTGTTTTAAATATTTAAGAAACAAGTTTCTTTCTACCAGTGGAAGGTATTTCTGATGTTGAGGAAATAAAATCTCTAGAAAAAGGCTTCTTATCCTGTTTTCACATGGTATACTATGATAGACTAAATGTCTTCTGTTGCAACAAAAAAAACCTGAATATATATTGTATAAAGATCAATTAATTAATTAAATAAGTAAAAGGCCATTACAAGCTATTCGTTCACTAAATGTTGCATAAACCAAGAATAGTTTTTTGTTAAAGGAGTGAAAAATGAGATGACTGTGGAAGTTAAGCACAAAACAACCAGTCCCTAGGAAAAAAACAGTTTTCCACATCACATTTTAGCCCTGCCAGGGGCTTCTCATTCTACCAGGTGCTCCTGGGCTATAGAGGCAAAAGTGACCATGAGTGAAGGGCTTCCCCTTGGATGCCAACATTTCAATGCAGCTTTTGCTTTTCAAGTAAGTTTCTGCCAGTGGGATGGGGATCTTTCAAGACCTTCTCTTATGAACTTTCCAGTATATGGTAAGGTATATTTATTGCTAAAAACCTTGAAAATGTGGTCCCATTTCATAGGTTTTAGATATATATCAATTTTTATGTTTATCTTCTGGAGCTGATACATATTTTTCTATTTATATTTTACAGTTTTTTAACTGAGAGCTAGGAGATTAAAGTGGCTATGTTTATCTTGCAACCTTGCACAGGGGTATCCTTCTAGGTTTGTTTTTATTATAGTGGAACCTTCATTCTTGACCTAATTTGTTCCAGAACACTATTCAAGAAGTGATTTGTTTGAAATCATTTTTTCCCCATTAGAAATAATTTAAATTGAATTAATGCATTCCACACCCCAATGATTCCCTGTTTTAACCTTTCTATTTATTTACAGTACATGTCTAATGCACTGTTTAATCTATAAACAAACACTTCTTTTCTTAAATTTATCAGACCACATCCTACAAGCCTTAAACAAATTGCTTTCAGCACTGTTCCAGGGATGTCCTTCAGGAATTCACTATGCGGCATCTTCCCTTTTGCACATGTCACTGCCTCAGAAATGCTAACTGCTTTTCATTTATCCAAATCAAAAATAGTTTTTCTAACTCTTCAATCGCCTGTGATCAGTTTCTTTCATATCCTTAGCAACATTAGCACTCGTGATGTTTTATGTTTAAAAGTATGTTAATTGTCCATTTTGTCAGCAAAACAAAACAAAATATTCACAGCACAATTTTCTGAGATGTTAACAACTCAGGTTTTAGCAGTAAAATTATTGGCATTTTTCTCCGTTGTTTCTGGCCTGAGAGAGATACTTTTTGTCATGACACTTTTTCTCAGCATGAAAGGGTTGTCAAATCCAGAACCAAAGCTTGTTCAACAACCAAAACATTTTTTCTGTGAACAACTTGGTCAAGGACAAAATTGTTCAAGATAAGAGACATTTGAGAACCGAGTTTTGACTATGTTATATTTTATTCAAACCTTCAGGAAAGTATAGAGACTATGTCTCACATATAACAACTATTTGTATTTTGCCACACTTTCTCTTAACACCTTTTATTTACAGCTCTTTTGTACCATCCCTAAGTTAGCCTCCCCATTCCCAGAGGTAATGACTATATTGAAGTTTGTAGACATTCTTTTTTTCTATACCATATAATATTGTTTTTAAGTTATTTACATAAATAACATATGAAACTGTTTTATATTTTAATATTAAACTATAATCAATATTCAATAATCCTACCTAATAAAAGAGTAATATGTAAATTAACCATTACTCTGCTACATTCAGAATGTAGCCCACTAGCCACAACCACCAGTCACTCTGAGTATGCAAATAAACCCAACCAAGATGGCTACAGCCATAGAGAGCAAGAGGGAGGCTTGGCTTTTCCAGGCAACAGAAGAAGCCAAACTTTCCACCTGCCTTTTCGGCCTAAGCCTCCATTCAAGGCTACAAAGTTTTAATTATAGAAGGTAAACAAATCCAAACAGAAATGATGGCAGCAATGGAACAAGCAGAAGGCTTGGCTCCACTCCAGGCTATCAAGTTTCAATTGTAGAAGATAATAAACCCCAGATACCGGGGCCTCTGCTCAGGTTGCCAAGGGGCATGGCTGGCCTGCAAACCACCACAGGCCCCTTGCTCAGGCTTCCCCACGCTACAAGAGAACCCCCTCCCTGATCCAGGACACCCTTCAGGGCAAACCAGCTGGTCCCCACCCATGCACAAGGCCTCTATCCTATCTAATAAAAGAGTAATATGCAGATTGACCATCACTCTAATACACAATGTGGCTGCCCCCATGTGGTCTAAGGTCCTGCCCCTATGTAGACACAAGATGGCCACCACAAGATGGCCAGCAGGTGAGGGCAGTTGGGAGGCACCAGGCCTGCAAGGGGTGGCAGTTGAGAGGGACCAGGCAAGCAGGGGAGGGAAGTTGGAGGCAATCAATACTGCAGGGGAGGGTAGTTCGGGGTGACCAGGCTGGCAGAGGAGGGAACTTAGGGGCAAATAGGCTGGCAGGGGAGCAGTTAGACATCAATCAAGCTGGCATGGGAGTAGTTAGGGGTGATCAGGTTGGCAGGCAGAAGCGTTTTGGGGCAATCAGGAAGGCAGGTAGGTGAGCAGTTGGGAGCCAGGAGTCCTGGATTGTGAGAGGGATGTCCAAATGCCCATTTAGACCCGATCCCAAAGGAATTGGGTCTAAATGGGCAGTTTAACATCTCTTGATAGGTTCCAGATTATAGAGAGTTTAGGCTGGGCTGAGGGATAACCCCCTCCATGCACGAATTTCATGCACCGGGCCTCTAGTTTAAAATAATCATATACTACCCAATAATTTTGAATACCAAGAGAACATAGTCAAGTTACTCCATAGACTGTAGACAGTAAGGAAAGGTTTTTTTCTTCTAGGAAATACTACTTAGGCCTTTTATCTCAATTATATTTATTTCAAATATTCCTTATTTACATGTCATTTCATGGTAGTCCTGTTTTTTAGTGTGTTTTTTTTCAGAAGTGAAGTGATTATTATTTCAGTAGCCATTGTCTGCAATCTAAAATGAATAATTTTTCTAGGTGGTGCCCTAACATGCTTGAAATAAATTTAATACTGTACATATAAGAAAAAGATCTTTTTTATTTGAAAAAATATAGATTATATTTGTTTCTAATTCATTTTATTTTTATATTAATGGAAATTTTTTTTAAAAAATGCATCAGATTTTATTTATACAAATATTTTAAAATATTTTCTATTTGATTCAAAAACATGACTAAATTTTTCTTTTTTTCTTTTTTTCTTTTTTTCTTGTGAGGTCACCTTAGTCTGGAGGGCAGGTTAGAGGTTTAATGAATATTTCTTTTTATATGCTACTCATAATTAAATGTTAATAATTTATGTTTAACTTGGGGATATCTTCAGTTTAAAGTATACACTTGAAAAAAATGTGTTAATAAAACCTTATTAATAATATTCCTATGTGGCAGGTCAGTTTCTTACCAATTATAAAATGAAACAACTGAAGCATAATATAATTTAGTAACATAACTGGTAAGTGGTAGATATGAATTTAAAGCCAGCAAATTCTGTCCTTAGAGTCTGAACTCTTAACCACTTACCATACTGTTTGCCTCTCAGTCATTTAATTTTGTAGGCTTGTAAGTATATTAAGGCTTAAATTTTTCAACATAGGATGAGTTATAACTTATGAGAATTACCATAGCCTCAAACCTTCATTCATGACTAACGTGAGTTTTCAGATCATTTCCTGGGATCAAATTTTAATAGGTGAGACTGAAGGAGGAAGGATGTTAGTAGAAGTGCCAGAAAAGGGAGAAGACTGGGGGTGGGGATGAGGGGGAACTCACTTGTTTCCCAGTTTTATATATGGACTACTCTAGAAATAGTGAGCAATGTTTAGAGAATTGAAAAAACCTACACTCTGAGTCTAAAGTGGTCCAGAGGTACAATGACAGCAAAGGGTTGGAATTTCTAATCTTCTTAAAGAAACTGAGCCTCATTGGGGAAGCACAGGTCTGCTACACACCATCTCTTTTTTTGCTGGGGAACTAAAGTCATACCATTTCAGAAAGGCAAGGATTACTCGCTGAGGTTTTCTCCTGTAAACTTCTGCTTAAATTGTGAGTACTGGGAACTCTGTTTAAGGTAGACGTTCATTCAAATCTACAATATGTGTTTATTTGAGCTTTGGGCCTCATATTTTTCTAGAGCCCTCGCCTACTCTTAAAGCTACCTTCGGACTTTTATATTAGTAGTCAGTGATTGCCTCTCCTCCACACAGTGATTCAGAAATTCAGGTTATTCCCTTCTGGGGTCAGCATCCTACAGAACCCCATCGTTATTAAAAGCGAGCTGCATCAGGAGAATAAAAGGGATAGGTGTGTACTCTTAAAAGTCTTGGCTCAGAAGTTACCCCCATCTCTTAAAATCGCATACCATTAGTGAAAACAAGCCATGGCTATACCTAGATGTAAGGAAGGCTGGCAAATAAAACCTGTGGCTGTGAAGCTGCTACATAGTGACAACTCCACACCATGGGAGAGGGAGTGCACATTTTTGTTTTGTTTTGTTTTTGTTTTAATATATTTTTATTGATTTTAGGGATGAAGGAAGAGGGAGAGAGAGATAGAAACATCAATGATGAGAGAGAATCATTGACTGGCTGCCTCCTGCACACCCTCTACTGGGGATCGAGCCTGCAGCCCAGGCATGTGCCGTTGGCCAGAATTGAACCTGGGACCTTTCATTCCGCAGGCTGACATTCTATCCATTGAGCCAAACCAGCTAGGGCAGGAACACACATTTTGGAGGAATGATTGTCATCAGTTAAAGAAGAATGCAGTGATCTTTACGTATGAAGTGCTTTTGCTATGGCCAGTAATAACATCTGAGCTGTCAAACAGAAATTTTGGAGAATTTACATCCACCACTCTGATCTTGACAATTTTTCAATACTTAAAGATTTCCCTGATAAGTCAATGGTTGATATTCACAAATAGGAATTTTTAATATTGTATAAAATGTGTCAACATTTAGATCTGCATAATTCACTGGAACAAATGACCAATGCATTATATTAAAAACTGGAGGCCCAGTGCACAAAAATTTGTGCACTGGGGTGGAGGGGCTCCTCAACCCTGCCTGCCCTCTCTCACAGTCCAGGAGCCCTCAGGTCATGTCCTACTGATGGCTAGTGGGCCTAAGCCACAGTCTGGCCTCCCTCTGTGGCGGCGACCAGGCCAATCAGGGGAAGGTGCCATCCCCATCACCCCGCCGCTGTTGCTGGCACTGTTGGCCACCCTAGCAGCAGGCCTTCCTTGGTCTTTGCAGCTGCTGTGGTTTTTATCAAGAAGGACGTCCGGAAGACATTTGGTCTATCTGGTCTAATTAGCATATTACCCTTTTATTAGTATTGATAATTATACATAGATTTTAAAGAGTGTGACAGCTCAATGGATTTTAATGTAACAGAGTACACAAGCACACTGATGTGGTTTTAAATTCCACAATGCTACCCACCTTTAAGAAACTACAATTTCTTGAGTTCTTGGGTAGTATCAAAGAATATTCATAATTATATGAAAAGGTTATTAAGATATTTCTTATTCCAACTACTTATCTGTGTTATACTGGATTTTTGTTATATACTTCAAAATATAAAAATAGTTTAAAAATCATATCATAATAGAAGTAAATATTGGGATCCAGCTGTTTCTGGATGTTAGAAATTTATTTTTTTTTTTTAATGGGAAACTAAGTTATTCCTCTGAAAAATTCTTCTTGAAAGTAGTTTTTTTTTTTAAAAAAAATGCTATTTATGTGAATCTGAAATGGATTTATTACTGTTCTTTTTAATGAACTAATAAATAAATGTTTAAGAAATACTAATAGATACAAAAACCAAATAAAGAAACATTCTTTAGTGTCCAACTATTCTCAAGACTATTCAGTCCTTGAGGTTGAAAAGTTTAAGAACCACTACCTTATAGGAAATTGCTGTGAATGGGCTTGGGCCCTGGCATCTGAGCACTCCCATATCCATATTAACAGTTTTACAGTTTCTTTATTGCTTATCCTCAAGCTGGACTCATTCATCATTGTGGAGGATCCCCTACATGTAAAACTCAGATAAATTTACTCAGGAAATAAATATATTTTGATTTGGAGACTTTTCTACAGATTCTAATATTTCCTAGGATCTGATATATTTAATTTGCACATAAAAGACTTGAATGTCCTTGAGTGTGTCATAAAACCCCTCTTAGCTTTATTTTCCACCTGAGATATAATTAGAATAGATTATTTCTATATTCCCTTTTTCAACATGTTGTTTACTCTATAACTTATATCCATAAGTGCCAATAATCTTCCAAAGTGGTGGTTGACTCTTTAAGTGGAATTAGCAAAGAAACTAGTGACTTACATTTATTATTTTAGCACTGGAGGCCCAGTGCATGGAAATTCATGCACTGGATGGGGGGAGGGTCCCTCATCCTGGCCTGCCCCATCTCACAGTCCAGGAAGCTTCAGGGACAGGAGGTGACTTGGTGATCAGGAGAAGGCGAAGCCCCATCACACCTCTGTTGCTGCCACTGCTGACAGCGCAAGCCTCGGCTGGCCCCGGTTACCTGAGCCTCAGGCAGCCTTGGGTGGTTGGGCAGCCACCATCCGAGGCTTGCCTGCATCTCAGGCCAGCCCTGGGTGGCTGGGGGCTGTGGGGACTAGGGAACTCCGGAGGCAGGCACATGGCTGCCACCCCATTGGAACTTAGGGGACTGGGAACCAGCATCTTTGAGGGTGTGGCAGTCAATTAGCATATTCCCTCCTTATTAGCTGTTGGCACCAGCATCTTTTGCGATGGTGTGGGGGTCGATTAGCATATTCCTTCTTTATTAGATAAGATTTTTACCTTTCTGTAGTTTTCTCCTTCTCTCTAACTTTGCGTGTATTAAGCCTTAATTTGTTTGCTGTAGGAATGCTAAGGCAGGTCAAGAGCAAAGTCTGGGTAAAACATAAGTATTCACATGCATATGTGCTTATATGTTTTCAAGGAATAAAATCACTTGTGCTCCATGTATCCTGATGTCTCAGAACTGCCTCTTCTAATCCAAAACATATTTAAAACATTGTTTTTTTCCTTCTTGACATCTGTCATGTGGGTAAAATTTTCTCCAGAATTTTAAACTAGGAGAATTTTCTTTTTTGTTTTTAATGAAGTAAATAGACAGCAGATAGTTAAAATTAGCCTTCCAAACAGAGAGGCATACCTCTCCTGTCAGGACAGGGATGAAGGCAGTTATAGAATTCAGTATCTGGAATGACACAGGATTTACAAGCCAGATCCCTTTCACCAGTGAATTGTTAGATTACTTACAAGACTACAGTTTTAATGTTCCTTCTTCTTCTTATGGTACAATACTATATAACCTTGTAAATTCAGATGAGGATCACTTTAAAAAATGTTTTTATACTTGTCCCCTAATTTTTAAGCCCAGTTTTCCCCTTTTATCTGGACTTTAAGGTTAAAACATTAACATACTCCATGATTTTTAATGAACTATAATTTAAACTACAAGTAATTTTAAAAATCTTTACAATCAGTCAACATGTAGCTTTTAAGTACCCTATGTGCAAATTACTTCACATGGTACTGTGGGGAGATGAAAATAAAAAAGAAAAGTAGTAGTTACTCATGCACAGTACAAGTTGCTGGTCTTGTGGCGGGCAGGGCAGGGTGGAGCACGAGCTACTAGTGGCGATGGGCGGGGTGGCCAGCTGAGGCAAGTTGCAGAGAGCTACTCACACACAAATTTGTGTGCAGGGCCCCTAGTTCTATATAATAAAGAGGTGTATGCAAATTGACCATCACTCCAATACACCAGATGGCTGTCACAAGTTGGCCAGCAGAGGAGGGCAGGTGGAGAGGGCAGTAGGGAGGGACCAGGCCTGCAGGGGAGGGCAGTTTGGGGTGACCGGTCTGGCAGAAAAGAGCAGTTGGGAGCAATCAGGCCTGCAGGGGAGGACAGTTGGGGGTGACCAAGTCTGCAGGGGAGGGCAGTTGGGGGCAACCAGGCCTGCAGGGGAGGGCAGTTGAGGGTGACTAGGCCTACAAGGGAGGGAAGTTACGAATGACCAGGCCAGCAGGGGAAGGCAGTTGGGGGCAACCAGGCCTGCAGGGGAGGACAGTTAGGAGTGATTAGGCCTTCAGGGGAGGGCAGTTGGGGGTGACCAGGCCTGCAGGGGAGAGCAGTTAGGGGGGATCAGGCCTGTAGGGGAGGGCAGTTGGGGGCGACCAGGCCTGCAAGGGAAAAAAGTATGGGTGACCAGGTCAGCAGGGTTGGCAGTTGGGGACAACCAGGCCTGTAGGGGAGGACAGTTAGGGGCAACCAGGCTGGCAGGAGAGGGCTAGGGGTGATCAGGCCTGCAGGGGAGGGCAGTTAGGAGCAGCCAGGCTGGCAAAGGAGGGCAGTTGGGGTGACCAGGCCTACATGGGAGGGCAGTTAGGGCAATCAGGCCAGCAGGGGAGAAGTTAGGCATTGATCAGGCTGGCTGGGCAGTGGTTAGGAGAGTGATCAGGCTGGCAGGAAGAAGCCGGTAGAGTCAATCAGGCAGGCAAGCAGTTGGGAGCCAGCAATCCTAGATTGTGAGTGGGATGTTCGACTAGGATGGGGCCTATATGGGCAGTCGGACATCCCTCAAGGGTTCCCAGATTGGAGAGGGTGCAGGCTGGGATGAGGGACACACTCTCCTCATGCACGAATTTTGTGCACTGGGCCTTTAGTTGTATTATGAAATGCTTTATATACTCTATTGAGTGACATGGATATACTTCTGAGAGAATCACTAGCTTGAACAAAACATCTGCATTTGTTTCTATATTGACATAATGCTTTGAAGTTATGTATGCTCATTATTCTGTTACTTGAACTGTAATTCATTTATCCATTTGTTCACTGAATATTTACTGAGGGCTTAGTTACTATGTGCCAGAGACTGTTAAAGATGCATTGGGATATTATAGTGAACAAAACATGTAAGATCCTTTCCTTGTAAAACTATGGCCTGGTGATGAGATAAACACAATGTATTATACTAAGGAAACTTTAAAGGTTTGTTGTTGAGCAGTGAGAAGATTGGACAGGTAAGGTAAGAGCCAATTGTATGACAGCTTTGGATGCTATTTTACAGAATTTAAATCTAATAGGAATTAAGAAGCAATAAGGGTTCTAAAGAGATTCTCCTCTGCCTGCCCTGTATAGCTAATTGGCTCTCAATGCCCAGGCACAGTAGAATTTCCTAGAGAGCTTTAAAAATACCATTGCCTGGGTCCCATTCCAGATATACTGATACAACTGGCCGGGGGAGGGCCTCGGAATCATTTTTTTTTAAATCCCATATAATTCCAGTGTACACCTAGCAATAAAATATTTTTCAAGTCTTTGGGGGTCTTTTTATCCTCAGATGGTCTTGGGCAATTAGTGATTGATTGCTTCCACCATCCAAACTTCTCCATGGCTGGAGGAATTTCACCTGGCATCTGTGATCTTATTCTCTTGAGATAGGGTAGTGGAGGGGAGGATTATCTTCAGGTTGGCTCTGAAGGCAGGGTCATTTCCCTCATAGGGAGGCAAAGTAATATTGTTAGTTTTTCAGATGTATTAGGACTCTCAGGAGGCACAACTCAAGCTAATAGGCAGTTCAGAACTGGTTTAAACCCTTTCTCAGAGAACGGACCACACAGGGAAGAATCAAGAATGCTACCACATAGATGTACCTACTTCTTCCTCTGCTGAATGGCCCACCGTGGATAGCCATGGATTACTCTTATCAGGCACCAGGGAATCTTATCTGGGGCAGTGGCTGAAAAACCACCCAGTTCACGATTTATGTTAGGTAGCCTTTAAAATGATCCCTACATTCTAGGTGTTATGCCCAGGTATGATTCCCTTCCTTGAAGACAGGCAGAAGACTAGCTGTAGAAATACAGTGGCTTCCATTTGGAGAATACGCTCTCATTCTTTCTGATTCCTTGCTGTGGGAAACAGTCGTGCTATGGGGAGGCCCCTATGAGGAAGTGGTGTTGTGAGCCAACAGCCAGTGAGGATCTAAGGTGGATCCCTCTCCAGGTTGAGTATAGAGCAGGTTGAGTATAGAGATAATAGATGACTGTAGGCCTGGCCAACACTTTGATTGCAGCCTTATAGAAACACCTGGTGAAACCATGCCCAGGTTCCTGAGCCCATAAATGATAAGATAATATTCTCTATTTAAGCCACTAATTTTTAAGATAATGTGTTATAAAAACCATAGATAACTAAGACATGGCTGGGTTGGTCAAGAGAGAGACCTGTCATCTTCAAGCTAAATGTTATTATTCATCTCATATTTTTATTATTAAAATATAAGTTCTGGTAATATGAAAGAAAATAAATTTGATATGAGGATTTAGAAACCACATAATAATCAGAAAGTAATATATATATATATATATATATATATATATATATATGCCATATTTTCAGGTATTGTAGGGAAAAGACTAGGACTTCATTATTTCTTGTTTCATCAACTCAAAATAAATACATTTCCTTGATACACCATTCAAAGTTAGAGGATAAGTGGGAGCACATGTGAGCCTAAAGGGACCATCACCATCATTGAAAGCAGCAGTTTCATTGAATATAGAAGTAAAATACAGTAGCCTAACAAAAATGCTGAATGAGTTAGAGACAAAGTTTTAATGAACTATTTCATATTGGGATATTGCATTCAGAACTCTAACCAGAGACAAATTGATAATATTTTCTAAAAACTCTGTTTTTTAGGTCATCAAGGAAATGGTTAAGATTTATAATCTTCTAGTGTCCATAAGTTAGTCACAGTGTCCTGCATCTCTTTTGATAGATGGCATATTCTTTTTTTTTTAAAATATATTTTATTGATTTTTTACAGAGAGGAAAGGAGAGGGATAGAGAGTTAGAAATATCGATGAGAGAGAATCATTGATCACTTGCCTCTTGCACACCTCCTACTGGGGATGTGCCCGCAACCCAGGTACATGCCCTTGACCGGGATGGAACCCGGGACCTTTCAGTCCATAGGCTGATGCTCTATCCGCTGAGCCAAACCAGTTTTGGCTAGATGGTATATTCTGATTGACCAGTAACCACTGATACTGGTCGTTACATTTTTTAATATCACTCTTATCCAGAGTGAATTTTAGAGAACTTTTTGGTTTTATTTTTGCCATGTGTCATCTGTGTGTAAAGTTGGACTATGTTAAGGTACAGGATCTCTTGTGCCTTATTCATGCCCAAGTATATGGCACTAGGGTAGTGGTGTAAATGAAGCCATGTGATAAAATTTGTACATCTTTCTGGTGGATCACTTTTACTCACTGGTGTCACTTTCATATTAAAACAAATACAAATGTATTATGGAATAAAGTGCAAAAATTACATGAGTCTTTTTGTGTCTTTGGTGGGTGACCTTAGACTCTCATTCTCTGCCTCTATGATTGGCATTTCAGTAGAAAATTGGAACAAGCACTGATGGAAACTAAGAATTCATCTCCAGAACTCTTCTATCAAGTTTAGCTTATTACCAACTGAAAGGCTGATAATTTACAGCTTTTTCATGTGAAAATGTTTTACCTCACTAACTGCAAGGAAAGTATTTTCTTTATTAACTTCTTTTGCTAACAATTTACATTCTTTTAGTTTTTTCCTTCCTAATTATTGGAAACCTATGTATTTAACCAATGTTCTTTTCAAAGACCAGTTTATATGGGTATTTTGCACAATGCTCTCCATTTGTAAACAAATGGGTACATGTAAGAGTTGACTAGGAATTAGGATGAGAAATTCCATTACTTCTTTCATCCTTTTGATTGAGATCACAGTATAGACTAATCAATTATATATGAAGTGAATTGCCAAAACACAATTGTATATACCAGTATATACCTACAAAAATTCGAATGTACATACCATTATATATGTACATAAATATTCTATCTCAATAGTATTTTTTTAATGAGACCACTAGCTAATAATCCTAATAGTCTAAGAGGAGGAAGCACATGCTAAATGCCCTAGACTCTTGTGACAGCTTCCTACCTAACCAGATATGTGACTTTGGATGTATCATAATCTTAATTTCGTGGTCTACAGATGAATAAAAGGGACTAAGGCCCCTTGTAGTTTTAAGATTCTAGAATTCTAAGCATATGTAACTAGCACAGATTTTCTCAAATTTGAATGATAGATGTAAAAAAGGAGGGGGACAAGGAATTAAAAGTGTTTCTAGAAATGCTCCCAGATTGGAATTACTGCTAAATATTGATTTGCTTAATTCAGCATTGCAATATAATTTAATTGTAACTATAATTTAATTGTAACACACACACATATACACTGAGTGGCCAGATTATTATGATCTCTGAATGCATAATAATCTGGCCACTCAGTATATATATTAATAGACATATATTAGAGGTGCAGTGCATGAATTTGTGCATGGTGGGGTCCGGCCAGCCTGGCCAGGGGTAGGGGACATGGGCAATTGGCCAGCCTGCCTGCTGGTCGAACTCCTAGTCCAGGGGACAATTTGCATATTAGCCTTTTATTATATAGGATATACACTGAGTAGCCAGATTATTATGCATTCAGAAATCATAATAATCTGGCCACTCAGTGTATATTTCTGCTTACATATCCATATAATCTTGTTTCACCCAATCTTTTACAAATGAAGTAAAATTAGTCTCATTATTAATTTTTTTAATATTCAAACATTGAATCAATTCATTTAAATTTGAGTAACAGATATTCTGCTAGGTCTTAAGAAAATAAATATGAAAAACATACATCCTTTTCTGCACTCACATGTTCACAAGACTCCAGAAGCTGATCTTGGAACCTAGACTAGTAAGGCCCTTAAGTCAGATAACAATTAAAAATATCATTCTTGGCCTGGCCACAGTGGCTCAGTGGTTGAGTGTCGACCTATGGACCAGGAGGTCACTGTTCGATTCCCAGTCAGGGCACATGCAAGGGGCATGCAGGAGACAGCCAATTGATGATTCTCTGTCATCATTACTGTTTCTGTTTCTCCTCCTCTCTTTCTCTCTGAAATCAATAAAAAAAATTTTTTTAAAGAAAAAAATCATCTTGGCATCTCCCCAGAGTAGATCTTGGAAAGGGCAGTTCTTTTAGCTTCCTGCAGCCTGATTAGATAGGTGAGCCACAAGAAAACCAATTGAATTTGTTGTTTCTGTTGATTTAACTGTTTCATGTAACTCTCACCTATAAATGTATTACCATATAACATTTATATAAAACAAAGGAACTTGAATGAAAATATTTTTAAATTAAAACCACCATGGTGAACATGCCAATATATAATTTAGATAAATTTTGACCTCCTGTTAATGAATATATAAAGTGCCAATGGAAGAGTTATGAATGGAAATTCATTTTTCTGATAAACCCATTATCTGTAGCCTGATTTCAAGCCTTTGTGTTATTCTAGGCCTCAGTAGCCTGTTTTGGGCATTGTGCTCTTGCCATCTAACAGGGAAACCACTTTTAATGCTGCCCTACTCCAAATGTTCAGATCTCTAGAGATTAGAAAAATTACTAACTTTAAATATGCAGGTTTTTAAAATATGCTATTTTTCTACTGATAAACTCAAATATAGTCTAACTTTAAAATTCTGTAAGTTCTTTTAACTTATACGATTCAAGTTAACTGACAAGAGTATGTGGCAAAACATATTTCGCATTTTTGTATTGTTCCCTGCGAGACATCTATTGTGAGATTGCTGCAGGCTGTCATTTTTGTCTGTCATCCAGGATTTGCTGGCCAAGTGTTATGCCCTGGACTTGGTGTTGGTCACGAGGAGTGAACTTGCAGTGGAGCCAGCCGGCTTTGTTATTGCTTTAGAATCAAAAGCATATGAAACAGATACAGCTTATTAAGGTTGTTTTTTTATAAATAACATAAACTTAAATAACAAAACAATAAAGTTCATATACAACTTAAAATAGAGTTTAATGCTGTAACCACCAAAAAGGAAAAGCATGATTATTTGTGGGGAAAACATTATAAGCCATATTCCTGAATATGAATTATACAAAAGATAGATTATATTACTTGAATTTTAACTTTTAGGGATTATAAAATGTTATTTTGTGGCAAGTGAGATGAAGTACAGTATTATTATCATTATTGCTATTTTATATACAAGAGTTTTGAAAACATCCTTGTAGCAATATCCTTTCAATTTGAGCAGCATTAGGAATTTTGTTCTTGTTAGTAGGCACAAAAATGTCCTAATCATATACTTTGTATAACTATTCAATTCCATAGTAGAATTTTTGAGAATATTCCTTTTTTTCTGATTAGAGTCTAAGTGAATTATAATTTTTCACTAGAAAGCATTTCAGTTACTGCTCATCTTTCATAGTTAGCCTTAACTTGATTATCTGACAAATCATTCCAGCAGCCTTTAGGTCTGACATATCTTATATAACATTATCTGCATCATTATTATTATTATAGCAGCCATTTAATAAGCAGAAAAGAATATTTAAATAATCATTATCAGATAATCAAATCTAACATACTCTTAAGGGTAAATTAATTTAAGAAAAAAAATTACTATTACTAACATCATGATTGTACAACCAGTTTTATAATATTTTACAACTTTTAGTTACTAAATCTGATTTTTGTGTTTATTTTTCAAACCTTTTTTAATGCAGTCTCTTAAAATAAACATAAATGCGCAAGTCCAGCTTGATCAGTTTTTCAGTAGTTTTCCAGCCTTTCTTGGTTACTTAGAGAAGAGAAAAGAAAAGAAAACAGTCCACTTAAAGAAATCTCCCTGCTGGAACTGGTTTCTTATATACTATATATTATTAGGTTATTGCCATAGGAAGAAAGTGAGCTGTTTTTTGTTCTTTCTTCGTTTTTTTTCCTCTTACAGGAACCCCCTTTTGACTTAAGGCAACAAACATTTCTCCTCCACTGTGTGTCCATTTAGCTGATGCATATGTGTTATAATGGTTTTCCAGGATTAATTCTTTGAAGTTGCAATCTTCATTGCATTCTTTCTGTTAAAACAACAAACAAACAACATTAGCTAAATGATCTTTAGAGTGGCTCAATTAAACAGAGTAAGCAATAATATTTGGTAGAATTAAAACTTAAATGACTTTTTTGAGTGGGCATAATGCAGTTTACATACTTGCAAAAAATAAGATCTTAAATTTTAAAATAAAATGATATACATTTAGTTATGCAACATGGTTTCAAACATGTAACTTTGGGCAGTCAGTTGCTTCTGTTCTTTAATAATGGGAGTGATTGCCCCGATTAGCAGCTCTCATTTTACTATGCCCGCACTCATTCCCTAACCACTGAAACTTTTATATGATTAGCAGAGCCTCTGTCTCTCCCTCAGCTGAAAGACATATTTCACAACCTTTATGTCTTACTACACTGTCTGCAATAGTGATGGAAAATAAAAGGTTAATTTATTTGTTTGTCCATCTAATCATTTATTCATTCATTCATTCAGTTAAACCTATGTTTTTATGTAATTAACCTGTGCCAGGTATTGTGCTGGGCTGTGGGTATACAAAAGAAAGCTAGTTATACTTTATTACTGTGGAATGAACTGTTATATATTTCACATTATAATAAAGGGGCAACAATGGGAATACTTGCAGTTCAAAGCCCATAATTTTGAGATCGATAAACAAACTTCTGAATTCCCCCCCCACCCAAGAATTTCCATGTCAGCAATGTGCAAATTGGGTGAACTCTTACAATAAGAGCTTTAGTATTGATGGATGAAAATTTTAGATTTTAAGTATCTAAAATGCACATGGAATGTTAGAGCTGGAAGAATCCTGAGAAGTTAGCTAGTTTAGCTAATTTCACAGATGAAGAAACCAAAATCCAGAAAACTAAACAATTTGTCCATACATGTGGGAAAAACAACATGTGGCATTTTCTTAATGCTTGAATATAAAATATTGTAATGAAATCATTAAATTATATGGTTAGAGAAAAATTAATTCCATTTTTACTTTTCTAAAAGCCAAGATATTCTTAATAAAAGTAAATTTGGAAAATTAAGGCTACACTATCAATTATTAATACCTTTGCATAGAGTTTTCCTTCTTTGTTCATTGCAAGAAAATATTCACTTTCCACCCCTTTGATTGCCACAATTCCAACTTCCACTGTCCTGATTTCCATAATATCTGCAAGGAATCACAGAAAGATATGTCAGTTATTCACTCAGCTTTGTCTATTATGCAAGAATGGCCATTTGTCTTTATTTTTGTCCAATTGGAAGTTAAGGTTACTAATGTGATTATTACTTAACACATACACACAATCACCAGATCACTACTTATTATAAATGTGCAAACTACTGATTTTTTGTTTTGTAGAAAAATAGACTTATCTGGATCCAATGAAATAGTTACATATTTGAATTTAGCTTTTTCTTCTCTAGAATTACATTTCTAATTTACATGAATAATAACAATAAAAAATAGCTAAGAATTGTTCCAGCGCCTATGTATTAACACATTTACTCACCACCAAGACTATGAGGCATGTACTCTTGTTATCCCCCATTTAGAGATCAAGAGCTCAGGCATAGAGAAATTTAGTAATTTGCCCAAACTCTCTCAGCTGATAAATGGCAGAAGTGGGATTTGAACTGAGATGGTCTGGCTCTTAATAGTTATATCCTATATAATAAAAGTATAATATGCTAAGTGTCCAACCCATCGGTCAACTGTTCAGTCGACCCCAGTCGCTATCATGCACACTGACCACCAGGGGGCAGACACTCCAACCAGTAGGTTAGCTTGCTGCTGGGGTCCAGCCAATCAGGACTGGGCGAGAGGACCATACAGGCCCTGGCAGTCCCTCCCAGGCTAGCTGGCCCTGATTGGCCTGATCTAGCGCTGAATGGGACTGGACAAGACGTCCCTGATTAGCCCTGGTCACTGGCCAGGCCAAGGGACCCCACCTGTGCACAAATCCGTGCCCCAGGCCTTTAGTAATACTATAAAAGCATAATAAGCTGATATTTTTATTATTTTTCTACTTAAACTCTATCTTTAAAAATATTGCTAACAGAATATCTCCTGAATATACCAAAATTGAGTAAACAGAGCCTAAACTTCAAAAAATATTACTAGTCAGTTTTTTTGATCCAAGGAAAGATAATTTAAAACAAAATTATGAATCCTATTCATATATTATTTTATAACTGTGTACCTAAGTAATTGTGGAAATTAGTTTTGCAAAACTTGTAGTTACAAGAATGTTACACTATAATTTTGTATTATGTACATTTTCCTTAAGTGCTATATTTTAATGGCTCATGTTAAATACAGTAAAACTTCTAGAAATTTTTAAAGATGATTGGGGAATTAAAAGTTTAGTGAGCCTTTTTATGTAATTTCTGCTAATTATACTTTCAACATGAAGGTGCAAACATGAGACATTCTCTTTCCTGCCCCTCATACAATACAAAGAAAATTCCAGGTCAAAATTATCTATATAAATTGAGACTCCAAAAGCTATTTTCTGAAATATTCATTTAATGACAGGAAAATCTGCTGTTTTACTCCATGCCTTTAGTCCATCCACTTATTCTTTTTGCTTCGGTTTTCTTATCGAGAGAATGAAATCGTTACTCTCTTCATCGGGATTAATGTACCCTGGCTAATATTTGTTTTCTGTCTCACATACGTGCTGCATACAGGAGCCACTTTCCAGTATACTGTGCTTGGCACCAGTCAGGGCTCATCCAGTTGAGCATTCAGAGCTGCTCATCCAGAAACTGGGCTCTATGTGTAAAATGCAAAGGCGTGGATATTAATCTTTCTAAGTATTTATAAAGTGTTGTCAGGATGCATAGTACTCTACGGTACTGTACAAATTAAGAAAAATTACCCTGGTTTTTTAATTCCAGAAGTTAAAAATCTAATATAGGTAGCAAACACATTTGTAGATATACCTTAATTGAATGAGAAAAACCTTTTTGGAAAGCACAGCCCTGAAAAAGAGGCTCAGGGAAACTTTAGCAATTGTTTACGAACTCATGAAGGCTGTGATACCCATGCAGTCATACAGCATTTCACAAATCTCCACTGAGAGCCAGTCTGGTCAGGTCACTTCAGAGACAAACAGTGCCCTCTGGGAGCTCTGTATCTGGTAACTATCTGTTCTTTGTGTTCATTCAAGGAAGAGCAAAGGGAAATCATTTACAATGCCTCCGACTAGGTTAGATTTGTACTATTCCATGAATGATACTGAAAAAATTCACTGATTTAACATATTTGAAATATCTTCTAAATTGCAAATGTATCTATTTAAGAACATATGGAGCAGTGGGTTTCTAAAGACCTTACCACTGCAAAATTAAATGAAGAGGTCAGTGTTTTCCTTATCGTTAATCCATTTACTCCTGTTTCCCACCCTTTATTCAATGTTATATTTTTTTCCCATAGATAGAAGAGTACTGATGAATAGGCTTAGGATATCTTTCATTAGCAATTGTAATTAGGGAATGGAATCTGTAATGTTTGCTGGCTTTTCTTTGATAGACCAGTGTTCACACAATATAACTGTGATAGAGGTATTGTTGATTATGATATGCAGACAACTTCCCTTTCAGGTCTAGTCATAACAATATGTTTATATTGTCTCACCGACAAGCCCTTGTTTTCTCTATCCCCTGCCTGTCCATTGCCCATCTTATCTTTGTTGTACTCTGATATTTAAGAGGTAATGAGTATTGTTCATCATATCCCTCCACATATCGGGGTTTATTATATTAGAAAAGGTTTAGATTTTTTAAAAATAGATTCTATTGATTTTTTACAGAGAGGAAGGGAGAGGGATAAAGAGTTAGAAACATCGATGAGAGAGAAACATCCATCAGCTGCCTCCTGCACACCCCCTACCAGGGATGTGCCTGCAACCAAGGTGCATGCTCTTGACTGGAATCAAACCCGGACCCTTCAGTTCGCAGGCCGAAGCTCTGTCCACTGAGCCAAACTGGTTTCAGCCAAGATTTAGATTTTTTTTAACAACCCAGTTTACAGTGAGCAAAATCTGAACAGATTGCCTTATCAAAGTAGATATATAGATGGCAAATAGGCATATGAAAATATGCTCAATCTTTAAAGATTCTATCTTTAACTGAGATTAAAATAGGCCTGAAATGGTAAGGTTCCTGATTCGGGGATATTCTTAATTGTTTGATATATTTAAACAATATCTTTCACTAGGAAATCAACAGAGTTAAAAGTAGAATGCTTGGGAGAGCATTAAGTAGTGTTGGCAGAATCAATACCCTATCAGCCCTCACTTCCTAGTTGTTCTTCTTGTGCTGTGCCCTCTTTTATTAAAACAAACAAACAAACAAACAAAAATAAGGATAAAGGAACTACAGTGACCATTTTTTTGTTCAAGAGAAGAATGGAAAAGTAATGTTCCTACAGATACACAAAGATCTGTAGAAGAAGGAACTATTTAAGCTTATGATATCCTGCCTTCCAACCCACAAGCCAGGCAGTTGCTTGGAAAATATTAATAAAAATTTATAGTGTGTCATTATTAAGGTAGCTATCCAAATAAGTTAATTGAACATGGTTTTTATCTTCTGTATGTTTTTCCTTTATGCAAGAAAAATGTAAGTTTATCTTTTCTGGTGAGTCTAGATTTATGTTTAAGAGTAAACTTTAGTGTAAACTATGGACTTTAGTTAACAATATGAATCATTATTGTCTCATCAATTTTAACAAATGTTCCACATTAATGCAAGTTGTTAATAATAGAGGAACTGTGAGGAGAGGTTGGGATGGCATAATGGGGACTACTATACACCCTTTTTTTCTGTAAATCTAAAACTGTTCTTTAAAAAGTCTATTAATTTAAAATACAGTCTAGATTTTAATGAACAATATAATATGATTGAATGTGGGAGGCACTTTTTATACTGGCATTTTTATTACTTATTATTGACTCAAATATGTAGTATATCTGGGGTTTATTACTAGTTACTACTATTAATGTCTTCAGTAATGGATTAAGATCTGCCTACCAAGTTTATTACTTCTCTTTGCAAAATATGGACAGTTATGAGGAGTAAGGTTATAATAGAAACACATTTTGGGAAGTGTAGGAAATACAAATATTCTGCATACAGATAACTCTATACATCTATTATCTCTCAGGTGCTTTAAGATGGAAAAATCATTGAGATCCAGTAATATTTAGAAACCTGATGTCATAAAAATATCTGAACATGAATAAAATGTATATCAAGATTCAGTTAGAATTTTCTCTTTCTACAGAAAAAGAAAATGAATGAGAGCCAGCAGTATGTGCCAGTTGCTAAAAAGAATAGGATGAGAATCACTTCAATAGAAATTCAGAAGGAAGATGTGCTGCATATCCTAGGTGACCAAGGGAGGAGTTGAGGAATAGACAAAACTTGAGTGAGATCTTGAAGGGTGGATAAGATTGAAATAGGTGCAATGGAAACATAGGATGGAAACATAATGCTAATTGGAAGAGAAAAGTATATATAAGACCATTGAATCAAAGATTCCAAAGTCATGTTCAGAAGAGAAAAACTACAGCTATCTGGAGTAGGAAGTGTGTCTAAGTAGAAGAAGGTGGAAAGGAGCTATGAATAGGTTATTGTGGTACTTAATTGTCACTTTAAGGAATTTTAACTTTTGTTTGTAGACAGTGAGGAGTCATTGAGTATTTGAAATTTGGAAAATGTCAGGATATGAATTGTGTTTTAGGAAAATTAATTGGATGTGCAGTGTGGATAGGAAAATGACAAAAACTGTATAAACCCAGCTTTTTTCCTATGCTAATACTGTCAGTTGATGTTCACTTTGACCTCTAATATGTTGTTGTAATTTCTAAATAAGTTAATGCATAAACATTTTTAAAATGTCTCACTTTATATTTCTAATATAGGAGACAGCAGTGATTATAACCCATATGGAATAAAGCTCTTTGAAATCCTCAATTACTTTCAGGATTTCAAAGGAATCTCAAGACCAAAAAGTCTGAAAACAGTTTTTGTAAATTAATTTTATTTCTAAATTAATTCTATTTCTCTTGGGTGTTTAGTTGCAGTTTGACTGTACTTTCTATATTGTACCCATATATTTGTGGGTTGAATATCTTTGGCTGTTTTGTATAGCTCTCTCTATATACAATATATGGGCTTATAAATTAAAACCCCATGGCACATGCATAAAGAAATGCTCAATGCACTCCAAAATGTCTGGAGAATTTCTTGCAAATTGTAATTAAATTATGTAAGTAAATAGTAACTTATGTAAACATCATGTTTGATCAGCTTAGTTTCTAGTTTAATGATAGTATGGCTTTAATTAAAGAATAAGGCTAAGGTATATATTTATACTGCAATGACTTTTGACACAATTATAAGGGTAGTAAAGAATTTTTCTAAATATATGCTGAATTTGTGACATCTTAAAATCCTTTATCTCAATGTTACATTTTTCACATATCTTGCATGTAATTATTATTGTGTATATGCTTGTGTTTTAAGTTCAAAATAATTGCCCTCAAAGAACAATAGACTGATGATTCTCTCTCCTCCTACTTTTCCTTAGATATCTTCAGTCCTTCTCTTCAATGCTTTTTAATTACAGAAATCCACTTTCTAAATATTTTTCTTAATTAAGGTTATTGTAAGATATTCATAGACCCTAGGTCTATTTCCTGAGACTAGTCTACACAGATCAAATATTAAGATACTAGAGGCCTGGTGTATGAAATTTGTGCATAGGTGGCAGGGGGTGTCCTTCAACCCAGCCCGCACCCTCTCGCAATCTGGGCCCCCTAAAGTAGGGTCCCTGGACCTGGCCAGCAATCAAGGCCTATCAGGGCTTTCCTTCCCCAGCTGCTGGCAGCTGGCTCCACCCTTGCTGCTGCCACTGTTTGCCATCTGTGTGGCACTGCCTACCCCCTCTGCAACCAGTCATCTCTCTTTGCAGACGACAGGCATGGGGTGCTATCACTTGGCCTGCCTCTGTGGGGCAATTGCTGGCCAACCCCACATACCTGCCACAGCATTGCTGGCTGGTGGCCTGGGCCTCTCTCGGTGAGGCGATCAGTCACCAGCCCCCAAGATCAATACCCCACAGAGGGAGGCCCCACACAGTGTTGTCAGCTGGGTGGCCTAGGTCTCCCTCTGTTAGATGATCATGGAGCGATGGTGGGGCCCCCCCGACCAATTGCATGGCACCCACCTTGACTGGCTTGGTGCCAATGTGTGTCATAGTGGTCGTCCAGAAGGTCATCTGGACTGTTGTTCTGCTGTACAGTTGTTCAGTCAATTTGCATATTATGCTTTTATTATTATAGATTTATCATCATATATAATATTTTATAATTATTTCAAAGTATAATATAAATTTTCTTTTGAAATTATTTGGCCTAAAGGAACCAATTGAATTCACCATTAGCTATATTTTTTGTAAATATTGTACATTCTTAGGATATCTTACAAAATGAAAAATTATCAAATCATTTTCAAATTTTATGAGAAAATTTATAAATTTTATAAATAATAAAGTAGACTTAATGGTATGTTTTATATGTTAAATTTTTATCATTTCATTATTTTGAAGTTTTGATATAATAAAAAATGTGCCTATCAAAAAGAAATCTTATTTCAGATTAATATATTTTTCAAGGATAATTTTTTAAATATATTTTATTGATTTTTTACAGAGAGGAAGGGAGAGGGATAGAGAGTTAGAAAAATCAATGAGAGAGAAACATCCATCAGCTGCCTCCTGCACACTCCCTACTGGGTATATGCTTGACCAGAATTGAACCTGGGACCCTTGAGTCCACAGGCCAATGCTCTATCCACTGAGCCAAACCAGTTAAGGCTCAAGGGTATTTTTTAAAAAAGCTGTTTAATTATAACAAGTCATATCTATAATAATAGAAGCATAATATGCAAACCAGCTGAACAGTTGAAGAGCAGAAGGACCGTCCAGACAACTTTCCAAACGAAGCCGGGCCCACAAGGCCGAGGCAACTGGGATGTGAGAGCTGAGGCCCTTGCATGAATTTCATGCAGCAGGCTTCTAGTTTTAGATATAGAGACATATGTCAACTATTCCCTTTTAACAAGTGATGAATGTTTCTTTTTAAATTAATTACGCAAAAAGCATATGTTTGTGAACAAATAAATTTCAGAATCATGTGATATGTGCAGAATTAAAATGTATTAAAATAAATATAAATTAAATATAAATGTCATAGCATTAAAGATGTCAAAACATACTTTCTTACTCTAATCTGATATTGGAATAATTCTAGTCTATGCTTTAAAAAATTAACTCACTTATTTTTACAATCTTACATAGCTTCTAACATAGGAGAGATACTATCATTCTGCTATTTGGAAATAGTGCTTCACAAATGAAGTATTGCTAGTGAATAGAATCATTATACCCACTGCCAAAAAAATAAAGCCAATACTAATATGATTGTTACAATATTTTTGCAATGTACAAAATTATTTAACAAATATTTGTTGAGTATTTACTATTGCTGAACCCCATTCTAAGCACAGGTACTTTCTGACCTAGAGAAGATTATCTAAAAATGAATTAGGAAATTAGCTTAATGTTTCCTATTAACTTATGTTTAAGTCAGTGATTTCTATGCTTTCTATTGTTAACCGACAGCCTGTTAAGGTTGTAAATTTATCTTCATCTGACAGTGAATGAACCTATTTATATAATAGTGCAAACAACTGTGGTTTGATTAAATAATGAAAGAATGAGTAAACTGGGTCATGAGTAAATTTACCTCATCTTTCTAATTGCCAAGCATCCATATTTGACAAAACGGTAAAAGCACTCAAACAATTTTTTCTAAAATGGAAAAATATATATAATTAATTTTAGAAAAACTATATAGAAGTTGGAAAAGATTTGTTTTTATGCCTTTAGTTAAGTTAATCCCCCAAGTACGTTGGAACTTCTGGGTAATATACATACGATTTATTGAGAAGGAGTGAGTTGAATTTCTTAATTATATAAATTATTTTAAAACCAGTGACATACTGGTGGCATATATTGAGGTTATAAAATTCCCAGGACTTCATTCATGTAAGTCATATCTCCTGTGTTTTGTTGACTCAAAACATAGGAAATATGACTATTCAACTCACTTTTTTTCACTGTAGTTTGGATCTTTATATTTCTGTCTGATATTGAGTATTAGTCCTAACTATCATACTTTTTTTAAAGTTTTAATTCAACTACCTCAAATTTTGTATATAAATTGACAAGGAATAAGTTATAAATAAATGATATATAAGTATACTAGAAAATTTTGACACCAATATATTAACTATTCCTTTCATTTATTTGTTAGTAGAGGCCTGGTGCACAAAATTCTTGCACTGGAAGGGGGGTGTCACTGCACCCTCTTTAGTCTGGGACCACTCAGGGGTTGTCTGACTGCTGTATATCTGGGCCTAAACCAGCAATCAAACATCCCTCTCACAATCCAGGACTGCTGGCTCCTAACTGCCTGCCTGCCTGCCTAATTGCCTTAACTGCTTCTGCCTGCCAGCCTGATCACCCCCTAATTGCTCCCCTGCTGGCCTGGTTGCCCCAAACTGCTCTCTCCTGCCATCCTTTCCTCGTCCCCAATTCCTCTCCCCTGCTGGCCTGATCTCTCCCCCAACTGCCTTCCTTTGCAAAGTGATTTGGTTCTGATTGGTCAGTTTCTATGCCAGTCAGTGTCAAACACTCTGTCTCCTAGGCAGCCATTGGCTCCTCACAGTTGACCCAGATTTGGTTCTGATTGGTCAGTTTCTATGCTAGTCAGCATCAAAAGCTCTGCCTCCCAGGCAGCCATTGGCTCCTCACAGTTAACCGATTTGGTTCTGATTGGTTGGTTTCATGCCATCAATGTCTCTGGGCCTATCAATAGGGCCTGATCAAAAAGGTGGGGCCAATCAGTAGTCCTGGTAGAGGCTTGGAGAGAAATGGAGGTGCAGATGCTGACCAGGCCTGGAAAGAAAGAGAGAGGCAAGTGCTGATCAACTTCCACAGATGCTACGGATCAGACCCAGCTTCTCTCTTCAGGCCTCTCTCCAGGCCTGGTTCGAAGCCCCCCTCAGCAGTCAGTGCTGGGTCACCATGCCTGCAGCCATAGCAGTCAGTGCTGGGTCACCACAGTAACCCAGCACTGACTGTAGGACTGACTTCCGATTGGTTTAGCCTCCCAGTCATTGTGGGTGTGACGAACTCAGGGTTTTTATATATTAAGATTGGCAAATTTAAGAAATGTCTTCATCTCTAATATACAATGCATTTCTTTTGCATCCACTATTAACCATTGAACTGTGCTTTTTTTTTTTTTTAATACCATTTAAAGTTATACATTTTAATCCTGCCCCTTGTTTAATGAGGCATACTGGATTTTCTGTTTTCTCTTTGTCTTATCTGCAATCCTTAAATCTTCAGGCTTATGACAACACAATGTCACTCATTATGTCATTCAATCTTTCATTAAACCATACATAGGAATTTTCCCTCCAATTTTATGAGCAAAGAATATTCACTATTCCTTTATTTCCTTTCTTCTCTTCTTCCATAGCAATATAATTTTTAGCTAACTGCACAAAATAAACATTACATTTCCCAGTCTCCCTTGCAGTTCAGAGTGACCATGTGACCAAGTTCTAGTTAGTGCAATATGTTAAGAGTCCCATAGCAACAATGAGAAATCTTCCATAAGAGGTAGATAGCAGAAGCTCTTTGTACCCACTTTGTCTTTTTTTCTTTTTTTTTTCCAATCTCTTGCTAAAAGTTGGATTCTACCTTAGATTGTGAGAACAGGGAGATTGTGAAACAGTGAGATTGTGAAACAGTGAGCTGAATGGAGCCTGGAAATTTCCAGATGTTTCTGTATAACAGAGTTTTCATGTCTCCAGATGTTTGTTGGAAGGAGAAATAAATATAGACAGGTTATAGCTATTCCTTTCACTTCTAAAGTCATGAGATTAAACTAGAAGAAGAAATGAAAACAACACCTGTACTCTCATGTCTTTCATTTTCCTATTCAGAATTTCATGTGACTAGACATCCCAAGTTTCTTTGGTGCTGTCATTCATCCCCACATCTGTCAGCATTCAGTGAGCTTGATGAATCTTCACTATTTCTCCTTTACATCTTGATACATATGTTAATAATACCCCAAGCAAGCCCCCTAGTAAATTGTCTCAAAGCTATGTTCAATTGCTTACTAACCAGTAAATAACCTCATTTCAGAAAGCTTTTCTGAATTTTCCTCATGGTTATATTGATATAAACCATGAGATGCCATTGTCAATCTTTCAGAAAGACCAGATTTACCATTCTTAGTTATAACATCATAACTGTTAATTTGTGAGGTAGACAATTGTTGAGATGCTTAACACTGAATATGTGTTGTCTTTTTTAACCATATCAATTTATTTTATTGGCCATATTCTTAATGACAGTTGGGATTCCCTAGCCTCTTTAGATTTATTTTTTTCTTGGCTTCCTTCCTAAATTAGTTATTTTTATCCCTTTAAAAATGCTTATCTTCTCTAATAAGCTAAAACATAGAAAAGAGTGCCTCAAGCCTTTTTACTTTCACATATAACCAAGGAAAATAGCTTATAAATTCTACATAATTGGTGGCCATTGCAGACACAAAGACAAATATGATAGATAAATCCCAGGTCACTTCAAATTGCCCTCTTGATATCTGTATGTTCTGGATTTTTTTTTTCCAGTAAGCTGTTCAGTTCCTGGAAGCATTTCTTTCAATTTTCTGGATGGTTCCCTTGTCAATGCCTCAATTCTTTGTTAATTTTCTAGAAAGTGAAGCATAATGCTGGATAAATCACTTTGATGTCAAACATAGCTTCTTCCAGCAACTATGATAGAATGCAAATACTCAACATACTTGACAGCAATGATTGAAATTATTTCTATCTCATTTACTCATTTCTCTTGCTATGTCCATTTCTCCAACTTCTAGGCCCACTGGATGTTTTGGCTAAGGCATAAGAATAAGGAGTTAGAGAAGTCAAGGATCATTTCAAATTTGACTGATTTTGAGAACGACATGCAAAAAAAGTTAGGGGGATGCTATTTTTGTTGGGTTGGAACTGATAACATGTTTGAGTTTTATAAAGACATTGAGCTAGAAGTGATGGCATTTTTCTGAATCTTGTTCCTAACTTTGGCATAAGCAAATTACTTTGCGATCTGAATCCACAATAAAGTTCTAGTTGTGCTTAATTGTTTGTTAGCAATAAAAAATCATTTTGCATGGCACAAAAAAAAAATCAGAAGATATCAGACTAATAAAAACATGGTGTTAATGTTAGAATTTCTATTTTTTTAATATTTGTTATTTACTCAGTGTCCCCAATGTGCCAATGTTAAAAGAAGAATATTCATAGGTGTTGCTCAAAGTAGCTTCACATGTGCTGTCCTATCCCTACTTCCCTCTTTAATCTGCAACCACATCCTGGAATTTCATAATTTTCCATGTTCTGATCACAATACTGAGATCTTCAAAAGGTGAAGCAAATCAGAATGTCTCAGTTAGACTATGATTACATGCAGGGCTTAAACTTGACTGGCATGAATAATATTAAAATATGTATTGAAGCAAAATTACCATTTCTATTAAATACCTTCCTCTATTGTTAAATGGAACCATTGAACACGTTCATTGTTCCATGAGAGTGAGAATTCCTTGGTGTGATGTGGATAGAAAGTTCCTCAGTTCTCTTTCCTTATCATTATATCTCATTTTTACTTTGCTTATTATTATATCTTCCTAATGCATTATAACCAGTAGCTTCTCAATCATATTGCTATTATCCACCACTTTTAAAGGAATAGCTTAGTTGTGACCAAGATCTCTGTAGTTGAGTTCAAGCAATGATGCCAGTGGTTGTAGGTGAGATTCTCAACTACTTTTATTCTGCTACTTAGTAAGATCAGAATATTTAAGTAGTTTAAGTGACACCTAATAATTTAATCTGCAAAACACTGTTTAGACATTGAACACAAAAACAAAGCAATTTTTACAGTTCTGACTCTATGAAAGGGAATTAAAATTGTTGTACTATTAAAATCAAAATGATTTGTTAGTCCAGTACTTTTAGAATGAAATAAAATAATGGTTATGTCATACATAATTTATTAGTATGAAGTATAAAATATTTTGATGATTAAACTAATTTTAATATTCCATACTGTTCAAATAGAAGACGTAGCTACCAGTATTCTGTTTCAAGATGTCAACCTAAAACATAGGCAGATGATCTTAAATGACATATGCATGTTATTCAAAATTTACTTTCTCAAAAGTTATAGTAAACAGACCCAC
Organism: Pipistrellus kuhlii; assembly: GCF_014108245.1. Classification (NCBI taxonomy): domain Eukaryota; kingdom Metazoa; phylum Chordata; class Mammalia; order Chiroptera; family Vespertilionidae; genus Pipistrellus; species Pipistrellus kuhlii. The sequence goes on from NW_023425404.1 coordinate 46,077,502, forward strand.
ACACACCAAATTATCTTAGGTTGAATTAAATTTGTGCCATCAAGAAAGCAGAGTGACTAAACATGGAAAACAAATCTCCTTGTTCGCCTTTAGGTAGCTATTCGGTGCACGTGCTGAATTTGCTGCCTGGAGGCGCTGATTCAGTGTTTGAGTTGAGCTTCACTTTGAGACTTGAGTTCACCTTCCCCACATTTCTTTATTGACTTTCACTTGGAAAGGTCACACAAAAGGCTTTGTAGAGGTAGTGACTCCAACAGGTTCCAGGTTCTCTTAGTTTTCCCCATAAACTCTAGAGTCCACTATGCTTTCTAATAAAGGGGGAATATGCAATTTGTCACATCATAACGAGATGGCTGCGCCCACAGCAAAGGTAGGGATTCTGTAACACAAGATGGCTGTGCCCACAGCCCAGACCGAGGTCCCATAATGAGTCTTGACGAGCAATCAGCAGGGACCTGAGGCTGTGTGGTGCTGGGCTGGGGAAGAGGACCTGAAGCTGCATCGCCCCCCCCCTCCCTTCCCCCCCCCTGCCCCCCGCCACCTGGTGGGTCTTGACAGGGCACCTCAGGCCATGCCCGCTGCCTTAGTGCCAGGCCCAGGGAACTCAGGCTGTGCCCCTGCCCTGGCTCCAGGCTGGGGGACCTCAGGCCACACCCTCTGCCCAGCAGAGTTTGACAGGGGATATCAGGCCGCACCCCTGGCACGGGTCCAGAGGATCTGAGGCTATACCCCCCACCTGGCGGGGTTTGATGGGGGACTTCAAGGCATTTCCCCTCCCCACCCCCCGGCCTGGGCTGGGAGGACCACATGCCATGCCCCCTGCTTTGACACCAAGCCAGGCAACCTGAGGCTGTACCCCCCACCCATCGGGGCTTGATGGGAAGTGGGGCCAGCCAGGTCTGGATCTAGCACAATGGGGGTGGGGCCGGCTGGGTCTGGATCTAGCGTGATTTTAAGGTGCACATGGGTGGGTGGGGACTTGGCTCTGGTTCTCATGGCACACCCCAGACTCTGACAGAAGGAAGATTTTTATATACATTTTACTAATTTTCTTTTATCTCTGATACTTCTATTATAGAGAAAAGGCAAATAGCAATATTAAGATATTTCTTCTAATTCCCTTTTAATATGCATAAATTTCGTGCACTGGGTCACTAGTTGTAAGATAACACAATTGATACAAATGGTTGATAATGCTAATCTTTATCTTTGGATCACTTTTTTAAAAAGCATGCCCTATGGTCCTGAGCAGGTGGCTCAGTTGGATGGAATGTCATCCCATACATGAAAATGTTGTGGGTTCAATCCCCAGGCAGGGTGTGTATTGGGAGGTAACAATTGTTTCTTTCTCACCTCTCTCTCTCTCTCTCTCTTTCTCCCCCCCCCCCTCAAATCAATAAACATATCCTTGGGTGAGGATTTTGAAGAAAAAAAAAAAGCATACCCTCTAAAGCCAGCAAGAAAGAAACACAAATAGATAAATTATTACAGAAACTCAGAAAGTGAAATTACCATCAAATCAGCATGAAACTCAAAACAGTTGCATATGATTGCACAATTGCTGGTATCAAATATAACTGAAATGTCCTGAAACAGAGAATTGATTCCACACCATCTTCATCAGTGCAGGATAAATCAATTACAGCTTTTATCAATCCTCTTTCTATTCCAAAATGATGTCTAAAACTACTTACATGATGTGTCAGGTTATGTAAAAAGAACCATGCCATTCACTTAGGGATTTATTAAGAAAATAAATAAACATTAGATAATCTTTAGAAAGTACATAACATGTGGTACAGTGATGGCAGTGTTTTCTTTTGAAAGAATGTAAGTTGCAACAGCTTATTGCAGCGGGTTAAAACCATGCCAGAATGAAAAGCAAACTATTCAGTTGTGCAACTAATAGGATGATTCCAGTGACAAATTACTGAAGAATGTCATTGGAACAATGTTGAACCATATTGCACAAAAGTAAATTGCTATATCACTTTGCTCACCTTGTCCTTCTCATTAAGGCCTTCTGGAACTCCAGGGGGCCAGCTGCTCCTGTGGGCCAGGGAAAACACACTCCCTGCACCAGCTGGGAGGAAATACTCTTTTGTTTGCTCTGTAATCACTGTAAGTTCTCAACTTTTATTCAGAAATAATTATTTGATCATGTCAAGTATTTATGTCTACTAAATACAACTTTACTATGTTCTAAAAGTGGCTCCAAAATAATCAGAATAGATGTGGATACTGTAATCCCAGAACAGAGTGTCAGAGAAAATTTTCAGAAATGGAAATAATCTCTTCTTATTCCTAAAAAGCCTCTCATTTTCTGGCTTTTCCTAAAGTCTAAAATATCTTGAATAGGAAACCAATTTTTTCTTTTTATAGGATTAGAGATAAGGTTCAAAATATAAATGCCTCTGGAGAGCAACACATACACATAAACTCAGACTATGGGAATGAGGACTATACCTTCAGTGAGAGCAGAATTGGATTTTGCTAGAAGGGAATGAGCACAGTGGCACCACGAATGAAACTGTAAGGGGAATGTGGTCATAAAAGGAAGAAGATGTGGAAACTGTCATTAACATTTTACTTTCAGCTAGCTTTAGGAGTCAAAACCTCTAGGTTCCATCTAACTCATAGAGGCACCAGCTTACAAATTACACCACACATCCACTTTGTCCCTCTACTTTAACTATTGTTATGTCCTGTGATGTATTGCTGTCTGGATATATTTAATGTAATCTTTCCTATTTATGTCCCCTTTTTTAAAAATTTATTTTTTACATTATTACAGATGTCCCCAATCCTCCCCCTTTTTGCCCATCTCCACCCAGACCCCGCCACCCCTCCCCTGGCCATCACCCATTGTTTTCTGTGTCTGTGGGTAATGCATATATGTTTCTTGGCTAATCTCTTCACCTTCTTTCCTGTTTATCTTTGTAACTTGTATTGAAATGTTCTGCCACCCAGCAATAAGACAATTCTAGATACTTCAGTTTTAGATTCTGCTGGTAATCAGCACTGAAAAAACTAAAGCAGATTTAAAGCCATTTTTGCCCTTGGTTCTCTTTGGAATTTTTAGGCACACAATTTTTGCTAGCAGTCTAAACAATGAGTTCTAATGCGGGGTAGTTATATTTTTCATATAAATGAAACTGAAATGAAAAAGAAGAAAGTAATCAAAAACATTTGGGTTTACAGAGGAAGACAATATTTAAAAGGAGATCCAGGAAACCTTTCTATATCACCAAATGTGTCTCTAGTACATCTTTTCTGTTCCATTGCCATCATGTTAGCCTAGGCCTTCATTATTTGTACCTCATCAATAATTACAGTTCCTTAACTGGATCTCTGCTTTAAGCTTCTCTCTCTTTATATTTACTCTTTTACGTATTCATGAAGGACATGCTATAAGGGTTACTTCTCCCACTCCCAATATCCCAAAACTTTCAATGGTGCACTCTATTAAAAAGCAAACCAAAATATTTTATTTGGATTGCAAAGCCTTCCAAAATCTGACTCCAGCTTTTACAATCCCCACCCCCATTGTTCCTCTAAACCACATGTGTCAAACACAAGGCCCGCTGGCCAAATCCCTCCCGCCAGGCCTTGCAATGTGGCCCGCACCGCGCTGTCATCACTGCACTCCGCTGCGTTTCCATCACAATGACAGTTTATGACTGTTCAGTAAACCATTCGGCCCGCGATTTAGGCTGGATTTTAGATTTTGGCCCCTTCTCTGATTGAGTTCGACACCCCTACTCTAAACTTACATGAACCTTTGGCCCCCAGCAAACTGTTTTGCTTATTGTCTTCCTCTCCCATACAAATTGCTGGGTACTTTTCCTGCTCTGCTCACCAGTTCCAGTAACTACATAGAATCTCTATTTCAGTTTTCCCCAAACATTGCCTCATAGACTGGTTCCATGGAATCAAGTGATGAACTCTTTCAAAACTTTCAAATGCCCCAATTCCAACTCCGCTGAAAGTCTAATTCAGTAGGTCTAAGGTGAGGCTTAGGAATCAGTATATTAACAGCTTTTACTTATTTGAGTGACACTTTTCTTTCAATGCCCAACTTAAGTTCAAGTTTCTTCACAATGTTGTACCTAGTTTTCTTCCATTAAGACCACTGCCATACTATAAATTAGCACTCACTTCAGTTTTTCTGTTGTTATTCTTAATATAGCCTATTTTTTCTCTAAATCATAAGCAATTTAGAAAGACTGTCTTATACTCCTACAAATCCCTGTTACTTAGTATAGGGGTTTATACTTGGCAGGCCCTCATTAAATGCTGAAGTAGATATAATGATACAGAAACCCCATATTAACTAGTGCCATTAAAATTAGCAAATGAAAGTAATTATTCCAATATCAAGTGTTTTAATCATATCAGAAGAACTAAGGTTAAAAGATTGATTAATCAGAATTAATTAGAATTATTTATTAAATTTCCTTCTAATTTTATTATATTGTTGGAGTTTATCTAACTCAATAAGTTGCACTAAACATTATGATTATTTAAACAATAGTTCATCTTAGATTATATTTTATAGTACCAACTCAAAAGAGTTGAGAAAATTCCAAACATTTTTCATTTACTAACCAGTTATAGATCTTTCTTTTTTGGTTTTTGTCTAAACCTCTCTTGAACTTACTTATACTTTTAGCATGCAATGCTTATATGAGTAATAACTTCCATATGTTTTGTTTATATGTAATATAGTATATCTATTTATCTGTCTTGCTCCTAGCATATTATGACTTTAAGAAGTGTATGCTAGTTCCAATATTTTATGAATTGACTAAAAAGTCTCTCATCATTATTTATATTGTTATGATTTTGCAGACATTGAATATAGTCCATCTTAATGTGGACCTTAATAAACATTTACTATTCTAGTTGATAGCTTATATTTTTTAGCCTATGTCTTACATCATTTATTTATTCATTTTATTTCCAGAATGCTCCCACTGTACTGTGTAGTCTTTATTAATACTAAGTGAAGAGAATGACATCTGTATTCAAGATGTAGATATACCATATTATTTACACAGAACTATTAGAACATGTCCTGTTTTGTATCTTAACTTTTTTCCTGATGATGCCCATTACTTTATTGGTCTTTTGGCTACAACTGCACATTAAGATAATATCTTTAGGGAAATATCCAAAGTAATTTCTTGGTGCCTTTTTTATAAGGGAGTTCTTGTTCAAAGCCCTTTATCTTATAAATATAATTTAAATTGTATTTCAAAATCTATCACATTCAAACTCATCTGCCAATTTTCTGCTGATCTATATACATATGTTCTGCCAGCATTTTGACATCATTAGCTTATCTCACCAATTTAAAGATGTTAGTATAATTTATAAACTTGGAAGTTTCATTATATTTTCTCATTACTAGAAATATGTTGACTAAGTTGGGTCATTTTATTAATCCCTGAGGAATATCACTGTTACATATTTTTAGTCAAAATATATATTAATTCAAACTATTTTTTTATTTTGAATTTGTTTCTTTTTCTTTAACCAGTGATTCTCAGGATAATTGTCTGGAAGTGGAGGTGGGGGCAGATATTGTTGGGCAAAGAACATCCTTCAGGTTTCAGAATTACTGGCACTTTTTAAAAACCACATATATTCCATGAAGATTCTGGTACTTCCCCTCTCCCCATCCTTGCAAAGTCATACCTTGCACAACCTAGCACTCAAGGGACTTACCACTGTAAGTAGCCAATGATACCAATAGATGTGTTTGAAATAAGATACCTTATTTCTTGGCCACATCAAATAATTGTCTTAATGCTTTTTCTTCATAGAGCTTTAGTAAATTGGTATAATTTTCCCCTTACAGAAACTGCTTGACCTAATTCCTCAACATCTGTTCTACAAACATCTTGAATAGTTCATAGCAACACAGTAGTGACATAGGGAAGATAAGGCAGAAGGACCTCTATGAGAAAGGCACAGAAGCATAAAACACGTGGCATTTTGAGATTAGTGCGCTGTGCTTAGAGCATATTCAAGTCAGACTACTAAGAGAAGAAACAAGAAATATAATTAGGGACCAAATTATAAAGAAGCTTATGTAGCTAGTTTAGTTTGGATTTTTATCCTGTGGGGATGGGAAGCAACTGGAAGGTTTTAAGATGCTTCTATTAACAGTGTGGGAGATGGATTGGCAAGAGGCAAGACTAGTAAAGAAATGGTAACTCTAGTCTAGACAACAGCACTGATCCAAGACAAGGATGATGGGGGTTGGGGATTGGAGATGAGTGTACTTGTTTTCTCAAATAAGTTGTATTTGTATAAATAGTTAATACAAATCCTCAATTCTATTTAAAGTAATTTAAAACACAGTCTCTAAAAATACTTCAAAGTATTACTGATACACAGAAAATCTGTTAATTCTATATCTACTAGAGCACAGTTCCAGTGTGCCAAAATTGAATTTATAAATGCCTAAGTTAGGACCTAGAAAAGAAAATGTTATTATTTATTATGATGTAAAAATTTTAAAAGTTTTTTTAAAATATATTTTTGTTGATTTCAGAGAGGAAGGGAAAGGGGGAGAGAGATAGAACATCAATGATGAGAATCACTGATCAGCTGCCTCCTGACTCCTCATGCTGGGGATTGAGCCTGCAACTCCATCATGTGCCCTGACCGGGAATGGAACTGAACTGTGAACTCCTAGTTTATAAGTCCTCACACTTAATCTCTCTCAACCACTGAGCCACATCAGTTGGGCTAAAATCAAATTTATCACTTATGAATCATCTTCCAGAATACAGTCAACCCCTTAAAAATTCCAACATCTTTACTAGACTAAACTACTTTCATATTCTGATATCTCATTTGTTTATCTTTCAAAGTTGTGTGTTAATTAAAAGCATAATAAATGAAGCAGGAGAAAGAGGGATGGAAAGCAGTCATGGAATCTGTGAGCAAAGCTACATTAATTTTTCTCTTCCTGGTGAAGCGTCACTGTGGCCTTCCTTTATGCTTTCCAATTCTGTGTCATTGAGATTGAATGGTGCACAAGGAATCAGGAGACACAAAATTAAAATAGAATGATAAGAGAGTAGTAAGCTATACTTGCCCATTCTGGAAAAAAGAATAGTGGGACTAGTTTAAAGATATTTCTGGACAAAGCCTGGATTTCTAGTCAATGTGAGGAGAGAAAGGATAGTAGAACAAACCCATATTAAGATGTCTAATCTGAAAGCAACTTAATTTAGTAGACATATATATCAGAGGCTCATGATTCATCCTTCAAAATCCTTCCTTTGGAAAGGATTTTCAGCAAGAATCACATTCATTTGTGATTAAGGCACAAAAAAGCGATAACCGTTTTTGTTTTGTTTTTTCAAAACTACATCTATTACATAAATCAGTGTACCCTAATAACCGTTTACCAGTGTACCCTAATAACCATTAGTCAGCTCTCAACGGTTTGATTTTAAATTAACTTAATACAATAATTAGCATATTGAAATTCAACTTGAATTTCTGTGATGTTGCTTATGTTTTAATCAAGTATAAAAAGTTTTCCTCAAAAATATCAGGATTGCCCTTTTTGATACCTTGAGAATGTTCATACTCAGTGTGTGCACTGTGTGGATGCATTGTGCACAACTCTTTTGCCCGTGTGTGTACAGGGATTAACCTCAGGTGACCAAGTTAAATAGGAGTGCACGGTTCTTTCACAGAGATACAAGATATTTAGTACTAATTGTGGAGAAGTATCAGAGCATGAAATAAGTTGTTTCTTAGATCAGCTAAAGTTTGCATTGAAAAATAGACATGATCTCAAGGAAACTTGACATTAGGTGGTGAAAACACAATACAATATACAGGTGATACGTTTTAGAATTATACACTTGAAACTTATATAGCCAATATTACCCCAATAAATTAAATTATTTTAAGGGGGAAAAAACTAGAAAAAAAGAAAAATAAAGATGATATCAAATATGCCATGAATTTTTAATAACTTTAATAATGATTAAGGGATATGTCTATTTAATCATTTTCAAATCTAAATAAATAAACCAAAGTTTTGACTGCATATCTTCCCTGTATCTAGTATTGTACATAGATCTGTTGTGCAGAAAATAAAGAAAATAAGTTGATAACTACCTATGAGAAACAAATTATCTTTGGGGAATAAAGAGATCTACAGTTAGCCCACATGACAGGGAAATCTAGGTGGCAAAGTAATAAGAACAAGAAGAGATCAGTGACACTAGTTCAGTCAAGGAGGGCTTCCAAAAATGGGGATGAGAAATATTTGACTCAGGAAGAAATGGACTAGAAGGAAATAGATGAAGAAAAATGGCGGAGGTGAGTGAGGAGCAGTGTGTGCAGGGTAAGGCTGGCCACCAGGTTAAACAGCATCCTCCTCTGTGGTCTACGTAGATGCTAGTTCTCAATGCTTGACTTTGAAGTAGTATAATTTAAATCAGACATTATTCATTTAAAAAAGAAAAATAAAACAAAAATATTATGGGGGGGAAAAAACATACAAACAATTCTCTTCTTTGATATTTGCTTCACACACGAAGACCACACAGGTTTGATCTCTAATATTCTCTGCTCAGGCAGAAAATCATGTTGCCAAGATAAAGATGCTGCATGGTTTTTACAAGTGCCAGAGGGGTTTCAGAATTGTTTAATCACTAATATACATGACTGATATTAAGAGCTTTTCTTTTTTAGAGTATAATGAATACAATGTGAGTGGGTTACAATATGCAAGTTTTATGACTTGGCTGTTGTTAGAACATTTTTTGGAACTCACTAATACTCCCACCTCCAATATTTGGTGATTATCCGCCTGGACCATGAAGAAATGTCAAAATATAAATAGCAAAAAGAGGAATCTGGTACTACAGATTTAGAATTTGAGCTAATGTATATGCATCCCAGACTTTTCAGTTCAGTCAGAGATTACACATGGACACACAACACACACAGGAAACAAATTATATTTCATTCTACTGAAAAATCAAGCTTCATCTTTCATAACTATGACCATATGAGTATATTTGCATGTTATTATCTGTGTGGACCAGTGATTATGTATGGTGTAAATTAAATATGCAGTTTATTAGTTTCTAGGGATACTGAGTTATATTGAGTTTTCAGACCTTTTATTTTTATTTTTTTAATATATAATTTATTGATTGTTTTACAGAGAGGAAAGGATAGAGATAGAGAGCTAGAAACATCAATGAGAGAGAAACATCGATCAGCTGCCTCCTGCACAGCCCCTACTGAGGATGTGCCAGCAACCAAGGTACATACCCTTGACTGGAATTGAACCTGGGACCCTTGAGTCCACAGGCCAACGCTCTATCCACTGAGCAAACCAGTTTCGGCAGGCCTTTTATTTTTAAACTCAGAAGTAACTTTAGTGGGTATCAGAGAAAGGAAATCTTTTTTTCTCCCTCTCTTCAGAGTCCAGAGCCTGCCTATTCCATACTTGATGTTCTGGTCCAACACTCCACATACAAGTTGCCACAGCACTAATAATAGAATGAAATCTGTTCTCAGTAGAGACAAACTAGGCTGTGGTGAGGTATCAAGTACAATGCGAAGGGAAGAAGGTGTTAGCTGTCGAAACTTCATCTACAGAGAGCGTGTGTGCTGGTGAATATGTAAAGCAACTCTCCAGAGAAAAAGGAAAAGCTCTGATTTGTAGTATTTGCCAATTTCCATGGAGTATTTGCCAATTTCCCACCCCCTGGTGGGCCCAGGCCTCCACTCAAGGCTACAAAGTTTCAATCATAGAAGATAAATAAATCCCAACAAAAATGGCAGCCACAGAGCCAGAGAGAGCAGAAGGCTTGAGTTTCCCCTGGTGATTGAGGAAGCAAAGTTTTTGCACCCCTGGCCTACTTTGGCCTCTGCTCAAGGCTACAAAGTTTCAATTATAGAAGGTAAATAAATCCCAGATACCAGGGCCTCCGAGTGGGTCGCCGGGGGTGTGGCTAGCCTGCAAACCACCACAGGCCCCTCACCCAGGCCACCCCACACCCCAAGGGAATCCCCACCTTGATCTGGGACACCCTTCAGGGCAAACCAACTGGCCCCCACTTGTGCACCAGGCCTCTATCCTATCTAATAAAAAAGTAATATGCAAATTGACCGTCATTCCAACACACAAGATGGCTGCCCCCATGTGGACACAAAATGGCCACCGCAATATAGCCATCAGGGGAGGAAAGAGGGAGGGACCAGGCCTGCAAGGGAGGGCAATTGTGGGCGATTAGGCCAGCAGGGGAGGGCACAAGCCTGCAAGGGAGGGCAGTTGGGGGGGAAAAGGCTGGCAGAGGAGAGAAGTTGGGGGTGACTGGGCCTGCAGGGAAGGGCAGTTTGGGGGGATACAGGCCTGCAGGGGAGAGCAGTTAGGGGGGAAAAGGCTAGCAAGAGAGCATTTAGGCATCAATTAGGTTGGCAGGTGTGTGGGTAGGGGGTGATCAGGCTGGTAGGCAGAAGCAGTTAGGTGCAATCAGGAAGGCAGGCTGGTGAGCACTTGGGAACCAGCAGTCCTGGATTGTGAGAGGGATATCCAACTGCCCATTTATACCCGATGCTATTGGGATGGGACCTAAATGGGCAGTGGGGCATCCCTCAAGTGGTCCCAGATTTGAGAGGGTGCAGGATAGGCTAAGGGACACCCTCCAGGCCCCATGCATAAATTTCATGCATTGGGTCTCTAGTATTAAGATAAAAATATCAGATGGAAAAGGAAACACATTTAACATGATGCTGAAATGTAGGTTTATTTTAAAAACACTTTTCATTCTTCTATCTAAAAACAAACAAACAAGCAAGAAAACTGCACTTCAAGAATATATAATAGTGAACAATCAGTTTCAGAAAATGAACTGAATAGATTTACTAAATCATAGGTGTTTGTAATTCTAAAAGGGTTTTTGAGGTCACTGCAGGCATCAAGTGGTTGTGCTATTACTCCAGAGAGCACCTGACACAGAGAGCTTACTGGGAGCCTACTCTCCATGCTGAAAGTGCCTGGCATGTACACATTTCTCCTCCAGGACCACGTACACCCAACACAGATGCATATGGACACATCCTCTCTCCAGGAAACTCATTAGATAGTCTATAATGGTTATATTTATATCACAAAGGAGAGGATATAGTCAAGTATTAAGTTTATGAGAGTAGTATTTATTTTTTTAAATGGAAAATAGTATAATCAATGGAATTATCTTATTAATATAGATATATTTTTTTCAATCAGTAATTTTTATCAAATGGTCTAATTAAAAAAAAATGGTAACTTATAATTAAAGAGTAGATGTTGGGCAGCCTAGTTTAAAAAACTGGCAAAGATACATATGCAAGAAAAAAATTTATCTGCAAGGCTTATTTTTGTTTATAAATCAAATTTATAGAATAAGTTTCTAAAAGACAAGATTTTAAGAACATCCAAAGTATCCACAACTGTAACTAATCCCATTGTCTTTATAAAACATTATCATAAAGTCGATTTTGAGTTTTGTTTTCTGATGTATTACATTTTTACTTTGCATGAAAATCAGAAAATATGGGAACATAAAGTTCACTCTGATTTCTATAAAGGAAGAGCTTGGCAGTGGTAAAAAACAAATTCTAGTCACTGCATTCTTAAAGAGTTTCTTCTAGTGAGTATTATCTTGAACTGTATGAGTCTTGAATTGGGAAAGAGGGAACAGGAAAATCTTGGATGAAAAATAATCCAAATAAAACTGAAACCTCTAAATGTTAATTAATTAGAAACACAAGTTAACTAAGCTAGAAGTGCATGTTTATGAGTTAAAATGACCTTTAAAGATGACTCATAGCCAAACGATAGCTTATTTGTGGATTATGACTCTTTAAATGTACTATTTCTTTTTGTTCTTTTTGCCCAGGAACTCAATAGTTTATGTTGCTAATTATAAATACATCAAATTATCCATCTTATTAAGTTGAAGCCCTAAGTTTTTCACAGAATTTTTACATATTTTATCTCATTTGATCTGCCAACAATTTTGCTATGAAGTTAATATTATGATGGGGGGAAAAAAATCAATCAAGAAAGTACCACTTCACCAAAGAAAAATAACATCAGTAATAGGTTTCATACATTGATGATAACATTATCATAAATATAAGATTCTCTTAATTGTTAGCTATGAACACTTTCCAAAGCATACATAATTTAATTGAGGATTACCATAATTCTTAGGTTTATTAAGTATATTATTTCACAAACTCTCATTTTAAATAATATAAAAAAGCCTTCTGTTTTGTAAATACTAAATTAATAGTGCATTGGAAATCTATTGTCATTGTACCTTGGGATCACTTCAAAAATTCTGAAGAAGATCACACCCATTTTATAAATTCATTTTCCAAGACTGCACTCTATGGTTTCTCTTGTCTTGAGAAATGGAAAAGTTTTTATTGCTCAAGGAATTTGGAAATAATTCATTCCTATAACAATTATTGCTATAGATTTTAAGAATTGATGCAGTAGTTTTAATTTACCAAATTCCACTAAGTTTCTTGATTTCTCTGTTTTAGTTAATGGTATCACAATTTTACAAATCAGCTTTTAAATTTAAATGCCTTTTTTAAAATCCTTATTTCTCATCTCCCACATCTGATTGCCACTGTCTATGATTTCCATTACAGAATAGTTTGCCCCTTTTTAAAATTTTTCTATTTCTGTTCCCAACACCATTTTACCGCATTCAGAATGTTATAGTATTAATTGGATTCTCTCTTATCCTATTCTCTTTCCACTCCAATCTATCCAAGCTTCCTGCTTTCCTAAAGAAACAACATTATTTATACACTTGTGCTGGTTCCCCACTTGTCTATGAAATGGAATGCAAAGTCCTTGCCTTGTCTTACGAAGTCCTTGCCTTCTATTTTGCACCTTGCTCTTAGGCAAAGTGACTAATTCTCAATTCTGAGGTTTCTTCCCAGTAATAAGGGACCAATTCTTAAATTTTAAAAAATTAAAGTAGCCGAAACAGGTTTGGCTCAGTGGATAGAACGTCAGCCTGCGGACTGAAAGATCCCAGGTTTGATTCCGGTCAAGGGCATGTACCTTGGTTGAGGGCACATTCCCAGTAGGGGGTGTGCAAGAGGCAGCTGATTGATGATTCTCTCTCATCAATGTTTCTAACTCTCTATTCCTCTCCCTTCCTCTCTGTAAAAAAATCAATAAAATATATTTAAAAATAAAAATAAAAAATAAAGTAGATTCAATTACATGTGTAATACATTTAACAGAGTGCCCAACACTTTGGAACAGTTACCTATCCTTTTCCAAGCATGTCACTCACACATCAACAAAGCTAAACTGCCACTGATTCTCCCAACTCGAAACCATGGTTCACACAGCCTGCACGGTGACCTCCCACCCTGTGTTCATCAGTCAAAGCCAAATCAAATGCCTGATCCTCCCTCTTTTTTGCTCTTTTCAGAAACTCCCAAAATATACCTTTCACCCTCTTAAGAAAGAGCACTCACATTATTCTGCCTTATTTTACAATAACTTGTGTAGTTACAATATCTTTCCTTTTAGAACATTAACTTCTTGAGGAGGGAGAGGCCAAAAAACATAATCCTTAAGTATCTTTTTTCATGTATAAATATATATATAGCCAACTCTTGCCCATGGTAAAAATGCTACATTTATTGAATGAATGGAAATATAATTTTTGAGAAATTTTACTTCAAATATGTTACTTTCATAGCATTACACTTTATATTAACCTTTCTTATATTAACTCTGTCAAGTAATTTTAATTTGGCAGAAATGACCTGTCATCTAAGACATTGTGCAGCTGCTTTCTCTTTCCTTGATTTCTTTCAACTTCTAAATATAACTCTCCACTTGTTGCTTCCTTCACAAAAGGTGCTATTATGAACATCAAACACATTATGGGAATTTGGGTCTCAGAATGAAAGAGAGTAAAAAATGAGAATGGAAACTTAACTCTAAAATATGCTAAATGAAATTAGCCAGTCAGAGAAGGACAAATACCATATGATCTCACTTAAATATGGAATCTAATGAACAAAATAAAATAGTGAACAAAATAGAAGTAGAGCCATGGATACATGACAGCTGTTAGAGGGGAGGGGGCAGGAGAGGAGAGGACTGGATGAAAGGAGGTGAAGGGATTAGCCAAAGAACATATATGCATAGCCCATGAACACAACAGTGTTGTGTGATGGCTAGAGGGAAAGGAAGGGGCAGAGGCTGGGTGCAAAAGGGGTAGGGGATAGGGACATCTGTAATAGTGTAAGCAGTAAAAAAAAAAAAATTATATATATATATATATATATATATATATATATATATATATATATTCTAGAATAAGAACTGAAAAAATCATCTCAGTAAAATGTGCTTAACCAAAATAGAATTCTCTAATAGAGAGTCTAGACTGAATTTAAAATTTTAGAATGTCTCTTAAGAGTGGTTATAAAAGGCAGAAACACATTGAAGCATGTAACTGCATGTTGAGCCAGTTCTTAGTTGTTTCTGTTACTGAAAGCTCTTCCAGTTTTCCTGCCATCCCCTCTTCTGGAGAAGTTTCCAACACATTTTGAGCTCTGCAGTGAAAATAGGAAGTAGCATATTTATGGGAAACAAAAGTAAGAAGAAAAGAATAAAGCAATGGTTCAAGAATAGCCAACAGTGAAAAAATTGCATATTTGAGACAAACTAAATTTTTTTTCTATGGATTATACCCAAACTAGAACAGTTTCACTAACAGCATGTTTTCTTATTTCTCCTACTTTGAACAAGAAAACAGCATGTGTATCTACTTAAAGCACCAAAAGCATTTATTGTTTTAAACACTGCCATTTAAAAATACATATGTTTAAAAATATGAGATGTTTTTGTTAAATTGTTAAATATATCTCTTAAAGGACTTGTCTACAGATTTTCTTTTTAACTAATGAGGGATCTAACCACAAATTTAATAAAAATTAAAAATTTTAAAAATGGACCTAACAATAGTTCCTCTGTGAACCCATGGAATGTCTCAGGGACTACAAGGCAATTTAGTCGACCTCATTTCTGATGAAAACATGTTCTAACCCTACTTCAATATAGCATTAACTCTTTTCTTTTGTAAAAGTGTGCCCTTTCTGTATTTTATTTTGTCTCTTATTCAAGAGATACAGAAAGGGAGACCAGCCAGTGGGAATATGCAGATGGCTATTTGAAGCATGGCAAACAGTGAGGGAGAGCTAGGAAAAAATGATCAGGGGAATAGCAAACGCTGTGGAAGCCAGGTATTGGAATTTGACCCATAAGCCCTGGAAAATAACAAATTGTGAGCATTTTAACAAGAACAATAATCAGGTATTGGTTTTAGAAAGACACACAGTGATGGTCTGAAGGGCAGATTGGAGGCTGAGAAAAATGTAAATCATTTCAAAGATTAATGCAATGACCTTGAATGGGTGTGTATGACAACAGCCTTAAGTAAATCGGGTTCAGTGGGAATGGCTTCGTAGTGGAAGGAGAGAGGAAAAAGAAAGGAATTCGCTTTCATTGATAATTGCTTGTCACATATACATTATGCAGTTTAACCTTTGTACAATCCATTTTACAAGAGAAGAAGCTGATGTTTGGGAACATTAAAATTCTCGCTCTAATTTATACATGAATTAGGGGTAATGCAGAACTTCAAATCCAGGCCTGTCTAACATATTACCGTATTTTTCGAACCATAAGACACACTTTTTTTCCCCCAGAAGTGGGGGGGAAAAGTCCCTGCATCTTATGGTCCAAATATAGCCTACACATATACTTTTAAAAAAAAGTTTATTGTACTTGCCCGGCTCTGTGTGGTCTCTGTGTGCTTGCCCGGCTCTAAAATGGTTCTAAATGCTGCTGTTTACTTTACAGGGTTGATTACATGTGTTTATGACTGTGATGTTGGGTTTTTAATGCACATAAAATATTTTAGGACACTATTTGTTTCAGAATCTTTTTTTCTTCATTTCCCTTCTCTAAAAACTGGTGCGTCTTATGGTCCGGAGCGTCTTATGGTCCGAAAAATACGGTATATCTATTATACCCCACTGCTTCTTCAGCCATATCAATTTCCTAGGGGATTTGAGGTTCCACTTTAAGAGAAGCTTAAGCAATGGTGTATCTATACCCAGTGACTGAAGATGAGAGTTTAAAGGAGCTGGAGGCATGTAGGGCTTCCAACTTGGTCAGCTGAGTGGATGGATGATGGCATAACATATAGAAGGAATACAAGAGAGCAAGTTTGGGGAGGAAGTTTAAAAGTTCATTTGGGAATATAATGAACCTGAAATGCCTAGAAATTATCAGGAAAATTATTTTGAGGCTATTAGACATATGAACCAACAACTCAAGAAAAGAAAGAGGAATGGAATCACATTCCAGAATAATCAAATATGTGGGTCATAATCAAAGTCATGGGTATGACTACAAGGACTATATGAATAGGAAAAATGCAATTATCATAATATATATAAAATGGGGACCAAACATGCAGTAACTTTTTGTAGACTCTGATGTAATACTTTAGGATGATTTTCAAAGATTATTTATAAAAAACCCACATTTCTACAATTTTAAGAAAAAAGAGAAAAACCATTATTATAATAGCATTACAATTTTTAACTAAAGCAACATTTTATAAACTGGGCCCTCTAGAAGAAAACCCAATTTAAAGTGATAAAAATATGGAGTTTGGAATATGTAAAATATTTAAAGAAATTTAGTTTTGTCATATTTTTGTCTATACCATAACAAGTAAAGCATATAACAGCCAACATTTATTGGGTGCTTAAATGTGCTATTCCCTGTGCTATGCTTCACATATATTCATTATTCTAATAACCTCATAATTCTACAAGTTAGACATGATTATTTCTGTTGCTCTAATGAAGAAACTAAACTAAGATTCAGGGAGATTAAGTAATTTGCCCAACACTAATAATTTTATATCTAATCTTGGATTTGAACACAAACCATAGTCTCTTTGTTATACTTACTAAAAGATTATATCCAGGAAAGCTTTTTTTAATGTAGTTGCTTAAATAAAAAATAACAACTTGAACTTCATAATAATTCTATGTATATTCTTCCCTAAAGTGCCAGAAAATAATATTTCAGTTTCTCTAGTAGCTCATTTTTACTTATTAATTTATTTACCAAACATCCTTCTGCACAAATAGTATAGAATAAATTTCAACCAGGGCCTATTTTAATTTTCACATACCTAAGTTAATAAGTAAATAATGTTCAAATTTCTGAGTATGGCAAGTAATAATGTAGGATTTCATACTGGCAATAAGTTTTCCAAATACTTTTTTCTCTAATTATTAAACACAGCTTCTCAAATTCTGAATCCTGGATCCTGGGCTCTTGTGTTGCAATTGGGAAAAACCACATATGAAATGAGTCATTGCCTAAGAGACTGCAAAATATGTCTTAGTTTATTCCCCTAGGCAAAGGATTTATTTAACTTCTATAGATTGATATAAAAACTTAGCAAATAGTTTTAAACAAATATGTTTATGGCATAGATTTTGATGATGGTTTCACAGATGTATGTTTATCTCCAAACTTATCAAGCTGTATATATTAGATATGTACACCATGTTGTGTATTAATCATGCCTGAATAAAGTGATTTTTTTTTATATAATGGGGAGTATCAATCCTCAAGAGATCCTTCAAAGTTAAAAAGTTAGGGAATCATATTTATGGATAATGGTTGAAGGAATTTACATTATTTAGCCTAGAAAAAAATATGCTTAAATAGAAATATAACTGTCTTTATATATTAAAATCACTGTCTTATAGAGGATGATTTATAGGTGTAGGCATAAAAACATTTACTATAGTCTTATTTTTTTTATTTATTGATTAAGGTATTACATATATGTCCTTACCCCCCACCTCATTCCCTCACTCCCCTGGTGTCTGTGTCCATTGGTTAGGCTTATATGCATGCATACAAGTCCTTTGGTTGATCTCTTCCCTTACCCCCATCCTCCCCTACCTTCTCTCGAGGTTTGATGGTCTGATCAATGCTTCTCTGTCCCTGGTTATGTTTTTGTTCATCAGTTTATTATATTTCACAAATATATTTCACATTATATTATATTTCACATTATATTTCATAAATGAGTGAGATCATGTGATATTTATCTTTCTTTGATATGGTCTTATTTTATGGTCTTAGATTATGGATAGACTGATTTCATGATGGTTATATTCCATACAGAAATAAGTAGCAATAAGTATTAGAAACTATATATGAGCCTGTGTAGATTGAAATTACTTTTAGTAGCAAGAAAACTTTGAATTGATAATACAATCAGTGATTGAGCGTAACATAGAGCCAGGAAGAAGAAACAATCTGTGCAGACTGGAAGTATCATTCACATCCCTAGTCAAATCCAGCATTTTAAATAGCCAGAAACCACTTTAAGTTGTTATGGAAACTCTAAAATTTTAGAGCTGAAAGCAATCCTAGCTGTCACCTGGTTTAATCTTCCTATAAAGAACAGAGGTTGAGAAAAATTAAATGATTTGCAAAGTTCATAATACCAACCAGAGGTAGATCAGGAACCAGAACTCTGGCCTATTGATTCCTAGTTCAAGTGTCAAGTTTGTTCATTACACTAGCTAAGTAATTATTTGAATGATATTAGAAAATGGTTTTCTCTTTGGCATATAGAATACTATTCAGGGAAATTCCTCACTTACTATAAAGCCACTTACTAAACCACCTCAATTATATGGAGTGTAAGAAGTATGCATAATGGCTTTTACAGCACGAAAATAGTAAGTCCTAAAAACTTACCTATAAAATTCATTAACCCTTACTAATATTGGGAGACTCTCAAGTCATTTATTCAGAAATTAGATCTATTCAAAGTTACCTAGTTCTGAGCCTTTATTTCTTCATTTGTAAAAGAAAAATAATAATGTGTGCTAATTCAAGTATTTTAAAGATTAGGTGTCATATGTGAATTGCTTAGCTTTGTGCCTTACACACACACACATACCACACACACACACACACAAAAGAGTTTCATAAATGTTTGCCATTATTACTACTCACCAATCATGTGCTGGAGATGAAACACAATGCAAGGGAATAAGAATGGACCTTTCTTAAAAGTTCCAGCACCTTTTCATGGCCAGCTATTACCCTGCCGAAAAAGTGAACAGTGATCCTTGCTCCCATAAGCCAGAAGTGGAAGTACCTTCTAGCCTCAAAATTGCTCATGCTACCTCTCCACAAAACAAATAGCTACTCATGGAAGAAAGGGAAGAGCCCAATTGGTGTGGCTCAGTGGTTTAATGTTGACCCATGAGCTAGGAGGTCACAGTTTGATTCCTGATCAGGGCATATGCCCCAGTTTGGGGCTCAATCCCCAGTGGGTGGGGGTGGAGGGGTGCGGGAGGCAGCCAATCATTGATTCTCTCTCATCATTGATGTTTCTATCTCTCTCTCCCTCTCCCTTCCTCTCTCTAAAATCAACAAAAACATATTTTTTAAAAAGGTGAGGAGGGAGAGAAAGGACCCTAATTCTTAAACTACCTTGTCCTCTGTTTCCTGAAGTATCTTATCAATATTTACCAATTGTCCCTCCCCTAAATACATACACATGTTCATAAACCTAAAAATACTTCATCTGCACCTGTGACCTCATGTTGCTATGGCAGTATATCCTACTAGTATATTATCTCAAAAACAAAATGTCTGCACAGCCCTAACCGGTTTAGCTCAGTGGACAGAGCATTGGCCTGTGAACTGAAGGGTCCCAGGTTTGATTCCAGTCAAAAGCATGTGCCTTGGCTGTGGGCATATCCCCAGTAGGGGATGTGCAGGAGGCAGCTAATCGATGTTTCCTTCTCATCGTTTCTAACTATCCCTCACCCTTCCTCCCTGTAAAAAGTCAATAAAATATATATTCTTTTAAATGTCTGCACAGTACATAGGCTATATGTTTATTGATTTAACCATAACTAGGGCTATAATCTTATTCTGGTAAAATTACAGCGAAATTATTTATTGGTCATGGTTTAAATAAGTTTAAGTCATAGAACAAAAACTTGTGAAAATCTAATATTTTGTACAGTTATAGCTGTATTATATTTTCCAAGAATCTTTTAAATGATTTCTAAAAGCCTTTTCCTATATTACTTTTCCAGAATATGTTGTTTTTTACATGGTTATAAAGGAGCAAATACTGCCTTAGAATGCCAGAGCAATAGATGGATTCTGATCATGGGTTTGCCACCAATGACCTTGAGCAAAACAGAGAATATTCTATCCACTGCATCTGAGTTAAATTATCATTCCTCCCTCTGACTCAGAATTTTCAATAGTCTGAATTCTTACCATTTCCTTAAAAATAGAAGCCATAGTTTTCCCTCAACACTATATTAGTGATATAGTATAGATTCTAAGTGAGGCATAGTCACTTCCCCCATCACCCTCCTGCTTATCTACATACCATAGCAGTACTGGTTTAGTGTAATCTCTGGGGTCAGACAACTCGAATCTGACCCTGGACTTGCCAACTACTGCTTCTGTTACCTATGGTACATCTGCTACAACTCCGTGTCTCTATTTCCTCATCTCTAATATAAACATAATAATACCTACATCATGACTGTTGTTTTGAGGATTAAATTAATGACTGTAGCTATGAAGCACTTAGCAGAATTCTTAGCACATAATAAAGGCTCTATAAATATTATCTCATCATTATTACTATTATTAGAACTAAATGTTTTTTATTCAATTGGTTATTCAGCCATTCAATTTTTATTTACTAAATATATATGTAATTCTTCCAATTCTTCCAAGAATATGTAGTTATAGAAAAAGTACTGCAGTTTCTTTGACTGTTGTACCCTGACAATCTATATGAGAATACAAATCAAGATATTTTATGAAATTTTATATCTTAAACCCTCAAGCTCCATTTTAATAGTTAAATACATTTTTTATTTGTCTTTTTATTCTACAGATTTTTCTAAAATTAAAAATAGGAAAACTTTTTGGAAAACACTTCCATGTTTCCAGAATTATTACAAGTAAATTATTCAAGAACTCTTTTAAGCCATAATGATTTTGATAATAGTTACAGATTAGAGTGAGTTGAATGTGGAAAGATAAGATCTTAAATCTCTACTGATTCTTAAGTCATCTGGCATCCCTGAATTCAGGCACGTGCACATACCTAACCACAACACTTAAAACAGCAATACAGGAGCCTTTCATTGTTCTATTAAAATGGGGTAAAACTGTCAAAAATCCAAGATAAATTTTTAAATCCTCACTAGAGGATATGTTTATTGATTTTTTTTTCTATTTGTCCTTATTGTTGAAAGTATTACAGATGGCCACTTTTCTCTCTTAATGAGCCCCTCCTTCAGAAAAATAATTTGATAAAATCCAACACCTGTTTTCAATATGGAAGCATTTTAATTTCTTCAATAATTCCTCCGCCTTAAATTCAAATTTCCACGAACAAATTCCTATATTTATATTTATTTATTCTTCTCCCCTAAGTAGTCAAAATGTTCTACTTATCTCTTTGTTTTCTTTGTTCTCTTTTCTATCCCTAGCATTTGGCCCAGTGCTGATAACAAATACTCAATAAATACAGGGTGTCCACCCCCCAAAAAAGTATACACACTCTGAGTAATTATTAATCCCAATGGGTTAAATCTGAAAAGAAACATCAATTGAACTATCAGAAAAAAGTGTGCCTACGTTTTGGGGGGACATTCTGGGTTTATGGAATTCATCCTTTCATTCCCTCAACAAATATTTATTGAACACCTACTATGTTCCAACCACCATTCTAAGCACTGAATATATTAACAATGAACAAAATACCTTCTCCTTCTAGTCAGGGAAAAGGTTGACACATAAGATAAATAAAAATAATATATAGTGTGTCACCGAAACCGGTTTGGTTCAGTGCATAGAGCTTCAGCCTGCGGACTGACTGAAGGGTCCTGGGTTCAATTCCAGTCAAGGGCATGTACCTTGGTTGTGGGCACATCTCCAGTGGGGGATGTGCAGGAGGCGGCTGATTGATGACTCTCTCTCATCAATGTTTCTAACTCTCTATCTCTCTATCTCTCTCCCTTCTTCTCTGTAAAGTATCAATATAATATACTTTTTAAAAAATAATAATAATATATAGTATGTTAAAGAGTGATAAATGCTAAGGGAAATAAAGAGAGGGAATAGGAAGTATGTATGTTGGGGAGAGAAATAAGGAAGGTCTCAGTAAAAAGATGAGACTTCAGTAAAGACCAGGAATAAGTAAAGAATTGAGCCACCCAAATAGCTGGGAAAGCAAACATTTCATGCAGAGAAACAGATAGTACAAATGATGCAAGAGTTTGCCTGACTTTGTCCTCAGAGCAGCAAGTAGGCCAGTGTGAATGTAGTAGCATGAGCAAGGGAGGTAGTAGCATTGAGAGCTGGTGGTGAGGGGTGCAAATCTTCTGGGGCTTTGTAGGTCGCTGTAAAAGTTTTAGATTTTATTCTGTGTAAATTGGGAAGACATTGGGAAGGTTTGAGCAGAAAGTGATGTGATCTGATTTATATTTTGAAAGACTCACTCTGATTCTGTATTAAGAGAAGACTTTTTTTTCTTTTTTTTTTCACACCCCCCCCCCAAAAAAAAAAGAGTGGACTTCTGAGTGCAAGGGTGGAAGAAGGGAGACCAGCTAGAAGGCTTTTGTAGTAACCCCAGCAACAGATGATAGTACTTGGACTAAGGAGCAGGAGTGGAGGTGGCAAGCAGTAGCGAGGTGGGGATGAGTTTTAGAGATGGTACAACAGGATTTATTAGCAAATTGAACATGGGATGTGAAAGAAAGACGTAAATCAAGGATGAATCCAGATAGTTCACTGGAAAACTGGTTGGTATTGTCATTACCATTTTCAAGGAGCATGGGGCGCAGAATTCTGAGTTCTGTTTTGGATCTGTTAAGCTTGAGATGCCCGAAAGCTATCCAGGTAGAAATGAATTTATGAATCTGTGACTTAGGGGAGAAATCTAGGCTAGAGATGTAAATTTGGTGGTCATTAGCCATGAGACTAGATGTTTATAGACAGAAAAGAGATGTATATGAAAGTATTTTATTAGTCATGTCAATCTATTATTCATGTGCACAAAAAGAGAAACATGATGAAAAAGTCTTAAATTAAAGCAAGGGTAATTTCTCTAAATATGAGCAAGTGTTCCAACTGTTAGGATGATTTAATATGGAGTGGACTGCAGGTGGTTCCATTCTTGGAGAGCTTCAAGGAATGGTTTGTCAATTACAGGTCTTGGATTTCTTAGATTACTGGTGGCTGGGGGAGACTTTCTTGTCCTATCAAGTGTAACTAAAAGAGGAAAATGAGAACCACATGAATAAAAAGCAACATATTTTATTATAATTAAATGTGCGCACATACATACATATGTATATGCTCATGTTCTTCAAGAAATTAGTACATGCTCATCAAAGAATATCTGGAACACTAAAAAATGAAAATCACTGGAACATATCACTGTTATAATCTTTTTTAATATATTTTTCCTGTTCATTCTGATAGGTTGTGATTAAAATAGGTTTTTTTTAATGTGATAAATTATTTTAATTGTTTTTTATTTACAAGCACAGGAAATTTATTGAATTGCTTTAATGAATGTTTAATATGTATTCCTCTATTGTATCTAGGAATGTCAAAGAAATGGAGAAAAGTTGCTAGAAGAGTTGGGCAGGAAGAAAGGAGAGAAAAGAAAGAGGAGGGAGAACACAGGAGGGAGGAAAACGGAGTAGGAAAGAAGAGGAGGAAGGGATGTGGAAGAAACAGAAGAGTTGTGGGAACACAATAGAGAGATGCCAGGGCGAAGTGTGAAAAGAAAAAGGTTTAGTAATTGGTAAGAGAACTCCTGAGATAATCTCCATTCATCTGGCCCTCCACCACAGCTGTAAACAGGAGAGTAATGTGTTGCTTCATATTTCAGCTCTTTGAACTTCACATAGTTTGTTAGTTACTGGTTTCAGTTCCTTATCTGCTCTTTTGCAATAAAATAATTAAGAACATTCAAATCAAAAGGGTAGCTGGAGCCGCCTGTGAGTGGGAAAGTCTTCTCTTGTTGCAGAAGCTAAAACTAGGTCCCTAAAGAACAAAAACCTGAGGGTTCTACCTGTGCCTTACTTATTGATCAATACAGGAAGCAAAAGGCAGACCAGCTGTTTATTCTATTTACTCTAGTTTTTCGTGTTTTCTCCATCATGTTGGTGATAAGTTATAATAGATGAATTAATTTGGAGGCAATAATAATGAGGACAAAGTAATTCCATAAAAATTTTTGTATGCATCAACAATTTTTCATGGACAGACTGCAAGTTTGTCCAAAATAGCTTTCTCAGAAATGAATGTGATTGTTTGAAAATCTATCAAATTTATATAAACTTATCATCATACAAAAAAAAAAGCATCTAAAGCAAATATACCACTGATGGTGGCCATTTATTTTAAACTTAACAAACAATACATCAGTGCATTTGCTTCCAAGATTTTCTTTTTTCTATAATATATTTTTATTGATTTTTTACAGGGAGGAAGGGAGAGAGATAGAGAATTAGAAACATTGATAAGAGAGAATCATCGATCAGCTGCCTCTTGCACACCCATCTACTGGGGATGTGCCCACAACCAAGGTACATGCCTTTACTGGAATCGATCCTGGGAGCTTTCAGTCTGCAGGCTGAGGCTCCATCCACTTAGCCAAACCGGTTTCGGCAAAATGTATGTGTTTTCCATCAACTTTTATATAGATCACACACAAATGCTAATATTAACCATGTACTAAATTCTTCTTTAAAAATATTAATTTCAAAGAAACAAATCTAGCTATAATATTTCAGTGTAAATAAATCAGTATGGTCCAATGGCCAGTGTATTTTAAAGACCAGGCCAAAATTTCACAGTTTTAATGCAGAGGTAGAAATTAGACCACATTTTCCAAGTACTGGTTTGTGTACATAGGAAGAATTTGCTGTCCCAAGTACAAAACAAAGACAGTAGTCAAGAAGGATTTAAATGAATGCAAAATTTACTGTAAATGTATTTTTAGGAAATGCAGTACTAACCTGTACCAGGTTATTAAGGACAACTAGGGGACGCTGAAATGCTGATCTAATCTGGAAGGTAACACAATGAAGGCCACTCAATCCCCTCCAAGGCTGTGAAATGGAGTCAAATTGGGCCAATTTACTTTACCCTTATTTTAATTTTATAACCATTTTCATATACTAATACCTTCCAATTTATGAAAAAAATATTTTAATGGTACTATTAACATAACAAAATATAGAACCTTGAATGTCTAAGGAGAGAGAAATTATTTTCTATGATATAATATCATATATTTTGTTTGAATGCACTCTAGGAAAACAGATGTCATTTGTTTCAACTTTACACTTGGGCAGTTTTACCTAATAGACAATATTTTACTTATGAACTATACTATGATTTTGGTGGGGAGGGGGGCAGTATTTAACAATAGCCATTTCTTTCATTTGCATACTTAGTACATTTTTTTTCTTATTTTAAAACTACAAGGTGTCTATAACTGCATTTATTTTTATATCTGTAAAATTGAACATGATTATGTGTTTTTACTACAATTAAAAAATTTTTTAAGTGATTAACTCTTTCTGCAGACAAATGTCAAAAATGGAGTTTAAATTCAAAAATATAGAAGGATATGAGTTTTTGAGAAGTGGTGCTTTATTCCTCCAATTTTAATCAATTATCTCAAAGAAATTCCTCCATTTCTCACAGAACTAATTATTAGTTCTCAAAGAACTAATTACTATAGTGGATAAAATTATATTTTTAAAAATTTAATGTGAATTTCCACAAACAAAATTTGTAGCCTGGAGCGGAGCCAAGCCCCTACTCACTCTGTGGCAGCAGCCATTTCTATTGGGACTCATGTACCTTCTATAATTGAAACTTTATAGCCTTGAGTGGAGGCTTAGGCTGACCAGGGCAGGTGGAAAGCTTTGCTTCTTGCATTGCCTGGGGCAACCCTAGCCTGCTCTCTCCAGCTCCCTGGCTGCTGCTATTTTTCTTGGGATTTATCTTCTATAATTGAAACTTTGTATCCTTGAGTGGAGGCCTAGGCCAGGCAGGGTGTGTGGAAAGCTTGGCTTCCTCTATTGCCAGGGAAACCCAAACCTCTCAACTGCTCTCTGTGGCTGTAGCCATCTTGGTTAGGGTTAATTTGCATACTCTCTCTGATTGGCTGGTGGGCATGGCTGATGGCCATGGCTTGAGTGGAGTGATGGTTAATTTGCATATTACTCTTTTATTAGGTAGGATATATATAGATTCCCTACGCTATATTTTACATCCGCATGACTTTTATTATTATTCAGAACAGTCCACTTAATTTCAATGGAAATTTGTACTTCGTAATTCCTTTCACCTTTTTACCCATCCCCCAACCAATCTCTAAGCAAAGCTTAAAATTACCAGGTAGTATTTTGCCAACTATTAATATGAACAAAAGGAATTTCTTAGATAACATTCTCAAGTTCTTATTCTTGTCAAAAGAAATAACATGCAGTACATGATTGTTTATAATTATTTACCATGGGCCTGGTGGCTTGTCTCCATAAGTTATTACAAAGATGAGTTTGTGAAAGCCTTATATCAGAGTAGGAAACCCCAGGCTTGCACTTCTGACCCTTAGCATGACTTTTCATTCAGTGGGTAGGGTAGTGTTATTCAGATCCCAGTCCACTTATTCAAGATGAATCTGCCATACCCCCTAACTCTGGTTACTCTGGTTATAACTCAAAATCTCTGAGGACTTCAGAACTTCCAGAGCATTGCTTTGCCTTTTATCTCTCCTGCTTTCTTGATGTATCTCCATGTTTCCTTTTCTTTAATGTTCTCTCTAACTCTTCTCCTGCTTTTGCATTTCTATATTTATTTCCTAAAATCCTGCTTCTTCCTCCCCCCCTTTTCACCCTCTTTTTGCTCCTCATCTTCTCTTTTCATTATATAAAGTTAAAATACGTTGTGAAGAATTTTGCCTGTTTACCAGCTCTGTGTTACCACCTTCCTTGCACCATATTCTCAAGCCAGGCAGGAATCACTGCATACATGCTTTTTTGCACTTTGTTTTATACTTGAAAAGCTCTTCACCCTCTGTCAAAATCCTCCAACTAATTCCTTTTTTGTGCAGATGTAATTTTTCTAGGAAACTTTCTATTCTGCCTCCTTTACTTTTTTAGGGGCACTCAGTATTCACTTTCATTCTCCTGATCTCTCCCTTTTTCATATGAAGCTTACTAGAGGCTGAGTGCACAGATTTGTGCAGTGGTAGGGGCATGCAGACTGAAGGGTCCCAGGTTCGATTCCAATCAAGGGCATGTACCTTGGTTGCAGGCACATCCCCAGTAGGGGGTGTGCAGGAGGCAGCTGATTGAGGATTCTCTCTCATTGATGTTTCTCTATCCCTCTCTCTTCCTTTCTGTAAAAAATCAATAAAATATATTTTAAAAATAAATAAAATAAAAACATTGGTATTTCTAAATATACTATAGTTTGAGATCAACCAAAGGATTTATATGCATACATATGAGCCTAACCAGTGGTCAAGGACAATAGGGGAGTGGGGGCATGAGTGTGAGAGGGTATTGGAATGGGGGGTTGAGGACAAATATGTGATACCTTAATCAATAAAGAAATTAATTTTAAAAAATTAATAAATAAATAAATAAATATACTATAGTTTTAATGTACAAGGAAATTAAAAATACCTTTATTCCAGTAAGTGAAAAATTCATTAGTTTATGTAAAATTATAATGCAGATGGGGAATACATTACATTATTATATTTTCTTAGATTTTCAGACCAGCAGTTTAAAGTGTTATTCTTCTTTACAGTTACTATATCAACTCTTCTCCAACTTAGTTCTCAGCATCTCTCTTTCCTTTATTCTTCAGCTCCCACCTGAGCTATTAGGTTAATGCTCTGCATAGAGTATTTACTAATTACCTTATTCAATGTCCTTTATAATTGCCTAACCCACTAGCATAGTTATTTATGCACTCAACAGAAAGGAAAAAGGAAAAAACAAAACAAAAAAAAACTCAGTTATAAATTGTTACTGTTTATGCCAAACAATTACAATTCAAATATGCCACCATTTTTTTTTCTTCTTTTTAAAACTAGGCGCTCTTTTGACTCTTACATGATTCCTATATCTCTACTCAGTTCTTGGCATCCATCAATTATATGCTGCCTACATCACTGAACAGGTTTGTTTAAAAAAAATGTTCGAAATGGCAGACAGGAAAGGAATGGTAGAAACTGTGTGAGGGCAACAATAGTTTCTATCTTGAACCCTACTGTATCACATCCCCAGCAACTAGCAAAGTTCCTGGCATGTATGAAGTACTTAAAAATATTTTTCAGCCCTGGCTGATTTGGCTCAGTGGATACAGCATCAGCCTGCAGACTGAAAGGTCCTGGGTTCTATTCCAGTCAAGGGTACATATCTGGGTTTCAGGCTTGATCCCCAATAGGGGGTGTGCAGGAGGCAGCCGATCAATAATTCTCTCGCATCATTGATACTTCTCTCTCTCTCTCTCTCTCTCTCTCTCTCTCTCTCTCTCTCTCTCTCTCTCTCTCTCTTTCCCTCTCCCTCTCTCTCTCTCCCCCTGTCCCTTCCTCTCTAAAATCAATAAAAATATGTTTAAAAATATTTTTCAGATGAATGAATGAATATATGAATCTGTATTTGGGTTTATACAATATTAGAAATGATCAACTATCATCTATTTGTTTATCTCTTTTTTCCTAATATGTAAACACTGGGTTTTCAGATTATAAACACTTTGAAGAAATATGCTCCCCTTTCTAATTACTATTTAACTTATAAAAAATATATCCACTTTTTAACTCTTGGTGGGGTACAAAATAGAAAATGATCCTAGTGAGAGAGTGTGTTAGAGGGAAATCAGCTAAGCATTTGCTTTTACAAACATTGCCACTAATTCATGACATGACTTTGAAAGTTATCTGACTTCTGTGTCTCGGGTCATTCAATAAGATAAGCATGTTGGCTAGATCACTTTTGGGGGTGGTGAACACAGGTGCTTTTGAAAAGCTAATGAAAACTTTGAATCCACTTCCCAATATTTTGCGTACAGTTTTTCCTTACCAGTCTCCCTGAGGGCCAAATGTGAACTGCATGTCAAGATCACTGAATGAGATTATCTCAAGGCTTCCTTCCAGCCTGCTATGTCCAGAATGGAGTTGACTTTGTCTCATATAATCCATAGTGTGCTTTCAAGAAAATAATCTAATTTCTTTCTCAGTGCTACAAAGTGGAATATTAACACACACTCGAAGCTTTCCTGTCTGAGTTTACAGCAAGAGAAGAGAGCTACATGGTTCTTAAGTAGAACTTAAGCCAAATTTGCAGCTTCCATAGGAGGATTCAAATTAAGGAGAACTTAAGCCAAATTCCGCAGGCTAATTTCACAAACATACTGCTCTGCTCCTCCTCTGTTGTTGCTCTAACTTAACTTTCATTTCAAGCTTGACTAGACATTCTTCAGATGCAGAAACCATATGTGGTAGCCAGCCTTTGGTTAGGACTCTAATGATACCTACCACTTAGTATTATAGATACTTTGGATCAATATTCTCCCCTCTCCAGTGACTATTTTACTCCCACATTTTACTAGGGTTGCTCTGTGTGACCAGTAAAATAGGCAGAAGTGACGGGGTATCATCCTGCAGGTTTCATCTTGGAGATGAACTCTTGTTCCCTCTCTGCTCCTCCGTCTCATGCTCAGTCTTTGGGAGGCCAGTTACATGTCATAAAGACACTTAGGAAACCTATGGACAGCCCCACATGGTAAAGAGGAAGTCTCTGGCCAGTAGCCTGCTAGGAACTGAGGCCTGCCAATACCGTGTGAGAGCTTGGAAGCAGATACTTTGGCCCAAGTCAGGTCTTAAGAAGACTACAGTCCTGGCTGACAGCTTGACTGACACCTTGTGAGAGTCCCTGAGCTAAAATCACTCAGCTCAGCTGCTCCCAAATTCTTGACCTAGCTACACTATGAGATAATAAATATTGTTTTAGGCTGCTAAATTTGGGGAATTTCTTATGCAGCAATAGGTAGTTAATACACATATTCTCTCTCACTACTACTACTACCACTATGAATTATTTGTAACATTTTACAATTGAAATCTATTCAAGCAATCTACTCTAACATCTTTTGTTTTATATATTTTTAAAATGAGGTCCAGAATAGTTAAGTGATTGCCAAAGTCATTCAATTAAATACTGAAAGAAAAAGCATTAAAACCTAGTCTCCTAATACTAGACGTATCATTATTTCCATGTTTCATGCAACCTCTCTCTTTCCAATCAAATCAATCTAGTTTTAAGGGGTAAATAATATGTATTAATGTTTATATTAAAAGGGCACTATTGGTATGATAAACTAAGACCAAGACATCATAAGTGAATTGTTTAAGCCTACTTTGTCTTCCTTTTCTCTTCTCCAATTGACAATTATGTCCATTCATAAACCCTTATATTATACAAAGAGTTGTTAGAGCAAGGTAAGGTAAATAAATATTAATGAACATGAGCTAATTTTGGTACTTGAGGGTAGTTCTGATTTTTTTTAAAAACTTTTGTAAGAAAATTGGTTAAATTTTTAGTAAAATAAGAGTTCAAGTTATTAGCCAGTATTAACCATCAAGTCACTTCTGTGAAAAATATAAATAACTGATTATTTTTTATTAGTTACTGCATTCTTCTTCAGTAGCTCCTATTACCTATAAAGATAAAGTACATGTTCCCTAAAATGGACTGCAGTCTCATCTCTCCCTGATTCCTCCCTTGAACTTGATACTCCTGAAACACTAATTTCCACACATACCTACTGACACACCACTCAGTTTTTCGCATGTACTATTTTCCAGGAAGAAGTGCCCTTTATTCTTACTCATTCCTCATTCCCTGTTCCCTTCTAGCTAGCCTGGCTCACTCCCACTAACACTTCAAGATGTGTATGGTTCAAATGTATAAGGACCTTCAAGAGTCTTGCTCAGTCTCTCCTGGGTTCTGTGATCAGCCCTTGATGATGGCCTCCTAACTTCTTCCTGAGCATATCTTTATCACATACCACATTCTATTAAAATTGAGTCTTTGGTGTTGGTCTTCCAAGTGGGCTGAAATTTTCCAAATAGTGGATCTTTTCCATATTTTTTCTATATGCTCAATCATTATTGCAATGCAGGAAATAGTATTCTGGTTTCTGGAAAGAGGCACTGCAACTTTCAAAATTTAAGCATTCTAAGATTTTTTTTAAGATTTTGAAAGAAACTCAAGTCAATGAGTCACAATTAATGCATATGTCTAATTCTCATAGGGAAGAAAAAAAGAGGAACAGAGATATATGATTTACCCAAATATAATGTCTTAGCTCTAACCATCATTTTTATTTCCTTTCTTTGCCTTTTTCTTTTAATTGGGCAAAGTCCTAAGGGGATTAGAAATAAATTGAGAACATAATAATCATGGACCAAAGAAAGAACCAATTTTCCAGTAAACTATTTTTTTTCCAACTATACTTCAGAAGTGCTTGTTAGAACACTCTCTGCTGTTTTTTTTATTTGTTTTTGTGTTTGTTCTGTTTGGATTTAGTGGCCTTTGGAGAGGGAAATTGGCTGTACTCCTAAAAAATTAACAGATTTATTCTCTAAAATTAAATTGAATCTATCTATATATTCTAAAATAATTGAAGACAATTAACAGAAGTATAAATGTTTTTACTAAATATCAGAAATGTGTTTAAAATACAACTAAATTAAATTTTGCGGCACCTCCAGCAATTTGCTAGCAAAATAAACTAAAAGTTCTATGCCAACTCAAAGGAAGGCAGAGGGAGATGTTGTGTACAAGGAAAGTTGGAGTAAAGTTTTTATTTAATGATAAGAAGATAATGCCAACTACTCATTAGGTCATATTACAGAGAAGAAAATGTCAGCTGTTTATAGTTCTACACATACAAATTATCCCACTACATGGTGCAAATTAATAGGTGATATTTTAATCATGCCAGTGACATGTGGTGATAACTAAAATTATGCTTTGGAGTTACACCCTCCGGGGTTCACATCCCAACTCTGACAGTTACTAGCTATAACACCTAGAGCAAGTTACTTAACTCTGTGAGCCAAAGTTGCCTCCTCTGCAAAGTGAGGATAACTCTGCAAACTTAAGTGTTCTGTGATTATTAGAAACTTGATAATATATATAAAGTGTCTATAGGGCAAAGTACATAATAACCACTTAATATGTTTACCTCTTAAAGTAGTTGTTCTTATTATCTTAAAATAATATAAATGGCCTGTGTTTTTATTCTAGAGTGAAATGTTCCTTAAAAATGCCTCACTTTGTCCTGGCTGGGGTGACTTAGTGGTTAGAGCATCAGCCCATACAACAAAGGGTAGAGGGAGGGTTCAATTCCCAGTCAAGGGCTGTACCTGGGTTGCAGGTTCTGTCCCAGGCCCCAGTCTGCTCACGTGCAGGAGGCAACCAATCAATGTGTCTCTTCCTCTCACATTGACCTCTCTCTCTCTCTTTCTTCTCTCTTCGGTTCTCTCTCTCTCTTCTCTCTCTATTTCTTCTTCTTTCTCTCTATTTCTTCTCTCTCTCTCTCTCTCTCTCTCTCTCTCTTTCTCTCTCTCTCTCTCTCCCCCCCCTTTCTCTCCTCCCTCTTCTCTCTTTTCCTTTTCCCTTTTCCTCCTTCCCTTTCTACTCCCTCCTTCCCTTCCACTCTATCTAAAAAATCAATGGAAAAAATGTCCTCAGGTGAGGATTAACAACAATAACAACAAAAATGCCTTGTTTCTTTCCCTTCCAAGTCACTTAATAACTTGTGCTAGCTTTAAGGAAACTGGGAGGTTTGAAGGAGTATTCTGAACATGAACTTCTTGCTCTTTAATGCATAACCATGTTCATCACCCAGTGAATTCATTGGGCCTACTATTCAGTGTCTACTCATTGTAAGTTAACTAACCAACAAATTTTTCCAGAAAGCCATCATTTCACACAGAAGTGTTTGATATGATCCTTTCAACTATCAGCTAACTTTGAATACCAACCTTTCTTAGTTGAAGTTAACAATGCCTAAATAAGAGGCAAACAGATCTATATATAATTTTAAATCTACAACTTGTACACTAGGCAAACTTATCAAGCCAGTCAATCTCCTAGGGGTCTTTTCTTTGGTGAAATGGACTAATGGGGATTGTAAGCTTACAGCAAAGAAGTATTTTGAGAAATAATTAAAATGGAATGAAGTTCCAATTGCACTAATTTTAATATTGGCATATGTACTAGTATTTTTAAAGAATTAAGATCTATTTAGCTTTATCTACTTATAGTTAGTTGCTCAATAAAAATGTTCCCGGTTGTACATTTTGCAGTTTTACATAGACTAAATTAGAATATTTATGACAAAAACAAACAAAACTTATTTCTACACATTAAAATAATTTTAATAATGATATTAAATAATACTTTAAAACATCATAAATTTTAAGTTCAAGTACAACTTAACAACCATGATATATAGGTAGTTTTATGCTTATCTTCTTTGGGAATGAATTATTACTCAATATCTGATCAACTTCAAGACATTTAGAAAATTAGAAGACCAAGTTTGGCCAGAATCTTTTCAAAGTGTATAGCACCTTTGTATGTCTGGTAACACCCAACTTTATTTTATAATGCATTATTTGTGCAGAAAGAGGGTTGAGCACAATTTCTCAGAAACAGAGAGACCTCAGTAGATTTATCTCAGTAGAAAAACATCTCAGCTCATTCCCTGCTTCATGACTTACAGGGAGTAAAACTATGCCAGCTGCTTGACTACTGAGTGTCCGATTAAATAGCTGAAACAGGTGATCCAGCTCTAATGATGTCTTATCTTTAAAAAAAAAAAAAAGTGGCAGACAACCTCCATACTTTGTCCTTAAAAGGCTAAACATATTCCTCAAAATCATTGTTGTCTCGCTTTTTTAGAAATCAATATGAAAGAGGGGGAAAGTCCTCCATAAGGATAATGTAGCTTTTACAATGATTATCTGTGAATAGTTGATTTAATCAGATTGTAATTATGATGAAAGATCAAAATTGTATTAAAAAGAGAAAAATAAGCAGTTATACAGAAAACAGTATTATTCCAATTTAATTTATGTTTACCATTTCAATTAAATTATGCCTTCAAAAATGTTACCTTTTAAAGGAAATAGCCATTTTTAGTAAACAGGGCAATCAGAAAAAGTCTGAAAGTTAATAAAGGTCAAGTCTTTTTCTTATATTTTTTAGTAGAAAGAAAAGAAAGTTAATCTTTGTGAGCTTAATATTGATGCCTAGAAAGATATTAAGTCACTTTCCATTTTCCAACCTTGCAATACTCTCTTATTACCAATCATCTGCACAATGTCCTCTGAAGGTAATACATTTGTTTGCTCTTTCATTCTGATCATTCTTCAGGTCATTTTTCTTCCAGAAAAGAATCCCATGCCACTCTCCTCAATTTGACTTAGGCAACCCTCTAATATGCTCTTCACTTCCCTCCTCTGACTTGTAGTTCACCCTCCACCCCCAACTACACTGCTAGTTCTCTAAAAATATGGATTATGAACTTAACTACTTATTTACTACTTACTACTGAAGTATCAGTCTGGCATAGGCAAGTATCAATGATTATTTATTGAATTAGTAAAAAAACTGAAAAAAGCAGTCACCAACCTTGCAAAGTTTTACATGATATTTTCATTATTCAAGCCAACAGGGAGAAAGCTGTCCACTGCCTACAGGTGAACTCCCTGTGATTACTGCCTCAGTATCTACCATGCTTGCCAGGCCTGTGGTCAGAAGTCCAGTTAGAGAAACCACAGGACACCAAGAGACTCTCCAAGAATCAGGCTACTGGCACTAAAACAAATTTATACTGTATTCACCAACTTGGCACTTCTCCCCAGCTCTTTCTCCCTACATATATGTCCTCTTCTCCCTTCAACACTGCTCACCAAGTCCTGGACCAATCTTATAAGTGCTAATAATAAGTAGGCAGATACCTACCTAAAATTTATAGCCCACTGCTTATTTTTTTACCAGTATAGCTCATTTAATTTTTAAAAGACTTTTCCTCTCTATTTTTAATGTAGATATTCCTTAAGTCAATGTCAACTATGAATTATATTTTTCTTTATATAGTTTTTGATATACAAGGATTAGTTGACAGTCAAATGAGAATAAGAATTGGGTGTTGAGGAGGACCATAGCTCTTCCAGGATTTGTCTTCACCACACCCTGCCAATCACTCTTCTTGTATCACCAGTGGTAACTGTACCTGTTTAGATCATTGGCCTCTACAATAAAACTTATTCACTAGTTTCTTGAAATTACCTAGAAAACACCAGGTCGTATATAGTATGTTATAGAGGCCAAGACTTCTAATGATAGAGAATAATAAAGAAGAGAGGTACACTTCCCTTTTATTTCAGCAAAGCTTTTCATTCTTGTCCACATCAAAGTTTGATAACTTAGTAATCTATTTCTTACTTGTAACTAGTTTTAGATGTGTAAAAACTTAAGGGAGAAATATATTGAATGATTGCCAATCCTTCTCTCTTAGTGCTGTTTCCTCTCCCATTGGGAGATAGAAGGAAGAATAAGACATGATACTTAATCATTCCAGGACTGGCATTCTAGTGACATGGCCAAAGGCAAGCATAAAGAACCATAAAACAAGGCAAATGTGCTGTGTATGGCTAGAAAGACAATTCTATTTACAATCTTAAGTAAGTGACCTGTTCAAATGATATTGCAATTAATTCATTAAATTTGCAATTCTTCCTCTAGGTTATGCTAAATTTCAAATTTCTAAATAGTTTTGTCCAATAAATGAAATTTGTTCTTTATTGATACAATTGAAATAACTTCAGCTTTTGCTCAAACTACTTTTTTGAAAAATAAAGCAAAGGTTTCTTGTTTTCAGATATATAAGGTAAGAAATTTTCAATCACCTTGGAATCCTAGAATCTCTCTAGGTCACCCAAATAATAGAAGAATGATTCTGTTAAGTTGCTCAGAACCCAGAAATATCTTTAAAATGGGCTTATATCTTACTGCAAATCTCTGGATGTTAGCCCAGCATCCATACCATACCCTAAATATTACCTTAATAATCCAAACCTTGGATCCTGATTTTGGCACAAATTCTTGGTTCAATGTCATTCTTAAAATACTACTCAGATCAATCTTATAGCCCTGAACTTTGTAATAAACAACTGAATGGAAGCTCGATTTTAGTTCTTAACTACACAATAAATGGATCCAGTAGCTCTCAATTTTCAATGTAATGAAATGTAAATGTTTTACCCAATCAGGGGTGAGATTGAGAGGGTTGTCTGTGCTCTGTTGTCAAATAAATTTGGAAAATCATATGTAGTCTTCTCTTAGAGTTTTGCAATTCATATTCGCATGGTATACAGTTAAAGAATTTATTTTGTGAAAAGCTTGTTCAACTTTGTTTGACTTAATATTTCTCAGTTGGTTAGCCATGGAAATTGTGCTTCAGGAAGCACCATTAATATCTGCAGGAACACTAGTGATCTGAGAAGCACAGTTTGAAATTGCTGCCTTAAGAAAGATCTGCATTGCCTAGCCAGTATGGCTCAGTGATTGAGCACTGACCCAGGGACCGAGAAATCACTGGTCAGAGCACATGCTTAGGTTGCATGCTTAGGTTGTATCCTCAGTGGGAGGCATGCAGGAAGCAGCCAATTGATGATGTTTTTGTTTCATTAATGTTTCTTTCTACCCCTCTCCCTTCCTCTTTTTCTAAAAATCAGTTTAAAATATTTGGGGGGAGGGGGAAGGTAATGAAGAAGGATCTGCATTGATTCTGAATTTCATTTCAAATCATTTTTTTTAACATTATCTACAATTATATCTAAAGTTCAAATAGACAGATAAATGGAAAGTATTATAATAGCTTTTAATAGAACCTGATAAATATGGTATTTAAGGATGTTTAGTTACACTTCATCTCTCCTGTCTTACATCATAAAAATAAACTCAGTTTCAGAATTGTCTTGATAAATATGCAAAGATTATTACAGTTTAGGGCACAAATTTAACTAGTAGATTCAAGCCTTCTATTTTTAGTAACATCTGCAATAATCTTATTATCATATCAACCCCTCTGTATACTGTTTTGTTTTTGTTTGTTTGACCTCAGAAATCCTCCCACTACTATCTTATCAATCTACTGAATTCCATTGCCCTTAAGTTTAAGTACATCAAAAAGTTAGTAGAGCTACATTTTGGGAAAATCCTTTGTACTTAAATTCTCTAAATTTAAAATGCAAAATCCATTAATCTTTATATAAAGATCCTTTTCCTCTCCTCTCTCGCCTTTTTCACTCCTGTTCACAAACAGATATTTTATTCCTATTTATTCTTAGCAGAACATTTGCTAATGGCTCTGTCCGGGACTCATGCTCACCTCAGTAGAAGTGATTATATTTCTCTGCAGGGAAGCTGATGGAAGCAAGTGGAGAGAATCCTCCAGACCCTGTTCTTCCCCAATATACCACTTATAGGCTGAATCTAAAATAGTCAAACTCAGGTTGCTAAAGGATGCCCAGGACCAAACCAGAGATGGGCGGACCTGCATTACCACCATTTGTCCACCAACCAGATCTGAAATATCAAGGCTGGCATGTACACATAAAGAACTATCTGGCATTGAAATTGGGACGCAAAAGAACTGTTGGCCCAGAAAGGAACTCACTACAGACTGATTCATTTTCCTCTCAGCATAACCATTATGGCTTGTTGCAGTTTAGGTTCTTACAAGGGTATTTCTTGGATCACATGATCTCACACATCTAGAGGGAATAATGAACAACACAAACAGACCCAGAGAAAGAGAACCAGCGATCAGACTCTCAAACCTCAGAGGGAAAGTAAGGGAGGATGGGGGTAAGGGGAAGAGATCAACCAAAGGACTTGTGTGCATACATATGGGCCTAGCCAGTGGCCATGGACAACGGGGGGGGGGGGGGGGGGGGAGGCATATCTAGGGAGGGGTTTGGGATGGGAATGGGGGAATAAGGACAATTATATGAGACCATAATCAATAAAAATTAATTAATTAATTAATTAATTAAATAAAATAGTCAAACTCAGAAGCAGAGAGTGGAATGGTGGTTGTTAGGGCCTGGGGAGCAGAAACAGTGAGGTATTGTCAAAGGGTATCAAGTTTCAGTTACAAGATATGAACAGGTTCAAGAGATCTGTACAGTGTAGTGCCTATAATTTACATTATTGTACTGTATACATAAATATTTGCTAAGAGAATAAATCTTATGTTAAGTATTCTGACACAAAAATTATTATTATTATAAATAAAAGGAATAGGAGGAAACTTTTGGAAGTGGTATTTATGTTTATAACATAAATTGTGCTATTGATTTTGCTGATGTATGTTCATATTCATATCCAAATTCACCAAGTTGTATACATTGAATAAGTACAGCTTTTTGTATGTCAGTCATACCTCAATAAATTCTGTGTTAGTTTTTTCATGAAAGATTGGGTATGGTTTAGAAAAGGCAAGCATTCATATAAAACACTATTTCATTTAAGGAGGTTTTTTGCTTATTACTTAGCCATACATAATTCCTGCCTTTTCTTTTACATGCCATGTGTGAAATTATTTCATAGTGATGTAAAAGAAGTTACTGTGCTACCCAAAATTATTTGATGCAGAGGAAGAAGGCTAGGATCCTTCCAAAAATGAAAGCATTGCCTTAATCCCATCCTTACAAAGGGAACAAACCTCTAGCTCCCTATCCTTTTCACTAACCTGGATGGACCCTCTAGGCTTGTAGTTTCTTTCCCCCTGGGTTTTCTAGACTGGAAGTTGGCTTTTTCAATCACTGCCTTGAACTCTGAGGGCTGGCCAAAGGAAGCGACACCTTAATTTGGGGGCACTAGGGTTTCTAGTCATAAGTGGCTCATTTAAATGCCAGGTGAGCTGGCACTGATGCCTATACACCTGTATGGCAGATGCTCTTCTGCAGCACCGCTTTGAAGGTGTCAGAGAGAATTGGACCTGCCTTGTCATCATGTGACTGAGGCTCAAGACCTGCTACCTCTGCAGCCAACTCACTCCCCAAAGAAAGCTTTTTACATAGCAGCTTTAGAGCTGTCATCATGTGCACTTCCAGGCCAGTCCTCCAGATGCTGGAACCCCTGAGATTTGTCAGAGTTCAACTGGGCCCAGGAGAGCGTCCTTAACAAACCACACCATTCAGATATTCGTTCCTGATAAATCCATTTCAAAATCCTGCAGGATAAGTTACCTCTGGATTCCTCTAGGGTTCAAAAATATTCTTGGGATACCTGTGGGGATTCAGGCTGAATTAGAACCTTTAGTTTCATTAGTTAGTGGTTTTCAACCTTTCCTGCACAGTAAAATCACCAGAGAGCTTTAACAAACATTCATACCTCAGTCCCCCCCACCTTCTTCAGGTTCTGACTTAACTGAGCTGTGTGTGGTTCCCCAGTGATCTAATGTGATCCTGCAGCCCAGTCTTTCTCAGCTTTGGCAACATGTCAGAATTATCTGGGGAGCAAAATCCCCGATGCCCAGGCTGCGCCCCCAACCAACTTAATGAAAATCTTTGTGGGTAGGACCTGACATAAGTATTGTTTTAAAGTTCCCCGACTGATTACAATATTTAGCCAAGTCTGAGAAATCTAGAAAAGGAAACCCATATGTCAAAAAGCTGGCTTCTTGCATTCTCTCCAGTTTACTTTTATCTCTGATTGCTCAGAAACTATAGGCTGAAGAGTTGTGACACAGCTGAGTAACGAGGGAAAACACATATTCAGATGCTCTGGGTTGACATAGAATGAAACTGATAGATGAGACTTTACAAAATAAATAAGAGATGTACCTATGGCAATAAATTATTAGGACTTCATGAGTGCCACTTGCATTAGCCCACAAAAGAGGGAGCCTATACGATGAAAAACAATCTTGAATATTAGACTTTCCAAAAATAGCTCATATTTTCAAATCTGTTCCACAGAATGTTATCCATCTCCGAAACCTTAGAGCCTTGACAATTTACTTAAGGGACTATAGGTCATCAGTTCTACAGGATTCCATTTTGTCAGTAATTCTAGGATGTTGGTTCAACCCCATGGCTATGTTCCTCATTATCTATTTTTTAAAGGTGGAGTTGTCCCAGTTTTCTTATTTTTTTACTTTGACCATGTGAAGTATTGTTCTTCGAGTTAACTTGCTCAGAACTGTTTGGAGCACAAGCAAGTTCGCCATATTTAGAGGTGATGTGTATGTTTGGTAGCTACTAGCAGAGATTATTGCTGATTAGGAGCTTATCCAAGGAATTGTTGACAATTGAGTCGCTGAAGGTTTTGTAGCCAAAGTCAAATCCAACAGCACTGTGTTTATTTGCTTTTTGCCAATTGTTAGGCCATATCCCGTTACAGTCTAACAATCCAAAAGAGAGTATTGCCAAATCATTGGCCAGTTTTCAGTGGCTAACCCTTTTCTTGCTATGAAACTTAACTATAACCAGTAAGGCATACTTCTTTTGGATCGGCGCTGTGTGA
This sequence comes from Pipistrellus kuhlii, assembly GCF_014108245.1. NCBI lineage: Eukaryota > Metazoa > Chordata > Mammalia > Chiroptera > Vespertilionidae > Pipistrellus > Pipistrellus kuhlii. Next base: position 46,118,341 of record NW_023425404.1, read on the forward strand.
CAATTCAGGATTTTTCTTTTCTTAAAAGGAATGGGCGATATTGACCATTGCTGGGAAAGACAAAGCTTTTAAGTAATTGGATGCCAAAAGGAAGGAGACCATCCTGAGAGACTGAGCTCTGTTCCACATCTGTCCTTCAGGGCGGTGTCGGTTCCCAGTGCACTGCTGCTGTCTCTCATTCGGCACCTCAATTCCCAACTTAAACAGCCGTGTTATTTCTGTCAGGTGTGGAGTGATTGCTTCTGTCTGCTGATGGGTTGCCTGGTCCAACAATTGTCTAAATTCACCCTCTGGCCTGTCTCCCAGGGAGAGTTCTGACAAGAGCAGTGGAAGCATTGACCATCCATGGCAGTCCCTATATGATGATATTAATGTTTCCCTGCATACAACAGCATATGTATTTTATTTGTGAGGGGTATTTTATGCTTTTATTACCCTTTTATTAGTTCAGGTTAAGTTCTAGTTTCATCACCTGAAAGCCTACTGTTAGGATAAATGTGGAGCCACCAGAGAAAGCAAGTGGGGAGGAGAGGCTTCTTGTCTCCTGGGTGATGATGGTATGCAGTCTCAGGACCAGGCCTCCAGCAAAAACTCAAAATGTGGTCCAGCATCTCTTGGCCTTTCATGGGTTCCTACATTTACATAGTTGGGTCTTGCTTCTATGTCTACTAATGCATCTTATTTCTATTGGGTTCCTTGGTATGCTTTTTCTGCTATTTCATCCTAATATAAATGTAAAATATTTCACAGGTCATCACTACAGTAAGATAAGACTGAAATGAGATCTTCACAACCCAGGGTAGCTTACATAACTTTTTAAATTACCTAAAGATATGAGACATGAGCTATCTTATCCTGCTCCCTACCATTCTCCCTTCTCTTCCTTCTGGCTCTCCATCCACCTACACCAGCCCAACACCTTCTGAAAGCAGAAATATACACCCAGATTTTCCACCTCCTCTACTCACTGCAGTCCATTATCTCAGCAATATCTTATAAACTATATTCTTGTGAGAAGCTATGCTTAATGCTGATGAAGTAAGCAATCCTTCAAGACCCATTAATATCCTGAGGTCACTTCATTTCTTTTTTCTTGCTTTCTTACTGCAGAATTAGTGTTAGAGGAGAAATGGCTTATGAGTGGCTTTATGGTTACTCAAGGTATATGCTAAATTGTATTTCAAACTACAAAATAACTTTAGCATTTTGTGTATATTTACAAGTGCCTATGTTTCATGGTTTTAAGAAATTTTAACACAAATAAAACTTACATATGTGAATGCATTCCAAATGTAGATATTTTTATCCCAAATAATTATACATATTATTGACTTTTACTGTATTTCATATCTAATTTTTCACTTTTTTGTTATTTGACAAAAGGAGTTAATCAGCATATAGAAGAATTCCACAGGAATTAAGTTTAATACACTTATAGCTACAATTTTCAATTAGTTGTGACAGCTCATCCATACCATTGAATTAATATCACTTTCATCTCATTCAGTGTGTGTGATAATTATGAGTACTTAGATTTTCCACATTTATGTTATATAATTTCTGTGGTTTAAAATAAAATAGACTGCAAACTAGAAGATATATTGGAGATCATCTGTACATATCCCACATCTTACAGATGAAAAATTGAGAATTGGAAAAAGTAAGAAATTGTTCCAAAGTCATTAACAAACAGGGGGTGGACCCAAGTGTTATAACTTCACCTAGTTTTCACTATCAGGTTCTGTTATACATTATAAATCTTAACTTATAAATGAATTTATTATAAGCCAAATTCTGTTGCTCACATAAAAGTGGCCAACCACAAATAGTTATAACTTTCCTCCAAATAGTTATTTCCTTAGCTAACCATCAGTATAATCAGAACAGTATTCTAAGGATAACATGATAACTTCATTAATAACAGTAATTATAAAACCACAACTGTTAACAATCCATTAAAATGGCCTTAACATTCTATATCAATTATAGTTAAATTAGCTAAGAAGCCAGAAAGCCATTCATTAAATAAACAACAAAAGTTTTAAATATTTACTAGGCCAGCCTGGCACTGTCCTAGACAAATGTTTACACCACCATCACCATGCATTCTTTTTCAATTGACTTTAACACATATTATAAGATGATATAATAATAACATTGTTCAAGTGCTAGTAAAACAAACAAAATTTATTTTCACTCAGGGATTTTTAAATTCTAATATATATGTTGAGGTATATATTCCATTAAATTTAATGCTATGATAAATCCAACTTTGATATTTCAACATGAAAATAATAACTAATTCTTGAGGAAAATTAAGGCTTATTAGTTGAAAATCATGGAGTTAACATCTTTCCAACACACTTATATTTCTTCCTTCACATTTACCTTTCTCTTAAGATAACATAAGAACTATGGCAGAGAAGATTTATATAAATAAAATGTTAGGAGGAACCTATTCTTCTACCTAGGTAAATAATTAAACATTAGACATGCAAGCTCATTATGACATGAACAAATAAGGATACCACAGATTTCCTTCTGTTTTATAACAATTCACAATTGCACAAGTTACTGAATGCATTTTTGAACAGAGATTATTTTGCATCACAGAAATATTCTTTCAAAGAAAAGAAATTATTTTTAAAAATAAATTATCTGTTCCTCAAACTATTAAGTGGTTTATGGTTACTATTTACTCTAGTAGTGTTCATAATGAGTTTTGCTAGCAGATACATCACATTTCAATTGAATAATACAATTTATATTTTGCTTAACTTATAAGCATTTTGAACTTAGGACATGAAGAATATATTTTCAAATTAGCTTGTGTTATCAGTTCAACTATATTAGAAAATATATCCTGTCCTGGGAGGTTTTTAGGAACATAGTTCAACTATCCAAATTTAGAGAAATTAAAAGATGAGGTTTAAATTTTTTTTTCCAAAAAGGAAAAAGAAAACATAAAGCACGTCACTTGAAAATTGACCCTTTCCAAGACTGTATGGTTCATGAGTAGTGCTATAAATAAAAGACATTACTTACTGTAATTGTTCCTCATCTCTTGGGTCCCTTTGACTTTGCCTCGTTTATCAATTCTCAGATACCACTGTGTTCGACAGAAGAGTCTTCTCACTCTTATATCCCCTCCCTCCATGTAATCATAACTTCTTGTATGTCGCTCAGGGCTGGAACAGTTCACATTTGCAGCCATTTGCTCTGGAGTCATGTCATTGCAAGCTAAAGATATAGTGCCCACTAGACAGATAATGTGGAAGCAGGAACTGTAGAGCAAAGTTGGCAGGATCCATGTCAGTATCCATTTGCGCATTATAGTGTAGTGCTCCGGGTGTTCATGAATAACATAATGAAAATTAAATCTTGAGTTGATTGTTGCTCCTAGGTCATTGACCTCTTCCTAGCTGTGAACTGTAGATTGATTTAAGAAAGAGTAGTTGCTCTTTCCAGTTTGTTAGCCTTATTCTTTTATTTCCTGATAACAATACAGGATTCCTCCGTTACTCTGCAGGTATATCCTTATAAAAAAAACAACAACAAAACAAACAGGTTGCAGGAAGCTCAGTTGCTGCGATGCTGTTTGCTACTTGATTTCTGTTTGCAATGAGAGATTAAGAATAGGGACAGGAGGAGAAAGGAAGATGAAAAATTGTACACCTAGCTTCCAGTGGGTAAATAATATTATAACATACAGTGCAGTGTATACCGTGGAGGTACATTTAAAATAGCCTTCATGGGATGTCAACATCTTTACCATTCTGTATGTACATTTATAAAAGTTATGCACTGATAGAGATAAAGTAAAATATGATTGTACCAATCAGTCCTGTTTTATTTTATAAGAAACATCATTTTATTAGAGCTATTGATTTAAATTCAGCCCTAAGAGTACTCTTAACAAAGTAAAAAATGCTTTCCCTAGATTTCTTTGTTTTATGCTTTTATGTCTTGGTTAATCAGTTGTTTTCTCCTGAACTGCCCGCACTTCTCAAGTTAAATGTCAGAACTGCTCTGGAGAGCTTCAACCTTCTCTTTCTGTAAGCTCTACAGTGAAATTACTATAGATAATTATATGGCTCGAAAATCTGGTAACTTTACTTTCTTCCTCAGTACCAAAACCAGAGAAAGAGATAAACTACTAGAAAACATTCAGCATTATTTTTAAAGACAAATAACAGTAACTTACTTGTTCTGTTGATAACAGCTGGATACACAAGAATTCCATGTCTGTTGTCTGCCTTCTGCAACTTGAGCCTCTCTACTGTAGCTACAAACTACTTCTCAGCTGAGAAATTCTCCAGCAGAATCATAATTGTTTCCATAAATCAACAGGCAAGAGGATTTTCTCTGTGTGTGTGAGTGCGTGTGTGCTTGTGTGTATGTGTGTGTGGAGCCTTTTATTCAGGGCTTTTCGATAAATACCTTTGCTGACCTCATTGGAAGCAATTAAAACTTAACCAGTGAGCTGTTAGTTGAATACAACAGCGAGAATAAAGGAGACTTGCATAATATTCATTCAATGGTCATGAGAGGGAGCTATGAACATGGTTTATGCTTAAATCTACAAGTGGGTATCTCCTTAGTAGAAACAGCTTTCTGAGTCTGAAGCAGTTAGAAGGGAAAAGGGAAGTTTTTGGACCATCTTTACAACATAGCAGTTGCGTATAAGTTGAAAAACATTCTTTTGAACATATGTATAAGGGACTTTTTTAATAGTTAGAAAATTTTTTCCATAGCTTTATGATACATGTGTTTCTATTACTCTCTGGTACTCAAATGTTAGAATAAAACTACTAATCCGCATTTACTCACATCTTAGTGTCCTAAAGCACAATATGGTAGAGACAAGGGTATATCCCTTCATATAGAAATATTTCACCATTGAATATGCATATAATTTATTTGTATGTCTTATATTTCTAGACTGAAAATGAGAAAACCTGGGTTCTTATTTGAGTTGGGCCTCTAATTAAAAATATGACCTTAGCCGGGACCGGTTTGGCTCAGTGGATAGAGCGTCGGCCTGCGGACTGAAAGGTCCCGGGTTCGATTCTGGTTGAGGGCATGTACTTTGGTTGCGGGCACATCCCCAGTAGGGGGTGTGCAGGAGGCAGCTGATCGATGATTTTCTCTCATCGATATTTCTAACTCTCTATCCCTCTCTTCTCCTCTCTGTAAAAAAATCAATAAAATATATATTTAAAAAAAAATATGACCTTGGACAAGTCACTTAATGTTCCTGAGTCTCAGCTGCTACATTTGTAAAATTAGTTTAAGTGATTATATGGTGACTTGTAGTTTTAAACTTCTGTGACTTATAACTTTAACTACTGTATAAAGAAAAGGATACACAATTTTTTATTATTTTTTTAAATTAAAAATAAAGAAAATGGTTTTACATTGGTTATCAGTATTTGACTCTTGCCTCATAAGACCATTATCACAGTAAATAAATATTAATTTATAGATGGAATTGTAAGAGTTACAGCTAATGTAAATAAGACAGCTATTTTACTTTCCAGCATGAAGTGTTCTCCCCTTTACTTCCTGTTCTAGTGTATATATATAATTCTTTTCTGGTGTTTTATTAGATATTTGTTACAGAATAATTGCCTTGTAAATCAATATTTAAGAATGTATATTAAAATTCTCTTTCCATTTTAATACCCCCAAAATGTGTGGGGACACACACACACACACACACTCACACTGCATTTGAAATGTACTACTTTACCACCAGGTGGTGCATGTAGACCAAATAGGATAAGGAAACTAAGTCTTTTCATTTGGATTATGTGATTTCCCTTTGTGTGTATGCTTTTAGGGAACAGAATCAAGGGCTCAGAATAGTTTAAATATACCCAGGTCCTACTGTAGAAGCACCAGATATTGAAATTAAGTGTATCAGGGCAGAGGAGTTTGGGCCCTTCTATAGTTGAAAGCTAGATTGCTGCAAAAATATCCTATCATGTATTTCTCTAAAAGAAAAAGAGAAGGAAAGAAAGTATGATGCTACTGTGTTCTGAAGCATACCCCCATTAGTTTTGTAGACAACAATAATGAGCAGGATTAGGACCTGGATATTCCCTCTAAAGAAATGAAAATTATTGTCAGTTCACATGTAAAGTACTCAAGAGCTACTAAATCAGTCCCACAGTGACCCTACAGATTTAAATTACAAAACCAACAGATTAGAAGTCAAATTTTTCTAATTAAACACTTAAGACTTAAATAAAAGAAATGGATAGTATATTGGTAGAGAGTGCTTGGTTCCTTCTGAAAGTATGCTATAGGGTTAATTATAAATTTGGAAGCAAAATAAGTATGAGATTGTTATCTACACATTTTAAGTTCATTAGATGCCATTATACTCTGTGGTTTGAAAATTTAATTCCAGTAATATTAATTAAGGAATTAATCTCAACGAGGGAACTATATTTAAATCATTTGATTATCAATTTCCTTAATGGAGATCAATTAATTCAAGATGGCCCACAATCTGCTTCACTGGTATCAAGTCTGTAATGAATAACCTCATCCATGTCCTTATTATTCTTATACTTCAAGAGGGATTCTCCAGAAACCAAGAGTAACGTATGTTATGTGTAGATGGGTTAACCCTCTGTGTCTTTTTAAAATACTTAGTAGTAATAATGTTGACAAATATTTATTGCTTTTATTTTAATGTATACATAATGATAGGCTAAACACAGAAATATTTTGAAGTAATGTCTCTTTTGTTGTTTCCAGATTGAGTTAACTTCATTTTTAATTGGAAAGACTTCTTTAAATTTGCAAAACAAAGGATTCTTGCACCTCGTCTTAAAAAATGACTTTAAAAGTAAATATGCTTAAAAATTAAACATAAAAATAACCTTAGAAAGTAAAGATTATCACCTAGGTTTCTTCAAAAGGAAACAGTGCCTAGGATTCATCTAGTTTGATTTGGGGGTATGACATATAAAAAAGAGTATGAGAATCTAATTCAGTGACTGTAATGAAAATATAAGCAATTGTTAAAGTAATAACCAACCACCTAGTTTTGCTTAAGCAACCTTCATTATATCCATCTTGAAGAGGGGTATAATTAATTCCTATTAATATATTTCATGAAGAGATAAATCATATAAAATTGCTTTTGTTTAATTAATTTTGCATTTCAACAATGAATTTAAAATGTATGCCACATGCATAGTGATGTGTAATATAATTAATACACAAGCACATCATTAAATATTTTCATTACTTTTATTCTTATATCCTATCCTATTCTTCATCCTCCTACTTCCCATCCTTTCCCCAAAATGTAGGTAATCACTTTTATTAGTTTCTTGAATATCTTTCCAGAGTTTCCAATGCATATATAGATAAATTAAACACATGTATATCTATATATTACTTTGCCTTTTCTCTTTGTATACAAAAGGCAACATACCATACACACTGTTCTGCATTTTCTTTTTTCTTTTTCTTTTTTTTTTTTTTACTAAGTAAAATCAGAAAATCTTTTTATCTCGGTATTTAGGAAATTTCTTCACTTCTTAACAGCTGCATAGTACTTCATCGAATGGGTATATATCATGGTATGTTTTACTAGTCTACAACTGATAAACATTTCATCTTTCCAATCTTTCTCTATTACAAAAAAAAAAATGCTGCAAAGAAAAGAATTATAAATGTGTAATTTTATGACTCTGCAAATGTATCTGTGGGATCCATTTCTGGAATTTCCTTGGGTCAGATGGTATTTAAATATTGCCAATTTACCCTCCAGGAAGTTGTACTCATTTTACAATCGCACTAATCCAACAGATTAAATGTTATTTTATTATAGTTATCTGTTGCAAATCTCATCTTAGGAGAGAAAATGACCATCATGGACAAGTAGTATAAAGGAAAGGTATGAGTGTCTACAATAGGTGGCAGTGGAAATACGTTTTCTACAGTAACATCAGGAGAGCTGCAATTTGATGGGTGACTTAGAGTTTACCAAATGAGGAGATGTTGAAAGTGAGCATGTCTTTTTCAACAACGAAGCGCCTGTGTGGCTTTAGTAGAGAGAATGAGAGTGACTGTGATGCGTGATGAGGCCGGAGAGGCAGGCAGTGTGTGATGGCCTGGGTCAAGGAGTTTGATTTGTGTCCTATCAGCAGTAGGAAGCCTCTGCAGTGTGTTAAAAGAGTGACATGAGCAGAATTGCACTTCTTGCTTCTATTGTGGCACAAACTTATTTAATTCCTATTAACAGAATAAGCTTAGGAAATATTAAATTGTGCTCATTTATGCTATTCATTCTGTTCTTCACATTTTCAAAAAGATAGCCAACCTTTGTGTTTGCAAAGGAAAAATGGGGGAGAAAAAAGCCATATCTACTCCCTGATTTAGTTTATGTACAGCGTAAATCTGTTTCAAAGGGTTTTACTGAGTCCTCTGAAAAGAAGGGAAGTATAAAAGTGCCTTTGATAGGCAGCTGAGGGAAGGTAGAGTTCATAGGGACAAGGAAACTTAGAGAAAAAAGAGTCTACTTGGGGAGTCAAGCTCCTATAGTGCTGGTTATGCTGCAGCACACAGCAGAAGCAGAAAAGCTCTAGTAAGGACTGTCTCATGTCTCAAAAAAGATGGGCCCATAATCAACTCTCATGAAGATTTCCATGTTTCAAACAAAATAGGGAAGCAGCAGGGAGCCCAGGTCCAGAGGAACTGCGTGAGCAGAGTCAGTGAACACGCCCAGAAGTAACAGATGTAGACAAATGGCTCAACAACCAGAGGCCCTTGCCTTGGCCCTAAATCAAACCCTTGAACCTTGGCCCATCTTGAAGCAGGACAGGGAAACCCAAGAATAATTGAGGTGAAGTTTTTCACAACTGGAGGTGGGAAGGGGGTGTGTGAAATACTCAAAGTTGAAGCTAGATTGATTTACTAGTATAAACATAGATTTATATGTAATTTCTTACATATTTGAGAGTGTGGTCCAAGGTTTATATCCACTACATTCCCACAGCTGTCTTCACACTACAGATTTATCTTCATCCCTTCTGTCAATTTCTTTCCATGAAGTTAGCCTCAACTTTGGATCATTTCATACAACCAATAGTACTTACTGCCTTGATTCATTCACTAAACAGATATTCATCAAATAACTACTTGGTGCCATATGTCATCCTCAACTTTTTGAAATATAATGGTGAATATTCTGGAAGTAATCTCTATTCTTACAGAGTATGCATTTCTAACAACACATAGATCTGTGATGTAAATAGGGAGTTGGGGTAGGGTGGAGATATTAGCATACAAAGAAGGTGTTCAAGGGGATACGAGATAGAAAGATAAATGGGTAGAGGCACCTACTTTAAATAAGGAATGGCTTGGTATCTTTCAAGAACTGAAAGAAGACCAATGTGAATAAAGTACATGAGCAATGGGGGGAATAGTGAGAGATAAAGGCAACTGAAAAAACAGGCAGGGACCAGGTCATCAAGAATTTTGAAGGTCATGGCAACAGGAGTTTGGATTTATTCTAAGTGGAATAGGAAGTTGGAGTTCAGGCAAATCTACTCCAAATCTGATAGACCTGGTCAAAGACAGAAGTTTAAACTCTGAAGTAAAATTCCAAAAGTAGTTGAGCAAGCCTGTGGTCCCTATAAATCCTCAGTTATATAAACTTTGTGCTTACTCTTGGCATTATGCCCTAACATTTTAAAACTAACTGTATATAAGATACGAAGTCTGAGTCATATGCTCAAAATTGTGGTGTGCCAGTGACTCAACTATATAAATATCTCAGTTTACAAATGTAATTTACTATTTGTGTCTCTGAGTCACTAAAATTTTCTTTCATTTAATTTTAAATTTATAAAAAGTTCTCTGAAATGCTAATCTAAAATTAAAGTTCTTCAAGTTATATTATTAATTTAGTGAATTACTGAGCAACTTTAGACTGCAGCAAGATGTCATCAGAGTATTTTTTTCAATTTGGGAATTACTCTATAGTGAAGTTATGTACAAATCATTCTTTATTGCCTTGATTCTCTTTAAATTAATGCTTAACTTTAGCAAAGAATCAGTCTCTTTGATTAAGTGCTATATGTGAATAACTGATTTTGACAGCCTAGTAGCACTCTATAACAGTTGAAGTGTTATAATGGGAGTGGGGATAGTTTGGTTCAACCCTAGGAGAATATTATGAAAAACAACAGAGACCTTGTGTAAATAAGGTTATTATATTCTTTGCTTTAAATTGTCATTCTTTGATTCCACATTCATTGTCTACATAGCGAAGCAGCAAATGAGGGCTAAAACTAGCAAAAACAATTTTTTTTAATGTTTCATGGATGTCAATGTGTTAATAACAAAATTGGCTTAATTTTTAATTCATTAGCTTTACAACCATAACTTTTCAGCACCAGATAAACTTTTCAAAAGTGAGAGGAAGCAAAATAAGATGGAGAATAAAGTTATGGAGTCCAACATCCTATATAATAAAAGCCTAATATGCATACTGACCAAACAGCAGAATAACTGACCACCAGGGGCCAGACACTCAATGCAGGCGCTGTCCCTGGTGGTCAGTATACTCCCACAGGGGGAGCACTGCTCAGCCAGAAGCTGGGCTCTCTGCTGACAGCTGCTGAGCACAGTAGTGGTGGCAGGAGCCTCTCCCAACCTTCATGGCAGCACTAAGGAGCAGCAAACCAAGCAGTAAGGAACAGTGAGAACATGGGTGGTAAGGAGCAAGGGGTCTCAGGCTGCGAGAGGATGCAGGCAGGTTGAGGGACCATCCCATCCCAGTGCACAAATTTTGTGCACTGGGCTTCTAGTCTATAGTATAAAGATACACCACAAAAATCCAGGTATCCAGTAAAATATAGATTTCTGTAAAGCCAGTGGCTAACAAAATAATTCATAGGTAAGAGAAAAGAGAGTCACATTCTCCATAGGTTTTTCTTCAAACTAAAATAGTACTCATATATTTTCCTTAGTGGTATTTAATTTTAATTCAGTCATAGTGAATCTTCCTTAATTCTCTTAATTGATTTCAAAAATCATCACTTCTACCACCACAACTTTTTCCACACCTGTTTCTTCCTATAAGTTTTCTCTTCACATTCTAAGTCAACTGTTATCTCTAATGTCAACTCTATTCCTAATCCATCTCCTCATCTGCATCTCCTCTCTTCAAACTTCAATCCATTTTATATGCTGCAATGAGGTTAATCTTCCTAAAGCACAACTGCAATCATGTTCTTTTTATGCTCAGTAACATTCCCATTTTTCCTAAATAAAACTCTAGCCTTCTTTTTCTAATATAGAAACTCCTGGTTCCAACGTCTTCAGTGATTCGTTAATCATAAATGGGTTACAAAGTTGTCAAAATATAGGTGAATGTATACTTTTCAGTCAACACTTGTGACACTGAAAAGTCTCTTAAATAACAATACAAGAATTTTTACAAAGAAATCAATACTTAGTATGCTCTCTGGTTATTTTACCTAAAAGAAAGTCATTTCTACATTTTATATTTTCTTAAGGAAATATGCTAATAGAGGAATGTTGTAGTAGAGTTGTTCCTATCAACATAAAATACCATAGTAGATTACACAACAAAAAGAATGTGTCAAAAACTAAAATTTTGTTTATCTAATGCCAAGAAAAATTGGTTAATTTGGAAGGAAAAAAGACAATCATATCGGTCTTTAATAGTGGCCAGGAGAACTATAAAACAAGACTGGTTTCTTTCTAATAGAATGATTTGGCTACACATGAATAGAGTTTTTATTTCCTAGCTTAAGAGGCTTGGAAGATGGAAGCATTGTATCACCAGTTTAGAAAGTTGCTGAATTAGTAAAAATCCAAAATTATAGTCCATTTTAAAAGAAATACTTTTTATTAATGTCATGCTATATGTGTAATAAATCAAACTGTTCCTGGCTTAATTGAATCAATAAGAAAAATATCGGACTAGCTTATCAACTACCCTGCAAATGTGGATGTGAAAGTACTGAAAGATGTTTGAAAATTGTTTTCTCTTAACTGTTTTTAAATCTCCCATGACAACTGATTTATTCTATTAATTTGTACAATCTTAAAAATATCCGTAAAGCAAAAGATAAATTTCAATCCAAACTCAATGTTAGTGGTAAAAAGGGATTTCAAATAAATGAAGTTTTACCATATTTTAAGACAGGCAGGTTTATTAAAAAAAAAAAAAATTCATTTTATTATTTTTGCCTTGGATAAAAAAAAGTAAAGAGAGTAATTCTAGATCTTAGTAACTAAAAGAGTGACTAAATACTAATTTCAAAATGGTATTTAAATTATCCTATCTAATAATATAGTAATATGCAAGTTGACCATACCTCTGCTACACCATGAGCCATGCCCACCAGACAGTCAGGAGTGAATATGCAAATAAACCCAACCAAGATGGCTGAGGCCACAGAGAGCAGGAGGGAGACTTGGGTTTCCCCAGTGATGAAGGAAGCCAAGCTTTCCACCTGCCCTTGCTGGGTCAGGCCTCCACTTAAGGCTACAAAGTTTCAATTATAGAAGATACATAAATCCCAACAAAAATGGCTGCGGCCACGGAGCCAGCAGAAGGCTTGGCTCCGCTCCAGGCAACAAAGTTTCAATTATAGAAGATAAGTAAATCCCAGATCACAGGGCCTACACTTGGGTTGCTGTGGGGTGTGGCCAGCCTGCAAACCACCACAGGCCCCTCGCCCAGGCCACCATGCCCCAAGGGAACCTGCATCCTGATCCAGTACACCCTTCAGGGCAAACCAACCAGCTCCCACCCGTGCACCAGACCTACTCCTAACTAATAAAAGAATAATATGCAAATTGACCGTCACTCCTACACACAGAGATGGCTGCCCCTATGTGGACACAAGATGGCTGTCATAAGATGGCCAGCAGGGGAGGGCAGTTGTGAGGGACCAGGTCTGCAAGGGAGGGCAGCTGGGGGCAATCAAGCCTGTATAGGAAGGCGGTTAGGGGTGACCAGGCCTGCAGGGAAGAGCAGTTGGGGGAGACCAAGGCCTGCAGGAGAGAGAAGTTGTGGGGGACCAGGCCTGCAGGGGAGGGCAGTTAGGGTTGAGCAGGCCTGCAGGGTAGGGCAGTTTGGGATGACCAGGTCTGCATGGGAGAGTAGTTAGAGACAAACAGCCTGGCAGGGGAGCAGTTAGGCATAGGGGTGATCAGGCTGGCAGACAGAAGTGGTTAGGGGCAATCAGGAAGGCAGGCAGGCCAGTAGTTTGGAGCTAGGAGTCCTGGATTGTGAGAGGGATTTCTGGCTGCCTGTTTAGGCCCGATCTGATCAGGCCTAAACAGGCAGTTGGACATCCCTCAAGGAGTCCCATATTGGAGAGGATGCAGGCTGGGCTGAGGGGCACACACCTCCGTGCACGAATTTCATGCACGGGACCTCTAGTTTATTATGTACTCCTCCCTCCCCTTGATTGCCTTCTTTATGCCTTTTATTCTATTTGATTTCACTCAGGATGTTGATATATTATGGTAGGAAATATACTTTTATTTCTAATATAATCAAATATAAAATCAAGAAGGAAACTCAAAACCATCATTAAATACATTACTGTTCTTTTTGTTGGTCAAATTAGGTGGAAGAAAAGAGATGAAATATAAAAATTTTCTGGATTATTTTTACCACACCTAGAACATGTCATATTTTACATTTAAAAGGGTTTGGGTTTTTTTTTGTTTTGTTTTTTCTTTTAACAAAGTTGCTCATCTAATTAGTACTGAGAGACCATCTTGTCCCTGGTCCTTACTTTCTTGACTTACAGGTAAAATTAAATTATGCTAATTCCTTGGTGACACCAAATACTTACAAATATTTAGGAATTGGTTTTGGTTTGTCTTGAATTCTGAAACTCTTCTTATCTTAATCTATTCATCCTGTATCCCCTTTTCTCTGCATTTTCTCCTCTATTTTTAACTCCCTTCCACCACATACTTGCACACACATATGCACATGCACACATGCTTTTCCTGTCAGGCCCATGCTTCAAGTTTCTAGAAACCACCTTAGGTCAGGTTTATATTAATTTTCTACTTGTTTATCTTCTTTTTTCTTAGTCTAGTCTTAAAAAATACATCTGGTTTCTATTTTAATCAGTATTCCTCTGAGAATAACTTGTATTATAGGATACAAACAATTCTCAATAAACCATAATGATGCAACCTCTAGTAATTTAAACTTATATTCAATAATTTAAATATATATATATATATATATATATATATATATATATATATATATATATATATATATTATTGATTTCAGAGAGGAAATGAGAGGGAGAGAAAGATAGAAACATCAAATTTGAGAATCATTGGTTAGCTGCCTCTTGCACACCCTCCTCTGGGGATCAAGCCTGCAACATAGGCATGTGCCCTTGACTCAGACCTAAGGACCTTCAGTTCACAGGCTGACACTCTATCCACTGAGCCAAACCAACAAGGGCTTATTTAATAAATAGAGTTCCAGTGCACGAATTCATACACCAATGGGGCCCCTTGGCTTGGCCTGCAGGATCAGGCTGAAACCCACTCTCCAATATCTCCTGAGGGGTTCTGGATTGCAAGAGGTGCAGGCCAGGCCAAGGGACCCCACCAGTGCACAATCAGGTTGGTCAGTCAGGAAGGGACCCCAGGAGGTCTCCAAAGCAAGTCCAGCCCATCTCTCTCAGCCCCAATTGGCCAACCCCAGCAGCAAGCTAACCTACCTGTCAGATCATCTGCCCCCTGGTGGTCAGTGCATGTTATAGCAAGCAGGTGAGCAGCCTGATCATATCATTAGCATATTAGACTTTCATTGGTTGAATGGCCAACCAGATACGTAGCATATTAAGCTTTTATTAGGATTTTAAAAGAACTATTTGTGTAGTCTATCTTGGCAGACTCTTTTTTTTTTTTTTTTAGATAAAATTTATGTATGAGCAATCAGCCAAAGCAAATTAATATTTGGAAACCTATGTTTTCAGAATGAGAAATCTTGGAAACTAAAAGTAGAAAATGATTCACTGTTCTCATTAGCAATTCATTTTTCAGAGTTCACACGTGAAATGACATATGCAAAGTGTTAGGACATTAAGAAGCTAATAAAGCCTATATACTGAAAAACAAAGACAAAAAAAAAAGAAGAAAAAAAAAAAGAAAGAAAATGGAGCCACTAAGAAACAGCAAATATTGAGTAAGAGATTACTGACAACTCCTTACAAAAGCTGTGTACTGTAGGAGAGGATATGGAGTTTGATGTAATTTGGAACAATGGGCCTGAGAAGAGTTTTCAGCATTCAGATAGTATATTTGCCATCAGACAAACCTGGATTTGAGTTACTGTTTTTTGTTGTTGTTGTTGTTGTTTTTAATTTCTTTATTGATTAAGGTATCACATATTTGTCCTCCTCCTCCCATCCCCATCCCAAACCTCTTCCCATGGATACCCCCACCACCCTGTTGTCTGTGACCACTGGTTAGGCTTATATGCATGCATACAAGTCCTTTGGTTGATCTCTCCTCCTTACTCCCACCCTCTCCTACCTTCCCTCTGAGGTTTGACAGTCTGATCAATGCTTCCCTGTCTCCGGATCTGCTAGTGTTCATCAGTTTATGTTGTTCATTATTTCCCCTAGATGAGTGAGATCATGTGATACTAGAAATATGCTTATAAGAACCTTTCAGTTCTTATGAGACAAGCAATAATGGTTATGCTGAGAGGCAAATGAATCAGTCTGTAGTGAGTTCCTTTCTGGGCCAATAGTTCTTTTGAGTCCCAATTTCAATGTTAAACAATTCCTTAAATGTACATGTCAGCAATATTTCAGTTCTGGATGGTGGACAAATGGGGATAATGTAGGTCCAACACTCTCTCGTTTGGTCCTGGGAAACCTGCAGCAATGCACAGCTGCTGACTGCTAGTATGGCAAGGTGTGGTCAGCGTCTTCCATCTCTGGACTGTTTCTCTTCTGTCTTCATGGCTGAAACAGTCCTGCCAATTCGTCTCTGTTGCAGGAATCCACAATGCTCAGGACCTACTCAAGAAGGCAAATAATCCTTTCCACTAATATTTTCAGGGTAAAATAAGATTGTTGTTAGAGTATTAAATTTGACAGTAAAATAGTAGTCAAGGTTTCAGAATAATTTAAATTGGCTAATTGAAATAAAGGAATATTCTAGAAAAATTAATTGTACTGGACACAAAGCTTCCTAAAGTGTTAACTAAAATTTTTATTGGTAGTTCATCTCATGGTAAAATTGTGTAACATGTAATGAACCTAAAGCAGTCATATTTTAGTGCAAAAAATTAAAATGTAAAAGCTATCAAGACTACATTATAAAATTTCCAAAAGCTTCCTAATAAAATTTAGTTTGTTGAGACTTATAAGAAAACTTCATTTCTTTGATATTGGGCCATGGTCGGCAAACTGCGGCTTGCGAGACACATGCATGTGCATGTCGACAATATAAGTATATTTTCTTACATAACTCCATATCATTATCATATCTAACAAAATTACAAATGATTCCTTAATATTGTCACATACTCAGTACATATTTAAATGTCCCAGTTGAATTGTCATTGAAATGTCAATTGATTTACACCATGTTTCAACCAAAATCATCACATTAAATCCCATTATCTGTACTATAATAATAATAATAGCTAGGTCCATGATTGGCAAACTGTGACTCAAGAGCCACATGCAGCTCTTTGGCCAATTGAGTGTGGCTCTTCCACAAAATACCACGGCTTGGGCGAGTCAATTTTGAAGAAGTGGTGTTAGAAGAAGTTTAAGTTTAAAAAATTTGTCTCTCAAAAGAAATTTCAATTGTTGTACTGTTGATATTTGGCTCTGTTGACTAATGAGTTTGCCAACCACAACACACCTGCAGAACATCGTATTTAATGATGACTTAAAAAAGAGAGTCACTGCTTCATTCAACTTCAATATTTCATGTTTTAGTCAATATAATAAGTGAAAAAAGTTATATGACGACACCTGTAGAACTAATGATAGCCAATCTCAATCTAATAATAGCTCCTACCAAGATTTTCTTTTCCTGTTACATGTCTTTTTATTTTAATAATTTTATAAGTACATTGTTCTAAACAGTTTTATTTCTAATTTCTTATTCAAATGTGTTAAATTTGCTGTTAAAAAATTATTAGTGTTCCCTACATATTAGCTGCCTTCCATCAGCCATCAACTGGGTCTTTGTTGAAGCGTTGCCAGAACTTGCTTTGCCCACCCAGAGGACTAGAATCAATACCCCTTGAGGGAAATTGCTTAACCAATGACTGAAGAGAGTTAATAAATGCCAGAACTCCCCCATCCCTCTCCTTGGCTGGGATAATTCTGATGCATTTGTTTTACACTTTTCCCCCAGAGTTTCTCTAGGATTTTATTGAATCTTTTACTGACTACCTTTTCTTCCCTCTCCTAGCCATGTTCCTTGCAACTCCCAATAACCTGCTTGCACTGGAATCTTTGACCCAGACTCTTTGTCTGAAGAGCATAAACTATGCATAGATAGAAACATTAATAATCATAGATATTCATTGGGTATGCACCTGAAACTAATTTAATATTTTAAAAAAATTATAGATATGAGACTCGGCTGGGAAGCAAAGAGGCATGAAAAAGCAGTGGGATAATAAAGATAATGAACAAAAAAAGTTAAAAATAAAAAATAATAATCATAGATATTGAAATACCTTTCATTTGCTTCATTCATTTTTTAATGCTAGCAGAGTCTAAAACTTATTTTCAAAATGATTTAATGAATTGCAGAGAAAGCAAATGTGGCAAAATGTTGAAAATTAGTGGATCTAAATAAAAGTCATAGGGATATTCTATTGTGATAGTTTTGTATATCTTAAGTTTCAAATTTTTCAAGACAAAAAGTTGGAGAACATGCTGAATGACTTCTGGTTTGAAGATGGCAGCATCAAGTCAGCATTCCCCTTCCCTTCATGGAAGGCATCCAAAAACAAGGAAAATAAACAGCACAAATTCCTTTGAAATTCCACTTCCAATGGTGAAATTGGGAGATAAACAAAATTCAATATCACAAGACAGGTCAAAGGACTTCCCAAAATGAGAAAAGAATGAGGGAGAAGTGAAGAAACAGGAAAAACAAGTGGCAGATGAAGGTCATTCTCCAGAAAATAGATATCACAGAGTAGAAGAAATTTATAAATAGAAATTTCGCCACACGTTGTAAAATTTAATGATACACTTCTATGAATGAAAAGCACAAGCATAAAAGCCAAAGCTTAGTGTAGAGATTGAAACGATGTGAAAAAGAAAGCCATCAATAGACATGAAGGTGACATTGGAAGGAACCCAACAGTGAATAAGACACCAATTAAAAGATAGTAAAAAATTTCAAAGTGGAAATATGAGTAAAACTGATATCAAGAAATAGTTTTAAATGATAATTAAAACAAGCAAAGAAACTCTACAACACTGAAGACCCCAAAGAAGCAAACCAAAATAATAGAAAGAAACAATTATTTTAAATATGTTATTTTAAAAATCTAATTTAAAAAATAATTTTCAGAATTAAACTTCTCCAGACTTTTATTTGTAGAGTTTAATGTGCAATTGGGCTTGACATAAATTATAAATAATGCTGCAATTAATAATAGGTGTGCAAATATTCTTTCAAATTAATGTTTCAGGTTTCTTTGGATAGATTACTAGAAATTGATTCAGAGTTATAAGGCATTTCCATTTTTAATTTTTGAAGAAACTCCACTTTTTCCACACTGGCTGCATCAGTTTGCATTCCCATCAACAATGCACTGGGGTTCCCTTTTCTCCTCTTTCCCATCAACACTTGTTTTTTGATTTATTGATGATAGCCATTCTGACAGGTGTGAGGTGATATCTCATCAATGATTAGTGACATTGAGCATCCTTACATATGTCTATTGGCCATCTGTATATCCTCTTTGGAGAAATGTCTTTTAAGGTCTTTTGCCCATTTTTTAATTACATTGTTTGTTTTTGGTGTTGAGTATACGTTCTTTATAAATTTTAGATATTAACCCATTTTCAGGTGTATCATTGGCAAATATGTTCTCCCATTCAGTAGGTTGTCTTTTCATTTTGTTGATGGTTTTCTAATTTCATTGCCTTTTATTTTATTTGTTTTCTTGTCTGATTGCTGTAGCTAGGACTTCTTGTGCTATGTTGAATAACAGTGGTGAAAGCAGACGAATCTATCTTATTCCTAATCTTAAGGAAAATTCTTTTAGTTTTTTCCCATTGAGCATGATGTTAGCTGTGAATTTATCATATATTCTCTATGTTATGTTGAAATACGTTTCCTCTATTCCCATTTTGCTGAGAGTTTTTATCATGAATGGGTGCTGTGTTTTATCAAAAGCTTTATCTACATATATTGATATAAATATGATTTTTTTAAATGCGGTATAGCCCATTAATTGCTTTGCAGATATTGGACCAACTTTGCATCCCTGAAATAAATCTTACTTGGTCATGGTGTATGATTTTTTTAATGTATTTTTAATCCAATTAAATAATATTTTGTTGAGGATTTTAGCAGTTATATTCATCAGGGATATTGGCCTATAATTTTTTTCTTTGTAATGTCTTTATCTGGTTTTGAAGTTAGGATAATGCTGGCATCCTAAAATGAGCTTGGGAGTCTTCCCTTCTCTTGAACTTTTTGGAGTAATTTGAGGACGTGTTAGTTTATCTTTGAATGCATGCTGAAATTCTCCTGTGAAGCCATCTTGTCAATGACTTTTGTTATTCTAAGAAGTTTATTAATTACTGCTTTAATTTCAATAATTGTAATCAGTCTTTTCAGACTGTATTCTTTTTTGTTTGTTTCAAGTGTCAGTATTTTTTTTAATCTTTTTTTTTAATATATTTTATTGATTTTTTTACAGAGAGGAACAGAGAGGGATAGAGTGTTAGAAACATCCATAAGAGAGAAACATCTATCAGCTGCCTCTTGCACACCCACTGCGGGCGATATGCCCACAACCAAGGTACATGCCCTTGACCGGAATCAAACCTTGGCCTGTCATCACCCTTCGGCCTGTCATCAGTCCTTGGCCCAACCAAGTCCACAGACTGACGCTTTATCCACTGAGCCAAACCGATTTCGGCTCTTTTAATTTTTATTGTTGAAAGTATTACAGACATTCCCTTTGGGTTATTTGTTGTTGGTGGTGGTGGTGGTGTTTTCCTCCCATTGACCCTCTCCTCCAGCACCAGCCCCTCCCAAGCCTCCTGCACACTATTGTCCGTATAATAATGCATATAATTCCCCAGTTAATCTCTCCCTCCTCATGCCCCTCTCCAGCCCCACCTTCCCTCTGAAATTCATCAGTCTGTTCATGTTTCTATGTCTCTGAATTTATTTTGTTCATCAGTTCATTTGATTCTACATATGAGTGAGATCATATGATACCTTTCTCTGACTGGCTTATTTGTGTTTCTTCTTGATTTAGTTTTAGGAGATTATATGTTTCTAGGAATTTGTCCATTTTATCCAGATTGTCCTATTTATTGGCATATAGTTCTTCATAATATTTTCATATAATCTTTTGTATTTCTTTAGTGTCAGTTGTTACTTCTCTTGTTTTAGTCCTGATTTTATTTATTTGGGCGCGCGCTCTCGCTCTCTCTCTCTCTCTCTCTCTCTCTCTCTCTCTCTCTCTCTCTCTCCTTCTCTCTTTTTTATGAGCCTGATTAAAGGTTTGCCAATCTTGTTTCTCTTTTCATGGAGTTATATCTTGGTTTCATTGATCCTTTATATTATTTTTAGACTCTATTTGGTTTATTTCTGATGGTTATGTTTCCTTTTATCTATTCAATTTAGATTTTTTCTTGTTCTTTTTCAAGTTAGTTTAAGTATAAAGTTAGATTGTTTATTGAGATTTTTATTGTTTCTTGAAATAGGTCTATACTGCTGTGAATTTTCCTCTTAGGACTACTTTTACTATGTCCCATAGTTTACAGGTTTTTGTGTTCTCATTTTCAATTATATCAAGGTATCTTTTCTTTTATTCCTTGATCTCATCATTAAGCTATTTATTATTTAGTGGCACATTATTTAGTTTCCCTCTCTTTGTGTATTTTTTAGTGTGTTTTTTTTTTCCTTGTGATTGATTTCTAGTTTCATACTATTACAGTTGATACTTGATATGATTTCAATCTTCTTAAATCTATTGAGACTTATTTTGTGTCCTAACATGTGGTGTACCCTAGAAAATGTTGTGTGTGCACTTGAAAAGCAATTATATTCCACTGCTTTGGAATATACATGGGTGCAATGCTCTGAAGATATCAATTAAAATCCATTTGATCTAGTGTGTCATTTAAGGGCACTGTTTCCTTGTTGATTTTCTGTCTTAAAGATATATCCATTTATGTTAATGAGGTATTAAAATCCTCTACTATGACTCTATTACTGTTGACCTCTCCCTTTGTGTCCATCAAGATTTGCTTCATGTATTTAGGTGCTCCTATGTGGGGTGCAGAAATGTTTACAAGGGTTATATATCCTCATGTTGGATTGCTCCCTTTATCATTATATAGTGTCCTTTTTCTGTTATTATAGACTTCATTTTAAAGTCCATTTTATTTTATATAAGCACTGCTACCCAGTTTTTTATTTTCACTTCCATTTGCATTTGCATGTAATATCTTTTTTTATTTCTTTATTTTTGTCTGTATGTGTCTTTCTTTCTTAGGTGGATCTCTTGTAGAAAGCATATATATTGTACTTGGTTTCTTATCCATTCAGTTACCCTGTCTTTTGATTGGAATATTTAAGTCATTTACAATTAAAGTGATTATTGATAAATATGTATTTATTAGTTTTTGTTATTTGTAAGTGCTTATTTTTCTTTCTTCTTCTTAAAGAAGACCCTTTATTGTTGAAACACTGGTTTGGTGGTGATAAATATTTTTAGTCTTGTCTGGGAAGGTCTTTATATCTCCTTCAATTTTATAGCCTTGTAAAAAGTCTTGGTTGCAGGTCCTTGCTTTTCATCACTTTGAATATTTCATGCCAATCCCTTCTGTCCTGAAATGTTTCTGTTGAGAAATCAGCTGACAGTATAAGAGTAACTGTCTCTTCCTACATATAAGATTCTCTATATCCTTAACCTTTGCCCTCTTAATTATGTGTCTTGATGTGGGCCTATTTAGGTTCATCTTGTTTGGGCTCTGTGCTTCCTGGATTTGTGTGTCTTTTTCTTCACCAGGTTAGGGAAGCTTCTAGTCATTATTTCTTCAAATCAGTTCTAAATCCTTTGCTTTCTCTCTTCTCCTTCTGGTACCCCTATGATGCCAATGTTGTTATGCTTCATGTTATCCTATACGTCTCTTAGACTATACTGCTCTGATTGGATGTTTTCTGATATCTTGTCTTTCAAATCACTGATTCAGTCCTCTGCTTCACCTAACCTACGCTTTATTCCTTTTTGTGTATTCTTCATTTCAGATATTCCATTCTTCATTTATGATATCTCCTTTTTATAGTTTCTATGTCTTTTATGCTTGCTATCTCTTTTTTGAGTTCTCACTAAGTTCCTTGAGCATCTTTATAACCATTTTTTTTTTAACTCTGTATCTGGTAAATTGCTTGCCTCTATTTTATTTTCTCTTCTTTTCTGGATATTTCTCCTGCTCTTTCATATGGGTCATGTTTTTTTGTCTCCCCATTTTGGCTGCCTCTGTATTTTTGTTTGTGTATTAGGTAGATATATGCCTCCCAGTCTTGGTAAAGTGGCCTTATATAGTAGGTGTCCTGTGGAACCCAGTGGTGCAGTCCATTTGATCACCTGAACTAGGCGCTCCAAGAATACCCCCTGTGTTGGTTGTGTGATGCCTCCTGTTGTAATTCTGTTGTTGTTGTTGTTAATCCTCATCCAAGAATAATTTTTCTATTGCTTTTCTAAAGAGAGTGGAAAGGGTGAGGGAGACATTGATGTGAGAGAGAGACATTGATCAGTTGCCTTCTGCACACACCCCAACTGGGCCAGGCATCAAACCTGCAACCAAGGCATGTGCCCTTGGCTGTGAATTGAACCTCAACCATTTGGTGCACTGGCCAATGCTCTAACCACCTAGTCTTGCCAAGTCAGGGCTGTAATTGAGTCTTTTTTTTTTTTTTTTTTTTTTTTTTTTTTTGCTATTGGCCCATTTGTTTATAGAGTTGACCCCCAGGCCGGTTGACTGTGAAGATCAATCCAAACTATAGTGTATGTGCTGCTGTGCTGATGCTGACCACACAAAATGGAATTTGCCTCAGGTTCTGGCCTGAGATCACCCTTTGTATTTGCCTCTGTGAAGCTAATTGAATCTTGCTCTGATGTTGTCTAAAGCTTGCCACTGGATGGGTTTGTTCTAGGACATTAGTAGGAACTTTAGTGCAGTTAAATGTCAGACACTGTCTGTGACTGGCCCTGGGCTATCTGTTGGGAGCTGCCAAGCCATCTATAATTTGTGTGGGTATGTGTGGGAAGGACCTAGCTGCTCACTAAGCCCAGCTTCCACCAGCATCAAGCCTGGGGGATGGTGAGCAAAAGGCCCAAGGCACCATGAGGTCTGCCTCTACCTGCTGACTGCCTGTTAGGCTCAGTCACTGAAGGAGCCTCTAGTGGTACTCAAGTTTCATGAGGTGAGATCTCATTGAGTTACTAGGTAGAGTCAGGTGGTGTTCACCATATTTATATAAGTTCAAATTCAATGCTAATACTGGATATGAGGCCATTCAGCAAAAACCCTAGGGTATATTAATGCTAGCTGCCACCAAAGAGTGTCTGTAGACGTCCGATGTGAGCAAGGTGTCAGGGAGTTGTAAGGGTAAAGCTAGCAGGGTTTATCATAGCCATATAGGTGAAGATTTGGCTGTGTGAATGGAGAGCTCTGCACTAGTTGGATATGCAAGGGAAAAATAGCCCTTTTCCTAGAGTCACGCAACTCAGTCTATCTCAGATACTTCCTGGACCTCCAGGAGAGCCCAAATTCAGGAGGCAGGGCTGCTAGGAATGTGTAAGGTGGAGCTAATGGATCTCCTGTGAGGGGAAGGCCCAGTCAGATTCACAGGAAGGACAGAGAATGGCTCTAATCCCAGAGCCACACAACTCAGTCACTGACACCCTCTGAGTCTATCTGGTCTCTACACCCAGGACCTATGCAGCTGACAACTATTCAGGGCTTAAGCTCCACAGGGTGGGGCAACAGAAAGTCCAAGGGTGGGACTATGGCAGGGTGGGAAGTCCAGGCTGATGCCATAAAGAGGAGAGTGCACCACCCCCTCCTTATGCATCTGTGGTGTGGGAGAGTGACAGCCCAGGGATCCTGGCAGTTGTCCCTTCATCTCTCTCTCCAGAGCCACAAATCCCAATCTGTCCTCATAAGACTTTAGTCTGTCTCACGCTCCCTCTATCCAGAGCCCACGGTAAATGGCTGCAAATGCAATTTTGTGTGCTGCCCTTTCAAATAGCACCTGGGTTTCTAGCTGACTTATATTTCTCCCTGACGGATAGAATCCCCACTGATTTTCACAGCCAGGTATTTTGTGGGCACCTCTTCTTGGCTCTGGTGCTCTGGGTTGAAGAGTTCCTCATAGGATACCTTTGCAGCTGAGATATCATTTGGGAATCTCAGGCACCACCCAGGGGGGCGGGCCCAGCTTTTTATGCATCTCGCCCTTCCTACCAATCTCAATGTAGTTACTTCTATAAGATTTCTGCTCAGCAAGACTTTGGTTACTTATTCAGGTTGATTGTTCTATATTTTAGTTGTAATTCCAGTTTGGTTCTGGGAGGAGGTGACTGTAATTTCTGTCTACTCCACTGCCATCTTGGATCCTTCAGCTATGTTTTCATTTCAGACTTTATTCATCAGTTCCAGAATGTATACTTTATTCTTTCTTATGGATCTTAATTATTGGTGAAATATTCTATTTTGTTCATTTTTATTTTAATTTCTTGAAAAAATTTTAAAAATTTTTATGAAAAAAGTATAATATTAAAATAAAGCCTTTTGATTCTGAACTGCAATACATGGATCATCTATGTATTGATCTATGTTTCTATCATGTCCTTTGCTTGTCCTGCAATCATTTGTTGTATACTAAGTATTGTGTATAAAATAACTATAGAGCTTTCAGATCATGTTGTTTTCCACTAGGATGGTTTTCCTTTTCCCGTTTAGGTTGAGGAACTAAATACCATGATTTAATCCATTATTGAGCTGGGTTACAGATTTGGTAAGATTGCCCCACTGCTGGTTCTTTTCTGTTCCTTGGGCTTGGCCTTTGTGGGCTTTTAATTAAAAACCTAGCAAGTCTTTGTATCCTCAGCCATGAAATACTTAAGGAAAGCTAATTCTGTTCTTTGACTGTTTTGGTCTTAACTCTTTAACCTCTAGTAACGCACATTTTCAAAATTTGACACATTATCCTGCAGAGACCAGCCAGGTATTAGTGAGACTTTGTCTCCTAGTCACTGTTGAAGAACTATGAGAGATTTCATGAAGCCTTTCAGAAGCCCTGCTTCTGAACTTTTCTTACCATCTTAGAACTCAGCAACTGTCGAGTGATTTTTTAAAAAAATTCACTTTTATACTGTCTCCATGAGGGTCTAAAGTTCTGATGGTTCATCTCTTCTCTAATAGATGAACTTCTGCCTATGCCCAGCTGATTCTCAGCAGAATCAATGGTTGAAAATAACTGGAGATTGTCCACTCCCAAAGGAAGGACTCTTTCTTTCTTTCTAAAATTTTAACTTGCCTTGTACTCGTGTTTCCAGTGTCCTTAAAAGTAGCATTTTGTAACTTACCCCATTTTTTGGGGGGGTTATTGACATGGAAACATTGTCCTGTAAGAACTACTGCATTCTACTCGGGGGGAAAAAAGTCTCAATTATATTTTTTAAAGCATCTGTATTCTTCTTACAAAAAGATTAACCCAAAACCAAACCTCCTAGAAAAGTTGGGGGGAAAAGCGATGTAACAAAGATAATACAATATTTACCAAAATAAAACAGACAACTTAAAATTAAAGGATAAAGCATTAAAAGAGATAGTCTACCTTTTGACAAACAATCCAGCAGAGGCATAATAAATGTGAATGTATGTGTATCAAAAACATTTTGTAGAAATATATAAAGCAAAAATATTCAGATTCTCAAGAATTAACTGACAAATCAATATATTCCCCTTTAAAATCCATGATATTTTAATCCTCTTATTTAATAATACCCTGATTCTCCTAAAATAAGACAGTGACTTATATTAATTTTTGCTCCCAAAGATGCGCTAGGTCTTATTTTCAGGGGATGTCTTATTTTTCTATGAAGAAGAATACGGTACACATTTATTGTTAAGTGAAAATAAAGGAAATTTATTACCTGTATACGGTTTGGTAGTACGGTAGTTGTCAACACAAACCAGACAAACTGTGAATCCTACAGTATCAAGAATTTACTCATTTATTCAGTGACAATGATGTCATCATGAATCAGTAGACCAAATCTCCCATGTTTAGCCTGGGGGGGGGGGGAGCCTTATTTTCAAGGATGCCTTATATTTCAGAAGGAAACCTGTGAGTCTTATTTTCAGAGGATGTCTTATTTTCGGGGAAATACGGGTAGCTAAATATGACCAAAGAACTAATAAAGAATATATATCAGGAAAACATTAGCAAAATTGATGAGAGAGAGAGAGAGAGACAGAGAGAGAGAGAGAGAGAGAGAGAGAGAGAGAGAGAGAGAGAGAGAGAGAGAGAGAGAGAGAGAGAGGTGGGGGAGAGAAAGAGAGAGAGAGAGAGAGACTATATTCAACAAGTGAAGACTATATATTCCTGCCCTGGCTGGTATGGCTCAGTTGGTTAGAATGTTGTCCTGTATTCCAAAAGGGTGCAAGTTCAATTCCAGGACAGGGTACATACTTAGCTTGTGGGTTCAGTCCTCGATTGGAGCATGTACAGAAGGCAACCAATCCACGTTCTCTTTCTCATCTCTCTTTCTCTCTCTCTCCATTCCACTGTCTCTAAAACAAAATCGATAAACATATCCTGGGGTGGAGATTTTTTTTAAAAGATTAAAGATTCCTTTTAAGTTCAGGTACACATGGATTTTTTTTAATTTCACACATACTAAGTAATAAGTAAAATCCCAGCAATATTTAGATCTTATATATTCCAACTTCCCCTCATCCCAGTGATGTTTTGTCCTCCCTTCTTACCTTATAAAATACTTTAGTCAATAGTTCTTTCTTTGTATTCATTTTCAACTCCTTTTCCAGATTTCCACTTTGTCAATATCTTGACAAAGCCATAGACCTAAATAAAGATAATTATCCACCTTCCCCACATCTATAAAAATGTGCAGCTAAATAACCATAGAGGAAACATACAAACATGCTAAGATCTCATTTCTTATCCATAACTGCATAAGGCAAATGGGCCTTAATCCTGTCAGATAATCATAATAGACTGCCTGGTCATTTAATTCTCCCCCTTATAGAGGCAACTGTTTTCACTTTTTTTCTCTTCAGATCTCCAGCGACATCTTCCCTATTCTGTCTCAGATAGTGATTTTGCTTCCTACCTCAGTGAGAATATGTAAGCAGTGAGAACTTCCAAAAACTAACACTAGTACACCTACCCAATTACCAACGTTATCTACCATATTCTCTGTTTTTTCTTCAGTGCTGCTAGTTAAGGTCAATTATGCCAACATTTCACAAACATAATCTTACTTACTCTTCCGTTGATTCTATGAAGTTGATGATCATGGTACCATTTTACAGTTGATGACATAGGTTCGAAGTCACATTGTTAGAGAGAAACTGTTGCAGCTCTGTTATCTATCCCTTGTTACTCAAAAGGTGGCTCCATGCACCAATAGCATCATCAACACCCATGATTTTTGTTAAAACTGCATTTTAAGAAGATTCCAAGGTGTTTCTCATGCCCTTTGATGTTTGAAGAACATTGCTGTATGTACCATTCAGTTCTTTCCCATGCACTGTCCATTGTAGTATAATGGTACCAATTATTGTCAAAATAAAATTGGTTCTTGGATCATATGCTAGTAACACTCAGTCCTTCTCCCTGAGGAATGTGATTAAGAATGACAGTTCTTCCCTAGGTACCAATTCAAACCTTCCATAAATTTTATTAGTGTCTTGTGGTCTTGCAAAAGAAACTTCTGATGGCATTCCTTCTCTTGGTATGATTGATTTGAT
The DNA here is from genome assembly GCF_014108245.1 of Pipistrellus kuhlii. Classification (NCBI taxonomy): domain Eukaryota; kingdom Metazoa; phylum Chordata; class Mammalia; order Chiroptera; family Vespertilionidae; genus Pipistrellus; species Pipistrellus kuhlii. Next base: position 46,146,630 of record NW_023425404.1, read on the forward strand.
TAAATTTTGATCCAGTTAGTCAGAGGAGAACCTTAGTAGCCCAATCAAACAATTTGGGATTACCAGCCTTAGAAGAGCCAATTCTATTCTAATCATTCATTTTGACTATGAATTTCTCATTCATTTAGAAGAGCTTGGTTTAATTAAAAGCAGAACCAAATACGGCAGATTTGATCTTGGATAATGAACTTATTTTAAGGCATATTGTTAGTGGTAAATATTGAGAATCCACCCATGGAAGGAGTTTGAGAGTCCATAATTTATTTTTTATTTTTTATTTATTTATTTTTAATTTTTTATTGTTCATATTATTACAAATGTTCCTTTCCCCCCCCCTTCTCACCCCACCCTCTGCCCTTTCCCCACCCCCCATTGTCCTCATCCATAGGTGCACAGTTTATGTTCAGTCTCTTCTCACATCCCCCTCTCCCCTTTTCCCCAAGAATAAACAGTTCACTCCCCTTCCATACCTCTGATTCTACTATATTCAACACTTAATATTGTTCCTCAGATTTTTTTTTTTTAGTTTCCTTGGTTTTTAGATTCACTTGTTGATAGTTACATATTTGTTGTTCATAATTTTTATCTTTATTTACTTTCTCTTCTGAAAGAACCCCCTTCAGCAATTCATATGATTCTGGTTTGGTGGTGATGAACTCTTTTAGCTTTTTTTTATTAGTGAAGCTCTTTATCTGACCTTCGAATCTGAGTGATAGCTTTGCTGGATAGATTATCTTTGGCTGTAGGTTCTTGCTATTCATCACCTTGAATATTTCTTGCCATTCCCGTCTGGCCTGCATGGTTTCTGTTGAGAAATCAGCTGACAATCGTATAGGTGCTCCTTTATAGGTAACTACCTTCTTTGCTCTTGCTTCTTTTAATATTCTCTCTTTGTCTTTTGCTCTTGGAATCTTAATTATGATTTGTCTTGGTGTGGTCCTCTTTGGGTTCCTTTTGTTTGGAGTTCTGTGCGCTTCCTGGACTTGTAAGTTTAATTCTTTCACCAGGTGGGGGAAGTTTTCTGTCACTATTTCTTTCAGTATGTTTTCGATATCTTGCTCTCTCTCATCTTCTGGGACCCCCATAATTCTGATGTTGGTTCGCTTGAAGTTGTCCCAGAGGTTTCTTACATTATCTTCAACTTTCTGGATTCTCTGGCCTTCTTGCGTCTGCGGAGGAGTGTCTTCTGGCTCTTTATGTTCCAAATCTTTGACTTGATTCTTGTGATCTTCCATTCTGTTTTTAGGACTCCATAAAATATTTTTTATTTCAGACAATGTTTTCTTTATTTCTTGTTGATCCCTTATTATTTCTAGTTGATCCCTTTTCATATCCTCATAGGTCTTGTTTATTTTATCGGCCTTTTCTAGGAGATTCTTGAACAACCTTATAAGTGTGGTTTTGAACTCTATATCCAGTCCCTTTTTGTCCTCCATTTCTTTCGTTTGTGATCTATTTGGTATAGGCATTTTCGCAGGCAGCTTTCCTGATGGGGCGGGGTTTCAGGGTGGAGCCTACAGCCTTGGCTTCTGTCAGCCCCGCCCTATGCGACTCCTGAGACTCAGGGTCCTTCAGTACTTGTTGCGAGAGCCTCTGAGAGAAAGGTGCCCTCGATTTTCGTCTGCTGCCAAACTGTCTATGCTCTCCCCCAATGAGTCCGGTATTGGGGTTCAGTTCAGTTGGAAGTGGAGTTGGAGGTGGCGTTCAGAGCAGTCTGGAGCCCCTGTCTCCCCGTCAGGGCAATCCCACAGCACAGCTGGCCGGCCCTTCTCTGCGCACAGTGTGCGCGCCTCCAGGACCTCCTTTCGCCGCTTCCCCGGAGTCCCGCCTTACAGCCCGGCTCCCTATGGATGAGCCTGGGTCCCCGGGGTCTGGCCTAGAATTGGGGTTCAGAGCAGTTGGAGCTGGGCCCAGCACAGTCGGAGCTTTTCTCTCCTTCCCGCTTGGGACCGCCAGCCAGGCACTCGGCCTCCCTCCTCTCCGGCTCTGTCCTCTCCGCGCGCGCCACGTGTCTCCGTACCTTGGGCTTTTACAGCTCCTCCGCGCTTCCTCCTGGTTTTCTCCTTGCTTCTTGTTGTAGAATTTCCAGTCAGTCGACTTTCCTGTAGTTCTGGGTAATGTCCATTTTATATTTTAGTTGTATTTTGTTGAAATTGTTGTGTGCGGCTGCGGCTAGTTGCCTACCCGAGCAGCCATAATTTATTTTTTAAATAATGAAATAAAATGCTAGGTTCTTTGTTCAGTAGAGAAGTCTAACTTACAGTAAACATTTGGATGGAAATATTTTGGTGAAAGGGCGGGGAACTGACACTGCGTCACTAGGACTTCTGCCAGCACTTTTCCTATTAGAGCACAATGGCTCCAAACAAAGAGGAAATGATATGGGTAAACCACAGCACCCTCCATACAACATTTACACTAAGAGGAAACACAATGAGCTCTTACTAGTTTTCTCCCACCACATTTGACCCCTCCACCCACATTTTGAAAGAAACATACGTATTTAATATAAATTATACATAGAACTGACCTCACCAAAATGTGAACTCTTTACTATTTCATTATCTCAAGGTTTTGAATTTCTTAATTAACAATACTTCACTCTATTCCTCTATGGTAACAGGTAACTAACTGTGCTTTCCTTGGCTTCTGTTTTCTCCATCATTTTCAGAGTGGTAGAGTTGGTCCATTCCTGTTTCATTTACAAAATTTATGATAATTTGAAATAATTAGGCTCATTATCAACTTTATGACTTAAAGGGGAAAAACCACATCACTCACATCATTTGTTAAGCAACTGTAGTACTTAAATGAACTCATAATTAGCCACTAATTATTTCAATCATCCTCAAAGATTTGAGTACAATCCATTATTTCTGGACAAACACATAGTAACAATCAGCTTACACTAGAATAACCACTCCATCATAAACTCCTTTGCTCTTCTCCTTCTTCATATTCTTAGGACATTTCCTAAGGTAACCTTTTGCTGCAACCAGGGTGGTCTTTTCAAGATCCTGCCCAAATGCCTGTTAGCCAATCTCACCCTGTGTACACGCCATTGTCCTAATTCTTTTTCCATGTCTGAACTCCCACAAATCTGATCAGTTGTTTTTGGGGTTTTCTAAATATGTTTCTATTGGCTGCCTACTGCCCACCCCATGCTGGGGATCAGGTCTACAACATGGGCATGTGCACTCACTGGGAATTGAATGGGCAATCTCTCAGTACATGGGAACATGCTCAACAAACTGAGCCACACCGGCCAGGGCAAATCTGATTCTTTTTTTATTGTTTAAAGTATTATAAATAGTAGTACATGTCTACTTTCCCCCCCCCCCCCCCATTGACCTTCCCTGGCTTCCCCTACCCTCTGGCACATGCCCTCACCTCAACCCCCACCCCCACTGTCTTGCGTCCATTGATTATGCTTATATTCATGCAAATAAGTCCTTCCATTGATCTCTTACCTCCCCCCAACCCTCCCCAACCTTCCTGCTATAATTTGTTTGATGCTTCCCTGCCTCTGTATCTATCTTTTATTCACCAGGTTATAATGTTCTTTATTATTCATAAATGAATGAGTTCATTTGGTATTTTTGGTATTTTTCTTTCACTGACTGGCTTATTTTACTTAGCATAATGTTCTCCAGGTCCATCCATGTTGCTACAAATGATAAGAATTCCTTCTTTTTTATAGCAGTGTAGCATGCATTGTGTAGATTAGGGGTGTCGAACTCAATCAGAGAAGGGGCCAAAATCTAAAATCCAGCCTAAATCGCGGGCCAAATGGTTTACTGAACAGTCATAAACTGTCATTGTGATGGAAACGCAGCGGAGTGCAGTGATGACAGCGCGGTGCGGGCCACATTGCAAGGCCTGGCGGGACGGACTTGGCCCACGGGCCTTGTGTTTGACACATGTGGTGTAGATGTTCCATAGTTTTCTAATCCACTCATCTGCTGATGGGCATTTAGGCTGTTTCCAAATCTTAGCTATTAACATAGAGGTGCATATATCCTTTCTGACTGGTGTTTCTAGTTTCTTAGGATATATTCCTAAAAGTGGTATTACTGGGTCAAATGGCAGTTCCATTTTAAAATTTTTGAGGAAACGTCATACTGTTTACCACAATGGCTGCACTAGTCTGCATTCCCACCAACAATGAAGGAGGGTTCCTTTTTCTCCACATCCTCCCCAGCACTGTTGTTTGTTGATTTGTTGATGATAGCCATTCTGACAGGTGTTAGGTGGTGCATCATTGTTGTTTTGATTTGCATCTCTCCAATGATTAATGATTTTGAGCGTGTTTTCATATGTCTCTTGGCATTCTGAATGTCCTCTTTCGAAAAATGTCTATTTAGATCCTTTGCCCATTTTTGATTGGATTGTTTACTTCCTTTTGTTAAGTTATATGAGTTCTCTGTAAATGTTGGATATTAAACCTTTATCGGAGATAACATTGGCAAATATGTTCTCGCATGCAGTGGGCCTTCTTGTTTTGTTGATGGTTTCTTTTGTTGTGCAGAAGCTTTTTATTTTGATATAACCCCATTTCTTTATTTTCTACTTAGTCTCTCTTGTCCTAGGCTCTGTATCTGTAAAGATATTGCTACCACATATGTCTGCAATTTTGCTGCCTATGGAGTTGTGTAGGATTTTTATGGTTTCCCATCTTACATTCAAGTACATTAACCATTTTGAGTTTATTTTTGTGTATAGTGTAAGTTGGTTATCTAGTTTCATTTTTTGCATGTATCTGACCAAATTTTCCAGCGCATTTATTATATTGTTTTGACTCCATTGTATGCTTCTGCCTCCTTTGTCAAATATTAATTGAGTATAATGGCTTGGGTCAATTTCTGGGTTCTCTATTATGTTCCATTGGTTTATATGTCTGTTCTTGTGGCAGTATCAGGCAGTTTTGAGAACCATGGCTTGGTAATATAGCTTGATGTCTGGTAGTGTGATCTCTCCAACTTTGTTCTTCTTTCTCAGGATAGCTGTGGCTATTCAGAGTCTTTTTTTATTCCAGATAAATTTTTGGAGAGTTTGTTCTATCACATGTGTCAAACACAAGGCCCACGGGCCAAATCCGTCCCGCCAGGCCTTGCAATGTGGCCTGCACCGCGCTGTCATCACTGCACTCCGCTGCGTTTCCATCACAATGACAGTTTATGACTGTTCAGTAAACCATTTGGCCCGCGATTTAGGCTGGATTTTAGATTTTGGCCCCTTCTCTGATTGAGTTCGACACCCCTATTCTAGATCTTTGAAATACGCCATTGGTATTTAATAGGTATTGCATTGAATCTATAGATTGCTTTAAGTAGAATGGACATTTTAATGATGTTGATTCTACTAATTCATGAATATGTTATGTTCTTCCATTTGTTTAAGTTTTCCTCTAGCTCTTTTTTCAATGTTCTGTAGTTTTTCAAAGTACAGGTCTTTTACATCCTTACTTAAATTTATTTGTAGGTATCTTAATTTTTTTGGTGCATTAGTAAACGGGATTTTTTTTACATTTATCTTTCTATGAGTTCATTACTGGTATATAAAAAGGCCATAGATTTCTGGGTGTTAATTTTGTATCCTGCTACATTGCCAAATTCATTTATTAGGTTTATAAGGTTTTTTTATGAAGTCTTTGGGGTTTTCTATGTATAGTATCATGTCATCTCTGAATAAGGACAGTTTTAGTTCTTTGCAATTTGGATGCCTTTTATTTCTTCTTCTTATCTGATTGCTATGGCTAGCACATTTAGTACTGTGTTGAACAGGTGTGGTTAAAGTGGGTATCCTTGTTCATCTTCTAAGGGGAAGGAGGTTTAGTTTTTTCCCATTGAGTATGATATTGGCTGTAGGTTTGTCATAAAGGGCTTTTATTATGTTGAGGTATGATTCCTCTATTCCCACTTTGCTGAGAGTTTTTATCAAGAAATGGTTTTGGATTTTGCCAAATGCTTTTTAAGTATCAATTGATACGATTATGTGATTTTTGTCCCTCAATTTGTTTATGTGATATATCACATTTATTGATTTGTGGATATTGTACCATCCTTGCATCCCCAGAATAAATCCCACTTGGTCATGATGTATGATCTTTCTAATGTATTGCTGAATCTAATTTGCTAGAATTTTGTTGAGAATTTTAGCATCAATGCTCAGCAAGAATATTGGCCTATAGTTCTCTTTTTTTGTGGTGTCTTTATCTGCTTTTGGGATTAGAGTAATGCTGGCTTCATAGAAAGAGCTTGGAAGTGTGCCTTACTCTTGAATTTCTTAGAATAATCTTCTTTGAATGATTGGTATAACTCCCCTGTAAAGCTGTCTAAACCAGGGCTTTTGTTTGCTGGAAGATTTTTTATCGCTGTTTCAATTTCTTTGGTAGTCATTGGCCTATTCAGGTTTTTTTTATTCTTCTTGGTTGAGTTTTGGGAGCTTGTATTTTTCTAAGAATATGTTCATTTCATCTAGGTTGTCCATTTTGTTGGAATAGAGTTGTTCATAGTATTTTTTCATAATCGTATGTATTTCTGTGAGATCAGTTGTTACTTTACCTCTTTCATTTCTGATTTTATTTATTTGGGTCCTCTCTCTGCTTCTTTGTGAGCCTGACTAGAGGTTCATCAATCTTGTATATCCTTTCAAAGAACCAGTTCTTGGTTTTGTTAATCTTTTGGGGGTTTTTTTGTTACTTTTGTTTTTTGGTCTCTATGTCATTTATCTCCTCTCTGGTCTATATTATTTCCTTCCTTCTGCTTACATTGGGCTTTTCTTGTTGTTCTCTTTATAACCTTTGAGTTTTAGAGTTCGATAATTCATTACCATTGTTTCTCGTTTTTTTGCAGTAGGCCTGTAGAGCTATGAACTTCCATGAACTTCCCTCTCAAGACTGCTTTCACTAGATTTTGGATTGTTGTGTTTTCATTGTCATTTGTAGCCATGATGTTTTTATTTCTTTTTTATCTCTCAGAGATAAAATGAAATTTAATGAAATTTCATTTCATTAAATGAAAACATTTAATAACATGCTATTTAACCTCTAGGTGTTTGATTTTTTTATTATTGTTTTTATTATAGTTGGTTTCTAGTTGTATGCCATTATGATCTGAGAAGATACTTGATATGATTTATATCTTCTTGAATTTGAAGAGACTTTGCCTGTGTCCCATCATATCTTTGAAAATGACCCATTTGCATTTGAGAAAAATGTATATTTCTGTTGCTTTGGGGTGAAATGTTCTAAATATATCAATTAATTCCATCTGGTCTAGTGAGTCATTTAAGATTGATATTTCTTTGCTAATTTTTGTTCAGAGGATTTGTTCAGTGGTGTTAGTGGAGTATTAAAGCTTCCTGCTATGACTGTATTGCTGTCAACCTCTCACTTGATATCCTCCAGGAGTTTTTTTGTTTGTTTGTTTGTGTGGGTTTTTTTTTTTTTTTTTTTTTTTTTTTTTATGTATTTGGGTACTCGTGTATTGGGTATGTATATGTTTACCAGAGTTATATCTTCTTGTTGGATTGCTAAATTTAGTATTATGAAGAGGCCTTTCTTATCTCTTCTTATGTCCGTCACTTGAGATATAATATCTTCTTGTTGGATTGCTCCCCTTTAATATTATGAAGTGGTCTTCCTTATCTTTTTTTTTATGTCCTTCACTTTGAGATCTAATTTGTCAGAAATAAGTATTGCTACCCCAGATTTTTCTTTTTCATTTCCATTTGCCTGAAAAACCTTTTTCCATCCCTTCACTCTCAATCTGTGTACGTCATTTTTTTTGAGGTGGGTTTCTTGTAGATAGCAGATATATGGGTCATGTTTTCTTAATCAATCCGTTACCCAATGTCTTTTGATTGGTGCATTTAATCTATTAACATTTAAAGTTATTATTGATAGTTTCTTATTTGTCACCATTTTTATTCTTTACCCCTGTGTTCCTTATTCAATTCCTATTTATTTATTTATTTATTTATTTATTTATTTATTTTTTACAGCAGACCCTTTAGCATTTCTTGTATTGCTGGTTTGGTGGTAATAAATTGCCTTAGTCCTTTTTTGTCCTTGAAGCTCCTGATTTCACCTTCAATATTTATTGATAGCCTTGCTGAGTACAGTATTCTTGGATTCAGACCCTTCCTTTGCATGACTCTGTATATTTCATTCCATTCCCTTCTGACCTGATGAGTTTCTGTTGAGAAATCAGTCGCTATTCTGATGGGGGTTTCTTTGTAGGTAACTTTCTGTCTCTCTCTAGCTGCTTTTAAGATTCTTACTTTGTCACTGGTGTATGCCAATTTAATTATAATATGCCTTGGCATCAGTCTTTAGGGGTTCATTTTGCTTGAAACTCTGTGAGCTCCTTGGATTAGTGTGGATTTTTTTCTTCCCTATATCAAGGAAGTTCTCTTTCATTATTTCTTCAAATAGGTTTTCTATTCCTTGCTCATTTTCCTCTCCTTCTAGATTCCCTATAATGTGGATGTTGTTTCATTTCATGTCCCAAAGTTCCCTTAGACTCTCCTCCTGATTTTTAGCTTTATTTTCTAGAAGCTGCTTTTCTTGAATATTTTTTCCTACCTTTTGAGTTCTTTACAGCAGAAATGTCATTTTTTATTTTTTCTTGGTTCTTCTTAATTTCCTCTTGATTCTTACACATATTGTCGAATTTTGTCTTCCATTTTTTTCAGCCACCTTATGACAATTTCTCTGAATCCTTCCTCTGGCAGGTTGCTTGCCTCCATTTCATTTACTTACTTTTCTGGTGATGCCTGCTTTTCTTTCATGTGCAGGCTATTTCTTTGTCTCCCCATGGTTTCTCTTCTCCAGGAGTCTGGTTATGTAGTTATCTCTCTCCTGAATTTATTTAAAGGCACAAAATACAACATAACCAGGTACAACACACAAGGCACTGAATAGAAAGGTATTCATGATATTAATAAACCAAAATAAAGGTGAACACCAGGGAAAGGCAAATAAGAGGATAGGAGAGAAAGAAGAAGAGAAAGAAAGAAAGAGGAAAAAATAAAATTGGAAAAGGAAAAAAAGTAACATAAAAGAAATAGAAGAAAGAAGCGTGGAACAAACTATATATGGGAAGAAAACTCCAATAGAACAGCCACTAATCCCAACAAATGCCAGCAACAAGTACCTGGAGATGAATACAAACTACAAACAACAACTAATATCAAGCAAGGCAAGGGAAAACAGAAGCAAAAAGCAAACAAAAACAAAACAAGCAATAAAAGAATAAGCAAAACAATCTTTACAATCAAGCATAAAAAATCGATATAATCAACAATCAAGCAAACCACAACAAAAGAACAGAGAGAAAAACAATTTTTTGGATAGTGTAGACAGAGAAGAGAGAGGTGTGTATGGACTTGAGCAGAGGATTGGAAATTAGATATATAAATAGGGTGAAATTTTAACAGAGGGTAAAAAGAAAAAATAGGGAAAATCTAAATCAGGAAAAGGGTAAGATAAACAGGACAACAAAAGGGGAAACGTTAGGAAGAGAGTGATGGCATAAAGGTAAAGTTGAGATAGAGTAAAATGATGCTAAAGGGAAGATGAAAATAGAATGTAGAACACTAATCCCAAAGTAAAATAAAGAGAAAATAAAATACTTTAACAAAAAAAAGGTAAAATAGTAGTAATAATACTGATTGAAAATAAAAATATAATAATTAAAAAGGTAAAATCAAGTGAGGAAAAAAGAAAAACATGCATTTCTTAAGTAAAAGATGAAAGAAAAAGAAAAAGAAAATGTATAATAGTGAAGGTCATTCACTTCCTCTACTGTTCTGTTTGGCATGCATGTTTCCTAGACAGGACAGTATTGCAGTTCCCTGCATACCATTGCTCCTCAGTGTTGTAAGCCAGTCCTGATTTTTAAGCAATTTTAATTGTCTTAACGTCTTATATTCCTTTATTTGTTTTCACACAAGAGTCAATTTGTGATTCAACCCATGGGTGGCAGTGTTTCTGGTTTGGCCTCCAAGTCTATAGATCCTCTCCAGCCAGTTCTTAGATCCTGCTTTCCCTGTGGCATTCAATACTGGTTAGTGGGAGTGGGTTGTCCCAGAGCTGGTCCTCTGATGGATATTCCCCACTCTGATCCCCAAGTTCCAAAAAAACAACTTTCCCCTGCTGTCTCTTAGGGTGTCCCCAATTGGGTGATCCTATGTATTGGGCATAGTAATCAGAAGCTAGGATTTAAAGGGGGGAAAACAAAACAAAACAAAACAAAACAGGGTAAATGTGCGAACTCCTGGGTTCTGCGCAAGTCTGTGCAGTCTCCCCCCCCCCCCCCCCCCCCCCCCCACTTGGGACTAAGCAGCCAGCAGACTTAAAAATAAATAAAATAAAATAAAATAAAATAAAATAAAATAAAATAATTTAGGCTGACCTTTTGCATCAGATAAAATTGGGTTGATTTTAAGAGTTCCTTTCTGTTAGCAGCTCTGAGGACCCCCTTCCACATTCATGGATCATGCCAGCCCCAACAGCCATGGATTTTTCTAGGCACAGACTTCCCCCAGTCCTCCAGCTCCTACAGTGCACACATTTCTCTCTCCTGCCAAGAGCAGAGATCTCACCTTATCTCAGGTGAAATCTGATCTTTCCATGGTGGAGTGTAGAGCTCTTCTGAATCAGCGTGTTTGCACCAATTGGGAACCAGTGCTCTGGGGTTTGCAGATATTCGGTGGGTGTCACAGTTGTAGATTTTCAGGCTTTCAATAATATCCACTTTCCCCTTCAAGATGGCATTGTCTCCGCATCTGAGCCTGTCACTCCCGAAGGGAACCCAGCAGCAGTGGAGGCTGTCTGGTCAGGGGAGCCCCATCCAGCAGTCCCTCACAGTCTCCTGGAATATAGCTGTCCCTCAACTCACCAACAAACACTCCCTGTGCGACCCTCAGCAGTTCTTTCTATCTGCTCTGGGACAAGGCTCAGGACATGTCTGTCTATTCCACCGCCATTTTTTCCTCCCCTTTAGCATTTCTTGCTTTGCTGGTTTGGTGATGATAAATTCCTTTAGTCCTTTTTATGTCTGTGAAGCTCCTGATTTTACCCTCAATTTTGATTGATAGCTTTGCTGGGTATAATATTCAGACCCTTTCTTTTCATAACTTTGTATATTTCATTCCACTCCCTTCTTGCCTGATGTGTATCTGTTGAGAAATCAGTCATTAGTCTGATGGGAGTTCCTTTGTAGGTAACTTTCTGTCTCTCTCTGGCATCTTTTTAGATTCTTACTTTGTCACTGGTGTTTGCCAATTTAATTATAATCTGCTTTTGCCGAAACCGGTTTGGCTCAGTGGTAGAGCATCGGTCTGCGGACTGGAAGGTCCCAGGTTCAGTTCCGGTCAGGGGCATGTACGTTGGTTGCGGGCACATCCCCGATAGGGGGTGTGCAAGAGACAGCTGGTTGGTGTTTCTCTCTCATCGACGTTTCTGGCTCTCTCTCTCCCTTCCTCTCTGTAAAAAAATCAATAAAAAATATATTTAAAAAAAAATTACAATCTGCTTTGTCATTGGTCTTTAGGGGTTCATTTTGTTTGAGACTCTGGGCTTTTTGGACTTGAGTAAGTTTTTTCTTCCCTATATCAGGGAAGTTTTCTTTCATTATTTCTTCAAACAGGTTTTCTATTCCTTGATCAGTTTCCTCTCCTTCTGGACCTCATATAATGAGGATGTTGTTTTCATTTCATGTTGTCCAAAAGTTCCCTTAGGCTCTCCTCTTGTTTTTGAAGTTTTTTTTTAGATTCTGCTCTGCTTGGGTATTTTTTTGCTACCTTGTCTTCTAGTTCGCTGATGTAGACCTCTGCTTTTTCTAGCCTACTCTTGATGCTTTCTATTGAGTTCTTTATTGCAGTGATGTCATTTTTCGTTTTTTCGTTATTCTTCATTTCTTCTTGGTTCTTACATATATTGTTGAATTTTTCTTTTTCCAACCTTTTCAGTGACCTTATGACCATTTTTCTGAATTCTTTCTCTGACACATTGCTTGCCTCCATTTCATTTAAGTCCTTCCCCACCCCTATCCCCCACCCCCCGCATGTGGGCTCTTTGTCTCCCCATGATCTCTCCTGATTGGCTGGTGGGTGTCATGAAGGTACAGTCAATTTGCATATATCTCTTTTATTAGTGTAGATTTCATAGTGCAAATCACATGTCCATACTTATCTCAAAGCCATTAGATACTGGGGTAGGATGAATATTTTTGAGCAGCCTAATTGATTACCAAACTCTCCCTAGGAAAACTCTGTATAATGTAATGACTATGTTGACATAGTAAATGCAGATAGGGTTGAGTTTATAACATTGCACTATATTGACCAAGGGCATAATGTAATGGTAAAGCACAGTATGGTAAAAATGGTTCCAAATGTGGCCAGGAAAATTCAGTGCTAATACATATCTCTTTGCTGGTCTGCCTTAACTAAAAAATAAGTCTCAGATTTCTTTAAAGGAATAGATAAAACTTAATCAGTCCTCAGAATTTTCAATATTTTTTTCTCAACAAAGCTTTTATAAGTATGAAGTAATAGAGAGTTTGAATTTATACGCCTTAAGAAATAATATTTTTTAAAAGAAAAAAATATTAATAACAATATTGACTAACATAATTTTTACAATGTGCCAGGCCCTATGGTTTGCAGATATGCTCTTATTTTTATGCAGTTAACAAGTATATAAGGTAACTATTGTCTGAGAAACTGAAGCTTAGAGGAATTCATTTGCCCAAGGCCATGATGTCTACAAATGGCAGAACTGGCATTGAAATCAGTGTGCATCTGACTCCAAGGCCTACGTGCTTAACTCATACACAACTCTGCTTCATGGTGCAGATTGTGTTCACATGTATGTGTTTTACACTATTATCTTTCCAGTATTTCTTTATGCAAATGAAAGCAATTATAATATATATGCTTATTTCCTCTCTTTACTAATATTCTAAAGGCAGCATACTGTATAAGTGAATTAAATAATATACTCTATTCAATGTTTTGCACCTTGCTTCCTTTTATGATATGACTCTTTACATCAATATGGGTATTTCCTCATTGTTTTTTACAACTGCATAGTATTCCTTCAAATGGGGGTGCCTTAGTTTATTCAACTACAACTTTATTGCTAAATACATGGGTTATCATCTCTAAATTTTTAAGTTATGCCACAAATCAATAAACTTGTACCTATTATCTTTCTGACTTATGTAACAGGTTGTGTAGTATATAGATTCAGGAGTAAAGTCTACTGGATCAAAGAGAAAATATGTATTTTTGGTAGATATTGCCAGATTCCTCTTTATACATTATATACTTTTGAGCAGGTTTTAAAGAAAAGAAAGTATGTGGTTTATTACTTTTCTTGCCAATTCTAACTCCAATTCAATCTAACATTGATTCCACTCAAAATTTTAAAGTGCAGATTCCTTGCTAACCAATCATTTAGCCTCTGTCAGAGATAAATCCCCACTTGCTTTTAGTATTTCAGGCTAATATTTAAAATATTTTCATGTGTAATGTTAAAAAAAATCAATCCAAGTGACTTTCCTCAAAACCTCAGAGGTTTCTCATCAACATCTCAGCCTCTATATCTAATTGCTACCTGGTAATTGATAATAATCAGTGCCAGAATGTAGCAGAAACCACTTAGATCACCTGTTTGCTCTGCTCTGTGCTAAGATATCTTAATAACCAGCTTTTCAGCTGACTGACGTAGCTGATTAAATCGTACAGTTCTGTCCTTTAAGACATGGCAGGATTCCCTGGATACCCTCATGTGCACTCATGCTGGTTGCAATGAAAAATTGCCAGATAAAGGTGTGTAGTCAGTAAATTGGAAAAGGTGGACTCTACCATATGGAGGATCAAGCCTCCTATTACATTTAACTAGAGGGTCATGAAAAGAGCTCTGGACTCAGAAGCAAAAGACTTAGATTTGTGTCCTCTCCGTGTATTCTTAATAAATGGTAGCTTAGAGCAAGTCATGAGAAAATAAAATGCAATATTCTTTTTTCTGACTAGGGCAAGCTATAACAATATCCTAAACTTCTCCCCTCCATCTTTGCCTCTGTCCTTGTTTAGAGTGAATCGCTAGGAGAAAGAAGGGCATCGTGTCTTTTTGTCGAGGAAAAAAACAACAGAATTTTAAAAAAAAATATTTTATTTTCTGTTTTAGCTATAGACTTCAATATGACGAAAATTTTAAAGATCCCATCAGCATATACAATATCCACATCCATGGAAGGATCAAAAGCATCAAAACCAACAACAAAGGTTTGGAATAGAGTGATTTTTTTTTAATTCTTCTTTAATTAGCAATATAATTAATTGGACAGCTTCACGGAGATATGTTGGATTTTTCATTCTTGATATATATATCTTAGGAAAAAATTAATGATCAAAGTGATTTATTGAAAAGTTAATCTTATATAAAAACTCTTGTTTTGTTTTTGTTTTTTCTTTAAACATCCTCCTCTTAAATGAGAAAAGATGTGGTATTTACCTTTTCTCACATTTCTGGCACTACTTGTCTCTGGCTTAATACATACATATGGCTATGATCTCAATAAGCATCAGCCAAATTTGCAGGGAAAATATCAGTGGAATTTTCAGTAATGGTTGGCCTGTCCCCACCTCTTAAGCCAGGGTCTTGGAATAACTGAGTGCATATATGTAGATACTGTTACTCTTAAGTCTAAATGCTCTTTTTCTCCACTTTCCTGAAGTGCCTCCAAAACAGAGATCCTATGGAATTGCTATCTTGTGTTGCTTTAGCAAGATATGATTGAGGTTATTGGCTTAAAATTCTGAATTTGATCTCTTAACTTGTTAGACAGATTTTAAATTTGTTGAAGTCTTTATTGCTAAAATTTATCTTAATTATCAAGCAAGTGCTACCAAGTGTAGTTTGTGAGTACTTAACATAGAAACTGGTGATCTGTAGGAGTCCATTTGGAATCCATTACAATATCACATCTTTTTTGATGGCAGGAGGAGAATGCTAGATTTAGAAATCAGGGAAATGTAATAGAAATTGTATATCTTCAACAAGCACTAAATATTGTCTTATACACCTTAATTTCAAGTTGAAGAAATCTGGACAAATGTATGTGTGACTATACAACCTTTTAAAGGTAATACTAGTTAAAACTTGAACGCACATTGTAGGTATATCTTATTGCATTATTGGCCCTGTCCCATGCAGACTACTTTCTCAGCAACTTGTATAAAAATATGGTTGCCATTTTATGAGATACATAGAAGTCATAAACTTAGAAGAATTATTAATATACTAGAGGCCCAGTGCACGAAATTCATGCATAGGGGTAGGGGGATGGGTGTCCTTCAACCCAGCCTGCACCTTCTCCAATCAGGGATCCCTATCACAATCCAGGACTGCTGGCTCCCAACTTCTCACCCGCCTGCCTTCCTGATTGCCCCTAACCGCTTCTGCCTGCCAACTTGATCACCCCGTAACTACTCCCCTGCCAGCCTGTTTGCCCCTAACTGCCCTCCACTACATGCCTGGCCACCTCTAACTACCCTCCACTGCAGGCCTGGTCACCCCTAACTGCCCTCCCCTGTAGGCCTGGTCCCCCCCAACTGCACTCCCCTGCAGGACTGGGTCCCCCCCAACTGTCTTCCCTTGCAGGCCTGGTCTCTCCCAACTGCCCTTCCCTGCTGGCCATCTTGTGGTGGCCATCTTGTGTCCACATGAGGGCAGTAATCCTGTGTTGGAGTGATGGTCAATCTGCCTATTGTTCTTTTAATAGATAGGATAGAGGCCTGGTGCATGGGTGGGGACCAGCTGGTTTGCCCTGAAGGATGTCCCAGATAAGGGTGGGGGTTCCTTTGGTTCATGGGGCCGCCTGGGCAAGGGGCCTGTGATGGTTTGCAGGCTGGCCATGCCCCCTGGTGACCCAAGTGGAGGCCCTGGTATCTGGGGTTTATTTATCTTCTACAATTGAAACTTTGTAGCCTGGAGCAGAGCCAAGGGTTCTGCTTGCTCCATGGCTTTTTATCTTCTATAATTGAAACTTTGTAGCCTTAAGCAGAGGCCTGAGCCAGCCAGGGTGTGCGGAAAGCTTGGCTTCCTCCATTGCCAGGAAAACCCAAGCCTCTCTCCTGCTCTCTGTGGCCAGTAGCCATCTTGGTTGGGTTTATTTGCATATTTGCTCCTGGTTGGTTGGTGGGCATGGCTTGTGGATGTAGTGGAGTGATGGTTAATTTGCATATTACTATTTTATTAGATAGGCTTGGATGATAGACTAGAGTAAAAGGCCTAATCTTAAAAAAAATAAACTTTTATGTGGAAAAAGAGAGGTCCAAAATTACAAACTGCAGAGGTATAGCATAATAAAGCCTTGGCTTAGGGGCATCTAAAAAGGTTTGGGAATTATTTTCAACAGTAAGATCTGTGTGTGTCAATAGAAGAATGTTGTCAACTCCCAAAAGTACTGTATTCTTGGCTATTTAAATAGATACATGGGTTTTACTCTATACTGATTTTACAATAATTGTATATTATACTCATTTTGGAGAGCTTCATTATAAGATTGTAGTAGACCAAGCATGTCAAACTCTAAGGCTAAAACAGGCCAAACAAGGTTTAAGTTTATATGGGCCACAAAAAAAACTCAAAATCTTTTTTTGATAGAGACATACTGAATATAAATGAGTAATCGTTAACATAAAATAATAGAACATTTTAATAAAAATTAATGTTTTTCTTGAACATTAATTTACCCGACACTGAATAGCTGCACAAATTAATAAGCATAACACAAGTAAACCTATTTTTCTTGTTCTTCAAAAGAGAAATATTTCCTATTGCTCACACCAAACAAGTCAGTCCAAGACTAATGATGTGGCAATCAGCTGCTAAAATATTCGCTGCTAGGATTAGTGGAAAGAAATGGTGCGCCTGCGCATAAGGTGTATAGGGGGAATGAATGCAACACGATTATAGTAACCGGTCATTAGCAAACATTGTAGTTAGTTATTAATAATTATGTATAATAGAATATTGTAAAAATCAAGTTACAAAATTTCTATTAAAATGTTTCTTACATACCATCATATTGGCTGGACCACAGAAATTTTTGTTGTGGGCCTCATGCAGCCTGCAAATTTGACATGCTGATATAGACAATCTGAAGCATTCTGAACATAATATAATCAGAATAATGAAGGACTCTAAAACCATATTATTTGAGGAATGGTCAAAATATTTAAAGACATTTCTATTAGAAAAGAAAAATCCTTAAAAACCTTATTAATTGTTTCCAATATGTAGAGAGCTACTGTAGGAAAGCAGGATTAGACTTTTTCTGTGTGGCTCAAAAAAATATTTTTACCAATACAAACCAAAACAATTTTACTTTTACCAATAAGTGAAAGCTATAGGAAGAGAGATTTCAACACAAAGAAGAGGTTGGGGTTTTTTTGTGGGTTTTTTGTTTTTGTTTTTTTTTTAAGCACCAGGGTGTCCAAATGATGAATTCTCATTGGCAGAGCATATATTAAAATAACAAAAATCAAAGTTTAGTTTTATAATCATTATCAGCAATTATCCTGTAATAAATTGACAGAAAACTTCAGCACCAAAACCATTTCTTAGACTTTCCGGTTCACCCCTGGTGATCCTTCCAAAGTTTATAGGATTGTTTATTTCTTCAAAATTAGCAGCAAGTTCTTCTTTGTCGATGAAAGCCTTGTTTATGGAATCAAAGTTTTCTGATAATTTTCTGTTAGATATTTTGTGGGGTGAATAAAAGAAGTCCCAATTTGTGGGACTTCTGTTAGTTGTTTTGGCTATTTTGAATATGTCTAACAAGAGTTCTTTGGGCAACATGGGACCTTCTGCTCTAAAGTATCTCAGAAAATGGCTAAGGCTCAACAAAATACTGATTTTGCATTTAATATCTAGTTCTGCTCTTGCCTAGTTCAACTATCCTTTAAAAATCAGGGATCCTCACAGCCGAAGAAGGAATTGTAAAGTGTAGTTTTTCTAAGTTGAAACTGATAGCTGCAGGAAAAAGTAGCAGAAATGTCTATTCGTAGTATTTCGGTAAGATAGAGTTTTTATCTTACAATACACAAGACAGAAGCCTGGAAAGGGGTCATAAAATTATCTTTTAATACAGGCAAGTTTTTTTTTTTTTAATCTACATAAAGGTTGGCTTGGTTTTGCATGTAATTTAAAAATCAGGCTCGATATAACCAAATGTAAATTGTCATGAGTCAAGGTGAAGGAAATGGTTAGATCATAGAAAATACATCTGATATTGACATTTAATTTTCACCATCAGAGAATTGCTTTTGATTCTCATAGTTCCAATTTTAAAAATAATTCTGGAGAAGCTAGGAATAAATATAATTTTAAAATAAACATAAGTTTAAAAAATACAAAAGAATGTTATGTATCATTAAGAGCAAATGAAAATAAAACCTATTTCCCCACAGAAAATGGAATCAATAATAAATCTCTCTTTTGGGCCTTATAAATATTGAGAAAAGACAACATATGAATAGTTGCTATACTGACTTTGTTTCCCATAAGAAGTCAATCTTGAAGCAATTATATTTATGACTTGTTTCCCTGACAGAATTAGTGGTCAACATTTTTTTCCACCAACACTTTGTTATCCAGCTGCCTCTGATGTCACTTTGTTATCCAACTGCCTCTGATGTCCTTTGTTCTAATGAGAAGTCAGCTGTTAATCATATTAAGGATCCCATATATGCTATTTTTCTCTTTATGTTTTTTGAGATTTTTCTTTTTTGTCTTTGTCTTTCAACACTTTGACTATGATACATCTAGGTGTGAATTTATCTTACTTGAAGTTAAGCTCCTTGGAAAGTTCCAGTCATTATTTTTTTTATCCATTTTTCTCCCTTTTCTAGGCCTCTGTCCACTTTCTTCATTCT
This sequence comes from Pipistrellus kuhlii, assembly GCF_014108245.1. Taxonomy (NCBI): domain Eukaryota; kingdom Metazoa; phylum Chordata; class Mammalia; order Chiroptera; family Vespertilionidae; genus Pipistrellus; species Pipistrellus kuhlii. Next base: position 46,165,584 of record NW_023425404.1, read on the forward strand.
TTTTATTTCTATTCATATATATATATATATATATATATATATATATATATATTATTGATTTTTTTACAGGGAGGAAGGGATAGAGAGCTAGAAGCATTAATGAGAGAGAAACATCGATCAGCTGCCTCCTGCACCCTCCCCCCACACACACACACACTGGGTATGTGCCTGCAACCAAGGTATATGCCCTTGACCAGAACTGAACCTGGGACTTTTCAGTCTGCAGGCCAATGCTTTATCCACTGAGCCAAACTGGTTTGGGCTTATTTCTATTCTTCCGAAAAAATAATCTCTATTGATCTAGCTTCAAGCTTGCAAAAGGCTAAGTGAGCTTTACAGCACATACTCATAGATTCATACGTTAGTAAATTTCTTTACTTAAGAAGATGCTTTGAAGTATTTACTTTTACTTATTCTAAGATAGTAAATGGTAGTTTTATTCATAATTATAATGCAGTTATAATTTATTTACAATTCTTTAAGAACACACCAAATAAAAACTGACTTTTTTTTTTTTCTTCCCTTCACAGTCCTGTTATAGTAGCACTGGTCCAGAGTTTAGCCGTATGCTCTTCAATATCGGAGGTCATAGTCCACTAATTTTGTATTTTCTTAAGATGCACGAACTAACTGGTATTTCCAAAGCCATTAAACGACCCAAGGTTAGACTCACTGAAATATCACAAGAACCATATCCTTTTTTAAGCTTTTAAAAAATACTATCTATTTCTAAAATATTCAAAATGTTTTACTAAAGGTCTCAATTAAGAAAAAATAATGCATTTTTAACCAATGATTTTATTTAGCATTTAATTTATGTTCAAAACTTTTGTAGCATGTTGGTTAAAGTATTTTTTCTCTTAGATCCAAGGCTAAGATTTTTCATGCAAGAAAAATAAGTCAAACACAAAACGTAGGAACTTTACAAGCTGATATATTTAGCTCTTTAGTAACAGACTATCTTTGCAACTGACTGTTCAGTGTTCAGTTTCAAACATTTGTTAGAACCATGAGAAATGGGCTTCTAGACATCTTTAGAAGAGAGTTTCAAACATGTTTTAGCTGTGGCATCCTTTGTTCCATAGAAAATGTGTCAAAAAGCTTAATGTGCAGAATATAAAATAAATGAAATTGGAGCTTTGGTTTCAGCAGGGGTGAGGGACCAGAGTTCTATTTACACTCCTGTGTGCCCTCTGCATAACCCATCTTTGCCCAGGCCTGTCTGTGGCCACGCAGATGGACCCCAGGGAATCTAAATAGCATGCTCTCCAAACTGTAACATACATAGCTCTCACTGGAAAAAAAAAAAATCTGAAAACTCTTGTTTACATGTACTTCTATCTCGGAAAACAAAAAAAGAAGTTGCATTTCACCAGTATTTAGTAAACAGGTACCTTCACTCAGCTGATATTTCAGTCTGCATTCTACCATGCTGATAGATAATGATGGCATCTTTTTTTTAGTGTTCCTTTTTTTTAAAAAAAAATTCTTTATCGATTAAGGTATTACATATGTGTCCTTATCCACTCCCCCCCCCCGTACTTCCCATCCCCCCTCCACTCATGCCCTCAACCCTATGTTGTCTGTGTCCATTGATTAGGCTTATCTGTATGCATGCAAGTCCTATGGTTGATCTCTCCCTCTTATCCCTCCCCTCCCCTACCTTCCATCTGAGGTTTGGCGGTCTGATCCAGACTGGTGCAGCCACTGTGGAGAACACTGTGGAGTTTCCTCAAAAAATTAAAAATGGAACTCCCACTTGACCCAGTTATCCCACTTCTAGGAATATATCCCAAGAAACTATAAATACCCATCAGAAAGGATATATGCACTCTTATGTTCATAGCAGCACAATTCACTATAGCTAAGATTTAGAAACAGCCTAAGTGCCCATCAGCAGATGAGTGGATTAAAAAACTGTGGTATAGCTACACAATGGAATACTATGCTGTGGTAAAAAAAAAAAAAAAAAAAAAAAAAAAAAAAAAAAAAAAAAAAAAAAGAGAGAGTTCTTAACCATTTGCAACAGCATGGATAGAACTGGAGAGCAGAGCATTATGCTAAGTGAAATAAGCCAGTTAGAGAAAGATAAATATCACATGATCTCACTCATTTATGGAATATAATGATGGCATCTTTGCTCTTGTGTAATTTTCTGAGCATCACGACAGTGCTGTTTTTTGGGGGGGGAGATAAGCAGATTTATAGGTTATATCATCTATTATAGCTTAACTAAATTAACAACTCACTAGTGAAACAATAGCTTAAAAGATTTCTGGAAAGAACTGTAGATTAATGATAATTATGATGGAAGAATAAATTAGATTCCACATATAACTAAGAAACAAAATAGAAAACAAGAGTCTTAGCTGAGGCAAGGAGAGGTGGGGGTGGGTGAAAAGGTAAAGAGATTTAAGCAAAAAACAAGCAAAAAAACAAAAACAAAAAAAACTCATAGACAGAGACAGCATGGTCACTACCAGAGAGACATGGGAATGGGGGATGTAGAGAGGATAAAGGGAGGTAGGGTAAATGGTGATGAAAAGCAAGATGACTTTGGGAGGTAAACATACAATAAAATATACAGATGTTTGTATTATAGAATTGTACACCTGAAACCAATATAATTTTATTAACCACTAGAACCCCAATAAATTTAATTTTAAATAGAATAAATCTTATAAAAAAGAAATGGCAGACCAACAGACCTCACAGAAATACAAAGGATTGTTAAAAAATACTACGAACAACTTTATTCTCACAAATTTTATCACAGACTTAGAAAGAACTCTCCAAAAATTCATCTGAAATTAAAAAAAAAAAAAGACCTCAAATAGCTACAGCAATCCTAAGAAAGAAGAGTGAAGTAGGAGGAATCTCAATACCAGATTTCAAACTGTATTACTAAGCCACTGTTCTCAAAACAGCATGGTACTGGCACAAGAACAGACATATAGACCAATGGAATAGAATAGAGAATCCTGATATTGACACAAACCACTATGCTCAATTAATATTTGACAAAGGAGGCATGAACATACAATGGAGTCAAGACAGTTTCTTCAATAAATGGTGTTGGGAAAATTGGACAGATACATGCAAAAAAAAAAAAAAAAGAAACTAGATCATCAACTTACACTATACAAAAAATAAACTCAAAATGGATACAGGGCTTAAACATAAGTGGGAAACCATAAAAATACTAGAGACATCCACAGACAGCAAAATCTCAGACATATGCCAAAAGAACTTCTTCACTGATACTGCTCTTAGGGCAACGGAAGCTAAAGAGAAAATAAACAAATGGGACTACATCAAAATAAAAAGCTTTTTCACAGCAAAAGAAACCATCAGCAAAACAAGAAAGCCTACTGTATGGGAGAAGTTGGAAGCCAGCAGGCCTGGATTGTGAGAGAGATGTCCGACTGCCCATTTAGGACCGATCTCAGATTGGAGAGTGTGCAGGTCGGGCTGAGGGACTCCCCTCCCGTGCATGAATTTTATGCACTGGACTTCTAGTATAAAAATAAAAATCTTTAAAAAGACTATTTGAAATATAGATATATATATCTATGTATCATTTTATAAATAATTAATCTAACCCTAAATGTATGTTATACTTTTTAATATCATCAAATGATAATATGCCATTTTAATTTGCAAGGCATTTGTAAACCAACTATCTAGATATCAATGCACATATCTATCATTTGAGGATTAAAGGTTAGCGTACCATTAATAAATGTTAAATTTTATTTTTTTAAATATTTCATTTCACTGTTTTCTGTTTCTACACTGCATATTTTTATAATGTGCATAATATATTAATAAGATTGATGTGTATATAATTTATACATTTAAAATTATACCTATACTAGAGGCACCAAGAGAGAACAATATATTTAGTCACTGTGCAATTTTAAATTAGTCTTCTGAAACAGATACATTTAAAACTAAGTGTAACATCATAGGTAATGTTTATTTGATTCAGAGTGACTTGCCAACATCACAGAAGGGAAAATTGCTTAGTGTCAGTGTTTTAGTATTCATACGTAAACACCTAGAGGACTGGGATGCATATGGAGAGAAGGAGGGAGGAAGTAAATGTAATTGTAAATCACAGGGGTGTTCATGATTCTGAAAGGATTTAATGTACATTTAATAAGAAAAATAAGCTCCTGTACTAATTAGTGTACATTGAATCATTATTAGTTGAAAATTTGAGTATTTTTGTGAATAATTTTTTAACTTGATCATTTAGTATTAGGGTTATGATTAAAATGATGGGAAAAACTTTAATTTCTAGGACTAAGAGAAGAATGTGTAGTGTGTCTTTAAACCATGCAGAATCTTGTACAAAATGTATTTATACCTCCTAATTTTCCCTTCTCACATTGTCTGTACTATATTTTTGTCAACTTTCTCAAGTCCTTTATGTGTTGAGAGAATAACAAATACTCAAAATTTTAATAACTTTCTTACATGTAAAACATAATTATTTTTTAAAAAAAGAAAACCCAGGAACAAATTGTTGGTGTCATTTATGTGGGTCCTGTTAAAAATATGTATTTCTAACTTGAGTTTAGAATGTTCACATTCGGTTGCAGTTTAGAAAGAAACCCAAACTTAATGAAATGTCATAATGAGTGAATTATATTGCTCCAAACATATGCCTCCACCATCATACACACATACACAGACTCTTTAACATGTAAAATCTTTTTGGGGTGGATTATTAAACTCTACAATTGAAAATAATGTGGGATATATCAAAGTTGATCCCAGAAAAAAAGAAAAGAAAAGCTACACAAAGAAGTCATCTGTTGTGAATTATCTGTGATGTGGAAGAAGCGAATAGTCAACAGTGGGGGAAAAAGGGAAGCAACCCTGAGACTCTGAAAGGTCACAAGCTCTGTACAGCACTCGTCCTCACACAGCCAGAGTCCAGCGGGAAGCTCTTCAGAGCCATGTGCAACTTCTTTTCATGTCTATGTACAGAGCGATTTCTAAAGTTTTAGTCACATGTGCACTCAGACTTTTTCTCACTAATATGTGGATAATAGCTTGTGAACTGTTACTAAAGTTACTATCAGTTGTACTTCAACTCAGTAACATTTCAAGTTAATTAATATTTACTAAGGACCTGGTAATTATATATTTTAAATAATAAGTTAGCTAAAAGACAAATGTCCAAAACTTCTAATCCAGAACCCTTCCGACTAGTTATTTTCCTAGTAAAGATACCATATAACACTTTTTTCTCTCAATCCTTCTAAAATTCTCAGGGTAGAGAAAATAGGAAAGCCTACACTGCTAGAAAGTTTGTTCCATTATTTATGAGGTTGTACCCAAAAAATATAGCCCTCACTTCCCTTCAGCTTCAAAAATAGGCATGTGAACATCACAATATTATCTGTTAATGAGACCTTTTAGATAATAGAAACCAGATGTCAGTTTCCTGGAATGGGAGGTCTTTTAAAAATAATTTCTGTTGAAAACACCCAGCCCTCAAAACCCTGTGGATTTTTAGGGCATGGACTCGCTTCCCTGAAACATGATGGAGGGCTGACATTTCCTCCAGTTGTCTACAAAGAGGGAAAACAGGGATGTGGAATACTAAGACTGTGAAAGGGGTGACAATGAAGAGGGAGTTGAAGAAGTAGAGAGGAAACCTAAAACCCTTGGTTGCACTGAAGGGGCCTCCTCAACAGTATGCTGAGGATGTTGGGGAGTTACTCTAATTTGAGCCTGTTCCCCATTTATAGCAATCAATCAAGAAGATGACTTGGATTAGATAAAGTCCCTTTGAATCCTAAGATTTATTATTCTGTTGGAGGAATTTGAATAGTTGTCATCAATGAATAAATTGGTAAATAGATGGATTTTTCCCTGAAATGACAACAATCCCATTTTGTCAATTCTTCTGAGTTCTTCTGAGGCTACACTAAGAAAAAAAAAAATGTATAGACACTATTTTCCCCATTTTTAACTGTCAGCAATTCTAAAACACCAACAGAAAAACCTGCTGATCAAATAAAGCTAAGTTTAGTTTAATAAGGAAGAATAATAATTAAACAATTTTATTTCAAATATTGTTTTTTTGGATCTCAACATGGGTAAATTGAGTGATTATATTTATAGTTTTAGGGCCTGAATTAGGTGATTTTGAGGCAGACCACATAAGTAGGGAATTGGTGGGATTGAGCAGAGTTTATTGATATCATTTTGAATTAGTAGGCCCAGTGAAAACAAGGGTCTTGTAGTAAGCTTTGATGAACAAGTTATTTTAGTTTGTCCAAGCAAGTATCTTACATTATTATTGCTCATTATCAACATTCTTACAAATAGGAACAAAAATGCATGGCCCTCAAAGATTTTAATACAGGAACAACAGTGACATCAGCATCATAATTGAATAAGATATCCCTTGTTCATGTCCCCCACTCAACAGCAATATTGTGGCATCCATCCATGGACAAAAGAACAGCAATCAATCCAAAAGGCATAAAGATCTCAATTTATCTGATAAAGAATTCAAAATAACTGTTTTAAGGAAACTCAACAGGCTACAAGAAAACACAATGAACTCAGGAAAACAATATTTTAACAAAATAAGTTTAACAAAATACATTTTAAAAAACAAACCCAACAGGAATACTGGAACTGAAGAATATAATGAATTTAATAAGAAATGTAATAGCATCAATATCAGAATGGCTCAAGCAAAGAAAGAATCTGTTAGTTAGAAGGCAAGAATTTTATAATTATTCAGTCAGGGGAGAACACAACAAAAAGAATGAAAAAGAGTGAATAAAGCTCACTTAATGTATTGGCTACCATCAAAAGAAATAATCTAAAAATTATTGGAGTTCCAGAAGAAAAGAGGGAAAATGGGGCTTAATTAAAGAAATAAAGGCTAAGAACTTCCCAAATATGGGGAGAGATTTGGATATCCAAATTTATGAAGCTCATGGGTCACCAAGCAAACTCAACTTAAAGAGATCTTCTTCAAGACACATTTATAATAAAACTGCCAAAAATAAAAAATAAATCTTAAAAGGAGTGAGAAAAAGAAATCTGTAACTTACAAGGGAACTTCCATAAGGCAATCAGTGGATTTCTTAGTAGAAGCCATACTGACCTAGAGATAGTGGGATGATATATTCAAAGTGCTGAAAAAAAGAAAATACCAACCAAGAATATTCTTTCCAGCAAAATTATTCTTCAGAAATGTAATAATAAGAACTTTCCCAACAAATAAAAGCAGAACTAATTTATCATCACTAGTCCTGCCTAAAATATTGATAAATGCTAAAATGACTTCAAACTGAAATTAAAGAATACTAATTAGTAATGTGAAAATACTAGTTATATATTGTATACTATATTTTACTGGCATTAAAAAAAGTCTCATAAACCAATGGAAAATAATTGAGAACCCAGTAATAAGCCCTCAATATAGTTAGCTAATAGTTGACAAGAGAGCCAGAAATACTCAGTGAGGAAAGAATAATCTCTAGTAAATAGTGTTGGAAAAAAGTGTATAATCACATGCAAAAGAATGAAATTGAACCTCTATCTTGTGCCACTCATAAAAATGAACTCAAAATGGATAAAAGACTTACCGGTGAAACCTGAAACTGTAAACTCCTAGAAGAAAGCATTGGGAAAAGGGGAGAAACCAAGATGGTGGCATAGGTAAACACCTGAACTTGCTGCCTCACACAAAATACACATCATCCAGAACCACAGGAAGGCTGGATAAGTGGAAATTCTACAACTAGAAGGGAAGAGAAAAGCACAATTAGTGTCAGAGTTGCTACGGAAGTAAAGTGCAGAGGTACTGAGGCACTCGCACATAGAGAGGGCTGGCAACTAAATATGTGGCTAGCTTTTTCAATCCAGAGGGAAACACAAGCTCCCAACTGCTCTGAACTCCAGTTCCCAGCCAGACTCTTGGGACTCAGACTTACATGGGGAAAAACTGGACTGTCTGGCAGCAGACAGAACTCGAGGGTGGCTTTCTCTCAGAGGTGCTTACAGTAATTACTGAGGGACACTGAGATCTGGGGGGGGGGGGGGGGAAGAGAGGGGGCTCATAGGGCAGGGATGATGGGAAGCCATTGCTGTTTGCTCTGCCCTGAGACTCCTCCCCATTCAAGCTGTGCACAGAGGCTTTTGCATATGAATGCCCTGGTCCTTTGAAATCTAAACTTACCTAACAAACTATAGCTGAGTCAGAAAGACCCAGAACCTCAGAACCTCCAAAAGAAGCCCCAAAACCCCACAGCAACTTGCACTGCTACACAGCTACACAGCTGGGCCTCATCTTGACACCTTCAAAACCCAAACAAAAAAGAGGAATCTGCAGATCTCTCAGTAGTTCCTTCTTTGTGGCCTAAGGCAGAGACTAAATTAGCACCTCCATGGAGATCCTAGAGCCAGTGTGCCCAGGTGTTAGAGTAGGACCATCCAGATTACAACTCCTTAGATCCATAAGGGACACACTCAGGGGGCAGATTCAACGAGCACCAAAGCACCACTGAAGCAAGTCTTGCCCAATAAGGTTGTCTCCAGCACAGAAGTTCTCTCATCATAGTCACAGCTAATTCTCACAGCCAATTGGCCTGGAGGTCAATTCCTCCCAGTGATACGAACAACAATCAAGGCTTAACTACAACAAGATTGTGCACACAGCCCACAAAGGGGTGCACCAAGAGTGAACACATCAGGTAAATGGGGAGGCTGAGCCACTGGGCCTTATAGGACACCTAGCACACAAAGCCACTCTATCAGCTCAGGAAAGCAGCCAAAATGTGGAGACAAAGAAACACACCGTAAATGAAAGAAATGGAGAAAAGCAAATATAGAGTTCAAAACCATGGTTATAAGATTTTTCAAGAATTTTCTAGAAAAGGCTGAAAAATTTAGTGAGACCCTTGAGGATATGAAAAAGAACCAATTAGAAAATAAGCATACACTGACTGAAATAAAGAATAATATACAGAAATCCAATAGCAGACTAGAGGCTTGCATTAATAAAGTCAAAGATTTGAAATGAAATACAAAGTAGCAAAAAAAACCACCCAACCATAAAAGCTTAAAGAAAAAAGAATCCAAAAATATGAAGATAGTGTAAGGATCCTCTAGGACAACTTTAAGCATACCAACATCCAAATTATATGAGTGCCAGAAAAAGAGAAAGAGTAAGATACTGAAAACCTATTTGAAGAAATAATGACAGAAAACTTCCCCCACCTGGTGAAAGAAATAGACTTACAAGTTCAGGAAGTGCAGAGAAAAAAAAAAAAAAAAAGGAATCCAAAGAGGGCCACACCAAGATACATCATAATTAAAATGCCAAGAGAGAATATTAAAAGCAGCAAGAAAAAAAGAGTTTGTTACCTACAAGGGAGCACCCATACCATTGTCAGCTGATTTCTCAACAGAAACTAAACAGGCCAGACAAGAGTGGCAAGAAATATTCAAAGTGATGAATAGCAAGAACCTACAACCAAGATTACTCTACCCTGAAAAGCTATCATTCAGAATTGAAGGGCAGATAAAGAGCTTCACAGATAAGATAAAACTAAAGGAGTTCATCACAGCCAAATCAGTATTATATGAAATGCTGAAAGGTATTCTGTAAGAAGAGGAAGAAGAAGAAAAAGGTAAAGATAAAAATATGAACAACAAATACATATCTATCAACAAGTGAATCTAAAAATCAAGTGAATTAAAAATCTGATGAATGAAAACAACAATGCGGTACCATCTCACACCTGTCAGAATGGCCAACATCAACAAATCAACAAAAGACAAGTGTTGGTGAGGTTGCGGAGAAAACCCTCGTGCACTGCTGGTGGGAATGCAGACTGGTGCAACCACTATGGAGAACAGTATGAAGCTTCCTCAAAAAACTGAAAATGGAACTCCCATTCGACCCAGTAATCCCACTCCTAGGAATATATCCTAAGAAACCAGAAACACCAATCAGAAAGGAAATATGCACCCCTATGTTCATAGCAGCACAATTTACAATAGCTAGGATTTGGAAACAGCCTAGGTGCCCGTCAGCAGATGATTGGATCAAAAAACTATGGTACATCTATACAATGGAATACTATGCTGCCATAAAAAAGAAGGATTCTTATCATTTGCAGTAACCTGGATGGAATTGAAGAACATTATGCTGAGTGAAATAAGCCAGTCAATGAAAGAGAAACACCACATGACCTCACTCATTTATGGATAATAAATAACATTATAAACTGATAAACAAAAAGATAGATATAGAGACAGTAAAGCAACAAGCAGACTGTCAAATTGCAGTGGGGAGGACAGGGAGATATGGGGGAGATAAGAGATCAACTGAAGGACTTGTATGCATGCATATAAGCAAAACCAATGGACGGAAAACTCTGGGGGATGGGTACACATATAATACCTTAATTTAAGATATGTACACATATAATACCTTAATTTAAAAAATAAGTAAATAAAAAAATAAAAATCTGATGAACGGAATAATCTGGTGAATATAATAGAATCAGAGTATAGAAAGGGAGTTGACTGACAATCCTCAGGGAGAAAGGGGTGTGGGAGGTGCAGGAAAGATGACAGAAAATCATACACCTATGGATGAGGACAGTGGGGGGGGGGGGGTAAGGGCTGGGATGGGGTGGGAACCGGGTGGAGGGTGCTATAGGGGAAAAAAGAGGAACTGTAATAATTAAAAGTAAAGAAAAGAAAAGCTCATTGATGTTGGTCTTGATGACAGTTTTTTGGATATGACACCAAAAGCACAAGTAACAAAAGCAAAAATTAGTAAGACCTAATCAAACAAAAAAGCTTCTGCATTAAAAAGGAAACTATGCCGAAACCGGTTTGGCTCAGCGGTAGAGCATTGGTCTGTGGACTGAAAGGTCCCAGGTTCGATTCCAGTCAGGGGCATGTACATTGGTTACGGGCACATCCCCGGTAGGGGGTGTGCAAGAGGCAGCTGGTCGATGTTTCTCTCTCATTGACGTTTCTAGCTCTCTATCTCTCTCTCCCTTCTTGTCTGTGAAAAATCAATAAAATATAATCTACTAAAAAACATATATTTTAAAAAAAGGAAACTATCAAAAAAAACGAAAAGGCAATCTATGGAATGAAAGAAAATATTTGCAAATCATATATCTGATAAGGGATTATAGCAAAAACATAAAATGAACTCCTACAAATTAATAGCAAAGAAAAAGCTCTTCCTCAATCAATCAATTAAAAAATGGGTAGAAGATCTGAATAGACATTTCTCCAAAGAGAAATACAAATGGCCAAGAGATATATTTTTAAAAATCAACAAAGATACTAATCATCAGAGAACTTAAAACCACAATGAGATATCACCTCACACCTGTCAGAATTGCTATCATAAAAAATCAACAAACAACAAGTGCTTGTTAGGATGTGGATAAAAGGGAATAATAGTTCACTGTTGGTGGGAATGCAAACTGGTGCATTTACTATGGAAAACAGTATGGAGTTTCATCAAGAAATTAAAAATGGAACTTCCATTTGACCCATCAATCCCACTTCTGAAAATATATCCTAAAAACCCTTGTCAGCTCTGCTTAAGATGTTGCCTCTCTCTAACTTTCTTCCCAAGCTTCCTGTTCTTCTCCTCTCCTCAGTATCTAAAAACTGCTCAATGGCCTTTAAGAAAGATGACACCTGTAGAGGGCTGGGGAAACAGACTTACTGTGCCTGGAAATGGGAGAAATCTAGTGAGAAATGGATATAATTTTTTGCTTACTTTGGAATCAGAGCAACAATTGAAACACAAATGAAATACTTGCAGGATTGCACAAGGCTATCTTGGACAGAGGCTTAGTCTGGGAGAAAATGCAAAGGGGGTTACAGGTTACTTTTCTCCATGGAGAAAAGGAATTGTTGTGTGTTTTTTATTTTTTTATTTTTTATTTTTTTAAATATATTTTATTGATTTTTTACAGAGAGGTAGGGAGAGGGACAGAGAGTCAGAAACATTGATGAGAGAGAAACATATATCAGCCGCCTCCTGCACACACCCCACTGGGGATGCGCCTGCAACCAAGGTACATGCCCTGACCGGAATCGAACCCAGGACCTTTCAGTCCGCAGGCTGACGCTCTATCCACTGAGCCAAACCGGTTTTGGCTGTTGTGTGTTTTTTAAATATATTTTTATTGATTTCAGAGGAGAAGAGAGAGGGAGAGAGAGATAGAAACGTCAATGATGAGAGAGAATCATTGATGGGCTGCCTCCTGCATGGCCCCACACTGGGGATCAAGCCCTCAACTTGGCATGACTTCCTGTTTCATAAGTTGACCTCCTGGTTCATAGGTTGATGTTCAACCACTGAGCCATGCTAGTTGGGTGAGAAAAAGGATCCTTTGCTACTATTCCATATCATTACATTTGTTGACATAATTTGGTATTAAGACTTGGGGAAATCTCACCAGAAGGGTGAGACAAAGAGAAGAGGGAATAGAGTTTGGGAAACTGGAGTCAAACTAACAACCAGAAGCACAGAACTGCACTGAAGTAAAAGGGGTGCCTGGTAACGTTAATCTTGATGTCTATCGAGGGTTATAAGGAGGTCAGCTCACTGTGTCTTTGGCTCTCATGTACCAGGGAATGCTGTCGGAAAGGAAAAGACATAGCTGCTCTGAGGTAACCCACTCTGAAGAAATTAAGAGAAAAGTTGCCCGAGTTTTAGGAATTATAGAAGGCAAAGATGCAAATAGACCCCCTCAAGGTCAAAGATGGACTATGAAGAAGGCAAGTTACAATGTCTGACCAGGATTCCGAGGATAACTTGTTGTAAGGGATGGATCATTGGTTCTTACTGCGTCTGTTTGGGGGAACTAGCTCATAAAAGGCAGTTTCCTTTTTCTCATTATCCTTCTATTTGGATAGCTTCTGACTAGATAGTTTAGAAAACCAAGATTTTGATCCATTTGATCAAATTTTACATGTTGTTCAAAATGGCAATATACAATATTTAGAGCAAACTTTTTTTTTTTTACCTTAAGGAATGAATGAATGATTTTTTTTTAATATATTTTATTGATTTTTTTTTGCCCCCCTCCTTCCCTCCCACACATCCCCTCCCTCCCCAGAGTTTTAAACTTTAAAGAAATATAAATACGTACATATATTGTAGTTAGGTATTTACTATGTGTTTTTTATCATTCAAAGCTACACCATCCAATATAGTAGTTACTAACCATAGGTGCCTACTTAAACTTATATTTAAATTAATAAAATTAAATGAAAGGAAAAATTCATTTCATGAGTTATACTAGTGATATTTAAAGTATTCACAACCCATAATAACCTAATAACTCTCCTGCTGGGCTCGCAAAGATTTCTTTAAAGGATCAGATTTTAAATTATTAAAAATACATTTGACTTACTTAATAAAGTAACTTTATAAGCAGAGAAAAATCATGGACACAAAATAGGATAAAGAGTACATGAAGTATTTAAATTTTGCTCTTAGAAGAGAAAGTAAGGTTTTTATTTTTAGATGACTTTTAATTGAAGCTATTCTAAACTCTGTTGAGTAAGTTGCTAAGTTTCTTCCTTTCACAAGCTCTGCCAGTTAAGAGTAGGGGCCAAGTTTTTTTTTTAAAAAAAAAGTGGTCTGGGGGAGTGGGAGAATGAACATTTGTTTAAGAACTTGAGGAAAGGGGCTTGTTTTACATAAGTAACTATGGGATCATAAGCATTTTGCAGCCACCTTGAGCCAGAGACAATTGCAAAATTGCTTGTAAGATCCGGGCCTTTTTTTTTTTTTTTTTTTTTTCTTACTCAGTTTAAATTCTAGTTAGTGTTCTTCTTTCCTTTCCTTTTCTTTTCTTTTAATACACAAGGCACAAACCACAATTCAGTAAACTTGTTATTAAACTAACTAATGAAATAAATAGACTTTAGTTGCCATGAGTAATCAGCTTCCAGGGATTGGGTTGTATCAATCCTTTAGCCACAATTTGGACTTTGATTATAAACATGTCTCAATGGAAAAATAAGAGAGGAAGCAGGAAGGGTTTTCATCCTGGAGAGTTAGTAATAGTTTAGGGTTATTTTTTAAATTTGGTATAAATGTGGTAAAGCCCAATTTGTATCAAATAAGAGAGGAAATTTTCATTTTCAAAATCTTCAAATGTTGAAAGAAAATGGGAATTCATACTATACTCACTATTGGTCAATTTTTAAAAATCAGTTAGAAAAGCCAGTACTTTTGAAAGCTTAGCATTTAGGCCTAAAAAGAAATACCTCTTAAAAATATAAAAAGTGATTATAATTATTTTCACCCAACCAGCACTGTTACTCTGCACTCACCCCATAAAAATATCTGCCGGCTCCTGACTCCGCGAGATTCTGTGAGGTGCTCCAGGATATCAGAGTGGAAATCCTATCCCAGCCTAGAGCCAAAATCCTACGTATTTAAGGAAAAGCCAAATCGGCTCTTTTGGGTGTTTGCTTTACTTGTATTCTCAGTTTTATTACCAATAATCCAATGTGGGGGGGTGGTTTCAAGAATTTCTGTCTGTAGAGGAGGGACTTATATATTCAATCCAGTTACAAGCTGGGAACTGGGGAGCTTGTCTCAAACCTGAATTTGCACAGCAAACCCAAAGTTTATGTGTTTCTTTAGAATGGCTTTGTGGGGGAAAGGATAAGTTGAGGCTAATAATGAGGATGACTGAAGTCCCTCCAAGCAATCCTTGAAGCTGTGTGGTTGAAGGACATAAATTATAGAAATTGTAGTATCGCTGTAACTCACCCATTTGTTTATCCAGCCTTAGCAGGGAGTGAACTGCTGCCCATAACTAGATTTCCCAGATAGCTAGTGCTGACCATAGGCAACAACAGAATGTTTTATGTTAACCATTTTAATGAAAAATTTCCCTAAAGATATATCATACTTCGTTGACTTCTTAAACAATATAACAACAATGAATTTCCTGATGGTGACTAGACTCTTCCAGATGAAATCTAAATCTAGGACTCAACTGCGTGGAGCTATCAACGAGAAGCTTGTGCAGGAGGTGAAGAGCAGGAAGCCCCTCCTGAGACCCCACTGCTCCAGCACTGGGGCAGGTGTGAGGGCGCCACGCATTCCAGCAGCAAAGACCAGATGCAAGGTCATCGTGACAGAGTCCTGCACCAGGCACCGGGCTAGCCCCGAGGAGCGCCCTTACCCAATTGGAGGTAGTCCAGCACGACAGGGGAACAGATTGCTAGGCTTTTATAGTCTTTATTTCTGTATTTTTTAAATGGTTCTTTTGACTCCTGCTTCAAAAACTGCCCCATGTCTTTTCTCATTCCTATTAGCTCCTTAAAACTAAACACCATGTCTAACTCATTTTCTAACTCAGTGTCTTAACGCCTAGTAAAAGTCCTGGCGAGTTTGTGGAATGCTTTTAGCTAAGTCTGTTGTTAACATTTCCAGTGGCCCTGTTTCCTCAAATTTCTAGACTATGCTACAAAACGGCTGCTAATGATGTGTCAAATAGTGAAACTTACTAAGACAGTAACCTTTTTTTACACATAACACCAGGCCATGTAGAATCTGCGTGAGATTTCAATAGTGATTCTATCTCCCATAGAATAAGGCACATATGCTTAGTTATCTTTTATTTTTGGTGGGGGGGGGGGGAGGATACATGGCTATGCTGTGGATGTTAGACACTGCTGCAAGTCTAACATGAAGCTGATATTGTTGTAATAACTTATTTATGAATAACTGGAAAGGAGCAAAGGAGAGACGAAGAATGGACCCATGCCAAGTAAAGTCTGGGTAGAATAAGGAAGGTTCTTGCCTGTCAGTCACACTTGGAAACAGGTCATTGGCCCGGGTAGGCATGGCCACTGCAAATGTGGGAATATTTGAGATAAATAAGCTCCTAAACAAAGGAGTTTTTACTTTTGCCTCTTGGCTCCTGTTTGCTCCAGCTTGACTCCTGGCCCACAGGACTCTCACACTCTTGCTCAGAGCCATGTGGACCCCGCACAATGGACCAATGGACTGCAACTAGCCTGATACTGTATCAGACCCAGCTCCACGTGGAATGGAAACTCTGGACACTGGCTTTGCTTCTAGTTCTTCTGAATCCCCAACTGCACACCTTCAAGTACTGATTAAGGGAAAGGGGACTTGGCAAACCCAGAAATGTAATTCCATGCAGATAAAACTTTCTACCGCACCCATCCTTCCATCGGGCCTCTGGAAATGCTCACTCCCACAGCACCTCAAGAGCCCCACTCCCACTAGCAATGGAGAAAGACCATCCATCCATTTCTCTAATAACAAAACTATTTCAAGTGTAAGTAAAGGTAGACATTAAGCAGAATATAACTTCTTTAAAATCATTTTGGGCCACATGCTAATAAGTTATTAAGTTTACGAATTAAATGAATTTTGGTGTTTAAAGAAGATTCTGGCCACTGCTTGAAGCTTAGGCTCCTTTTACTTCATATACAAGATCATCATGTGTAGCCTCCTTCTAGAACAATACTTTTGGCAGACAGGAGCAAAGATCACACCGAGACATTCTTTTCTTGAGTCCCCCACATACACAAACTCTCAAAGACAAGGTACTTCCCTTCCACAGCCTTGGTTTCTTCATCTAAATGGGACCCCAGGATTTCTAAGGTTCCTTGTTTCTCTCTGTGATTCAAAACGGAGATCAAAGACCACAGAGTCTGAAATGAGGCCACAAGCATGTTTCCAGGTCTTAGTTTGTCACATCCAAACCACACTGTTGTGTACAAGACCATTTTATTTGTACCCAAATGGCTCCTTATCCATTTAGTGGCTTGCCATGTGACCCCCATGTAACAGCGCCTGAGAAAATAAGTGTGAGGTCTATTCAAACAGTGCAACTGGAAAACATGTTGCCACAGTCATCCCCAAGGAACAGAATATACCCATTCATCATAATTTATAAGCTTTGAGTACTCTATTTTTCTACAGTTGGGAAACATTGATGGCCTTAAGTATCTGAGGGAATAAAAATTAGGATATTAACAAACATTAATTAACAGAAGTCTACTGAAAACCATCATCACTAAATAGTGCAAGAAAATGCTCGGATGTTAGTCAACACCAACATTATACAGCTCAGAACACAACACAAATGTACAACTGTGGCCCAATTTTGTGAACAATGAGAATGACTTTTTAAAGAATGCATATCCAGTTCATTTCAATAATGACATATATTCAAAATTAATAATTTATAATAAAACAAAGTTCTTTGTCTCAATACCAGTAGTAAGTATATAATGAATGTGCAATGCAAAAAAAAAAAAATCCTATTAGAGTGACAAACATATCAGCCTGCTCACAACTACTTAAAACTATGATCAAGAGCACAATATAACTTTGTAGAAGAATAAAGTCTTTGAACCAAAACCAGTTTGGCTCAGTGGTAAAGCATCGGTCTGCATACTGAAAGGTCCCAGATTCGATTCTGGTCAAGGGCATGTACATTGGTTGAGGGCACATCCCTGGTATGGGGTGTGCAAGAGACAGCTGGTCAATGTTTCTCTCTCATTGACATTTCTAGCTCTCTATCCCTCTCCCTTCCTCTCTGTGAAAAATCAATAAAATATATTTAAAAAAAAAGAATAAAGTCTTTGAAATTCTAACAGGCACTTGAAGGAGAAGTTAAATATTAGCAGGAAATAGCTACAGGCAAATTAAATCTCAGCAGCTGGAGACCATAAACATTTTAGGAAAAAGTGTGTCATTGGTCATGCTAGGTGTTCAGTAAGAAGAATGATATCCAGTTTTCTGTGACTTTTACTCAGGAAAGATCTTAGACTTTCAGCGACATGTGCAGCAGGGGGAGGAAGGCAGGCATTAAAGGCAGTCTGGATGCACAGATATCACTTGTTAGAGGAAGATTGCTGAGCCTTCTAGCGTGGTTGGACTTTCTTACAGTCTGGGACATGTAGGGAGAAACTAAAGGTGGTATCAGGCAAAACAGACTGCAGGCTTTGTGCTGATGCAATGAGCAGAACCACTGCCTCCTTTCTACCATGTGCATCACACCAGTCCCAAGCTAAGCAAGATCTGAGCCAGAATTGAGAGGGAGCTGAGTGAGGAGAGAGACAGTTCTCCCTGGCTAGAATCTTGGGGTTCTGGGAGAGGAGTCATATTGGAACACACATGAGAAGAGAGAAGTTGGTAATTTCATGTAAGAAAACTCAGCAATTGCAGAGACCGGTTTGGCTCAGTGGACAGAGCATTGGCCTGCGGACTGAAAGGTCCCGGGTTCGATTCTGGTCAAGGGCATGTACCTTGGTTGCGGGCACATCCCCAGTGGGAGGGGTGCAAGAGGCAGCTGATCTATGATTCTCTCTCATCGATGTTTCTAACTCTCTATCCCTCTCTCTTCCTCTCTGTAAAAATCAATAAAATATATTAAAAAAAAGAAGAAAAAAAAGAAAAAGAAAACTCAGCAATGTTTGCACCATGGCCACAATAATTATGGCAATAGAACCCATCTGGTAGGTATACCCAGTGAAATCTTTTGCAAACATTAAAATAATTAGGACAAAACCAAGATGTGTGGGGGAAATTTTTATACTATATTTGGTAAAGAAAGCAACCACACCATAACAATAAGGTAAAATACATATTTGCATATGACAGATAGAGAGATACTTAGAAAATTAAAAATATTTCACTGTTTGGAAAGTATGATTATGGGGAAATTGTTTTCTTTTGATTAATGTAATCATTAATGCTGCTGCTGTATTCTTACAATAATATCCTTTGCTTTGCTGAAACATTTAAATTAGTAGATTTTTTTTAATATATTTTATTGATTTTTCACAGAGAGGAAGAGAGAGGGATAGAGAGTTAGAAACATCGATGAGAGAGAATCATCAATCAGCTGCCTCTTGCACACCCCCTACTGGGGATGTGCCCGCAACCAAGGTACAGGCCAACGCTCTATCCACTGAGCCAAACCGGTTCCAGCTGAGTAGATTTTTAAAGCTTGGTGGGTTTTTTTTTGTGTTTTTTTTTTTAATCTGCTTTCATTATTTAAAGTGAGGCTTCCACTACTTCCCTTTTAAATTTGAGGACTACTTTATCCTTAATCTTGTTATTCATTGAATAATCAAATGTATTTCTTATGCAGAAAGACATCTCAAAGCCCAAGTTTGAAAGTAATATGGATTCAGCCTTAGGAAGATTTATTTTGAAATTTTACCATTAGGACTTGATTCAAATCTAGGAAAAACACTGCAGTTCATATAGGTACTTACTCTAGTAATGTCACTCAGGACAGCCCTGAAGATAAAGAAATGAGTACAGTGTGATCAGAACACATGGGAAAGTCCCCTTGGCCTTTCTTATACCAGATAAATAAGATCAAAATTAGCATCTAGGAAGACCTTAAAATTGAGCATAAATGTTTTAAATGAGCAAATTGCATTCAGAGAAAATTCAAAGTATTATTGCAGTGTGCTTAGGGATGAGGAGTAGGGAGTGAGGACAGTGTTGTCCCGTGTCTTGGAAACTGCAGAGAGTTAAGAACTCTTCATTATTGATGAGCCTAAGGTCACCACACAGGTGAGGGCTGCCTCGTTGAGTCATTTTCCAATTGCTTCTTCAAAGGGAAGTGTGCCAGACACAGACCTGGGTTCACAAGAGGCTAAGGGACACAGCCATAGGCTGTACCAGAAACAGACGGGACAGAAGCCCCAGCCTCACTAACAACACACTTACACCACCTGCTTACCATCTTTCTTTTTTTAAATCCTCACCCCAGGACATGCTTAGAGAGAGACAGAGAGAGAGAGCAAGAAATATCCATCGGTTACCTTCCGTGCATACCCCAACCAGGGATCAAACCTACCACTCAGTTACATGCGCTGACCAGGAATCTGACTGGCAACCTTTGGGTGAATGGGATGGTGCTCAACCAACTGAGCCACTGTGGCAGGGCTCTGATTAACATCTTTCTTCGTGCAGTTCGCCAAGCTCAGGCTAAGGGAGGCAGCTGACACACGCTACAGCCACTCCAGAGCTTCTCAGAGGTCGAGAGACTTTGAGGTTCTCGGTACACATAGAAATGAAGAGGTTTGACTTAGGGTAAACACACATGCAGTATATAGGTGATGTATCATAGGATTGTATGATTGAAACCCATATCATTGTACTAACCAATGTCATCCCAATAATTTAATTTTAAAATGAAATGAAAAAAATTGTATAAATAGGATTACAGAAATTTTGGTACACTTTTAATATTTACATTTAACAAATTGCTGCTTTTGATGCACACCAAAACAAAAACAAACAAACAAAAAATCCACCATTTAAAAAACTGTAATTCCAGGATTTATGTGACTGTTAAGTTCTAGCATACTGTGGTTGGTGTGGTCCAGATAACAGGATACAAGTTTGAAGTGGTCAGTGGGTCTTGTCTTTTTTCAGTCCTCTCAGTATCACTCCAGACCCAGCATTCAATTACACTTGAGACCCCTCATGCCGGAAGCAAGGCCAGATCCCTTTTTGTCCCCCCACTAAAGATACTGTTTATCTCTCCTGATGGTCCCAATTGGAAATCTTTCCTTAACCATGATCTTATCACACCTCCTGCTCCAACTTACCATGATATTATAAAGGAGGCAAACAGACAATTTGCAAAGAACCAAAAGGATTTTATAATGTAAGTTGATGCCATACTATTGCTAAATATAAAACTGACTCTTTTTAGAGCTGGAAGAGATCTTAGAAACCATCTCCACTGAGCTCCTTCTGAGCATCTTATAACTCGGAGGTTCTTTCCAGGTAAGCGTTGAGGATGCGCTTTGAGCCCATGGAGCAGGATGGACACCGAGTGGGAGGGCCCTGTGGGAGCAGCAGATCCAGCACATACTCAGGTGTTGCGAGTGATGCCTTTGGCAGGTGTTTGTAAGGGGGGGTGCGCTGGGGATTTCTCACGCAGTGTCAGGGGTTGAAGAAGGAAGCTGGGCTGTGGTGTGACTGGGGGATGCACCCCGACAGGGAGAGGCCAGCAGAGAGCTCCGGCGACGAGGGAATTGGATCACTGTCCGTTTACAAAGACGCCCTGGGAGCAGAGCAGAAAAGTTGTCTTCACTAGAAGGAGGTCCCTGGAGCTGGGTGGCAGCGGGGGTGGTATTGAGGAAAGCAAGGCAGGGAGGTCTTTTCTGAAATGTGTGTGTGTGTGTTTTAACCACTTAATTACAGTGATTACTCATGGCCAGCCACAGTATTCTTATGTGCCAGGAAGCTAGAAACGGCTTAATGAGAGGATGTCCATCAATTTTTATAAGAACAAATTGGCAGGATTCAATTCTCCTGTGATGTCAAAGTCACTGCCTAGAGGTCTTACTGCCTTCACTGGGAGAAAGGACGGGTGCCTGGTGCTTTTCAGGAAACACATCAAAGCGAGGTCACTGGAGAGCAGCCAGCCAGGTCCTACCCAGCAGCAGACCCACAGCCTGAGCTGCTGTTCCAGCGGTGCCGTTCCCCTCCCACCCATATTCACAGAGAAGGAGCCTTCCGTTTCCTGTGCTCAGTGGGAGGAGCAGGATGGACTCTGAGTGGGAGGGCCCTATGGGTGTTGCGAGCGATGCCTTTGGCAGGTGTTTGCAAGGCTGGGGATTCCTCACACAGAGTCCTGCACTGGAAGGGGACGCTGAAGAATTGGTTTGTAAAGGACTTTTACTCACACGTGAAAGTCAGCTCATTGCTGATACATTCTTTTACAATTAGAAATGTTTGCTTTAGCCCTAGTTAGTTTGGCTTAGTAGATAGAGCCTCAGTCTGTGGACTGAAGGGTTTGGGGTTCAATTCTAGTCTAGGGCACATGCCCGGGTTGTGGGCTCCATCACCAGTGGAAGGCGTGCAGGAGACAGCCAATCAATGATTCTCTCTCATCATTGATGTTTCTCTCTCTCTCTTTCCCTCTCCCTTCCTCTCTGAAATCAATAAAAATATAATTTTTAAATAAATGTTTGTTTTATTTTAAAATTTAACTCTAATATGTGATTTTATAGGGAAAAGCACAGATGTAATGAAGAAATAAGAATCATAAGAGAGCGGCAGCAAAGAATTGACAAGGAGCTCAAGAGGTTTGTTTCTTATTCAGCATTGTAGTGTTTAAACATTTTAATTGAACAAATGTGTTACATTAAACCACAATGATTTTATTATGTAAAAATACACCAACTCAAATATCTGCAAAGAGATTTTCTATTCAACAGTTTATCTGGAGTAACACTTTAACTTCCTTTATCCACATAATTACCTACTCTGCTAAGTTAATTACTTGCTAACATTATCATCTTCTCCTTTTACTCCACCAGATACAGAGCTTAGGCTCAACAGTTTTTAAAAAGCAAACCCATAAACACCCCATGGTCTAGGGAAGGTGTAAATTCCATACCTACCTATTTAGCTTGTCTTCTCCCAGCTAGTTCTTTGTCCCCCTTCTGTCCCTGCTGCTTACCCTACACATACATTGTCCCCCACTAAAGCAAGAACATTGGGCTCATTGAATTTATCTTATAAGTTAGAGTATAAATAGGAAAGGTGTATTGAAACTAACCCACTTCTTCTAACACACCCGCATGCATGAAAGTGAGCATCAGATGAGCACAACCTCCCAGCAGTCCTCGGGTCCAGCCTGCGTCAGTCACGCGGCCATACTTCCCACTACATTCTGGAATTAGAAAGCCAGTCACCTAGTCACACAACCCTTTACTTTAGAACCTTATCTCACCTTTCCCCAAAACCTTATCAGACAGCTTTCCCCCTTTTGTAACACCGCAGTTGTAAGCTGATTTACAAGTTCCCAAGAAATAAATCTATGTGGCACAAGCTTTCTCCCCGCTAGGATATAAGGAAGAGCATAGAATGATTTTGAGAGCATCGTGCAGGAGGCTCTCAAATGCCCTTACACGTATGCAGTGACGCGTTGGATACCGTGAAGGGAAAATACTCATTTGGATATATACATTCCATGTGTCCGTTAAACCAACAGGCACACCACCAACTAGTAATCCTCGGCAATGAGGGATTCATGGAGAAGAAAGGCAGTTGGAGGAGGGGCCAGGCAGCAGTGATGGCTGCAGCAGTGAGCAGACTGTTGACCCTTGAACAATGCTGACAACCACGCAGCCAAAATTCCACATATAACTTATGACTCTCCAAAGCTTAAGTTGTCCCTGCGCATCCCCAGGGTATGAGTCCCAGGAGCCCTGCAAATATCAAAATCTGCAGAGGCTCACGTCCCTCATGCAAAATAGTGTAGATCGATGCCATTGGCCTCTGCCTCCATCACAAAATCAAAGCCATGGTTTTTAGGACAGTTGGCCCTTGAACAGCACTGGTGTGGACTGTGCTTTAACAGAAAATTATTGGTGTTTGAAATCATATTCATATTTTCCATTCAGACCTGCACAGTCCACACCAGTGCTGTTCAAGGGCCAACTGTCCTAAAAACCACTGAATTGTACAACTTCAAAGGGTAAATTTTATGGTATGTGACATATCTCAATAAAACTGTTTTGTTTTGTTTTTAATGGGGGGGGGGGGTGTATAAATCAAAGGAGAGACCTGGAAGATGGGTTGATGTCAACTGAGATGAACCACGGTCTCAGGATGACTTGCAAGTCACGAAGGTTCTAAGAGGGTGTGACTGGAAAAGGGCACAGGGATATTTTGGAGTAAATAAGACTCTGAGGAAGAGACCCGAACTGTAAGCACATACTTGAGAAACACAGAGAAGGGCAGACCCAAAGCGTAACAAGAAGTGAGGTTAAGGCGATAAAATTGGCAGAGGCAAAGTCAAAGATGAGCGAGGGGACATTTATCACTCACAGCACTAACGCAAGAGGCTTCCAAGAGGTGGCCCTACTGTGCCCTCGGGACGACCCGACACTAAACACTGAAGAAACCTAGAGCAGGCTTTGCAGGGGGTGGCCAATCCAAACTCCATGCTTGCACAAGTATATTTGGAATTCTTAGAAAAATGTTACTTCCTACAAATTACATGGAGGAAGAATCATTTGAAAATTTCCAGTGAAGTTAATAACTTTATACCCTTTTTCATTTTTCTTTCACTCATTCATGCTTCTCTTGCTACTAATGTTTCTCCCTTGTTGCAAGTTCCTACCCTTCCTTGCCTAGGCTACTTCTGCTTCTTGCCTCATTCAAAGATCTGTGGATTCAACTGCTCATCTCCTTCCTAAATAGTTCTTGAGGGAGTACTTGGGGACAGAAATTATGGGAGAGCCCTGAATTCCCACTCTGTGAGCTCAGGCTAGTGAGCACCCTCTCCCTTTTGCCTCTTCCGTGTCTCTCTCTTTGTCCCCCAGGTCTTTCTCTTGCCAGTCCCTCTTCCTCTTCTCTCCCCACCAACCCTTCCTCAAGTCTGTGCTGGGGCCTGTGAGTGGGGTCAGCTCAGGGAGTGCCATGTGCAGCATCTCTCCGAGGAGGACGCCTCATGCTGGGATGCAGTGTCGCACCGTGGTGGAACTGAGGGCTCTAGTCACCCTCTAGTCACCCTCTTGGGTTAATCCTCTGCTACTGGTGAGCTCTATGACCTCCCAGAGGCTGTTTCCTCATTGATAACACAGGATAAACAATAGTAGTACCTACTCCATAAGATTGTTGCAAGTGTAACTGAATTAACATTTGCAAAGTCCTGGCAAGTGCCTGGCACATTAAACTCTGTAAATGTTGGTCTTAGTTGGTGTCAGTATAAAGACTAGTTTGGTTAATGATTTTCTTTGTTCCATGATCAGACTCCAAGCAAAGGCTACCAAGAAGCCTTTAGAAATTGAAAAAGACTATAAGAAGTTCCTACGTAAACTGGTATGTTTTGTTTTTTAACTATTATAATTGAGAAGTCTCTCTCTAGCTTCTCTTACTAGTATGTATACCAGACAATATTTAGTAAACAATATGTGGTTTCATATGATATTAAATCATCCATGTACACATTTCACATGTCCATGACTATCTCATGTCCACCATCCCCATCCCTTGCTTCTGACCAAGGATAATTGAAAACCTCCAAATGCAGTCAGACTTTCAAATTAACAGAAACTTATTGGTGTTTGAAATCATATTCATATTTTCCATTCATAATTGAACAAAAATGTATTGGATCCCAACCACTTTGTTAAATGAATGGGCCGTACCCTCAATTAACAGAAACTTAAGACAGAAGGGAAAAAGGATCTTAACAGAGTGGAAAGAAAGAAGGCTTTCCATTTCCTCCCCTTCTGTTGATGGGCAGTCCTGTGCCTTCGGAAGGGCCTTCTTCCCTCCCAGCAAGGCAAGGACACAAGCTGAAGTCAGGCGTAGGAGAGAGCCTTTTCTTTTCAATATGCCAGGCTTCCTCTCAAAAATCTAGAGTAATCCTCATTGGCTGTGAGTGTAATGTCAAAACAAGTGTTAAACAATCTAATCTAATTCTTATAGGAGCCAGAAAGGTGGGACAGAAAGGAGTAAAATAACTGGGTGCTTAATATTGATATTAAACAAACAGGGCTACCCTTTACTTCCACAGACACAAAACATTTCTTTCTCCCATTTTTATTGGTATCTCCTAACTACTACTGCCAGAGATATGGGACTGGAGATATGTTTATTTAGTAGGAAAAAACACCTGTGCAGGTGTGCAAGGAAAGGGCACACTGACCTCAGCTAGTCAATGATAAACGGTTCAAGTATTTGGAAGTAGGAGGAGCTGTGAAAACTGTGGCACACGGAGAGTACTCTCCTTGTCTAAACCAGGCAACGACCTCCTCAGCTCCAGTTCATTGTTATCCTGTAGGAATGGAGGCCAAAGTATTATCGGATCTCCCACCATCAGCAATTCAGATCCACACTCAAATTCCATCTTCTGCATGAACCTTTTTTTCTCCATGGCCCTTTCCAGACAAGTTTATCTCTCAGAATTTCTAAAACACTTGGTGATTGTCTGATTGGAAAACAGATCTTTTTTTTTAAATATAATAGTGCCTTTAAAAAAAAACAAAAAACTCTAATGTAGGTATCTTTAAAGAATTATATACCAACCACAGATCTTTTGTGGAAAATAGAAAGGTATTAAAAAATTATAATTTAAAGTCGATTCAGAGTTTTCCTTGGGCAGTGTGGCTTGGTTAGAGTGTTGTCCCATACACTGAAAGGACACAGTTCAATTCCCAGTCAGGGCACATACCTAGGTTGCAGGCTTGGTTAGGGCAAATATGAGAAGCAACCAATCAATGTTTCTCTCTCTCTCTCTCTCTCTCTCTCTCTCTCTCTCTCTCTCTCAAAAAAAAGAAGAAGAAAAAGAAAAGAAAAATCAATAAACATATACTTAGGTGAGGATTTTAAAAATGGAATCGATTCAGATTTTGGATATTTGAATTTTAAAAACTCAAAATTCTTTCAATAAATTTGACTTAAGTTTTCTAAGTTTTTGCCTTTCTGCAAAGAAATTTATTTTAGAATAAAATGATGGATTTCCTAGTACTTTCTATATGACTATTATCCTTTGAGAATTATTACAACCAACTTGGCCTAAGCCTCCATGAAACTGAGATTCAAGATGATGATGTCCAACCTTTGAGTTGCACATTAACGAGCAAAAACAATCATAGAATAATAGAAAATTGTGATAATTTTCTGGATAACTCATGCCATAACACAACTCCTATCTCAATTATCAGGTTATATCACTAAATGCTTTCTGGTCCAAATCTTCACATAATTCCAAAAGGCCCTCTTGTCTTCTATCCGTGAGAGAAAGTCATTCATTTACCATTTCCACATGGCCAAACATTTCTGCCCACATTTGATAAACATATACAGGTACCCCCAAATTGGGTAGGGACCCAATCTCAGAACCAACTCTCTAAGCCTTTTATACACTTACTCACATACCTGCACACCAGCCCTACACTGACCCACATAAATGAATAAGACTTGCTAAACACACAATAAAGGGATGCAAAGTGGTGTTTCCCAGAACAGTGAGCAAGCTTCTTGGTTTAGATAGTCACCTGATAAAAAGGTGGGAAGAAAGTAAATTCCATGAACAAACTGGTTTCCATCATTCTCTATTTCAATGTGAATAGAAATAAAGATTTAAAGTGTCTTTTATCTAAGTTTCTCTGTTAAATGACAGAGCTCAGTGCCAAAAGAATTAAAAGTGATTGTTTATGTGATATCACATAGTTAAAAAAGTTAAATGATCAGGATTTTCTTCCTAAAGCCATTTATATATATAAAAGGCTAATATGTTAAGTGTCTGACCATCTGATCAGCTGCTATGATGCACACTAACCACCAGGTGGCAGGCACTCAATGCAGGAGCTGCTGTGACGCATGCAGAGAAATGGCACCACAGACCTGGCACCCACAAAGCAACACTTGGCTTCCCCAAAGTGGGACACAGGCTCCACTACCACCCTGGAGCGACAGCCTACCAAATCCCATTTTGTGGCCCACAGCCCAGCCCGGCCTGGAAACAGTCATGTAGCAATGCCCAGTTTCCTCTCCCTAGTGAAGACTAGTCTCCTTGCAGTTTCTTCAGCCCAGGCACACAACTTGCTTTATAGCCAGATGGAAATACTTCAAAGTTTAATCAAATGTCTGTGAAGCATTTTCCCATGCCTCATCTCATTTGATCCTCACAGAAGTCCTGGAGTAGGTAGATAGGAGACTTGGTGGAATCCTATTTTCTTTTCATTACCCAGAAAACGGAGATTTAGAAAGCTTAGAAACTTGACCTGACTGAAAAGAAATGGTAGACCTTGAAAATGACCTCAGATTTTCTCATTGCACAGAATATAGTAATTCAAACACTGCTGCAGTTAAATATTTCACCCTTTTTTTCTCCCTGCATGATCTATAATAATAATCTGCTTAATGTTGATATTTACTGCTGTGTTGCTGACAATTACCTGAAAGAGAAGTTGGGGTGGGAAAAAAAAGTTTAGCTACATCAGAAAGCAGGTCTAATTAAACAAGTTTATTCTATACACTAGTGGCCCAGTGTACGAATCCATGCACTGGGCCTCTAGTATGCATATAAGATTTTTGGTTAATCTCTTCCCGACCTCCTCCTCCTCCCACTCTCTCTGAGATTTATCCTTCTGTTCCATGTTTCCATGCCTGTGCATTGAGCATCTACCCCCTGATGGTCAGTGCATGTCATAGTTATCAGTTGAACAGTTAAATGGGCAGATGGTCGCTTAGGCTTTCATATAGAGAGATATAAAAGGCTAAGTTGCATCATCCATGCATGATACATATAAAGCTCTCACTGGCACCAATCATACATTGTGTTTCTATCTGTCATCATCAATCGTGAATTTGGTTGACATTACTATTATAGAGAAAGGGTGAACAGCGATATTAAAATATTTCTTCTAATTAATTTCCTCTCAAGATGCACCAATTCCTGCTCTGGACCTCTAGTCTTTTAATAATGCTCATCTTGGTAACTGGGGGAATCTCACACTCAGGAATATGCAGTCCAGGAAAATCTGTGCTTCCCTAATAATGTATTCTTTTCATAGCGGAATGAAGCTAAGTTTGGGAGAGAACTTCTAACATCGGTGTCATCATCATCATCAACAGAAGACAATACCGGGGACGAAGAAGAGCACTGAGAAACCAGAAGTAAACCGTGTTTAAGATACTGTACACAAGTCAATTATTTCAGTTTAACTGTAGCAGTATGTTTAATTCTAGTCCAATCCATGAGGTTGGGATTATTTTTTACAATTCATCTTTAAAAATCTTACAGTCAATAAATCCTAGTAAATCATTCTTAAGGGATCTGTCCAACCATAATTTTGACTCCTACTGATAAAAAACATATTTTAAGATGGAAAAATAATCATTATGAAGCTTAGAGAGCTTGCAACCATTTCTTGGGAAACACATCTTGATAATAGCAACCGTTCATCATAATACAAAACAGAAAGGATTAATTTACTGTGGCATAAGAAGTCCTGCCAGTTCCTAAATGCCCTAAATAGTTTCTCCGAGATTTTTTACATTGTTTAGGCCTCAAGGAAAACCAAGGCCCCGCCTCCGGGTTTGGTAGCAAACAAACTCTGCTTCTCGGGTGCCAGGCGCCGGTCGCCACTCTGGTAATAGGCTTCCTGCACATTTGCTAGGAAGCTGGGCAGCTTGTCAGCAGGTACCAGTGAGACTGTGCAGCCTCCCCATCCTGCTCCCGTGAGTCGTGACCCTTGAGCTCCAAACGTCCTGAAACAATGAGAAAAGAAAAATCAGACCCTGTAAAGGAACATGAGAGTGATTTGGCTGCTGCGTACTATAGGACACACAACCTACCCAAGTGCTAATGAGAGAACGTGTGTGTGTGTGTGTGTGTGTGTGTGTGTGTGTACTGTTTTGTAGGGTTTTCTCCACTGAACTTTTTAGTAAATTAGAAAATGTATGTTGTTGCAGAGGTAATTTCAAATTTAATTGCATCTAAAACTGGCCCTTGGTTTTGGCTCTGAGTAGTAGGTGGCTGCTCTATAGCTTTTCGAGTAGTGATTTCATGGAATCTTCCTGCATCTTCAGGAGCTGGTCTGACAACTGGACTCAGAATTTACCATCTGGCAGAAACCGGTTTGGCTCAGTGGTAGAGTGTCGGTCTGCGGACTGAAAGGTCCCAGGTTCGATTTCGGTCAAGGGCATGTACATTGGTTGCGGGCACAACCCCAGTGGGAAAATATCAGTAGAATATTACCCCTACTCTAGAACATCAGAATTAATGCACACCAGTGACACCAGTGATTCATTTCCCCTCAATAATTTTGTCAATCGATTTCTTGTCATCATCTGTCTTATTCATTAAAATAGGCTTTTCAAATAAAAATAGATGTTGAAGGAAAAAAGCAAAAAACAAAAATGCTTGCAAATAAATAAAAATCACTCCTGTCCTCCTGTCCCTCGCACATTGATTTAGCTGATGGCCTAATAGCTGGAGCCCGGGATCCTAGAATGACTCTGAGTCCATAGGCTGGCAAAGGCCAATTTGCAATTTGGTGATTAGGAAAAAAAAATATTGTTGTTAGTCACATCAAACTCTCTTCCCTGGGGAATATGCTAGAATAATAGAGGTGTCAGCAAAGCACCTCCTCATCTAGAGCACACTGTGCCTCCTCCATTCTAAGGCCCAAAGTATGCCACTTGGCTAGACACAGGCCAGCCAGGTCTCATGTCTTCAATGAATTTGTAGGCATGTTTTCTTACAGTTTTTCATTTGAACAGTTTCTGAAAACTGTGGTTTCAAAGCTGAACCTAAAGCAAACTGAGTATTGTTTCCAACTCACTGCAAACCCCATAGGAATTGTGCCAAAAGGCCATTGTGGTGAGTATCCCGCCAGTTTCCAGAGAGCAGAAGCTCAAGTCTTCCTAGGTGAATGCATTCGCTTCTGAGTCCCCAGAGCGGCTCTGTCAGCACCCGGCCGGCTGTAGATGAAATGGACTCAACTGCATCAGCCACATGGTCTAAAATCATCAAAGCTCAACTTTCCCAAATAGGGAACGATAAGTGCTATTATAAATAGCCTGTGCCCTGAGCCAGAGGCACTTGTGATCACAAATCAGGGTCTGCCCAGCAGCTGGTCAGCAGCCCGCCCAGCTACACACTCACAGGCTGAAAGGGCCTGTCTGCAGTGTCCCCACTGGTATTTAATATGCCCTTCTGGCATATGCCATCAAAATTCTCAGAAACCCAAAAGTTAGGAGACCAATAAAAACTTTTTTAAAAAATATATTTTATTGATTTTTTACAGAAAGGAAGGGAGAGGGATAGAAAGTCAGAAACATTGATCAGCTACCTCTTGACCAGGGATGTGCCCGCAACCAAAGTACATGCCCTTGAGCAGAATCGAACCCGGGACCCTTGAGTCCGCAGGCCAATGCTCTATTCACTGAGCCAAACCGGTTTTGGCAATAAAAACTTTAAGAAGCAGGTGAACCAACGGCATTTAGTGAGCTTTTCATGTTTGCTTTTTTTTTTTTTTTTTTCCCCTCTGGAAGAACAGTAAAACTTTAAGAATATAGGTCCTGAGAGGCAACCATCAGAGAGGCAATACAAGAGTTATAAAAAACCAAACCCTAAATTCCTCCAACTACCACTTTGATGACTGTGGCAAATAGACTAAGAAGAGTGTAGAAAGATTGATCAAAACAACAAAAGAAGTCTCTGCCTTAAAAAGCATGATATACCAAACAAAGTCGAGGGCAGATATGAGATGGAGATTATAGACTATTGCTTTTGATCTTTTCATCACTGAAAAGTATATTCTTATAACTTTCCAGATACCCAATAAAGCCTGACTAAAATTTCCTACTTTTAAAGGATCTGATTTGACCATACAGCACTTACTAAGGTGCTATGTACAGGACAATGGAGGTTGGGGGGAATCCAATAAGACCCAACTTTGATACAAACTACAAAGAGAAAGAGAAAGAGAAAGGAATTTTGCCTTGTATGTATTTCAATTCAATTTTATTTTGAAATAAGTATTTTTATATTATACAAATGTGTATTATTTTATAAAATCTTAAATTCAGGGACAGCTTATATCTATCTCTCTAGTCTCAGCCCAGCATAATTCCAGATATTTGTTAGGTCCTAAAAACTAGCTATTGGGTTTTATATTTGTTTTAAAATATCAAAATATAGGAACTGCCTTATGACCCAGAAATTCTACTTCTTGAAATTTATCCGAAGAAAACAAAACACTAATTTGAAAGAGTATATGCACCCTTATGTTCATTTAAAATAGCCGGAAAGCAGCCCAAGAGTCCATCAGTAGATGAGTAGATAAAACAGCTATTTTATATGTACACAATGGAATACTACTTGGCTGTAAAAAGAAAGAAAGTTTTACTCTTTGCAACAGCATGGATGGACCTGGAGAACATTATGCTGAGTGATATATTATAATGCAGTCAGAGAAAGACAAGTATCTGATTTCACCCATATGTGGAATCTAATGAACAAACTGAACTAACAACCAAAACAGTCAGATTCATAAATAGGTCTTTGGGGGGTGGGGGGAGGAGTTGGGGTGTGTGTGCAGAGATTGAGGAAAAATGAATAAAAGAGAAAGATCACATGGTTAACAGTAATTTGGGGGGAAATGATGGAAGATGTGGAAAATGGTATAGAGGGAATTAAAAGTGATAAAAAATTAAAATAAAGAAACAAATACCAAAATATTTAGGGGTAATCAGGAAAGTAGGCAGGTGAACAGTTGGGAGGCTTTTACTCAGGCTTTTAAAATTCATGTTAGAAAAACCTCAATTATGTGAAATAAAGTATAATAAAGGAAAAAGATACTTGCTCAATTAAAAATATATTTTAAGTTAACAAAATGTAAATTTTAAAGTAGAATTTACTGAAGAACATAAAATAATTTTGAAACCAAGTCAATTATATATGAAATGGCATAATACACTGAGTGGCCGGATTATTATGATCTATGAACACATAATAATATATTATGAATTCATGCATGACTGGACTCCGGCCAGCCTGGCCAAGGGGAGGGGACATGAGCAGTTGGCCAACCTGCCTGCTAGTTGACCTAGTCAAGGGGACAATTTGCATATTAGCCTTTTATTATATAGGATATATACTGAGTGGCCAGATTATTATGTGTTCAAAGATCATAATAATCTAGACACTCAGTGTATATTAGTATAATATATGTAATACCAGAGGCCTGGTGCACAAAATTTGTGCATGAGGGAAGGGGGTGTCCCTCAGCCCAGCCTGCACCCTCTCCAATCTGAAACCTCACAAGGGGTTGGGCCTGAACAGGCAGTCAGACATCCCTCTCACAATTCAGAACTGTTGACTCCCAACTGTTCACCTGCCTACTTTCCTGATTACCCCTAACTGCTTCTGCCTGCCAGCCTCATTACCCGCTAACCACTCCCATGCCAGCCTGATTGATGTCTAACTGCTCCCCTGCCAGCCTGTTTGCCCCCAACTTCCCTCCTTTGCCGGCTTGGTCACCCCCAACTGCCCTTCCTTAAAGGATTGATTGCCCCCAATTACCCTCCCTTGCAGGCCTGGTCCCTCCCAACTGCCCTTCCTTGCAGGCCTGGTCCCTCCCAACTGCCCTCTCCTGCTGGCCTTTTTGTGGTGGCCATCTTGTGTCCACATAGGGGCAGGATCTTTGACCCATGGGGGCAGCCATATTTGTGTGTTGGAGTGATGGTCAATCTGCATCTCACTCTTTTATTAGATAGGATAGAGGCCTGGTCCATGGGTGGTGGCCACTGGTTTGCCCTGAAGGGTGTCCCGGATCAGGGTGGGGGTTCCCTTGAGGTGTGGGAAGGCCTGGGCAAGGGGCCTGTGGTGGTTTGCAGGCCAGCCATGCCCCCTAGCGACCCAAGCAGAGGTCCTGGTATCTGGGATTTATGTATCTTCTACAATTGAAACTTTGTAGCCTGGAACGGAGCCAAGCATCCTGCTTGCTCTGTAGCCAGCAGCCATTTCTACTGGGACTTATGTACCTTCTATACTGTAATTGAAACTTTGTAGCCTTAAGCAGAGGCCTGGGCTGGCCAGAGTGTGCAGAAAGCTTTGCTTCCTCCATTGCCAGGAGCAACCATAGCCTGCTCTCTCCAGCTCCGTGGCTGCCGCCATTACTGTTTGGATCTGTTTACCTTCTATAACTGAAACTTTGTAGCCTTGAGTGGAGGCTTAGGCCAGCAAGAACAGGCAGAAAGCTTGGCTGCTTCTGTTGCCTGGGAAATCCAAGCCTCCCTCCTGCTCTCAGTGGCTATAGCCATCTTGGTTGGGTTTATTTGCATACTCACTCTGATTGGCTGGTGGGTGTGGCTGGTGGGCACGGCTTGTGGGTATAGTGGAGTGGTGGTTAATTTGCATATTACTATTTTATTAGGTAGGATAATATAATATATAATAATAAAAGCATAATATGCTAATTAGACCAAACATCATTCTGGACATCCTTCCAGATGAAGTTGGGGCCAGAGGGAAGTCTGAGTCCTGGGAAGCCAGTGCAGCCAGGGAAAGGAAGGCCTACTTTTACACAAATTCCGTGCATCAGGCCTCTAGTATAATCCTATATAATAATCCTATATAATAAAGAGGCGATATGCAAATTTCCCATCATGCCTTCACACAAGATGGCCACCCCCATGTGGTCACAAGATGGTCACTACAAGATGGCTGGCAGGGGAGGGCAGTTGTGGGTGACTGGGTTGGCAAGGGAGGGCAGTTGGGGGCAACCAGGCCTGCAGAGGAGGGCAATTAGAGGCAACCAGGCTAGCAGGGGAGGGCAGTTAGGGGTGACCGGGCTGGCAGGGGAACAGTTAGGTATTAATCAGGCTGGCAGGGGAGTGGTTAGGGGGTGATCAAGCTGGCAGGCAGAAGCGGTTGGGGGCAATCAGGCAGTTAGGCAGGCGAGCAATTGGGAGCCAGTAGTCCTGAATTATGAGAGAGATGTCCTAGATTGGAGAGGTTGCAGGCTGGGCTGAGGGACAGCCCCCCCCCCCCCAAGTGCACAAATTTCATGCACTGGGCCTCTAGCATAATCATAAGCAGTCAGTAATATATCCTTTACCTGGAAATACTTTGATAATGCTCTGAAGCCTAAAATTTTCTGACTAGAATCTCAGAAAAACAGACCTTCCAGGACAACATATTATTTTTACAGCCAGGTTAGAACCACTTTCAGATCACTTTAGATACAAGAAATCACAGACTTCAAATACTGGTTAGATGAAAAAGTATAAGAAAATATGACTACAAATCTATCTTAGATATTAAGCTGCTAAAGGCCATTGGAAAGCAGTTGGTTTGATTCTAGCTTATGGTATTTCTCCATCTATGTATCTACCTATCTACCTATCTATCGATATCGATAGATAGATAGGTAGATAGATAGATAGATCTGGGTGGATGAAAATACGTGGAAGACAGTGGCCCAAAGAGAAGTGAGCCTGAGGACAGTGGGAAGGGCTCCCTGCCTTTCCTGGGCAGAGCTGCAGGCTAGCACCTGAGCTGGTGGGGAAAGGGCCCAGGACTGTGGTGTGCACCCCGCTCCTCCCCACTGGGGCCTGCTCGGAAGAACAGGCGCTGGAGGCTGAGCAGCTCCGGGGCAATGACACTGTGGACAGCCTTCTGAGGAAGACAGCACTTCTACTTCTGTAACCTTTGTTGGTCTATTAAAATGTGTCATTAACAGCTTGGGCAATAAGGCATCACTGAGTCCTCCTTATTTTAACAAGTGTCAACGAGGAAATAACGGCCTTAACTGTTTTTTCTTAAGGGCAACCAGGGAAACCAATAATGAGCGGTTTCTCATGTAATTGACTTGGTTTCAAAACTCTTTTGTGTCCCTCAGTAAATTCTACTTCAAAATTCAGCAGTTTCTTAAAATTTACATTTTCCTTAAAAAGAGTTATTTTATCATTGGGCAAGCTTCATCTTTATCCTTCATCATTATACTTTGTTTCACATAATTGAGGTCTTCTAACGTTAATTTAATAAAAATAAGTAAACAGCCTCCCTGCAGGAGTGGAGTTTCCTTCTCCCTGCCTGGCCCTTTTCTTTGGATCCTCAGCAGATTTTCTCCTGAGGAACAGGAAAAGGCTCCACTGAGAAAACAGCAAGCACCGGTGACCGCCACCTTCTCCCCTTCTCTCCACCTGAGTCAGAAAGCAGCTTCCTCTATGTTGTCCGACAGGCTGGCTATGTAGAGGCACCTTTCCATTAGTGTGGCTCAGAGCACATGAAGATTCTAGCTTGTGGTTGTGCCCTGAGTATTCCAGGCATAGGAATCCTTCATTCACTTAATTAGCTGTCTTTTGCAAATACTTTACAAACAGGCCTTCAGGAAAACTAAAGGAACGTTAAAGTGCCACAAGGGGACCAGGAGGGAAAGCTGACGATTATCGTTGGCGATTCTCCCGACCTCTTTCCAGCCTTCCTCCTGTCCGGGGCCTCGCTATGCTGACTGTTCAAAGCACTTGAGCACTTAGCACCTCTACCTCTCCTCTTCCTGCTCTCATATCTGACGGTATCATAAGATAATTCGGACCCAGAAAGTCTGACTTCCAAAAATGTGGCTTTTATAGAAACAAGGACATTTCCTCAGGACAAAAATCCAGGAGTCATCTTGTGTCCTGCCTTTCACCCACAGCGATCGTCTTGAGTCTTCCTTCGAGGCATCTGCACAGGACCTTAGCCCTGCCACGCGCCTTTCTCCCCTCAAGCCAGAGTCCTTCCACGGCCCCCAAGGCCCACGTGGTGTGGCCCCTCCCACCCTTCTTCCTTCATCACCCACTGCTCTGTCCTTCCTCGACTGTCCTCCAACCACACCGGTCTTCTTGCTGTGCCTCACATGTGGCAGCCGCATGCCCACTCAGGACCTAGCCGCTTGCTATTGCTTCACTTCCTTCAGGTCTCTGTTCAAATACTGTCTCTTCAGAGAGGACTCCTTCAGCCACTCCATATAAAGATTTCCCCCTCAACCCTGGTACTCTCTATCCCTTCTTATTCTTTCTCATAACACTTGTCACTACCACCCGATTTCTTTTTTATTGTAATTTCTCTCTTTCCCCAAAGAATGTGAGCTCCACACGCGCCGTAGCTTGTGGACCAACCCAGGAAGAAAAAGCTCATTAGCGAGTTGCAGGCGGCTAGCAAATGCCCTTCCACGGCTTTTCAGGTGGGATTCAAACCACCCCACTACCTTACAGGCAGCAACGTGTCCTGATATTGCACAACCCATCCCTCTTCCTCTTATGTCCAAAATGGAACAATATTTGTCCCCTTCAATTTAATGGGCCCTTGATATTTTCTGAAAAGAGCACTTACAATGAAACAAACTCAGGAAGGCTTTTTGGCAATTAGTTGAGCAAACACTGACGGCAGCAGAATCACTGTCATCAATGCTCTGTTCAAATTTCTCAGCAAGCCGGGTTACGCATGCCATGTGCAATCACTGGGGCTGCTTGGTTTAAACTCTTCAGGCTGCGAGTGTGACAATGAGTGAGGCAAGCCATAGGCGCCAAGTGGCAAATTATATTTTCATTACTAATTGCAGACAGCTCTCATATTCTCTTCATGTACTATCTTCTCACAGTGAAAATAGCATGTGGCCATTTGAGTGTTTGCCCAGTTTCCCTTTCAGTTCTCCCAAGGTCACTGGTCCCTCTGGGCAAAGGGACCACTCTCCTCTGTTCCCCCCATGCACTAGCAGTTACAAATGAGCTGGTCTCAGGCCTCCTGAAAGTTTCCCTCTTTACATTTCTGTCTCACCAACCATTCATAAACTGGCTTTCTCATCTTTTTCCCCAAAATTGCCTAACAAAGAGAGAAGGCAGGAAACGCTGGCTCTCTGAGTTAATCCCTTCAGCAACCTCCCTCCAGCCCAGCACTCTATCAGGCTTGAGGCTCCCTTTCCATTTTCTGTTCTTTTGAATAAAACTGAATTTAGGACACCAAACAGGAGATGTCGGCAGAGCCGCAGTGCAGTGGGCAGCACCGGGTAAAATATCAGGATAAAGTGACAGGGGCCGCGTCTGAGAAAAGCTCCCTGAAATGTCTTTCCCGGGAGGTTCTGAATAACTGACTCCAGACCCGGAGCCTCATGAAGCCGTGGAGGAGGCCTCCAGTCTCTCATCACACTGACATTCGGGAAGCAGCAAGGTTGGCCCCATATCACACTCAACTCTTCATACAGGAAGTGCGCAAGGATCATCTTTCACTCAGAAGGCCATGAAAATGTTGTTTTGGTTTGGTTTGGTTTTCATTAATTCAAACAATTGCTTTGGCAGCATCCCCCAACCCCTGCCACTCCGCTATCTCAGCCTCACCGACAGATGTCCACCAGCTGGTCCAGCTCAGGGCAGCTACACTCATACATGTCCCGGCAGCTCTCGTGGCTCTGGTTCATCAGCTCCCCCAGCAGCTGGACCATGTTGTCAGGTGCTTCCTCGCAGATCTTCTTAAACTGGAGCACTCGCGCAGCCTCACTGTACACGTGCTTAGCCCGCTGGTACAGTTTGAAGATGAGCACTTAGGAAGAAAGGGAATGAACACAGGAAGGAGTTACTGGACAACCCAGTGCAAAGAAAAGTACAGTTACTGAGGACTTGCATTTCCATCTTCATTTTCCTCTTCTCTTTTTTTTTTTTTTTTTTTAATATATTTTATTGATTTTGTACAGAGAGGAAGGGAGAGAGATAGAGAGTTAGAAACACGATGAGAGAGAGTCATCGATCAGTTGCCTCTTGCACACCCCCTACTGGGGATATGCCCGCAACCAAGGTACATGCCCTTGACCGGAATCGAACCCGGGTCCCGTCAGTCCCCAAGCCGACGCTCTATCCATTGAGCTAAACCGGTCTCGGCTCCTCTTCTCTTTCAAAGAGGACCTGAATGCAGTCATCAGATCTAATTGGTTCTTTTTATTTATTTATATTTTTTTTTTACAAAGGTCTCTCCTTCACTGAAAGAATTCTTTATAGTCTAAATATGCCTCTTATTAGAATCTGAGTGATGAAAGAGCCAGTGGGCAAAGTTGTACGTTGCCCAAACGTTGTGATGCCGAATTTAAAGATGAAAAGCCTAAGAGACCTGAAGATGAGAGTGGCAGAGACTATCGGGAGAGGGAACGGGATTATGAACGCGATCAAGAGCGCATCCTTCGGGAAAGAGAGAGGCTAAAGCGTCAAGAAGAAGAGCGCCAGAAGCAGAGGGAGTGCTATGAGAAAGAGAAGGCTTTTAAAAGAAAGGAAGAAGAAATTAAAAAAGAGAAAGAAGCACTTCGGGATAAAGGAAAGAAGACTGAAAGTACAGAATCACTAGCCAGCTTAGAAAAAACAGAAAAGAAAGAGGAAGTGGTTAAGAGATCACATTAGAAACAAGGATCGTCCAGCAATGCAGCTTTAC
This sequence comes from Pipistrellus kuhlii, assembly GCF_014108245.1. NCBI lineage: Eukaryota > Metazoa > Chordata > Mammalia > Chiroptera > Vespertilionidae > Pipistrellus > Pipistrellus kuhlii. The sequence goes on from NW_023425404.1 coordinate 46,204,577, forward strand.
CAACCATGTGCTCGAAGCCGAAAACGACTCTGTCCCTCTGATGACAGCATCAAGTCTGGAGATTCAGCAATAGAAAAAAGCAGGAAAGTGGTATTAGCCATAGAAAAGGAGGAGAGGAGTGATAAGTCCAATGGCCATACATGTCCTCCTGACTGTGTAGGCAGCCAGAGAGCATGTATTAAGCAATTCAGAAGTGCCTCCGGGCAAAGGAATAGAGAGAGAAAGGGGGTTGCTGTGCTGGTGGGATACACTGCAGAGAAGAGTATTTTGCGTCAAAGCAGGAACCTGATTGTGGGTACAGACTGGAAGTACGATTCCATTTTTTTTTTTTTTTTCAATTCCTACAAATTAAAGTGTCAGACAAAGATCAGAGAGAGGACATGCATTGCAATTTGCAGGTGGGAAATGTCAAGTAAGGTCTTAATTAGGTATGACATGAGAAGAAGAGAGCCAGCTTTAAAATCAAAAGATTTTGTTAATCCTGAGTTGAATTTTCTTAATTTAATGGAGCAGAGTCTTGTGCAGATCTAGTTACATTCATTGTTGGTGATAAGTGTTGACTTTGTGCATCATAGAAGCAACAAGTATGTAATTGTACTACAAGTACAGTGACGTTTATAACAAGTGTTTGCTTATGCAAAATTTAGATAGTCATGTCATGTCTATATCCTGTGTCCTAAAATTTAAGATTAGTTTTAGATTTTTGTTTGCTTATGTGATATTAATGGAAAGAATATTTTTAGACATATCCTTTGGCCTCTAGCAATTTTTATATTAATAAGTAAAATTTAACCCTTGTTTGGTTCTTGACAATCCAGTCTTTGTTTTATCTTAGGTCTCATGATCTGAGTGCATGACCTGTCCAGGAAGGAAACTGCACCAATATTTGTTCCTGTTTAAATAACAACATTCAGTCTTAGCTTGTTTTGCATTGGTGTCAATAAATATCAACATCACTCAAAAATAAATAAATAAATAAATAAATAAATAAATAAATATGCCTCTATTAAGCGTAGCTCTAACGTTTTATGATTCTATGAAGAACTTCCTCCAGGCCTTTCCCCCCATGTTGTTGTGCTTTCTGAAGAGGATGTGACTGTTGCCTTCTGTTTCCACCCAGTTCTACTCTCTGCCCTTCCCCATCCCAACATCTGCCCCAGGAGGATGGCCTGTGTGGAGCACAACAACATGCTCCCTGGCCTTCTCGATGGGAGAGAGGAAGGAAGGTTGGCAAGAGGCGGAAGGGGAGAGTAAGGTCAGAGTGCTGACTTTTAGCTCTCCCCGGGAGAGCCCTCTGGAGCCAGGTCCATCCTCCACTGAAGGACATCCTTTCAAGGCAGCTTTTTACGTGACTCTCCTCCAGGCTCTGCCTCCAGGTGTCTCTCCCCTAGATCAGTTGTCAGCAAACTCATTAGTCAACAGAGCCAAATATCAACAATACAATTGAAATTTCTTTTGAGGGCCAAATTTTTTAAACTTAAACTTCTTCTAATGCCACTTCTTCAAAATAGACTCGCCCAGGTGGTGGTATTTTGTGGAAGAGCCACACTCAAGGGGCCAAAGAGTCACATGTGGCTCTCGAGCCGCAGCTTGCTGACCACGGCCCTAGATTATCTCTACTGTTTTGGAAGTACTGTGACAGCCCACTTATGAACCAATAGATTCTGCTAAAGTCTCAGGTCACATGTTTCCCCTCCACACCAGCATCTTCTTGGCTCTTAGAGATGGATAAAAAGGCAGCAAAGGCTACAGGAAGTAAGTGTTCATTATTAGAATTTGTGTAACAGTTTACTAATTATAAGTGTGGGGCTAGCTTTCCTATAAATTAATAAAGAATTAAAAGTTTTCTTTCAAAGTTTCTCAATTGAGTCATATTAGACATGTTAAACTCACAGTTGACTGCTTGCATCAATGAAATGATACAGATTCATGTGAATTTTCCTATTCTCTTTCAAAGAGGACCTAAATGCAGTCATCAGATCTAATTGGTTCTTTTTTTTACAGTGTGTTTTGTAATCATCCCTTCCTTCTATTCCCACTGTCATTACCCAAATTTATACTTGTATTCCCTTCCCCACTTAAAACTATTCTTCAGTGATTTCCCAATTGATCTTCCTGTCTTAATCTCAACTTCCCTTGAGGTCAACACTGTCAGATTGAGCTCCTGACACATAGCCTTACTCATGTTCCCAAACCTTTACTGCTTCCCCAGTTTTTACCATAATCCAAATTCTTAGACGCAACATGCTTGTCCCAATAGGAAATCTTCCCTCCAGCCAAACTTGCCAATTCATAGTTATCCAAACACTCCTTGCTTCGGGGTATACTCATTGGTCCACACAAAAAGAGTTTCTTGTTTTCTCTCTCCCTGTCAAAATTTTACCTCCTTTATATGCTCCATGATGTTATAATGGCCCCAGATGGGAACAATCTCTTGACTCTGAATTTGTAACACACTGGCTGTCCATGATCACCCACATGAATGCCATGGACTGCCAGTGTGGTACAAATTCAGTGGTTGAGCATTAACCTATGAACCAAGAGGTCAGGATTCAATCCCAATCAGGGCACACACCCAGGTTGTGGGCTCGATCCCCAGTGGGGAGCATTCAGGAGGCAGCTGATCAATGGTTCTCTTTCATCATTGATGTTTCTATCTCTCTTTCTCCCTCTCCCTTCCTCCTCCTCTCTCTCTCCCTTCATCTCTGATATACATATGAAATATATATATTAAAGAGCTAATACTAGCTTTTGTATTCCACATGTTTCAGTTTTACTTTTTAACTATTTCACCTCCCATAATCATGGGCCAAGTTATAAAATCAGAGCATAGGGTTGGGGCCATAACGGAGATTATTGGTTCATTTTTATTGTAATGTTCCATTTTATGAAGAAATCATCTAGTTTCCAGGTCTACTGCTATTTACTATCGCAGCACAAAAGGCACAATAAAGCAACATCCACTACGACCATAAAGCAGGGCTATTTAGCTGACAAATCACTATACTATACTACAACTGTCAAAAATTTTGTTCAAAATGTTGAATTATTAAAGTTTTCAAATGTACAGAGCAGTAGAGAAAATATTATAGTAAACTCAAAGAGACCATAAATTAAACAATTATTAACATTTTGCCTTATTTTCTTCAATTGATATTTTGTTGAAGTCTTTTAAAATAAATTATAGATGTGACATTTCCTCCCTAATTTGCATGTGCATGTCCACAATATAAGTATATTTCCTTTCATAACTCCATATCATTATCACATCTAACAAAATTACAAATGATTCCTTAATATTGTCACATACTCGGTGCATATTTAAATGTCCCAGTTGTCATTTAAATGTCAATTGATTTACACCATGTTCCAAGCAGAATCTACACATTATATCCCATTATCTATACTAATAATAGCCCAAGTGATCATCACACCGTCACAAGATGCCTGCACATGCAGTGCAGGCAGGGTCCAGCGCCACCATGCGGCGGGCCTGGGGGTCCCATGGCACCAGGTGGTGTGGAGGAGGCCTGTCCCAGCATCTCCGCTGCCTCCAAAGGAGGCGGGTCCCCAAGGCTGCTCCTTGCAGCTTCTGTTGGGGTTCTGGGGCCCTGAATCCACTGCAGAGACAGGACCCCTGCTCCAGCCTACCTCTTTGGGGCAATCCGGATGGGTGGGTGGGACCTACCTCTTTGAGACAATTGATCAGAAGGATCCTGCACTGTGAGAAGGCACAGGCTAGGCTACAGGACCCCTTCCCCCTGAGTTTTTGTGCAGTGGGCCACTAGTGTCTAATAAGTCTCTTTTTTTAAATATATATTTTTATGGATTTCAGAGAGAAAGGGTGAGGGAGAGAGAGAATCATCAATGATGCGAGAGAATCATTAATCAGCTGCTTCCTGCCCACTCCCTATTGAGCCTGCAACCCGGGCATGTGCCCTCAACCAGAATTGAACCTGTGACCCTTCAGTCCACAGACCGACGCTCTATCCACTGAGCAAACCCGCTAGGGCTAAGACATGTCTTTTAATCAAGAATTTAAAGTAATTTTTTTTGATACTCTGGGTTTTGAGTGTCATATACACATAATATAAAGATGTTTCAGGGCCATTTCCTGTAATAAAACTCAATATAGTCCATTAGGGAGAGTACGCTTTGGTTTCCCTTAGGATTACATAGTCCTTTAGGATTAAATGTTTTCCGTTAGGATTAAATATTCTAAAGTAGAAACTGTCCAGAGAGAAGTTTTTATATTAGACCTTAGTAATGGTATTTTGATTTATAACAAGAAGCATTCAGAACGCACCAAGCAGATTGCCAGAGCCTCACAAATCTGGCAACATCTGTGTCTGTTGTCTATTGCAGGATTTTTCACAGCAAGACTCCTGAAGCAGAATGTCAAAGGAGGACTCTGGCTAGGCATTCAAAGGTGTGCCCCCCTGAATGGTATACTCAGTGAGGGAGAGGGCAGAAAAGGCATCTGTTTTCAATTGTGATGTAAAGTCTTGCTAAGGGCTACAACAGATCTGGAGACCACCCTGTGGGAAGGAAAGCAGTTCTGTGTTGGCTGGATATCACTAAAGCTCTCTGGATCCAGGGTTCTGGCTTGTTATTTGCTGGCAACTCATCAGGTCTCTGTTGTACAGTAACCAAAATATGCAAGAAAATCTAAAACTGTAACAGCTTTCTTCCCTGCCACATCTGCATATAAACTCTTATAATCCTTCAGGACAATTATTTTTACTAAAGGATGAAGGAAGTTGTCAGTATCTTTATTCATACAGGCTTTCTATCAGAGCAAATTCAATTTTAAAATATAATACCAGATGCCATTTTCCTAAAATACTACTAGCGTCCTATCCTGGGGACGGGACATCTGAGGACTTGAAGCAGGACATATTGCATAGACTTTAGAACATGAGTTTTCTTCAGTGTGACTCTTAGATAATGACTGATTCTGATCCTGGAATCATGAGACAGATTTTGAGATCTAGGTGAGCATGGCCATATACATTTAAGTCGTAAAAGTTGTTAAATAAATCCACTTGTGTGGATTTATTCAACATGCTGCTCTTCCCCCTGATCTTGACGTGGCTGGCCCAGCATGTTATTCAAATCTCAGACATCACAGCTTTAAGGAGACCTTTCCTCAACTTCAATCTAGAGTAACTCCCCCACCTATACATTCCCTCCATCCTATTTTATTCTCTCAAAACTTAACATCTAATTTTCTTTTCTTCTTTTATTTTTTCCATCACCAATTATCCCCCCTATACCCTCTTCCACCTCCACTCACCACATTCTTTATTTCTGCCTGGTCCTTTTTCATGGTTTCTATGTGCTGGTTCATGCGTTCGGCATCCTTATAATCATTACTTTGAACTCTATAAATTGTAAGTTGCTTACCTCTATTTTGTTTAGCTCTCCTTCTGGAGAATTTTCTTGTTCTTTCATTTGGGTCCTGTTCTTTCTCTCCCCATTTGGCTGCCTCATTGTGCTTGTTTCTATGTATTAGGTAGATCTGCTATGACTCCCAGTCTTGGTAGGGTGGCCTTATATAGTAAGTGATCTGAAAGACCCACTGCACAATCTCCCTGTTCACTTGAGTTGGGTGCCCTAGGAATGTCCCTTAAGCACATTACATAGGCCATCCTGATGTAATGGAGTTTTTATTGCTATTGGACCATCATGTGTGGGATAGACCCCCAGGCTGGCTGACAGTGAGGCTCAACCCCAACACAACATGCAAGCTGCTGTGCAGATGCAAATCACATAAGGCAGAATTTGCCTCAGCAGAGTTCAGTGCCTGTTGATATCTCCTTGTGAATATGCTGCTTGTGAAGATTAGATCCTACTCTGTTGTTATCTGAAGCTGACCACTAGGTGGTTTGGTTCTAGACCTCTTTTGAGGGATTCTGGTGCAGGTCAGTGTCACACAATGTCTGTGACTGGCCCTATGCAACCTATTTGGAGCTATCAGCAATCCATAACTTATGGTTCTCTCTGCTGGACTGGGTGCATGTGAAAAGGCCATGCTGCACATCAAGGTCTGCTTTTACTAGCACCAGTCCCATAGACAGGTCAGCAAAAGTCTCAAAGCACTCAGAGATCCTCCTTTGCCTGTAAGCTGTCTATCAGGCTCAGTCACTTAAAGAGCCTCAGGCTGTACTCCTCAGCAGAAAATAAGCTCACAGGGTGGGGCAAGAGGGATTCCAAGGGGTAGGATATTGTTTCCTTCCAGGTTTATGTGCATGGAGAGGAGTGCTCTGCCTACAAAAATGGTTTCTGCAGTATGGAGAAATTACTTAGAACAGGGATCCTGGCAGCTGATCTGTCAGCTTTCTCCCCATAGCCATCAACCCAGATTCTCCTCACACAGCTCTAGTCCACTCTGCCTTCCCTCCACTGGAGTCAAGGATAAGTAGCTATGAACAAAATTTTGGGCATTGGGTCTTTAAGAGGATAACTGCATTACTAGAGGTCCCTCCCTGGCAGACAGAAACCCCACTGCTTTTCATAGTCAGGTGTTATAAGGGTGTCTTTCCCAGTTCTGGTGTTCTGGGCTGGGTAGCCCAGCTTGTGGTTTGTACCTCACACTTCTTAGGTGAACCCCTCTGCAGCGGATATATCCCTCTGGAACTCCAGCTGCTGCCATGCATTCTCAGGCAGCTCTCTTGAGCCTCTGTATCTCCTACCAGTCTCGATGTGGCCTCTATGTAAGTCCTTGTTATATGGCTTCTCTCCAGCTAGTCTTCACTTGTTATTCAGGATGATTTGTCTGTACTTTACTTATAATTTCAGTTTGGTCACGAGAATAGGTGAATGGAGTTTCCACTTAATCTGCCATCATCTTGGGTCTCCCCCAATTTTCTTATATGTTCATTTATTTGTTGGCTTGTGGTCATTTCTCTCCACTAGAAGTTAAGGGTTGGGAGATCAAGGACCTTGTCTAATTTCTTCACTGTTGTATCTTCGGAAGCTAAAACAGGGTTTGGCACACAGATGGGACTCAATGAATATGTACTGAATGAATAGTTCAGTTCCTTGACTTTATAACAAAAGTGCACCGAATCTTCACTAAATATTTTGTAGGACAAATGCAATAGAGAAAGTAAAGACTTACTATTTTGGCAATTTATGCTTACTAGCACCCTCACAAAAAAATTTTGAAATAGTTTACTAAAAGGAAGTTCAGAGATAGTAAACTCAAGTGTCTAAAGTGTGCCTAATACTCATTATCACAGATGACAGAATTGTTTATATTGTATTTTTCTTCACAGATGTGGGAGAAAAGAGATTTCTAAAACAAACAAAATGTGTTTCAAATAAAAGGGACAGAAAATAGATAATCATAACCAGTTAAAATATTTTTTGTTTTAGACAATCTTTGAAACAAAAAGATGCCTACTCACTTCCACCTTACAAAGATGGCTACATCGCTTATGATCAGAACTCCTCTCTAATCAATTAATTAAACTAGGACACAAACAATTGATCATTTTGTTATATCTCTTGTGGGAAAGAATGAGAGTCTGTGAATGGCACCATTTTCCTCCTAAAAGCTAAGAGTAGCAGGTCAACAGCAGATGGAGGACACACCTATTTAATCTCTAAAAGAGCCCCACTGATTTTTATTATTATTATTATTATTTGAAGAGGGAAACAAAGGTTCTTGCAGGGACTCCCACAGCTGTAGTGAGTTAATAGCTAGAATCACACCTTCCTGAAGGGCAGATCATGTTATAATCATGAACTTCCATTTCTGGGTTTTGCAAAGTCACAGATAATATCCCAGAAGATGTTCCTCCCCTCTATAGTGCACAGGGACTAGAATGTAGATTCATTTCTGCTTGCTTTTTGGTCCTCATATTTCTTTATGCTGGCCTCAAACTTGTCAAGTACATGTTGGCAGACATTCATAAGCTCATTCAGGCCTCTCTGAAATGGCTCAACAGCTGGAAGAGCACCTCGAGTCTGAATTTGTAAATTAATTTTACTCTCAGAGAATGGGTTGTAGTGTAACTACAAAATTCCATTTCTGGGTTCTTCATGATCATGTAATGAAGAGAGTTTCCTAGGGTATAATCCTCCTCATGCAAAAAAAAAAAAAAAAAAAAAAGTCACATAATGTCTATCTGTTCCAGATGCCTAGACCAGTGGTCAGCAAACTGCAGCTCACAAGCCACATGCAGCTCACGAGTCGCAGTTTGCCGCTCTGTTGACTAATGAGTTTACCGACCACTGACCTAGATTCTTGATTGCAATAATTACAGGCAGTTGTTGTTCCTTGTGATTAAGCCTCTATCTCAGTGGTTGGCAAACTCATTAGTCAACAGAACAGCAAACCGTGGCTCGCGAGCCACAGTTTGCTGACCACTGGCCTAGACCATTTCCAGAGCTGTCTTCCTCTTGCCTTCAGCCATTGAGGTCTTCAATCCAGACATTTGTCTACATACGTATTTTTTATAAAAATGAGATCATACTCTCCAATTTTTGCTCCTCTTCCATCATGGTGATGGCTTCTGGGATATACAGGTGGAGCTGGCGCCCCTGCCCCATATCAAAAAATGTGTGAGAGAAGCAGAAAGGAAGGAACAACCGACCGCAGAGCCCCACTGATTTAATTTAATTTAATTTTTGTGTGTGTTTTTTAAAATATCAATATATTTTATTGATTTTTTTTACAGAGAGGAAGGGAGAGAGATAGAGAGCTAGAAACATCGATGAGAGAGAAACATCGACCAGCTGCCTCCTGCACACCCCCAACCGGGGATGTGCCTGCAACCTATGTACATGCCCTTGACCGGAATCGAACCCGGGACCTTTCAGTCCACAGACAGACGCTCTACCACTGAGCCAAACTGGTTTCGGCATTAATTTTAAATTCTTCACTCAAGAGCTGATAGCTTCCTGATTATTACTTCATCTTCTACTAAGAGGGATGCCAAAAGCACTGCATAAGATAGCCATCTAGCAACAAACAGTAGCTCTTACTGAGCACCTGCCATGTGTTCATATTGCAAGAGGCACAAAAGACATGTGAACAGAAGCCCCTGCTTTGAGGAACTTACATCTCAGTTAAACAGACAAAACAAACTATGAGACCATTGGACAGTGACCAACTGTAGCAGATATCCAAGTGCTGGAAATGCTAAAGGTGCACTAAGAAGACAGGGTTTAGTGGAGGAAGAACAGCAGTGAGAGGTGTCATGGGAAGAAGGCCTGAGTCACAGAGCTTTCTTGCTACAGACAGGATGAGCTGCAGGCCCAGCCTGGGAACTAGCAGGGTATGTTTATGTGCCTGAAGAGAGCAAACTGACCAGAACCTGGGGCACCCTCTTGAGGAGTCCGTCCTCAAGCTGAGGTTTTAATATCCTCTGACTCTCACAGATATTATCATTCCCATGTGTACTACAGCACTATTCACAATAGCCAAGATGTGGAAACAACTGAAATGTCTATCACCCCCACCGCCATGTTCATCTGAAAGAAAAGAGGCCATATCCTTCCCTATTACTCATCAACTGAGCACTTCATTTAATTGTCTTATCCATTAAGGCAGTGGTCGGCAAACCGTGGCTCACGAGCCACATGCGCTTTGCCGCTCTTTTGCTGACCACTGCTTAAGGTAGTGTTATGTATAAGAGTAGAGATTTCAAAAAGGTATCTCAAATCCTAAACTGCAACTCATTAGTCGTTTGATCTTAAACAAGTTTTTTGAATTTTTATAGCTTCAGATTCTTCAACTATAATTAAACAAAAAATTTTAAAGAAAATTCAGTATATACATACAATGAAATATTATTCAGTCTTAAAAATGAGGGGAATTCTGCAATATGCAACAATATGGATTGACTTTGAATACAACATGCTAAGTTAAATAAGCCAGACACATAAAGACAAATACTCATGATTCCATTTATATAGGGTAGCTGAAATAGTCACATTCATAAATGCAAAGGCTGGAATGTTAGTCACCTAGGGATGAGGGAGGGAGAAATGGGAATTATTAATCAACAAGCATACAGTTTCTGTCAAGTAAGATGAGTAAGCTCTTGAGATTTGCTGTATGACATTGTGCTTATAGCCAATAATGCTTTTGAGAAGACAGATCTCATATAAAGTATTCTTACCACAATAAAAAATAAATCAAATTTTTAAAATAAATGAAATAATCATCTACGACAGAGAGATCATTTAAATAAGTACAATGAAGGGCAACAGATACTAAGGCAACTCCTCACAGCTAAAATGGAGGCACAAAGTCAAGAGGTGTACTGATCTGGGTTAATCTGAAAACAGAGGTCTCAGACAAAGACTTGAGTGCAGGTAGCAGAAATCCAGGAAGCAAAAGAGGAAGAAAGTGAGATAGGAAAGGAGAAAAGCCAGTGAAACATGCTTAATGAGCAGGTTACCACTGTGGACAGCCAGGGCCCCACTGCTGGGGGTCTCTGTGAAGAACCATATAGAAGGTGCCTCAGAATTGGCTTACCAGAAGGTGGGCATTTATCTATGGTGTTCCCATTGTTTGAGAGTTGCCCCCAGAGGGGTTAACATCTCCACAAATTTGTGCCTGGGCAGTGACTTTGGAGAATGCCCCAAAGAAAACAAAGATGGAGCCACACGGCTGCTAGTTTGATGTGGACTGCTGGCAATGCTGAATCAGGTGGGCGACAGGAAGGGGACACAGTGATCATGACCTTCACAGAGGAAGTGAAGCCAACTGATTCTTAAAAGATAAGTAGGTGTCCAACAAACCAAGTATAAGGTGGGATAAGGTGCAGACAAGAGGCTTAAAAAATTAAAGTAGAAGAACATCATGAGCAAAGACATGGATATTAAAAACCATCAGGTGCTTTTAGAAAATCCCTAGTATCTGGATGTAACTGGAGCAAGAAATGAAGATAACGAACAGACGTAACAGGAAACAGAGTGAGAGAGAAAACTGAAGAAGTAGGCAGAAGCCAGATCATGAGGGCTTTGAAGTAAGGTGTTTAGATTGTAGATACGTGGTTCTTGGCCTTTTAAGGGTTATAGACCCTTGAAAATCTAATAAAAGAGGGATTTCAAAAAGACACCTCAAATCCTAACTACAACTTAGTAGTTGTTTGATCTTCAGCAAGTTTTTTGAACTTTCAAAGCTTTAGTTTCTTCAACCATGATTGAAAAAAAAATAGACCCTCTCCCCCATCTGAATGCACAAATATCCAAAATTCTATAGATAGTACAACATACACACAAATTCCATAAAGCTATCCTTGAATCCAAGTTCAAAATTCCAGCTAGATTTAAGTAAGTATTACAGTCATTATGTCAGTCAGGGTTCTTGTTTGTAAACAACAGAAATGTATACCAGTTAACTTAATTGAAAAGGAACTTATCTTAAAGATATTAGGGAGCTCACAAAATCTATTAGGATTATGTATTCTTATTCTCTATTAGAATGTGAGAAAACCAGGTGGAAAAGGGTCAGGAGCAATGGCAGTGAAGAACACTGCTAAAGTCTCTCCACAGTGTGGATATGGCATTGGACTCTATTGTCAACAAACCCTGTGTCTATTACACTCAAAGCCCCAGACACAGAATGTGCCAGGACACCAGGACAAGCCTAGGACCTCTGCTCACCACCAGATGATAAGTGACCTGTGAGAGACAAATCTCTCCCCTCAGCTTCTACCACAGGAAGCAAGACTCTCCCTCCTACCAACATGCACACAGCAAGAGATTTCCTTAGGAGAGAGGCCTGGATGCTAAGTAGCTAAAACCATGGCACATACCCCCGGCAGCAATGAAACACCATGGCTCTTAAACAGAGCATTTAAGTCTTCTCTCTTCCCTTGCATGACTGAATTCCAAGTCTCCTTCTGTGAGCACATATTAGTCTGTGCATGCCCTTCTTAAAGGATGGTTTCCCCGTCCATCCTCGGAGTCTGAGGAGTGCCGGACCTCCGTCTCCTTCATTCTCAGTACAGTGAGCTTCTTCAGGTAGCTTCATGTGGCCAAACTACATACATGTTGTCTAGGGATGGAAGAATAACAGCCATGGTTTTCAGCTAATAAGCTTAAAAGTAATAAAATATTTTGGGAATCAGACTTAATTTGGATAAAGACTTCATCTGAGGATCATTAAAACAAAATAAATAGAAATGCCGGTCTGAGAGAATTGGAAATTGTTATCATGTAAGTATATAATTAATCTTCTGAGACTCTCACTCCCCAAAATACTTTCCAACTGTTCGGGTAGGGGGCTAAAAGCAGTTGTGGTTTTAGCTGGTTTTGCACAACCCTATAGTTGCATGCCACTGGCAATTTCTCTTAAACACAAAGCTCCACTGGGCTAAACCAAGAGTTGGTTTCCAAGAACAGCTAGCCAGAGGTAGATGGGGAAAACCACGTCAGAATCCACTCCCAAGTCCTCCGGTTTTCTATGCAGCAAAGTTAGAATAAGTCCCTGCTCTGGGGCATGGAATCTTCTGGGTATTTAAGCAGAAGAATGGAAAAACACTATACAATCCTCATTGAAGTTGGGCTGTGGTTTCAAATGTATTTTTCTGGTAATAATATTTTTCATATACATATATATATATATATATATATATATATATATATATATATATATATATGAAGTTTCTGAAAATGATCAAACCCACAAAAAATAAACTGCTATTTTCAGCAACATTAATATCCCATTCCCATGCTGCAAAGACTAAATTAAATTAGCATTTTACATTTAAGAGGGGGGAAAATATTTAACTACCTGCTTTTAAAGCAAAGCCACTGATGAAAAATATACATGTGCACTTTCAACACAAACCACATTAGTCCATGGGAAAACAACATTCCAAGAGGCATTTGTGAATGTTTTCAAATCCACAGCCTAATGCCATCTTTTCCATGGAGAGTAAAGGCACCCCATGTGGTTATAGCTTCCTTTCCTCAGATTTCCAGGAGCAGCAAGAGCCAGCACTGTCTGTGTCATAATAAATTCTCCTGTTCTGACCTCGAAAACTTTGCCTCCCTCAGTTGTAGTCCCCCTCACCTGCATTTTACACTCTGGCAATATACTGAGTGCCTGTTACCTACATGGCCATTTAAATGTCAAGACAGAGCCCAACACTCCCTTCCTTTTCATTCTATACTGTACCTTTCTCGTTCAAATTCTTACCACCCCATGTCTGGACAATGTGCTGCCTTCTAACTGGTCTCTCCTCAACGCTAACCCACCTGTACACAGATGCCGTAATAAATTTCCCAATTCACCATTTTGACTAAGGCATTTCTGCATATTTGATTGCATCAAACACCAGAATATTTTTAATTGTCCAGTAAGTGAAGGTTCACACATTCCAGTCCATCAAAACACACCGAGTCTTCTGAATGTGCTTAATTCTTTCCTTTCTCTTACGATGTGTTAATGCCATCCCGCTTCTCAACACTGGCTTCTGAGAGTGTGGGCTCGATATTGGTATCCTGCTCAGATGAGTTTTGCAATCTCTTTCAATGTCAGCCCAGATGCCACCTCATCCATGAAGCTCGCCGAGAACATTTCTGCCCTGAATCTGTTTTTGAAAGGTCTGCACTGGACAGACAAGGATGGAGACCTGGGCACTGAACAAGGGGGACCAGGAGTGAGGAGCTCTGACTCCTGCCCGCCTCTTAATTTCCCTATAGCAAGAATTGGAGACAATAGACCTACACTACACTTGGGCTTTCCAAAGTTGGTGTACTATTAGGGAGGATGAAAATGGTTCATTTTCATAAGCTTCTAATGAGATGTCCCTCTTCCAGAGGTGCTCACGATGTGACTGGTGATACCCTGAAGAGATCAGTGAGGGTGCTGCTATTGCACAGAAGCCATGGTTACTGGTGTGTGCCAGCACCGCTCCAGGGACCAGGGTGGCAAGTGAATGCACACAGGCGTGAGTTTGCTCACAGTTTCTCTGTGTGTGCAGTTATGTGCTTCCACATAAACAAGTCATGTGTACCCACCAGACACTCCCCTTTATCAGATTCGTTTTCCCTTTTGCTTTGTCCATATGGCTCTTTCCCTTTTGATTTTCTTCTCTGTTCCCTTGCCCCTATAAGAGTAAACTACATTCATTTTTGTTAAGCATATGTATTGCTGTTTCTTGTATTAATCGAATAGAATTTTATATTCCTCATTCTTGGAACACTTTAGAGTTCCCCATTCAAAGACTAAATTATATTGCTTTCCTATGTAGGTGGTCTCTGGTCTCTTCTGCTGTTGCATCAGTAGCCCTTAACAAAAAAAGGCTTCCCAACATCAGAGGTCCTAGTGGACTGAAGATATTCATTCTTGTGGTTTCTCCCACCCCATATCCTCCAGAAAACAATATGAGGAATAATCTTCCTCAAACATTTTATAAAACCATGCAGTGTCTCTGCTCTGTCATGTTTTTCTCTGGAAACTGATAGCATGAATAATGCTCAACTGAGATTTCATGTAGTTAAAATTGTGAATGTCTATACAGATACAATGGAAAATTATTTTTTGTTCCCATTACTATTATTATTTGGCAATAAAATAGAAAAATATTAGAGCCAAGTAAAGTCAAAATTTGATTATCATCTCCCTTTCTTGGTAAAGGATTGCTAAAGCCAATTAAAAAAAAAAAGCAATGGCAGAAAGGTCATTGGATTAAATCAGAAGATTAAGATTTGGGATCTAGCTCTAGCACCTATCTCTGTAGTCTTGTATCTACATGTAACTACAAACTCTCTGACCTCAGTTTCCTCATCTGTGAAAAGGATAACCATGTGCCCTGGGGTTATTGTGAGACTGAAATCAGGTGATATGGGTGATAAGTAATATGTAAGCCATAAAGTAAATACATCTTTTTGTGCTGGGGTTTTGTTTTTTTGGGGGGAGGAGAGGGAAGAAGTTGTACCCCTCCTAAAGAGCAGTCTATGTCAGTGCCCGGTGTTTGCTCTAATGCCATGCTTATCACTTATGAATTTGGAGGTCACATAATCCAAATAAATTAGTCAGCACTGGCCAGCATTTGCCAACAAATGATCACAGACAAAGTTGGTACTCTAAGCAATGAGATTTGTCTCCAGCTCAGCCCAGTGCATCTAAGCAGAAGGACCACTCCGACATGGAGCACAAGCTGGGCCTCCCAAAAAAGAATGCTCCTAGGGGGAACAAAGATGGCGGTGTTAGGTAGACACTCCTAAACAGCCGCCGGGCAAGTCCAAAAAAAAACTATAAAATAAACGTCTATCTCCCAAAAACCAAACGAAAGCTAGCTGAAAGGAAGCCCTACCTCTAGACTGAAAGAGAAAGAGGAGAATCCAGAGCACAAGTGCTGAAAAACTGAGGTAGGGGGGCAAGGACGGGATAAGGGCTGGTGGTGGATCCAAGCTGGCAGAGGGCAGTGCTTTCTTCAACCCGAAGAGAGACAAGCACCCTATGTCTCTGTAATCCAGTTTCTGAGGAGAGACTAGACTGTCTGCCATTGGGTCAGAAAGTGAGGCTGGCTGGCTTGCAGAGCTGAGATTGTTTGCTGTGCTGTGGTGGGAGACATGGGGACGCCATCAGAGAGGCAGCCATCGCTGTTGGCCAAGCCCCAGCCTAGTGACACCCTGAGACTCCGCCTCTCACAACACATCCAAGCTACAAGCAGCAGACTTTGCATATGAATGGCCCTCTCTGTTGCGTTTAGCAAAATTGCAACCTGTGGCAAACAGATCCAAGGAGGACAGGACTGTGGTTCACGCTGTAGCTTCTGTGACAGTACTGGCCTCAGACAGTAGCTGAACTGTACCTCATTGAGACCCAGAAAACAGAGTTCTAGTGCTCAATTTCAATCCCTCACACCCATAAGTGACACATTCGGGAGACGGACTCAGTGAGCACCAAAGCCCCACTGAAACAAGCTGTGTCTCCAGCACAGCAGTTCTTCCTTTATAGACACAGCGGATCCTCTGGATTTTTGGGGTGCCAGAAGAAGAGAGCAAGCAGAATATTGAAAGCTTAATGGAAGAAATAATGACAGAAAACTTTCCCTACCTGGTGAAAGAAATAGACCTACAAGTTCAGGAAATGCACAGGACCCCAAACTGGAGGAATCCAAAGAGGAACACACCATGATGCTAAGAACAAAAGACAAAGAGAAAATCTTACAAGCAGCAAGAGAAAAACAACTAGTTACCTACAAGGGAGTACCCATATGACCATCAGCTGATTTCTCAACAGAAACTATGCAGGCCAGAAAGGAGTGGCAAGAAATATTCAAAATGATGAACAATAAGAACCTACAACCAAGATTACTCTACCCAACAAAGCTATCATTCAGAATTGAAGGTCAGATAAAGAGCTTCACAGCTAAGAAAAAGTTAAAGGAGTTCATTAACACCAAACCAGGATTACATGAAATGTTGAAGGGTATTCTTTAAGAAGAGAAAGAAGAAAAAGGTAAAGGTAAAAAACTATAAACAACAAAAAGGCATCAAATACATACCTATCAACAAGCGAATCTAAAAATCAACAGAATAAAAAAAAATCTGAAGAACAAAATGGACTGGTGAATATAATAGAATCAGGGACATAGAAAGGGATTGGACTAACAATTCACAGGGGGAAAGGGGTCTGAGGGGTGTGGGAAGAGATTGGACAAAAATCTTACATCTATGGATGAAGACAGTGGTGGGGGTAAGGGTGTGGGGTGGGGTTGGGAATCAGGTGGAGGGGAGCTAAAGGGGGGAGGGGGAGAGGAACACCTGTAATAATCTGAACAATAAAGATTTATTAAGAAGAAGAAGAAGAAGAAGAAGAAGAAGAAGAAGAAGAAGAAGAAGAAGAAGAAGAAGAAAAAGAAGAGGAGGAGGAGGAGGAGGAGGAGGAGGAGGAGGAGGAGGGGGAGGAGGGGGAGGAGGAGGAGGAGGAGGAAGAAGAATGCTACTAATAAATCCCCCCTTTCTTGCCTGGCCAGTGTGGTTCAGTGATTGAGCACTGACTCGTGAACCAGGAGGTCATGGTCAGTTAGGGCATATGCATGGGTTGCAGGCTCAGTCCCCAGTAGGGAGAGTGCAGGAGGCAGCTTATTGATGATTTTGTCTCATCACTGTTGTTTCAATCTCTCTCTCCCTCACCCTCTCTAAAATCAATAAAACATTTTTTTTTTAATTTCCACTTTCATAAACTGGCACCCAAAGAACCTAACCTATTTTCCACCTCAGTTTCCATTTAGTTCCTCAAGGGCTTCTTTGTTGATCCTCCAGTATGTGTTTTAGCTTATCTCCTATGCTAGATACACATGCCCATCTCTTCTGGCTCTGGCCACAGCTTCTTTTCCTCTTTGGCCACACGTCTCCCAAATCAGCCTGGCCCCTGAGCCTCTAGAAACCCACACTTTGTACTACACCCTTAGATAATTTCTACCTGTGGGCAAGACCTGCCTCATCATCCTTAAATTATTCCTAGCCAGTTCTCACTGGTAGAGTGTGGCCATCCTAAACAATATCTAAAGGATTTGAGGATTTTACTTTGTGTGTGTTTGTGTGTTGAATTTCAATGGCCTCTAAGAATTTCTAAATCTAATTATTATAAATTTGGAAAGAGAAAATAATAACTGTGCATGAGCATTTGAAATTCTGAATGGCTTAGCAGAGGCTGAAAGCCACAATTTGATTATAAACATCTTTCCCTACACTGTCATCTCAAGGTCAATATCTCCCAACTCACACTCATATCCAGGTAAAGAAGGAAAACAATTTGGGAATTAAGGGAACATCGAATACCGCGTACCTTTGATATCATATTCCATCATCAGAATATTAGTTCATGTTAAAACTAAGTATATGTCATCTTTGCCTCCATTCATACAATCTAAGTACATACAGTGCCACATTCAATAAGAATCACATCTTCCAGAGCATTAAGAGAAACATTTGCTTAATGTTGTAGACCAACCAAAGCACAAACTCAGAAGAAACAAGGCAAAGATATAAAAGGATTTTAATCCCTAAAGTTAAAAATGAGTGCCAAGAGAATTCAGCTGGAAATTTGGCTGAGGTTAGATGGTTGGATCCAGAGATTAAATCAAGTGACATTATTCTAGGATAATCTAAAATCCCACACACTAATTTAGGTTCATAGGTTTTTAAAATTTATTCATTCCAAAAGCAAAAGGGGTAGCCTTTTGAAAAATATAAACTTGATTCATCCATTCAACATAAATATATTGAATGTAAACAAAACAAAAGTAAGTTATAAGAAGTGATGCAAGTGAGCCAGTAGGGAAGTTGTTCTAGAGAAAGATTTAGTATGCATCGCTTTTTACAAAAACTATGTAATCATTGTCTTCAGGGGGAAACTTAAATCTACACTGATAAAAGAGATGCAAATTGACCATCACTTCATGACACCCACCAGTCAATCAGGAGTGAGTATGCAAATTAACCCAACAAAGATGGAGGGTTAATTTGCATGTGCAGGCACCAGGCAGCCGCCCTCCCCTTGCATGAATTTCATGCACCAGGCCCCTAGTTTATACATAAAGAGCAATGCATGTACTAGGTATACCAGTAAATAATGGCAAATTTTGTAATCAAAGAAAACACAATAATTTCAAGAGAAACATCAAAAGTGCTTTATTCTAAGTAATGTCCATCGCTAGCTATACATTTCCCCCATCTTTCAGGTAAAAATGTCCCAAAAGAATTTTTCTTGTTTTGAGGCAAACCATTCATAGACCAAATTTTCACTTGCCACATTTTCCAGACATGCAGTCAATCTTTCCTCCAGACTCTAAGACTTTTGACAAAGACCTTCACTGCAGTGAGGGTTGTTTACTGTGATGGCTGTGTGGCACTCTCCCCTCTTTGACACTAGGTCACTATAAGGTCGAGATCACATACTACTTATCTTTGTATCCAAGCATCTAGCATAGTTCAGCCCAATGAAGTCAATATATATATATATATATATATATATATATATATGTTTGCTGAATTAAAGAAATTGGCTCATGTCTTAAATCAAAGAATACAGGTTATTTCCCTGGAAACTCTCCCTATCCAATATCCTACCCAACCTCTTCACTGTGACCTCCTGGTTCATTGGTTGACACTCAACCACTGAGCCACACTAGCCAGGCGCACCATGTATATTATTTTTAAGGAACACACAACTAGCTGTATCTCTCTGGACATGTAATCCTCTCTCACTCCTCCCTGCCTCTGCACCTGGTCTTTTGTCTGCCTGGAAGTCTTTCAGACCACTTGTCTACATTGGAAACTCGTATTTATTCTCTAACTTTTGTCAAATTGCTATCTCCTTAGTAAAGCCAGCTCTGACTTCTGTCTTTTCTCGCCTCTTGAACCCAAGTGTACCTCCACCACAGCAATCATTACTCTATGCTGGATCAGCTTTTTCTTTATCAGTTTCTATCACTACTTTGCAAACTCCTTAAGAATGGTGCTCGGTTGTGTTTACCTCTGTGTTCCCAAGCTCAGCTTCAGAACCTAGCAGTGGTGGAAGAGGACAGGAAAGCAGAAATAATAAAGAAAGCTAACATTTATGAACAACCCCGTTACCAAGCATTGTTCTTAGTACATTAAACAGATTACTCCTCTAATGGAGGTATTCCTGTTATGCCTACTTCATGTAAAACTAAAGTAACGGTTACACAGCTAGTGAGTGAAGAAGCCCAAGATCCTAATCCAGGCAGACTGGTTTTGGTCCACTGCCTTTCTGGCATGGAGGCCCTCTACCACTACTACTCAACGGTACTGCTGCAGTGCAAAAGCAGCCAGGCCAATATGGCTGTGTTCTGGCAAAAGTTTATTTTACATAAACAGGTGGCAAGTCTGATGAAGCCTATAGGCCAGCTTTCTCATCCCAGTTCTAGAGACTCAGTAAATGTTCGTCACATTAAACTGGATCTAACAGTGTTGGAAACCAGAACCTTCTCCCAGTCCTCAAATGATTCCCTTATCTGATCCAAATCTGTCATTAGTTGCAGCCTTTCATTACTTGACAGGCACTGCAGGCACTCAATAACCAATTGCAGAACTGAACTGAATGGAATGGAAATGGGGTGCTGAGGTTGATCACTGTGCTAAGCTCCCACCCTCACAACTCTACCTCAAGAAACCGCTGGAGCCCTGGCCTGTGTGACTCAGTGGATTGTCTCATACACCAGGAGATGACAGGTTCAATGCCTGGTCAGAGCAAATGTGGGAAGCAGCCTATTGGAGTTTCTCTTACATCAATGTTCTTTCTCTCTCTCTCTCTCTCTCTCTCTCTCTCTCTCTCTCTCTCTCTCTCTCTCTCTCCTCTCTCTCTCTCTCTCTCTCTCTCTTCCAACACACACACACATTTCTTCCCTCCCTCCCTCCCTCCATCTCTCCCTCCCTTCCTCTTTCTCTCCTTCCCTTTCTCTCTCTGAGATGATTTTTTTTTAAAGAATCTTACTTAGATGTACCTGCCCCCAGCTTTGACTCCCCACAAATAAACAACTTTTACTACTAAGAAAAAAAGACACTCCAAGGCTCTATCCTATACCTCCAACCTTATCTGGTCTTCTCAGTATCTGATGTTATCAGTATAAAAACAAAATTACTTGAAAGCAGCATGCAATTAGAAAGAGCTTCCATACTAAAGTGGTCCACAAGTCTCAACCTAAGCAGTGAAGACTTCATGGTGCTCCCAAGTTTGTTCCACAGCAGTTATGAGCACTGTTCAGATTAAACCTTTTTATATACTAAGAGGTATAATAATCAGAAAAGTAGGTAGGGGTAAAAAAGATGAAAAAAGAGATGCTTATGGAATTATGAACTTCTGGAGGGCAGGGACAAAGTATGATTCAGCTTTGCTTCACCAGAATACCTGGCATGCAGCAGACCAGGAAATGTCTGTTAATGAGTGAAAAGATGAATTTAATGAAGCCAAGAATCTAGGTAATTTGCCAAAACACATCCATTCTCCAAATCCCTCAAGCATGCTTCAAAATCAGTGAGATCCTTGTGGAAATTGTAAACTTTTCAGCTGTGAATGGGGAAACAACCCACGTTCTTACTTTCTCTGGCACACTCACCATCCTGAGTATTTGGACTCAGAATTTGGGTCTGAAGTTCCAGCAGGCTGACTCCCAGACACCTGCAGACCTCCTCAGGGCTGTAGGGTTCAGGGTGAAGAGCATCCTCTGTAATCAACAGCATTTCTTCCAGACTGACCCCCAGTTTGGTCTGCACCTCCTCCAGCTGCAGCACTTTATCCCACTGCAAGTTTTTGTGCTTAGCCAGGAGCTGCAAGTTGAAACCAAGATAAATGGTCAGTTTTCATTGCAGAAATTAATATGTACTATTTTAATTACCCAGATTCAACCTAAAGCTGTTTTTGTTTTATTTTGGGTTTTTTGTTGTTGTTTTTTTCCGATTCAACCTATCCACATTTCCCACCATTGCTAGGTGCAGATGTTTGGAATTAAACATGCTTGTGTGACACTCATAGGGTAGTTAAGTATTTTTCTTTAAAAAAATAAAATAAAAACTAATCTTCTGTTGATTCTTTTGCCTGTCACCACTTTCCCTTGGGGCTATTTCTTTGAATAATTTTGTTCTTTCATCCCTATTCAGTTCATCTCAAATATACCACTCTCTATAAAGTCTACCAAAAGAAAACTGGTCAAGTCTCACGTGACGTGGGTCCTGAGGTGGACACTGAATGCCCAATTTCATTAGAGCACTTCCTGTTTACCACAGGCCTCTTTGAAATGGCTAATGAATTTAAGTATCTGGGCGTTTGGAGTAAAGTCCCAGATTTTAAATGAAAACCTCATTGGTGACCTTATGAAAAAACATTTCATTAGGTTGCTGGTAGTTAGCAGAGCTGCATGTTTCTCCACCCTCAGGAAAGGAGTTTGGCTTCCAGTTGTGCCCTGAGGCACCCCCTCAGTCTGCTGGAGGGGGTTAAGTACAAACCAAACCTTTTGTAACCAGGTCTACGCACCAGAACCCCAATCCAGAACGTGTTTCCCTCACTCTCCCTAAACCACTGACTGAGCCCTTCAGACAGGTGACAATCAAAACAGTGTGAAAATAGCTCCATCCTGAGGTCTATAAAATTCAGTCCTGGGTTTGAGGAGGGCAGGTGCAGACAGCACAGCAGCAAAAGGAGGCTAGTTGAAGAAAGGGAAGTTAGTCTGCAAGGAAATGTGCATCTGATTTATTCTTCTATTATGCTGATGATTTGATTTTCTTTCTTTTCTACAGGAAGCAGAGTTTACCAAAAGATCATTGTACTCTGCTTAGAGCTACTCACTTCTGAAGACTGTTAATAACATAAATTCTTATATTTGTTAATCCTCTTTTTAAACCTCATTTGGGGGTTTAAAAATTCATAATTTTAGGCAGAACTCAGAAAAGAGGTAAAAGAATTATGTTTTTAGGTTCATATATTTCACAGAACCTTGTGCCATTTTTAAAGCAAAGACACACACTAAAACCTTTCTTCTGACTTCGTTTGCTTAGCACATTTTGTTAGTGTAGTAGAAGTGTTGGATTTGATACCTCCACAGATTGACCCATTCATTCATTTAATTAATTCATTCATGGCCTATGTTTCAAAAATAAAATTTCAGAAAACTTATAAAGACTTACATAATGCAAAAGGGAAACATACAATATATATATTTTATACAGAAAAAGCTGAAGTCGATGATCTCCTAGAATGATGCTTTCTTACAGATACAGATCCAAATCCAACTGAGATAACAATGCAGCTTATATGGTGCTACATGATTTAAAATATGCTTTTTTGCTTCCTTCAGTCTTTGGTAGCTCTGTGAAATAGATATTGTTATACTATTTAAAAAATGAGAGAAAGTGACATTTGGAAATTAAACCCAGGTCCTATTGATGCCATTATAATAACCTGGTTTATTTAACAGAAAAGGAAAGAAAAGGCAGGCCAGATAGTATAGGCATGCCATTTATTTTCTTTTTTTCTTTTTTTCTTTTTTTAATTTCTTTATTGATTAAGGTATCACATATTTGTCCTCATCCCCCCATTCCCATCCCCCACCCCTCCCCACACATGCCCCCATCCCCCTGTTGTCCTTGACCATTGGTTAGGCTCATATGCATGCACACAAGTCCTTTGGTTGATTTCTCCCCTTTACCCCCACCCTCCCATACACTTCCTCTGAGGTCCAATAGTCTGATCCATGCCTCCTTGTCTCTGGGTCTGTTCTTGTTCATCAGTCTATGTTGTTCGTCATTTCCCCTAAATGAGTGAGATCATGTCCTACTGGAAATATACTTATAAGAACCGAAAATGAGACAAGCAATAATGGTTATGCTGAAATGCAAATGAATCAGTCTGTAGTGAGTTTCTTTCTGGGCCAACAGTTCTTTTGAGACCCACAACTTTGCCAAAAAGCTGCATTTAACATTATCCGCTTTTATTCCCTGCTGATGGGTAGGGGAAGGGATTAGACAAATGCATTTTAGATGCATGCCCAGTAAGGGCTGAGTACTTACCTGTCTGCAAGTCATATCTGGGAACAAATTAATGTCCAGGATGGAGTTCCCCAGCTCGCGCACGCTCGCTCTCTCTCTCCCTCCCTCTCTCTCTCTCTCTCTCTCTCTCTCTCTCTCTCTCTCTCTCTCTCTCTCTCTCTCTCTCTCTCTCTCTTTCTCTCTCTCTCTTTTTAAATATATTTTATTGATTTTTTACAGAGAGGAAGGGAGAGGGATAGAAAGCCAGAAACATCAATGAAAGAGAAACATCGGCCAGCTGCCTGCTGCACACCCCCCACTAGGAATGTGCCCACAACCAACATACATGCCCTTGACCGGAATTAAACCTGGGACCCTCTCTCTCTCCTTCTGTCCCTCACTCCCTCTCTCTCTCAGGACTCCTGCTGCAAGGGGATGCTCTCCCCTGTACCCACATGGCACACATGGACTGATGACTGAAATCTGGCCTGAATGCTAAACCACACCAGCTACAACATGGAACGAAAACTCTGGACACAGGCCCTGCTTCTGGTTTGCTAAACTCCCAGCTGCCCCTCTTTCAGAACTGGCTTGGGGGAAATGGAACATTGTAACCTGAAAAATATAACTCCATGCAAATAAAATCTTCTTCCACATCCCATCCTCCCATGCATATCTTAGAAAATTCATTTTCTATAGATATCACAAGGATCATTCCCACTCATATCGGGGAAATCTGGTCCATTAATTCCTCCTGCATCATTATAACTGTTTCTTGCTTCCCCAAGGCAACATTCTCAATGAGGTCTGGCTGATATTTATTTTGTGCTACTCATGAATTTAAATCACCACTCAAGTCTTAGAAATGGTTTTTGAAAATTAAACTAAGATTGGTGTTAAAAGTAAACATTCTTGTGATTTAAAAACACTTTAATAAATGGATTCCTTCAAAGAAAATGATAGCGATAAAGATAAAGAAGAAGGAAGGGGAAGGAGGGGAGGTGGTCAAGAGGAAGAGGAGAAACATCAAAGAATGGCCCCCAAGCAATGAGAGTGGGGTCTTCCTAAGAACCTTTCAGTCAACAATGATCTCCAAGTTCCCATCCCTTGCCTCCCCTTGAACAAGTCACACTGCCTCGGGCACTACATCTCAGGAAATTGGCCCAAAGATGTGTAGGGAGAAGTCTGCTGCCTTCAAGGTTGTTGTCAAAGGCAGACTCCCTTTGTGCCTTTCTACCACAGTCAGAAGCACTAACATATGGAGGTCCACATTCACTCCAACAGTTTGCCTTTGGGTTCACTTAGCCCTCAGCTGGAGGGTCCACAGCTAATGTGGTGTGTGTTTCAGTTAAGAATGAAATCTACCACATGCCCTCAACAACAGCTGCACAGCCATGAGCCACTGAGTATGTGCACTACATTGCAGAGCAAAATAGAAAAGTCACTTAAGCCCTTTGAAATTTGGCTCAGGAAACAGAAAGATGACTTGCAGATGAGGGCAGAGGATGGGTAAGATCGCTATTGCTCAAAGACAGAACTTCATGAAGGAATTTGCCACTTATGGCCTGGGTGACTGGCCTACTTTAGAACATTTGCAAAGCAGGTCTATGAGTCAGGGCTATGGGTCATTTTGTCACAAGTTCCTCACTCAGCAGGAGGATGAGAAGAGAAGAAAAAGCAGTTCTTTGTCAACATTCACCATTTTGTTTTCACCACTGCAAATATTAAGTGCTCATATGACATACCACTTCCAATAGGCTGCTGAGCCTGTTCTGTGCTCTGAGGACCAGAAAGCAGGTGAGTGCTTTGTCCACAGTCCTGGGAGGAGGCAGATAAACAGCACTGGGACCGTGTTTCAAGTTGGTTTCTCTTGGAAGAAGACCCGAGACAAGAATTTGATGGGTCAGTGATACCAGGAAGTGCTGGTAGAGAAATGGAAAGTAAGCAAGAAGAGAGGCTAATATGAGGTACACTGATGTAGTCAGGTGAGGTAAGGCCTATTGGACTTGTGTGTATAAACTTGAGATGTGTCTTACCCATGGGCAAGAAAGCTGAGATATTTACCCACTAACTCTCATCCCTCATTGATTGAGGGCTGCTTCCAAAGGGAATTGCCTCATTAGCACTACCAGGTTGTCTGGGTGCAAACCAAACACTTTCCTGCAGTTAAAAGATAAAACCCTCAGTCTGAGAGTCACTGAGACTTCCAGGAAGAGAATGCAGTAGGAGAAAGCTAAGATATGGGCTCTAATTCGAAAGCCTGTCTATCAGATTCACCCCTCTTCAATTTTTTCATTGCATATAGTAGTATTAGCAAATCAATGGGAAAAGTACCGGATCAGCTCCTCACCAGCTCAGCAAAGGATAAAAATTCTAATCCCTTTCTGAGTTACTTCTATAAACAAGAACTCATTTAACAAGTTATTTTTCACACAACAAAAGTATCTGGTTATACAAATCACACATTTTTATTAAACTGCAAAGAATACACAATTCAAAGTAAAAAATAACAATAAAAAACCCTAAAATAAGTCATCTGTAATCGCCCAATGAGATAAGCACCAACAGCCCTTTTAATAACCATCCTATTATACAATTCTTTATGCATGTTTCATACATACCTCCAAACATATAATTTGAAATAAATGGGATCATACAAGGCAGTTTGTATTGTACATACTTTTTCTTGGCTCATCTTCCCCTCATCTCCTTCCAACTGCATAGAACTGGCCCCAGGTGACTTCCATGTCTATGTTCCACTCATAAACATCATTCATCACATTGAACTCCCCAATGTTAGTCATCCCTACTGTCCATGTTCTCTGTGTTAGTTTGCAGGCCTGAAGAAATCTACACAACTGTGCATAATGGATCTCCTCACTGCACCCTCAGCACAGCATAGCTGTGGCATTCAAGCATCATGCTCATTCACATGTAAAGGGGCACAATGGAAAGAGGAGGGACAAAGACAAACCTAGACTCATGCACTTACTTAAAACAAGTCACAACATATCTTGTCAGGAAATTCCCAAGTAAAGTGGGACACTTAATGGTTACTTCACAAACTACCGTGAAGATTAAATAGGATAATAAAAATAGAAAAACTTGAAAATGGCAGCAGAGTAGGTAGATTTTCCTCACACCTCCTCCCTGAACCAAACTGGAAATAAAACTAAACTGGAGAACAATTACCCTAAATTAACAACTGAAAATTATCTGAAGAGGAGACTTTTAATAAAAAAGAAAAAGGAGGGAGAGGAGGAGGGGGGGGGGAAGGAGAGGAAAGAGGGGGAAGAAGAGAAATAAATGGAAGAACATAGATTTTTAAAATGGCAATATATAGGAACCTATCATTAATCATTTTAAATGTAATGGCTTAAATGCTCCAATCAAAAGATATAAGGTAGCTCAATGGATAAGACCCATGTATATGCTGTCTTCAAGATCCGCACCTCAGAATGAAAGATACATACTAAATTTTAGATTTCAGACTAAAAGTAAAATGATAGAAAAGAATATTTCATGCAAATGAAAAGGAAAGTTAAGGTAGCATTATTTATATCTGACCAAATAGACTTTAAAACATAGGCGATAGTAAAAAACAAAGAAGGACACTACATAATGATAAAGGAAGCAATCCAACAAGAAGATATAACCCCTATACACTCAACATAGGAGCACCTAAATATATGATGGACATAAAGGATGATTGACACTAATATAGTCAGAATAGGGGATTTTAAAGTTCCATTGACTTTAAAGGATAGATCTTCCAATCAGAAAATCAACAAGGAGATGGCAGCCTTCAATGACACACTAGATGAGTTGGATTTCATTGATATATTCAGAGCATTTCAACTCAAAGCTGCAAAATATACATTATTTTGAAGTGCACATTAGAATTTTCTAGGATTGACTGCATGTTAGTACACAAAACAAGTCTCAATAAATTTAAGAACATTTAAATAAAGTATCTTCTCTAACCATAATAGAATGAAACCAGAAATCAATCACAAGAAAAAAAAACAACTGAAAAATAAAGACATGGAAGCTAAATAACACTGTTACTAAACAATGAATGGGTTAACAACAAGATCAAGGAAGAAATCAAAAGTTAACTTAAATAAATAAAAATGAGAACACAACAACCCAAAAATCTATGGGACACGACTACAAAGTATTCTTAAAAGGGAAATTCATAGCATTACAGACCTATAACAAGAAAATTCCCAAATAAACAATCTAACTTTACACTTACAGGAACTAGGAAACGAACAGCAAAGAACGCCCAAAGTGAGTAGGAGAAAAAAAATAATAAAGATCAGAGCAGAAATGAAGAAAACAGCGTCTAAAAAAACAATACAAAAGAGCAATGAAACCAAGAGCTGGTTCTTTGGAAAATTAAACAAGACTAACAAACCTTTAATCAGACTTATTAAGAAAAAAAGAGAGAGGACTCAAATAAAATAAGAAATGAAAGAGAAGTAATAACTCACAAAAAAAGAAATACAAAGAATTGTAAGGAAATATTAAGAACAAATATATACCAACAAATTAGAAAACTGAATGAAATGGAGAAATTCCTAGAATCATACAACCATCCAAAACTGAATCAGGAAGAATTAGAAAATCTGAATATAAAAATTACAACCAATGAAACTGAAACAGTAATTTAAAAAAAAAACAAAAAATCTCCCAACAAATAGAAGTCCTGGACATCTTAGATGTCTTTACCAGTGAACTTTACCAAATATTAAAAGGTGAACTGACACCTATCCTTCTCACACTATTCCCTAAAATTCAAGAGAAGGGAAGACTTCCAAAATCATTCTATAAGGCCAGCATTTTCCTAATTCCAAAACCAGATAAAAGCACTAAAAATAAAGAAAATTATAGGCCAATATCTCTGATGAACATAGATGCTGCAATCCTCAACAAAATATTAGGAACCTAGACCTAGCAATAAATAGAAAGATCTTATACAACGCTCTCATGTGATTTATTCTGGGGAGGCAAGGTTGGTACAATATCTGCATATCAATAAATATAATATGCCACATAAACAAAATAAAGGATAAAAACCAAATGATCATATTAATAGATGCAGAAAAGACATCTGATAAAAACCAGCACCCATTTATGGTAAAACAAACAAACAAACAAACAAACAAACAAAATTCTTAGCAAAGTGAGAATAGAGGAAACATACCTCAATAAAATAAAGGCCACGTATGACAAACTCACAGCCAATATCATACTTAATGGGAGGAAAAACAAAGCCCAAAGTTAGTAGGAAAAAAACATAATAAAGATCAGAGCAGAAATGAAGAAAACAGAGTTCTAAAAAAACAATACAAAAGATCAATGAACTGTGTTTCCCTTAAGAATGGAAACCAGACAGAAATGTCTTTCTCACTACCCTTAATCAACACTAGAGGCCCAGTGCACGACAATTGTGCACTTGGGGGAGGGGTCTCTTAGTCCGGCCTGTGCCCTCTAAGCCAGCAGGCGGACATCCCCTGAGGGGTCCTTAGTGCTGCCACAGAGGCAGGAGAGGCTCCCGCCACTGCCACTGCACTTGCCAGCAGGAGCCCAGCTTCCACAGGGGGAGCACACTGACCACCAGAGGGCAGCTCCCACGTTGAACATCTGCCCTGGTGGTCAGTGTGCATCATAGCAACAAATCATTCTGTCTTTTGGTTGATTTGCATATTAGCTTTTTATTATATAGGATAGTACTGGAAGTCCACAGCAATCAGAGGGAAAAAAGGCATCCAAATAAGATTCCGCCAAAAGCACTACTACAATAGAACTGATAAATGAATTCAGTAAAGTAGCAGGATACAAAATAAATATCGAGAAATCAGTTGCATTTTTATACACTTACTAGAGGCCCACTGGCCTGTGGGATCCAGCCAAAACCAGCAGTCCAACATCCCCCAAGGGCTGTAGTATTGTGCAAAGCAGGAAGCCAGGGAGGAGCCCTGGCCTGGGCTGGGCTCCCTGCCGCTCCTGCTCATCCCAGTCCCGCTGCACCTGCAGCTCGGTAGTGCTGCCATGGAGACAGGAGAGGCTTGTACCCCTGCAGCTGTGCTTGCCAACCTTGAGCCCAGCATCTGGTGCCTGTCAGTCAGCTGAGCAGCGCTCCTGCTGTGGGAGCACAATGACCACCAGGGGGCAGCTCCTGCATTGAGTATCTGATGGTCAGTGCACATCATGGCGACCAGTCAAAGGGTCGACTGGTCGCTTAGGGTTTTATATATATAGATGAATTGGTGACTTCTGGCACTCAGCATTATCTATCTTCTTCACATACCCTATTTATTGACTTCTGTAACAGTGGATTTTCCTGGTATCCCTCTCCCCTCTCTGGTCCCAATACCATCTTCATCCATGACTCAGTTTTCTTATTATTTAACTGAAGCTGCCTCCTAAGATCAGCCCCTGGCCTTCTGATCTGATCTTGTCACACTCTTTCCCTTGGCAATCTGAACTAAGCACTTGGTTTCAACTTTTAACTCAAAATAAATATATCTAAAGGCTCTAGCCCTAGCCGAGAGATAAATCCCAAGCTCAAATTTCTAGCCACTCATAAGAAAATGCCATGAGGAAATTTCATATCCTCCCACTTTCCAGTCACCTTATGTCCTATCTTCTACAAACCTATCAGTGGCAGCCCTATGCTTTCCATCCATCATCTCAGCTTAAGATGGCAGCCTTATTGACTCAACACTTCGCTTTCACTCCTGTGCATCTGCAGGCAATGAGTGTTACTGAGCACCTACTACTTTGCAGGTCCTGGACAGAGAGCAGTAAAGAAGACACTCATGGCTTCTGACCTCACAGGGTTCAGTCTACCCAAGGAGACAGATGTTTAACAATTACACAGTGAAGAATTTAATCCAATTGTGATAAGCTGCTCTAATAGAAAAGTACAGAATGTGGTCAGAGCATATAAAAGGCAGTTTAACACAATGGAAGTGGGAAGGGTGGTCAGGGGGATACTGCCTCCAAACAATGGTGTTTCTGCCAAAAGGAAGACAGACACCCAATCAGAGAGCCTTTTTATCCCATCCTCACTGACACTTTAAGACCCACTTCTCTTCAACCAAGACAAAGACGCTGCTACCAGACTAATATTTCT
Source organism: Pipistrellus kuhlii (assembly GCF_014108245.1). Lineage (NCBI taxonomy): Eukaryota > Metazoa > Chordata > Mammalia > Chiroptera > Vespertilionidae > Pipistrellus > Pipistrellus kuhlii. The sequence goes on from NW_023425404.1 coordinate 46,235,187, forward strand.
AAAATACTAGTGTGACTTTTAGCACAGCACTGAAGGCTCTGCCACAACCTGGCTCCACTACACGCATCCACCCTGTTCCCCAAAGTGTGCGTCCTCTGCCCTACAGCCTGGACTCGCCATTCTAGGAAAACTCCACACGAGTGTCTTGGCAGAGAGTGCTCCACTGAATCAACAGTCTCAGTGAAACTGGCCACTTACCCAAGAATTTTTCTCAAATTCAAGGAAACTGCCAAAGCCCTGAAAATATTATGCCCACTTCTCCTTATTCTTTCACCACAGAGAGAATAAGTTCCACACTGACCACTAAGTGGCAGGAGCTAAAAAACCGCATGTGTGGTGGCCCCTGACCAAACAGGCTCTGTAAAGAATCACGCTGTGAATTTCCCTTAAAGTGTCAAAGGACCACATGAAACTCTCTCCTCCGTTGCTTCACATGTTGCCACAAGGAGCACAGGATATGCAAAAAGCAATAGTAAAATTTCTCTTCCCTTTTTTATTTCCCGTAATATTTATTATTGGCATCACACATTTTATCCCTCAATATAATTAAGGGCTACTCTCTTTTTTTATAGACATAAAACATTTCTGGAAAAATTTTAAGCCACTGAATACATGTAAAATATGAAAAATGTTGTGCTCATTAAAGATTTCTGTCCACTTTGTTAATTTAAGAACATGAAAATGTGCTTCACTTAAAAGTATCATTTACGCAAGTAATAATTATAAATCTCTATTGAGTTTGCTTTGAAATGTTTTTAATTTTAGTTCAATGGCTCTACATGACACTGATTTTTAATGAATCTACATCAATTAGTTTTTAGAAGCTGCTGGAAAGAGAGAAGGGGGAAGGAAAGAGAGGGAGAGAAAGGAATCTTAAGAACAGAAGACAGAGACCAAAGGGATAGTTACCAGAAAGGAGGGGTTAAAAGATGGATGAAAAGGGTGAAGGGAAATATGCTCAATAACATTGTGGTAAGTTTGCACAGTGACAGATGATTACTAGAATTAGTTGGGTAAACACATTATAAAAATGTCAAATCACTATATTTATTATACACCTGAGACTAATGTAACTAATATAATATTGCATACTAACTAAACTTAAATAAAATTTTAAAAAGAATAGTAGAAACTATCAATATTAAAATAAAACAAAGAAAATTCATGGTTATTGATTTAGAGTACTTCCCTGTATTAAGATACAAAAGGTGCTCATTTTCAAAATAGGGGTTTAGAGAGACAGGAGAAGAAAATATTAATACAATTTTGGCATGTAGAGATTTATCTATTCACTCTCATTTTCAAAATTATCCTGATTAGTAATTTCTCCACTGACACCTCATTTTATTGTCTGAAAACGAAAAATTTGTGCAGATTAAAACAAGCTTCTTTACCTTTTTAACATGAGATTTTATTTCCTGATTCAATGAGACCATTTCCAAACAAAAATTATATTCGCTCACATATTACTGAAAAATGGAAAAATGGAATCATATCGTAAGAACAATACGTTTAGCAGAATTCTAGTTCATATTCATAGGCAAAAACATAATCTTAACATCAATAGCTATGTGTGTAGCCCATATCAGCAATTTTATCTTAAATTTCCCTTTTCTGTATAACCTTGGATTCTAGTGATCTGCAGCAACATGATTTAGAAAACATTCTCCATCTTAATAGTCACTTTATTTCTTCTATATTTTAAAAAAGAGAAAAATTCAGAGTATTTAAAGCACATGTGTCAAACACAAGGCCCGCGGGCCAAATCCGTCCCGCCAGGCCTTGCAATGTGGCCCGCACCGCGCTGTCATCACTGCACTCCGCTGCGTTTGCATCACAATGACAGTTTATGACTGTTCAGTAAACCATTCGGCCCGCGATTTAGGCTGGATTTTAGATTTTGGCCCCTTCTCTGATTGAGTTCGACACCCCTAATTTAAAGCAATGTTTATCTATACTAACTGTGAGGAGTATGTGGCCAAAAAAAATAAAATCAAGATGCCAATTTTGCTGACAGAGACCCTTTAAAACACGTATGGAGTTGTGCAGTCTCACTCAGAAGGCATCCTCCAGAACAGGTGGTTCTACAGGGAAGTAAGGTTTTCAGCTGCTGTTTTCAAAAGAGATGTGCTTTTTGTAGCTAATTCCAAAAAGACATTCTTCCCCTCCTGACAATTTTCACTACAGAGATTCAGTCTCAAAATTTTATTCCTCACTTTCTTGTTGAGCCTTTGGAAGAGAGTAGTCACAACATGAATCTACGTCACATGTCTCATTCCTGTTTTAGCTCATGTATGGATCTTGTAGAGAATATGTAATTTTGTGATAAACTCTGAAAACAATGTTGTGTATATCTGAGGTCTTCTCAGGAAGGCAATACTTACTCATCGACCTCAAAATCAGAAATCAACAAAAATAAGCACTCAAACAAATAACACACTAATTTCTTCCATCTCCTGAAAGAGGATGCTTGTTCTAAACAACAAAAAAGGCCACTAACACTAAAACCTTGATATTGAAGTTTTTCATACTACTTCATCTCATATATATACTGATTAAATATTGTGCATATCTCATATTGAAACATTTGTTTTTTATATAATTTTTAGAAATTATCTGAATGAGTACATTCCAATTTTTTAAAATTTAAATAGTGATTTTTTAAAAAATATTTAACCCCAAAACTTTCCAGGGGGGAAAAAAAAAAAGCTCTTATTTTTTCTGGTTCATCATATCTCTCCTCTCCTCAACCTCACAACTTTAGGGGGTAGGAGTAAAACTGAAGGGGTAAGTCAATTAAAAGGGGGAACTACACACTATACATTTCCATGTATAGTAGCTAGCCCAGTGCTGGGCATACAATATACACTTGTAAAAAAAAAAAAAAAGTGTGAAATTGAGCAAAATAAATATGATAGGGCAGGAACATAGGCAGTAATCATTTATTTAACAAACTAGAGACCTGGTGCATGAGTTAAACCAGTGGAGTCCCTCAGCCTGGCCTGCAGGATCAGACCAAAACAAGCTCTCCAATATCCCCCAAGGGTTCCCAAATTGTGAGAGGGCGCAGGCTAGGCAGAGAGACCCCACCAGTGCACGATCAGGTCTGGAAAGGGACGCAGGAGGTTGGCCAGAGAGGGAAGGACTGTGGGAGGGCTCCAGGACATGTCCGGCCTGTCTCACTCAGTCCTGAATGGCCAGACCCTAGCAGTAAGCTACCCTACCAGTCGGAGAGTCTGTTCCCTGGTGGTCAGTGCATGACATAAGGAGCAGTTGAGTGTCCTTAGCATATCATTAGAATATTATGCTTTTATTGGTTTAATGGCCGACTGGACTACCAGACAGTTAGCATATTAGGCTTTTATTATATAGGATGCTTATCTGTGCCTACTTTAGCCTAAGCACTATGCCAGGCATTAGGGATATAAAATGGATACAGTCTTGTTTTTCAGGTAAAATCAAATCAGAAAAAAGAAGACAGACATTAAACAGTTGTGACAGTATTGTTACTGTGATATCAAGTTCAAAAGGAGCCCTACCTTAATCTTAAGGAATAAGAAATAAGGAAGTCAAGGAAGGCTTCCCTGAGGGACAAAGAGGACTGGAGGAGAAGTGTTCTGGGCATGTGCAAAGTCGCTCAGGCTAAAGTGCAATGGAGTAGGGGTGCTAAGAGAAGACGAAGATGAGGTACACAGGCCTTGGATCCTGCATGGCTCTCCAGGTGGTGATGAGGACTTGATTTTATTCCAATGAAATGCAAAGCTTTGAAGGGTGCTAAGCTGAGGAATTACCTAATCAGACTGAAATTTCTAAACCATCATTCTAACTGCTATTTGAAGAATGATTAGGAGAAAGCACAGTGGAGCTCCTGACCCAGATTCCACTTCCCAGCTCCCAGTCTCAGTTCTCTTCACTTTTTAGTCACATCATGAGCTTCGCTGGATCCTCCATAACATTAAATTTGTGTCACTTTTTGGAGCACCTGGTTATATACCACCTGATCACATACTAATCATCTCTTATTTATCTTTCTCTCTCTCTCTTTTTTTTTCAATTGTAGTTGGCATTCAGTACTATTTTATGTTCATTTCAGGTGTACAGCATAATGGTTAGAAATGTATATAATTTACAAAGGGATTTTTTTATCCTCATAACTAACTCTTTACTCTCTCTAGTCTCATGTTCTGGATCTTTTTGTTAATCAACAAATATTCAATGAATATTTTGTAAGATTTAAGGCTGGACTGGCAAGGGTCTTCAAAAACATGGCACAAAGAACTGGCAGGACTCCCTTCTGGTTTGTGTTTCCCCATTAGACATGTAGAAGTATTCTGGGCACAGGGGAGGTTGCACCAAGCCTATATTTTTAGAGTAACCAGTGATGGCCCAGTACAAAATGGTACATGTAAGAGGACCAAGGACTGAAGCTGTCATCACTTTTCTTCTGGAAACAAAATCAGCCATGGTTACTTCCCATCAATCACCTCCAACTTGCTTTCTCCACACAAAAACTGAATCCACTGCCTGTGCTTCACATACATAAGCTGTCCTCTTTTCCCCAGTCCCACTCTAAAAGACTCAGCTGTGAAGTTCATATATTTCTCAATGGCTAGAGGTTGCAGGGCACACCTATAGTTTTATTTATCTCCTGAGTCTGGAAGATTGCTCTAAACCCCATTGTCCTTGAGTTAGAATGTTGCTGCAGTCAGAATGTTTCCCTAATTTTAGGTAAAGAGACAAAGTAATAGGGAACAAAGAGAAAAAGAACCAGAGAAAGTTTACGTTAAGTGAAAATAGTTTACCAAGTTCATACCTTTGCAGCCAGCCGACATTCCATCACCCTGATGTTGAAATGGGAGGTTGCTGCCTTATTCATTTCCACACAACTGTTGGCAATCACAAACACTGCTCCACTGGGGAGTTTCACATCAGTTGCCCTCAGAGGGCTAAATTCTATCAACTTGGCCTATTGGAAGAAAATTTCAGAAAATGTTTAACCATTTATGCACTTATTTATCTTAGTAAATTTTTTCCTAAAAAATGCATTTACCATCAAGAATTATTTGTTGACTTCCAGTTACTGTACTTACAACAGTGAACAAGACAGACACTGTCCCTGCACTCATAGAGCTTACAACCTAGTGGGAAAGGCAGTCAAATAGACAAGTACATTTCCAGATTGTGTTACAATGGTAGTAAAGGGCAGGGTGCTATTCAGACACATACTTAAAATACCTCATCAGATATAGCCTAGCGTGGGCTCCCTTGGGAAAAAAAGGAAAATCTAAACTGAGTCTTAGAGGATGAGCAAGAGTAGGACAGGCAGAGGGTGTCTTTACCCAAATAGGATGTCAAGGTGAGGGAAAAGTATAAGCAAGTTCAGAGGTGAGAAAACACCATGAGGTGTTATTAGAGCTTCGGGAATTGAAAGTTAACTGAAGCTTAGAGTTTGAGGAGGGAGGCATGGTGAAAGGATAGGAGGGGTAAAGCAGGGGTCAAATTGGAAAGTGCTTTGCAAGCCCAAAGAATTGGGACTTTGTTCAGATCTACATCTAACTTACATTAACATCAGGATTCGTGCCATCATGTCTGCTTGTCAGGTCTCATCCAAAACACCCAGGGTATTTTCTTAGCATTAAACCAAATTTCCTCATGCCTCATGTCTTTGGCTTAGGGGAATCAATAACAAATATTCTTAATAAGAAAAAATCCAGGTATTCTGGGAAAATAGGAATCTGATGAAAAACTAAGAAAATATTTTAAAGAAATGTCTGCTTCTACTTTGGAAATGGGCACTTTATGACCAACAACCCAAAACTTCTACTCTGCCTAAGGGAGGAGATAGCCAAGGGGAAGTGGTATCTAGCTAAAGAATTTATTCCTGGCTTACTGTCAACATTCTTTTCCCCACCACTGAAACCCCAAAAATGTTGACAGAGAAAAATTATGCCAAAGAGTAAATGATAAAAAGAGGGGTTGTGAATATATGTGGTAAGAAAACTAACATTTGGGTTTAAAACCAACAAGAGATTAGGAAATGCCATGAGATGAAGTGATTTAGGACGAGAGAGGGAAAAGTGGTCTCAACAACTAGGGAATTGAGAAATCATCCTAACAATGAATTAGGAGGAAGAAAAAAAAAAACAAAAAACTAAACACAAGAGAAAAACAGACTTGAGGGGTGATTCTGGAAGCTTAAGGGAAAGGTGATCACCATAAAACAGAATAGGTGAATTGGTGGTACCTTGAATTACAAAGGAGAGGAGAAAACCATGCTACAATAGAGTCTAATAGAACAGACTGCCAAAATCGAGCATGCTAGGGATCTCATAACCTTCCTCTCTGTGTGAACTTTTCCCTGGCTGATATTTCCAAATAGCTCAATGCCACCTACAGTTCCTTCTTCTGCAAGAAATGATATGGACTGGTCCATCCCTCCTCCTTCAGTGCCAATATACCGCTCACTCTTGGCACAGATTTCCGCAAGTTCCACCTGGAAAAATAAAAATTGATTTCTATCATGAGTACAATCATAATCTATTTCTCATTCACTGCTTTTTAAAAATTTTTCATTTATTTCCAAGAGACAGGAATGGAGAAGTGGAGAGACATCAATGAGAGAGAAACACTGATTGGCTACCTCCTGCACAGCCCCTACTGGGGATTGAGTCCACAACCCCAGGTATGTGCCTTGACCAGGAATCTAACCCGCAACCTCTCAATCAATTGAGCCACACCAGCCAGAACATATCATTCATTTCTTACTGAAGACATGACAGATAGGTTTGAATTCCAGTGCCAACTGTGATCAATTGATAGTAGTTGCCTGGAGCACTGTGTTAACACAAACTCCAAGATTACCATTGAGCTCAATAGGAAAACATACCAAGATACATTATGCCTCCTATGAGATGGAACGAGATAATGACTGTACATGCCATGTATTTACTGCCCTTAAAAAACTCCACAGGGCAAACACTTTCTCCCATCTTTCTATTTGTTCCATCCTTCTATAGACTGGTATCATCTAAAATCTCATATCGACACTGATTCATTTCTGCCTCAGTGCCCTTTGTCTCCTGACAATGAACTATTCCACAGCCAAAGTGGGGTCATCTGACTTTATTTCCCAATCTAAATTAATTCTGTCTCTGTGGCATTTCCATTAAACATTAAGAATCAGAATTAGCATCATTTTACCAAACACGTCTTCACCCAAGATGAAAAGGCCCAAAATATAAACACATTTCTAATCCAACCTTAAAATATCAAAATATCTGTTTAAGAATCTTCAATGGCTTCCTATTGATTAAGTTTAAACTCCTTTATCTAGCATTTCAAAAACTTCCTAAAATATATAACCAATGTGTATACTATATAGTTATATGTATCGCTCTTTTCCAGTTAGATTTGTCTCCTTGACCATTTCACACATTATATCTTTCTCGCTTATAAATCTTACTGCCATTCAATATCCTATACTTGGCTATCTACTATAGGCAAGTCACTGGGCTGGCACTCAAATCTGCCTTCATCAGAGTATTCCTCAAATATTGTTCCCACTATAGCAACCCTTTTTCTAAATTCCTACAATGAACACACCTACTTACTTACTCTACTATTCTATATTTATTCATTTTCTCTTTCTTCTGAGAATTGATTCAGGCCCTATTTCTCAACTGTTTTTCTGGAAGATCCTCCTAGAGTGGTCATTCTGAAACATTGCTATGCTCATCTCTTGCCCCCTTGGTTGCCAATGCCTTCATGCTCAGATTTCTCAGCACGGTACACAAGGTCTTCAATGACTTATCCCTTGCACATTTCTCCAGCCCACTATCCCACAAATGCTGTTCTTCGTCATCACCAAGTTCTCTCATGTCTCAGTGACTTTTAAAATGTTATGTGCTGTCCTCTTCACTCAATATTCCTCTGTCCAGCATCCCCCACTAGTCATCAGGATCACTTAAGCACCAACTAAATGCACACACACCACATAATCTCTCTTCTGCACCCTGTGCAAACCTTATTCTCATTTATCAAACCAGCTTTAAGTGTGGGTGTTCTTGTCCCATGATCCATCAGTTTATGAGCCCATGCAGTGCCCAGATCAGAATCCACTTAACTAACATGACTGGATCAAATAGTGTTTATTATTGCTCTTTAATCATGTTAGGTTTCAATCACATCAGTTTGCCCTAAAACACTCAGTCCTATAAGAGACAAATAAAGAAGGTGTTTCTTTTGTATCCTCTACTTCACACAATGCTGAGCACATGGTAATTCAGTATCTACATGCTGCTTTCGCTTTCTGAGAAAGTTGCCCAAACACCACTTGACAGATTCTCTGTTATATTCCTTGTTGGTCATGTGGATTCACTAACATTAACTCTGCCTCATGAAACAAGGTAAATCTGGGATTTTTACATAATGGGCACTGCATGTGGCCAGCTGAATACAGAGCCTCTCTAAATAGGCACATTAAAAAAAATTAATAATCAAAAGGTTAAAACACTTGGATTTTAAAATGTAAAGAAACAACCCCAGGGAAGAAGTTTGCACAGCATTCAATAAGGAATGGCCAGACCTGGGTTCCCTTCTAAGGGTGACCCTGGACCAGTGTGAAAAGTCATCACCACACAACCACAATGACAGCCACACTTACATACTTTTTTTTTTAATATATATTTTATTGATTTTTTACAGAGAAGAAGAAAGAGGGATAGATAGTTAGAAACATCGATGAGAGAGAATCATCGATCAGCTGCCTCTTGCCCACCCCCTACTAGGGATGTGCCCGCAACCAAGGTACATGCCCTTGACCGGAATCGAACCCGAAACCCTTCAGTCCGCAGGCCGACGCTCTATCCACTGAGCCAAACCGGTTTCAGCATATACTTTTTATCTCTTTTGTGAGAATTATCTTCTTGAGCCTCCAAACAACCCTCTGTTTATTCTCACTATACAGATGAGGACAATGGAACTTGAAAATATAACAGAAAATGGAGGAGCTAGCAATTGAGCCCCATCTGCCTGACTCCGAAGCCGGTATTCTTTTCACACTGGACTTCAATTACTTTCCCCCAACAAATGGAGATGATATCACCTTTTCTTCCACTAACTCAAAGGAAGATGTAATGACCAATGAGGTCACAAAAATTTAAGTATTCTCCCACTTAAGAGGAAAAAAAAACTAAAGCATTAAGAAGTAATATATTCTCACTGGGTGTTTTTTTTTAATTTCTTGATGAATGGCAATAACTTAATACTTTAATAGAAATAGGAGGTTAATTTTTCAGACTATCTATGCAGGAAAAATTCAGAGGGACCCAAAGTCCCCAACATCTCTGTCAAGTCCCCACCACCTGCAGAGCTGTAGACATAACCTATGCCTTACTACCTCTCATGGTAAATTCTAACAGAAAGAGCTCATGAGTGGACAGACAATAATCCACGAGTCCTAAGTGTGAGGAAACAAAATGAAAATACAGAAGTTGGAAAAAGAACGATGACTTGTTTTCCAGTCCCCCCAGAATGCATGAGGAATTCAGCAGTAACTACAGAGAAAAGAAACCAATACCCAGTGCTTCTAAATCTTGGTAAAGTCCAAATAGTTGTGTTACCTTAAATACATTGCTTAATTTTTTTCAAGTTTACATTTCTTCATGTACTATCCTATATAACAAAAGTCCAATATGCTAAGTGTCTGGTCATCCAGTTGGCCGTTCAACCAATCAAAGCATAATATGCTAATGATACACTAAGGCTGTTCAAACCTCTCACTGTGTCATGCACTGACGATCCGGGGGCAGATAGTCAACCAGTCATCCATTCACTATGATGTGCACTAATCACCAGGAGGCAGACACTTCAACCAGTAGGTTAGCTTGCTGCTGGGGTCTGGCCCATTGGGACTGAGAGAGATGGGCCAGACATGCCCTAGAGCCCTAACTTGGTCTCTCTCCTGCTGGCCAATTTCCTACATTCCTCCTCATCCCCAACTGTGCACCAGTGAGGTCCCTCTGCCTGGCCTGTACCCCCTCACAATCCGGGACTCCTAGGGGGATGTCAGCCAGTTTTGGCCCAATCCCGCTCAATTTAGGAGATGCTCCCTAGTGGTCAGTGCACTCCCACAGCGGGAGCACCGCTCAGCCAGAAGCCAGGCTCACAGCTGGAGAATATAGCGGCAGTGGTGGGAGCCTCCCTGAGCTGGCAGTTGGACATCTCCCGAGGGCTCCCAGACTGCAAGAGGGCTCAGGCTGGACTGAGAGACCCTCCCCCTCCCCAGGTGCATGGTCTCTAGTTAATAATAATAGTTTTAGCATGTAAGATTTACTTAGCACTAACTATGAGTCAGTTACTATTCTAGTTGTCTTGTGTGAATTATGTACTTCTTATAATGACTCTATAAGATAGGCGCCACCTCATTTTACAGATGAGAAAATTGAATGGGTTTATAAACTGAGACTAGACTAGCAATTCCTAAAGCTCAAATTCAAATTCAAATTGTCTAATTCCAGAGCCCATATTCTTAATCATGCTATATTACCTCCCATCCATAATACCCAATGAATTAAGTAGAAATACTTTATAAACAATAAAGCACCATACAATTGTTAATTTTATTACTTTTACATAATGAACAAGGAAATCACTTGCTTTGCACAAGTGAGTAGCTAAGACCCCAGCCAAATGTACAAACAGGTATAATTATTCTGGAATATAGGACCATTTTTTTTAAGAGGGACAAATTATTATTATTTTTCTTTTTTAAAATATTTTTTTAATTTTTCAGTTACAGTTGACGTACAATGTTATTGTATATTAGTTTCAAGTGTACAATATAGTGATTAGGCATTTATGTAACTTATTGAAGTAATTACCTCCACAAGCAGGACCATTTTTTAAACTGTTCAGTGAAAGAGAACTTAAAAGATTCTGATGCCCCTTGGAGAATGAACTCAACCATTGGAAGTATGGACCCTGAGGCAATGAGGAGAGTGTATGTTCCATTTAAGGCAACTCAGGCTCAGTGGAGTAGGGTTGGTCCCTGCTGGCCAAACAGAATATCCTTGTGTATAAACTGCAACTGTAGGCCCACAGGCTGGCTTCCCAAGTGGCCCTAGCCCTTCACCCCCATACTACTATAAAAGCAGAAAGGTAAAATCCTAAATGTGTATGAGGTAGGAAGAAACTATAAACAAGTGTGCTATTTTTATCTCAAATTCTTGCATGCTTCTGACCTTAAGCAAACATCAGAGCGAGGCTCATAGCCTTAAATAGAGATGGCATGACCTGAACCCAGAGAACCATTAATGGAGGAAGCTTAGCAGCAGGGGTACAAGTGGGAACAGAGAATGCCTATCATTCTGGATAAGGTGTGGTAGACGTGTGAGCCTGCCATGTCTTTTGTGTCTTTGGGGACACTGGAAATAGAGCTGTAATCAGAAGTGATTTGTAGATGTACTAAGTCAATACTCCATACAAAATTAAATTATGTAAGATATCAAAAGTTCATGAGAATATGAAGGCTCTGTCAAAAACACATTAACAGCCCAGCCAGCATGACTCAATGGTTGAGCATGTATCTGTGGATTGAAAGGTCAGAGCTGATTAATAGTCAGGGCACATGCCCAGGTTGCAGGCTCGATCCACAGTGGGAAGCATGCAGGAGGCAGCTGATCAATGAGTCTCTCTCATCATTGATGTTTCTCTTTCTCTCTCTCACCCTTCCTCTCCAAAATCCATAAAAATATGTTTTAAAAACAAAACACATTAATAGAAGTGTGGACAGAAGCCTACTGAAAGTTAACTTTAAGGACAGACTGAATCAAATTCTAGGATCCAATTATATTTAGCACAGGATATTATCTTCTTCTCTGAGACTCACCTAGTTCTCTTATCTCCCACCACACACACACACACACACACACACACACACACACCCACACGCACCCTGAGAACCCTCAAGCAAGAACAGCAAAGCTCTAACCAAGAAGGGATTTACTGTATTTTCTTCTGCTTTTATACCTGAGTGCTTCGGGAACCTCCAAACTACTCATAACATTTAGCCCTCTCCCTTCCCACTAACATAGGAAAATCATTAGGAAAGATAATTTGATTGCATGAGAAACTTTTCCAAAATTTGTAGCCAATAAACTCATTTCTATTTTGACTTCTTCCCTCTGGACAGTTAGGAGAAACCTGGCATTATTCATAAACCTTCTTTTAAAGCTCCTCAAGACAGCTCATGAGGCTAATTTGGTTCTTTGTGTGGTTCTTCTCTTGAGGCAGCCTGGGGAAGAACCAAAAGTCAAGTGGGCTCCCAAATTAAACAGCTTACCCATCTGCTAGCCAGTGGGGCTCTCATAAGAGGAAAATTACAGGGTTAGATTTAACAGTCACTAAGAAGGGCTAAAGATTCATGAAAGCATTGCCTACTAAAACTGGATATTTATTTTTTAAAGCAGTAATACAAAAAGACTCAAGCTATTAATACAGTAAACTATCTTTGTTTAGCATATTTACTAAGGATACTGTTAAAAGTAGAATAATTACCTAGATAGAAAATGTTAATCTCCTTCTATGGTATAGCCTTGATATTCAGAACACAGACCCTAACCAAGACAGTATCATCCAGCTATTGCTGCCCACCCTAAATGCAAATCAAGAGAAAGAAAGAAAAGGAACAGTCCCATTCACTCATTCAACGATCGTTTAAATACTAGTAGTGTCCTTCAGACAAGTGTCTTACCTCAAGAAGTTCACAATATTGATATTGTCTTCAGGTGAACAAATCTTTCAAAAGAAAGTGGAAAATCAGTGTGTGATTTGCCCTCCAGATCTGCTGTCCACCCACCTGCTGCCTCAGGAGACAGTCCAGGATAAACTACTACATCAAGAGGCTCCTGTGTACTCTACTTCCCACTGGGTTCTCCCAACAGAGAACTCTGGCAGACAGTGGGTCCAGGTTGGAAGGCTTCCTCCCTGCCAAGATCACTTAAGGCCCAAGAACAATAACAACTCAGATTTTACTAGTCCTGGGTTTGCCCTATGCAAACCCTATTCCTTTGCAAATAGTCCCCATGCAATAAGTTGTCCTTTATTATTGAGTGTGTCATCTATTGTCTATTATCACCCTAACTGATATATCTTAGATAACAGAAAATGTTAATGGCTCCCCTGACTTTTCTTTGCCTCGTATATTTTTTCCCACTGTAATCCTTTTCCACCCTAACTTTTAAAATGCCTGGGTTTTTACCTGGGGGTATTTTCAAATTTTCCCCCAAATTGGCAAACCTATTAGCTTGAGCCCAAACAGGCTAGAGAAACTCTTCATGAAATAGCAGTAACTTAAGCCTAGAGGAGACTGGATTCAGACTTGCTTTGTTTGGTAACATGGCTGATGACCAAGCTCTAATTCGGAGACATTTTGAAGTATTCTAAGGTTTAAAAAAAATACAGTTGCTTTAATTTAAAAAAAAAAAAAAAAAAAAAAAAAAAAAAAAGGAAGAAGGAGGCTATTATTTCTTCTTCACATCCCTAACACAAAGAGCAGTCACTCAGAGATCAGTAACTGCATTTTTCACTTCAAAGAAAAGTTGCCTGAGGACAATGACAGCCGAGCACAGCAGATGCAACTGACCCAAAGGCTCAGGCTAAAGAAAAGTTCCAGTAAGTCATGCAGGAGAGAAAAAAAGGAGCTCAAAGTTTTTTTAAAAAAATCAGAAACTACAAAGAAACAAGAGTGAAGAGAATTCTCAAAAGTAAATGTAAAAACAACTCCTAAAATGTAGGCTCATCAAAGAGTTTGCATTAAGCACTCACAAATGCGTATCATGAAAAAAAACAAAAACAAGAGTGGACTCCTCCACCTGAATACATGGAAGAAAACAATGTAATGGCCCTGCAGAAGGCTAGTCGTTGGCACATGTGGGTCTAAAAATATCTGAGGTGCTTAGTGAGGTCAGAAGCACAATTTTGGGATCAGCTCCCTCCAATCGCTAAAGAGAGGAACAAAGACCACTTCCCAACCTAACTAACCTACAGTGTGAGTCACAGAGGGAGCCAGATTCTGAGAGGAGGCCTTCAGCAAGGCAGGAACATGCTATTTTATGTGAAATCGTTTGGGATCCAGGTATGGGGATCCTAAGAAAACATCTATGATGGGTTTCTTCTAGAGCGCTGCCTGTTCTGGGTGAGAAGAAGGAATCTTCTCACATAATAGCCGACCTTTGATATTTCTCAAGTGATCATCCTGGACATACAGATGTGTGTGGTAAGACTATTAAAATACTAGCATGAATCTAATAGGGGATAATGAGATGTAAAGGGGGAGAGAATACAGTACAATCTGTGCTACTCTAAGTGAGGGCCTCAGACACAGCACTGGTGTCACTTGAAGACTGATTCCAAGTGTGACTCTGAACCCACCCCAGACTTGCTCAATCAGAATCTGTAGCTTAACCAGAGACCCCAGTGACTTGTATGCACATTCAATTTAAAAGCACTCTTCTAAATTATTTCCTATGCTGAGGCTTTCTTAGTAAGTTAAGCAGTCAGGGAAGAATCAGAAGGGAAGCAAGCTAACAAATGTCAAATGTCTTCTAAGGCCAGACACTATGCAGGGTACTTTATATGCACTGTCTTATGTAGTCCCCAAAATAACCCTGAAGTGTCAGAATTATAATTGCTACTTCATAGAGAAGGAAATTGAAGCTCCAAATATCAGTAAACTAACCTCACTAAGACTCAGAGCCAGGTAGATCTGCCTCCACAGTCCACCAGACCACCTTGTCCCCTGCCTCTGGACACGAAGGCTGAGCCTAGACCCTGGCCCTGGTGAGCAGAGCAGAATATACACACTCCTAAACTGAACACCCTTCTGGTAGAATAAACAATAAAGGTGACCATGGGCCCAAGGATGCAGACATTTCTGACTCCTCACAACTTCATTTTGTCTCCAGATTTAAAGAAAAGAAAAACACCCATCTTGCTGGATGGTTTGAAGTTTGAGGGCTCTCCCATATCCATCTCCAAATACAATCCCAAATGCCTCCCTCGCAAACAACCACAACCCTGAGTGATTTCAATATAACACTAACATTTTGGTATGATTTCTGCAGCCTAACCATAATAATAGCAGCTAACACATTCAACAGACACTGTTCTTAGCACTTTTCATGTACTATAAATTTCTGATCCATGAGGGAAATTTTTATTACTAGATGAATTCTATAATAAAGAAATTGAAGCATAGAGGTTAAGTAAATTGCCCAAGATCATTCAGCTAGTAAGTGGCAGAGGCAGGATTTGAACTCTTGGCTCCATGCTTTGACCACAATATTATTCTTTATTCCCAAGGGGAGCAGAATTTAAGGGGTAGAACAGCTCCAAGATTCAGGAGCTCCCAAAAGCCTTCCCTGCATACATTTATCTCTCATTGGCACAATTAATTCAATCTCTCTCATTATTTCAATTCAAAAAAAAGAAAAGAAAAAGGGCTGCAAATACATATCAAGGTAACTATTATTGGGAAGGGGGAGGAGAGGAGAGAGAATGCAAAAAAAAAAAAAAAAAAAGTTGTGTAAAGGCAGCAAGAGGCAGAAGCCTGGCCTGATTAATGGAATCAGACAAGAATATGACCACGTCACTGCTACTAAATACCAAAGGGGCTTGCAACGCCTGTGGTAAAGGCTAGTGTCGCTCCCTTGGCTGACAGACCATTTATTTTGGCTCTGACCTTTGAAAAACGTTAAATACGATGATAATAATGGAAGGGCGGCAGGCCTGCAATCTCTGTGGTTTGGCAAGTGTGTCTGGAACTGCGAGTGCCTCCTCCCCGCATGGTCAGAGGGACACTCCCAACCCCAAGGGAGAGTTCTTCACGCAGAGTTCTGAGCAGCAGAGTCCTGTCCCACCCTCAGCTCCTAACTACAGGAAACCTGACTGCTAATCAATCTGGACTCTCAGGGATAAGGTAAAGAAGAAGGGCATGAGATAATTAACTACAACTTCCCCCAGTGCAAAATCAACACCTATTAATTTTCCCAATAGGACTCCAAAGAGAAAAAACTAAAAATTCCCATGAAACACAATCTAAAGTCATGATCATGACTCATGATCTAAATCAACCAAAACCATAACTTGGTATACACATTTGTCTGGGAAAAAAGAGTTCTATGTGTGCAATATTCAATTCACAAAGACTTTGACATGAAGTAGGAAGAATCGCTAGGGTCAGGAAATGGTAGAGAGTATTCAGAGTTGTTACAAGAGAAAGAAATTGATTTTACTGGATTGTGCTCGGATGCTATACCAAGAACATCTACTGAAGGTCATTATGAGAAACAGTCACACATTTGTGGCTATTTCTTCATATAGGCTGCTGTCAAGGTCACTTTCATTATGTTTTGTATGCTGCAATGAATCTACCTGAAGAAATGGAATGATTTCTATTCAGATCACAAGGCCTATGTAGCTTACTACGTTTCCCTTTTTGCCTTGGCTTCTAAGAATCTCAGTAAGTAAAATTAAATAAAACAATTACATTAAATAGTTAAAAATTGGTGTTTTATTTTTTCTTTGCCCTGATTATCTATTTCAAATTTACTAACCTTACTAAAGAAATAATTCCTGATCCTATAATTCCTAGAATTTTTTCAAAAGTAAATATGGACGTGGTACAAGTAAAAGAAAAAAATGAAACATAAAACTTGTCAAGTGGAATATTCATGTTCAGGGGGCAATGACAGTCTAATCCAAAAGGAAGAAAAACTGACTGGGGACACTTATCCTTTGGAAAAATAATATTTGATTGCAATCTCTTTCTCTAAATATTAATTCCCTGTTGTGTACCTACATGTGATCATTCCTGGCACTCCCCCAAATTACGAATGTTATAAATACTGTGTTTAAAAAAGACGAAGGTGAAAATAGAAACATTGGAAGTGATGTTGCATAAACACTCTCTTGGATGCAAATATAGAAATGCCAGACAATTAGCAAACTATTAGCAGAAGGCTTCAAAGGAAGGGTAAATAATGTTTAATGGAACAGAAACTAATCTAGCCCAGGAAACGTGCCAAATTGGCAATGTAATTTGTTACAAAACACATCCACTTCACACACATAGAACAAGAAACACTAAAGGAAGGTGGAAGGAGAGGAGGGGAGAAAAAGATGATGACCCTCTCCAAGAAACACCAGTGAGGATGGGTCCCGGCTGCTTTCCAAGGTAGATATTGGGCTCTCTACTCTTTGTGCCTCAGACAGTAGCTCTGCTCTCTCTCTCCCTCCTCATTACATGAGACTTTTCTTCCACTTATTTTGAGAGGATATATTACTTATTTCTACAACTGAAGTTTCAGCTCTTCAAAGTACTCTGTGCTTTTAATTTTTAATAATAAACTGGTAATTTTAAGTGAGAAAATTTCCTGAGTTCTGTGAGTCATCCTAGCAAATTATTGAACCTGAGGAGGGAGTTGTAGGAACCCGCAAATTTATAGCTGGTTGCTCAGAAATATAGGTGATAATCTGAGACTTGTATCCAGCATCTGAAGTAGGGCATTCTTGCAGGACTGAGTCCTTAACGTGTGGTACAGATGTAACACTAAATCCAGGTAGTGTTCTCTTTGGTTTGAATTAAATTAAATAGAATGGAATGGAGCTGAATTGAATGGAATGGAATGATACCCAGTTAATATCTAGAGAGTGGAAAAATTTGTTGCTGTCAGGGGAGAAAAAAAAAACACTTTTGTTATCAGAAGTGTTTCAAATAAAAATAGTTTATACCCCTCTTCCTCCAAGGTCCCAGCCACTACTCAAAGTTCCCTGAAGCTACTCCATTATTTATAAAACTCAGTATGATGGAGCTTTACAACATATATGTCTAGCCACCCCTACCTATTGCCATTTTCTGGGGCACTGCCCCTTGCCCCTCCTTCGTACTCTCTCTCCCCCTACCAACTATCACCAGGTTACACCTTAAAAGCCTCGTCTTCTGTAATCCTCCATCTTCTAAAACACCCAGCCTACCCACCCCAGCACAGTTCATAGATCCATGTGATCACCTTACTAGCAAACTAACCAGATTCCCTTCTAGATTCACTCCTGCAGGGAATCTTCCCCAGAAAGAAAGAGTCAATTTGGGAGTGTCTGGATCTGTTCCATTTGATCCCAAAAGCTGTCAGCAGTCGTGTTTTTACCATAGAGGCCAGCGAAGTAGAGGAAGCTAGTCTGAAGACAGAGAAGACTGAAACAGAAGCAACAAAGGAGCAAGGCCAGTAACAGGGGCAGACCTAACAGCACTTGGGCTTCTGTCCATTCCTGAAACCTAGCTATATTCACAATCTTAGGCTTCAAAATAGCTCTCTTGTTTCCATTCCCTTGCAATGTGACTTTGAAGCTCCTCCCCACAAAAAGGTGAAATCTTTTTCTCCACTTCCTGAATATGGAGTGTTTTGGCCATGGGACATGCAGCAAATATGACATAAAGAGACCTCTTGTTGTTCTTGGAAGCCTGCAGCCTCCATTTGAGCAAGCCTGAGCTAGCCTGGTGTGTGATACAAGATACATTGCTCAGCCTCCCCATCATCCTGGCTGCCAACCTGCCAACCCAGAAGCAGCTCTGCGTAGCTGACCAGCAGCTGAGAGCAGATGTGTGGATAAGTCTACCCAACACAAGGAAAAGCACTACTAAGATGAATCCAGTCCAAAAGGTTGTTTTAAGCCACTAAGTTTTAAAAGGGTTTATTATACTCACCTTTGTATTCCATAACATATCCCTTGAGTGAGGTTTTTTCCTTACAAGCAAGAGTCTTAATAACTCACATTTTCATTCAAAAACATTTTATCTTCACAGAAGCCCAAAGAATATTCAAACATTCAAATAAGTTTAAACATTTTGCTCCACTGAGTTAAAAAATATATGGAGACCTGTCTGGTTTGGCTCAGTGGGTACAGCGTCGGCCTGCAGACTGAAGGGTCCTCGGTTCAATTCCAGCCAAGGGCACATGTCCAGGTTGGGGGCTCAATCCCCAGTGTGGGGCATGCAGGAGACAGCCAATCAATGATTCTCTGTCATCATTGATGTTTCTATCTCTCCCTCTCCCTTCCTCTTTGAAATCAATAAAAATATATTTAAATATATACATATATATATATACACACACACACACACACACACACACATATATATATATATATATATATATATATATATATATATATATATATCACTATTCACACAATTGCATTTTCTCCTTTCCTAGACTCCAAGATCATCTCCTCTGTAGCTTATCAATTTTTAGCATATATGTGCTGCCAAAATAAACATACCATTTCCCTTTCATAAAATAGATTATGATCTAACCTCTGCTTATTTGTTCTAGCATAAACTCCTGCTGCTTTTATCCTATAGGCAATGCTCCTGTCAAAGTAAGCTAACTTCAGTTTTCTGAATATTACATGCTCTCTATGCCTGTTTCTTTGCAAATGCTGTTCCACCTGCTTTCATTCAATAAATATTACTGAGTGCTGATTGTGGGCAAAGCCTATTATAGGTTCTGAGGAAACAACAGAAAGAGAGATGAGACCAAAATTCTATACTCTTCTCACATTCATAACTGTGACTGATTGCACTTTCATTCTAACTAAATTCAAGTTACAACTCCTCTGGAAAATGGTCATGGCCCCCTAGAATTAAATTACATATTCTAACTGTTCTATCATAGCACTTCTCATTATAACACATTATGTTTCTTCCTCTGAAAAATGGAGTTACAATAATTACCTGCTTTATTGAGTTGTAAGGATTTTTTTTTTTTTTGTGGATTCTTGTTTGTTGTGGGGATTTCTTTTACTTTTTAAACATGTTTTTATTGATTTTTTTTTTTTTAAGAGAGAGAGAGGGAGAGAGATAGATAGACAAACATCGACGTGAGAGAGAAACATAAATTGGTTGCTTCCTGCATGTACCCCAAATGGGGACCGAATCTGCAACCTGAGCATTTTCCCTGACTGGGAGTCAAACCAGTGACCTTTCAATGCATGGGATAATGCTCCAATCAACTGAGCCACATTGGGCAGGGCGAGTTGTAGGATTTTAAAAGCTTATTATATATTTGGTGCACAATCAATGTTGGCTATAATTATTGGCTAACTAGGAATCAGTATCCCAGGATTTTTATACCTACCACTCCCACAGTCTAGAATGCTTTGTCTGAAATCTCTGCTCAAATGTCACCTTATCAGTCAGAATTTTCTTCATCCCCCTAAAATATATCAATACTCCATGCCATTATGCCACTCTCCATCTCATACTCTGCTTGTTTTTCTTCAAGGCTTTACTACTTTATGATATCTTTTCATTTATTTTTCTGTCTCCCCCCAATCAAATGTAAACTCCATGGGAACAAGCATTCTTTTAGTCACTACTCTTCCCCAGAGCCTGGAAAAATGACTGGCAAAAGTAGATATTATATAAAATTCTCTAATTAGATCAGCATATGCAATAAATGTAGTTTCATTGAACTGTGATATTTTTTAAAGTTACATTGATTTTTATTTTCATCATAATAATCAAGGTGACAATGAGTTCAATCTTTGGTTAAGATTATGAATTATTTTTTATTTATTTTAATTTCTTAACATATTTTAAATCCCCAATATTCTATAATTCTATGCATTGCTTTTATAATGAGAAAAATAACTCTCATGGAATCTCTAATTATTCATTATGAAATCAGGAAAAATCTGGAGTATTTAAAAATATTTTTCCACCATCTAAGATAGTATGCTGTGCTTCCCATTTCTATTCATGGCTAGGAACCTACAGCTCACAAACTAGCCCTCAAGACTAAAGCTCACACTTGAAAACTGTATTCTCACTGCCATTACTTTCAGTCAATACTTAACAATTTTAACTATAACACTTCAATTAGAAAGTATTTCATTGATCTTAAAGTTCTGGTCAACAAGCAAAAACTCTCACTTCACCACTTTATAATAGCTATACACTGCTTATCTCCTTTCTCCAGTGAAGAGAAAACTAAGAAGCTGAAAATAAAACTAAGAGAGCATGAGACTGCACAAGTACAAAGAATAAAATTGGGTATTCAGGAGATGTTTCCACATTCATCAGGAGGGATTTGCACCTTAAGAAATACCTCCATTTTTGGTAGCCAATTAGCTGGTATATTTCTGTCACTTCTCTTGCTCCTGGAACACCTCCCAACATATTACCGGTAATTCTTTCACCTAAGAATTTAGGAGGGCAGGGGATAAAACTCAGAAACTTCAAGTTGCGGCCCAACATGGACAGTCTTTGCTAGCACTGTTACTATGGCAACTCTACTAAATCACAAGCTTGGATTAATGGGATGTGCTTTCATATATGTGTACAATAGATAAAGCCTATTAGTAACTAAGAGTATGCAGGACTGGCACAAGGGATACAGTCTCATTTTTAACAACCACTGTGGAACAGACTCCCAACTACTCAACATGGACATCAGTCATAGGAGAGGAAAGAGAGATCTTGGTGAATCACCCCACCCAGAACATAATAACCCTTCAATAAATGTGGATAAATCTTCTGCACTGTGTAAACTGTAAAACTGGTAGACACACAAGTGGTTTATACTAGTATAAGCCCAAATAATTATTTACACTATCACCAGCAAATTACCATGTTGCAAATGAGATCACACTTTTTTTTTAAATTAATTTGGCACCAGACTGCATGCTGGGGATCCAAAGATTTAAAGAAGGGTACTCCCTGTGGGTGAAGACAACACTGTAATCCAAAAGGAAACATCTTTGCGATACAAAGTGAGAAGCACTATAGCAGAGTTAGAGGTTATATTGTTTTCCCTCGGGCCAGAGAGCTTTAATCAAAGTTGGGAGAGTCTATAAATGGTTTTACAGCTACAGATTGCACCCACAGTTCCAGTTGGCCATCTCACAAAAGCCTGTCAATGACATAGTACTGAGTGAGCAAACACATGTGAATGGTTCAGTAGCTAACAACACAGCTACCCGTCTGTCTGCCTTCCGTAGACCAGGCATCAATCTCAAGGCAAATGACAGCATTGCTTAGCTTTTCTTTCCTATGATGTACCAACTCGATGACTGGAGAAACTTAGATCAAATGACCACCCTGCCTTCTATCAACACCACCCACCTGGGAAGCAAAAAGGTCAATGCACACAAGGAAGCACGCACATGACAGGCAGCCGCCTGCCCATGTCAGGCCACTCTTAAGTCCACCTGTTCTCTGCGGAAGCCCTGGCTTCAATCCAATGTTCATCTAGATGGGCTGCCAGTATCATCCCTACAGTTAGATGTACTACTGATCCACCTTTTTAAATCTAACATAAAGCTTTAAAAAATGTAAGCCTGTGTAGCATAAACCCCTTAAAAGATTACAATAATTAGAGATTCAGAGACATGTAAATATTTGTTAGTCAAACCAAATTTGTGTTGACTGGTATTTTCTCTGGAGCCCGACCATGTCATTATACTGAAATGTGATATATACAAAGCCTGAGTGACTGCAAGTGAAATAATGTGACCCTATATACACAGTGACAGTTTAACATTACATTTGCTTGAGTTATTTTTCTGTTAGACATCTCAAACAGTTTATTCAGAGCTTAGTACATTTTGTTTCCTAAACAAAACAATGAAGAACATAAAAAAAAAACTTAAATAGCAGTGCAACAATGAAGGATTTTAATTCCCTGACAAAGCTGAGAATTTGTGATTTTCAAGTCATCAGTATTTTCATTCATTCAACAAATATGCATTGGGTATTGTATTTATTAAAACACAATAAAAAATTAACTAAATATGTTACAGCATCTATTTGTACTTTTATTTTTATTTTTTAAATAAATCTTTATTGTTCAGATTATTACAAATGTGATCCTCTTCCCCCCCAATTGCTCTCCTCCACCAGGTTCCCACCCCACCCTCTGTCCTTTCCCCATCCCCCATTGTCCTCAGCCATAGGTGCACAGTATTTGTTCAGTCTCTTCCCGCACCCCCACTCCCCTTTTCCCTGAGAATCGTCAGTCCACTCCCCTTCCATACCTCTGATTCTATTATATTCACCAGTTAATATTGTTCATCAGATTTTTAAATTCCCTTGGTTTTTAGATACTCTTGTTGATAGCTACGTATTTGTTGATCATAATTTTTATCTTTATCTTCTTCCTCTTCCTAAATAACCTCCTTCAGCAATTCATATAATTCTGGTTTGGTGGTGATGAACTCTTTTAGCTTTTTTTTATTTGTGAAGCTCTTTATCTGTCCTTTGATTCTGAGTGATAGCTTTGCTGGGTAGATTATTTTTGGCTGTAGGTTCTTGTTATTCATCACCTTGAATATTTCTTGCCATTCCCGTCTGGCCTGCATGGTTTCTGTTGAGAAATCAGCTGACAATCTTATGGGTGCTCCTTTATAGGTCACTACCTGCTCTTCTCTTGCTGCTTTTAATATTCTCTCTTTGTCTTTTGCTCTTGGAATTTTAATTATGATATGTCTTGGTGTGGTCCTCCTTGGATTCCTTTTGTTTGGGGTTCTGCGGGCTTCCTGGACTTGTAAGTCTATTTCTTTCCCCAGGTGGGGGAAGTTTTCTGTCACTATTTCTTCAAGTACTCTTTCGGTATCTTGCTCTCTCTCTTCTGGAATCCCCATAATTCTGATGTTGGTTCGCTTGAAATTGTCCCAGAGGTTTCTTATACTATCTTCAACTTTCTGGATTCTCTTATCTTCTCCCTTCTGCAGAGGAGTGTCCTCTGGCTCTTTGTGTTCTAAATCTTTGTCTTGATTCTTGCAATCTTCCAGTCTGTTTTTAGGACTTTGTATAATATTTTTTATTTCAGACAATGTTTTCTTCATTTCTTGTTGATCCCTTATTATTTCTAGTTGCTCCCTTTTCATATCCTCATAGGTCTCATTTATTTTATCGGCCTTTTTTAGGATATTGTTGAATAACCTTATAATTGTAGTTTTGAACTCAATGTCCAATCTTTTCTTTTCCTCCATCTCCTTCCTTTGTGTCCTTCTTCTTGTCTGCATTTTAGTTGTTTCCCTGATTTGATGGAATAGCTTTGTGTGCTAGGTGTTCTGGTAGAACCCAGTAGCAAAGCCTTCCCAGTTACCTGTGGTGGACAGTCTTGGTGTAGCCCTTTGTGGGCTGTGTGTGCAGTCTTGTTGTTAAGCCTTGCTTATTGTTGGTATCACTGGGAAGCGTTGATCCCCAAACCAATTGGCTGTGAGGATCAGCAGTGTCTCAGCTAGGAGGGTTTCCGTACCCTGCTTGAATAGGGCGGGGTCTCGGGGTGGCGCAGACAATCTTTGGTTCCCTGTCAGTCTCGCCTTAGAAAAGTCCTGTTCCTGGAGACTTTTGGAAGATTGGTTGCAGGCGCGCACACCTCTTTGGTAAAGGCACAAACAAGCTTTGGGTTCCTGACAGTCCCTCCTTAGAGAAAGCCAGCCTCTGGGAGAGCTTCTGTGCTCAGCCAGAGATTGAGCGGAGTCTCAGATTGGTGCAGACAAACTGTTTTCCCTTGGGCTCCTCCCCAAGTCCTGCAATAATGGCCTCTGGCTTCACACACCTCTGAGAGATCTCTGCCCACTGCCTGACAGTCTGGCCTCTCCCTGTCTGGGGCCGTTTATCAGAGCAATAGGGTGATTCTGTTTTCCTCTCGGACAAGAAAGCCAGCCGCGTTAGCTGTTCGCCCTCTCCGCGCCAGGAGTAAGCCAGTAGCGAACTCAGCCCGGCCCGCCCTCTCTGCGTGCAGGGAGTAAGCCAGCAGCAATCTCGGTCCGGCCCTTCCTCTCCGCACCGGGATTAAGCCAGCGCCTTTTCACGCACACAGTTCTCCGTACCTTCACAGTTCCTGAGGTTCAGCATGCCTTCTCTCTCCTTCCCAGATGGCAGAGCCTCCTCTCAGCCAGCCGTCTGGCACTTCAGGGCAATGCCTCCCCTGTTTTTCAGTTCTAAATTCAAATTTGTTGTGGTAGGCTGCATTCGGGTGTCTACCCTATGCCGCCATCTTGGTTTCTTCTATTTGTACTTTTAAAACTATCTTTTAAATTCCCGTTATAAAAAGAGAATTTATACCACATAAAATTTTTTTTAGATAGGCAGCAGAACTTCTGTTTCTAGGCATGAGAATATTTCTTATCTTTTCACAATATGTATACATACTGATCACTGTGTTGTACACCTGAAGCTAATATAATGTTATATGTCAATTAAAGTTCAATAAAAAATAAACCAAAATTTTAAATTTAATTAAAAAAAACCCCAGAAGTTATGTAATATGATTCACTGAGAAGGACATCAACTATATAAAATTGCTGGGGGCAAAAAAGTTAATCTTTACCTAATAATAAGGCAACCATCCTGATAAATCAAAATTGAGGAAATCTGACCCCAAAAAATTAGTCTGGACTCTTCAAAATGAAAGACAAGAACCTGGAGAACTGTTCTAGAAAAAAGGAAATGAAAGAAACATGAAAATTAAATGCAAAGATTGAATCAGATGGGGTTGGGGGGAGAAACAGGGAAAAAGTTGTAGAGGACATTATTGGGGCAATTGGGAAATTATTAATTAATATGGACCTCATTTTGGATATTAGTATTGTGTCAACAATGTCTGCAATTAACACTCAAGTTGTTCAGGAAAAAATGTAGAGAAAAAGACAAAGCATTGGTGGCAAAATATTTACAAGGAACTAGGTAAAAGATGTGCATCTTCATTGACTATTTTTGCACTTCTATACATTTGAAATTTTCTCATAATAACATTAACCCATCTATTTATGTGTGTGATATTTAATATTATTGTTAACAAGTAACAATGTATCAGACTTTATACAATATTTTCCCCAGAAATTGAAGTACATAAATGAAAACTTCTAAATATAAAGGCTTCTTGCATTAAAACATGAGTCTGCAAATTATTCTACAGAAAACTTACATTTAATTGTTTTTCTGATGACTAGTTTGCTTTATCACAAAATTTTATTTTCTTCAGAATAGCAACCTTCTTTGAGAAATTAAAATATGTTGTCATGAAAATCAATATGAAAACTACCTAAATTATAAAAATAAAAAGGAACATTTTCATCTCCTTACAGTGTAGAGTTCTTTTACAGCATGTAGAATTTACATATAAAATTTTTTTAATTCTACTGACTGCTTGAAGTTTTGCATGTTTTTTACCAAGCAATAACACAATTTTATCAGAATAAGAAACATTAATCAGATATCCTATTGATGCTCTTGTAACCACAGGAGTAATGACCAAATTTAACTTCCCTGTAACTTACTTCAATTAGAGGAGATTATGAGCTTTGATGACCACACATAAAGTTCCACAGAGGCCTGCTCCAGTTGATTTAAATAAACACAATCAAAATTAACAACTGGTTAATAGCCCAGAATGTCTTCTCATGTGGGATGTTACCCAAGATCTTTGAAACAATTATATTTTATTTGCATGCTCAAAGTAATTAAATCAACATACTGGTCAAAGAGTAACCTGGGTGGTACTCATTAACATCTATCATTTTAAAGTGATACACAAAAAAGCCAACCTACTTTTATGTTGTCCTTGGTAAATTCATATTGGTGCTGACACAAAGCAGAGCAACCAAGTGTTAACAGCACAACCTGGGTTTCTAGAAGATCAATTTAAAGAACTTTATTCATTATAAGAAACAAAATGAAATGGGATTCCCTGTGCCTACTTCCACTATTGCTCCAAAGAAGTTATGATATTCCATGGGAAATAATGTAATTACAGGATAAATTACTCTAATATGTCAAATTGCCAACGTGACAGTTGAATAGTCTACATATGCAAAACGAAACATTAGCACATGTTAACTTTGCCAGCCAGATATCCAGAAAACAAATCCTTTCTTCTCTGAAAAGTTTTATTCTTTAAAAGATTTATTTTTGAAGAAATTAAACATGAAAAACAATGGGAATTTTGGCTTTCACATTTCTCATTTTATTCATTTATTGTGGGATCTGTTGGTATTTAACAGTGAAATGATAACTAGAGAAATGCCATGAAGTTGTGAAATAAGAGTAAAAAGCATAAATTATACCACACTAAACAACAAAATAGGACTTGATAATAAAAATTAGCCAACGTGAAGACAGGAAGATGGCAGCCAAATAAGAAGACCTTTCTTGCACCTCCTCCCAGGGCCAGACTGGAAATACAACTACACTGGGGAACATTCACGAGGAATTACTAATTGAGTCCCACCTGAGGAGGAGACATATCAGGGAAGGACAGAAAACACCTGGAGACCAGAAGGAGGGCAAGGTCGTGAGAGAGGCTGGCCCAGCTTTCACAGGAGTCAGGCTGAGAGTAATGAAGGAGCTCTTGGCTGCAGGAAGGCTCTTTCCCTGAGAAGATCGAGGCCCAGAACCCTGGCTGGGCTCCATAGTCTGGAGCACCAGAGTTGAAACCAGGGCCCACGTGGAAGGCAGCAGGGCTGCTGGATATCAGGAAATCTGGAACTGGTCAGACATAAAGCTGCAGGTTTTATTTTTTGTTTTGTTTTTTTTTATTTTCAAAACCAAGTGCACGGGATTTTCATGAGCAGTGATTCACCTGAGGCTTCAGTGGAGGAAGGGTGGCACAGACTGAAGGTGCCTGAGGAGAGGCTGGATAGGAAGCATCATGGGAAGACATGGGAAAGAGGCAGCTGGGAGACGTGCATTCAGTCGCACAACTCCAAACCAAAACAGCCATTTTTCCTGAAAAGCTCTGGCCCATTCCAGTAGCCACAGTTCAGGAAAAGGAAAACCCTCCGCCCTAGGTGATACAACCCACTCCACCCTCAGGATCCCTGCCTGCCACACCCTGTACCTTTTTTTCTTTCTTTCTTTCTTTCTTTCTTTTTCTTTTTTAATTTCAGAGAGAGGAAGGGAGAAAGAGAAGGAGACAGAAACATCAATGATGAGAGAGAATCATCCGTCAGCTGCCTCCTGCATGCCCCTTACTCGGTATCCAGCCACCAAGGTGCATGTGCCCTGATCAGGTGTTGAACTGTGACCAGTGCTCAACCACTAAACCACATCTTGACTTTTGCAGAGAAGACAGCAGCAGAGGCCACGTCTACAGGTTTGAACAGTCTCAGGAAGGATCAGTCACTGATGTAGGGGTGGGGCTGACCACTAACCCGGGAACTTCATTGGTGCTTCCCCCTCAAGGAAGAGCTGATAGAAACTCCATGTCAAACGGTGATCCGACTAAGCTTAGGATCTCCGCTGAGCTGAGGGCAGAAAAATATTCTAGGTCATTCTCTGAGGAGCAGCTCTGGGACAACCATCACTTTCCCTGAAATATGAACAGCATCTCCCCCTAATAGGAGACTCTTTCAGAAACAGACTTTGAGTGATTAAGATTGACACCTGGCTAGCAGGCAGAGGCAGAGTCCAGGAAACCTGGGTAAGGCTGCTGACCCATCACTGGGCCCTGTGCTGCTAACTAGTCTTAGAGTGCAGCTTGGCCCCTCCTGCATGCGGCCAAGTCCTGTGGAGAAAGACAGAAACTGTGAATCGCTTGAAGCTGAGAGCTGAAGGAGGACAGTTTCTGACAGTGGTTAGCACCTAAGTACCTCCCAGGAAATCCAGAATTGGCAGACAAAACAGACAGCCTCAGTCATCAGAGGAGCAGGATCCAAAGGGAGCTCCAGGGACACTAAACTCTGCTGAGACAATTGCCACTTTATTTTTTATCTCCCATATCTGTCTTATTTATTTACTTATTATTTTAGTCTCTCTTTTTTCTTTCATAGACCTACTTTTTCCCTTCCCTTTTCTTATTTCTCCTGCTTTTTCTATTTTTCCTTTTCTTATTTTTTGTCTATCTGCTTTCTCCTCTATTTCCACTTACATAATTATTTTTTTTCTCTTTTATACCATTTCCTTCCCTTATTCTTTATTCTTTTCTTTTTTTTCACCTGTCTCTTCATCTTCCTTTTTCTTCCCCTTTTTTTTCTTCTCATATTTTATTTTGTTATTGTTCTCTTTTCTCCTTTTAATTCTCTCTTCTTTTGTGGTTTCTTTTGTTGTTGTTGTTGTAAGGATCTTGTGTATGTTTTGTTTTGTTTCTTGTTTTGTTTTGAGAGCATCTGCACAACAGCTCACACAATTTGGTCAGTGATGAGCCTCACAATCAGCCAGCCTGAGAGGAGATTCCTCCTACAAACAAAACAGCACTCAGATCCTAATTACAATAGTAGAGCCCACGTAACTCACACAAGGGACACCAAGCTTAGGGGATCTAAGATACTGCACCACTGGGTCCCACAAAACACTTACCACATAAAGCCTCCCCTCAAAGACTGGGAGGCATAGCAATTTGCTCTAATACATAGAAACAAATACAAAAGAACAGCAAAAATGGGTAGACAAAGAAACAACCCCCAAATGAAAGAAAAGAAGGAAACTCCTGAAAGAGAACTAAATGAAATGAAGGCAAGTGATTTACCAAATATAGAGTTCAAAGTAATGGTTATAAGGATGTTCATTTATAGAATGTCAAGAAAACTAGTGGGAATTACAACAACATGAAACAAGAATTAGAAACCTTAAATAAGATATCTAACATTAAGAAACACGAGAAGGAATCAAAGGTAGATTAAAATAGGCAGAATATCGAACCAGTGACTTGGAGGACAAGGTAGAAAAAAACAACACCACCAAAAAAAAAAAAAAAAACACACCCAATTAGAGCAGCAAAAAGAAAAAGAATTAAAAAGCAGGAGGATAGCTGGGACTGGTTTGGCTCAGTGGATAGAGCGTCGGCCTGCGGACTGAAGGGTCCCGGGTTTGATTCTGGTCAAGGGCATGTACCTTGGTTGCAGGCACATCCCCAGTGGGGGGTGTGCAAGAGGCAGCTGGTCGATGTTTCTCTCTCATCGACGTTTCTAACTCTCTGTCCCTCTCAATTCCTCTCTGTGTAAAATCAATAAAAATATATTTTTAAAAAAAAGAAAAAAAGCAGGAGGATAGTTGAAAGGAACTTTGGGACAACATAAAAAGTAACAACATTCACATCATAGGGGTACGAGAAAGAGAAGAAAGTGAGCAATAAATAATCTATTTAAAGAAATAATAACAGAAAACTTCCCTTACCTGGTGAAGGAAAACGTCACACAACTTCAAAAAGCAAAGAGTTCCAATCAAGATGAACCCAAAGTGATCCATTCCCCAAGACACATCATAATCAAAATGCCAAACATTAAAGACAAAGGAAGAATCTTAAAGGCAGCAAGAGAGAGACAGAAAATTACCTACAAGGGTGTACCCATTAGAATGTCAGATGATCCCAGAGAAAAGGGGGTAGGGGGTGCAGGAAACCTAATATATGCTGAGGGGAGATTATTCAACTTTAGGTGGTGAGCACACATTGCAATGTACAGATCTTATATCTTAGAAATATATACTTGAAATCTATGTGATCCTATTAACCAGTTTTACCCCAATAAATTTAATTTAAAAATTAAATAAGTAAATAATAAAGAAACTAAGCTGAGAATAAGGACCTTCTAAAAATTATAGATATATTTTTATATCTTATATAATAAACAGGAACATTCAAATAAATATTTCATAGATAATTTTTTTTAGTCTAACTTCTGACTTCTAACATTTGTACCTAGGATTTGACCCCAACCTCATGTTTTTATAATCATCAAAGACCTTAGAATAACTAAGTTGGAAAAAAGTTACAAAATACTTCGGAAAATGTATCCCAACTTTGAAATAATAATATTTCTAAATTAGTCAATATGCTTTTAA
The DNA here is from genome assembly GCF_014108245.1 of Pipistrellus kuhlii. Classification (NCBI taxonomy): domain Eukaryota; kingdom Metazoa; phylum Chordata; class Mammalia; order Chiroptera; family Vespertilionidae; genus Pipistrellus; species Pipistrellus kuhlii. The sequence continues at coordinate 46,266,028 of NW_023425404.1, forward strand.
GAGCATGAGCTACTATTAAATAGGAAAGAATATTCAAAAGAGGAAATAAAAGTTATGTCCATAGAACTAATTTTAAAGATTAAATTTGGGAAATAGGAAATCTTGATTTAAAAAAATACAACACAAAACTTGAGACTCTGAGTTTTTATTAGATTTTCAAAGATAGTAAATACAATCACTTCAAGGGGTGTGGTATTTGCAAATTAGGTCAATATACTTAAGTTTTATTGGCAGGAAATATGCAGTGTAGCTTTGAAAAGCTTCACAATGATTTATGGTGTATCTAAATCTTTCCTTGGAGCCATGGGAAGCTGGATTTCACTTTCAGTTCTCACCCTCACTTTTTTTTGTTCTTTTGAGTGTTGTTTTTTTTTTTCCTCCTTTTTTACTTATTCATTTATTTTAATTAAGATTAAGAGCATTCTGCCCAGAAGTAAAAATATGTGTGGTCAATTCAAGAGCTTGGTTACCCCAGTATCTCCATCTAGTGGGCACTGAGATTATAAAGCTTATTTTATCCAATAAGTTCCTGACTTCCAAGTTTATCAAGCAAAATAAATGTAAGAAAGGAAGAAAAAAGAAAGGCAGCAGGTATTTTCCTGTAACTGTCGATCAGCAATACCAGGAGAGTCATGTTACATCTTTATAACAAGTACCTAAACCCCCAGTGGTCCAATATTGCCAAAGTTTGAATATAGCTTTCCAGTGTTGTTTTATCCATTAATGATTTTGTTGTCACTAAGATCTAGAATCTTGAAAAATCTATTAGAAAATTTAGATATCATATAAGTGTGAGTTTAATTATTATTAGGCAATGCTTCATAAAACAATAGTCATAAAATGCTTTATCTCTTAGATCATAAAATGTTTAGTGTGATAAAGGGCCTCAAAGATTTAATAGCCTAAATTCACTTATTTTACTAGTGAGTAAACAGACCTAGAGACAGAGCCTTCCCCTTGGTACCAAAACTGGAAACTGGAAACACAGAATTCAGGCCCAGGTCTATTTTTCAGTCCCATACTCCTCAGAGTAAAAAATAAAAAAGCAATCTCCCAGGAGAAAACACTGTTTTCTCTGAAACAAAGTATTAATTTTATGTTTCTCTTTATCTCATTCAAATATAATATTAATAATAGACAAAAATGACTGTTTTTCAGATAATGATGATGATGGTGATGACAATTTACTAATTTACTAGTAATCCAAAATAATTAATTACCTCCTTTATGCCAGCCATTGTAAAAAGTGCTCACAAGAAAGTGATACATACCAAAACAACTACTAGATTTAATAAATGAATTCAGCAATGTAGCAGAATACAATGTGGATTGGTAGAATCAACATCATTAAAATGTCCAAAAGCAATTTATAGATTCAATGCAACCCTTACTAAAATAGCAATGGCATAGTTCACAGATCTAGAACAAACACTCCAAAAATTTACATGACTCAAGAAAGACCCCGAACAGCCACAGCAATCTTGAGAAAGAAGAGCAAAGTTGGAAGGAATCACAATACCAGATATTAAGCTATACTACAAAGCTACTATAATCAAAACAGCCTGGTACTGACACAAGAACAGTGAAACAAAACAGAAAATCCAGAAATTGAACCAACCCATTATGCTCAATTAATGTTTTACAAATGGAGTCTCTTCAATAAATGTTGTTGTGAAAATTGGACAGGCATATGCAAAAATGAAACTAGACTACCAACTAACACCATACACAAGAATCAACTCAAAATACTAGTAGATAAAAGACTTAAACATTAGTCACAAAACCATGAAAATCCTAGAAAAAAAACATAGGCAGCAAAATATCAGACATTTTATGGAGAAGAATCATCACAGATTCCTGGCCTAGGGCAAGAGAAACCAATAAAAAAATAAACAAATAGGACTACATCAAACTAAAAAGCTTCTACACAGCAAAAGAAACCATCATCAAATTGAAAAGGGAACACACGGTATGGGAAAAATATATTTGCCAATGATACATCTAATAAGGGATTAATTTCCAAAATATATAAAGTACTTATACAAGTCAACAAAAGGAAGACAAACAATCCAATTGAAAAAATGAGCAGAGGACCTGAACAGACACTTCTCCAAAGAGTACCTACAAATGTCCAATAGACATATGAAAAAACGTTCAAGTCACTAATCATCAGAGAGATGCAAATTAAAATGACAATGAGGAAACACCTTACACTTGTCAGATTGGTTGCCATCAATAAATTAACAAATAAGCGCTGGGGAGGATGTGGGGAAAAGGAACCCTCATGTACTGCTGGTGAGAATGTAGACTGGTGCAGCCACTATGGAAAATAGTATGGGGTTACCTCAAAAAATTAAAAATGGAACTGCCATTTGACCCAGTGATTCCAATATATCCTAAGAATCTTGAAACACCAATCAGGAAGAATATATGAACCCTTACATTCATAGCAGCACAATTTACAATAGCTACTAGTAAGATCTGGAAATATCCCAAGTGCTCATCAATAGATGAGTGGATGTAAAAGCTGTGGTACATTTACACCATGGAAAACTATGCTGCTATATAAAAGAAGGATCTACTACCCTTTGAGACAGCATGGAGAGACCTGGAGATGATTATGCTAAGTGAAATAAGCAAAATAGAAAAAGAAAAATATTACATGATCTCACTTATATGTGCAATCAATGAATACATTAACTGATGAATAAAATAGAACCAGAGGCATGGAAACATGGAACAGAATGACAAATCTCAGAGGGAACATAATTTTCAGATATATCACCTGAGGCAAGAGAAACAAAGGAAAAAATAAACAAATGGGAGGGAGGGGCAGGAAGAGTTTAACAAAATAACATATGTATACTAGTGGTGCAGTGCATGAAATTCATGCACAGGGGTGTGTCTTCCTCAGTCCAGCCTGAACCCTCTCCAATCTGGGACCTCTTGAGGGATGCCGAACTGTCCGTTTAGACCAGATCCCTCTCACAATCCAGGACTGCCGGCTCCCAACTGCTCGCCTGCCTGCCTTCCTGATTGCCTCTAACTGCTTCTGCCTGCCAGCCTAATCACCCCCTAATCACTCCCCTGCCAGCCTGACTGATGCCTAACTGCTCCCTGCCAGGCTTATTGCACCTAACTGCCATCCCCTGCAGGCCTGGTCACTCCTAACTGCCCTCCCCTGCAGTCCTGCATCCCCCACAACTGCCCTTCCCTGCAGACCCCATCACCCCCAAATTCCCTACTCTGCCAGCCTGGTCACCCCTAAATGCCCTTCCCTGCAGGTTTGATTGCCTCCAACTTCCCTCCCCTGCAGGCCTGGTCCCTCCCAACTGCCATCCTCTGCTGGCCATATTGTGGCAGCCATCTTTGACCACATGAGGGCAGCCATTTGTGTGTTGGAGTGACGGTCAACTTGCATATTACTCTTTTATTAGATAGGACAGAGGCCTGGTGCATGGGTGGGGCCACCTAGTTTGCCCTGAAGTGTGTCCCAGATCAGGGTGGGGAATCCCTTGGGTGTGGTGTGACCTGGGTGAGGGGCCTGTGCTGGTTTGCAGGCCAGCCACACCCTCAGTGATCCAAGCTGAGGCCCTGGTATTTGGGATTTATTTATGTTCTATAATTAAAACCTTGTAGCCTTGAGTGGAGGCCAGGGCTGGCCAGGAAGCTTGGCTTCCTCCTTCACCAGGAAAACACAAGCCTCCTGCTCTCTCCAGCTCCATGGCCACCTCCATTTTTGTTGGGATTTATTTATGTTTTATAACTGAAACTTTGTAGTCTTGAGCAGAGGCCAGGGCACGCCAGAGTGGGAGGGAAGCTTGGCTTCCTCCATCACCAGGGGGAACTCAAGCCTCCTGCTCTCTCCAGCTCTGTGGCTGTAGCCATCTTGGTTGGATTAATTTACATACCCACTCCTGATTGGTTGGTGGGCATGGCTTGTGGGCATAGCAGAGGTACGGTCAATTTGCAGGTTTCTTTTTATTAGTGTAGATATACATTGCCCATAAACACAAAAAATAGGGTGTTGAAGGTGGGGCAAGGTGGGAATGCAGCGGTGGGAGTCAGAAAGAAGAAAAAACATAGAGACATTTGTAATACTCTCAACAATGAAAATAATTTTAAAAAAATAAAAGAGGAGAAACCAAGATGGCAGCATAGGGTAGACACCCGAATGCAGCCTACCACAACAAATTTGAATTTAGAACTGAAAAACAGGGGAGGGATTGCCCTGAAGCACCGGACAGCTAGCTGAGGGGAGGCTCTGCCATCTGGGAAGGAGAGAGAAGGCACGCTGAACCTCAGGAACTGTGAAGGTACGGAGAACTGTGTGCGCGAAAAGGCGCTGGCTTACTCCTGGCGCAGGGAGAGGAAGGGCTGGACAGAGATTGCTGCTGGCGGACTCCCGGAGCGCGGAGAGGGCAAGCCGGGCTGAGTTCGCTACTGGCTTACTCCCAGTGCGCGGAGAGGGCAGACAGCTAACGCGCAACTGGCTTTCTTGTTCAAGAGGAAAACAGAATCACCCTATTGCTCTGATAGACGGCCCCAGACAGGGAGAGGCCAGACTGTCAGGCAGTGGGCAGAGATCTCTCAGAGGTGTGTGAAGCCAGAGGCCATTATTGCAGGACTTGGGGAGGAGCCCAAGGGAAAACAGTTTGTCTGCACCAACCTGAGACTCCGCCCAATCTCTGGCTGAGCACAGAAGCTCTCCCAGAGGCTGGCTTTCTCTAAGGAGGGACTGTCAGGAACCCAAAGCTTGTTTGTGCCTTTACCAAAGAGGTGTGCGCGCCTGCAACCAATCTTACGAAACTCTCCGAGAACAGGTCTTTTCTAAGGCGAGACTGACAGGGAACCAAAGCTTGTCTGCGCCACCCCGAGACGCCGCCCTATCCAAGCAGAGTACAGAAGCCCTCCTAGCTGAGACACTGCTGATCCTCACAGCCAATTGGTTTGGAGATCAAAGCTTCCCAGTGATACCAACAATAAGCAAGGCTTAACAACAAGACTGCACACACAGCCCACAAAGGGCTACACCAAGACTGTCCACTGCAGGTAACTGGGAAGGCTTTGCTACTGGGTTCTACCAGAACACCTAGCACACAAAGCTATTCCATCAAATCAGGGAAACAACTAAAATGCAGACAAGAAGAAGGACACAAAGGAAGGAGATGGAGGAAAAGAAAAGATTGGACATTGAGTTCAAAACTACAATTATAAGGTTATTCAACAATATCCTAAAAAAGGCCGATAAAATAAATGAGACCTATGAGGATATGAAAAGGGAGCAACTAGAAATAATAAGGGATCAACAAGAAATGAAGAAAACATTGTCTGAAATAAAAAATATTATACACAGTCCTAAAAACAGACTGGAAGATCACAAGAATCAAGACAAAGATTTAGAACACAAAGAGCCAGAGGACACTCCTCTGCAGAAGGGAGAAGATAAGAGAATCCAGAAAGTTGAAGATAGTATAAGAAACCTCTGGGACAATTTCAAGCAAAACAACATCAGAATTATGGGGATTCCAGAAGAGAGAGAGCAAGATACAGAAAGAATATTGAAAGAAATAGTGACAGAAAACTTCCCCCACCTGGGGAAAGAAATAGACTTACAAGTCCAGGAAGCCCGCAGAACCCCAAACAAAAGGAATCCAAGGAGGACCACACCAAGACACATCATAATTAAAATTCCAAGAGCAAAAGACAAAGAGAGAATATTAAAAGCAGCAAGAGAAAAGCAGGTAGTTACCTATAAAGGAACACCCATAAGATTGTCAGCTGATTTCTCAACAGAAACCATGCAGGCCAGACGGGAATGGCAAGAAATATTCAAGGTGATGAATAGCAAGAACCTACAGCCAAAAATAATCTACCCAGCAAAGCTATCACTCAGAATCAAAGGACAGTTAAAGAGCTTCACAAATAAAAAAAGCTAAAAGAGTTCATCACTGCTGAACCAGAATTATATGAATTGCTGAAGGGGGTTATTTAGGAAGGGGAAGAAGATAAAGATAAAAATTATGAACAACAAATATGTAACTATCAACAAGTGAATCTAAAAACCAAGGGAATTAAAAAAATCTGATGAACAATATTAACTGGTGAATATAATAGAATCAGAGGTATGGAAGGGGAGTGGACTGACGATTCTCGGGGAAAAGGGGAGTGAGGGTGCGGGAAGAGACTGAACAAAAACTGTGCACCTATGGATGAGGACAATGGGGAATGGGGAAAGGACAGAGGGTGGGGTGGGAACCTGGTGGAGGGGAGCAATTGAGGGGGGGAAGAGAATCACATTTGTAATAATCTGAACAATAAAGATTTATTTAAAAAATAAATAAATAAAAAATAAAAAATAAAAAATAAAAAAATAAAAGAGATACAATTATTTCTTTCTCAGGAAGAAACATTTTTAAGGTTATTGACTATTAGTCAGACTGGCTACATTTCTTTTACTCTTAACAGACTTATATGTACTTAAAGATTTAATAAGGCAGTTACCACTGCCTCCCCCAAGCCCTTGAATGGCTGAATGTACCTGAGCCCATCCACCCATAACTGTGCCCTCCAGTTTTGCTGTGATGTTGCTGTTGTTGTTTGGTCTAGACCTTAAAGAGAAGTAAAAACAATATTAACATGTTATAAAAGTGAAATCTGCCATATCTCTTTGATATAACATAAGAGCCAAGTAGGTATTCCTATAGTGAGGCTCCAGAAAGTCTCTGAGAGGCAAGACTCTGGTCTAAGAAACTGGCAGTCAGACCTTACTTGACAGAGTTAAGTGGCCTGGTAGATGAATCATTGCAAATTTTTTTTTTAAATTTTCCTAGTGCTAAACAGTGCTAAGATATATTATTATTTAAAAGTATATATCTTGCTTCACAAATACTATTATTAGAATGTTCCTGCTTATAATACAAATCAGTCACAATTTTAGTTCCTCTGAGTATCTAAAGGTACAAGGTCAAACATGTGGTAGACCAGAGCCATGGTGTTTGTTTAATGAAGCAGATGGCCTTTTTCTGAAAAATTCTTTAAAAAAAATCTCTGCATCTGTCAGAGGCTATTTTGTGTCCAAGTACTTTACTTAAAAATGAAATGAAAGGGTGTAGAATATTTTCAACTCAAGGAAGATAAATTCAAAGTATATACAATTATCCCATCCTATGTGTTTGTTTAAATATAACTAAAGTGGTGTTTGCTTCAGGAGTATTAGCCTAAAAGAAGTCAAGTTTAAAAGGAGAGGTATTTGCAACATATATTAATGCTTAATATCTAGAGTTCTTATGGACTAATAAAATTATGATTGCCGAAACAGGTTTGGCTCTGTGGATAGAGCGTTGACCTGCGGACTGAAAGATCCCAGGTTTGATTCCGGTCAAGGGCATTTACCTTGGTTGTGGGCATATCCCCAGTAGGGGGTGTGCAGGAGGCAGCTGACTGATGTCTCTCTCTTATTGATGTTTCTAACTCTCTAGCCTTCTCTCTTCTTCTCTGTAAAAAAACAATAAAGTACATATTTTTTAAATTATTATTAATGAACAATTAAGAAGAAAATGAGCTCATTAGATATACAATGAAGTCCAAAATATGCAAGTGACTGACAAAAGATATGGAAAAAATGTTTAAACTATCTAATAATCAAAGCTATGTCCTTGGGGAGAACCCAAAATGACAGCATAGGTAAACACCTAAACTCCTGCCTTACACAACAATTTCAAAACTACAACCAAAGACAAAAAATCTATCACCCAGAACCATGGGAAAGCTGGCTGAGCGGAAGTTCTACAACTAGAAGGAAAGAGAAAAGAGCATTCAGGGCACAAACACAGCAAAACTGAAGTCCAAAAGTGCACGTGATCCGGGCTGGGGGCGGGCATTGCTTTCTTCAACTTGAAGGGAGTCAAGCTCCTGATTTCTCTGAAATCAGTTTCTAGGAAGACATGCGGGAACCAAACTCCTACAGGGGGAAGCTGGACTGTCTGCCATTGGGTCGGAAAGTGAGGGTGGATTGCTTGCAGAGCTGTGTGCAGGAATAATCACTTGCTGTGCTGGGGTGCGAGACACAGGGATGTGGTCAGAGGCGTGGAGATGGCTGGCTGGTAGCCATAGCTTTTTGCCCTGCCCTAGCCTGGTGACGCCCTAAGACCCCACCCTGCACAACCTAAAAACCCACACAAGCTCCAAGCAGCAGCTTTTGCATATGAATGGCCTTCCCTACCGCAGCTTAACCTAACAAACTTGCAACCCGGTTTAGACAGCTCAAAACTTCCAAAGCCCAAGCAAAGAGGAGAAAACTGTAGTTTTTGTTACAGCTCCTGCAGGGTGGGCTCAGACGTAGTTGACCTGCACCCCATTGGAGATCTAGAAGCCAGTGTACCTAATGGTTAGTATGAGACACCAGATTTCAACTCCTCACATCCATAAGTGACACATTCAAGAGGCAAACTCAGTGAGCACCAAAGCCCCACTGAAACAAGTCCTGCACCATAAGCGTGTCTCCAGTGCAGCAGTTCTTCCGTTATAGACACAGTGGGTCCCCACAGCCAATTGTCCTGGAGGTCAATTCCTCCCAGTATACCAACAGCAGTCAAGGCTTAACTACACCAAGACTTTGCACTCAGCCCACAAAGGGATGTGCCAAGAGAGTCCACCTCAGGTGACTGGAGAGGCTGAGCTACTGGCCCCTACAGGTCACCTACTACACAAAGACACTCCATCAGCACAGGGAAGCAACCAAAATGTGGAGACACAGAAACATGTCACAAATGAAAGAAACGGAAGAAAGCAAACTATAGGACGACACAGAGTTCAGAACCATATTTATAAGGTTACTCGAGAATCTTCTAAAAACTGCTGAGAAACTTGATGAGGCCTTTAAAGACCTTAATGAAAATGCCACACACACACACACACACACACACACAAAAAAAAAAAAAAAAAAAAAAAAAAAAAAGGAAAAGGACCAGTTAGAAATTAAGCATACACTGTCTGAAATAAAGAATATACAGAAACTCAACTGTAGATCAAGTACCCCATGAATCAAACCAAAGATCTGAAATATGAAGAAACAAAACAAACCCAACCAGAAAACAAAAAGAAAAAAGGATTAAAAAAATATGAAGATAGTGTAAGGAGCCTCTGGGACAACTTTAAGCATACCAACATTCAAATTTTTGGGGTACCAGAAGAAGAGAGAGGGAAAAATATTGAAAGCCTATTAAAAGAAATAATGACAGAAAACTTTCCCTACCTGGTGAAAAAACTAGACTTACACGTTCAGGAAGTGCACAGAACCCGAAACAAGAGGAATCCAATGAGGACCACACCAAGATACATCATAATTAAAATACCAAGGGCAAAAGACAAAAGGAGAATCTTGAAAGCAGCAAGAATAAAACAGTTACCTATAAGGGAGTACCCATACAACTGTCAGCTGATTTCTCAACAGAAACTATGCAGGCCAGATGGCAGTAGCAAGAAATATTCAAAATGATGAATAGGTTCTAGCAAGAACCTACAACCAAGATTATTCTACCCAGCAAAGCTATCATTCAGAATTGAAGGTCAGACAAAGAGCTTCACAGACAAGAAAAAGTGAAAGGAGTTCATCACCACCAAACCAGGATTACATGAAATGCTGAAGGGTATTCTTTAGGAAGAGGAAGAAGAAGAAAAAGGTAAAGATAAAAATTATGAACAACAAAAAGACATCTAATACATACCTACCAACAAGTGAATCAAAAAATCAAGTGAATAAAAAATCTGAAGAACATAATGGACTGGTGAATATAATAGAATCAGAGACATAAAAAGGGAGTGGACTGACAATTCTCAGGGGGAAAAGGGTCTGAGGGATGTGGGAAGAGGTTGGACAAAAATCTTACACCTATGGATGAAGACAGTGGCGGGGGTAAGGGCATGGGGTTGGGTGAGGAATCAGGTGGAGGAGAACTATGGGGGGGGGAGGGGTGAAGAAGAACATCTGTAATAATCTGAACAATAAAGGTTCCATGTTCATCAACAGGAAAAATTAATAGTATCTAATGTTATATGGAGAGACCTAGAATAGCCAACATAATATTGAAAAAAAATAAGTTGGAGGATTGATATTACCCAACTTTAAGACTTACTATAAAGAGATATTAATCAAAGACAGACTCATATAAATATAGTCTCAACCTATCTTTGACAGAGGAGCAAAAGTAATACAATGGAACAAAGATGGTTTTTTCAACAAGTGATGATGGAACAGTTGGATATCCATATACAACAACAACAACAAAAAATGGATCCAAACACAGACCTTACACCTTTACAAAAATTAACAAAATTAACAAAATGTAAAACATCTATACTAATAAAAGGGTAATATGCCAATTAGGCCAGATGAACCTACTATCTTCCAGACAAAGCTGCAGCATCTATTAGGGCCAAGGAGCGCTGGCAGCCACGGTGGCCAGCAGTGGCAGTAGCAGTGGGGTGATGGGGGCAGCACCTTCCTGTGATCAGCCTGGTCGCCTCCTGCAGAGGGAGGCCAGACTGTGGCTTAGGGGAGCGGGCCTAAACCATCAGTAGGACATCCCTTGAGGGCTCCTGGGCTGGACTGTGAGAGGGGGCAGGCCAGGCTAAGGGACTGCCCCCCCCGCCCTCAGGGCACAAATTTTTGTGCATTGGGCTTCTAATCACACTATAAAACTTCTAGAAAATGACACAAGAAAACCCCTAGCTGGCAGAGGATCTGGTGATGATGGCTTTGTGGTTTTTAGTCCTCACCTGAGGACCCTTTTTCTATTGATTTTAGAGAGAATGGAAGGGAAATGGGAAGGAAGAGAGAGAGAAAGATTGATGACACATCAATTACTTACCTCCCACATATGCCCCTCATGGGGCCAGGGATTTGAACCTGCAATCCAGGTATGTGCCCTTGACCAGGAATCGAACATGTGACCCTCTAGTACGCAAGCTGACACTCAAACCTCTGAACACACTGGCCAAGGTAACGACGACTTTTTAGATACAATACCAAAACTTGACATTTGTAAAAGTAAACATTTCTGCTCAGCAAAAGACAATGTCAAGAGAATAAAATGAGAAACCAGCCGAAACCGGTTTGGCTCAGTGGTAGAGTGTCGGTCTGCGGACTGAAAGGTCCCAGGTCCGATTCTGGTCAAAGGCATGTACCTTGGTTGCAGGCACATCTCCAGTAGGGGGTGTGCAAGAGGCAGCTGATCGATGATTCTCTCTCATCGATATTTCCAACTCTCTATCCCTCTCTCTTCCTCTCTGTAAAAAATCAATAAGGTAAATATTTTTTTTAAAAAATGAGAAACCACAGGTTAGGAGAAATATTTGCAAAAGATACATCTGATAAAGGACAGTTAACCAAAATATACAAAGAACTCTTAAAACTCAGCAATATGAAACAAAGAACCTGATTTAAAAAATGGACCAGAAACTTTGACAAACACCTCACCAAAGAAGACACCCAGATGATAAATAAGCATATGAAAAGATGCTCCACATCATATGTCATTGGGAAAATGCAAATTGAAACAACAAGATCCCAGTACATATCTATTTAAAAAAAAAAAAAAAAAAAAGGCCTAAATCAAGAACTCCAAATGCTGGTGAGGATCAGAGAACAGGAATTCTCATCCACCACCGGTGGGAATGCAAAATGGTACAGCTGCTTTGGAAGACATTTTGGCAATTTCACAGGTTCCAGTCATCGCTTCTGTACTATTCAACCGAGCCTTGCTTCCTAGAGCACATATACTCTTAGCAGCGGAGACTCTGCCAGTCTTGGTCTCTGTCAGATGAATCAGTACTCATAAAAAAACTGGAGTGTTTCAGAACATTCCCTATAGGCAGATAAGGGCTACTGTCTGAAAAGAAGCTTACATCTGTCCATCTGCATATCAAACATTGCAAGGCCTAAGAAATTAGAATTTCCCCCACAACCGGAAGGCTGTGCAGAGGCATCTGCAAGTAAGAAGTCATGTTGGGCCTCTATGTCCAGTGTTTCAGTTTGCATCTCTTTGTCCAGTGATTCTAAGACTGGCTTGGTGGTCACAGTGCTAACCTCACTCTCTTCAGTTTGAGTCTGGATATATGAGGCTGAAAATAACTCTTCGATATCACAATCAGTTGCGGGATTCTGAGTTGGGTCAGATGGGAGCTGGGTGTTAGGTTCAATATTCGTGTCAGACAACAGACTACAATTTTCCAGTGCCTGACCAGGCAGACTAATTGACAATGTTTTCTAAATCACTTAATAAATCTAGAGTTTGGGTCTGATTATCTGGCATGTTCTTTGAAGGAAGCATACTGTTGTGTGCACTGAGGTTTATAACTGGTGCAGATTTCTCAATATCTTGATTTAAAGTCTTAGGCTGGTTCTGGGGTAACAAACCATGAGTTACAGTCTCTCTACCAAGCTGCTGCTTATAATACTGTCTGTAGAAGCACTGCATGATGAATGGACACTCTCAAAAATGTCTCCACACATTACAGCTTGGTCCATCTGTACCCGGTTTTGTTGGACTTTGCATTCCACTGGTTCGAGTTTCTCTGGAGGTCCCACCTGACTGGAAACAGGCATCTAAAAACACATCAGTCTGAGCGGCTATAAATGAAGTTACCTTAGGACTGGGCAAAAACGTTTGAGTATGAACACAAACAGAAACTTGAGAACCAAATGTCAAATCAGTTTGAGAACAAGATGGTATAGAGAAATCGGGGCTTACCCACTGTGCAGAAGGTATTACCGTATTTTTCGGACCATAAGACGCACTTTTTTCCCCCCAGAAGTGGGGGGGGAAAGTCCCTGCGTCTTATGGTCCAAATATAGCCTACACATATACTTCAAAAAAAAAAGTTTTTTTACTTGCCCGGCTCTGTGTGGTCTCTGTGTGCTTTCCCGGCTCTAAAATGGTTCTAAATGCTGCTGTTTACTTTACAGGGTTGATTACATGTGTTCATGACTGTGATGTTGGGTTTTAATGCACATAAAATATTTTAGGACACTATTTGTTTCAGAATCTTTTTTTCTTCATTTCCCTTCTCTAAAAATTGGTGCGTCTTATGGTCCGGAGCGTCTTATGGTCCGAAAAATACGGTAAATGTTGGTTGTTGTAAGGCAGATCTGTCCGTACATTGAATAAAAAAAAAAAAAAATGCTGTGCTTTTGACATTTGCTCCCTAGTTCTTGTAAAGGATTCAACGGACTTTGATCCAAAGTTCATTTGAACACCTATATTTATTGGCTCACCAGCAAAAGGGTTCACCATTTTTGAAAGAGGGAGGTTCTCCTTAAGAGAGAGGGCCTCTGAATCAAGGCCAAGGATCAGGGTTCCTATTGACAAGACCAATTAGTGCACAGCACCAGAGACAGAGCTCTGATGGTGGACACCTAACACCACAGGCTGGGCCAAGAAGACAGGCATAGGAGAAAACTACAAAACAGGTAGTTTAACCAAAGCCACTTCTGAGGATATCTTGGCACTATTGTAAGAATCTGCTTTCTGGCATTAGGGCCACAAGAGTCTTCAAATGAAGCGACTAATTTTTATTTCTAAAATTTCTAATTCTTGAGTGCCTAATCTCAGGGTTGGTTGGTTGCTCAATGAGTCAATGGTCTTATTGGACAACTTCTGCTTGTGCAGGCAGTTTTCCATTTTCCTCTTCTTTCCAGGTGGACCCTGTGTTCTGCAGGGATCTGCGACCAGTTGGGTAGATGTGTAACTGTAATGCAGTTCTACTGGCAAAAGAACTACCACACGTGCATGAAGTTTTCCCCCATCCTCTGTGTGGCTCCAGTTTCCATTCAGTGCCATATGAATTGCTGCATTTACTACATTTATGCTTCTTTTCGGCGTACATTTTTATAAAATGCCATTTTACAAGAGAAATTTGAGAAGATGGTCTGTCAGGGCCCCTAGGGCCGTGGTCAGCAAACTGCAGCTCGCAAGCCACATGTGGCTCTTTGGCCCCTTGAGTGTGGATCTTCCACAAAATACCACAGCCTGGACGAGTCTATTTTGAAGAAATGGCGTTAGAAGAAGTTTAAGTTTAAAAAATTTGGCTTTCAAAATAAATTTCAATCGTTGTACTGTTGATATTTGGTTCTGTTGACTAAGGAGTTTGCCGACCACTGTTCTAGGGTATCCTTCAATTGAACGACATTAGAATTCCAGCACGGTTTTCAAATCCTTTCTTAATGTTGGATTTTCTATACCATCCTGCAGTAGGTGGCTCTTGACCAGGTGCATGTTGAATGTGGGGCTGCTGGACAGGATCTTGCTGCAGCTGCACACAGTGTACAAGGTATCGGTCTGCAGGGCCCAGACACCTTGCTTACCTCCCACTGGATCAATCCCCCTGCTGGTGACTGTCAGCAAGACCTACAGGCTGCTGCTTTGCTGAGCTGGCAGAGAGCTCAAGGCTGGTGCCTTTTAGTGATTGGGTGGCACACAGGCCTGAGGCAACAGCAGCTTCCCTCAGTTCTAGGGACAGGCAAGAGTACTCAAGGTCAGAGCCTGGGGTCCCACAGCAGTCGCTGCCTCAGAGGCCACCATGATTCCGCATAACCTGTAGCAGCTTTATTCATAATTGACAAAACTTGGAAGCAACAGAGATGTCCTTCAGTAGGATGGATAAATAAACTGTTTTACATCCAGACAATTAAATACTACTTAGAACTTAAAAAGGGCTGAGCTACCAACCATAACAAGACATGGAGGAAACTCAAATAGATATTACTAAGTGAAATATGTCAAGTCAATCCGAGAAGGTTATGCACTATATGGTCCCAATTTTTTTTATATGGCATTCTGAAAAAAGACAAAACTATGAGACAATATAAAGTATTTACCAGGTATTAGGGAGGAGAAACGGAAGAATAGATACAGAGGATTTTAGGGCAGTGAAACTACTCCGTATGACACGATCACGGATAATACACATCATTATCAATTTGTCCAAACCCATAAAGTACAACACCGTATGAACCCTAATACAAAGGGAGATAATGATGTGTCATTGTAAGTTCATCAAGTATGACTTAATGTACCTCTGGTGCAGAACGTTGGGGGAGGAGGGGGCAGTGCAGAAGAGGCAAGGGGTAGGTAGCTATGTGTGTGTGGAAGCAGGGGTATAAGGGAAATCTTTGTACCTTCTGCTTAATTTTACTATGAACCTAAAACTACTCTAAAAAATAGTTATTTTTAAATTATTAATTTTTTTTAATTTTAAGTTAAAATGAGAATATCTTTAACCCAATATTTCTATGTCATTAGGTTTATGCTAAGAAAATAACTGATAAAGTGTGTGGGGGGGAATATGTGCACAAATATTCTTCAAAACCTCTTTTATAATTGTGGAAAATTGTAAACCTAAGTTTCCACCATAAAAGTCTAGTATGTCCTTGTATAGAAATATAATTATTAAAATTAATGTTATATATAAGCTTGGGAGAAAAATTGAAATGTCTAACTATAAGGCCAAATGAATTATAGTATGACCATATAATATTAAACAAGGAAGCCATTAATATAGGCTAATATGGAATGATTCTTTATACTATTAAGTGAAAAAGCAAATCACAGGGGGAAATAAATGTGTGTGTGTGTGTGTGTGTGTGTCTGTGTATGTGTGTGTTTATCACAAAAAAAGAGAATGTATATATTACAGTGGATAATGTGTCCTTTGGAGGATTCATAAAAATTCTTTAACAATGGTTGGTCCTGGGATTGAAGGAAATCTTACTTCCTTTTTTATTATTATTAAAATATAAGACATATAGTTAAAGTGCATTAAGCACAAAATAAAGCTTAATAATTTGTCACAAAGAGGACACCTATGTAACCCACCATCTAGGTCAAGAAATAAGTACTGCCAGCCCCCGAGAAAGTCCCTTTCATGTCCCCTCCTAATCATTCCCCTTCCTTAATCCCAAAGGTAGCAATTATACTGAATTTTGCTTCTAATTTGCTAAAAGTTTTTGTTTGTTTTTTTATCATGAAGAAATGTTAAATTTTACAAAATGCTTTTCTTTGTAAGATACCATATTCTTTATTCTTTATACCAAGATACCATATCTTTGTAAGATACCATATCCTTTATTCTATTGGTATGGTAAATTACATTGATTTCAATTATTAAACCAACCTTTAATTCTTAAAACAAACTCAAATTTGGCTATGATGTATCATTCTATTATATTATTGGATTAAATTTGCTAATAATGTTGTTTAGAAATGTTTGCATCTAGGTTCATGAAAAAGATTGACAGTAATCCTCTTTTCTTATAATGTCCTTGGGTCAGATTTGGTTTCAAGGTTTGATATCAACATTTGTTTGTAAGCACAGTTATACTGGCCTCACAAAATAAGCTGGGAACTGTTCTCTCTGTTCATATTCTGTGGAAGAATTTGTACATGCTATTTTTGTGTGACATTTCTATTTTTGTTATGATCCATTCTCCATGACTAAATTGTAAGCTCATTAAACCAAAGACTATACACAGGGTTTTCTGTCTCCTAAACATCCAACCCTTTGCTTTGGATATGGCAGGATTTGAAAAACAAATAATAATAATCATTATATTAACAATTATTTTTTTAGAATAAAATTGGTCAATCCATAAAAAACATTCAATTCATATTAGTAAGCATATTCATTAAATTCACTTCCACCTATTTTGGACATCAGAAAGATCACAGAATGTTAAGGCTGGACTCATCTGCAGTGTGCTCCCTATGTCTACAATACTGTTCACATTACACCATAGGTAACAGCGTCAGTGAGTGGGAAAAGCTCCTATTTTGAATCAATTCTCAGAGCTGGAATCCAGATAGCTCCATTCACAAGTGGTTTGTCTTTGGTCACATTATATAAATTCTCTGAACCTCACTATTTTCCTCTGCAAAACTGAAATAATAATAAAACTTGCCTTATAAAGCTATTATGAGGTTCAAGATGATGTGTCTATGACATCTAGGCACTATAGTAATGGGTGGGGGCATCTTTTACTCTGACATAAACTCTTAACGCATATTTAAAGTCATATAAAGTCATATTTTTCAGTGGTAAGCTCCAAAACTTCACCTCCAGAACATCAATGCCTTAAACTGTTTCCATTAGTTAACCTTTTCCTTCTGAGTCACTTCTCTATACAATTCAGTTTGTTTCCTTACTTTAAAAACTTTGTACCATTACAAAACTTTCCTGACTCTTAACTTATTTTCCCATCTTACCTATTTTTCTTGCTAAATTCTTCCCATAAACATTTCCAAAAATTTCCCATCATGAAGATCAGGGAACTAGAAATATTCAGCAAATGTAACTGTTTTGCCCTGTGAATTTCAAGAAACAGCTAGCTTCACTTACAAGGAAACAGCCCTTATAAACTCAGGAGAAATTGAGACACGGGAAGTTTTACATAAGTTACAGAGTAAATTATCACAAATGGGGCAAGGTCTAGAGCCTTTCATTGTCCTGATTACTCTATCAAATATTAGTCTGTGTAACTCTTCCTCAAGATGGTTACATCACCTCTACAAAACATAAATGCTTGAAAATAAATTACAAATCCCTCTGAATTTAGTAAGGAGGTAATTTGACCTTCTATTTCCATCTTTTCATTATTTTCACTGCATACAATGAATGCAGCAGTAAGGGCAATGCAGATATGTAGTATGCTTGATATCACCTATATTGTCCCATTATATTGGATAATGTTTAACTTATTGCTGGGTGCGAATAAAAGTTTGGAGGCCTGGAAACACAGTGACCTAATAACGATAAGGATCTAAGGATCACAAGGAAAGTTCAGAACACAATCAGGCATGAATTTGCAGCAATAGTGGTTTCATTTGAAACCACTTGGAAACAGTGACCCATATTCTTCCCCATCTGCTGCTCCCTGATTAGTCTTTTTGCCTTAGTTTATGCTAAAGGCAAACATGTATTTAGCGTAGGAAAGGAAATGGAAAAAAAAAAAAAAAAAAAAAACAGGTGACCCAAACAATCTCTGCAAAGTAAGGCTTCTAACCTGCAATCAAATAGCTTAGTCACATCATCAAGTGAACCCAAATTACTCAAAATCATTAAATAAATGATTCAGTCTCGAGTCCTACTCCCAGAAAAAATGTAACCAGAGATGCAAACACCATCCCACAGAATTGAAAGAAACTTCGTTCTTTTTTTAATAGATAAAACTATTAGTATGTGGACGGTTTTATATTGCAATATTAACCACATCAACTTAAAGTTTCAAACATTTTAAACACAGGCCACCCAGGGCTAACCCTAGCGCTCCTGGTTTTTGTACCAGTGAGCACATGGCTTCAGTCCATGTTCAACACTTAATTAAGAGATTTTTTTCAAAGATTGTAGTCTGGATTTACCATCTTCTTAGAGGCCACGCTGCAGTTCATTAGCAGCCAACATCTGGCTGGAATGCTTTAAACTACCATTTTCCTTAATCATTATATAGACGAGGTTTTTGTTATTCTAAGCAAACTCAAACAATGTCCTTGTACAGGCTTCTAACATAGTAATAATTAGTGACAGTGCAAATTGTTTTCTGATTTTCCTTATCCCGTGTAGCAAACTGCTATTAAAACATTCAAATCATAGTTTAAACTTTGTATAACTGTGAGATTCTTTTCATTTTATAATGTAGACCATGTCTTTACTTTTTTAAGCGCAAGGTCTCATTCGGAAGGCCAAGAAATATTTAATTTGAATGTAGCTATAAGGAAAAAAAATGTAGCTTTAAACTTTCTCAAGGAAACAGCCCTTATAAACTCAGGAAAATAAAAACTTGAACACATTTGGCACAAAATTTTGAACATTCCACTTACTCTGCTTCTGAACCTCAAAGGTCACTTGCACAGTATGGATTTCAAACTTCAAAAACACTCCTCTGAAAAGAGTATCAGCCCATGTCTATACAACTAACTTGCCCCTGAAATTTAGTTAACTAAATCTGTTCAGGGACTTCAGCAAGTAGAAAACATCCCTGTAGTCAAATAAGATTTTAAAAGGAATTTCATGAGGCTGCATAAGAATTTTTAGGCCTCTGCTGACACATATTTATAAGTCTGGCTCAGAGAACTGTTACAAGACACTTATGGGTTCGCTCTGCCCGAAATGCCCTTGGGCCTCTCCCAGGACTTTGTTTCGAGACACAGCCTTCACTTCCTTCAAATTTTTTTTAGGACTCACTACTTACTTAAAATATTCCCTGTTTAATTTCATCATAAAGCCATTCTTAAAACACTGTTCCCCTTTTTACATATAAAATATTTCTCACCTTGGATGAGATAGATGCCCAAGGAATAGGTCTTCTGTTACTATTTCATTATGTACAATATATTAAATTTCATAATGGCATTAACGATACACTCCATCTCTCAACGCACTCCGTATCTCTCTCTCTCGTCCTCTCCTCTCCACCATCTCCCTCTTTCACTTACTCCTCACTAATCTATCCTTCCTCCTTCCTTCTTCCTCTTCCTTCTCTCCCTTCCTCCTTTACCCTCCCTCCCTCCCTCCCTCCTTCCTCCCTCCCTCCCTCCCTCCCTTCCTTCTCCTTCCTTCCTTCCTTCCTTCCTTCCTTCCTTCCTTCCTTCCTTCCTTCCGTCCTTCTTTTCTTCATTTCTACTGTTCCCTCCCATCCCAAGATTGGGTACAATGTGGTACTCCCAGCTGAAAGTACTCTACTATCCTCAGCTCACAGCCCTTCAAAGGCCTCCTATTACAGTTGGAATGAAATGCAAGTAAGACCCTCTGACCACCACTCTCAGCTCACCTCCCACCACTCTACCCTATCCCCATTCACCAGCCCCAAGACCTATAAAGGCCTCTGCTATTTTCCCTCAGGGCTTTTGCACTGGCTGTTCCTTCTGCCTTTCTTCTCTGCTCACTCTCTCAGGTCTCTGTTCAAATGTATCCCCTTTAGAGAGGATTTCCCCTAACTCCTTATCTAAAATAGCTGCTTCTCCTTACTACCGCCCACTTTTCTTTATAGCCCTAGCTGATATTATACTATATAATTATTTGGATAGCTATTCATTATCACCACAAGCACCAGCATGTAAGTTCCATGAAAGCAGGGTCTTCACCAATTTATTCTCAGCTGTATCCTTGCTGCCTACTATATGCCTGGCACATAGAAGGAATCTAGTAAATGTCTGTGAATAGCTGCTTCTGAGACTTAGGAAATTTATACTGTAGCTGAAAAACATCTTCTCTAGACACACTTACTCCACTGCTCCCTGCTTGTTATTTCAACCTTCACCAACTAAGGTAGTAAGGGATTTTTCCTCCTTACTCTTCAACATGAGGGATACAACTCAGCTATATATTCTTCAACAGTACCCCCCAATCCTCCAAAGTGGGTCTTCTGACCATCATTTGCTCAGTCCATCATCTCATTAATTCAAAATCAACACCTCACCCCACCCCAGTAGAGAAAAGATTTTGTAGGACACACTTTAGTATCTAGGGCTTGCCTTTAGAGTTGTAAACTATCACCCAAGCAAGGCAGTTATCTCTAATCTAAGATCCTTAAAATTTTGTAACTTGTTCTCCAAGGACAACCCTAAGAACACAAAGAAACTGGACACAAATCTAGAGCAACCTGAATCCTGAGCTGACAAAGTACAGGTATACCTTACAGAATGTCTCACCAACTAACATTTTCTGGATAGAGTACTTCCTGGGTTTTGATACTCAGACTTCATAGATGGTATGTATCTCTCAATATAAGGTGTTTATGTAAGAAAATATAGTTACATACCAATACCTAAAAACAACACTGTTGACAAAATAGTATGCAAAATACTGGAACACCAGGTGTTGACAGAGAAGACATATGGAGGATTACTATGTAAAGTAACTGCGTGTTAACAACCATATTAATTGTTTGATGTTCAAGAAGGCTGTTTTGAGTCTTTTTCATTGTATTTCTGAGTTACTTACATAGAGAAGTTTTTACTGTGTTTTTGTAACATTGTAGAAAATTAGTGGAGTTGAGTAATACATTATAATTTCTCCTACTTAAAATAATAAGTGCAGACCTCTGGCTTTTGGAATGGACTGCTGCCATTAACTGGGAGATGCCTGCATTTTCTTGGATTCTTTCACCCAAAACCCATCAACAAGCCTCTCCCTAGGCCTTTCTGATCTGGTCACAGTCCAGCAGCTCATCTGTTCTTAATCTCTAACTTTGACTCATTGAATCCCTTCTCCCCTCTTCATCTTCCAGCTCCCCCAACACACTAATTTGGGTCATCCCTTGCCCCTCTTACCTTTCATTCCATTAACCACTTCCCTCTGTCCTTCTCTTTATTTTCAATTAATTTTTACTTTCACAGAAGGAATTTATGCACGTAATCTAAGTGATCAAATGAGCTACAAGGATTATAATAACAAAAAACAGTCCCTAGTCTCACCCTCTCATCCCCACCCCCAGTGCTGTGCCCAGAGTCACTGTCAACACTTGGCTCTGGCTTTAAGTGATTAAGTCTCAGTTATGTGCTACCTCCTGATTACTCCATTTTAAAGTTTACCTACCTCCTTCCTACTATGGTAAATGAGGATTCTAGCTCACTCACGCCCACTTCCCTTGCCCACAATCTTTCTCAATAAATTTACGCCAAAATTTTTGTTAAATTCATATTCAATGCATTAATTATTAAGATGTTGTTTGTTTATGAGCCAAATAAGATTTTCCTGATAAGATTTATCAATTTTACTTGTTCCCTCTCTCTTCTGGTTCTAATCTGTACTGAGAGTTTTCTAACTGCTAGATGTCATGGGTATAAGTTATTTTGGGATTTCTCTTCACTAATGTTCAAAAATTACCCAGCTTCTCTCTCCTACATAGGATTCCCCATTTCCCAGTTCTCATGTCATCTTTCTTGGTTTATTCCTCAGTTTTTGCATAGATTACATCCTGTAGACTTTTAGACTTTGCAAGTTTGAGAATATTTTATTCTATCCTTATACTTTATCAATTCACTTACTATAAGCTAAATTCATATTTTGAAGCTATTACTCTGTTGCCTTGCATCTTCTAAAGTTGTTTTTGATAATTTTCATTCCTGATCCTTTGATGGTTAAGTTTTCCTTCTTTTCTCTTGCTCTCTCAGTCAGCTTTAATGTGCTTTCTATTAACATTCAAGTTTCAAAATTCTCAGATGGTATACTTTGATTTGGTGTGTGTGTTTTTTTCTTTTTTCTCTGCAAAAAAAATTTTTATTCAGGTATAATTTGGGGATTTTTTTTTTCATTTATTATGTTGAGCATATAGTGAGCACCTTTCAATATGAGAATTCATGTTTTTATTTAGGAGAATCATTTTTTGTTGTTTAAAGTATTACATATGCCTCCTTTTTTCCGCCGGTTGACACCCCCCAGGCCACTCCCACCCCTGAGGGCAAGCCACCACTGCCCCAGTATCTGTGTCCATTGGTTATGCCAATATGCATGCATACAAGTCCTTTGGTTGAACTTTAACCTCCCCACTTGCCTTCTCTCTGAGGTTGGACAATCTGTTCAGTGCTACCTTGTCTCTGGATTTATTTTTGTTCATCAGTTTATGTTGATCATTATATCCCACATATGAGTGAGATCATGTAATATTTATCTTTCTCCAACTGGCTTATTTTGCTTAGCATAATGCTCTCCAGTTCCATCCATGCTGTTGCAAATGGTAAAAGTTTCTTCTTTTTTATAGCAGCATAGTATTCCATTGTGTAGGTGTACCACATCTTTTAACCCACTCATCTGCTGATGGGCACTTAGGCTGTTTTCAAATCTTAGCTATTGTAAATTATGTTGCTATGAACATAGGGGTGCATATATCCTTTCTGGTTGGTGTCTCCAGTTTCTTGGGATATTTCCTAGAAGTGGGATCACTGGGTCAAATGGGAGTTCTATTTTTAACTTTTTGAGGAATCTCCATACTGTTTTCCACAGTGGCTGCACCAGTGTGCATTCCCACCAGCAGTGCACATCCGCATCCTCGCCAGCACTTGTCGATTGTTGATTTTGGAGGGGGAAAAATTTTTTTTAATAATTTTCTAGTGAGTTTTCTCTATTTCACCTTACTAGTCAGATATCAAATTTCTGGAATTGGTTTATAAATTTTCCTATCTTTCTCTCTCTTATTGTCCAGTCTTTTTATTTCCTATTCCAGCAGAGAGTTCTTGCAATCCTTTTACAGATCATTTTGTTTTAGCGATCATATTGTTAATGCCCCAAAGTGCTTCCTTATTGTTCGTTTATCTTTTTAAAATAACATTCTATTCTTTCTAGAGCATTCTCTTTTATCTCTGAGGACATCGAGGCTTCTTTGAAGCATTTTTCTGCTTTCAGCATTGTCCTTGTTTTCTTCTCTATTTGTTTGCTTCATGTTGGAGGCTTTCTTCCAAAGTCTAATTATCTCTTACTGTTCTATCACATTTAATAGTGAGTCACTAAAAAGCTGATTAGAAACTTTGTAAATGGGCTTCGAACAGGGTCTTAGAGTAGCAAGAAAATTTTTGTGGGAGGAGGTCACCAAATGTCATTTTGTCTCCAAGATGGCTAGTTTCCTCTCAGAAGGATCGTCCATTCTGTCATCTTGAAACCTCTAGCCTTTTCTATTTCATAGGTCTTTTATCACACCATACTCTTCCCTCAGTTCCATTCTGACTCATAGTTTCTGTCTTCACTGTTGAGATGCAGAACATCCTTTAATCCCCTGATTTTCAATTCTGCTCTCCTCCAGCTTTTCTTTATACTTAGAGCCCCCATGTTATTTCTCCAGAGACTCCTGTAAAGGTGGAAGGAAATGGTCTCCTTATTTACCAGTGGGCTCTGAGAGTCTGATGGATCCTCAGAAAGACTTTCAAATAAATTCCCACCTGCCTTTTCTGGTACTGGTGCCTCTAATTCGTAAGCCTTTCCAGAGGGCTGTGAGCAAGCCCTCCCTTCACAGCACTTGGCTCTGACCTTTCTCCAGTCTGCTAAGTCATGCACCATCCTTTACCTAGTTTCCATCTTTGTATCTTGTGGTTTAGGGTTATTTATGTCTCTTTGATTGTATCAAAGATGGAACTTGTGCCTTCTTTTCCTGTTGCCCTGATGTTTCGGGATGATTATTTGAGAAAAGAAGAATGAATGAGTGATGGGGGCGGGGGCGGGGGGGGGAGAATAGATATGTCTTCATTCTGTCATCTTAAAACCTCTAGCCTTTTCTATTTCATAGGTCTTTTATCACACCATACTCTTCCCTCAGTTCCATTCTGACTCATAGTTTCTGTCTTCCAGATTTTCTGGGTGAGTTAGATATCATTAGACTGGTTTCAGACATATGACATTTAGGGTATTAATGAATTAACAAGTTCCACATGGGATATGATAAGTAGGGATACCTTTTTGTTGCAATAATTATTGTCTTAAATTGTATAGGGCATACTCTTTTCCATAGTGCCTGCACCAATTTACATTCCCACCAACAGTGCACAATGGTTCCCTTTTCTCCACATCCTTGCCAACACTTGTTATTTCTTATCATTTTGATAATAAACATTTAACAGATCTGAGGTAATGCATCATTGTGGTTTTGATCTGCATTTTTCACATGATAAGTAATGTTGAGCATCTTTTCATGTGTCTATTAACCAATTGTATGTCTCTTTGGAAAAATATTCAAATACTCTGCCCATCTTCTTAATTGGATTGTTTGGGTTTTTTCTCCTTTGCTGTACAGAAGTTTTTTAATTTGATATAATCCCATTTGTTTATTTTGTTTTTGTTGCTGTTGCTTTTGATGTCAAATTTTAAAAAATCATCACCAAGACCATGTCAAGGAACTTACCACCAATGTTTTTTTCTAGGACTTTTATGGTTTCAGGTCTTACAAATAATTAATTCATTTTGAGTTCCTTTTTATGTATGGTGTAAGATAGGGTTCTGTTTTGTTCTTTGGCATGTGGATGTCCATTTTTCCCAACATCATTTATTGGAGAAACTGTCCTTTCTTCATGGTATATTTTTGGCTTCTTTGTCATAAATTAATTAATCACATACATGTGGGCTTATTTTTGGACTCTCTTTTGCATTCCATTGATCTATGTGTCTGTTTTTATGGCAAAATAGTTGCTATTTTTTACTTTGAAAGCACAAGGACATACAAATTTAATTCCAGAAGTTCAAGTTTTCTTTATCTTCTTTTCACTTAGATCAGTGGTTCTCAACCTTTCTAATGCCTCAACTCTTTAATAAAGTTCCTCATGTTGTGATGACCCCCAACCATAAAATTATTTTCATTTCTACTTAATAACTATAATTTTGCTACTAAGACCATTGGAAAACATCATTTCTCTCTTTTCTCTTATACTATATAAAATTTTCAAATGGGAAGTTTAGATAGCCTTAAAAAAAACTAAGCATGTAGATGTCTTTTCTCTTGATCTGCCTGATGCCCAATCTGTGTTCCCAAACCATTTATAAACTTGGTAGTGTATGTATATGAAATAAAAAGAACCTATGATAACATTTTATTGAAACCAGAACTCAAACCATTAATTAAAGCTAAGCACACCTGCTCTGAACTGAAAAGTTGGAGATTTATGTGAACTTGTAAAGTTAAGGATTTCTGACCTCCAGTAGGATTTATGTTTCCTTTAAATAAGCACTTCCTCTTTGTAACGCAATATTTTTTTAAGTTTATATCAGTGACTAACCTTCTGGCATAAACAGATATGCTGTTCAGTTCCTTTATTGCCTGGTTTTACCCACTGTTTGCCAAATATTTAAAGTTTTGGATGAAAATAAGCAGGTTCAACCACAAGGCCTAGAATTTCTTGTTCTGAACTTGTTAATGAGGTGATCTAAAAGATATCCATTCATTCAAACTCCACACTGTAAATTAAGAGCATTTCAATATAGTTATTCACAGATATACTCACTGCTTGGAAGGTATCAACTACCTTAGAGTGGTTTATTACAAGCAAGACTTGTTAAGTTACAATACATGCATGTATAGTCTGTTCAGTAAGACAGTTTTCCAATCAAAGGAAGACATTCTAATGTTCAGATTCAGATACAAATACCTTAGAAAAAGAGGTTTCTGTGAGGTTACCTTGGATAGGTTCATTCCCAGAACTGTGAGTGTCACCAAGCCAGCACAACAGACCAGGGCACTGGAGCTGGAGAGGCCAGAACTTGGAGGGATAGTCCCATCCACCAGGCAATTCATTCCCGCCAGGTCGCTAAGACCAAAGTGTTCCTACAGATAAAAGAAAAGACAGCACTAGTCACTTTGGTGTTGAATTCAAGGAGTAGCAAAGTGTTATTTTACTCCGCAGGGAGCAAAAGTCTATCAATGGACTTATTATGCTATTTATAGAAACTACTTGTGCAATTCAGTTGCATCTATGATATTTCATGTAAGGGTATGATAATATGAGGATTACTTTTTACTCTGTTCAACAAAAAGCTACTGATCCATTTCCTAAAATTGCCTTGAATTATCTTTTTCTTAGACATTAATTGATTTGAACAAACATGGGAAAATAATTGAACAGTTATAATTAAACTTCTCAAGTAGCAAGAAATGAAATGCACAATTATTAGCAAGACAGATTTAATGGCTATGTAATACACCCCAACACTTTGAGATGTAAAACTCTAACATCAAGTAGTAGCTTATTTCTATGGAGTGTGTTTCTTCAGAAGGGCCTCTGAAGAAAAAGGACTGCAAACTTTCAGTTCTGTTTTCCTATGGAAAAACCTAGGCAATAAAATATTAAGAGACTTTCCCAAGCTCATGGGTAGGGAGCTTAGGAGTAGGACCCAGGTCTCCAATTTTTGGATGAGAACTTCTCCATTGCAATCAGAAATCTGAGCCAGCACACTGTCACTGTGATTTAATGTAAGTCAGCTCTATGAGGAAATCCAGATTTTTACTGGAGTTTATAGCTACAATTTAGCCATATGGTAGCTTTCAAGACAGCCAAATTATAATTCAGCCACAAATAAGAGTACAGACTGTAAATAAAGCAGGGAAACTCTTATTTCTCTGATCTAAAGATAGAAAGCTCTAGGTTATTTAGATGAATATGTAGGATGCCACTTAGGATGCTAACACATATAACCTTTGTGGTTTAAGATTAAAAATAAATTCAAGCCCAGCCAGCACTGCTCAGTGGTTGAGCATCAACCTATTAACCAGGAGGTCACGGTTCAATTCCTGGACAGGGCACATGCCCAGGTTGTGGGCTTGACCCCCAGTGTGGGGTGTGCAGGAGACATCAATCAATGATTCTCTCTCATCATTGATGTTTCTCTCTTTCTCTCCCTCTCCCTTCCTCTCTGAAATCAATTAAAATATTTTTTTAAAATCACTAAGTAAATTCAAAGCCACTTCCTCATCAAGAAAAGTACCACTGTTTGCAAATTACTCAAAAGGCTTAAAACCAAAGTATAAAATACTATTATATTACATAAGAATGCATTTCATCATATTCAATGGAGAAATTTCTTTTTTTTTCTTTTTTTTAATATTTTATTGATTTTTTACAGACAGGAAGGGAGAGGGATAGAGAGCTAGAAATATTGACGAGAGAGAGACATCGACCAGCTGCCTCTTGCACACCCCCTACTGGGGATGTGCCCATAACCAACGTACATGCCCTTGACCGGAATCGAACCTGGGACCCTTCAGTCCGCAGACGGACGCTCTACCGCTGAGCCAAACCGGTCGCGGCTCAATGGAGAAATTTCAATAAACTGTTATAATAACCAAAGTAACAACAAAACACTACAAAAAAAAAAAAAAAGAAAAAGACTGGTTTAATTTTTTGTCCTTTTTTTCCTAAACTGGCCAAACTTCATGCACAAAGAGATACAGTTGGATATATACTTCTCTTCTTGATTTCAAGTCATCTAAAAATTTCCTTTCCAGAAATACAAACAGATTATAAACTGCTGCTGCCAATGCCTTTAAAAAAAAAATTCTTGTTGAATGCTATATATTTTACCATAAACTGATTCACAGGGTTTCATGAATGTGAATCATACTTACAAACTTATCATGCAATGTTTAAATTAAAACTTAGATTCAAAAATGCAAATGGCTTTTGCCAAATTCTGTAATAGCTCTATCCCAAAAGGATAACATGTTCAATTTAATATAAACAGATTATCCTCTGGACCTTTCTAGTATTTTAGTTGGAAGGTCTCTGAAAAGGCTAGCTTGAAATTACTTTTCTGTCAAAAATTCATTGCACAAACCTGCTTTTGCACATAAGTTATCAAACCAAAAAGGATGGCTTTGGGACCTGAAATTCTCAAAAGCAACACAAAACAACATGCATTATTTAGGTTGCCTTACCCATATGCTACAAAAGGCATGCTGCTATGAGGAAGATCAAATTGCATTTGCCAGGTAAATGCTTCCAAATACTGTAATTCCCAGTAACAGATATGACAAGTCAAATCTTTTGAAGGTTTAAAACCTTCCAATAACTTTTCCCATAAATTTTTACCATGTATCTGGGGGAAGGAAGGAAGGATGGAAGGAACAAAGGAAGGAAGAGAAGGAGAAACTCCAAGTCCAGAACCTATAATTAGAGACTACACATAAGAAATAAATGCAATGTGTTTCTGTGACAGGCCACTGAGCGCTGGGCCACTCACGACAAAGTTTCAGGTCAGACTGCCAGGCAATAAGGAATACAAGCTCTCTAAAACATGGATTTTAATAACAAAATTAATTGATTTAACAAATAAACTTTCTTTTTGTCCTTTACACTTTTTTACTTAGGAGAAAGGAAATGTTTTATTTTCTCATTCTTGTACACAACATTAGAGATGTTCAAAGTAATTATTCAAAGTTTCTAGAAAAATACTTTTTATTTTTTTATTTTTTTAATCAGAGAGGAAGGGAAAAGGAGAAAAAGATAGAAACATCAATGATAAGAGAATCACTGATGGGCTCTGCCTCCTGCATGTCCCCCATTGAGGATCAAGCGTGCAACCTGGGCATGTGCCCTTGACCAGAATCAAACCCGGGACCTTTCAGTCCTCAGGCCAATGCTCTATCCACTGAGCCAAACCTGCTAGGGTGGAAAATACTTATTCTAATAAATTTCACTACATTTTTGTAAGCCCACCTGATAATAATAGTAGTTACCATTTATTGAATATCTACTATACATCAAGCATTGTGTAATCCTTGCAACCACCCTGTTGAGATAGCAGTGACATCACTTTATAGATAACAGATCTGAGACTTAATATGTTAAATTAATGCAGCTGGAACTAAATGTGAATAATATTACTAGAATGTATCCTTCAAAAGAAAATTTGGAGGGGAAATTAAAAAAAAAAAAAAACAGAAACATGTCAGATGTACCTGACCTGTGAACAGCCACAGCTGTCCCTGTGAACACCACCCAGAAAAAGTCTTATCTACCTCATCCCCTGAAATATTTAAATTAGCAAAACAGAACAGAAACATTAGTTGGTATTAAAAGAGACAAAAATAATAGAGTAAATAAATCTTGATACAATCGCCATCACAGTCTCAAATGTTAGTAGGTGCCTTATAAACCAATTTACCTGAATTCCTTTAAATCCACATAGGAAATAGTTGTGCCACAGAGGCTTGGTTTTGTCGATCTGAATGTTGTTAGTACCAGTACTGAAGTCCCTGCAAAAACAAGACACATAACTATCAGGCCAGGCCTTGTGCTGCAAAATCAACGGCTGACTGCTGCCATCTTGTGCCCAGGCAGTGACACTGAAATCTCACCTCCCATTTATTTTCAATACAGTATATGCACTTCACGCCTACCCCAAAACAACCAACATCTCCAGCCGCTAAAAGTTAAGAGAAGTTATAGTGACCTTAATAACTAAACTACTTCCAACTGACCCTTCTTATTTCCTGAAACAGAGAGGATCAATATGTTTTAGCATAATCTATACCACTTTTTATTTCATGATGGTCCTTGTTATGCTAGTGTAAACCTTATCCTTTGGCCCTGCTGTTTGGCGCATTGATAGTTGGAATGGAAGCCTTCTTCCCCACACTCTCCGTCACCCATAGAATTTTATCATATGCACAGTTTAAGGAAAAGGGGAATAAATAAAACAAATGATTATTTTGATTATCATAACTCATTGAATAAAATAAGATGCCATAAATCTACACTGATATAAATTAACAAATGAATAGTTACATGAAGGAGAAGGGAAAGCACTTCCTTAGAATCAAATGCCAACTAATTAGATGTAGAAAAATGATAGAAATTTTAAAAAATCACTATTTGGCAAACTCCATGGTAACTGTTTCATGAAAGAATCAATGGATGCTAAAGTCACTGAGTAAAAACTTGATGAGATAAAATATACTTATATACACTCCAGGTATTTCCTCACCAGATATTATTTAATGGAGAAAAAAACTTGCCTGAGCTCAGCTGCTATAGCAAAAACTTGTTCTATAGCATCACATCCTGGGGGGAAAGGGCCTCTATTCACCAGTTATTTCTGCATTCATTGGCTGATTCTTTTTTTTTTTTTTAATATATTTTATTGATTTTTCACAGAGAGGAAGAAAGAGGGATAGAGAGCAAGAAACATCGAGAGAGAGAGAGAATCATTGATCAGCTGCCTCCTGCAAACCCCCCACTGGGGATGTGCTCACAACCAAGGTACATGCCCTAGACCGGAATCGAACCCAGAACCCCTCAGTACACAGGCCAACACTCCATCCACTGAGCCAAACCAGTTCTGGCTCATTGGCTGATTCTTGTATGTGCTCTGACTGGGGATTGAATCCACAACCTTAGCATATCAAGATGATGTTCTAACCAACTGAGCTAGCTGGCCAGGGCCTCCTTGTTGACTTTATGTCTGAAGGCTCTATCCAGTGGTGCAGGTTGGGTGTTAAAGTTGCTTACATTATTGTAGTGCTATCAATTTCTCCCTTGAAGCCTGTCAATAGTTGCTTTATATATTTTGGTGCTCCTGAGTTAGGTGCATATATATTAATAAATGTTATATCTTCTTGATGTCCTCCTTATTACATAATGTCCATTTTTACCTTCTCATTACTAATTCTTTTGGCTTGAAGTCTGTTTTTCCTTAAGTATGGCTACACCTGCTTTCTTTTGGATGCCATTTGCTTACAGCAGTGGTCGGCAAACAGTGGCTTGCGAGCCACATGCGGCTCTTTGGCCCCTTTAGTGTGGCTCTTCCACAAAATGCCATGGCCTGGGTGAGTCTATTTTAAAAAGTGGCATTAGAAGAAGTTTAAGTTTAAAAAATTTGGCTCTCAAATTTCAATCACTGTACTGTTGATATTTGGCTCTGTTGACTAATGAGTTAACCACAGGCTTAGAGTATCATCTTCTGCCCCTGTCTTATTTTTCTGCCCAGCCTTTTCCTAAGGTTCAAAAACAGGCACTCATTTCCCACCAACATTTTTCCCTGCATTACCTCACCCATCTGCTTTCTCCATTCTTATACCCATGTTATAGAATACTAAGAAAAACGTCTTCAAAATGAGCAGACATGACTCACTTTCCACTTACACATTTTTTAAAAATATATATTTTATTGATTTTCCACAGAGAGGAAGGAAGAGGGATAAAGAGCTAGAAACGTCGATGAGAGAGAAACATCGACCAGCTGCCTCCTGCACACCCCCTACCAGAGATGTGCCCGCAACCAATGTACATACCCTTGACCGGAATCGAACCTGGGACCTTTCAGTCCACAGACCAACGTTCTATCCACTGAGCCAAACCGGTTTCAGCCTCTTACACATTTTACTCATTCATTCACCTGTTCTTCCAACAAACATTTGACCAGTGTCTACCCTACTTGTGTCAGGAACTAGGTTGGACCATTTACAAGAACAATATTATCAAAAAAGTAAATACTTAGCCCCAGCAGTTTGACTCAGTGGAGACAACTGACTAAAGGGTCCCGAGTTCAATTACAGTCAAGGGCACATATCTCGGGTGCAAGCTCCTCCTCAGCCCAGGCCCTAGTCGGAGTGTGTGCAGGAGGCAACCAATCAATGTGTTTCCCTCACATCGATGTTTCTCTCTCTCTTTCCCTCTCTTCCACTCTCTCTAAAAATCAATGGAAAAATAACCTCAGGTGAGGATTTAAAAAAAAAAAAAAAAAAAAAGGTAAATACTGAGGGGAAAATTTAACAAATCATGTACCTTCAAAACAACAAAATACTTTTGAGCAAAAATGAAGACCTACATAAATGAAGAGAAATACTGTGTTCATGAATTAAAAGAATAAATACTATTAAGATGTCAATTCTTTCCAAATTGATTTATACATTCAGTTTAACCCTAATAAAAATTCAAGCATGCTTTCTCATAGAAATTGAATACCTAATTCTAAAATTAATGAAAAAATGCAAAAGATCTATTATAGCAAAAACAAATTTTAAAAAGACAAAATTAGAAGATTTACACTACCTGAGTTCACAGGGCTTCTTACAAAGCTACAGTCTTCAGACACTGTGTTATTAACATAAAGATGCACAAATATATCAATAGAACAGAATAGAACCTAGATATATATCCCTACGTATATTACCAATTGCTTTTCTAGATAATTCAATGGAAAAAAATAATTTTTCCAATAAATGGTGGGAAACAATTGGACAGCCACAGGCAAACACAAAAACCTCAGCCTTTATTGCATGCCACATACAAAAGTTAACTCAAAATGAATCATAGACCTAAATATAAGAACTAAAATTTTAAGTTTAATGACTGGGGAAAAGTTTAATGACTTTTGGTTTTAAAAAGGTTTCTTAAATGCAGTCAAAAACTACAAATTCAATAAGTAGGCCTGAAAAAATCAATAATTAGGACTTCATCAAATTTAAAAACTTTTCTTCTTCAAACTCCACAGTAAAGAAAATGAAAATTCAAGTCACAGATTGGATGAAATATTCTGCAAAACATACATCTAACAAAGAACTTGTATCTACAATATATTAAAAAACTCTTATAGATTACACATCAATAATAGATGATGAAAAAACTACTTTAAAATGGGCAAATTATTTGGACAGACCATTAATCAAATAAGATATATAGATGACAAAAATATATGAAATAATGTTCAATATCACTAGAGAAATTAAAAACCACAATGCACTACTACTATACATTTATGAGAGTGGCTAAAATTTAAAGACATGTTAGCAAGGATGTGGATCAATTGGAACTCTCATACACTGATGGTGGAAATGGAAATGTTACAACCACTTTGGAAAATAGGCAAATTTTTTGAAAAGTTAAACCAGACAGTCCAGCCCTATGTATTTACCCAAGAAAAATGAAACACATGTCCACACATAGATTTGGACACAATTATTCTTAGCAGCATTATTCATAACTAGAGTCCCAGTGCACTAAATTCATGCATGGGTAGGGTCCCACCTGGCTGACAATCAGGACTGATCTGTGGGTCGCTAGTCACTGTCTGTGGGGTGACCGGTGGGGCGATCAGGACCCCATATGCACCCGCTTTGGCCTGGCGTCACCTGCTCGCTGACCCAACCCCCTACCGCCACTGCCAGTTGCCATCTGTGGGGCAACTGGTAGGGCCATCAGCAAGGTGACTGGGGCCCCCACTCACACCCGCCTTGACCTGGGGCCACCTGTTCACTGGCCCTGCCCTCCTCCCTCCTTCCCCCGACCTCACCCACTCCACCACTGACGAAGGTCAGTGCACTTCTAACTCCCAATCATTGGAACTCCCTTCCATTGGGAAAATTTGCATATTGGCTTTTTATTATATAGGATAGCCAAAAACTGGAAATGATCTAAGTGCCCATCAATGGTGAATAGATAAATTATGGTATCTCCATGCAATGAATGCTACACAACATGTGAAGAATTCTGGGAGACATGCTGCATACTCCCTAGGGTCCTACTAGACTAAAGCCCCTTATCCTCAGCAGAGAATACTTGTCTTGATAATTTACCTCTGCTTCCCTAACTCATTCTCTATGCTGTTTCACTACCACTCCTGGAATCATTTACCAATACTCCACCTTCATCCAAGTCTGTCTCAGGCTTTGTTTTTGTGAAAAAAATAAATCTGAAACCACATATTTATAGCAATGGGAATTGTTAAGTGAACTGGACTAAATAAATATGACAAATTATTATGCACCCAATATTAAATATTTGCAAACAATGACACAAAATTGTGTTTGAGATAATGTAAGGTTTCTCTCTAACGGGTCCAAAATGTATGTAAGATATATTCTCAGTTATGCAAAGTAAATAGAAAATAAAAGGATCCTATACAATAAGTTCCATACAAAGGTAAGGAATTTCTATATCTTGTACAACCTGGTATAATGCCTTTTCAAAGTCTCACATAAAATAACTGCAGAATAAACATAACTGCAGGCAAATTGTCCAATGAACAATAAGCCAAAAATATAATGTGCCAATTATATGCCAATTTTTTTTTGTACTTAGCAAGTCAAATCCATCATAATATATTATTAGCAAGTAGGTCTCATCTCTGGAATAAAAAGACAGTTCAATATTTAAAAGTCATCAATATAATTCATATTTTTTAAAAATGATCAATATTGAGTAGATATTTAATAAAATTCCATACCCATCAATTATTGTTTTTAATCTTAGCAAACTGAGAATTAAAAACAATCCTTTTTAAAAAGACGGTGCCTAAAGCAAGGAAGGACACCCCTACCCCTCCCAAAGCTAAAGCAAAGGTTTTGAAAACAAAGAAAGGCATCCACAGACACACAAAAAAAAGATCCTCACGTCACCCACCTTCCAACAGCCAAAGACACTGAGGCTCTGAAGGCAGCCTAAAAATCCTTGGAAGAGTGCACCCAGAAGAAACAAGTTTCACTGCTATGCCATCATCAAACTCCCCCTGACTGCACATCAGCCACAAAGAAGACAGAAGAGAATGGTACACTTGTGTTCATTGTGAACATCGAGGCCAAGCACCAGATCAAACGGGGTGAAGAAGCTCTGTGACATTGATCAGGCCTGATGGAGAGAAGAAGGCATATGTTCGACTGGCTCCTGACTATGATGCTTTGGATGTTGCCAACAAAATTGGGGTCATCTAAACTGAGGTCAGCTGCCTAATTCTAAATATAAAAATTTTGCACTGTAAAAAGAAATTAAAAGATATAAAAAATAATAGCAACAACAGAAAGTATATTCTTAACTTAATTAAAGCATATATACTAGAAAGTTAAACCTATTATATACTACTCTATGTTTGACACTGAGGCTGCAGCACTGAAGAAGTGTGGCAACAGTACCTGAATTCACAAAGCTTATAATTACTGGGGGATAGAGACAAGTAAGCAGCTAATGGCAATACAGCATGGTAAAATGTTATGACAAGAGAATCAGAAGGTGCCTTAGTAACGTAAGAAAGGCACCAGCTCTGATTTTCCTGGAGATAATTACCGCATTAGATGATGAATAACTTCTAGGCAGGTACAGAGTTATTTTCATCTTTGTATTGCTCAGTATCTAAAATAACGTCAGACACATGATAAATCTTCAGTAAATATTTCTCTTTTTTATCTTCATTGTTCAAAGTATTACAGATGTCTCCTCTTACCTCCTCCTCCACTGCCCCCATCCACCCAGTTCGCAACCCACCCGATGACTTCACTACTCTATTTTCTGTGTCCATAGGTAATGCATATCCTATATAATAAAAGGCTAATATGCAAATCGACCAAATAGCAGAAGGACAAGTCAATATAATATGCATTGACCACCAGAGGCAGATGCTCAATGCAAGAGCTGCCCCCTGCTGATCAGTGAGCTCCCACAGGGGTTGCGTCACTCAGCCAGAATCTGGGCTCACAGCTAGTGTCCACAGCTGTGGTGGTGGGAGCCTCTCATGCCTCTGCAACAGCACTAAGGATGTCCCCTGAGGGCTCTAGGACTGTGAGAGAAGGCAGGCCTGGCTGAGGAAACCCCTCCCCAACCCCCCGAGTGCACAAATTTCATGCACTGGGCCTCTAGTATGTAGATAAGATTTTTGGTTAACATCTTTCTGCCCAACCTCCCCCCATCCCTCTGAGATTGTCAATCTGTTCTATGTTTCCATGCCTCTGGTACTATTTTATTCATCAGTTTATTTTTTTCATTAGATTGTTTCTTTTGATTTTTAGATTCAATTGTTGATAGATATGTATTTATTGCCACTTTTTTTTTTTAATCTTTTTCTTCTCCTTCTCCTGCTCCTCCTCCTTCTTCTTCCTCTGCTTAAAGAATACCCTTCAACAGTTCATGTAGCCAAAACTGGTTTGGCTCAGTGGATAGAGTGTCAGCCTGCAAAATGAAGGGTCCCAGCTTCGATTCCAGTCAAGAGATGTACGTTGGTTGCGGGCACATCCCCAATAGGAGGTGTGCAGGAAGCAGCTGATTGATGTTTCTCTCTCATCAATGTTTCTAATTCTCTATCTATCTCCCTTCTCCTCTGTAAAAAATCAATAAAATATATTTTTTTAAACACAATAGTTCATGTAATATCCATATGGTGGTTTAACTCCTTTAGCTTTTTCTTGTCTT
This sequence comes from Pipistrellus kuhlii, assembly GCF_014108245.1. Lineage (NCBI taxonomy): Eukaryota > Metazoa > Chordata > Mammalia > Chiroptera > Vespertilionidae > Pipistrellus > Pipistrellus kuhlii. Next base: position 46,302,669 of record NW_023425404.1, read on the forward strand.
TGAAGCTCTTTATCTGACCTTCAATTCTAAATGATAGCTTTACTAGGTAGAGTAATCTTGGTTGTATGTCTCTGCTATTCATTACTTTGGATATTTTTTGCCACTGCCTTCTGGCCTGCAAAGTTGAGAAATCACCTGACAAGAATATGGGAACTCCCTTGTAGGTAACTAACTATTTTTCTCCTACTGTTTTTAAGATTTTCTCTTTGTCTTTAACCCTTGGCATTTTAATTCTGATGTGTCTTGGCCTCTTTGGGTTAATCTTGATTGGGCCTCTCAGGCTTCCTGAACTTGTAGACCTATTTTTTCACCACGTAGGGGAAGTTTTCTTTCATTATTTCTTCAAATAGGCTTTTAATATCTTGCTCTCTCTCTTCTCCTTCTGGTACTTCCATAATGCAAATGTTGGTACATTTAAAGTTGTCCCAGAGGCTCCTTACACTATCTTCATATTTTTGGATTCTTTCTTCATTTTGCTCTTCTGACTGTTTTTTGTTTCTTCATATTCCAACTCATTGATTTTATTCTCAGAATCCTCTACTCTATTGTTGAATGCCTGTAAATTATGTTAGTGCATGTTTAATTTCTGACATAATTCCTTTTTCATGTCTTTGAACTTCTCACTAAGATCCTTGGAAGTCTCACTAAATCTGCTGAAACTCTCATTAAGATCCTTGAATGACATTATAGCATTGTTTTAAACTCTGTATCCAGTAGTTTGCTTGCTTCCATTTCATTTATTTATTTTTCTGGAGATTTCTTCTGTTCTTTCATTTGTGATATGTTTCTTTATCTTCATAGTTTGGCTGCTTCCGTGTGTTTGTTTCTATGTATTTGTTAGAACTGTTATGTCTCCTGGAATTGGTAGAGTGGCCTTGTGTAGTAAGTGTACTGTAGGGCCCAGTGGCTCAGCCCCCCCAATCACCTAAGCTGGGCACTCTAGGCATGCCCCTATGTGAGCTATGTGCATAGTCTTGAAGTTGAGCCTTGTAGTTGATGCTGTTAGCATCACTCAGAAGAGCTGACCTTGAGACCAATTGGCTGTAAGAACCAGCAGCATCTACAATGGAAGAGCTAATATGCAAGAGATACCCCTGTGGAGCAGGCCTTGCTTCAGCGGGGCTTTGGTGCTCACTGAGTCTGCCCCTTGAGTGTGTCATTTGTGAAAGTGCAGAGCTGTAATCTGATATGGTCTGAAGCTGTCCACCAGGGGCCTCCTGAGAGGAGCCACCCAGCAGAAGCTACAGAGCAATCAGCAGATGGCTGCTACTTGTGTTGGGCTTGGAAGTGCTCAGGTGAGGCCAAAATATAAAGCAAGACATGCTGTCACTAGTTCTAGGTTTTGGGCCTCTTATTGATAGGTAAGGGCACAATGACATGCTAGCTAGCTGCTGCTTGTTTGAGAGATTTTAGGAAAGTCTGAAGCCTGAGCCAGGACAGGCTGTTCATATGGAAAAGCCGCTGCAAATAGCTTGGTTGTGGCAGTCTGGATGTACTTTCTTCTTTACTTCTCTAGCTGTAGGACTTCTATTCAGCCAGATTTCAGGAGGATCTGAATGATGGCTGTTCTGTATTTTAGTTGTAATTTTGATGTGATTATGGGAGATGGTGAGTACCAACATTTACCTATGCTGCCATCTTGGTTTTCCTCCTTCAGTAAATACTTCCTTTTTTATTGTTGTTAATTCTCACTCAAGGATATTTTTCCATTGGTGTTTACAAAAAGTGAAATAGAGGGGGAGAGACAGAGAGAGATAAACATCCTTATGTGAGAGACACATCAATTGGTTGCCTCCAGCACATGCCGCAACCAGAGCCAGGAATTGAGCCTGTAACTGAGGTATATGCCCTTGACTAGAATATGTAGTCTGTGAGTCAAAGCTCTATCCACTGAGCCAAACCAGCTAGGGCCAGTAAATATTTCTTAAATGAATGAGAGAACAAACAAAATAAACAAATATTAAATAGTAGCCTTAGATTCTTTTGCAAGTCAGATACAAATTTTCAATAAGCTAAATCATTTATTATAAAGTTGATAGCTCCTAAAGATTCATTTGGATATAAACACACACACACACACACACACACACACACACACACACACACACGTGCATGCATACAACATAGTACCAATCCTAAATACTCACGGGTACAAGGGATTTGTATTAGCCAGTTGGAGAGTGTGTGTTTTCACAGGTTCCACAGCTATTAACATATCTTGTTCTACAGCCATAGGAAGCACAGAATATCCACAGTAATCTATATGTTCTCCTAGGAAAAAAAGAAAGCATGTTTCATCATTGAAAACATACAACAACACAAAAGAAGCAAGCACAAGATGACACTGAGGAAAAAAATTTGACCACAAGCTAGGTTTTTACAGAAAATAAATACTATGGGAAGAAACTGATGGGGGTTTCCTTTTCTCCCAGACATCTGAGCCAGAAACTACTGCTAGCAGAAGTATAATAGTTATTATATTTTCTATCAATTTTAGACTTCTTTAAACATTTGTAAGTTTTTTTCCATTTTTTAATTCATAATGAATACTTTCAAATAACTGTGAAGCATCAAAAGCACTATTCTTTTTTCTGTTGTTTTTTGTATCAACTTTTAAAATATGAATGATTGACGCCTTTAGTACTCTCTCCCTCACATTAACATTATGTGAGTCCTATTTTCTTCCTTACTAACGAATGAGATCACCAAAGGTGAGGGCTTTGCTTTATTTTTCTTTGTGGTCTAACCAAATGCCTTACAAATTATACTGGCACTGGTAAATTGTGTTGAATATGCTCCATATAGCTATGATAGCTATGATAAAGAAAAATAAACTAGAAAAATAATATTTATCCTGTATTACTTTATATATAGTAAGACAATATAGGAAGTAAACTATTCTTTTAATTCTAATTCTTCCATGAAACACCAGGAAGAATTTTTTTTCTGTTATACCATAATGTCTTCAGATTATCACTTAAATTCAAGGTTGTTACACATAACATTTAACTACAAAATAACAATTCAAGAAGGTGGGCTAAGCAAGCTCATTTATATTTCCCCATAGCAGGTTTTTTTGTTTTGTTTTGTTTTGTTTTATTGATTTCAGAGAGGAAGGGAAATGGAAAGAGAGATAGAGAAATCAATGATGAGAAAGAACCATTGATCGGCTGCCTCCAGCACAACCCACACTGGAGCCTGCAAACCCAGGCATGTGCCTAGACCGGGAATTGAACCAGGACTTCCCAGGTCATAGGTCTATGCTCAACTACTGAGCCATGCCGGCCGGGCCCCGTACCAGATTTTTATATCTAATTGCTCCTATGTCAGACATTGAACAACTGAGAAATGCAAAATGAATGGAAGGCAATTCAATTCCATAATCATATTTTTTAAAACAAATATTATTTTACATGTTCTTACAGATAACAAGCCTTTTCTTTGTACATTGATATGTCCTTTAAAATAATAAAACAGACTTCTGGTCAAGATGGCAGAGTTCTTCCAAAACCACATAAAAAATACAACTAAACTACAGAACAACCATCATTCAGAACCACCTGAAATCTAGCTAATTGGAAGTCCTACAGTTAAGAATATAAAGAAGAAGCCATATTGAGACTGTTAAGAACAAAGGAGACACAGAACAAGCTGTTCCCATACCCACATATGGCAAATATATAAAAATCAGGAGGAATATCTCAGCTGTGGAAGTTCCCATTAAGGATTGATGGGTTCCAGCTCCACAGCAGACCCCCTCAGCCCAGGGTTCCAGTGCCAGGTAGAAGATTCCCCATAACTCCTGGCTGTAAAAACCAGTAAAGATTGTGGCTAAGACCAAGGGTGGCTGGAGTCCCAGGCAGTTCCTCTTAAAGGGCCCACATATGAACTTACTCAGACTCACTCCCTCTGAGTTCCAACAGTGGGGCAGCAGCCTGAAAGGCACCAAAGACATATTTGGAGGAACTGAAGTGTCTGGCATCAGGAACAGAGCTGGAGGGACAGTTTTCTCCAAGACAGAAGTACTGGTAGAAGCCACTGTTCCTTTTCTGAGCCCTTCTCCCACAGAGCCGACATGTAGGCACCATATTTGAGACCCCACCAACCTGTGGGCCCACCCAAGCTGTTTCCAGTGACTTTTCCATACAAATGACCTGTCTTGGCTGATTCTTCAGACTTTCCTAAAATCTCTCAAATAAGCAGTGCTGGCCTCAGTATGCCCTGTACATCTCACTAACTGGTTCCAGGCCTAGCACTAGTGACAAGCTGGCTTAGGGTCCAAACTTGGCCTCTTTTGGGAACCGCAAAGCCAAGAACAAGTAATGGTCATCTGCAGTTGGATTTGTAGCTCATGCTGGGTGGCCTCAGGCAGAACACAGATGGTGGCTGACCTTGGCCTGCACCTCCTGGGAGGCCCCAAAGCCAGAGCACCCAATGAACAGCTTCAGACACATCAAAGCACCACCAACCACCTCCACAAGCAACTTAGCAGGCACTTCAGACCTGCTGAAGTAAGTCCTGCTTGGTAGGATGGGCCCCTGCATAGTCTATCTTTCACAGTGGTCCCTGGCAGTCTTTATATCCAGTCTTCATAGCCATCCCTCCCATTGACATGCCAACAACAATCAAGGCTCAACTGTATCAGGGGGGTGTACACAGCCCACACTGAGGGATGCACCTGGAATGCTCACCTCAGATGAAGGGAGAGGCAACAGCACTGGATCCTACTGGATACCTACTACATTAGGCCACTCTACCAAGCCTGGGAGATATAGCAGCTCTAGCTAATATATAGAAACAAACACAGGGAGGCTGCCAAAATGAAGAGAAAAGGAAACACATCCCAAAAGAACAGAACAAAACTCCAGAAAAAGAACTAAACAAAATGGAGACAAGCAATCTACTAGATGCAAAGTTCAAAATACTGGTTATAAGTATGCTTGAAGAACTCAGAGATATGGAAGCCATTTTTAAAAAGTCAGAAATGAAGAAAACATTAACTGAAATGAAGAATAATTCAGAGGAAATCAACAATAGAACACTGAGAATCAAAACAGCAATTTGACATATAAGGTGTCCCAAAAACTTTATACACACTTTACAGCTTCTAGCTCAATTGACATTTTTTCCTTTTCAGATTTAATCCATTGGAATTAATAATTATTCAAAGTGTGTATACATTTTGGGGGGACACCATGAATAAGGAAGCAAAAGTCATCCAATCAGAACAGAAGAAAAAAAAGAATCCAGAAAAATGAGGACAGTATGAGAAGCCTCTGGGACAACTTCAAGCATACCAACATTCATAGCATGAGGATGCCAGAAGTAGAAGAGAGAGAGCAAGAAATTGGAAACCTATTTGAAAAAATAATGACAGAAAATTTCCCTAACCTCATGAAGTAAATACACACACAGGTCCAGGAAGCACAGGGAGTTCCACATAAGAGGAACCCAAAGGGGACCACAACAAGACACATAATAATCAAAATGCAAAAGGTTAAAGATAGAGTCTTGCCGAAACTGGTTTGGCTCGGTGGATGGAGCCTCACCCCGCGGACTGAAAGGTCCCGGGTTCAATTCCAGTCAAGGGCATGTAACTTGGCTGCGGGCACATCCCCAGTAGGGGGCGTGCAGGAGGCAGCTGATCAATGATTCTCTCTCATCGATGTTTCTGGCTCTCTGTCCCTCTCCCTTCCTCTCTGTAAAAAATCAATAAAATGTATTTTAAAAGACAGAGAGAGAGAGAGAGGGAGGGAGAGAGAGAGAGAGAGAGAGAGAGAGAGAGAGAGAGAGTGTGTGTTAAAAGCAGCAAGAGAAATCCAGTAATTACCTACATGGGAAAAATTTGCAGGTCAGAAGAGAGTGGCAAGAAATATTCAAACTGATAAAAAGCAAGAACCAACAACCAAGATTATCCAGCAAAGCTGTCATTTAGAATTGAAGGACATATAAAGAGCTTCCCAGGCAAGGAACAACTAAAGAAGATCATTGCCACCAAACCAGGATTACAAGAAATGCCAAAAAGTCTTCAGGGAGAAGAAAGAGAGGAGGAAGAGGAAGAAGAGGAGGAGGAGGAGGGCAAGGAGGAGAGGAAGAAGAAGAGGAGGAAAAGGGAGAGGAGGAGGAAAAGGAGGAGGAGGAGGGGAAAAATACGAACAATAAAATGGCAATTAATACATATCTATCAAGAATTAAATCTAAAAAACAAAATAAACAAACATGCAGAAAAGAAAAAAAGTTTTAATAAAAATAATAAAATAAAAAGTAATAAAAATAAAGGGCTTTTCCTCAATTGACAATGACCAATAGAGAAGTGATTTTCAATGTTATCTTTCTCCCCAACTTCCTTCAAGAAGATAATAATACAAAACAATGGTTCACAAGTAAAAAAAAAAAAAAAAAAAAAACTATGTATTTAAAGAAATGGAACTGCATGGAGGCACCAAATTCTGTTGGGAAAGCTGCAGTGTGGATGAGAGCCTTCTGTCAAGAATTATGGAAATCCTCTGGGTAAGGAGCAGGTGGGGAGCAGGAACTGCTGGCAAGTAGGATAATAAGACAATTACATTCTGCATATTTTAACAGAAAATATAATGTTTTTAATAAGCACTGAAATTCATTTCATCCCAAGCATTAACTAAATTAACCACATTGAGACATAATATCCCCCTCCCTTTTTTAAATCAGAAAATAGTCAATAAATTTACTAGAATAAGAATTACTTATCAGTAGACACAGCTGATCCTCACAGCCAACTGGCCTGGAGCTCAGTTCCCCCCCCAGTGATACCAACAACAATTAAGACTTAACTACAAAAGGCTGTACACACAGTCCACAAAGGGGTGCACCAAGAGTGTCTACCTCAGATAACTGGGAGGCTGACCCATTGAACCATATAGGACACCTTAACACACAAAGCCACCCTACCAACTCAGGGAAGCAGCAAAAATGCCGAGACAAGGAAACAGATCACAAATGAAAGAAATGGAGGACAAAAAGCAACTGGATATAGAGTTCAAAACCACACTTATAAGGTTTTTCAAGAATATCCTAGAAAAGGCGGATAAAATAAATGAGACCTATGAGGATATGAAAAGGGATCAACTAGAAATAAAGAATACATTGTCTGAAATAAAAAATATTATACAGAGTCCTAAAAACAGAATGGAAGATCACAAGAATCAAGTCAAAGATTTGGAACATAAAGAGCCAGAGGACACTCCTCCACAGAAGCAAGAAGACAAGAGAATCCAGAAAGTTGAAGATAATGTAAGAAAACTCTGGGACAACTTCAAACGAACCAACATCAGAATTATGGGGGTCCCAGAAGATGACAGAGAGCAAGATACCAAAAACATATTGAAAGAAATAGTGAAAGAAAACCTTCCCCCACCTGGAGAAAGAATTAGACTTACAAGTCCAGGAAGCCACAGAACCCGAAACAAAAGGAATCCAAAAAGGACCACACCAAGACATATCATAATTAAAATTCCAAGAGCAAAAGACAAAGAGAGAATATTAAAAGCAGCAAGAGAAAAGCAGGTAATTACCTATAATGGAGCACCCATACGATCGTCAGCTGATTTCTCAACAGAAACCATGCAGGCCAGACAGGAATGGCAAGAAATATTCAAGGTGATGAATAACAAGACCCTACAGCCAAAAATACTCTACCCAGCAAAGCTATCACTGAGAATCAAAGGCCAGATAAAGAGCTTCTCAAATAAATAAAAAAAAGCTAAAAAAGTGCATCACCGCCAAACCAGAATTATATGAATTGCTGAAGGGGGTTCTTTAGGAAGAGGAAGAAAAAAAAGATAAAAATTATGAACAACAAATATGTAACTATCAACAAGTGAATCTAAAAACCAAGGGAATTAAAAAACCTGATGAACAATATTAACTGTTGAATATAATAGAATCAGAGGTATGGAAGGGGAGTGGACTGACAATTCTCGGGGAAAAAGGAGTGGGGGTACGGGAAGAAACTGAACATAAACTGTGCACCTATGGATGAGGACAATGCAATGGGGGGTGAGGAATGGGCAGAGGGTGGGGTGGGAACCTGGTGGAGGGGGTAAAAATGAGGAACTTTTGTAATAATATGAAAATTAAAGTTGTTTTTTTTTTTAAAGAATTACTTATTAGGAAAATCCTTAGTTTTGAAACTTTACCCACAAAACTAAAGAAAGCTTGGCTCTGATCTGAAGCTACTGCTTCTTTTCAGTCCTTTCAAGATTTCAAGTTGTTATTCTCCCACTCTGCTGTTTCCAGGTCTTTTTCCTGTCCTGTTCTTCGGATGCTTGACCACATTCTCTCCTCCTCATCATTCTCATCTATGACCTCTTAGATTCTCAGTTCTTCAGTGAAGACCTTAGCATCTCCTTCCATCCCAATCCTGCTATAACCGACATAAAATTCAGATAAACAACCCAGTCTAAGGCCCCACTTCCTAATTCCTTGACCTCTGGAAAACCGCACCTCCTCCCTGCCTCAGCCATCTATTTACTCCCATGGTTTTGACTATTTTAGTAATGCCCAAACACCTTCTTATCACCTGGAACTTTTCTGCCTATGAAGTTTTAATTTCAAATACCATATTCTTTACTAACACCATCCTGCTTTCCTGTTTTCCAGACTCAGCTCTTTGGCCTCTCAACCCTATAAATTCCCTACTACCTTTATTGTTTTTTCTACTCAGCACAGATTCCAGGGTCCATATCATCAACATCCTAATGTCACTGCCATTCTCTTGTAACCTCCATATGAAGAAGAAAAAAAAAATCTAGAACAAACAGAAGCAACTTAGACCAGCTGAAAAGAAAAAAAAAAAAAAAAAATGAAAACTCTGAATAGCAGTATTGCTATAATTCTTTGGTCTCCAGGTCTAGCCAGACCTCAATGTTCTCAGCAAACCTTTTGTTTTTCCAGTCATCTCCCTCTCCCATCCTTCCTCCCAAGGCTATTTCATATTTTCTGCCTTCTCCTTAAACTTACAACTCCTCCCACCCATAAAAACTCCCTCAACCTTTTATGCAAAAATTATATATTTACCTACATCAACCTGTATCCTTTTCTTCCTTGCCTTCTGTTAAAAAGAGTCAAGGAGACCCTCTTCCTATGCTCTAGATACCAGCCCTCTTGCCCTCTAGGGAATTCTGCTCCATCAGTTCCTCTCTTTTCAATCTCTCTCCCCACTGGATTTAATCCGTTGCCCCTCCCCCCTCATTTAAACATCCCATATTTTTTTATATCTCTATTATTTGCTTTGAAGTAAAATAAGATCACCTAAGTTAATAATAATTAAAGCTATTGGGTACGTGGGAATTTATTCTATTACTAGAGACCCAGTGCATGAAATTCGTGCACTCAGAGGGGTCGTCCCTCAGCCTGGTCTGTGCCCTCTTGCAGTCAGGGAGCCCTTGGGGATGTCCGACTGTAGACAGGGAGAGGGCCTAAGCTGGCAGTCAAATATCCTTAGTGCTGCCACAGAGGTGGTAGAGGCTGCCACCACTGCAGCCACCACTGCAGCCGTGCTTGCCAGCTGTGAGCCCAGCTTCTGGCTTAGCAGTGCTTCCCCTGTGGGAGCACACTGACCACCAGAGGCAGCTCCTGCATTGAACATCTGTCCCCTAGTGGTCAGTGCGTGTCATAGCCATTTGGTCAATTTGCATATTAGCCTGTTATTATTTAGGATGCCAATTACTTTTTTGTATGTTTTCACTTTTCTTTTCTTTTTAAATATATATATATATTTTTAAAATATATTTTATTGATTTTTTACAGAGAGGAAGGGAGAGAGATAGAGAGCTAGAAACATCGATGAGAGAGAAACATCGACCAGCTGCCTCTTGCACACCCCCTACTGGGGATGTGCCCGCAACCAAGGTACATGCCCTTGCCGGAATTGAACCCGGACCTTTCAGTCCGCAGACCAACGCTCTAACGCTGAGCCCAACCGGCTTCGGCTTCACTTTTCATTTTATAAGTGTTTTTTTTAATCCTCCTTTGACTCCTGAAGTTTTCTCAGTTCTCCATCCTATTTTCTCTCAATAAAAACAAATCATTCTCACAAGAAGACGGCCACTGTTCCAGTTTTATATATTATGGCATTCTAGCACATGTTGGTATTCAATAACTATTGGTAAAATGAATATCATCAAATCTCATGCCGCATTGTTTAAATATGACTTCAACTGGATAGGGAGCTGCATAAGTTTCCTGTTGTGGATGGAAAAGGAGCTTCTACAGAAAGTAATCTTGCAGGGTGATCTGACCATAAATTCCTAATTGGGCAGGCTATGGTTGGTAGTCATGTCCCAGGCATATATCTTCTTTAGGAAAAGGTTTATCTTTGCCTTAAACAAGCCCTGTCCATTGTTTCTGTGCATCTACGTTAACACCTTTGAAGATGGCCCCTCAGAACCCTCCTTTTAAAGCTTGAGTTTAGCCGAAACCAGTTTGGCTCAGCAGTAGAGCGTTGATCTGCGGACTGAAAGGTCCCAGGTTCGATTCCAGTCAAGGGTATGTACCTTGGTTGCGGGCACATCCCCAGTAGGGGGTGTGCAAGAGGCAGCTGGTCGATGTTTCTCTCTCATCGACATTTCTAGCTCTCTATCTCTCTCCCTTCTTCTCTGTAAAAAATCAATAAAATATATTTTAAAAAAATAAAATAAAATAAAACTTGAGTTTAACTGTCCTGTACTCCCCTGAATTGCTTTCTCCCACCTTCATGTAACATTTCTAATTTTCCTTCTTTAATCTCAAATGTATAAAAGAAACTGCAAAATCTTCTCCCAAGTATTTGTGATCTTGCTCCTGGCACATGTTGTTAGTGTGGCTCAAATAAACTCTTTTAAATAAGTGTTTTAAAAAGAATCATTCTTCAGGCCACCAAATAATTAAAAGCAAGGAATTAGACCTAGCCAACTTGGCTCAGTGGATAGAGCATCAGCCTGTGGACCAAAGGGTCCCAGGTTCGATTTCAGTCAAGGGCACATACCTCAGTTGCAGGCTCCTCCCAGCCTGGGCCCAGGTCAGGACGTGTGCAGGAAGCAACTAATCAATGCATTTCTCTCACATGGATGTTTCTCTCTGTCTTTGCCTCTCTTCCACTCTCTCTAAAAAATCAATGGAAAAATATCCTCAGGTGAGGATTAATAACAAAAATAAAAAAATAAAATAAAAATGAGGAATTACAGGATTTCCAGTATTCTTCTACTACAATGAGTAAACATAAAATCATCAAAATTACTCACAGTCTAAAAATGTAACCTGCAGCACAGAAAAATATTTTCATTCTTATGAAACAACATTAACAGCTAGTTTCAACAAATTTATAAATTTTTTAAATGAATGGGAAAAATTAACATTAATAACATGAATTGGGAAAGATGAAAGTATAGTGTGGTTTCTTATATAAAAGCTTATCTTGCTAGAGTAGGTATATGTGAAATATTCTTTTTTTTTTTCAGTTCTCAGAAAAAAGTAAGAAAATAATGTAGTAAAAAAAAACTTGGATCTTATCAAAGTAGGAAAAATATTAGAGAAGGAACTTTTGAAATACCTATTATGTTGACCCTTCCTGGTGCCCGAACATAGAACTTGGGAATGGATCCAAACTTAGAGTTAAACATCTCCTTTAGCTTTAGCAATCTGAAAACAGGAGTAGAATGTGTCAGAATATCCACATAATAGAAAAATCCATAAAATACATATGTGCAAACATATTTCATATACCTATCATCATTAGTTACCCTTAAAAAGTAAAAAAAAAAAATAAATAAAATAAAAAATAATAAAAAGCAAATCTTTTACTGAGATACTTCCTTTAGAACCCCAGGAATAACAAATATTGAAACTCCCTAAGTGAATTCTAAGAGTTTGGATGTTCTTTCATAGATGCAAACCTGGCACATCTTGTTGTGCCAAAAAGTAAGGAAGTGCTAAAACGATGATGTAACATGTCAGGACACAGGTGCCCACATACAGGATCCCACTGCCCAAATCTAAAACAACTTAATCGACATAGTAATAAAAGACATCATATTAGAACCCACAGAATAAAACAAATCAGTATGTCCATACTAACATAAATAACTGGAAGAGCCCTAGCCGATTTGGCTCAGTGGATACAGCCATCAGCCTACGGATTGAAGGGTCTGGGTTTGATTCCAGTCAAGGGCACACGCCTGGGTTGTGAGTTCAATCCCCAGTAGGGGACATGTAGAAGGCAGCCAATCAATAATTCTCTTTCATCATTGATGTTTCTATCTCTCCCTTTTTCACTGAAATCAATATAAATATATTTTTTAAAATAACTGGAAGAAAAGGAAAAACACTTCATTACACTAGAATGACAAATAATAAATATAAAATTTATGGGGGGGAAATGAAAATCATCATTTAGTGACCATCATAGTAACAATTTTTTATTCAGCCAACGATCATCAATGGATGCTAAAACCAGTCAATGGAAGTTTGATATGAAACAGAATATGAACATATTTTTAAATGTATTGTATTGATTTTTTACAGAGAGGAAGGGAGAGAGATAAAGTTAGAAACATCGATGAGTGAGAAACATCAGCTACCTCCTGCACACCTCCCCAACTGAGGATGTTCCCACAACCAAGGTACCCTGGGACCCTTCAGTCCACAGGCCGACACTCTATCCACTGAGCCAAACCGGTTAGAGCTTAACATATTTTTTAAAGATTTCATCAAAAGATACTTAATAGTTACAGAAAAAAATAGTAACTTTACAGTGGAAAAACCAGGCAGATGTATCCTTAACCAAGTGATCCCAGTTAACAGCATTGGTAATGGGCAAATAGACATCATGTGCCTCCTGATATGATGTACTGAGAAAACAAAATTACTTGTTTGTAGTATTCTTATCAAAAAAAGATATAGCAAATCTAATAATGAAGAAATATTATGTAAAGTCTGTTAAAAAGGAAACAATTTTAAAGTATAATTATGACTCTTACACAGGTATAAAATAAACATGTCTTAAACATTTTTATCTCATGAACTAATGACAAAACCAGTAAAATATTATAACCAGTTAGAAGGAGAAACCAAAGTACTACTCATATAGTCAAATAAGGAATGTTGAAATGAATTTACAAGTAAACACAAAGCTACTAAAACTGGTTAATAGCAACAATCGACTGCATCCCTCTAGACATAATTTGCAGTTTCTATGCATAAGAAGCATTTGCACTCTATTAGTTTTCTGTGGCCTACAGCACTGTTAAAGGGCTTGACTGTAATGAAAGGCTCAGAGACACAGAAATCAGATCACTTGAAAGGTAGGTATGCCAGGCAACTTCTGATTCTCCTTGGAGACACCTAGTAATCTTCTGATCCATTTCCAAGTTTTTCACAAGTTTTCCCTGCAACCCAGATTGAGAGATAGTCTATAAAATAACTGTTCGTGAAATACAAAGAAAGACGGAGGAACTGTCTGCCCACCAAAATAAAAGATATTTAAAAAACAAAACAAACAAAACAAAAAACCTAAATGCACCATGTCCTCAATTGAATCCTGACCAAAAAAATATAGTTATTATTATTATTTGCTATAAAAAGCACATTAGTCGGATAATTGGTGGGATAATTGTTATTGAGGTATGTCAATAGATAATGTCATATTGATGCTAATTTCCTGATTTTAATCACTGTATTCTGGTTGTGTTAGAAAATATTCTTGTTTCTGGGAAACACACTCCAGTATTTAAGGTAAAAGAGGCAATGATGCCTCATCAAGTTAATCTCAAACTGTTTAGAAAAATATAACATAAAAAAAGAGAGAACAATAAAACAAATATGGAATAACATTAACATCTGGGAAAGCTGGCAGAAAAGTACGCAGTAATTTTTTACTATATTTGACTTTTGTGTAAATCTTAAATTATTTCAAAATAAAAAGTCTTTAAAAAGTATTTGCTGATTCTTTACTAAATAACTTAAAAAGGAGATTAATAATAGTCATTGGCCTCTAGGAATATAAAAGTCTGTCAGAAGAGAAAGATGGGTAAGCTAAAAAGTACAATACAGCATGACAATAAATACAGTTCTTTGAGAGTAGAGAGAAGCTATTTAGCTCCTACTGTGGGAGAATGTGGATGAAGATAAATCCAAAAAGAAAAGAATAAGAGAAGGCTTCCAAAAGAGGCAACAGTTAAAATTAATTGTAAAGGATGATGTCAGACAAATGGGATGTTGTGAAGCATTCTAGGCAAATGGAATTCAAAAGACCAGCATGCTGCATTCAGAAAATTATAATGAGGGCTTTAAATACATCAAAAGAGCCGAAACTGGTTTGGCTCAATGGATAGAGCATCTGCTTGAGGACTGAAGGGACCCAGGTTCGATTCCGGTCAAGGGCAGGTACCTTGGTTGCAGGCATATCCCCAGTAGGGGGGGTGCAAGAGGCAGCTGTTCGATGACTCTCTCTCATTGATGTTTCTAGCTCTCTATCTCTCTCCCTTCCTCTCCGTACAAAATCAATAAAATATATTAAAAGAAGCAATTGGCTGAGAACAGATGTTTAAGGATAAAGTGATATCCATTTCACACTTGACAAAACTCACTGGGGAGTGCATGAAAGGTGGGTCATAGGAAGGCAAGGCAGAAAGAGAGAAATCCAAGTGGAGACAGAGAAGGGTGAAAATTAAGTTGATAGTAAGGAAGTCTAATCCATAGGAATCAGTGACCAATTAGGTGTGGGAAAGAGGGAGAAGTTTTCTAGCTTATTTAACTCCACTAGCCTCAATAGGGGCTATTTCTGCCTGTGAAAATCACATACAGACAAAATTCAAGTTCTGCTGAACTTGAATACTTATTAATTTGCTTTCATAAACACTGCAAACACAAACAAGATGAAGTACTAACAGAACATTAAAATAAGTCTCCTAAAATGGGTTTAGTAAAATGATTTTGAGTTATTAAATTTTGCATTATTTTCCCGAACTACCCCAGGAAAGCATTCTGTTCGTGCCTTTCTATACTTACTCCATCACCAAGAGGCTTACCATACAATGCTCCTGCCTTTGAAATTCAAATGCAAAGAGACTGTAAAGGAAAGCATTTTTCTTGAAGAATAGAAAGAACTGGTATACACAATATTTTCTAAACCTCGAACCTAATCTATACATATAAAAGCCAAGTGACTGGAATGACTGGAATGACTGGAATGATCAGTAGCTATGACATGCACTGCGGCCAGCCAACCAGCCCGATGGGAGTGGGGTTGGTCAGCCAACCTCTCGTAGCCCCTCCCCATGGCTGATCCTCACACCCCAAGTGGGGGCGGAGCCAGTGGCCAACCTCCTACGACCCCTCACCATGGCCCACCTGCCCTGATTGGTCAGGGCAGGCTGGCTGGACCTCACCTGTACATGAATTCATGCACTGGGCCTTTAGTCCTCTAATAATGAAGCAATATGGCTATAACTGGGAGAGTAGCTGTATTTTTACCACACTGGGCTAGTCACCAGCAAGACTCCATCACTTAAAATATAGTCACTTAAAGTATGCCTCCAAAAAGAGTATAGTGAACATTTCCAATCCTATCTAATAAAGAGGGATTATGCTAATTGACCCTCATGCCCTCACAAAAATGGTGGTGCTTTGGCCAATAAGGAGGGAATATGCTAATTGACTGCCACACCCTCAAATATGGCTGTACCCACAGCCACAAGATGGCGGCACCCAGTCCCCTTAGCCCACCAGGGTGGCAAGCATGTGACAAGTCCTCCAGTCCCCTCAGTGCCACAGCCGCCCAAGGCCGCCTGAGGCTCAGGTAACCAGGGCTGGCCAAGGCTTGTGCTGCGGGCAGTGGCAGCAGCAGAGGTGTGATGGGAGTGTTGCCTTCCCTGATCACTAGGTTACCTCCCACTCCTGAGGGCTCCTGGACTGTGAGAGAGCACAGGCCAGGCTGAGGGAGCCCCCAATCCAGTGCATGAATTTCCATGCACAGGGCCTCTAGTATGAACATAAGAGCCCCTACAAAGATCACATTGGTAAAGGCAGAAATGGTCAAATTATCACCACACAAATTGCTGAATCTGGTGATCTGAATGCTCTTTGGACTTCAGATCTATTTTAACAGCAGTCTTAATAGAACTTGAGAAACAAAAAATATGACTTTAGCAAATGAAATAGAGTTCAATATAAGGACTAATTCTCTGAGGACCCTTGGGTGACCAAATGGCTAATTGCAAAGAATGAATTAAAATTTTAAGAGACAAGACATGTATCTTTAGTTTGACGATATGATCTTAGACAAGTCTCTTATACTATCTGTGCTTCTGTTTTATCTTCACTCTCAACATATCAAGAAAAATATGAATTTTTAATACTAATTTAAGAATACTTAGTTATAAATATGTATTTTCATGGTGAAGGGAATCAAAACTTGCCACTTCAAAATATATCATTTGGCAGGAGGATTATTTTAAGCTGAAGGCAATTTAAGAAATAGCAAACACAGGAGGAGCTCTCTACTCTCCATCTATCTACCTAAGAGGAGGGCATAGATTTCCCTTTCTGTAATTCTCCCATACAAAGAGATGAAGACTCTTATCATTAAAGACTTCACTAACAAATTTACATAAACAAACCTTACTAAAATAGCTCTTATCATTTTCCATTAGTTTCCCCCCCGTATAGTTACCTTCCCTCAACTTGCCATCCCTACAAACCCAACCCCCTTCTTTTTGTCGAGTCAATTCTCACATTTTATCATCCTTTGTTAAAATGGTACATAACCTCGCAGCCCTAACCACTTCCTTGGGTTTTCACTTCTTTTCTGGAAGCCGCCACGTGAATGTGAAATAAACCTTTTCCCCTATTAATCTATCTTTTGTCAGTTTAATTCACAGGCACCAGCTCCTAAACTTAAGAGAGTAGAGGAAAACTTTTTCCTCACTTAAAATCCCAATTTTAATGAGTTGTTCTATCCCTCATTTTCCTCAACTACAAACTGGGGATAATGACAGAAGTTACTGCAAAGGTTTGTTATGAGAATAATAAGAGCCCAGCTACAATGGCTCGGTATTTGAGCATCAACCTATGAACCAGGCAGTTGCTGTTTGATTCCCAGTCAGGGAAAATGCCCAGGTTGCAGGCTCAATTCCCAGTGGGAGTTGTGCAGGAGGGAGCCAATCGGTGATTTTCTCTCATCATTGTTGTTTCTATTCCTCTCTCCCTCTCCTGTCCTCTCTGAAATCAATAAAATACCTAGAAATAAACTTAGCAAAGAATATAAAAGACCTATATATTGAAAATTACAAAGCATTATTAAAAGAGATTAAAAAAACACAAAACAAAATGGAAAAATATCCTATATTTATGGGTTGGAAGAATCAACATAATGAAAATGGCAATATTACCTAAAGCAATACACAGATTTAATGCAATTCCCATCAAAATACCAATGTCATTTTTTAAAGAAATAGAACAAGGAATCATCAGATTTGTATGGAACCTCATAAGACCCCAAATAGCCAAAGTAATCCTGAGAGAAAGAGCAAAGCTGGAGGTATCATGCTACCTGACTTCAAATTATACTACAGAGCTACAAGAATGAAAACAGCATGATATTGGCAGAGAAACAGATATGCACATCAATGGAACAGAATAGAGAGCCCAGCTATAAGAGCACATGGAAATGGACAGATAATTTTTGACCAAGGAGTCAGAAATCCACAATAGAGTAAAGACAGTCTCTTCAGTAAATGGTGCTGGGACAACTGGACAGCCACAAGTAAACAAATGAAACTGGATTACAATTTGTCCCCATGAACAAAAATTAATTCAAAGTGGATCAAAGATCTAAATATAAGACCTGAAACAATAAGTTACATAGAAGAAAATATAGGTACCAAACTTGGTTCCTTAGTCATAGAGAACATTTTATAAACTTGTCCCAAAGGCAAGGGAAGTAAAGGCAAAAATAAATGAATGAAATGACATCAATCTAAGAAGCTTCTGCACAGCCAAAGAAACTAACAAAACAAAGAGGCAGCCAACCAGATGGGAGATGATATTTGCAAACAGTAGCTCTGACAAAGGTTTAATTTTCAAAATGTCTAAAGAACTCACAAAACTCAACACTGAGCAAATAAACAACCCAAACTAAAAGTGGGCAGAAGACCTGAAAATATACCAGTCTCAAGAAGACATAGGAACAGCCAATAGATATATGAAAATTTGTTCAACCTCATTGGAAATCAAGGAAATGCACATCAAAACTACAATGAAATCCCACCTCACACCTGTCAGAGTGGACATTAGCAATAAGACAAACAATAACAAGTATTGGAGGGGCTGTGGGAAAAAGGGAACCCTGATTCACTGCTGGCGGGAATATAGATTAGTACAACTATAGGAAGCAGACTGGTGATTCCTCAAAAAACTAAGAATCGTGCTACCATATGACCCAGAAATCCCTCTTCTGGGTATGTACTCAAAAACCTTGAAATCATGTGTTTGCAAAGATATATGCACCCCCTGTGCTCATTGCAGCATTATTCATGGTGGAAGATGTGGAAACAACCAAAGTGTCCTGCACTAGAGGACTGGATAAAGAAGATGTGGTACATAAAAACTGTGGAATGCTACTCAGCCATAGGAAGGAAAGAAATAGCACCATTTGCAACAACATGGATTGACCTTGAGAAATTATGGTAAGGAAAATAAGTCAGCCAAAAAAAGTTAAGAATCATATGATTCCATGCATATGTGAGATATAAAACTGAAACTCATTAACACAAACAGCAGTGTGGTAGTTGCCAGAGGGAAAGGGATTGGGGTAGGGGGTGAAGGGATTCCTAACATATGTTGACAGGAGATTTGACTTTTGATTGGTGGGCACATAGTGCAATACACAAATCTCGTAACCTAGAAACCCACACCGGAAACCTATATGTTCATGTTGACCAATGTCACCCCAATAAATTTAGCAAATAAGTAGTCACACCAAAAAATAATAATAATAAAATAAAGCTCTTGACATGCTGGAAAAGACGGAAATGTCCTTACTTTAATAAAGGCTATTTACCAGAAACAGCAAACATCATATTTGATGGCAA
This sequence comes from Pipistrellus kuhlii, assembly GCF_014108245.1. Taxonomy (NCBI): domain Eukaryota; kingdom Metazoa; phylum Chordata; class Mammalia; order Chiroptera; family Vespertilionidae; genus Pipistrellus; species Pipistrellus kuhlii. The sequence continues at coordinate 46,321,772 of NW_023425404.1, forward strand.
AATGGTAGAAATATTCCCATTAAAAACAGAATCAAGACCATACTGTACTACACTATGCTTTCACTCAATACTATACTACACTACATAAAATGTAAAAGACATAAAAAGTTTAAGTGCTATACTGGGAACAATATTGCATAATATATTTAAAAAACCCATACATCCATACAAAAAAATACATATATAAAAGCTTCTGAAAACTAACAACAAAATAATCCAACATAATAAAAGGGTAACATGAAAATCCACCTAACAGTGGAACTATGGGGTCCCTATGACATGCACTGACCACCAGAGGGCAGACACTCAACACAGGAGTGCTGCTCAGCCAGAAGCCCTGAGCCAGACTCTTCAAGGCTGGTAAGCACAGCTGGAGTGGCGGGAGCCCCTTTTCTGCCTCCATAGCAGCGCTAAGGAAGTCCTATTGAAGGCTCCCTGACTGCAAGACGGTGTAGGTCAGGCTGGGGGACCCTCCACCCAGTGTACGAATTTAATGCACCAGTCCTCTAGTCTGGTAACATTTTTTGCCGAACCGTTTGGCATAATCAAAATTTTATTTTAAAAAAATTTATTTGATTTCAGAGAGGAGGGGAGAGGGAGATAGAAACATCAATGATGAAAGAAAATCATTGATCAGCTGCCTCCTGCATGACCCCTACTGAGGATTGAGCCCACAACCTATTCATGTGCCCTGACTGGGAATCGAGTCATGACCTCCTGGTTCATAGGTCATTGCTCAAACACTGACCCATACCGGCTAGTCAACAATCAAAATTTTAAATGTTCATTACCTTTGGCCCTGATTCCATTTCCATGAATGAGTTTTTGTTTTGTTTTTTAAGGAGATTCCATTTTTCTTCTTTTTTTATTTCATGAATGAGTTTTAAGAGACATTCACAAAAATACTCAAAGATATATGTACAAAAATGCTAACTGTAGCATTGTTTGTAAAAGTGAAAAATCGGAAACTAAAATATACACTCTTAAATAGTTTAGCAGTTAAATAAATAATGGTATTCATATTATTATATTAAACACTCTTGGTCCTTAAAATAGTGAAATAAATCTGAATGGAGTGATATGGCAGAATCTCTAAGAAAAACTGCTAAGTGAAAAAAATTACAGAAAAACAAATATGATTCTACTCATATGAATATAATAATACCATTTTGCATAAAATGGTAACAATATTACAAGGTTACAATATATTATTAGGATAAAATAGTCTTACAAGGATACAAATCAAATGGATAACTTTTATGAATCGAAGAATTGACAGCACAGATTAGGAATCAGAGACTATAGTAAGTAAAGGAACTGTGGGGTTTCTGGGCTTTCCTGAATATACTTTTACATAATTCAAATCTTTCCTATTGAGAATGCATTCACACAGCACCATTATTCATAGAAACAAAAGGTGGAAACAACCCATCAACTGATGAATGAATGAATAAATAAAATGTGATCTATCCATACAATAAATATTATTCAACCATAAAAGGAATAACATACTGGTAACTTGTTACAATATTGGTGAACCTGGAAAATATATTAAGTGAAAGAAACTCATCACAAAAACTACATATTATTTGATTCCATTTATTTGAAACTTCCAGAATAAGCAACTCTATAGAAACAGAAAGTACATTAGTGATTGCTTAAGACTGGGGGATGCAGAATTCTTCTGAGAATGTAACAATTGCACAATCCTATGAATATACTAAAAACCATTTCACTGTAAATGTTAAACAGGTAAAATATTTGTATGAGAATTATGTATAAATATAGCTGTTAAAAATAATAATCCAACAGTTTAAAACTTAATTCCAAAGAAAAGGAAAAGAGAGAAGACACCATTAAAAATAATAATAATAATAATAATAATAATAATAAGCTAGAACAGTGGAATTTAAAGTAGTTTTACAATACAGAGAGCATGTAAGATTGAAATGCAGAAAAAAAATCAGAGCTTCTATTTCTATTTTATTTTTTATATAAAAACAATAGAAAAGAAGTTCATCCAAATATTAAATGTGGTTGACTAATGCCTTTATTTAGGGCAGTGGTTCTCAACCTTTCTAACACCTCGACCCTTCAATACAGTTCCTCATGTAAATATCTGTGTTTTCCGATGGTCTTAGGCTCTACAGCAGCAGTTCTCAACCTGTGAGTCGCCTAAGACCATCGGAAAACACAGTTATATTACGATTCATAACAGTAGCAAAATTACAGTTATGAAGTAGCAACAAAAATAATTTTATGGTTGGAGGTCACCACAACATGAGGAACTGTATTAAAGGGTCGAGGCATTAGAAAGTTTGGAAACTACTGGTTTAGAGGATCATGTGTCCTTGATGTTGAAGAGGCATTCTGAAGAAAGAACAGGAGTTCCACAAGAAGACAATCTGATCTTGACACTCTGATGCATTTTTTTTCCCTTTCAGCATATTGCAACATATGACCAGCTAGGTGGATTTATAGATACACTATCTAAACTTAACTTAAGTCACCCCTACTAAAATGAATAAGTGGCTGACACACTGCTTGAAGCTAACAATCATATTGCATACACAAGTGAAAACAAGAAAAAGGTAGAGCACAAATTCATCTGACTGCTGTTATGATCTCTTTTGTGGCTAGGACAGAACAGTATTTGTTGCATGAATGAACACTGAAAGTCAGAAAAGGTAAAGATCTCTATAAGAAAATTTTATAAATAATTCTTCACTTTTAGTAACTATTACCACCATTTCCCCTCCCCCAAAGGGAAATATTGAGCATTTTTATTAATATCATATAAATCAAAAGACAGAAATTTATACATAGATATGCTTTATGTACTAGTACAGGGTGTCGGATTATTTTCATGTAACAAATTCTTCATAAATTTTATTGGAAGCATGTGTTTAACAAAGTGTCCTAATTCATTCAAATGTGTAAAATGTGTAAGGGCAACACTATTGTGCAAGGGCCTCCAGAGAATATACTGACATCCAAAGACATTCACAAGCCCTAAATCGGTTGCTCAGTGGTTAGGGCATTGGCCCATAGACTGAAGGGTCCTGGGACCAATTCCGGTCAATGGCTCATACCTCACTCAGTTAGGGAGCATGCAGAAGGCAATCAATCAAAGTCTCTCTCTCTCTAACATCAATATTTCTCTCTCTGTCTCTCCCCCTCCCTTCCACTCTCTTAAAATCAATGAGGAAAAAAAATATCTTTGGATGAGGATTTAGGGGAAAAAAAAAAAAAAAAGACATTCATTCACAAGTAGTCTAAATTAGCGCTAGTCTCCATAACCAAAAATTGTGTTTCTTTCTGGTAACTAAAGGCCCACTGTTTGCTGGCTTAAGGGTGAAAAAGTACTTGCAAGTTTTAGTAAGTTATATTATCAACCGTCACAGGATGATCATATATCAGGAAGTAGGGAGAGCTTGCAGACTTAATATTAAAGAAAAAAGTTATGGGGGGTGGGAGTAAAAATTAGAAACAGCAAAGGGGGAGGCATTAGAAAATCTGAGTCAAAATTACTTATCTCTACAAAGTATCTGCAATATACCCTTCAAATGAAAAGATTGTCCACTAGGTATCACTAAGCTATTAGTTATTATAAATACTGGTGGCATATTAACTCCCAAAGTGGCAATTCATAGATTCCATAATTTGTGTAAAAGGATGCATACACCAAGGGTTTTGTTTTGTTTGTATTTGTTTGTTTGTTGGGGACAGTGTGTGTGTGTGTGTGCGTGTTTTCAGTGAATATTTTAGAAAGGAGACCTTAAAAAGCACTATCAGCCAGAGGCAAGACAGAGAGAGAAGGGATTTAGAGTTCATTTGGGTATTTCTGCTAAAGCCCTGCATAAGAGCATACCACCTTGAGCAATAAAGGGAAAAGAAGAATTTGCAAAGATGGAGAGAAACACACATTCCTGACAGGAGTCAAGGTGGAAATGCCACGTGGTCTTCCTTGAAAGCCCAGCAGCGCAGCCTTATGAAAATCTCAAGGATTCTGCTCCCTCCCAGGGGAAAAATCGGTGCCCCGGTGTCCGGTGAAGCGTCAAATCCCTGGACAGCGTCTGCACCTACCCAGGCGACCCCAAACCCCCAAACCGCGGCAGCTCCTCTCCCCCACCTGGGATGTTCTGCCACCTGGACTCGGCACGTGACAGGGCCCTCCGTGGCCATATTTCGCTAGACCCTTCTCCCTTCGGCAGTTCCAACTGGTAAAGAAAGGCTCCCAACGCGATCACAAGACATCTGCTGCGGGAGCCCCTTCTTCCGGGCGACACAGGCCGCACCAGCCAGCGGAAATCCTGCAGATTCGCCGAGGTGGCTGCTCCCGCCCGCCCCTCCCCCGGCTCCTCCCTCCCAGGCTGTGCGGCTCCGCCCACCCGGCAGCTGTCAGGTTCAGCCCCCTGGCTGCTGGAGCTCTGAGCTGTCCCGGACTCCATGCAGCCCTTGTCCCAAGCACAGGCGAAGCTGACTTCGTAAATTTTCCTTCTGCGTCCTAGGCTTAGGTCTGAGTACAGTGTTATAAGCTGGAGACTCGGGTTGCGCTCTCCTTGCCCCGGCCCCCACCCTTTTTCTAAAGTTAGGGCTTTTGTTCTTTAATGATCAGCAACTACCCCAAAACGTTTAGTTATTGCCTCTTGTGTGGGTTGTTTCCAAATCAGGCAATATAAAATTGATGCAACGCTTGATTTAAACACATTTGCATTTATCCCAGACTAGATGCTTCAGTAGGCCTTCCTAGAATACATAGCAAAAAGAAGAAAAACGTGTCTAAAACTGCAAGAGTCCTTAGTCTCCAGTTCAACCCCTTCATTTTTCAGTTCCCTAGAGAAGTCTTAGATGCCCTATATCAAGAAACATAATAAACAGAAAGTGCTTTCATTAGCAAGAGACGTGGCATAAGGAAAATAGTATAAGAAAGTAATGTGAGTTTTGTTTTTTGGTTTCCAGTTGGGGTTCTTTTAGTAGTTTGAGAACAAGTTATTTTAAAAGCAATGTTTTATTAAAATAATAACATAAAAATTTGGAGGACAAAAGTTACTAATTATTTCCATACTTTTTTTTTAAAGCATACTTCACTGGAGTCTCATCAAAGGTCACACATGTTCAGAAGTAGGCTGGATTTTCATTCCAGCCATAGAAATGGTCACACCAGCATTGTTATCACGTGTGTGTTTTCTTGTCTCTAGTCTAGAGTCTTGCTACTCAAAGTGTAGTCAGACCAGCATCACCTGGGAGCTTATTAGAAATGGACAATCTTGGGCACAACCCACTAAATCATATTTTACAATATAAGCCATATATTTTAAATTATTTTTAAATCTTTTTTCTTTAATTCAGTGAGGTGACATTGGCTAATAAAAACGTGTGTTTCAGGTGTACAATCTTATAATATGACATATGTATATTGTATTATGTGTTCACCACCCTAAGTCAAATCTGAATTTTCTATAAGTCATTTTTAAATGAGTAGAGATACATAGAATTAACTGTAATAATACATTTTATCCAATATATCCAAAATATTATTTCAAAATATAATCAGTATAAAAATTGTTTTATATTTTACTTTTTCATAGGAACTCTCCAAAGTCCAGTATATATTTTATACTTATATCTCAATTCCAATACCAAGATGTAACAACTGTATTAGACTCTATATAATTAGACGAGAAGCTCCCTGAAGGCAAGAACTGTTTTTACAGACTCTGGGGTTTTCTATGCTTTATGATATTCTTTTATTAATTCTTTCTTAGGATTATTGGTGGGGCAAATATTCCATAAAAACAACACAAAAAGCATAAAGAATTGTCAATAGTAATAAGCCAAATAACCCAATTTTAAAATGGGCAAAAGAGGCGCTGTTTCTCAGTGGTTAAAGTTTATGCTCCTGCACCAGTTCTATTTCCAGTAAGTTAAGGGGGCAGGTTGAACCCTGGCCCAGGTTGGGGATCAGTTGAAGAGGCAATTGATCGATGTGTCTTTCTTACATCAATGTTTTTCACTCTCTCTAAAAAAATCAGTGAGAAAAATATCCTCAGGTGAGGATTAACAACAACAAATGGGCGAAAGAGCTGAAGAGATACTTCACCAAAGAAGATGCATGGATGACAAATAGGCACATGAAAAGCTGTTCAACATTAGTCATTAAGAAAATGAAAATTAAACCCACAATGACATACCACTATATTCGTACTAGAAGACTAACCTTAAAACTGACCACACTACCTGTTGTCAAGGATGTGGTGCAACTGGAACTCTTAAACACTCGATGGATATACAAAATTGAAAAACCAGTTAGGAAAACAATGTGGCAGTTTCTTAAAAAGTTAAACATATACCTACTATATGATACAACATTCTACTACTAGGTATTTTCCCATGTCCATATCTACTGTTATATAACAACCAGAGGGGTGGTGAATGAAATTTGTGCATGGGTGAGATCCTGAGGCCTGGTGGGCCATTGAAGCAGGAGTGTCTGGAGTGGAAGGGCAGGTCCCAGTTGACCTCTGGGCCAGCAAAGGAAATAGAGTCTCCCTTAGCAAGATGGATTTCCAATCTTGTATAATGTAATTATGTACATAACCTTTGATGTATCTTTTGGTTACAAGCAAATCACATTTACTTATCTATTATCTATAATAATAAAAGCATAATATGCTAATTAGAGCGGACACCCTTCCAGACGAAGCCAGGGCTGCAAATTTCATGCATCGGGCCTCTAGTACCTCAGTAAAGCTGAAAGTCAAAAAAAAGAAGCAGCAGTCACAGAGCTCACCGACACTGAAGAGGTAAAGGATTATCCAAAGCATAAATAATAAGGAAACCACCTTATAGTCCATCCACCACATTACACAAAGTTAAATGTTCTCAGCACCGTATTTGTATTAGTCAAAAATAAAAATAAAAATAAAATACCAATCAACAGGTAAATGAATAAACTGTGGAATATCCATATAATGGAACACTCAGCAATAAAAAGAAACAACCAATTGATACATGCAACAACATGGATGAATCTCAAAATAATTATACTGATTGAAAGAAGCCAGGCAAAAGAGAGTACACACAGTATGCTTTATTTATATAAAATTCCAGAAAATGTAAACTTATCGATAGTGAAAAAATAGATCAGTGTTTTCCTGGGAAAACTGAAGGGAGAGGATGGATTACCAAGAGGCAATGAGGAAACTGCAGTGATAAATATGTTTATTATCTTGGTTGTGGTAATGGTTTCACAGGTGTACACATGTCAAAATTCATCCAATTGTACACTTTAAGTATGTGCAGTTTAATGTACCTCAATAAAGCTGCTAAATTATATCTCAACAAATCTTTTAAATATGTCTTTTAAAAAAAAACACAAGATCCACATCAAAATAAAAATGTATTAGATACCATTGAGTAAAATCGATATCAAGAAAAAGAATGCCATAACTGCACAAAGTATTCAGAATAAGCTATGCAAATGAGGTGACATTTAAATGAACTTTTAAGGACAAAAGGTATTCCCAGCACAGAAAGATTACTTAATTAACATGTTTATTTATTTAACAAACATTCATTGCATTTGTGTACACAAGGAGTGTGCCTGTATGTACTGTGAAGACTTATTTAACCTCTCTTAGCAAATTTCCAGATTGGTTTACTAAATTTGGAGGTGGCTTAGGATAGTATGATTTATTTGAACAATTCTTTCTCTCTATTCTAGAAGTAAGTAATTTAATTAAAAAGCAGAAAATTCTATAAATTCAATCTAAATGAATTTTTATACATTTACATTATATAATCATTATGTACATAGTTGATAACTTCAAAATTATTATTGACTAAAAAGCAAAACTATATAGCTCTGATTACTCTGAGCAAATGAATTTCTTACCACCTTTGGACTCTATTCTCTCTTTGGGGGAAGAATTATTAATTTCAGGTAGAGTAACCATGTGATTTATTGTCTAAACTTCTGAAGTGACAAATGCTAATAATTATTTTTTGTGGGAAAACAGTACCCAGGCAAAGTAGGATGGATAGTCACCCCAGTTATAGGGGGATTTTGTTTTGCTTTAAGGTGAACAGATTGCAGATCTCTACCCCAGATATACTGAATCAAAATCTCTGGGATGGAGTTTGGGAAGCTACAATTTAATGACTGCTATGCTTGGGAAACCCTGAGCTTTAAAGTGATATCATTAAAGGCTCTTCCAATTCTAAAATTATATATTTAATAAGGAAATTTTGAACATACACTGGCTACTAGATGATATCAAGGAATGATTAATTTTCTTAGTGTAATAATGATGCTGTAATTACATAAGCAAATCCTTATTTTTAGGAAACACACATAGCTGCACTAAAGAGTAATATGTCATGATATTTGCATCTTATTTTTAATTGATCCAGGAAATACTATACACACAAATAAGGCTGATAGTGGGAATACACATGTTCACTGGACTATTCTTTCAATTTTACTGTATGTTTGAAATGTCTTATAATAAAACATTGGGAGGAAAGGGCTAGTAGGGAAAACTTATTTATGTTAGACAGTGTTGTTATATGACTTTTAAGAACCATAACCAAAAATGTCATTTCAAGTGATTACTAAAAAATTCCAGCCTCTATCCTCATTTGACTTTTTTCTAAGGCAAAAATAAAATGACAAATTTATTCACTGTAGGACTGTTTCAAATAGTGTTATTTGTAGCTGAAGCCGGTTTGGCTCAGTGGTAGAGCGTTGGTCTGCGGACTGAAAGGTTCCAGGTTCAATTCCAGCCAGGGGCATGTACCTTGGTTGCAGGCAGCAAGAGACAGCTGGTCAATGTTTCTCTCTCATCTAGCTCTCTAGCTCTCTCCCTTTCTATTAAAAATCAATAAAATATATTTTTTAAAAATAGGTTACTTTTGAAAAATTCTAAATGGATGAAGCCCTGGCGGAGCTTGAAGATGGCGACCGAACAGTCGGACTTGTTCTGACTCTGGTCCCAGAACAGATAGAAACAGCGTCTGAGTCGCTCAGGGAATGTTGATTGGCAGCTAAGGGGCTTCGGAATTCTCTAGGAAGGTAGTGTTTGTATTTTGAAATTTTAAATCAACGCAGGAGAAGGAACACCACATAACCAGACATCCTGAGAAGAGAGGCCATGGGGAGACAAAAACATAGTCCGCACATGAAAGAAAAGCAGGCATCACCAGAAAAGGAAGTAAACGAGCCCGAGGTAAGCAGCCTACCAGAGCAAGAATTCAGAATAATGATCATAGGCTGGCTAAAAAGAATGGAAGAGAAATTTGACAATAATCAAGAAGAAATGAGGAAGAACCATGAGGAATTGAAGAAGAACCAAGAAGAAATGAAAAATGACATCGCTACCATGAAGAACTCAATAGAAAGCATCAAGAGTAGACTAGAGGAAGCAGAGGACCGCATCAGTGAGCTAGAAGATAAGATGGAAAAAAATACCCAAGTAGAGCAGCTTCTAGAAAAAAAGATTAAAAAGCAGGAGGAGAGCCTACGGGAGCTTTGGGACATTACAAAACAAAATAATATTCGAATAATAGGGGTTCCAGAAGGAAAGGAAACTGAGGTAGACATGGAAAAAGTATTTCAAGAAATAATGACAGAAAACTTTCCTGAAATAGAGAAGAAAAAACCCACACAAATCCAAGATGCTCGCAGAGTCCCAAGCAAAATGAATCCCAGAAGACAGACTCCAAGGCACATTATAATCAAATTGGCAAACAACAATGACAAAGTAAGAATCTTAAAAGCAGCCAGAGAGAGACAGAAAGTTACATACAAAGGAACCCCCATCAGACTAGCAACTGATTTCTCAACAGAAACTTACCAGGCCAGAAGGGAATGGGATGAAATATACAAAGTCATGCAAAGGAAGGGTCTGAATCCAAGAATACTGTACCCAGCAAGGCTATCAATCAAAATTGAAGGGGAAATCAGGAGCTTCACAGACAAAAAAAGACTGAAGGAATTTATCTCCACCAAACCAGTAATGCAAGAAATGCTAAAGGGTCTACTGTAAAAATAAAGAAATAGGAAGTGAAGAAGGAACACGGGTATAGAATAAAAATGGCGTCAAATGTGTACCTATCAATAATAACCTTAAATGTAAATGGATTAAATGCTCCAATCAAAAGACATAGGGTAACAGATTGGATAAGAAAACAAGACCCATACATCTGTTGTCTACAAGAAACCCACCTCAGAAAAAAAGATGCACACAGACTGAGGGTGAAGGGATGGAAAAAAGTTTTCCAGGCAAATGGAAATGAAAAAAAAGCTGGGGTAGCAATACTTATATCTGACAAATTAGATCTCAGAGTGAAGGACATAATAAGAGATAATGAAGGCCATTTCATAATACTAAAGGGAACAATCCAACAAGAAGAAATAACCCTGGTAAATATATATGCACCCAATACAGGAGCAACCAAATACATAAAAAAACTGCTGGAGGACATTAAGAGAGAGATTAATAGCAATACAATCATAGTAGGAGATTTTAATACCCCACTGTCACCCTTCGACAAATCATCTAAACAAAAAAACAGCAAAGAAATATCGATCCTAAGTGACTCACTAGACCAGATGGAATTAATTGACATCTTCAGAACACTCCACCCCAAAGCCACAGAATATACATTCTTCTCAAGTGCACATGGGACATTCTCAAAGATAGACCACATTTTGGGTCATAGGCAAAGTCTCTTCAAATTCAAGAAGATAGAAATCATATCAAGTATCTTCTCAGACCATAATGGCATAAAACTGGAAATTAACTACAATAAAAATAATCCAAAGAAATCAAACACATGGAGACTAAACAGCACGCTATTAAACAAGGACTGGGTTACCAGAGAAATCAAGGAAGAAATTAAAAACATCCTGGAAACAAATGACAATGAAAACACAACAATCCAAAATCTATGGGACACAGCAAAAGCAGTCTTGAGAGGGAAGTTCATATCCTTACAAGCCTATTGCAAAAAACTAGAAAAAGGGGTAACAGATGATCTAACTCTACAACTCAAAGAGTTAGAAAAGGAGCAACAAGAAAAGCCCAGTGTAAGCAGAAGGAAGGAAATAACAAAAATCAGAGCACAGATAAACGACATAGAGACCAAAAAAACAATACATAAGATCAACAAAACCAAGAGCTGGTTCTTTGAAAGAATAAACAAGATAGATGAACCTCTAGCCAGGCTAACCAAGAAACAAAGAGAGAGGACCCAAATAAACAAAATCAGAAATGAAAGAGGTGAAATAACAACAGACCCCAACGAAATACAACGGATTGTTACAAAATACTACGAACAACTCTATTCCAACAAACTGAACAACCTGGAGGAAATGGACATATTCCTAGAAAAATACAAACTTCCAAAACTCGATCAGGAAGAATCTAAAAATCTCAATAGACCAGTGACTTGGGAAGAAATTGAAACAGTCATCAGAAAGCTTCCAGCAAACAAAAGCCCAGGGCCAGATGGCTTCACAGGAGAGTTTTACCAAACATTCAAGGAAGAACTAAAACCTATCCTCCTCAGACTTTTCCAAAAAATTCAAGAGGAAGGAACACTTCCAAACTCCTTCTATGAAGCCAGCATCACCCTAATACCAAAACCAGATAAAGACAACTCAATGAAAGAGAATTACAGGCCAATATCCCTCATGAACATAGATGCCAAAATCCTCAACAAAACCCTAGCAAATCGGCTCCAGCAGAGCATCACAAAGATCATACACCATGACCAAGTAGGATTTATTCCAGGAATGCAAGGATGGTACAATATCCGCAAATCAATAAACGTGATACATCACATAAACAAATTGAAAGATAAAAATCATATAGTCATATCAATTGATGCAGAAAAAGCATTCGATAAAATCCAACACCCTTTCCTGATAAAAACTCTTAACAAAGTGGGAGTACAAGGATCATACCTCAACATAATAAAAGCTATATATGATAAACCCACAGCCAACATTATACTCAATGGGCAAAAACTAAAACCATTCCCTCTAAGAACAGGAACAAGACAGGGATGCCCACTTTCGCCACTCCTGTTTGACATAGTACTGGAAGTACTAGCCATTGCAATTAGACAAGAGGACGAAATAAAAGGCATCCAAATTGGAAAAGAAGAAGTAAAGTTATCCTTATTTGCAGATGACATGATATTGTACATAAAGAACCCAAAAGACTCCATTAAGAAACTAATTGACTTAATAAATGAATTTGGCAATGTAGCAGGATACAAAATTAACGCCAAGAAATCCATGGCATTTCTATACACCAACAGTGAAACTACAGAAACAGAGACTAAAAAAGCAATTCCATTTACCATCGCACCAAAAAAATTAAGATACCTAGGAATAAATTTAACTAAGGAAGTAAAGGATCTATATGCAGAAAATTACACGACATTGAAAAAAGAGATAGAGGATGATGTAAGGAGATGGAAGAACATACCATGTTCATGGATTGGTAGAATCAACATCATCAAAATGTCCATACTTCCTAAAGCAATCTATAGATTCAATGCACTCCCCATTAAAATACCAAGGGCATATTTCACTGACCTAGAAAGAACTCTCCAACAGTTCATTTGGAACAATAAAAGACCCCGAATAGCCACAGCAATCCTGAGAAAGAAGGGTAAAGTAGGAGGGATCTCAATACCGGACTTCAAACTGTATTACAAAGCCACTGTTCTCAAAACAGCCTGGTACTGGCACAAGAACAGACATATAGATCAATGGAATAGAATCGAGAACCCAGATATCAACCCAAATCAATATGCTCAATTAATATTTGACAAAGGAGGCACGAATATACAATGGAGTCAAGACAGTTTCTTCAATAAATGGTGTTGGGAAAATTGGGTAGACACATGCAAAAGAATGAAACTAGATCACCAACTTACACCATACACAAAAATAAACTCAAAATGGATACAGGACTTAAACATCAGACGGGAAACCATAAAAATACTAGAAGCATCCTCAGGCAGCAAAATCTCAGACGTATGCCAAAAGAACTTCTTCACTGATACTGCCCCTAGGGCAATGGAAGCTAAAGAGAAAATAAACAAATGGGACTACATCAAAATAAAAAGCTTTTTTACAGCAAAAGAAACCATCAACAAAACAACAAGAAAGCCCACGGTGTGGGAGAACATATTTGCAAATAACACCACTGATAAAGGTTTAATCTCTAACATCTACAGACAGCTGATACAACTAAATAAAAGGAAGATGAATGATCCAATTAAGAAATGGGCAAGGGACCTAAATAGAATATTTTCAAAAGAAGACAGAAGGAAGGCCAAAAGGCACATGAAAACATGCTCAAAGTCACTAATTATACGAGAGATGCAAATCAAAACAACAATGCGGTACCATCTCACACCTGTCAGAATGGCCAACATCAACAAATCGACAAACGACAAGTGCTGGCGAGGTTGCGGAGAAAAAGGAACCCTCGTGCACTGCTGGTGGGAATGCAGACTGGTGCAACCACTGTGGAGAACAGTGTGGAGTTTCCTCAAAAAACTGAAAATGGAACTCCCATTTGACCCAGTAATCCCACTCCTAGGAATATATCCCAAGAAACTAGAAACACCAATCAGAAAGGATATATGCACCCCTATGTTCATAGCAGCACAATCTACAATAGCCAGAATTTGGAAACAGCCTAGGTGCCCGTCAGCAGATGATTGGATCCAAAAACCATGGTACATCTACACAATGGAATACTATGCTGCCATAAAGAAGAAGGAATTCTCATCATTTGCAGCAACCTGGATGGAATTGGAGAACATCATGCTGAGTGAAATAAGCCAATCAATGAAAGAGAAACACCACATGACCTCACTCATTTGTGGATAATAAAGAGCATTATAAACTGATGAACCAAAAGATAGATATAGAGACAGTAAAGCAACAAGCAGATTGTCAAATTACAGCGGGGAGGGGAGGAGGATCTGGGGGAGATAATAGATCAACCGAAGGACTTGTATACATGCATATAAGTACAACCAATGGACATAAAACTATGGGGAGGGAGGGGATATGGGGGAGGGAGGGGGGCAAAAAAAAAATCATTAAAATATGTAAAAAAAAAAAAAAGAAAAAAGAAAAAAAGAAAAATTCTAAATGTATCAAAATATCAGCTTAAGTAAATTAAGTTGCATTGGTTCATTCAAAAGAGATTAAACAACCATTAAAACAATTCTCAATGATATATTGTACACAGGTCTTACGCTGTTACATAACGAGGTATTGAACAAAAAGTATCCGAAATTATATCTGTGCTATAATTATATAAAATTTTCGGACTTAAGTGGGCAGAACTGGAAGTTAATATGGAATGTGCTGTTTGAGAAGCAGTTTTTCCCCTTTTATTTCATTTTCTTAATTTGAATTATGCTCATGATTTTGTACAATACAGTATATTAAAAAAAACAGTCGCTCGCCGCTACCTTCATGTGGTCCTAAGGGCAGTAAAGGTCAGTTTACAATTGGTTAAACAACTGAATAAGATCTGGGGCGGCTCAGCTGATCGATGTTTAACTAATTTGGGATATCCACAGAATCGTTTTTGCCGACTACAAATAAAACAAACATTTCGTGTAAACGATATCGCTGAGAAAGTTTCCAAAATTCACAGGAACACCCACCACCACGTGCGGGCTACAGGAATGTAAATAATGATGGCAGACATCACACTACCTGTCATACACGACGGGCATGTCACCCTTTTGTCCTCGAAAGGCTGCCCTAGGCTGCCTCTTATTTTCACCAGAATGAGGTGGTTCCAGGGTCTCGGGAAACGGAGGAGACCGTCCCCTAGCCTAGGAGGCGGGAAACCGCTCAACGTGTTTCCCAGTCCCTTCGGCTGAGCGCCGCGGCACCAGGCTACGCCCCAGTTGCTAGGTTTGGTTGCTAAGGCGCCAACCGTTTCGCCGGAAGAGGGGGCGGTGCGCTCCCTTTTGGCGCCGTAGCGAATCCTCTCCGCGCCGAGCGCGTTAGTTCCGGAAGGAAACGTTCAACTCCTCTGAGAGTGACGGGAAGGCGAGGAGACGCGGGGAGTGACGCCTCTGAGCCGCGGAGGATTGTGGGAGGAGGTTGTCTCCAATTTCTCCTCCCCCTCCCCCTTTCCCGGCCAAGATGTCTGACATGGAAGATGATTTCATGTGCGATGATGAGGAGGACTACGACCTGGTGAGGCGCAGCGGACGGACCTCTGGGGCGGGAGGGGGTTTCTGGCCGGAGGGGCCAGGGCAGGGGCGGCCGCGGCCTCTGCCCGACAGACATGTGCTCCTTCCAACTTCTCCAGGTGCAGTGACAGGACGGGTTTACCTCCTCCCCATTCCCGCACTAGCGGGGGCCCTGCTTCTCCTGCAGGGGGGAGGGGATGGGAGAGGAGGCGGCTTTGGGGGGTCTGGGGCTTTGCGCTCCGAGCTCGGGCGCCTCCTTCGTTGACTCGGGCGCCTCCGGCCTCCGGCGGCCGGTTCTCGGCGCGGCCACCTCCTCCCCCACCGCGCGAGCCGCCGCGGGGGCCTTGAGGGGGTCTAGGCCCCGGCTCTGCCCTTCGGGCCCAGCGTTGCGGGGTGGGCCCCCTCTTCCCCCTTGAACTGAGCGGGTGCAAATGCCGGGAGAAGGGTCTGAAAGCTGAGGGCCCTTACTACTCCCAGGCCTGACCATGAAACGGCCTTTATAAGTCTCCTGGAAACATAGCTTAATTAGTCCTGCCCAGGGTTCGTTTTTGGTGTAAGGGTAAAAGTGCCGTGGAGATTTAGCTGGGGGGAAAAAGTAGTTGAACTAGTTGTGTTTAAGGAGAAAAGCTGGGGAGGAGGTTCTGTTTTTGTTTGTTTTGATGAGGGGAGAGGGTAACCGGGGGAATTGACAGAAATTTCCCGTTATTCAAAGTTAAACATATCAGTAGTGAAGACATAAAGCAATCGAATGGTGACTTTTAACTTTTCAGTGTTCAATTTATATACACGTGTGTGTGTGTGTGTGTGTGTGTGTGTGTGTGTATGTGTTTTTAATTCACTAACATTTCAGGTTGCTACCCAACATAAGATAAAGTGGCCCAAGAATCAATGTCAGCTGGCTTTTCTGTTTGTTTGTTGGGGGGATGGGGGGTTGTGATGGTTTATGTATATTACAGTGATGCTGCATTAAGGTAAAGTTTAGGGAGGTCTAGCTCCTCTTACATTTTAAGTCCCGTAATAATTTTTGTATGAGTGTAAAACTTCTTTGTAATTTCCAATTAATCTTTCCATTCTAAAAGAAGACACATTTGCAAAAGGGAGAGGGGGTGCTTACTGTTACTTGAAAGTCATAGTAGAGGTATTAACCAGCGTTAGAGTTAGATGTGAAGTTTTGCTAATGGCTATTATTTCTGCCTTACATTTTTAGTTTGTACAAACCAAACCGGTGGTAGGCAATACCTTGAGTTTATTAAGAGCATGTTACTTGTGATATGCTAGGCATTTTTATGACATGTTTATATTACTGTATTTGTAAATATGGAAGTGTTTCTTTTAAATGGGCTTGTATTTTTAGTTTGTGTTTTTAAATTTTCTGCTTATGTCTTATCAATAGTTTTCAATACATAAATGACTTATTATCACTATGATTAACTTGAAAGTCATCTACATTAAGCATATAATGGAAGGAAGGCAGTGAGAATCCTATTGTCCCATGAAGTACTCCATTTTTGTAAGAATTTTAATTAAACATACATTGTTTAACTTGACTATGTTTCTGAAGCCTAAGGCCTGTACTACATGTACAGCATAAAGTTGAATGTATAGTTGTTTTGTCTTTTTTGAAAACTTCTTAACCATAAAAGTGAGATCTTACTTAAATGAAGAAATTTACCCCAGCATTCTTTCGAATAGTTGTTCCTCTCCCCATATCTCACTTGCATAGATATCATTCTGGGTTCCCACTCAGATGTCATGTAGTGAAAGCGTTTATGCTTTGTTTACTACTAGTGAAACTTTTGGTGGCATAAATTTTACTTAGTAATTTATTTTTTACTACCTTAATTAATATTCTTAAACCATTATGCATTTTTTAAAAAGATTACTTACATGTTGCTAAAAGGGAAGTTTGCTGTTTTGTTTTAATACTTATTTCCCTGGGTCTTTTTTTTGTTTGTTTCCTCATTTTAGTCAAAATGCTAACTAAAGTCATGAAGATTTCCAACCATAGATATATTCAGCATATATTTTATAGTTTGTTGCTTGATAAATTTTAATGCCTAAGGTACCTGTGTTCTTGCCCAATATAATGGAAATAGGTAGTTACATTGGAAAAAGTAAAAATCTGTTTCTAAAACTATAGAATGTTAATCCAAGAAAGTAAATAATGATTTGTATAATACCTAAGATCTAAGAGAAAGGAGAATAAACTTGGTTAAAAAAAAAAAAAGAAACAAACAAACATAAAAGAAATTCAATATCCTTGACTTCTAAGATCTTTCTTATTTTTATTATAGGCGGAAGCAGGCACTTTCTAAGCATAGGAATTTATGTGGCAGGGAATGGAGAAGTAGGAGATGGTAAATGTCTTTTAATCCAATGCTACTTTACAGATTTATAGATTGATAGTGTAATAATACTAAAACCTATTGTGCCATTCATTAAGTTGATAAGGCCATTAATGAGTTCATTGTACTGTGATTCTATAGTCCAGTCATTCTAGCATGAAATTGCTTAATGTTTCTATAATATTTTTAGAAAGGGTTTAAAACAGATTGACTTCATACCAAAAGTTTTTTTTTAGTAGATCCTATAATAGGCAGGGCATTGTACATTTGCATTTAAATGTATTACAAAGGGGGGGAATTGTCAAAAAAGGTAAAATATTCCACTTAGTTAAATTTGTATTTGCAAGCTTTGAGCCTTATTATATTGCCTTAGTCAAGCTTAAAGTTGTGATTAGTGAAGAAATGTTTACTACTATTGTTTTTCTTGTTTTACTGTATAGCAGTTTTAATGCCCAAAAATTTTACCTTTTTTTGTCTACTTCTTTGGGAAGTGAGAGTTTTAGCTATAGGATATCTTACAGAATCTCTTATTTGCCAACATTTTTTGAAAATCAGCAGAAAATGATGGCTTGAACATTAGTTTCTCATGTTACAAAGATCTTAGAACATGATTTAGCAAATTAAAAAATAACTTTGTTTTATATTTTTAATATATTTTTACTGATTTCAGAGGGGGAGAGAGAAATAGAAACATCAGTGATGTGAGAGAATCATGCACTGGGCCTGCAACCTAGGCATGTGCCCTAATCGGGAATCAAACTGTGACCTCCTGGTTCATTGGTCAATATTCAAAGATGGGGCCACACTGACTGGTCACTAACTTCTGTTTTTTAAAAACTGAATTGAATAGCCATTTGGTGTGAATGAATCAAATTATACCTATTTTGCCTTGACCAGTGTGGCTCACTGGTTAGAGTGTTGGCCCATGAACGGAAAGGTCTTGGGTTTGATTCCTGCTCAAGAGCGTGCACCTGGGTTGCAGGTTTGATACCCCGCCCTGATTGGGGCATATGCTAGAGGCAACCAATAAATATGTCTCTCTTACATTGACATTTTTGTCTTACTCTCTTCACCTCCCTTCTTCCACTTCCTGCCTCCCTTCTACTCTAAAAAATATCCTATAAAATATAAAAAAAAAAACTAAAAAAAAACTGAATTGAATATGATACCTTAATCAATAAAGAAATGTAAAAAAAAAACCACACAAACAAAACTGTATTGATGTGAACAGAGTATATCATCTAGTTTGAAAAAACTGATAGATTGATATAGGACCAGGACAAAAGAGTACCGTGTTTCCCCGAAAATAAGACCTACTTACAGGTTTCCTTCTGAGTGAAATATAAGGCCCCCTAGGCTAAACATGAGAGATTTGGTCCACTGATTCTGAAAGAAAAGGAGTCACAAGAAATTCACCAGGAAATTCAGGAATTGGATTGTTATGATGATGTTTCAGAAGATGATGACATGATTGTCATTGAATAAATGAGTAAATTCTTGATACTGTAGGATTCACAGTTTGTCTGGTTTGTGTTGACAACTACCGTGCTACCGTATCATATACAGGTAATAAATTTCCTTTAACAATAAATGTGTACCATATTCTTCTTCATGGAAAAATAAGACATTCCCTGAAAATAAGACCTAGTGCATCTTTGAGAGCAAAAATTAATATAAGACACTGTCTTATTTTCAGGGAAACAAGGTAGCTTTAGGGATTTGTGAGTTTAGTATAAAGATTCTCACTTTGTCATTCATTGTGCATATAAGGAGCTGCAAGGTTATAGATAATTTTTCTGAGACTGTTGTCCCAATAACTTATTGCTTGGAAAACAAAATGTTGAGGATCTTTAATAATAAATTTTTAAACACTATACCTCTTATAAGTCTGTGGCATTATTTTCTATGCTGAATATGTTCTTCATGAAAATAATTTTTTATTGATTCAGAGTGAAAGAGAGAGGGATAGTTAGAAACATCAATGAGAGAGAAACATTGATCAGCTGCCTCCTGCACACCTCCTACTGGGGATGTGTCCGCAACCAAGGTACATGCCCTTGAACAGAATAGAACCTGGAACCCTTCAGTCTGCAGGCCGATGATCTATCCACTGAGCCAAACTGGTTAGGGCCATGAAAATGAAATTTGATTGTACAATTGAGGCTTCTAAAAGGAACAGAATGTGTTTAATTATAAATAATTGGAAAGATCCCCAAATTATCAATAATAGGGGACATTAATACTAATAAGATAATGATAGATATATTATTGTTTATTCATGCTTTCTTCACTGTGTTGGCTTAATTGCCTTCGCAGTATAAAAGATGTAATGTGATAAGATATGTACACATAATACCTTAATAAAAAATGAGGGGGAGGAAAAAGATATAATGTGGCATCTTCCTAGTATCATAACCCCAGAGGTAAGAGGATATTCTCTGCTAGCTCTAATGGGGAAACTCCAGGAAGGTCTGTATGGCCTTCTGTGAACACTGCCTCACGTAGAGAGGGAGATGAGTTGCTCCGTCCCCTCTGTGGGAGGAGTACTATAGTTAAAAACCTTTACCTGGTAGAGGAAAGGTTAGTTAATGCTGTGCACATAGTGAATCATAAATATGTAATTTGTACTACAGTGTGATTGGGTGGGAATAAAATTTATTTTGTTGAGTGGGGACAATATAGAAAAATATCTGGAAAGTGTCAGAAAATTAAAATTTGATCATTTCTTTTTTTAAAATATTTTTTATTGATTTTTTACAGATAGGAAGAGAGAGGGATAGAGAATTAGAAACATCAATGAGAGAGAGTCATCGATCAGCTGCCTCTTGCACACCCCCTACTGGGGATGTGCCCGCAACCCGGGTACATGCCCTTGACCGGAATCAAACCCAGGACCTTTCAGTCCGCAGGCAGACGCTCTACCACTGAGCCAAACCGGGTTTTGGCTGATCATTTCTTTAAAACCTTTCACAGGGAACCTATATTTTATTGCTGGGAGAAGAGGGGTAGGTTGCAGAGTATAAATGATAAATACAAATTTTACTTTGATCTTGGGAGGCCAAACAGTGATTTTTGTCATTGCTCAAAATTTTTTTAATTTGTCTTAGAAATTGTTCCATGTAAATATCCAAAGAGCTTTTTACAGCTGCATTGATTGTATGTATGTCCCATACTTTAACCCATTAGTTCCCTTTTAATAAAAATTTGGCCCGTTTTCTTTTGCTGTTATAAACAATGTGCAGCTTTTTTTCTCTCTCTCAACTTCAGCTATAGCCAGGTCTTGTCCTATTTTTTAAGTGTGGAAAATTATTTTTTTGATGGCCCAACTATTAATAAGGTGGGCCATCAAACCGAATGATTCTGTTTTAGGATAGAAACATCTAATTAATGAAGTGAGTTTGAGAATTTCAGAAGTGTTACTTAATTATCCATGTCAGTATAATCAGAGTAATTTCACTACCTCTTTATACGTTTTGGTGCATTTTTTAAAAGGTCTATTACAGTACTTCATTACTTCATAAATATACCCTGTATAAGGAAATTAGAGAGATTCAAATATGATAAATAAAAACATAGGAATGGGAGATAGTTCTTATATGCTAAGAATAAGATAAACTTAAGTTTTTTCACTCACTCCTAACTTAAATCTGTAAACTCTGAGTACACAGAATGCATTTACAATCATATACTATATCTCAAAACGAACACATAGACCTCAGGGGGAATTAGAAACTTCCTGTAGGGTTCCATCCCGCATTTGACAGAAGAGGAACTAAAGCATGAGTGTTGGTGACTTACCTAAATTTATACAACAAATTAGTGGGAAAGTCAAAACTAGAGTCTAGCCTGGCAGGAGTGGCTCAGTGGTTGAGGGTCAGCCTATGAATCAGGAAGTCATGGCTCAATTTCTGGTCAGGGCACATGCTCTGGTTGTGGGCTCAGTTCCCATTGGGGGGCAATTGATTCACTTGATTGATGTTTATTCATGTGATCAGTGATTTAATCACATGATCAGTGATTCACATCGCTGATATTTCTGTCTTTCCCTCGCTCTTCCTCTCTGAAACACATATATATGTTTGTATGTATTTGTGTGTATGTACACACACGGGTCCAGGTCTAATGACTTTTATGATGTCTTTGGGGGAATTTAATTTGAAGACTGAAAGTTTAGGACACGTATTTTAAAAGAATATTCTAATTAACACCATTGATAAGGTACATTAACTTGAGTGAAATTTTTTAAAGTTTGGATAACTTTATGAATGGCTAAATCACAAATGGCTGCCTAGCGCTTGGATTATATCTAGTCCTTATGGATAACTTGAGGACCGTTGCCTGAAATTTGTGCATTAGGTCCCTCAGCCAAGCCTGTGCCCTCTCACAGTCCAGGAGCCCCCAGGGGATGTCCGACTTATAGCTTCGGTCCTCGGAGAGTGGGACATCCTTATTGCTGCTGCAGAAGCAGGAGAACTGTTGACCCTGGCTTCTGGCTGAGTAGCACTCCCCCTGTAGGAGCGTACTGACCATGGGGGGAGGGGGCTCCTGCATTGAGCATCTGCCCCCTGGTGGTCAGTGTACATCAAATCGACCAGTTGTTCTGCTGTTTGGTCAATTTGCATATTAACCTTTTATTATGTAGGATGGGACATTGCCCTTCACCTGTTTGCCCAGCATTTAGTACAGCTTATCTAGCAATGGCCAGTGGTGACTCTTGTTTTCCTAGAGCACATCCTTAAGAAATCTATTGGCAACAGACACAGGAATAAGTAGGTGAAGTCTGGAGCTGACCCTGTTCAGCGGTGGCTATATTCTGACATCTGCTGGCTATTGTGTGTGGTATTATTTTGGAACATTCAGCCACTTTTCATTTCAATTATACAAACACTTAATTGAACATTTTGCAGTATACCAGGCTCTGGGCAAGTATACCAAGATGAGGAAGAAAAAGTTCCTGCTTTTGAGAAGTTCATGGCAGTTCAGGTGAGGGTTGAAACAACATACACACAAGGCTTCAAGTTGGAGAGGTGAATGTCATGTAGAAGCTTGACTAAGAAAATGTACCGTATTTTTCGGACCATAAGACGCACTTTTCCCCCCCCAGAAGTGGGGGGGAAAGTCCCTGCGTCTTATGGTCCAAATATAGCCTACACATATACTTTTTAAAAAAAAGGTTTTTTACTTGCCCGGCTCTGTGTGGTCTCTGTGTGCTTGCCTGGTTCTAAAATGGTTCTAAATGCTGCTGTTTACTTTACAGGGTTGATTACATGTGTTTATGACTGTGATGTTGGGTTTTAATGCACATAAAATATTTTAGGACACTATTTGTTTCAGAATCTTTTTTTCTTCATTTCTCTTCTCTAAAAACTGGTGCGTCTTATGGTCCAAAGCGTCTTCTGGTCCGAAAAATACGGTAGTTTGCTAAGAAGAGTTGAAAAAAGAATCACAAAGTAAACCCTGATTAATATGTTTTCTAGGTATGTTAGAACAGAGTAGCATCCTAGGAAAAAAGTGGGAAGTTTGTTTGGAGGGGAGGTGGTTTAGAATTCCTAGGAGAGAGAACAGTTTGTGCCAAAGCACAGATTTTAAATTGTGTGGAATATTTGAGAAAGGAAGAATAGATTTGGAGGGATAATCCAAGATGGCTGCCCAGGTAAACACCTAGCTGCAGCCGCACACAACAATTTCAATAAAATACAACTAAAATATAAAATGGATATTACCCAGAACTACAGGAAAGTCGGAAATTCTACAACGTAGCAAGGAGAAAACCAGAAGGAGGAGCTGTAAAAGCCTAAGGTACGGAGACACGCGACGCACGCAGAGAGGACGGAGCAGGAGAGGAGGGAGGCTGAGTGCCTGGCTGGCGTTCCCTAGCAGGAAGGAGATAAAAGCTCCGACTGTGCTGGGCCCCAGTTCTGACTTCCCTGAACCCCAGTTCTAGGCCAGACCCCGGGGACCCAGGCTCATCCATAGGGAGCTGGGCTGTAAGGCAGAACCCCTGGGGAGCGGCGAAAGGAGGTCCCGGAGGCGCGCACATTGCGCGCAGAGAAGGGACGGTTGGCTGTGCCGCGGGATTGCCCTGGCGGGAAGGAGACTGAGGCTCCAGACTGCTCTGAACACCACCTCCAATCCCACTTCCAACTGAACTGAACCCCAGTTCCGGACTCATTGGGGGAGAGCCTAGATTGTTTGGTAGCAGGTGAAAATCGAGGGCACCTTTCTCTCAGAGGCACTTGCAGCGAGTACTGAAGGACCCTGAGACCCAGGAGACGCATAGGGCAGGGCTGACAGAAGCAAGGCTGTAGGCTCCACCCTGAAACTCCGCCCCATCTGTAGCTGCGATGCGACAACGAAGTAGATCACAAACGAAAGAAATGGAGGACAAAAAGCGATTGGATATAGAGTTCAAATCTATGCTTATAAGGTTTTTCAAGAATTTCCTAGAAAAGATCGATAAGACCTATGAGGATATGAAAAGAGATCAACTAGAATTAATAAGGAATCAACAAGAAATGATAAGGGATCAAGAAGAAATGATAAGGGATCAACAAGAAATGATAAGAGATCAATAAGAAATACAAGAATACATTGTCTGAAATAAAAAATATTATACAGAGTCCTAAAAACAGAATGGAAGATCACAAGAATCAAGTCAAAGATTTGGAACATAAAGAGCCAGAAGACACTCCTCCACAGAAGCTAGAAGGCAAGAGAATCCAGAAAATTGAAGATAATGTAAGAAACCTCTGGGACAACTTCAAGCGAACCAACATCAGAATTATGGGGGTCCCAGAAGATGAGAGAGAGCAAGATATCGAAAACATACTGAAAGAAATAGTGACAGAAAACTTCCCCCACCTGGTGAAAGAATTAGACTTACAAGTCCAGGAAGCGCACAGAACTCCAAACAAAAGGAATCCAAAGAGGACCACACCAAGACAAATCATAATTAAAATTCCAAGAGCAAAAGACAAAGAATATTAAAAGCAGCAAGAGCAAAGCAGGTAGTTACCTATAAAGGAGCACCTATACGATTGTCAGCTGATTTCTCAACAGAAACCATGCAGGCCAGACTGGAATGGCAAGAAATAGTCAAGGTGATGAATAGTAAGAACCTACAGCCAAAGATAATCTATCCAGCAAAGCTATCATTCAGAATCGAAGGCCAGATAAAGAGCTTCACTGATAAAAAAAAAAGCTAAAGGAGTTCATCAATACCAAACCAGAATTATATGAATTACTGAAGGGGTTCTTTCAGAAGAGAAAGTAAATAAAGATAAAAATTATGAACAACAAATAACGTAACTATCAACAAGTGAATCTAAAAACCAAGGAAATTAAAAAAACAAATTTGATGAACAATATTAACTGTTGAATATAATAGAATCAGAGGTATGGAAGGGGAGTGAACTGACGATTCTTGGGGAAAAGGGGAGAGGGGGTGTGGGAAGAGACTGAACATAAACTGTGCACCCATGGATGAGGACAATGGGGTGTGGAGAAAGGGCAGAGGGTGGGGTGGGAACCTGGTGGAGGAGAGCAATGGTTGAGGGGGAGGGGGAGGAACGTTTGTAATAACATGAACAATAAAAATTTATTTAAAAAAATAGATTTGGGTGGTGTGGATGGATCACAGATTGCTTCGGGGGAGCTGTCAGGAATGAGTTATTGTATAAGTAGGTTGGAACTATTAGTGTGTTGTTTTTTAATACCTTTAACAATGTCCAAGTACTTGTTTCTTTTTCGAATATTGCTTAAATTCTTCTTTGTTTTTTAAAGCATTCTTAATATATTGAATAAAATCTGTTTCACTTTTTAAAAACATTTAACTTTTACAAAATTTGGTTATCTCCTATTCTTCTGATATAAGGGAATTCTGTTTAGCAACATTTCTTTAAGGCGTTTCTTATATTTCCTATTCTAACTAATGACACTATAGTCATTAGAGATAACTTTCCTTTATCTTATGTCATGTGCTAGGTCCTTTTTAGTTTACATTCTCAACATCACTTAACATCTTCTATATTAATTCTATTCCCTTTCTTTTCCCCCTCTTCTACCTTTGAGAATCAGACCGCCATCCTCTCTTGGCCAGACTATTGTAGGAGTATTCAGTGGGCTACTTCATTGCTACAAGAGTTCTCTTCCTAAAACACAAATCTGATTATTTCTCTGTAAACTCTTTTAATAGCTCTCCATTTGATCTTAACTTCTTGCTAGACTTCTATAGTCCTGTTCCTCTGTTCTATACACCAGTTTGCCTCTCATCAGCTCATTATACAAAGCCTGTTCTTCAGCCCAAACTATCCATGGTTCTTCCAAATATGCATTGCTTTTTCAAGCTTCCCTGTCTTTCATACATTAACTGCTATGTTTCAGATGCCCTTCCTCATTCATCACTGGCAACTCTTATTCATACTTTTATAATTGGTTCAGGTAACTTTTCCTTCCTCTAGCTCACTCAAGATTAATTGATTACTCCTTTTTTGAGCTGCCACTGTACCTCGTATGTGTCTCTGTTACTGCTTTTAATGTGTTATATTGCTGGATTTTTGCATATTGGTCTCCGAGTGGTTTGAGAAGAGGAAGACTTAATTTGCATTTTTCTGAGCAAATTGTACTTAATTGTGAGTATATATTAAAAATCAATATCATAGAGTATAAATAATAGAAATCTAAACAGAATGAAGACTTCTCAAAATGTCATCAATTTAGAAATCATGATAGTGTAATAATTGAAAAGTAATTTGCTGTAATACACAGCTTGCATTGATGGGTGTGATTTGCTGAGCCACAAATGGCAGGTTAATGGTGTCTTGGAGACTGGTTCAAACCATATGAACATGATGTTGCGGAACAAAATAGGAAACTGCCCAGTTATAAGAAGCCAATCAGTAACATCAGTTGTGCCAATTTTTGTGTATTTATTTATACATTGAAGCAGGGGTTCTCAAACTTTTTAAAGTGGGGGCCAGATCATGGTCCCTCAGAGAGCTGGAGGGCCGGACTATATGAACTACTAATTCCTACTGTAACACCTCGGCTGCGCTCACTACCCAAAAAACCTGGCGGGCCGGATCAGACTCCTCTGCGGGCCGCATGTGGCCCGCGGGCCGTAGTTTGAAGACGCCTGCATTGAAGCAATAACATTGAAGAGGTTAATTGCACTTATGCAAAAAATATACATTCCATTTCTTAACCTATACCATATGAGAAAACAAAAGAATATATTCACAAAATGTTGGAGTAAATCTTATTTTAATTAATGTGGTTTTTGAGGAGTTATAGCATCTAAAATTTAAAAATATCATTAGTCTGAAGCCAGTCAGGTCCCAGAAGATTAGGTAACTAGTCTTGCACTATAAACTGGCATCCAGAGATGTAATGGAAAGGCACTCTGGTAGACATATTAGCAAATGCAAAGGTTCTGGTCTTCAACAGTGTTATAATCATTTCACCAACCACCAGGTAATTCAAGTTAACATTTTTAATTCCTAAAACATTTTCTATTTCCCCTTTTCGGGCAGCTTCACAACCTGCTGCCATCATGGGTTCCTCTCAGCTTCTGTGTCCCACTTCTCATATCCTTGCCTAAGTTGTTTTTTCTAATCTGTTATGGATAAGACACCAAAAATAAATGGGCTTTGAATGACAGTCCAGATTCTTAGACTTTGAAATAGGTGTAAATAAAAAAAAAAAATTAATTCCATATTCAAAGGTGAATTCTGAAGATTTGTATTTTAGAAAAGTCTTCTGCTGGTTGAGCTAGCTATTGCTGTATGTTATTGAACAGTTAACTAAAGAATAAATTATTTTCAGCCTGGCCCATGTGGCTCAGTTGGTTGAGCGTCATCCTATTATCAGGAAGTCACAGATTTGATTCCTGGTCAAGGCACATGCCTAGGCTGCAGGCTCAATCCCCAGTAGGAGGTGTGCAAGAATCAGCTGATCGATGTTTCAACTTCTCCCTTCCTTTCCCTGAAATCAATAAAAACATTTTTTTTAAAAGAAATTATTTCCGCCAAAACCTGGCTCAATGGATAGAGCATCAGCCTGTGGACTGAAAGGTCTCGGGTTCGATTCCGGTCAAGGGCATGTACCTTGGTTGTGGGCACATCCCCAGGAGGGGTGTGCAAGAGGCAGCTGATCGATGTTTCTAACTCTCTATCCCTCTCCCTTCCTCTCTGTAAAAAATCAATAAAATATATTTTATTTAAAAAAAAAAAAGAAAAAAATTATTTCCGAAGGTGTAGAGTAGGTTTTATAGATCTGAATCTTTAAGTTTTTCTTAAAGAAAGCAATACTTAAGCTATTGTATAATGATATGCAGTAGTTAACCAGGTTAAAAGGCGTAGAAAAAGGAGGGTGGCATATAAAGATGAGAGAGTTGGCCACTTGTGAGTAAGGGCACAATGGTTGCAGCAAAATAAGTGAGGGAGAGTGATACATGGCTGGATCTATAGTAAGGAGTCACATATTGATGACTTTTGAACTTGATGTTAAGAGCAATGGAAACCATTTTTAAGAAGAGAAATGATATAATTTACATTTTATGAAGATTATTCTGGCTGTTTGCCATGGCAAGATTGGAATGTAAAGGTTAACAAAGAGCCTTACCCGATTTGGCACAGAGGATAGAGCATTGGCCTGCAGACTGAAGGGTCCCAGGTTTGATTCTAGTCAAGGGTACATACCTGGATTGCAGGCTTGATTCCCCAGTAGTGGCCCGTGCAGGAGGCAGCAGATCAGTGATTCTCATTATTGATATTTCTATCCCTTTCTGAAATCAATATTAAAAAAAAAAGATATTTTTTAAAAGTGAGTTTTACGGTATATAAATTATACCTTAATAAATCTGTTATGTTTAAAAGTAAAAAAAAAAAAAAATCAAGGTTAACAGAGGGAAAGGCTGTGGAGAGTTAAATGTGGCTTTGGTAGGTGAGGATGATGGCATGGGAAAGAAAGGGGGAAGTGCATAGATTATGATGAAGGTAGAATCAATAAGGGCTTTTTATGTTCCAACAATATGATTGCTTGTAGTTACTTCCCGATATGCTGTTTTGTATCTGCTGTTCTTTTTTCCCCACTCCTATTTTGTCTAGCAGGCAAACTCCCACTAATCTTTTAAAACCTCCCTCAGAAACTATCACTTGATATGCAGGTTGGCTTTTCGATCTTTATTAATTGCTTTTTAGTTTGACCAGTTTTATTGTAGTCAAACCTATATTATAGGGTTAAGAAATGAATGACTGATCATGAAATTTATTCACTATCCCAAATTTGACCTCATCCCTAAGTGTTCCAAAGGGTTTTCATATCAATTTAAACATAACTAAATTGCTGTTCTTGACCCTGTGAGTATGAGGGCCAGTGCTTCATGTCCTTACACAAAGAAATAATTATCCTCCAGAGGGCGCACGTTACAAAGTCACTGTGGTCAGATAAAATTGGTATTATACTAATATCAAACATGCCCTTCCATCTACTGGTCACAGGGAAAAAAATCATCTTATGTATTTTTCAGCTTTCTAACACTACACTTATGAATATACCTTTTTTTCATTCTTGAGTCTTTATGAAAAATTAAAGAATTTTCTATAAATATCTAAAAAATATTAACTGTATTTAGATCTAGAAATTACAATACTGTTCCTGTAATTTTGTGTTTACTTTCTGGCACTATTCTTTTTCTTTCTTTTTAATCTTTATTGTTGAAAATATTGCATACATCCTATTTTTCTCCCATTGACCCCTTATAAACCATCCCCACCCCAGCCCTCCACTACCCTATTGTCTATGCCCATGGATTATGCATATGTGTGTGTGTGTGTGTGTGTATATATATATATATAAAGTTCTTTGATTGATTTCTTCCCATCCACAATTCCCCCACTCCTGCCTTCCTTCTGAGATTCAACAGTCTGTTGTTTCATGCTTCTATGTTTCTGGATCTATTTTTTCATTAAATTCCAAATATGAGTGAGATCATGTGATACTTATCTTTCTCTGATTGACTTATTTTGTTTTTAAACTTGTATATACTGCTCCTCAAAGTAATTGTTTTACTCCAACTCTCTGCTTTGTTAAGTAGTAGAAACTGAAGCTATGTGATAAAAGTCATATAAAATTATACAAATTCATTTTGTTGTACTTATTTTGATTTATTATAAAGGTAGCTAAATTACATTGATATAACTGAGTAGCTGTTTAGTAATCTGGAATACCCATAAGGCAAATATTCTTATTAACATATTCACCAGTAGATTACTCTGTCATCCACAGATTATCCTGGGTAGTTAGATGTGGTTGAATGATGAAATTTAGACTTAGGGAGTAGAGAAATTTGGATTATGGAACTAAAGATGAATAATTAGCACTCATGTAGATTTTTGTCGAGTTCAGTGACTAACAAAAGGTCAGTTTACAGAATTGAGGGCCATTACCAATGTTATTTATTTGCACTTTGCTTTTGTGTTGGTTCTATGGAAATTATAGTTTTGATATGAAAGAAAAATTGTTTTATTGTACTATCCACTTGATTTTGGCTTTTCCCCTAGTTTTTAATATAATGGTTAAATAGGGCATTTTACCTCTATATCCAAGGTTGTTAATGTTGTTTATAGTTGTATGATATTTCTGTCTTTTCTTTTTACAGTGTAGTTGTGTGGGTTCCTTTTTTTTTTTTTTTCATTTTAACATCTGTTGTTTTGGTGTTTTTTTCAAACACACAGGAATACTCTGAAGATAGTAACTCCGAGCCAAATGTGGATTTGGAAAATCAATACTATAATTCCAAAGCATTAAAGGAAGATGACCCAAAAGCAGCATTAAGCAGTTTCCAGAAGGTTCATATTTTTTCTGGTTGATTCTGTGTCTTAAAGCTTTTTTTTTTTTAAATGACGTCTTAGATCAAATAAGTTCCAAGTGACTTTACCTCAGAAATGTGTGATACTTAGTGATAATCCTATAAAATTTTTGCATTTTGCAGCACAAAAGTCCTATATAATCATCCTATGTAATAAAGAGGTAATATGCAAATTGACCACCATTCCAACACAAAAAAATGGCTGCCCCCTTTTGGTCAAAGATGCCCACCCCCATGTGGACACAAGATGGCTGGTAGTGGATGGCAGTTGGGCAGGACCAGGCTAGTATGGGAGGGCAGTTAGGGGCAATCAGGCAAAAAGGGGAGCAGTTAGGCGTTGATCAGGCTGGCAGGGGCGTGGTCAGGGGGTAATCAGGCTGGCAGGCAGAAGCGGTTAGGGGCAATCAGGTAGGCAAGCGGTTGGGAGCCAGCAGTCCTGTATTGTGAGAGGGATGTCCCACTGCCCATTTAGGTCTAAATGGGCAGTTAAACATTCCTTGAAAGGTCCCAGATTGAAGATGGTGCAGGCTGGGCTAAGGAACACACACCCCTCCCCACACGCCCCTTCCCCCCCACCCCACCCGCACAAATTTTGTGCACCAGGCCTCTAGTATATTTCTAAAGGTCTGTCCTGTGGTTTTTTATTTCCCATCTAGCTTTTTATAGCGCCAGGGTTATTGTCCTGAAAAATTATTATGGTTCTGGTAAGGGAACCAACATTATAGTAAGTAGATATCCCTGCAATCTTTTGGGGACAGATTACATAGGTGTAGTTTCATAATTAAATAATGTGATTTCTTGACTAATGATATACTTTTGGGTTATTCGTACCAACGGATAATAGACTATGGAAAAAAAATACTTCTGGAACTATATAATAATCAAGAAGTAGTTATTACTTAATTTTTGATGAAGAAACATCAAAATAAACTCCTTAAGTAAGCATTTTAAGATTGTTTCTTTTTAAGCCTTTAAAAATAATATTGAAAAATTGAATTCTTGGGGAAATATTTTTCTTGCATATGATGTAAAATAAATTAGAAATTTAGTTACTGAATGTCATTAGAAAATAATAATATTAAGTTAGACTAAGAATTTCTTCTTTTTTTAGGTTTTGGAACTTGAAGGTGAAAAGGGAGAATGGGGCTTTAAAGCACTGAAACAAATGATTAAGATTAACTTCAAGTTGGTAAGATTTGTTTTGAAAGGAATTAAAATAATAGGTTTTAAAATAAAATCTGTAGGTAAAAACCTCATGCGACAAAATACCATTATATCTACTTGTTTAAAATAACTGTTTATATGTTATCATATTTAGGCAAGTTTTTTTATGACTACAATAATACTAAGTTTTAAAAAAAGTTCTAAATAGCATACAAAGTTTTTTTTGTTTTTCAACAGTTTTTTGTTTGTTTGTATGTTTGTTTGTTTTTTAAGAAAACTTACCCATTAGGTACATGGGCAATATTTGCCTGCATTATTAATAGAGTAATTTCCCCACAAACTATTAGCATTTAACATTTTACTTTCAGAATATTAACATTCTTCTTTTTATTACAAAGAGTTTCTCTTCCACTGATTAGGCCCAGAACCTATCATTATTAATTAGCATTATTATTGACTTCACTCAGCTTGCAAATAATTTGTTGGTAAATCTAGTTTATTGGTGGCTTTATAGCTCTTCAAAATATATCTTGTTTTCTGTTCTGTCACTCTTTGCTGTTCCTCATGTCATCTAAGCACATTCCTATGTAAATGCTGGACTTGCTCTTTTATCTACCCGACATGTTCCTCACGGATAGCCATATTGCTATTTTCATCATTTGATCAAGTTTCTATTCAAATGTCATCGTATATCAGGATGTCCTTCCCCTGACCACCCTCTATAAAATAACATGCTTCCCATCATCATTTACTTTCATCTTACCCTGCTGTTTTTCTTCTTTGCATGTATCACCACCTGATCTGTTTACTTATTTATTACTTTTATGTGACCCCTCCCACCCCAATCCATAGCGTGAAAGTAACATGAGAACAGGACTTCATTTTATTCATCATTATATTCCTAGCACTTATCATAGTGACTGGCATTCAGTAGATGCACAAATATTTTGTTGACTGAAGAGGGAACCAAACCAGTGGTTGGACATCCCCAGAGGGATTGCTAGAGAGCGCAGGCCAGGCTGATGAACCACCACCACCACCACCACCATCACCATCACCATACACACGCGCGCTTCTCTATCCTATCTCCATCTGAAATTGAACTCCCTAAATTGATTAGTGACTATCCAGTTAACTTCACTAATCCTGCATCCTGCTCTTTTTGGTGTACTCTCAGTCTGACATCATCACCCATCTCCATGACATCTACAGAAACTATCCACAAAATATTTTAGCTCAGTTTCTTCCCCAAAAATATAAGAACTGTTTAAAATGTTAAATGTTATTAAGTATACTGTATATTGTATTTACATATAGTTAAGGAACCCTGGCCAGTATATGGTGTCATCCTGTGCACCAAAAGGTTGCTGGTTTGAAGTACATGCTCAGTTTCAGGCTCAGTCCCTGGTAGGGGGCATGTAGGGAGCAGCCGATTAATGTTTCCCTCTCTCTCTCTAAAAAATAATTTTTTTTTTTTTTTTTTTTTTTTTTTTTTTTTTTTTTAATATAGTGGCCGAAACAGGTTTGGCTCAGTGGATAGAGCGTCCCAGGTTCGATTCCGGTCAAGGGCATGTCCCTTGGTTGCGGGCACATCCTCTGGAGGAGGTGTGCAGAGGCAGCTAATCAATGTTTCTAACTTTCTATCTCTCTTCCTCTCTGTAAAAAAAATAATTATATTTTTTAAAAATAAATAAGTATAGTGGGAAAATAACTTTATTTCATTTGCCCTTTTCTAATTCTGCTGCTATGATATTCTCAAAGTAACTCTGTGTTACACAAAGCCCCTGTGTTTTCTTTCCATTTATTGTTTGTGAAAATATTTATTGTATTTAAATCAGTAAACTGGTTAGAGGGCTGTGGAAAAAGCAGCAGATGTCTCAAGGTGTAGAGATTTTGATTAATTATAGTGACATTAGGAACCTCATGTTAACTCTTAAGATTTTGTGATTTGAAATAATGCCAAGAAACCCTATAGAAATTCTGTTACTGAAATTAAAGCAATGTGCTGTCTTAGCAGTTAAGAGTGATTTAATTTTTGAACCCATTTAAGCATATCCTACACACAGGGCTTGATTTCACCATTGTACCTAGAGCCAATATAGGAAGCAAGGAAGGGAAAGGATGATATATGTTTTATGTTATTTTGCCTACTTTCCTCTTCGACATTTTATTTGTTCTACATACGTTAAGGTTTATATGGGTAGTTTCAGCTTCCTTTCCTGCCCCTTCATTTTCTGGTTGGTTCCGAATAGGACCCATTTGCTGAGTAGTGGTTTTGGGCAGTAAAAAATTAACAGGTTTGTTATCAACTACTCTGTTTGTTCACAGCAGATAAAACCAATTTACCTAATCTTTCCTCAATCTTTAATTATAGTAATAATTTTTGAAGTAATGGCATAAGAAAATGAAATCAAGTCTTTTTTGTTAAAATCCTATTTTAAGATATGATCTCAAAATTGGGACAGTCATATTTTTTATTTTCCTTTTGTCAAAAGATACATTCTGTAATTACCTATTAGCAATTTACTAATAGGATGTTACTTAATATTCCCCACATGCTCATTCTTGGAAAGAGAAGTAGTTTGGTATATAATACTAAATCTTTTTCTGTGTTCTATCCATTTTTTCATTCACCCCTATTACTGTTTTCACTTTTGTAATTCAGTTCTTGCTCAGAAAATTTTAGGGAGTCGTCTTACTTTTTTTTGTTTGTTTGTTTTGGTTTTTTTTTTTTTTGGTTTTTTTTGTTGTTGGTGGTTTTTTTTTGTTTTTGTTTTTGTTTTCTTGTCTCTTAGGCTATATCCCAGAGCAGGGCATAGTCATAAGCAGGAAAATTACAGTATCATTAGTTTATTCTTCACCCTAATAAATGTTTTTTTTTATTACTCAAGGAAAAAAGCATAACTGTCAGTGCTCCGCCTTTCTGTGCTGGAAATTTTACTAGTAGTCCTTTATTTCTTCAGATCTTTCATATTTCCTGGAATAACCACAGTATTGCAAATAGAGCTGCAAGGAATGGCAACATTAGCTACATCTACTTTTGAGTAGAGCCTTACATGGGAGAACTTTTCTTGATTGTGGAATGAATACCTGTGAAGAGATTATTTTACATCGCATTTTAATGCAGAGTCAGCCAATACTAGGGAGAAGAGAAATGTAACTATTGTTAGAAAGCATCATGGTGAAGAGGCTATAGCTGATACCTGCATAGATGGTCCCCAAGGCATTTTAAAAGTTGTATTTATATTTTTTGGCTGATGGATATTTTAGTGCTTTTTATGACTTAAATAAATGTTTCTTGCATAGAAAGGAACAATATCTAAAATTTGAAAATAAAAAGTATACTTTCCTGGCCAGCATGGCTCAGTAGTTGAGCTTTGACCTATGAACCCAGAAATCACGGTTTAATTGCTGGTCAGGGCACATGCCTGGGTTGCAGACTTGATTCCCAGTAGGGTCGTGCAGGAGTCAGCCAGTCAATGGTTCTCTCTCATCATTGATGTTTCTATCTCTTCTTCCTCTCTGAAATCAATAAAAATATATTTAAAAAATAATTTTAAAAAATAAAAAGTTGTACTTCTTCATTGGCTAACTTTATAAATTTAGTTCATGCATCTGAGTAATTCAAATTTAAGTTAAAATGTTTATAGTGTTTCTGTCATAGTTTCTCTATCATAAAACTATTATTCTTCAGTTATGCTGTAATATATATTATAATTTTAATCGTTTACATATATTTTAGTATATAAATGTGTAATAATGCAT
The DNA here is from genome assembly GCF_014108245.1 of Pipistrellus kuhlii. Classification (NCBI taxonomy): domain Eukaryota; kingdom Metazoa; phylum Chordata; class Mammalia; order Chiroptera; family Vespertilionidae; genus Pipistrellus; species Pipistrellus kuhlii. The sequence continues at coordinate 46,357,163 of NW_023425404.1, forward strand.
TTTTCTTAACTCACAGACAAACTTTCCAGAAATGATGAACAGATATAAACAACTATTGACCTATATTCGAAGTGCAGTCACAAGAAATTATTCTGAAAAATCCATTAATTCTATCCTTGATTATATCTCCACTTCTAAACAGGTTAGGTTCTGGTTTTCTTCTTGGTACCTCTCAGTGTGCTTATTATTTATATTAAAGATTTTGTTTTTGTTTTGTTTTAAGGCCTAGAAATTTTATGGAAGCATTTTTTGTTGTTGTTAGTGTGCTTTTAAAATTTTGTCAACTATTTTCTTGATTATGGTACTAATTATGTGATATTAGAAGGTATTAACTCTAATCTCCTTACATAATATCTTCATATGCTGACATAATCTACACACAGTTTTTACTGGCTGATATTAGATTCCCCTTTACAGTTACTATCACAATTCCTTCTACACTCCATCAATACTTCAGGCAGCCATCCTGAGCTACTTAAATACTTAACAGTGAATCACAATCGATTTGTATAGATTTGATTATAAAGATCCTTCAGAGGAGAATCTGTATTCATGTAGTTAGTGTTTGGCATTACTCATTAGGTGTTTGTTCAAAAAATGCTTCTGTTAAGAATGGATGGATGGATGGATTGATGGATGATGAAAAGAGGGACTGTTGATAAACTACAATGAGCATTGGGAGTGATGGTGCTTTCATTATTCTAGATTTTGATTAAGAAAAGCAATGGTGATGTTTATTTTATTGCTAAGATAATTTTTAATTTGGATTGTTTTTTCATATTCTTTTAAGCAACATAGTCCTAAGTTTCGTCTTTCTTACACTGGTATTTCAGCATAAGAAGTATTCTCTATATCATTTAATATTTCTTAAAATATTTGATACTTTTTATATTCATAATAAAAAATGTTCATCGCAAAATCAACCTTTTGTTCCATCTATTCTACTAGATACCATTTTTATTTCTTGAGGCAGTGTACTATTTTTACTCTATGTAAAAGATATGTGATTAAAATAGAGGAAGAGAAAGATAAACTTATGTTTTGTTTGAACATTTGTATTTAATGACACTAATTCTAAAGGTGTTATGTATCAAAGGGGCTTGTCTTAAGTGGGAAAATGTTTTCTGAATTTTATAAGTAAGTACCATCAAAACATTTTTGTACACTATTTATAAACGTTATGCCAGATTGTGGAGAAAGGGTTAAGTAATTATAAAACTTCAGGATTGTATGTTGTTTCATACTATTATATATAAGCTATTTGTCTTTTGAAAGTAAGAATAGATATTGAATGGGCAGCACTTGACTTATTCTGTAAACCATTAGTAGTCATAAATAAATAGGCAGCCCTTTCTGAAAGTATCAGTCTTTCCTATTCTCATTTCCCCATTACTTCTTGATCCTAGTAAGTAGAAATAGTGCTTGCCTCACAGTACATACCAAATAAGAGTGAATAAGGAAACACTGTTTATAATAGTACAACTAGTTCTGTGTATGGTTCATGTACTTTTAAGATAAAATGAGTTATTAGATTAGAAAGGACAAATCTATACTGTTAGAGTATTATATATTTTCTGTTGTTTTGTGTGTGTTTTTTAATTCACATTAAACCATCTTGGCATGTATCTTTTGTAAATTTAGTCTATTATTATGTATTTTTGTGGACTGTCACAGGCATTTGGTAAGATACAGATGATAGTGTACCTTATGTATATTAAAGTTCAAAGATGCACTTTTAGTTTGCTCAAATTAACTTTATTAACAGGTACAAATTTGCTGTTTACAATTATAGAATTCTGATTTTTTATGTCAGATGGATTTACTGCAGGAATTTTATGAAACAACACTGGAAGCTTTAAAAGATGCTAAGAATGATAGACTGTGGTTTAAAACAAACACAAAGGTAACGATTATAATTATTTACATTTTTTCTTTTGAAGAGTGGGTGGGTGTCCTTAGTAAAACTCTCATAAAGATGCACACCTCCTATTGAAATGTTTTGTTTTTAATAAATTCCTTTCTTTACAGCTTGGAAAATTGTATTTAGAACGGGAGGAATATGGAAAGCTTCAAAAAATTTTACGCCAGTTACATCAATCCTGCCAGGTAAAATTTTCTTAAATTTTTTTTTAAAAATATATGTTTTTATTGATTTGAGAGAGAGAGAGAGAGAAAGGAAGAAGGAGAGATAGAAGTATCAATGATTGACTGCCTCATTCATGCCCACTCCCTGGGATCAAGTCCATAACCTGGGCATGTGTCCTGACCAGGAATCAAAACAGCAGTCTCTTGGTTAATGGGTTGATGCTTTACCACTGGGCCATACCAACTGGGCTCCATTAATTTTTTATTAACATTTCTTAATAATAAAAAAAGCATGAGAAAACTTTGTATTCAAAACATTGCTTATTGATGTTTTTGTTCAAGCAATATCCCAAAAATGAAATTTGGAAAATAAGTTATACCAGAAAGCTCATTTTTTCTGAGCATTACATTTCTTCTGTTTTACTCCTAACTTCAGTTCTTGTTTGTGAGATGAGGCACAGGTATTAATAAATGAACAGGCCAATCATTAATACTTACTAAGAATAAGCCTTTCTTAATTAGTTATGCAGAAAAGGATATTATAGACATATATAATGAAGATGTATATTCTAGTTTATAATGTGTGAATCCCCTATAACAGCACTATCCAGGAGTTGGTATGATGTGAGAAACACTATCAGTGCTCTCCAATGTGGTAGCAGTAGCTTCATGTCATTAGGCATTTTAAGTGTGGTTGGTGTAAGAGGGGTGCTGAGTTTTATATTTCAGTTAATTTAAAATGATTTTATTGATTTCAGAGAGGGAGAGAAAAAGAAAGATCAGTGATAGGAAAGGATCATTGATTGGCTGCCTCCTGCATGCCCCACACTGGGGATCAAGCCTGCAACCCGGGCACTTACCCTGACCAGGAATCAAGCCATAACCTCCTGGTTCATAGGTTGATGCTCAACCACTGAACCATGCCAGCGAGGCTCATTAATTTAAATTTGAATCACACATGGTCTGATGGTCTGGACAGTGTACCTCTACATAATTTTTAGCTATGATTTTTATATTTCCTTATTGTCTTGATAAATAAGTTATTTGATATTAGTTTTAATGTTATGTAGAAATACTGTTTTTAAAAGTTGACACTTTTCACCCTGTCCAGTTTGGCTCAGTGAATAGAGCATGGCTTGGAGACTAAAGGGTTCTGGGTTCAATTCTGGTAAAAGGGCACATGCCTGGGTTGCAGCCTCTATCCCTAGTGGGGCATGCAGAAGGCAACCAACCAGTGATCCTCTCTTCATTGATGTTTCTCTCTCTCCTCTCCTCCTTTCTCCATTTCTCTCTCTCTCTTCCTCTCTGAAATCAATAAAAATATATTCTAAAAATTAAAAGTTGACGCTCTTCCGAAGCCGTGTACTATTATTTTAATTATATATGATTTCTGTGAATGTGGGAAAAGTTGATCAAGAATGTGTTAAAAATTAATCACCTGCCAATATTTTTTTTTTCTCTTTTTAGTTTTTTAAAAATAAGAAAAGTATTTGTAATTCATAATAGTTTTGCTTTACAAAAGCAGGTCAGTCATTTATGAATTACTTCTTACCTACACTTCTTAGGAAAGCTTAGTTTGTTGCATAAATAACTGTCATTACGGTCCCACATGAAATGGAAGTTATAGCCGAAACCGGTTTGGCTCAATGGATAGAGCTTCGGCTTGGGGACTGAAGGGACCCGGGTTCGATTCCGGTCAAGGGCATGTACCTTGGTTGCGGGCACATCCCCAGTGGGGGGTGTGCAAGAGGCAGCTGATCGATGACTCTCTCTCATCGATGTTTCTAACTTGCTATCTCTCTCCCTTCCTCTCTGTACAAAATCAATTAAAATATATTTAATAAAAAAAAAAAAAAGAAATGGAAGTTATAGAGAAGCCATTTCTGAATGGGGAAGGATCTTTCCGTGTATACATAAGGAATATGAAAATTATGCATGATTTATTTTAGTGTATAAGGAAAACATCTAGATTGTAAATAATACAGTGTAGCAGTGATGCTTGATCATCTGACTGTACAAATTGTCTTGCAGAACATAATTTTTACTCTGCTGTGATTCATTAGTGTGTAACTAAAAAAGTTTTAAGTTGGAAGACCAAATAAATAATACGTTTTGGCTTTGTATAAATCGTATTTAATATTTATGATTATCTGACTATTGACTATACTAGAGGCCCGTTACACATAGATTCGTGCAGTAGTCCTTCCTTCCCCTGGCTGCCAGCACCGGTTTTCTTCCAGCACCCGGGACCCAGGCTTTTGCTCTGGCCACTGCCTTCTTCCTTCGCTCCGGCCAGAGTCTTTGCTGACTCTGGCCAGAGTTTGCAGGCTTCTTGCTGACTCTGGCCAGAGGGCCGTTCCTGTAGCTCCTTACACACACACACATACACACACACACCCGCCCTCCTCCTCATAGCAGGCGTCCTGCTGATTTGCATATCCCCTCCTGATTGGCTGGTGGCATCACGGAGGTATGGTCAATTTAGGTATTTCTTTTTTATTAGTGTAATGCTATTTTTCTGAATATTGACCATATGCATTTTGTGGTTATCTTTCAAAGTTGAACTCAAATGTCACCACTCTTGTTAATTTTTTTGACATCCTCCAGGAGAGTTAGTCCCTTTCTCATCCATACCAACCCTAGGTACTTGGTTCATGCTTAAACTGCAGTTGTTATTATTTATAATGTAATTTATCTTAATAGCTTAATCTACTGATTGTGAACTTTTAGGCCAGGAACATTGGCTTATTTAACTTACCCAAAGTAGACCCAGTGCCAGGCACAAGGTAGGCACTCAGGTTTTTATTTTTTATTTTTTATTGAATCAGTGGATCTGAAAAGGTTGTGAATATTTGGGAAAAAGCATAAATAACCTCTTAGGTAAAAAATAAACATTATAACATTTTCTTTTGTAATATTTTGATTGATTCCAGAGAGAAAGGGGTAGGATGGGGAAGGGGGAACAGAAATATCAATGATGAGTGAAAATCATTGATTAGCTGCCTCCTGCAGGCCCCCAATGAGATTGAGCCCGTAATTCAGGCATGTGCCCTGACCAGGAATCAAACCATGACCTGGTTCATTGTTCTGTGCTCCATCACTGAGCCACACAGGCCAGGCCAACATTATAACATTTTATACATAATAATATACCTCTGGCCATTTTTTTCTTACAGAATACCAGAAAGTATAAGTTTACTTTTTGGCCATTAAAGGTAGTCTTCTTAGGGCTCTAGGTCCCAATTAAAATTTGTAGCACATTCTCACACAAAGTAAGAAACTTATAAATATAAGGTAAAAATCAAAGATTACTAGGCTGACTGTGAATTCTATCTTGAATTCTAAAGTTTTATTTGCTTTCCTAGACTGATGATGGAGAAGATGACCTGAAAAAGGGTACACAGTTATTAGAAATATATGCTTTGGAAATTCAAATGTACACGGCACAGAAAAATAACAAAAAACTAAAAGCACTCTATGAACAGTCACTTCACATCAAGTCTGCCATCCCTCACCCGTTGATCATGGGAGTCATCAGAGGCAAGTTTGGTTTGGAGAGGGTGGGCAGTGTCCTGGAAGACATAAAGTTGTCATTGCAAATAACTGAATGACTCTGAAGGTCATTTCTGTTTTAGTGAAAGTAATTGGCAAAGTAGTGAAGTCAATGAAATGATATAGTCCTAGAGAGAAGTGAGGATGGATTTTTGTCTTATAAATTTATATCATTGAAGATAATAATAGAAAATGTATTATCATAAGTTCTATTCTAGAATTGCAATAATGTATGAAAAATTATGTTCTATTTCAGTTGAGAAGAAAGACTTACAAATGCTTTTTTGGCTGATTCCATATAATAAAAGGATAATATGCAAACCAACCACATGGCAGAATGACTGGTCGCAATGACATGCACTGACCAACCAGGGGCAGATGTTTAATTTAGGAGCTTCCCCCTGGTAGTTGGTGCGCTTCCACAGCTGGAGTGCCACTCAGCCAGAAGCTGGTGAACGCAGTGGCGGGAGCCTCTCCTGCCTCCACAGCAGCAACTGATGGCTTAGGCCCACTCCCAACATCCCCCAAGGACTCCTGGACTGTGAGAAGGCACAGGCCAGCCTAAGGGACCTCCCCTCCCCCAAGTGTACAAGTTTCATGCACCAGACCTCTCATGTTTTAATAAAGAGCTTGTTTTTTAGAGGTAGTGTACCCTGGGGCTAGTACGGTTCATGTAATAAGAATTAAAAGACTGGAAGCCAATGAAATAATATTCATTTAATTTTTATAAAATGCTCAGTCTTGTTATGACACTGAATATGTTATCTTATGGTTTATTCCTCTACAGAATGTGGTGGTAAAATGCACTTGCGGGAAGGTGAATTTGAAAAGGCACACACTGATTTTTTTGAAGCCTTCAAGAATTATGATGAATCAGGAAGTCCAAGAAGAACCACTTGTTTAAAATACTTGGTCTTAGCAAATATGTTAATGAAATCGGGAATAAATCCATTTGACTCACAGGAGGTATGTGTGTTCATTTCTGTCAGCTGTCTTTCATGGAAATAAACTTTGTACATATAGTTAATTGTTCTTTTACTATTTAGGCCAAACCGTACAAAAATGATCCAGAAATTCTCGCAATGACGAATTTAGTAAGGTAAGAGTCTATATTTCAGTTAAGGTAAATTTATTTAGAGCAGTGAAGAGAAAGGAGAGAACTTTTTAGAATTCAGTTAATTCTCAACAATTACTCTTTTATAAAGTATTTGTTGCTTTTCTCACCTGTGTGCTGTTTTTCAGTAGAAAGCTGACTAGATGTTTTCAAACAATTTCACTGTACTTACTGTTTATACCTGCCTTAATCCAAAATGAAATTCTGAATTGGTCCACATAAATCAGGAATTTTCAATAAGACAGTTACTTTACTCATATGTTTTAGAGTGGAAAAAAGAGGGAGAGACGGAGAGAGAGAAGCTTCGATATGTGAGAGGCACATCAATTGATATTTGAGAGGCACATCAATTGGTTGCCTCCAGCACATGCCCGGGTCAGGGGATGGAGCCTGCAACTGAGGTACGTTCCCTTGACTGGAATCAAACTGCCAACCTTCTGTTTATGGGCCAATGTTCTAACCACTGAGCAAAACTGGTAGGGCATAAAAAACGATTTAAGAAAGGTTTATCTCAGATAATTTTCTGAGGTAAGGAACAGAAGAGTCATATTGATAAGATATCTAAGGGGTTTTTTTGATAGCTTCCATGGAGAGAAATGACTAATGATGTTTAGCAACTGAAAAACCTCTCCTGTAACTAATATTAAGTAAAATCATAGAAGATAAAAACAAGCAAAAAGCCTTTGGGGGGCGGGGGGTGGAAGGGCATAGTTTTGCTAAAGAAATTGGTGAACAAGAATTATTTTTCTCTGTGCCAGGAATAAATGGAGCCCAAACTTCAACGGACTTTCTGTGTAGAAAAGTATGAGAAACTTAATAATTTTCCAAGGCATGAAAAATGAAGTGAGGGACATAGAGCAGGGTTTTGTGTTTTTGCAGATATATGTAGGTAATTTACCTGAGTAGACATTCTCTTTTTTTTTTTTTTAATATATTTTATTGATTTTATACAGAGAGGAAGGGAGAGAGAGAGATAGAGAGTTAGAAACATCGATGAGAGAGTCATCGATCAGCTGCCTCTTGCACACCCCTTACTGGGGATGTGCCCGCAACCAAGGTACAGGCCCTTGACCGGAATCGAACCCTGGACCCTTCAGTCCCCAAGCCAACGCTCTATCCATTGAGCCAAACCGGTCCTGGCATAGACATTCTCTTTTTAAATGAAAAGAAAAGTACTTTTAGATTATAAATTCAGTCACCAAATATTAATTTTATATACTTGGAAAAACTAGCTATTTCATGATATTGTTTACTTTGTTTTTACGTGGCTATGATTTTTATAAATTACTAGGTTCTTTAAGGAAACCTTAATTTTAGTTATAGAAGTAATGACTTTATTTTAAGGGATCTACGAGTGGTTAAGGAATAAAAACCCTAAGTTGCAACATTTAAAAAAATGAGTTTCTTTACTACTTATTTTTTTCATCTATTTTAATAAATATTTGTTGAATTGATTTTAGTTATAAAAATAAAATTTAGTTATAAAAAATAAATTTCTTCATCTTTATTTTAAATAGTTTATTCCACCTGCATTTGGCCACATTGACTAAGATGTGATTTAGCTAGAGGTTAATTAACTTCATAATACTTTTTAAAAATTTTTTTTATAAAGTTCACTTTCTAAAGTGACAATTTAAACTTTAGAACTCTTAAAGAAATATGTTTTTCCTAGATGTTAATATTTTATCTAAATTAAATTGATTTAATAATTAAAATGGATTAAATGCTGATTTATCAGATCATTACAAAACAATGGCTATATTTATATATTTATTATATCTTACAATTTACTTCAGCAAGGCCTCTCATCCTGGGACTTGGAAACTTACTTCAGCAGTAAATTTTTACCCAAACAAGTGGCCTGTGATACCCCGCATTTGGTATAAGATTTTCTTAAGCCACCTGAATAGTGGAAGAATCTTTGTTAAAATAAATGTGTATGCAAGTATTTTCACTACTTGAATATATCCTCCAGTGTATTTATGGTTATATATTTGGAGTAGGTAAGAAAGTAATGCTTCCTAATTTTATCTTCCTAGTCAGTTGCCAGCAGACTAGAGGAAAATAATTCCTGTTGAAGCACTTGAATCAGCTGCCCCTAACATGAAGTTACATTGCGACCCATCAGATGGAAGCACAGCAGAGGGCGTGCAGAATGGCTGATGATATGTCTTACATATAAAGCAGACAGTGGTGCCATATCCAGAAGGTTGGCTTCTTCCTTCTCAGCACCTTTAGCAGTCCCCACAGTGCCTTACAGAATCATTTCAGGCCTAGATACTAGGTACCTCAGAGAATGAGGAACATAAATCAGCCTTTGGCCTTCTGCAGCAGGGTCCATCACTCTGCTTTGCGTGTGTGCCCATTTGGCACTAATGGTCCACCACAAATAAAATTTTCTGCTGTTTAGCTCTGAAATTTTCAGCTAAAGAATTAGGAATCAGATGTTCCTTTTGGAAAGTTTGGCAGTTGCTGGTAGCTTTCTAGAAGAAAAAAAATTAGGAAGCTGCATTTTTGAATAAGCTTCAGAGAGGATTTACTGTTGTATTTGAAAGACAAGGCTGACCTCCTCCATACAGTAGTATGCATGAAACTTAGTTTCAGAGGGATTAAATGCACAATTTAATTTGAAAACATCAAACATTAAACAGTCATTAAACTGGTAATTCCTACCAACAACTAGATTGTGAGAAAATTTCAATTAGCTATATGTAAATATATAACAAAAAAATTAATTTTTATTTTATAAAACTGAAAGCATTAAAAAGAAAATTCATTTTAGTTGCAGCTGAATGTGTGTGTTTTTAACTCCGATTCCCATGACAAACTATAATATAATTTAGGTTTTTGCATATAAAAATTGAGACACAGGCTCTTTGGGTTTTCTGATTTAATACATGACTTCTTTATGTTTCACAAAATATATACTTTTCTTTTTCTGTTAGTGCCTATCAGAATAATGATATCACTGAATTTGAAAAGATTCTGAAAACAAATCACAGCAACATCATGGATGATCCTTTCATTAGGGAACACATTGAAGGTATATTCTTTTGGCTACTGGAATTTGTTACTTTCTTTATCACTGTCTTAAGAGTACATCTTAGTGGAGCTGAATAGACTTAAGCTGTTTGTCTTCTGTTTATTGCAAAGTGTAGCAGTATTTCTAAATATTGTCATGGAATAGAATACTCCCTGAAATCATAAAGATGTTTTAAAGAAATCACAGCCAGTTTCGTATTAACATAATCAAGTTCTTATATAATGTCCATTTCATATAAGAATGGACATCATTGGCTGTCTCTTTTCCTTTTTTATTCTAATGTAAATATTGTTGCATGTTTTTTACTGATGATTAGTTTTAAATTAATTTTTAGAATTTATTTTTTTAAATATATTTTTATTGAATTCAGAGAGTAAGGGAGGGAAGAAATACCAATGATGAAAGAATCATTGATTGGCTGTCTCCTGCATGCCCCAGAATAGGGATCCAGCCGGGGTGGGCATATACTCTGACTGGGAATCAAACCGTGACCTCCTGGTTCAAGGTTGATGTTCAACCATTGAGCCACACCCGGTGGGCTGGAATTTATTTTTAACAAATAGCAAAAGCATTGAAAATAGCCCATTATAGATAATGCTGAGATGCGTTTATTTTGAAACGTTAAAATTGTAAAAGTAAGTGTGAGATTTTTTTTTTAAATATATTTTTATTGATTTCAGAGAGGGAAAGAGAGAAACATCAATAATGAGAGAGAATCATTGATTGGCTGCCTTCTGCACACCCCATACTGACATCAAACCTGCAACCCAGGCATGGGCCCTACCTGGAATCAAACTGTGACCTCCAGGTTCATAGTTCAACACTCAACCAGAGCCACGCTGGCTGGGCAAGTGTTGTAAGATTTTTTAATAAGTTCTGTTGGATTCACAAAGACAAATCATTCCTTATACCTCTTATACCTCCAGTATTCCCACCTGTTATAGAACTATTGAGGGGTTTTTTAATAACCATTTGGGAATATAAAATTGCAGATGTATTAGGAAAATCCAAAGGATACTTTAGAAGTAATGTTTTTGTTCCCCACCTTTCTTTACCTTTCATTCTACAAACATTTTTAAAGTTCGTATATGAACCTAGAATTATATTGTACTTTGTGGAAATAGAACAATAGAAGCCTTATGCATGAACTCCAATCTGGTATTTTTTAAGAAGGCACTTGTACATGAAACTGGGGAAAGTTACAAAATCGTTGTATCCTCCTATATAATAAAAGGCTAATATGCAAATTGTCCCCTCTGCAGGGGGTTCAACCAGGGGCTGGTCAGCCAACCACCCACAGCCCCTCCCCTGGGCTTTCCCCTGATCTAAGTGGGTATAGGGGGCCTATCAGGGCAGGCTGGCTGTACTCCCATCTGTGCCCAAATTCTTGTACTGGGCCTCTAATAAAATGTAATAGTCTTAAGTTTTATTTATAAGAGAGCATAAAGTAAGGAACTTCGCTGGTGCAAATCATATCTTCTTGAAAGATGTTAACTACAGAGGAAATGATGAGTATGGAGCATTGAAAAGGCAGGGGGATATTTTAGGTAATGTCATACATGAGCAAAATTAGGGAGGTAATAACAAAAAGTTACGGGAGAAGCTTCTAATCATATTATGCATTTGTTGGGCCCAAATATTTTTAGATCCAAATACCTTATATCCTTGCCAGACTGAAGAAGTACATGATTATTCATAAAGATATACAAACTTAAATGCAAATATGTCATCTTAATTTTTGTCTTTTCAGAGCTATTGCGAAACATCAGAACACAAGTCCTCATAAAATTAATTAAGCCTTACACAAGAATACATATTCCTTTTATTTCTAAGGTATTTATATTAATGGATTTTAATATTTATGCCTGTTTTTTTCATTTAAAATAGTTTAACTTTGTAACATTTTGTAGTATTATGTTTCTTAAATACAGCATAACTTAAAAGCTTTACTTTTATTTTTTTTTAAAAAGCTTTACTTTTAATATGAATTTTTCTGTGTTTTCTTGGTGTAAATTGAGTTAACAGAAAAGAGAAATAAGAGTCATTAAATTTCTTTTTAAAGATTCTCTCAGCCTCAGAGAAAATTACAGAAGAGAGGGTAGTGGCTAAAATATATAATTGATGAAGAGTTAACCCCAACCATAATAAAATTGTGGTAAGAATGTATTTTAAAAGTTACAAAGTTAAATTTTATCATACCTGTGCTCTCAGAAGTATTTTGAAGTGATAATGAAATTTGTTATAAATTTTCTCTTCACTAATTTTTCTTTAAGTGGTGGAAATGAATTTAAAATCAGAATGATTTTATAAAATCGTGATTTTTAAAAAGGTTTAATTAATAGAATTATAATGGTTCTTTTGTCTTAGGAGTTAAACATAGATGTAGCTGATGTGGAGAGCTTGCTGGTGCAGTGCATATTGGATAAGTAAGTATTTGGCCATTTTTATCATAAAATGTTTAGGACCATGAAGTTTGAATGATGATGGCAAAGGCTGTAGCAGATAAATTCTTGATTTTTCATTAGAAAACATCCTCTGGTTATGATTTTTTGCTAAAAGAGAAATATTTATAAGTGTGATTTTTAAAAAAATAAATGAATGAGGATATAAAGTACATGATCAGTGAAAAAGTTCTAAATGCCTTTTAAGAAAGAATTTTTCATTCAGTATATGGCTTATGTATAGTTAAAGAATTATTTAATGATTAGTATTTTTTGTACAAGATATGATATATAATAATTTTTAAATTATATTTTTTAAAAGCAGTATGTTATTTAAAGCTTCACAAGTTATGTTTGTTCTTAATTAATTGGATAAATCTATACCTGTTGGTTCTTTCAATGAAATTGATGACAGGTATGGTTTCTGTCTGGAGTTTAAATAAGGCAATGACTATTATAATTAACCCTGAACTCAATCATTTATAATATAGCTAGCAGTGGGGTGGGGCTTTTTGCATTTATTGATATTGTGGATATTTATGAAATATTAGTCTAGAACAGTGGTCGGCAAACTCATTAGTCAACAAAGCCAAATATCAACAGTACAACGATTGAAATTTCTTTTGAGAGCCAAATTTTTTAAACTTAAACTTCTTCTAACACCACTTCTTCAAAATAGACTTGCCCAGGCCATGGTATTTTGTGGAAGAGCCACACTCAAGGGGCCAAAGAGCCACATGTGGCTCTCAAGCCGCAGTTTGCTGACCACAGGTCTAGAAGATATGCTTAGTGAAAATAGCTTGTAGACGTGTCTTCTTTTATTTATTTCCAGCACTATTCATGGCCGAATTGATCAAGTCAACCAACTCCTTGAACTGGATCATCAGAAGAGGGGTGGTGCCCGATACACTGCACTAGATAAATGGACCAACCAACTAAATTCTCTCAACCAGGCTGTAGTCAGTAAACTGGCTTAACAAAGAACAAGCTTTTACAGACATACTTAAGGCAACAGTGCAGAGATGTAATTCTTAAGAACTGGGAATGGCAAAACTACTGTCGGTTGATGTGTCCTGAAAATTATTGGAGTTATGGCAGAAGTGCTTTTTTTGATCAACTGGTTTGTGTTTTGCTGCTGCATTTATCCCAAGAAAAACAGCTTTAATCTCCAGAAGAAAACCAAAATGCCATGGGATTTATGCTGTATTGACATCTTGCCCTAAACATACAACATCATAGTAATTTGTCATGGGCAACATGACCAGAGAGAAGATTTTTGTCATGATTTTAAATACACTGACATGCTACTGTTGGTTAAATTTAAACATGTTTTACCTACAGAAATTCTCTCACAAATAACCTGCAATAACTTGAAATGCATACCCTTTTGAACACTTCCTTTTCTCATGTATAAATTAAAATGTTTGCTGCATTTTGCAAAATGTCAATTCTCCAAAAATGTGTCCGTATATTTCTGTACCTGCAGTGTAGTAAAGGTTTAGATGAAACCCCATAATTATAGTGGCATACTGTCACTTAGGTTTCAAGCAGCAAAATAAACAGTGCAGCTCAGAAATTGTAGTTTGGTTCTTGATGTTTTTATTACACTTGGGTTTTTGTTTTGGTTATTAGTACCTTAGAAATTTCAAATTTTATCATCAGTTAATTTTTAAAAGCTTGAGAGCAAATAAGTTAGCTGTTTGCTTTCAAGTTTTTAGAGTAAGTCTATTGAGAAAGTAAGTAGAACTAGTTTCTAACAAAACATTTGCATAGTACTTTAACAGTGATGCTTTAAAGGAATAAAAAAAAATTTTTTTTATAAGAATGATAATTCCTTTTTCAAAGAGTAAGTTCTAACTCTTAGAATGTTCACCATAAACAAATATGCCAGAACATAGACAGCTAAATGAATGTTACTCTGCATAGTGTCATACTGGAAAATAGTTTCCTAATTCCAGCTATTTACCATTGCTCAAAGTCTTGGATTTTGCTCTTTTAGAATTGCATTCATAGCTAATTTTAAGTCACAAAAGCTATTACACTTTGTTTGTTTGTATTTAAAGTACTACCAAGATTAAATGTCCTATAGTTACCATTATTTGGCACTGAGTAACTTTTTACCATTTCTAAAAATTAAATCTTTGAGGTAATCTTTGAAAGTATACAACTAACTGGCTTTGGAGGCAGTCTCAAAAGAGTTTTACAGGTATTTTGAGCAGTGGTAACATAGTTAAGAGAATGAACTGTGGCCTTCCAAGGTGTCTACCTTAAAGGATTCGCAGCTCATTTGAATGTATTAAAATTTGGATTTATTTGTTCCTTTTTTTAAAAAAGTTCACAGTATTTTGTAGTATCTAAAGGAAGAAGTAAGATTGAGATAATTTCTTTGGTTTTTCTATTGCTTGTTATTATGTTAAAAGAAGTGAGTGGCAGTTCAGGAGGAAGACTGTTTGTTGTAACTGAAGAATGACAACCAAGAATTTTTGATCATTAAATCAGATTTTATAAACAGTGGAAAGAGCATGGACTTAAGACAAGGCATGCTTATTCGGTTTTGTCAAAATTTTACGAAAATATGTGATATATATTTATACTAAAACTATATAATCCTTAGATTTAGGAAAGCAATCAGTTAATGACTTCAGCAGATTAAAGCAGTATTAAATACAGGTGCAAGTTGGAAATTGTAGAAAACAAAGAAAACAGGACAAAATGTCTCTGGTAGGGAATAAAAAAGTTTAAGATATAAATTATGTGTATTTTCTTTTTTACATAAATTTGTGAAAAGTGTGCTAAAATTCTTTCACATGAGTGATTATTAGGATTTATTTTTCAATATAATTTGGAGACCATTTGTTACCCAAATAAACATGACAAGTTTCTGTGCCTGTATTCACATATGTATGTGAAAACTCTGGGAGGGAAAGCCCTATTTACTCTGAGTTGGTAGGATTAGAATTCAAAAGAGTAGAATGATATGATTTAACCCTTACTTTCTAACTCTTACAATGCCCAGTCCCTCTGTGATATCTTTGCTATGTTTAATGTTCATTTTCCTGTTTCTAGAGGGAAATCATGCACTTGTTATTCTTTAGGAAACTGGCTAACTGTATAACAATATCCAAAGTTACATCATAATCTTTAATATGAATCACATAGGTTTTGTTTAATATTCCCTAGATAAAGGCTTAATCTTTTTTTTTTTAAGTCCTTGGCCACATTTGTTCTGGAATATAGGTTTTTTTTATAATATCTTAACAGTCTGACTAATTTAACAATTTATTTTTCCCTTCATACATTTTCTATGTTCTTGTGCATCAAATCTTGTAGAGTTGAAATCTTAAGAGATTGCTTATCAAACATAACTAAATTGAAGAGAAGTAAGAAACATGGCAAATTTTTAACATATAAGTCTTTCCTTTTGTGAAAACTGAAGGAACAAGCAGCATACATCAAATTGTAATGTGTTTATCTCCTTCTTTTTAATTCTAAGCCTGGATAAACTCCCTTTGGTTGCCACAAATACTACATGCTATCTGTTTATAAAAGCTAGATTTCTGTTATTCATCCTAGTTCTTAGTTTGATTTTAAAATTATTAATTAAGTATTTTTTCCTCCATATCTGAATGTAGCATAACCTTTTTGTAAAAAGATGGTTTGTGTAATAAGTATTGCTTTCATTATCCATGATGGATCCTGGCTGAGAGGCTCGGTTGGAGCAACATCCCGCACACCAAAAGGTTGTGGGTTTGATTTCGGGTCATGGCACATATGTAGGTTGCAGATTCAATCCCTTACTGGGGTATGTACAAGAGGCAACCAATGTTCTCACATAGACGTTTTTTCTTTCTTTTCCTTCCTCTCTAGAAATGAATGAAAACATCCTCAAGTGAGGATTAAAATAAATAAAATATCCATGATGGTAAGAATTTTTAAAGACATTTTCTTTTTTAACCAATAGTCTTTATGATTATTCAAGAAACGGGTGAGTACACTTGTTTTGGGGTAGTGATGAAGTTAAGGGTGTCTAATAAGCATAAATACAGCAGATTATGTTGGAACAGAATTGAGTCCGTTTAGTCCATAGGATAACAAGGTATTTGTCTAATGGAAGCTTCTTTTTTAGAAGACTCAGAGAAACTCTAGCCATTTATTACCAAGGCTGCTTTGTAAAAAAATACTATTTTAAATAAACATACAAAGTTTTTATTTATTTTAGGTCTTTAAGGTGAAACTTTAGCATACAAAACTCTACTAAAGATAGTTTTATTCTTTATATTGATTTATAATATCTTCTTTGGATTTATAACATCTTTTTAAAAAATATATATTTTATTGATTTTTTACAGAGAGGAAGAGAAAGGGATAGAGAGTTAGAAACATCGATGAGAGAGAAATATTGATCAGCTGCCTCTTGCACGCTCCCCACTGGGGATGTGCCCGCAACCAAGGTACATGCCCTTGACCGAAATCAAACCTAGGATCTTTCAGTCCGCAGGCCGACACTCTATCCACTGAGCCAAAACCGTCTCCACGATTTATAACATCTTGAAGAAGATAAGCAACATTTTTGAGATATGTAACATAACAAAGGAATTGTCTTTTTCAAATTTTTTGGAGATAACATTGACATAAGAAAGTTATTATTTTTCTTTATTTCTGACCCAGATAATTATTCCATAAATTATAGCTAGTAGTCATCATAGTCAAGTACTTTTTTGGGGTTGAAAGGATTTACTTTGTCCATCTTCTTATTCACCTTTTAATATTAGGCCTTTGATCTCACATCTAATATAATTAGGTCTTTAACTATTTTGTTTTGAAGTGCCAATAATAGTGTCTAGGTACTTAGAATAAGGCCTCAGAACTTGAAGCTCAATGTGTTTGTATGTCTATAAATATTTCTTTTCTGAGACTAGCACAGCTAGAGTGCAGACAGGAGGCCTGAGTAGGGGCGACAGGGGATTGAGAAAATGAAATAGACACAGAAGCAGTAGGGAAAGGACTCAGAGACGATACAGCGATACAGCAAGTTTATTTTATACTGTAAGATACCAGGAAGTTTTACTAAAGTTTAAGATAAAAAAAAATAGCCGAGACCAGTTTGGCTCAGTGGATAGAGCGTCGGCTTGGGGACTGAAGGGTCCCTGGTTCGATTCCAGTCAAGGGCATGTACCTTGGTTGCGGGCATATCCCCAGTAGGGGGTGTGCAAGAGGCAGCTGATCGATGACTCTCTCTCATCGATGTTTCTAACTATCTCCCTTCCTCTCTGTACAAAATCAATAAAAATATATTTTTAAAAAAAAGATTAAAAAAATATGTGCATTCTTGTGACTTCTTTGTAATTGTCACTTCTGGGTGGACCCAGATAATTGTGTTTGCTCCTGGTACCTGGCTGGATTTAGATAATGAAATCCACCCCCTGGCGCCTGAGCTAATGGTCAGACTGACAACACACCTGTCTCTGGCAAGGTATGTTTCCAGGGCATGGCTCTGCCGGGCACTACTGGATTCAGAGGACAATCAGCTCAGGGGCCTTTCCCAGTCACTCCCTACATAGGACCAAAATCAATTTTTCTCCTTTCTTTTTTGGAAGATTTTACTTTTTTGTTGTTGTTGTTTTTGTTTTAATAGATTTTTATTGATTTCAAAGAGAAAGGGAGAGGGAGAAAGAAACATCAGTGATGAAAGAGAATCATTGATTGGCTGCCTTCTGCATGGCCCCTACTGGGGGTCCTGGGATCGAGCCCACAACCTGGGCATGTGCCCATGGGCTGATGCTCTGTCCACTAAGGCAAATGGCTAGGGCTGAGAGGTTTGTTTTTATTGTTGTTGTTTATTTTTGTTTTGTTCGTTTTTTTGCATTAGGTGTCCCATCCCTACACCCTCACCCTGGCAGCATCCTATATATGTGTTGATAAAATTATAAGTAGAAGTAATTGGTAAGAATTTCCTTAATGTAGACATATCAGATATTCTTAACTTTTATAATGTAAGCATATCAATGGTTCTATTTTACTCAAGATTATTAAATGTTGCTGTTTCTTCTAGCTATGATGTGCCCTTCATGGCATGGATTAACCAGTTCAAAAATTTGTATGCTTTGAATCACTAGCTAAGATTTGAGAAAGTTTAGCTTTTGGAATTTCACATCAAGTTACAACAGTAATGCCATTTCAAGGATTTTTTATCTTATTTTTTGTTAATCTTCACACAAGGACATTTTTTTTTCATTGATTTTTAGAGAATGGATGGGGGAGAGAAGAACATCAATGAGAGACATTGATTGGTTGCCTCCGGCAGCATACTCCCCAACTGGGGCCTGAGATCCAACTTGCAACCCAGGTACATGCCCTGGACCAGGAATCAAACCTGAGACTCTTTGCTGCACAGGCCAACACTGATGATGTAGCACCACTGGGCAGGGCTGCCATTTGAACGGTTTAAAAACTGTAATAATTAAAAGTCAATCTTATACTATCAAACCATAGGGCATTAAAGGTAGCTTGCCTGTTTTTGTGGAAATTCATCTTATATGAGTTTACAAGTTTAAAAAAGTAATCTTGAAGTTTTAATCATCCCATGAAGTTGTGAAAAGTTTTTACATGCTTAGTTACTGTTTTAGTGGCATATTAATGCTGTGTTGAATATCTGATTTTTGTTTTAAAAGTTTTTATTTTTGTGTCAATCAAGAGATGGAGGAATAGAAAACAGGATTATTTTATTTTGCAACTTATTACATAGTTGCATTATGAGTTTTCTCAATTTTCTTTATCTCACGAAAAATACTAGCTTACTAGTAATAAATATGACATTCTGATTGCACACTAGGTATAAAAAGCAGGTGACTAGGAGCATGACAGGGAGGGGATGTCTGTCTGCCTAAAATTGGAAGTCCTACAAGTTATGATTTGAGAATCAGCTGATGTGTACAGGATGAGTCACAAGATGCTTTAAGACTTAGGTACTTGAGGATTTTTTTACTGAAGTACACATTCTTGATCGGTAATAAAAATTTTATAGACTACCTCAGATATTTACTGTGTAAACACTAGTTTCAATTAGCATAAGGCCAGCGCAGTGTCTTTAGACAGTACACTTTATATATTTGATTAAGTATTCAATAATGTATACTTAACTAAAATAGTTTTTGAATGTTTTTAAAATGTTTCTCAGAAACAGTACTGAACATTTTGTTCATTTGGATTGAAAATCGGGGTTTGTTGACTTTTAAGATTATCCTGTTCTGCTTTGAAGCATTCATGGAGGAGTTGGCGGCTCCTAAACCCTGTTTAATGCTGTCATAGAACAAGTCATGTTGCAAACAAATGTCTCCAGAGTTACTCCAGGATGAAACATTTCTAAGCAGGAAATTAAGCAAAGAAGTGAAGGAAGATCCCCGTGATGGTGCTTTAAAATAAACCCTTAAAGAGCTGCAATATCTTAGAAACCACTTGTGAATTTATCATGTATACAAAAGTTTATTTAAGAGAGATTTAGTTTGCCTACCATGTACTAAGGTAGAAGGATACCATAAGGAACAAATTATTCCTGTGCTCAAAGAGCTTAATTCTATGGGGAGAGGCAGATGAATAAAATAATTTCAGATGGAGAAAAATCTAACAAGTGAAGGTAGATAGGCATTGATGAGGGTGTGAATGTTGACTTAAAAAGTGAATGAAAAAGAGCTGCCCATGCAAATCTAAGGGAAGGGCAGGCCAGGCAGAGTTTGCATCTCTGAAATTAGAAGGGTATGTCAAATTCAAGCAAAACAGCGTGATGTAAAACAACATAAGAGGTGGTCAGGGACCAGATGACGGATAGTTTATAGTTTGAGATGAGATTTCTTTTTTTTCTAAATATAATGGGATACCATTGGAAATTTAAATTCTGATATGCTGTTTTAAAAGGATGGTTCAGAATGTTGTGTGGAGAAATTATATGGGGCAATAACATGACCAAGGATGCCAGCAGGAGCCCTTTGCAAAGGTTGGAATGAAAGGTGATAGAGTCAGTCTAGGATTTGGAAAGGATTACACAGAATAGTGATTGGACTATAGGATTCACTTATGAATTGGAATAGAGGGTTTTAAGGAGACAAGGATGATTTCCTACTGAATAATGTAGAGTGCTATTACTAGGTGAAATGGGAAGACTTGGGAAACAATTTTAGCAGAAAAAGACAGAATGAGCAAAAGAAACAAGGGGACTATGACCTTGAAACTAAACAGTAGTGTTACAGAAACTAGGTTTAAGTTGAATGCAGAGAAGAGCCCTAGGGTTTAACAAGATAAAAGTCTTCATTCAGCATTGAAAGAAGTCCTACGGCAATCAGACAAGAAGAAATAGAAGGCATCCAAATTGGGACTATAAGTGTCATTATTTGCAGATAATACTATATAGAGAACACTAAATCTACCGGGGGGGGGGGGGGGGGGGGGCACTAGATAAATGAATTCAGTACAGTAGCAGGATAAAGCCCTAGCCGGTTTGTCTCTGGATAAGAGTGTCAGCCCGCAGACTGAAGGGTCCTGGGTTCAATACCATTCTGGTCAAGGGCACATGTCTCAGTTGCAGGCTCCATTCCCCAGCCCTGTGAGGGGGTAGGCAGTGGGAGTGGAAGGAACCTATGAGGGAGGCAACCAATAGAGGTGCTCTCATATCCATGTTTCTGTCTTTCCCCCTCCCCACTCTGTAAAATTCAATGGAAAAATATCCTCAGGTGAGGATTAACAAAGTAGCAGGACACAATAAATATCCTGAAATAAGTTACATTTTTTAAAAAAGACTTGATTTTTAGAGAGAGAAATATCAATGTGAGCGCAACCTTGATTGACTGCCTCCAGCATGCACCTACGAGGGATCATGCCCAAAACTTGAGCATGTGCCCTGACCAAGAACCAAACTGGCAACCTTTTCACTGCACAGGAGAATGCCCAACAGGGCTATACCAGCTAGAGCTCTGTTGCATTTTTTTACACTAATAATGAAAGGGATCCCATTTACAATTGCATTAAAGAAAACAATCCCATTTACAATTGCATTTAAAAAAATACCTATGAAGAAATTCAACCAAGGATGTAAAAGACTTGTACTTGGGAAATTATAAGACACTGAAGGAAGAAGTTGAAGAAGATACAGATAAGTGGAAGCATACACTGTGTTCATGGATAGGAAGAATTAACATCATTAAAATGTCATACTGCCCAAAACAATCTATAGATTTGGCGCAATTCTTATCAAGATACTAATGGTGTATTTCTCAGAACTAGAACAAATATCCAAAAACGAATATGGAACCACAAAAGATCCCAAATAGCCGTATTGAGAAAGAACAAAGTTGGTGGAAGCATGCTACCTGATATCAAACTATACCACAAGGCCATAATAATCAAAACAGCATGATACTGGCATAAAAACACACATAGATCAATAGAACAGAGAACCCAAAAATAAACCACGTAGCTATGGTCATTTAATATTTGACAAGATGGCAAAACCATACAATGAGATAAAGGTAATTATTTAATAATGGTGTTGAAAAAGTTGGACAGATATGTGCAAAAAAATAAAACTAGACCACCAACTTACACCATACATAAATAAACTCAAAATGAATTAAAGACAAGTGTTAGACTCAAAACTATGAAAATCCTGAAAGGAAACAGTAAAATCTTGGACATTTCTCATAGCAATATTTTATCTGATATATCACTCCAGGCAAGGGAAACAAAAGAAAAAAGTAAATAGGACTATATCAAACTAAAAAGTTCTTGCACAGCTAAGGAAACCTTCAACAAAATTAAAAAACAATTCACTGAACGGGAGAACATGTTCACCAATGACACCTCTGATTAAGCATTAATATTAAAAAGTTATAAAGCATTATAAAAGTCAACACCAAAAATAATCAAATTTAGAAAATGGCAAAGGTCCTGAATAGACATTTCTCCAAAGTCAGTGGTCGGCAAACTGTGGAAACCCGAGCCACATGCAGCTCGAGAGCCGCCGTTTGCCGCTCTATTGACTAATGAGTTTGCCGACCACTGTCCAAAGTGGACATACAGAAGACTAATGGACATGTGAAAATATGTTCAATGTCACTAATCATCAGAGAGATACAAATTAAAACCACAATGAGATATCACCTCGCACCTGTCAGAATGTCTATCATCAATAAATCAACAGAAAACAGCATTGATGAGGCTGTGGAGAAAAGGGAACCCTTGTGCACTATTGGTGGGAATGCAGATTGGTACAGCCATATGGAAAGCATTATGGAATTACCTCAAAAAATTAAAAATGGAACTGCCTTCTGACCCAGCAATTCCACTTTTGGGAATAAAACGGAAGAAACCTGAAACAATAATTTGAAAGAATATGTGCATCTGTATGTTCATTATGTTTCAAATTTGGAAACAGCCCAAGTGGCCATCAGTAGATGAGCAGATAAAAAAGCTGTGGTACATTTACACAATGGAATACTACTTAGCCTTTAAAAATAAGGGAACCTTACCTTCTGTGACAGCATGAATGGACCTATAGAGCATTATGCTAAGCAATAAGCCAGTCAGAGAAAGACAAGTACCATATGATTTCACTCATATGAGGAACCTAATGAACAAAATAAACTAACAAAATAGAAAGAGACTCATAGAGAACAGCCTGACAGCTGTCAGATGGGAGGGGTGTTGCAGGGCTGAGTGAAAATGGTAAATGGATTAAGCAAAAAAACAACTCAGTCACAGACAGCAGTATGGTGATTACCATAGGGAAAAGAGATTAGGGGAAGGTAAAAGTATAGGGGGAATAAATGGTAATGGAGGGAGACTTGACTTGGGGTGGTGAACACATACAATATGCAGATGATGCCTTACAGTGGTGATACCTATATAATTTTATTATCAATGTCACCCCAATATATTCAATAAAATCGTTTTGTTTTTTTTTAAAGCTGTCAAACCTGTCTAGCGTTTATGAAGAATGGATTTATTATATATACAAAGCCCTTTCAGCTTATCTTGGAATTTCAATATAGCTGGATTTAATGTCACCAAAATCATGAATTCACAAAATGTTTGGATCTGTCTCCAGGGAACAAGTCCAAATATAAACAATACTATAACAAGGGTTTACATTTTTGAGTAATCTCAAACTGACAGAGGAACAATGTGCCTTATCCTGAAATTATCATGTTTTATCTGAAAGTACCCATTTGCTTGTGTGGTTAAATGCACATGAAACAAGTAAAATAATTAAGTTTATGGATCGGATCATCATACCTTAGAATTATAGTGGTCATTTTCTATAGTAAAAATCAGGAAATAGCTTACAAGTGGATGCTGCTTCTGATGATGGGATACAGGGACACTCGGGCAGAGGTTGGCATCTTCAAGGTGTCTTTGGCAGCTCCCCAGAGGAGAGCAGCGTGGTAAAGTGGTAAGATCTAGGTAACAGGAAACCTGCTTTGTAGTTGGCCATGAATTGAGAACGTGTCACTGAACCTCTCTCAGCTTTGGGCTTCCCTTAGTTGAGTGATCTTTTTAGCCTCTGTATTCAAAATTAAAGCATATGGCACACTGACACGGGGTGTGTTTTTTTTTTTTCAGTTTATTTTTCCTATGTGTATGTTTTTTTAAATATGTTTTTATTGATTTTTAGAGAGAGAAGAAAAGAGAGGAATAGAGAGAGAGAAACATCAATGAGAGAGGAATATCATTGATTGACTGCCTCCTCCACACCCTCTACTGGAGATTGAACCCACAACTGGGGCATGTGTGCTGACCAGGAATTGAACTGGCAACCTCTCAGTTGCTGGGTTGACACTCAACCACTGAGCCACACTAGCCGGGCGATATGTGAGTATCTTGAAAAAAATAGTATTCATGTCTATTTTTAATTTTCATAATGATGCAAATTTCATTTCCTTTTTAAACTTTTTATGTGTTATTTTTAAATCGAGTTCATTATTCCTGACTGTGCTGTCTCTCCTGTCTCATACATATGCCACAATTTACCAATTCATTTCTCCAGTGGTGCACATCTGTGTCCCTTCTAGCTCCTTCCTACAGTAAGTAATTCTGTGATGAACGTTTTGTACCTATCTCCTTATAGATGTGTGAAAAAATTACTTAGGGGTGTGTATCTGGAAACTGGTCTTGGGGAGGGTACAATACGTACTTTTACCAAGTTCTATGAGATTACTCATACAATGATGTGCCATCTATGTTCTAACACAAGAGTTCCAATGTTTGCCTATATGTGACAACCCTTGACGCTATCTGACTTTCTAAAGTGGTGCTTTACTGTTAACTTTAACTTAGACATGTTTGTGATTACCAGTTACTGTGAACATCTCTTCAAATACTTATTAGCCATTGAGCTTTCCCTTTATTTGGACTATGTATTCTTCACAATCACTTACTAGCTGCCTATTTTTGCTGGTTTTCGGGACGTCATTGTATATTGTAGCTATTAACTCATTTGTTTTGTTTTAGACTTGCAAATATTCTCTGAAGTATTGTCTTTAATTTTTTTTCATTGAGCAGAAATCTTTCATTTTTATGTTAAATCTATTCATTTCCCTCACCACCCATATTTTCTTAGATCTTGTTTAAGAAATCTTTTCTTACACAATTACCACACACACACACACACACACACACACACACACACACAAATGTTCTTTTTATTTAGTTCTTTATTTGGAGTTTATTTTGGTGTACAATTTGAGGTAAGAATCAAACTTTATTTTTGTGTGTAATAAAGTAATTTTCTCAGTAACCATCTACTAAATTATTATTCCTACTGATATGCAATGGCGCCTTTCTCAGCTACCCACTTTCTACGAATGCAAGGGGTGTATTTCTCCGTTCCCTGAGCTGCTTAAGCATCCTCTTTGTTCTTTCACCACTCACCTCAGTAACAAAAACATCCCCTGGTGTTTTTGTTACTGAGGTGAGTGGTGTCTTAGTCACAAGAGAAGTTTTCCACCCAATTCGTTGCTCATTTTGAAAATTATTTTTGTATTCATGTACCTTCATTTTTTATATCAGTTTTGGAGTCAGTTTGTCAAGTTACTTAAAGTCCTGTGAAGTTTTAAGTGGAATTGCATTGAATTTGAGATCAATCCAAGTCTCTTTGCAGTATGTCATTTAAAAGAGTTTTTAATTATTCTCTATAACTATCTTGAGCATTTTTTAAGTTTATAAAGTAAAACATTACAGTAAGCTCAGGTTAATTTATTATTGAAGAAATAAAACTTTTGTTTGGTGTAGCCTAAGTGTACAGTGTTTATAAAGTTTGCAGTCATGTATGGTAATTTAGGCCTTCATGTCCACTCACCACTCTCTCATGTAGAACAACTTCCAGTCTTGCAAGCTCCTCATGGTGAGTGCCTTATACAGATGTGCCTTTTTTTTTTTTATCTTTCGTACCATATTTTTACTATATCTTTTCTATTTAGAAACACAAACACTTACCATCCTGTATAATAAAACGCTAATATGCAAATCAACTGAATGACAGAATGACTGCTATAATTCAAACTTAACCACCAGGGGGCATATGCTCAATGCAGAAGCTGCCCCCTGGTGGTCAGTGTGCTCCCACAGGCAGAGTGCTGCTCAGCCAGAAGCCAGGTTCATGGCTGGCGAGTGTAGCGCAGTGGCAAGAGCCTCTCCCGCCTCACAGCAGTGCTAAGGATGTCTGACTGCCGGCTTGAGCCTGGGGAGCAGGCCTAAGCCATCAGTTGGACATTCCCTGAGGGCTCCTGGACTGTGAGAGGGCACAGGCCTGGCTGAGGGACTCCCCCACCCCCAGTGCATGAGTTTCATGCACCAGGCTTCTAGTTGTGCTATAATTGCCTACAGTGTTCAGTATAGTATCATGCTGTATAGCTTTATAGCCTAGGATTAACAGGTTATACCCTGTAGCCTAGGTGAATAGTAAGTTATACCACTTAGGTTTCTGTAAGTGCACTCTATAACATTCATATAATGATGAAATTGCCTAGCAATGCATTTCTCAGAACATGTCTCCATCATTAAGCAATGCATGACTATAGGTAAAGATCTCAACATGAAAACATCCTAAATTTAAAATGGCCCTAACCCCAGAAACTGGTCTTTATAAGAGAAAGGAAAGGGGCATTTGGACACAGAAGCACAGGTAGATGAAGGCAGTGTGAAGACAGAGATAGACATTGGAATTATGCTGCCACATTCCAAGAAATGCCAAGAGCTGCCAGAAGCTGGAAAAGGGCAAGGAAGAACGACTCCCTAAAGCTTTTGGAGAAAGTGTGGCCCTGCCAATACCTTGGTTTTAGCCTTCTGGCCCCAGAACCGAGAGAATAAATTTCTGTTGTGGTAAGCCACCACGTTGGTGATCATTTGTTATAGCAGTCCTAAGAAACAAATACACGCATCTGTTAAATTATTCGTTAAGAATAACTTGGGGAAATATAGGGCCAGGTATTCAATTTGCCAACTGATCAATACATAATCTTGCACTTTGAAACACTCTACAGTACTTCAGTACTGTGCTTGAGGGCCATTTTAAACAACGAAATCAGCACAAAGCACAAAAATATGAAAAACATGACACTAAATTGATTTCAAAAAGGACACTTGTTTATGGTATGAGAGTTGAAACAAGAAGGCTGAGTGTCACTTTAACTTCAGCTGGAAATCTGAGCCCTGGTGACTCAAATTTTGCATCCTCTTCATGGACACACGCATGCCCATGAATGACCACAAGAACACCGGGAGTGTTGATTTTCAAATTACAAATAAATTTTAGCAATTCAGTGAATTCATACAGATGGACTCT
The DNA here is from genome assembly GCF_014108245.1 of Pipistrellus kuhlii. NCBI lineage: Eukaryota > Metazoa > Chordata > Mammalia > Chiroptera > Vespertilionidae > Pipistrellus > Pipistrellus kuhlii. Next base: position 46,384,228 of record NW_023425404.1, read on the forward strand.
TCAAATAATGAGAATCAACTATAGAACTAGATCCAGGCAGGCTTTAACCTTTCACTAGGCAGCTCCAAGTGAGGCGAGATCTTATGTAACTGAAGCTACAGTTTTATATAGCAGTACCCTCTCATCTGCATTTTCAATTACCCACAGTCAACTGTGGTCCAAAAAGATTAAATTTCCTCAAATATTGACATGGTCTGCTCTTTACATCCAGCCATCGACAGCTATCATGGCTAGATGACTCAGGATCACCCGAAACAGATGCTCCTCCTTCTGACACATCATGATATCCCAACAGCTGGGGGGAGGTTGCAAGATAAAAAGCAAAGTACTTCCAAAACCGGTTTGGCTCAGTGGATAGAGCGTTGGTCTGCGGACTGAAAGGTCCTACGTTGGATTCCGGTCAAGGGCATGTACATTGGTTGCGGGTACATCCACAGTAGGGGGTGTGCAAGAGGCAGCTGATCCATGATTCTCTCTCATCAATGTTTCTCTCTATCCCTCTCCCTCTCTGTAAAAAGTCAATAAAATATATTTTTTTTTTAAAAAGATTCCTGACCTTAGATATAATCTCTACAAAGTTTACTGTCTGTTCTTTCAGAAATTATCTGTGCATATAAAGGCATATAACTTTTGCATAAATGGGGCCCAACTCAATGTTCTCCTGCTTGCTTTGTTCCTAATGTATATTTTAAGCCGATCTAAAAAAAAAAAAAAAAGACACAGAAGATAATGTCCACCATGCTACATACAGTATGACATTTCACAGCATTGTATTTTTTGTTGTTTTTGTTCTTGACTATAACATAAAATGCCTGTAAAGTGACCTTTTGTTTTGGTATTTATGGCAGGAATACAAGAGTTTTACAATAAACAATATCACACAATAATGACTCATTATTTGAAGAAAGAAAATCCAGCAAATATCTTGGGAAAATGTCACCATGCAGCTGGTTGTCAGCAAACTCGGAGTGGGATTCCTGTCCAGTTCGACTGCATTCCACATTCGCAGTCACAAAGAATGGGATTGTGAGAAAACTCCTTTTACCAGTGGGATGTTTGATGACATTTCTTTGACTAAGATACTCCCACCATTCTCAAGACCTATAAGCCAGTTAGATTTTGTTTTAAAGAGCTCCACAGAAAGCTTAATGCTTATTTTTAGCACTGCAAATGTTTTTCTCCTTTGGGGTTTTAAAAAGACAGCTCCCACCAGTTCATTGTTTTAATGCCTACTATATGCCAAGCTATGCTGAATGTTTTATGTTCATTATCTCATTTAATCCTCAGAACAACTGTTCCTTCTCAGGTTCCTTTTAATTCGCGAAACAGAGGCACATGAAGGATAAGTAACGTGGTCCCAGTCAAACTGCTAAGTGGGGAAGCTGAGATTTAAACCTAGGTCAATCTGACTGCAAAGACTACACGCTCACCTTTGTGCTACCTAGCTTCCACTTCTACTCACTCAAGACCTGTCTCTTCTCTTCCTGCTATTGCCTTTGTGCTATTTATTGGTGCATCCCAATCAGCATATGTGCAGTAGCATGCAGCTTAAATAATGTATTGTATGTTTTACCTCCTATTTGTTTCTTTTTACTCTCCCTTCTAGAAAGTCCCGCCTTCATTCAGCCCAGACCACTCTACTAGAAGAGAGGCCAGCTGACACTGCCCATCAAAGTAAAAGCCAGGAGCTTACCTTGGCCAAGTGGCCTCTTTGTGTGAACCTAAACAAAGACAATGCATCAACTCTATGTGCCAAATATACCTGTTTATGAAACGCTTGTTTTTAGTATGACGTCTATCCATGGAGAAATTGAAAATGTGTGTAACTTGGTCCCCAGAATAGGTTTAAGCAAACGTCATCGCATAGAGTCATAGATCGCTTCAGGAGTCTTGACTGCCTTCTTCCTTAATTGTCAGACTCTTGACTCTCCCTTCTCCCTACCTACTCAGTCTTTTTCTCTCATAAACGTATATTGTGAGCTTATGCTTTCTCTTCTGCATTTGCATCCTTGAATTACTGTTTCACAGATAAACACAGCTACATGAAAGCATGTATGGTTCAATGAAGGTACATATAGTTGAGTGTCTGCGTATCTATATATATATATGGATGTGTAAATGGTATATTTGTGTGCCTCGTACACTATGACATATGCTCTGGTATATATCCAATAATATGACAAATAAAGTAAGGACACAAAATTCATTTTCTGTAATAAAAACATGGTAGTAAAGTTAGGAAATTCCATTCAGGCTAGCTAACCTCTCTGTGCCCTAGTCAAGGCTTATAACATGTCTTGTCTTTTTCTTTTTCTTTTTTTTTAACCCTCACCCAAATATATTTTTCCATTGATTTTCAGAGAGAGGAAAAGACAGAGAGAAACATGGATGTGAGAGTAGCATATCCATCGGTTGCCTCCTGTATGTGCCCTGACTGGGACCTAGGCTAGGGAGAAGCCTGCAATTGAAGTATGTGCCCTTGACCAGAATGGAACCTGGAACCTTTCAGTCTGCAGGCAGACTATCCACAGAACCAAACCAGCCAGGGCCAACATTTCTTGTCCTGATGTTTACAGCATAGCTTCTTAATTAGTCCTCTAAATTCTTCTCTCTCCATTTGCACTAGTAGCCAGTATCAAATTCAACACCCTAAAACTCTTTACATGAGAACCACATTCCTATGAACTGATTGTGCCCCTCCCTACTCACATGATGAAGCCCTAACCCTTAGTGTCACTATATTTAGAGATAAGTAATCTTTAAGGAGGTAATTAAGATTAAATGAGGTCATAAGTGTGGGGCCCTAATCCAATAGTATTGGAGACCTGAGCTTTTTCTTTTTACACTAGAACTGAGGAAAGACCGTATGAGGACAGTGATAAGGTTGTTTCTTATAAGCCAGAAGGAGATTTCTCACTATAAACCCAATTGACCAGCACCTTGATATGGGATTTCCAGTCTCCAGAACTGTGAGAAAATAAATTTCTGTTTAAGCCACCCAATCTATGATATATTGTTATGGCAGCCCAAGGAAACTAGTACACTGGGATAAGTCACAATTTTTATGACTCCAGATTCCTTTACACACCTACCAAACTCAGTCCTATCATAATTCATTCAGCCACATCTCCAGGTTCTCCCTACCTAGCACTCTCTGCACTAGTCAAATATGGTTCTTCAATGTCCTCTAAACACCCCTGCCTTTTGTTCATGGTGAGTCCCTGCTTTAAAAACCACTATGCCAAACGGCTCACTACCTCCACTGCAACATCTGGTTCAAACCCTCCTCATCTCCTGAGAGAGTATTTCAACAGAGCATTTCTCCTAATTGGTCTCCATCCTCAGTCTACTCCTAGCACAACTACCACAGTGACTGTATTAAAGCATGTCCAATTATCTCCTTTGCCCAAAACTTTCCATTGGATTCCCATCCCACTCACATTCTTCCCCATTACCCCTCTGACCTGATTACCTGCTGTTCACTCCCTTGCTTATTTCACTCCAGCCCAACTGGTCTCCTTGCCATTTCTCAGACCTGCCAGGCACATCCCTCCTCAGGCCTTTGCATCTACTGTTTTCTGTGCCTGGAACACTACTTCCCATGGAGAGCCACATGACTGACTCCTTCATTTCCTTAGCTCTTTGCTCAGATATATACGTCATCTTCTAAGAGATATGATCCCTTACCTCCCTATTTTAACTTGCACACACCCAACTCCCTATGTCACTTCATTGCTCTAGTTCCCGCTTCCACAATCTAACAGACTATGTAGTTTACTTACGCTTTGCATATTGTCATGTCCTCCTAGAAAACAAGCTCTCTGAGTGTAAGGATTGCGTCTACTTTGTTCATTGCTATTATCTCCAGTAACAAGAACAGTGCCTGACACATAGTAAGTACTCAACAACAACAAAATTAAATCCCAGAGCTTCTGCCTTCCTTTTCCTGTCTGCTTTAATTTTTTTAGTTCATTATCCCAACACACACTATTTCCACCCTCAGTTTGTTGAGTCCTCAATTGTTCTGTTTAATATAATATGTGTTCCGTTTTATCTTCCCAGCTAAGCTGTAAGTTTCTTGAGGCCCAACACAACATAGGATTTCTTTTTCAGAATCTACAGCACCTAGCAGAGTACTGGGCATGTAGCCAACTCTCTCTACAGGGAGTCAGTCTCTTTCAAGGTGAGCCTGCCTATTGGATAACCATAAACAAATTCCCAAGCAATTGCCAGGCAACTGGGCAAGTGGTAGACTTCCTTCTTGAATACTCAAATTCTTTGTGATAGAAATTCCCACAGCTCAGAAAAGCCAAGTAGAGAGTTCATTGTTTATTGGGGCTTAGTGAAATATGGAGGCTGTGTAGGAATCTTCAGTAATTTATAAAATGACATCACGGGACAACAGAAATGTATGATTACAACTGGTCCTCTCAGTCACCAGCTGGATCTGCTGAGAAGAGGGTGGAGAGCCAGATGCAGATGCACTTCCAAATGCTGAGAAGTAGACTTTAAATCCTGGGGTGGAGTTTGTCAAAGTTAATGTAGCCACTTTGGAAAAACAGTTGAGAGTTTCTTAAAAAGTCAAATATAAAGTTACCATGTTACCCAACCTAAGTAAATTTTATGAAATGTAAAATGTATTTCAGTAAAGTTGTTTTTTTTTAAATGTACCTTCTTCTGACTGTAAAAGAAATACATACTCATTTTAGAAAGCACAGAAAAGTATAGGAAAGAAAATAATCAGTATCAAGAGGACACTGCTTATTTCCTGTGTCTGTGCTTTACATAATTGATATCCTTTTAACATAATTTTTTTCCTCATCCAAGGAAATGCTTTATATTGATTTTAGAGAGAGGAAGGGAGAGAGAGAAAGAGAAAAAAATATGATTAGCTCCCTACCATATGTGTCCTGACTGGGGATGGACCTGCAACCTGGCTATGTGCCCTGACCTGGAATCAAACCCACCACTTTGCAGTGTACCAGATGACACTCCACCCAACTGAGCCACACCGACCACAACAGAGCTCTTTTTTTTTTAATTGATTTTTTTACAGAGAGGAAGGGAGAGGGATAGAGAGCTAGAAACGTCGATGAGAGAGAAAAATTGACCAGCTGCCTCCTGCACACACCCCCTACTGGGGATGTGCCACAGCCAAAGTACATGCCCTTGACCAGAATCGAACCTGGGACCTTTCAATCCGCAGACCAACGCTCTATCCACTGGGCCAAACCGGTTTCAGCAAGAGCTCATTCTTAATATACAATTTTAAGTCCTGATTTTCTGACCAAGCATTATATTATAGGCATTTAAGCTTGTCATTAGAGTATCTTAATAAATATCAATATCAGTAGCTGAGTAATATTTAATAGAGATCTATCACAATTCACTCAATTACCCATCCATTGCTGGATATTTCAATTTTATAAATAGCATGCAAACCATCTTTGTAACAAAAAACAAAACCCCAAAGGCTTATTTTTCAATCTACTTTATCCCTGGCCTTAGTATATCCTACAAGTTTTGAATTTGGAAATAGGACCTTTTTTAATGTCCAGTCGGTGAAGATAGCCCTGCTTAAGTGCAGAGAATCACTCATGATTTCAAAATAGAGTCTGGGTGACAACAGAATGAGGCTGATCAGCGGCACCTGCCTGCAGCTGGAGAGAGGGCCAGGCCGATGTCAGGGGCTGGGGTTTGAGCCCAGAGGGTGAGGACTCCAGTGCAGCAAGAGGTCGGGAGCATGGCCCAGAGGTCCATCCTGGAGACATGGAAGGAAGCAGAGTCAGGAATGAGTTGGGGGCGTGGGGAGGTTTGGAATCAGATGGGGATCCAAGTTGTAAGAAATCATCTGCTTGCCGAAACCGGTTTGGCTCAGTGGATAGAGCGTCGGTCTGTGCACTGAAGGGTCTCAGGTGCGATTCCGGTCAAGGGCATGTACATTGGTTGCGGACACATCCCCGAAAGGGGGTGTGCAGGAGGCAGCTGGTCGATGTTTCTCTCTCATCAATGTTTCTAGCTCTCTATCACTCTCCCTTCCTCTCTGTAAAAACAATCAATAAAGTATATTATAAAAAAAAAATCATCTGCTTTCCCAACTCATGACAGAATTTACAGTGGATCAAAACAGAGCACCAACAATAGGAACCCAGAAGTGAGTCTGGCCTTGGAGCAAGGTCAGTTTGCTATCTTTTCTCTCACATACTGACCAAAGAGAATTTGAGTACAAGTAGGCGGGAGCCCACCCATAACCCTGGCACCTGTCTCAGGGTTGAAGCATCAGCGTTATGGGGCATTACTAACCCACTATCTTGTTTTGAGAAATATTGTTTTAAATAAGCAATTGTAAAACTAATAACAAATGGAAACTGATTTCAAATGCTATGTGAAATGAAGGTATTTGCTTTCTCAGCCTTCATAGATTGACCATAGATGTTCTAAAATTAACTATGGTGATTGATGGTTGTACAAACACAATGAATATATTATACACTATTGAATTGTGCACTTTCAACAGGTGAATTGTATGGTATGCAAATTATATCACAGTAAAGCTGTTTTAAAAAACTTTTTAAAAAAGGAAATTGACCATGATGGGCTCCTCTTTAATATCCAGAACAGTGATTTCCAATCTTTTTCATCTTGCGTCACACAAAAACTAATTAATTCTAATTAAATTAACTAATAAATTAATTAATTCTAATTAAGTTAACTAATAAAATTCTGAGACACACACAAAAAAAACAACTCTATTACATATTTTTTTGCGGATCTGAGACAACAGCAACAACAACAAAAAACTAGGTGTCATTTTGATTCATTCTCTGGCTGTTGCGATTGTCTGATTTGACAACTTAAGGGAAAATAGGTCAGTGCCCCTGACTGAAAAGTCAGGCATTGTATGTTTTGTTTTGTGGGGTTTTTTTCCCCACTTTTTTTTTATTAAGGTATTATATGTGTACATATCTTACCATTGCCCTCCCTCCCCCCACTCCCATACATGCCCTCCCTCCCCAGAGTTTTTCGTCCATTGGGTAAGGCATTGCATGTTTTAAATAATCCTTGCAGCACACGGGTTGGGAATCACCGGTCTAGAAGATGGAGCCCATGAACTTCTACCTGTGATCGAAATCTCTACCCCATTGCTTCCCAGGGCACCCAAGGTTTTACACTGAAGACTGATCACTCTGTGTCATCCCATTGCTTCATCCAACCTTCAAAGTCCCAGAGGAGACCCAGCTTAAAGAAAAGCTTGGGGAGAAAACCCCGCCACTTGCCCCTGGGGGGTAGGCAGGCAGCCATGAAGGGCTCTGTGAAAACAGAAGAATAAGATGTGGATCTCATGAACAAAGTAAACTGATGAACAAAAATAGATCCAGCTGAAACCGGTTTGGCTCAGTGGATGGAGCATCGGCCTGTGGACTGAAAGGTCCCAGGTTCCATTCTGTTCAAGGGTATGTACCTTGGTTGCAGGCACATCCCCAGTGGGGGGTGTGCAGGAGGCAGCTGATCGATGCTTCTCTCTCATTGATGTTTCTGACTCTCTATCCCTCTCTCTTCCTCTCTGTAAAAAAATCAATAAAATATATATATATAAAAAAATAGATCCAGAGACATGGAACAGACTGTCAAACCCCAGAGGGAAGGCAGGGGAGGGTGTGTGGGTGGGATGAGATCAACCAAAGACCTTGTATGCATATATGCAAACCCATGGACACAGACAATAGGGTGGTGCAGGCCTGGGGGGGGGGGGTGTTGGAAAGGGGGGAGAGAGGGAGAAGGAAGAGCGGAGGGTACATTTTTTTCAAATGGGATACACCAACTCTCTTCCAAAGATATAATTTAATGGGTAAGAGAATACTTCTCCACTGGATTTAAATTAAAAATTTTTTAAAGTAGAAATGACCGTTGGAGATTACTTAAACTAATCACCTTATTTTTTTTAACACTCAAAAAAATGGAAATATTTAGACTAAACTACTTATGCAAAAAGTATGTGAGAATTGTTTGTTAAAACATACTTTCCCCAACTTTAGAGATAGATGAAGCTCTTATTTTTAAAAAATATATTTTATTGATTTTGTACAGAGAGGAAGGGAGAGAGATAGAGAGTTAGAAACATCGATGAGAGAGAGTCATCGATCAGCTGCCTCTTGCACACCCCCTACTGAGGATATGCCCGCAGCCAAGGTACATGCCCTTGACCGGAATCGAACCCGGGACCTTTCAGTCCCCAAGCCGATGCTCTATCCATTGAGCCAAACCGGTTTCGGCGAAGCTCTTATTTTTAAAGCCATGAATATAGCCTGGCTATTTAAAATTTAAAAAGTATCCTTGGAAAATTGAATTCCTTTCATTACTCTGAATTACCAAAGTAGTGTTTATAAAGTTATAAGAAAAGAAACCATTTCTCTCTCTCTCTCTCTCTCTCTCTCTCTCTCTCTCTCTCTCTCTCTCTCTCTCTCTCTTTCTCTTTTATATTAATCCTCATCTGAGGATTTTTTTTTTTATTGATTTTCAGAGAGTGGAAGGGAGAGCAGGAGTGGGGAGAGGAAGAGAGAGAGTGAGAGAGAGTGAGAGAGAGAGAGAGAGAGAGAGAGATGAGAGACATGCCAATTGGTTGCCTCTCACACATGCCTGGACTAGGGTGAGGATGTTACCTGCAACCCAGGTACATGCCCTTGACCAGGAATCAAACCCAAGACCCTTAGATGCTTGGCCTGATGCTCTAACCACTGAGAATGCTGGCCAGGGCAAGAAATCATTTCTAACTCATGAGTCTAATGTGATTATTTGGAAAATGTTTTTTAGACAGTGTAACATCTGTCACTATTTATCTTATGAGAATGAAAAAATTTGTTTCAAATATTTATAAAACATATATGTGTACATATATGTGACTATTTTATGTATCATTTAAAAATTAAATACTTTAGCCGAAACCAGTTTGGCTCAGTGGATAGAGCGTCGGCCTACGGACTGAAAGGTCCTGGGTTCAATTCTGGTCAAGAGCATGTACCTTGGTTGCAGGCACATCCTCAGTGGGGGGTGTGCAGGAGGCAGCTGATCGATGTTTCTCTCTCATCGATGTTTCTAACTTTCTATCCCTCTCCCTTCCTCCCTGTAAAAAATCAATAAAATATTTAAAAAATTAAATACTTTAAGGCCAAGAGACATGAAAACCTGCTCAAAGTTACTAATCACCCAAGAGATGCAAATCAAAATGACAATGAGGGACCACCTTACACCAGTCAGAATGGTATTAACAAATCAACAAGTGACAAGTGCTGACAAGGATGTGGAGAAAAAGGAACCCTCATGCACTGCTGGTGGGGATGCAGACTGGTGCAGCCACTGTGGAGAACAGTGTGGAGTTTCCTCAGAAAACTAAAAATGGAACTCCCATTTGACCCAGTCTGAAAGGATGCACCCCTATGTTCATAGCAGCACAATTTACCATAGCTAGGATTTGAAAACAGCCTAAGTGCCCATCAACAGATGAGTGGATTAGAAAACTGTAGTACATCTACACAATGGAATACTATGCTGCTGTAAAAAGCATGGATGAACCTGGAGTGCATTATGCTAAGTGAAATAAGCCAGTCAGAGAAAGATAAATATCTAAATATCTCACATGAGGAGGAACCAAGATGGTGGCCTAGGTAAGCACCTAAGCTGCCGCCTCACACAATTTAAAAAACAACAACTAAAATCAGAACGGACTTCATCCAAAAACACAGGAAAGCTGGCGGAGTGGGAAACCTACAACTAGAAAGAAGAAGAGAGGCTCACAGATCACACTGGGAGCCGCAAAGTGCTGAGGTAGGGAGATGCTTGCAAGCGCACAGAGAGGAAGTACGGCCGAATGCCTGGCTGGCCTGAGAGGAGGAATTCCCGATTGCACTGAACCCTTTCCGACTGTACTGAACCCCAACCCCGGCCGAAACCCCGTGGACCCAGGCTCATAAGGGTGGAGTCTGGACTGTAGAGAAAGGCACCCAGAGACTCAGAGACTGGGAGACGGGGGAGCTGGGAGCCGCAGCGGGCAGGGTCTACAGTCACGCGTGTGCGCGCATGAGTGAGTGCACGCAGAGAGGTCTGACCGCTGAGGTTGCCGCAGCCTCTCCGTAGCGGAAGGAGTCAGAAGACCCAACCCAATTTCAGGTGGGCCCCTGGAGAACCCACACTCTTGCACAGGGAATCTGGGACAGTTGGTCAGGCGGAAACTCAGGGGAGCCATGGAAGGCAGAGGTCTGAGGCGTGCACACAAGGGCAGGGCTGATGAGAAGCTAAGAATGTCAGCTCCGCCCCGAGACTCTGCCCTATCCAAGCTGAGCACAGAGGCTTCTGCAATTTTGCAAGTCTGATCCTGTAAGACTGTCTCCAATACAGAAGGTATCCCAGAGTAGACACAGCTGATACCCACATCCCAGGTCAATTCCTCCCAGTGATACCAACAACAATAAAGACTTAGCTACAACAAGGCTGTACATGCAATCCACAAAGAGGAGCACCAAGAGTGTCTACCTCAGGTAACTGGGGAGGCTGACCCACTGGGCCACATAGGACACCAAATATACAAAGCCATCCTACCAACTCTGGGAAGCAGCGAAAATGCCGAGACAAGGAAATAGATCTCAAATGAAAGAGATGGAGAATATAGAGTTCAAAACCAAAGTTTTAAAGTTATGCAAGAATATCTTAGAAAAGGCCGATAAATTTCATGAGACCCAACTAGAAATTAAACATAAACTGACTAAATTGGAAAATATTATGCAGATATCCAACAGCAGAATGGAGGAACACACGAATCAGGACAAGGAGCCAAAAGACACTCCTCTGGAGAAGCAAGAAGGAAAGAGAATCCAGAAAGTTGGAAGATAGTGTAAGGAGCCTCTGTGACAACTTCAAGCATACCAACATCAGAATTATGGAGGTGCCAGAAGAAGAGAGAGTGCAAAATACTGAAAACATATTTGAAGAAATAATATCAGAAAACTTCCCCCACCTGGTGAAAGAAATAGACTTACAAGTACAGGAAGTGTACAGAACCCCAAACAAGAGGAATCCAAAGAGGAACAATCCAAGACACATCATAATTAAAATACCAAAGGCAAAAGACAAAAAGAGGAACTTACAAGCAGCAAGAGAAAAGCAATTGGTTACTTATAAGGGAGTACCCTTATGACTGTCAGCTGATTTCTCAACAGAAACTATGCAGGCGAGAAGGGAGTGGCAAGAAATATTCAAAGTGATGAATACCAAGAACCTACAACCAAGATTACTGTATCCAGCAAAGTTATCATTCAGAATTGAAGGGCAGATAAAGAGCTTCACAGATAAGAAAAAGTTAAAGGAGTTCATCACCACCAAATCAGTATTATATGAAATGCTGAAAGGTATTACTTAAGAAGAGGAGGAAGATCAAGTGAATTAAAAATCTGAGGAACAAAATAAACTGGTGAATCTCTCTCTCTCTCTCTCTCTCTCTCTCTCTCTCTCTCTCTCTCTCTCTCTCTCTTTCCCTTCCACTCTCTCTAAAAATCAATGGAAAAAATATCCTAGGGTGAGGATTAACATAAAGCAAAACTTAGCAGGGATTTATATAAAATCTTATATTTGAATTTTTTAAAATAAATCTTTATTGTTCATATTATTACAAATGTTCCTCATTTCCACCCCCCTTCCATTGCTCCCCTCCACCAGGTTCCCACCTCACCCTCTGCCCTTTCTCCACACCCCACTGTCCTCATCCATAGGTGCACAGTTTATGTTCAGTCTCTTCCCACACACCCCTCTCCCCTTTTCCCCGAGAATCGTCAGTTCACTCCCCTTCCATACCTCTGATTCTATTATATTCAACAGTTAATATTGTTCATCAGGTTTTTTAATTCCCTTGGTTTTTAGATTCACTTGTTGATAGCTACATATTTGTTGTTCATAATTTTTATCTTTTTTTTCTTCCTCTTCCTAAAGAACCCCCTTCAGCAATTCATATAATTCTGGTTTGGTGGTGATGAACTCCTTTAGCTTTTTTTTATTAGTGAAGCTCTTTATCTGGCCTTCAATTCTGAGTGATAGCTTTGCTGGGTAGATTATTTTTGGCTATAGGTTCTTGCTATTCATCACCTTGAATATTTCTTGCCATTCCCATCTGGCCTGCATGGTTTCTGTTGAGAAATCAGCTGACAATCATATGGGTGCTCCTTATAGGTAACTACCTGCTTTTCTCTTGCTGCTTTTAATATTCTCTCTTTGTCTTTTGCCCTTGGAATTTTAATTATGATGTGTCTTGGTGTGGTCTTCTTTGGATTCCTTTTGTTTGAAGTTCTGTGCGCTTCCTGGACTTGTAAGTCTATTTCTTTCCCCAGGTGGGGGAAGTTTTCTGTCACTATTTCTTTCAGTATGTTTTCAATATCTTGCTCTCTCTCTTCTTCTGGGACCCCCATAATTCTGATATTGGTTTGCTTGAAGTTGTCCCAGAGGTTTCTTACATTATCTTCAACTTTCTGGATTCTCTTGCCTTCTTGCTTCTGCGGAGGAGTGTCTTCTGGCTCTTTATATTCCAAATCTTTGACTTGATTCTTGCAATCTTCCATTCTGTTTTTAGGACTCTGTATAATATTTTTTATTTCAGACAGTATTCTTTATTTCTTGTTGATCCCTAATTATTTCTTATTGATCCCTTATTAGTTCTTGTTGATCCCTTTTCATCTCCTCATAGGTCTTATCGGCCTTTTCTAGGAAATTCTTGAAAAACCTTATAAGCGTGGTTTTGAACTCTATATCCAGTCTCTTCTTTTCCTCCATTTCTTTTGTTTGTGATCTATTTCCTTGTCTCGGCATTTTCACAGCTTCCCTGAGTTGGAAGGGTGGCTATGTGTGCTAAGGTGTCCTATGTGGTTCAGTAAGTCAGCCTCCCAGTTACCTGAGATGGACAGTCTCAATGTAGCCCTTTGTGGGCTGTGTGTGCAGTCTTGTTGTTAAGCCTTGCTTGTTGTTGGTATCACTGGGAAGCATTGATCTCCAATTATATTTGAATTTTTCAAAGTTGCATCACTTAGGATTTTTTGGCTTAGACAAAAAAAGACTTAGGGTGAATGAAATACGTAGCTATTTTTAAACACTTAACACATATTCCAAGAAAGCAGAATTGGCCTTGCTTCAGAAGTTAGAACTAGGAAAACAGTGGAAGGTTAATACTAGTCATAATGATAAATAATTTCTTCCAATTACAACTGAAGGTCAAGGGATAGCTGCCTCAAAAATATTTTTCAGAAAATTCCTAAATATGGTCTAAGGCAGTGGTTCTCAAACTTTCTAAGGCCGCAAACACTTTAATACAGTTCCTCATGTTGTGGTGACCCCCAACCATAAAATTATTTTCATTGCTACTTCATAACTGTAATTTTGCTACTATTAATGAATCGTAAGGTAAATATCTGTGTTTTCCGATGGTCTTAGGCGACCCTGCTAGTGCTTCTCAACCTGTGGGTTGCAACTGGCCAGAGCTAAATGTTGCTTTATAACTTTCATTAGTTAGTTTACTCTGTGAAGATATCTAAATATGTATTTGGGGATCCAGTGCATTAGATACTGTGCCCAAGTTAATATCTTCCTGCCTTTGAAATACACTGAGCAAACATTTAAGAATTGTAAAAGCAAAAGTCATCTTTATTTTCCAGTTTATGAGTAATTAAAAGAGCACAGTGATGACCCTCATCCTGTAATGCCATCACAAAATGGCAGCACACACAGTGGAGGCTGGGTTCCCATAACACAAGATAGCTGTGCCCACAGTGGAGGCTGGGTTCCCTTAATGAACTGATCAGCAGGGACCTGTGGCTGCATGGTGCCGGGCCAGGGCAGGGACCTGAGGCTGTGCCCCTGCCTGTCCTATAGGGCTTTATGGGGGACCTCAGGCCATGCCCTCCACCCTAGCGCTGGGCTGGAGCACCTTAGGCCATACCCCCACCCAGCAGGGCTTAACAGAGGACCTCAGGCCACGCCCCCTGTCTGGCAAGGCTTGACAGGGATGGGGCCAGCCAGGTCTGGATCTTGCGTGATTTCGAGGCATGCACAGGTGGTTGGGGACTTGATGCTGGGTCCTGTGACGCACCCCAGACTCTGACAGGAGGGAGATTTTCATATACATTTTACTAATTTTCTTTCATCTCTGACATTTCTGTTATACAGAAAGGGCAAATAGCAATATTAAAATACTTCCCCCAATTAATTTCCTTTTGATGTGCACAAATTTCATGCACCAGCCACTAGTGTTAAAATGATTATATATTATTTTATTTAAAAATAATTCTTTCTGTTTCTTGAATTTTTTACTCCATGGCAGTGATTTTCAACTTTTTCATTTCTTGGCACATATAAACTAATTACTAAAACTCTGCAGCACTCCAAAAAATTTATTATATTTTTTTGATGACTTGACAAAAAAAACTAGGTATACTTTTGATTCATTCACACATGACAGCTTTTGTTGTGTTGGCTGCTGTCATTTTTTTTATTTGACAACCTAAGGAGAAAAAAGTCAGTGTCCCTGATTAAATAGTCAGGTATTTCGTGTTTAGAAGTTCTTGAGGCATACCAGTTGAAAATCACTGCCTGATAGTGTTCAGGTATTCCTAACTTGATTCCCATGTGCCACCAATTTCAAGGCATGTCTCCATTCTACTTGAATGCATTGTTTAAAATTATAGACGGAGGATTTTGTAAGTTTCTTAAAGTGGAGTTTTAGAAAATCTTCAACATTGCGTAAGTCATATCCTATCAAATGTCTCAAATGTCCTATTTTCAGTATTTTTCCCCCCCAGAGCAGAAATTCCCCAGAGTTATGCAGCGTTCCAGAGCATCCTCATTTTTATTTAATTGTTTTGGAGGATGAAAGGCTTTTTATAGCACCCCCACAAAATCTGTTATACCAAGTACCACGCAGTCACACAGAGCATTGAGTCCAACACAATGCCTGTGATTGTCACTTTCCTCCTCAGTTTCTTGTCTCTCCATTCTTCAGGCCTGAAATCTGTACACACCATCTCTTCTAAACGCAGGCTTAACACTAACGTGCCCAGAAAGCACACACATCTTCCTGTACCCATCTCCCAGAGCTGGAGAATTGTCCCTTTGTCAGGGGATCTATGGAAGACAGAAGATGAAGCCTTCTTTAATCCCACGTGAACTGGTAGTTGTGAGATAATGGGGAAGTTGGGGGGCGGAGGAAGGAGCGCACACTAGCATATATCCTCCACTTTGGTAACTAAATCTCAAAATGTAAACTGGCTTAAGCTGAACCCATTCATCAAGTGATTTCATCCCGATACCTAAGCGTTATACCTTTGGCAAACAACTTTACCCAGAAGGTACTACTCAAAGTTAGACTCTAATGGTGTTTATGGAGGGTTGTTTTTTTTTGTATGTGTTGGCTTTTGTGTGTTTAGTGAAACCTGTTTTAAAAATGTTCTTCATGCCGAAACCGGTTTGGCTCAGTGGTAGAGCGTCGGTCTGGGGACTGAAAGGTCCCAGGCTCGATTCCGGTCAAGGGCATGTACATTGGTTGCGGGCACATCCCCAGTGGGGGGTGTGCCGGCATCGGCGTTTCTAGTTCTCTATCTCTCTCCCTTCCTCTCTGTAAAAAATCAATAAAATTTACAATATTTTTTAAAAAAATTTAAAAATAAATGAACAAATAAATAAAAATGTTCATCATAATACTACTTCAACTGTGTTCCATAGCATAGAACATTAGGCCTTTGGTCTTTGATTTGTCCCATTATTGACCATGATCACCTCAATCAACCTATCGCGTCTGTCTGAAGTGAGGCGACAACCTCCCAGGCAGGTCTGTGTACCGATGAATACAACATCAGTTTCCCTCTCACAGATCCTGTGAATCATGTGACTGAGCATGTCTTGTCACAACCAGAAATATCAGAACTATGTTTAGGGCCCACCTCTAGTAAGGATGTAGGACTTCGAAGCATGTGCACCAATCTCATGAGTGGCCTTATCTTATTTTTCCCTTCCCTTTTTTTTTTTACTACTTTTTTTTTTCACTTATGTCTTTGTTACACTTCTGTCTTGGGTATTTTACAAATTTTTGTAAGCTTCCTAAAATTCTTTCTTGAGATATAAGTCAATAGATAATTTTAAATGACTTTATCATTCCATATTGAGTAGAAAGAGTTCTAACTGATCTCATATTGAAGAACTAGTCTTATTCATGGGTGTTTATTTAAAAGTTATCATGGCATGCCCTCACCGATTTGGCTCAGTGGATAGAGCGTCGGCAATTCTGATCAAAGGCATGTACCTTGGTTGTGGGCACATCCCAATAGGGGGTGTGCAGGAGGCAGCTGATCCATGTTTCTCTCTCTTCGATGTTTCTAACTATCCCTCTCTCTTCCTCTCTGTAAAAAAATCAATAAAATATATATTTTTAAATAAAGTTATCATAGCTGCTGCTTTCTAGGAGCTGACAATATTTAATGATCTGCCTCTGGTGTCTACATTATCCCTGTTCTTTTGTAGAAAGAAGATTGGAGAGGTGATTAGAAATAAAAGAGTATTGGACATACAAAATTGAATTAGAAAAAAGAAAAGAGAATATTAAAAAAGGAAAGAAAAGAGAACATTATGATATAATGAATATAAATGAATATAAATCATGTATATTTGGAACATTTTTTAAATTGATCTGGAATTTTAACGTTCTGTCAAATTACTGGACTTCATATCGATATATAAGTTGACAGGCACTAGAGGTTAAATGAACTTGACACTTTTGGCCTTGGCAGGTAACTCAGTTGGTTAGAGCATCATCCCAATACACCAAGGTTGCAGGTTCCATCCCCAGTCAGGGTACATACAAGAATCAACCAATGATTGCATAAATATGTGGAACAACAAATATCTCTCTCCTTTTCTTCTCTAAGTTAAAAGATATTTTAATTAAATTATCTTAAACACACACACAAAAAAAGTAGGTTATATCCTATAAACAATTTAATATCAAATAATTTTCTCCTTTAATTGGACTTTTTAGGATATTATTTTGATTGTGGGTGGTTTAAAAGTTTGGATTTGCTTTTGGTTAGGAAGTGACTAAACCAAAAGATGTTTAGTAGAGGAAGAGGGAAGAGTAACCTGGTCATTACTATTGTACTTGCTATTAGAATAAAGAATGGTGAAGTTCATCAAGATCAGACATGTTCATTATAGAAAAGGAAGGCTTTTGCAAGCAAACTGCTATTAAAATTATCTTTGCAGAGAATGTTGTATAACCAGATCAACAGAATAGTATTATTGAATAGTATCTATAATATTTATAATATATAACATATATTTCTGATATAGTAGGCAGTTAAACATGAGCAGAAGAGGAATGGTAGGCCAGGTATGGAAGGCCACCAGGGTGGAAAGCCTCGGGTGCCGAGCAATGGACAAAACTAGGAACACAAGTATAATAGGGTGGCCCTTGGCCCCCAGAGTGACCTTTTCTCCCCTAGCATATTGCTGGTCATGGGGTTTAGATCTCCTGACCTTCTATACCACTGGTTATGCAGTTTGGACCCTCCCTGACCTTTCCTCCCCTGGCATGTCACTAGTCATGTGGTACACACCCTTACAGGAGAAACAGGGGGCCAGAGAAAAGCCTCAGATGAGTCCCATACAAACCCTTACACAACCACATCTTTGAACATTAAGCCCTCGAGATAATGATCCACATCAAATAATCTTAGGAACGAAGTCTTGGGTCTGTTGACGACAGAAACAGTTTTGGTCAAACTAGAGCTAACATTTAGGCCTCAGTTATTTCCAAGCCCAGAGAAGCAACAAGGCCAGGCAGGACAACACCATGGCTGACATCAGGACCAGCTGCGATGACTAATGACCCCCTGCCCTGGTGATGAGTAATCATAGAGACCATGACCCTGAGGAGAGACATCTGGGGAGCTGATGAATATTCTATTGAGATCCTCTGAGACCTCCAGATAAAAACTCTTAAGACAAAGTACTCAGTTCAGCTCTTTCTCTCTCTCTCTCTCTCTCTCTCTCTCTCTCTCTCTCTCTCTCTCTCCCTTTCTCTCTCCCTCTCTCCCTCCCTCTCTCCCTCCCTCCCTCTCTCCCTCCCTCCCTCCCTCCATCCCTCCCTCCCTCCCTCTTTCCCTTCCTCCTTCCTGCCTTCATTTCCCTTTCCCTTTCTCGTTTTCTTTTTCTCTTTCTCCCTTGCTCCCTCTCCCTAGAGCACACCAATGCCTTTTTTCTCTTCTTCCCTGAGATGAGCTTTTTTTTCTCTTTCCTTCTTTCTTTCCTTCTTCCTTTCTTTCCTCTTCCCTTCTTCCTTCCTTCCTTCCTTCCTTCCTTTCTTTCCTTTCTTCTTTTCTTTCTTTCTTTCTTTCTTCTTTCTCTTTCTCTTCTTTCTCTTCCCTCCCTTCCTCCCTCCCTTCCTCCCTCCTTTCTTTCTTTTCCTTCCTTCCTTCCCTTCCTTCCTCCTTCCTTCCTTCCTTCCTTCCTTCCTTCCTTTCTTTCTTTCCTTTCTTTCTTTCTTTCTTTCTTTCTTTCTTTCTCTTTCTTTCCTTTCTTTCTCTTCCCTCCCTTCCTCCCTCCCTTCCTCCCTCCTTTCTTTCTTTCCTTCCTTCCTTCCTTCCTTCTTCCTTCCTTCCTTCCTTCTTTCTTTCTTTCTTTCTTTCTTTCTTTCTTTCTTTCTCCTCACCCAAGGATATTTTCCCATTGATTTTTAGAAAGTGTGGAAGAGAAAGAGAAAGACAGAAAGAAATATCAATGTGAGGAAAACACATCAATTGATTGCCTCCTGCACAGGCCCTAATCGGGGCTCGGGCCAGGAAGGAGCTTGCAACTAAGATATGTGCCTTTGATCAGAATTGAACCCAGGGACCTTCCTTTGGAGATTCTGCACTCTGTTCCATGCTTCCATGATCACAGGTCTCAGGTCTCGGGGCAAGAAGTCACATCTTGCTATTCTTAAGGAAGTCTATCATTTTCTCCAAAGAAGGACTGAGTGCCATTATAGAACCCGGCGGAAAGCGTTGGCAGGGAGGAAGCCCCAAACCTGGAAATCGATGTTGCCAGGAATCCCTCTCTCTATTGGATCATTCCCAGGAGTGTACAAGCATGTTTATTTCTCCAAATGGACAGTGATGACTTTTTTTTCCCCTGAGAAATCTGACTGAGGGAAGAGAAGAGACAGTGGTGGGAAAGAACAAGAGGAAGCAAAGGAAAGAGAAAGAAGAGCAAACTCTTGGTTAAGAAAAAGAAGACAGAGGAGGATCCAAGATGGCTACTCGGGTAGACACCTAATCACAGCAGCACACAACAATTTCAATAGAATACAACTAAAATGTAGAGTGGACATCGCCCAGAGCTACAGGTAGTCGACTGACTGAAAATTCTACAACAAGAAGGAAAGAGAAAACCAGAAGGAAAATCAGAGGAGCTGAAAAAAAGCCTAAGGTACGGAGACATGCTGCACGCCCACACGCATGCGCGCACGCGGAGAGGACACAGCCGGAGAGGAAGAGAGGGCTGGGTGCTGCCTGGCGTTCCCTAGCAGGAAGGAAATAAAACCCTCAGCCTGGGCTAAACCCCCGAACCGGCAGTGCTGACCCCCAGTTATGAGCCAGACCCTGGGGACCCAGGCTCCGGCGGGGGAGTCGGGGCTGTGAGGCGGAATCCCAAGCGAGCAGCGAAAAGCAGGGCCCCCGGAGTCGCACGCACATTGCGCGCAGAGGACTGAATGTTGACTCTGATGCTGGATTACCCTAGCGTGAAGAAACAAAGCCTCTGGCAGCGCTGAGCCTCAGTCCAGACTGCTCTGAACCCCAGTCCTGGACCAGACCCTGGGGACCCAGGCTCGGGCAGGGGGAGATGGGGCTGTGAGGTGGAATCCCAGGGGAGTGGCGAAAAGCGGAGCCCCCAGAGTCGCGCGCACTGCGCACAGAGGACAGTCTGTTGACTCTGATCCTAGACTCCCCTAGCAGGAAGGAGAAAAAAAACAAAAGCTCCAGACTGGAGGAATGCGACAGGGAGCAGGAGCCCCTGCCGGACACCAGCCAGCTGGGCGCAGGCAGGGAGCCGGGTGACGGGGCCCCCAGGGGGGCGGATGCCCCTGAGCCATCGACCTCTGAGCGCGGGCAACGGAGCCAAGGCCGGGGGCTGCTTCCTTGGCGGTGCTGACCCCGGCAACAGGCTGGAGCAGCGTGGGAGCCCACGGAGAACAATGGGGTGCCACAGGCCAACCTGCTGAGCTCCCAGGACAGGAGGAAGAAACCAAAGTTCTCAATGTGAAGACATCAAGTGAGAGTAAAAGATAGTAAAATTACTTAAGAAAGAATACAAAGAAGATCTTGAAAAATCAAAGACTAAGTCAGAACTCAACTCACTAGCCAACATTGCAACATAAATGCGTTTTTTTTAAAAAAAGGACAGAATGTTGGAACAGCGGCGGCCAGGTCTAGAGTGGACAGGCACAAGGCAGTGGCAGCCAGGCCTGGAGCAGCAACGGCCAGGTCCCAGAGCAGCAGCAGCCAGAACCAGAGCAACAACAGCCAGCACTGGAGCAGCCAGACCTGGGGCAGTGGCAGCCAGGCCTGAGGCGGAGGCAGCCGTGGCCAGTCCAGGAACACCCAGACCCGGAGTGGCCGGGCCCGGAGAAGCCGGGCCCAGAGCAGTCGGGTTGGGAGCAGCCAGGTCCAGAACAGCAGTAGCCAAGCCTGGAGCATCCAGGCTGGGAGCGGCCAGACTCGGAGCGGCCGGGCCCTGGGCAGCCGGGCCCAGAGCAGCCGGGTCTGGTGCGGCCAGGCCCGGAGCAGCGGCTGCCAGGCTGGGAGTGGCCAGGCCTGGAGCAGCGGCTGCCAGGCTGGGAGCGGCCAGGCCCTGAGCAGCTGGGTCTAGTGCGGCCAGGCCCGGAGCAGCGGCTGCCAGGCTGGGAGCGGCCAGGCCCAGAGCAGCGGCTGCCAGGCTGGGAGCAGCCAGGCCTAGAGCAGCCGGGTCTGGTGTGGCCAGGCCTGGAGCAGCAGCTGCCAGGCTGGGAGCGGCCAGGCCCCGAGCAGCGGCTGCCAGGCTGGGAGTGGCCAGGCCCGGAGCAGCCGGGCCTGGAGCAGCTGGGCCCAGAGCAGCCGGGTCGGGTGCGGCCAGGCCCGGAGCAGCAGCAGCCAGGTCCAGAGCAACTAGGTCGGGAGCGGCGGTGACCAAACTCGGAGCAGCTGGTTGTGGAACGAACCAGAGCAACAGAGGCCAGGCCCGGAGCAGCCAGGCCCAAAACAGCTCGCTCCTCGCCTGCCCCTGCCCCACAGCTGCCTCTCAGACATGGCTGGAAACTTTTGTGGGAACTTGAGGGTCTGCTGAATCAAGTGATGAAGGCTTAGATCTGGATGTGTTGAGTTAGTATAGGGCTGGGGTGTTGATCTGTGAGTGCCTTGGGTGGGGCCTGGATGAGGCTGGTTGACCTATTTGGAAATGTCTTTTGTGTGAAATGTATCATTGGGCATGTGGTGGTATTATTGATATGAGAAAATGCTAAGTAACTGATTTACTATCTGAAAAGGGATTTACTATCGGGGAAAGGGAGGGAGGAAGAGACTGAACATAAACTGCACCTATGAATGAGGACAATGGGGGATGGAGAGGGGGCGGAGGGTGGGGTGGGAATCTGGTGGAGGAGGGAAGAAATGAGGAACCTTTGTAATAATATGAACAATAAAGATTGATTTAATAAAAAAGAAAAAGAAAAAGAAAAAGAAGACAAATAAAAAGATTACACATTGCCTAAGGTAGAAGTAAGCAGTTGACAAAGAACTAATTTGTTGTTATGGATAAGCTGGCCTCCTTTAACCAATCATTGTAGGGTGGAATAATAAAAACTATTAAAAAAAAAAAAAAAAGAATTGAACCCAGGACCATTTAGTCTGCAGGCTGACGCTCTACCCACTGAGCCAAACTAGAGAGGGTGTCTTCCTTTCATTTTTTAAATATGTTTTATTGATTGATTGATTGATTGATTGATTTTTTTAAAGAGAGATACAAAGGGAGAGGGATAAAGAGATAGACACATTGATGAGAGAGAAATATTGATCAGCTGCCACCTGCAAGCATCCTACTGGGGGATAAAGCCCTTAACTGGGCATGTGCCCTAACCAGGAATTAAACCAGTGACTTCTTGGTTCCTGGGTCAACACTCAACCACTGAGCCACACTGAGTTTTCTTTGCCTTTCTTTCTCCTAAGCTCCAATGGCCCTGCTTTTGCTTCTGTAACTTATTACCTGAACCCATGCAGCCCAGCTGACTCACTTCTTCTACCTCTGTTACTTTATAAATAAACTTTTGCTTATATTTGAGTCTTGGTTCTGAATTATTTATTAGCCAAAACTCAAGGACCAAGGCCTAACATCTGGTACCATTTGCCTCTAGCGTTTCCATGCACACCTATATTCTTTACAATGTCCTTACTTATATTGATAAATGGGCTGCAATTTAAATAAACAGGGTGAGAGTGTGGTGGAGAATAAAAACTCATGAACCTCAATCTCCACCGCAGCCCTTAGCTCTGGCTCCTACCTTCCCACCTTTTTGCTGACCATCTTAGATGTTGGGGCCCTAGCACGTTTGAATTTAGCATGAATTACGTGTTTGTTCACTTTCACCAGCTGCTTTGGGACTTTAATAAAATCTTCAAACTCTTGAGAAACTTGCATCTGGACCTCATTGGATAGAGGTAGCAGAGTTAAGACTAGAAGTACTAGCAACTAATATTGGTGGTTGTCATTACATTCTGTTCTCAACTGATGATAGGAAGCAAATCTTGATTTTTCACATTACTGTTTGTTGGCAAATCTTAACTGGTTTTCTACAATTTCTCTGATCCAATTGCTTTAGCTCTTTCCTTCACTTCTTGCCTAAAATGAAAAACTTGAAATTGTTGTGTAAATTGACATTGTGCAATTTTTTTCTATTTCACAAAGTAAGCTCTCTATGATCTTATCTTGTTATCTATTACAAACTTTGCTGAAGGTAAAACAAACATCTTGGTAAAGTGCTTCAAGTGCAATGCTCAGTCTCCCTCATGCATCTTAGCACAACCGAATTTCATTACAAAATATATTTCACACAAAATCTCAACTGCTATTTCTCGAGAGCCTCCAGTTAGTCGTTCTTTCATCTACAGACCCTGCATTTACTTTTGACAAAAAGACAGCATTTTGTTGGTTCTAATTACTTTGACTCAATCCCTTAGCTGCACCAACAATAGACTCATTGTCAATAAAATTAGCCTTTTATCTGTCACCCTCTCCCTTCCTCCACTTTCTAGCTAAGTGCAGTGGCAAGGACAGAGTCTGCTGACTTGAAACAAATTATTTCATCTCTCCAAGCCTCAGTTTTCTCCTTTGCAAGAGGAACACAGCAACACACATCATGGATTTTTGGACAAAATGGGTCCAATACAGAGTCAGTACTCAATAAATGTGAATTTCCTTGACCTCAAAAAAAGAGCTTGTAGGAAATTACAAACATGTGTTGGCACACAAAACATGTTTTTAAAAGACTCACTCTGAAACAACTCCTCAGATTTTGAAACCAAGAAGTAAATTCAAATTGAAGGTTGGAAACAAAAGTTGTTTTAAGTTTGTCCCCTCTTTTAAGGTTAACCTCAACTTCATATTCAAATAATGATCAATTCACTCATCACAACTATAATTAAATACCTTGAGCCCTGGTGGTTTTGGACCTCTGCCATGAAGAGATTGTGCCTTTCTCTGCCATCTTTTAATCCGCAGGTGATACATTATAAGGGATCTCAACAAATATTTGAGGAGTCGTTGAGTGAGCTGCCTAGTCTGTGTTTCTTTTACAGCAGTGCTTCTGAGAGGCTATAGGAGAATCCACGTTGAGTTCCTTTTTTTTCTTTTTTCTTTTTTTCCTTTTTGTGATGACTTACGGTGAAATGATCACTAATACTTTCTTCCCATTTCAGATTGCTCTTCCCTTGGCATTAACTCATAAAAGTAATCCATTCCTCATTGATCTTCCTTCTGTTCTATAAATAGATGCTTTCATAGTTGGGGGAGTTAGGCTAAAAGGAAAAGCCATTTATTCAAAGAAATGATATTACAAGACCATTTTATTAAAGCAAGAATCTTCAGACATGTGGAAAATTGGACCTTATATTTTTGTGTCATAATGTTAAATTTTCACCTGTTATAACTTCATAAAAGCATGTGCACTGATATTTCCTCAGGACACTGGGTGTTCTTAAAACATTTTCTCAAAAGAGCAAAAATCACTAAGATTCCATTTTAATTTCTCGCTTATTCTAAGAAAAAAAGAACACCTATGTTTGTTGCAAGTAAACAAACAATCTATCTTAAAATCTATCAGTAGGAAAGAGGAAAGGACTTAATATTTCGGTAAGGCTGGGGACAGGGAATGGAAAGAATGTATAATGGGTCTGAATTCTTCAACTGCTTTTTTCTAAAGTGGGGGGTTAGGGGATAGGAGGCCTTTCTGTAAGAGTTATTGTTACAGAATCTTTTGACAAAGGCAGCTCTTTTTCATTGTTTTTTCAGGCCCTTACGGGTTGAGAAAGGGACCTATGGGGATGGAATACATGCAGGCTAAACACTTGATTTGGGGCTTTTTATATTTCAAAGAAATTTCTGAAGAACATGAGATTCTTTAGCTTTGTGAAGCAGTTTGAAAAACTCTCTTCTGAATATGAGCAGTTCCCATTTCACCCCAGCCCTTAAGACAAGCTTCTCTGTGAAATTAAGAATGACCTTAGCTGAAACCGGTTTGGCTCAGTGGTAGAGTGTCGGTCTGCGGACTGAAAGGTCCCAGGTTCGATTCTGGTCAAGGGCATGTACATTGGTTGCGGGCACATCCCCGGTGGGGGGTGTGCAAGAGGCAGCTGGTCGATGTTTCTCTCTCATCAATGTTTATGGCTCTCTATCTCTCTCCCTTCCTCTCTGTAAAAAATTAATAAAATATATTTTAAAAAAAAGGAAAAAAATTTAAGAATGACCTTGGAGTTTGTGAAGAATATACGTTCAGTAGGTGTGGGGCTGAGCTCAGAGCCTGCATGTTCACTAGCAGGGTGTGAGAGTCTTATGAAGATCAATAAACTATGCTTTAAGGAACACTATTTTAAGATTGTGGGCAACTGAGTCTCAACTGAACTCTCCACTGTCCCTGTCTTTTCTTCTCCATTTCCAATCAGTCATTGCCTCAGATTACCTTCCCAGACATTTTCCATCTGCTTCTCACCAGGATCAGCCTATCCAGGGAAGGTCCAAGACAGGGTGTAGTCCTCAACTCCCATCTCACATCCTCACCGTCAGCCCCATACTGCACTTCCTTTTGTAGCCCACTTCATTCCTTTGTGTGCACAGGCTCACCATTAATATTTCTGTAGTCATTTCGCCCTTTATTTCTATGAACCACATGGCTATCTAAGAATGAATCAAGAGTGAAGTAACTATGAAAACCAAATCCATAAAGAACAATGATGGGAATTGAGGTGTTGAGCTTAGAGAGGATTTAGATGTGATTTGATGGCTATCACTGAGGGCTTAGATGTCTGATGAAAGTTAGCTTAGACTCATTCTGTGGATTTCTACAAGTCCTTACTGGGACCACTGAGAAAATGTTCCACCAAAGAGGCTTTGGCTAAGGATAAAGAAAAACTTCCTAATAAAGTTGTAGCTTTGCAACGTTATAAAATTCCAGTCCCTCAGAGTGTTCAAATAGGGGGTGAATAGTTTCTTATGAAAATTTGGTAAAGGAAAATATTCTATTAGTAAGGATCAGAATTCATCCATTTGTTCATTATTTAATGAATTTCATGGAGTACCCACTGTGTGGATGGTGCCCCAAACACAAGTGATCTAAAGATAATGAAGATATGTTTTATGTTTTGGAGGAGCGCAAAGTCCAACAGAGAATTGCACATATGAGCAAATGCACTGCAATGTAGTGCAAGCGCAACAGCAGAAGAGTAGACAGAGTTGCAGCCCACAGCTGGCACTGGTCATGGGCATGCCGGAGAGTGAGCGTCAGAGATTCTAGCTATCACATTTTGTAGTTTAGTGTGTGTGTGTGTGTGTGTGTGTGTGTGTATATATATATATATATATATATATATATATATATATATATACTAAACTACATATATATGCATATATATATACTAAACTACATATATATGCATATATATACACTAAACTACATATATATGCATATATATATATATATATATATATATATATATGCTTTATTTTTTAGAGCAGTTTTAGGTTCACGGCACAATTCAGCAGAAAGTACATAGAGCTTTCATATACACATAGAGCTCCCTCCCCAATGGATGCATAGACTCCCCAACTGTGCACTAGAGTGGTACGTTTGCCACAACTGATGAACCTACATCGACACAGCATAATCACCCAAAGGCCATAGTTTGCATTAAGGCCATTCTTGGCACTGTACAGTCTATGGATTTTGACAATTGTATAGTGACATCCATCCATTCATACACTCTGCACCCGGGCAATTTCACTGCCTGCCCTAAACATCCACTGTGCTCTGCCTAGTCACCCCTCCCTTCTCTCAAGCCACTAGCAACTGCTGATCATTGTCCTGTCTCCAGAACTTTGCCTTTTCCTGAGTGTCTTTCGTTGGAATTATATAGTGTATCAGACTCCTGGTTTCAACTAACATTTATCTCCTCCCTGGACTTCATGCCAATTAACTCTTTCAGTGCTTAAAGAAACCATCTTTGCCTTCAAAGAATTCATCATTAAATAATGCAGGATTCAGAAACATAATAATAGCAATAATAATAATAATAATAATAAGAAGAAGAAGAAGAAGAAGAAGAAGAAGAAGAACCATGAAATGTGATAATCACTGTTATAAATGTTTCAGCAAAGTAGCTGCTCCCTGACAGGGAAAGTAAAAGGGCACATCGATCAAGAAACCCTTCCAGAAGGAGAGGGCCCCTCAACTGAGAATGAAAAGCAAGCAGGATTTAACAAGCGGGAGGTTTTGAAGAACTGGCATTAGAAGAAGTTTAAGTTTAAAAAATTTGGCTCTCCAAAGAAATTTCAATCATGGTACTATTGATACTTGGCTCTGTTGATTAATGAGTTTGCTGATCACTGACCTAGAAGGTTCTGCATAATAATAAAGTGGGAGAAAATTTGAGTGCTGAGAAAAATTATGGGAGAGAGAAAAAGAAGTGGGAGGAAAACAGCTAGAGAGACTTTGGAACAAATGGAAATATTTGATTTTACTCATTTGCTCTACTGGACTGCATGTCCAATGTCTCTAAAATTTTTAGTGTAGCTTCAGTCAATAGTATTTTGTGGGTGGAGGGGTCAGATGTGTCCAATATGGGGTGATGCGGTGCAGAAAAGGGACAGCAAGCACCTTCAGAGGGTGAAACCCAGGACAAGAACTGAAGCTTCAGCAAATGCAGGACATCGGGATTAGAAGTGACTGGGAGAAATGGAAGCCCAAGAATCCCTGGGGAGAAGGAGTGAGAAGACATAGTGCTCAGAGCCATTTTGACTTAAACATTATGAAAACGGGTGGGCCCATAATGCTGGGGGCTTGGTGATAACCATCAGCTGATATCCATCTGTGGACCAATATTGAACAAAGACAATAAGGCCAAGTGTGACAACACTTGAATGTTGCAAAGCATCGGGACAGAGTCAGACTGCAGTAGAGCGTTGAGACAGAACATAATTAAGAGAATATACTTACTCTAAGAATAGAGTCCTCCCAAAACCTGTGATGAGCTTAAACTGTTAAACAGTTTAAAGAGAAAATGCGTCCCTCAATACCAGCAAGGATTTTCTAGTCAATAAATATCTGATCCAAATAACAAGGAACATTATCCTTAGGTAGCAATCTACACCTTAATCCCACCTGGCATCGATGGCCAAGCAGAAAACCAGTAATGTAAGGAGAAGCACCTATGGGAACAGTGCTCTTTCATTATGATAATGAAGCAGCACAGGCTCCAAGGTCAACAACCATTTAACATTCTAAAACATATTGCCTCTTATTGCATAAAATTTGCTTTCCCACGAGCAGTAAAACGAGTCAGCCTTTTGTGGGAGAAAGAGTATAAGGCTTTCCCCTCCAAAGCCTCCTATAAGGCTAGGTTCTTTCAAATGTACTGCCCTGGCACCCTGTGCTTAATTCAGTCACAACAGTTATTATAATATTGTACTAGAGGCCCGGTGCACGGATTCATGCACCGGTGGGGTCCCTCAGCCTGGCCTGTGCCCTCTCACAATCTAGAACCCCTCAGGGGATGTCGGATTGCAGGGATTGGGTCAAAACCGGCAATCCAGCATCCCCTGAGGAATGTAGTAATGCAAGAAGTGGTAGGCAGCTGGGGAGGAGCCTGAACCCTGGCTGGATGCCATGCTGCTCCTGTTCATCCCAGCCCCATTGTGCCTGCTGCCACCACCACTCAGTAGCACTGCCACAGAGGCAGGAGAACTTGTGCTGCTGCAGCTGTGCTCACGAGCTGTGAGCCCGGCGTCTGTCACCCGTTGGTCATCGGAGCGGCACTCCGGCTACCACCAGGGGGCAGCTCCTGTGTTGAGCATCTGTCCCCTGGTGGTCAGTGTGTATCACCGCAATTGGTCAAAGAATTGACAGGTCTAATGGTTGTCTAGTAGCTTAGGGTTTTATATATATACTAGAGGCCCAGTACATGACATTCGTGCCCTGGGGGTGGGGAGGGGTCATTCAGCCTGGCCTGTGCCCTCTTGCAGGCTGGGACCCTTAGGGGGTTGTCCAACTGCAAGCTTAGGCCTGGTACCTGCAGGATTGGACCTAAGCCAGCAGTCAGACATCCTCCAAACGGTCCTTTGCACTGCTGTGGAGGTGGGAGAGGCTCCCACCATCACAGCTGCACTTGCCAGCAGTGAGTCTGGCTTCTGGCTGAGTGGCACTCCCCTTGTGGGAACACTGACCACTAGGGAGCAACTCCTGCATTGAGCATTTGCCCCCTGTTAGTCAGTGCACGTCATAGCTACCAGTTGTTCCTCCATTTGGTTGATTTGCATATTAGCCTTTTATTATATAGGATGTTGATGTCTGATCATATGTCTTTTTTTCTCCAGTGGACTATGAGCAAATTGAAGTCAGAAACTGTGTCTTTCATTGGGCCTTAGCACATTGTACGATCTCCTTAAAGGAACTGGTTTTATAATAAGTGCACCAGGAATTGTATGTGTCTTATAGTAGCCAAAGAAAACAATACTAGGCCTTAAAGTCCTTCTCTATAAATGACAGGGTTGAACTGCACCACTGCCAAAATCTCCAGATGTACAAGGCATCATTTGTTTAATATATTTGACTTATTGAAATGATTTAGAACTTCCTTAAGTTTTCCCGAGAATCTATCTACTACTGTTGAATCAAGCATTTTAGAGAGGATAGAATCTGAAATCCTAGAGCACAGGGTCTCCATTAAGCATTGGAAAATTCTGAAGATATCAGAGATGATGGGATGGTGATTCTTTGGAGAGCTATAGTTTCATCTTCAACAATAAGTCACTCTATGTGGAAGAAGCCAGACACAACAGGTCACACGTTATAGGATTCCATTTATATGAAATATCCAGAATAGATAAGTCCACCGAGAAGAAAGTTTAGTGGTTGCCAGGAACTGGGGGGCAGGGAAATGGGAAATGATTGCTTAATGGGTAGGGGTCTCCTTAGGGAGTGATGAAAATGATTCGGAATTAAATAGAGGTGATTGTTGCACAATATTGTGAACTTACCAAATGCCATTAAATTGTACACTTTATGTTATGTGAATTTCACCTCAATTAAAAAGAAAAATGAATCACTTCTTTGGCCAGTGTGGCTCAGTTGGTTGGAGCATCATTCCATACACCGAAAGTGGGGCGTTTGAATCCCGGTCAGGCCACATACCCAGGCTGCAGGTTCCAACCCAGTTGGGGCATGTGCAGGAGCAACTGATGTTTCTTCCTCTCTCTCTTATCAATGTTTCTTTCTCTTTCTTTCCTTTCCTCTCTCTAAAAAACAAGTTTTAAAATGTCACTGACAATTTTGAAGATTTATATTAAACTTCAGTTCCTGAAATTACAAATAACATGGTGTTAACTATCTTCAGAAATGTAATGAAGGTCTACTTAAGTATCTTATCTTACATGGGTTTATGGTTACAAAGAATCTCTTTGCCGATAGGCTTTTTAAAAAATGATGTTAATAATAATAATAATAATAATAATAGCTTCCATTTATTGTGAGCTGCCTATGTTCTAGGCATTATTTTAATTCTCACAGTAACCCTATGAGGTAGGTACTATTATTATTCCAATTTTATACTTGCTCAAGTTTGCCCACCAGAGTAGTAAGTGGCAAAGCTGGACTCAAAACTCTGACCAGGCCCCTGCAAAGTCCCTGCCCATTGGATACACAATTGATACAGCCCAGAGTAGCACATGCAACTGGTTTGAAGAGACCTCATTTGATAAAGTAACCAAACTCTTCATATGTTTTTCTAATAGCAAATAGATACCCTCCTCATTTTCAAGTGAGTGAGTGAGTACGGTACTGGGTTCTGGTTGGTGTGCAACCCCCTTGAAGGAGGAGGCAAACAGAGTTGACCCAGTTAAAGGGAACATTCCTAGAATGAGCTTCATAAGCTCCCAGTCTCTTGGGAAATACTTTGAGATTCCTAACACCTTTTGCAATCAGATTTTCTGATGGCTCAGATGCTCTGCACCTAGGTCCTTGCGTTCCTTCCCAGAAACTTCTCTAGATAGGGCATTGATAGCCTCTCCACAGAGAAGTCCTTGGCAAGATCAGCTGTGTGAACACTGAAGAAGTCCTGGCTTATTGGGTAATTCTGGCAAAACACCTTAAGAGATAATATTGTGGACAAAGTCTTTATAGCTTCTTTTTTTAAAATACACATTTTTATTGATTTCAGAGAGGAAGGGAGAGGGAGAGAGGATAGAAACATTAAGGATGAGAGAGAACCATTGATCCGCTGCTCTTGCATGTCCCCTACTGGGGATCTAGCCTGCAACCTGGGACCCTGCAGACCACAGGATGATGCTCTATCCATTGAGCCAAACCAGCTTAGGCTTTATATATTCTTGAAATGCCACGACTGAGAAAAATTTTCCATATTTGTGTGCATAGCTATTTATTAATCCCGTTAAATACTCTGATGTATCCCGAGGCATATATCCTCCTCCTACTGACTATGATGCAATCTTGGGCCTCAGCGTCCTGTGTGTAAACTGGGTCATCTGATGTCAGGTGATGTGACCCTGTGGCATAAACGCTGGGCTTCTCTCCAGCAGCATTTAAACAGTATGCTCTTTCAAGGTGGCCTTTTCTCGTGCAAAATCCATGTTCCACATCTTTAATCTGTGACTTACTGCATCCTTCAAGAGTGGTTAGTCTGTCTGAAAATAATCTGCAGATATGATGGAACATGCATTCCATGTGCTCAGCGGCTTCTCTTGGCCAGTCCCATAGGTTATGGACAATATTTAAAGGGGCACACAGTTGGGGCCCTTTTGAAATGTTAAATATCAGTTGCTCACGAGTCACAGTTGCTGGATTTGATTATGAACTCCATAAGCCAGGTAATCCCTTCACATCTCATTTAATACCCTCCTACCCACATACTCCTCCCCACCACACACACACACACACACACACACACATAGCACACACACATAAGTGCAGGGCTCTGCAAGATGGAGCACAGTGCCCTCAGAGGAGGTGAATTCCTTTTGTGAAGCTCATATCTAACTACTGACTAATTGTGGTAAGAAGTGTGTCTTAGTCAACTTCACGGTAAACACACCTCTCAGTGAGCTCCAGACTTACTTTACAGCTCCCTACTTGGCATCTCCAGTTGTGTGTCTTAGGCAATCTCAAATTCTCTGTGTGCAAAACGGAGCACTGGACTACCTTCCTCCCACACTCCCCCAGTCTCAGTAAATGGCAAGAATGTAAAGGTGATCTTGAATCTTCTCTTTCCCTCACAACCCATACTCCAACCCATCACCAAGTCCTCTTTTCTCTATCTGCAAAATGTACTCCAAACCTGAGAGCCCTCATCCTCTTACTTTGGCTATTCTCATAGCCTTCTCCCATGCTCTCCTATGTCTATTATGTAACTAGAGGCCAGAGTGATTGATCTCTCTAAATCAAAGTAAAGAGCCGAAATTGGTTTGGCTCAGTGGTAGGGCATCGGTCTGCAGACTGAAAGGTCCTGGGTTTGATTCCTATCAAGGGCATGTACCTTGGTTGCGGGCACATCCCCGGTAGGGGGTGTGCAAGAGGCAGCTGGTCGATGTTACTCTCTCATCGATGTTTCTAGCTCTCTATCGCTCTCCCTTCCTCTCTGTAAAAAATCAATAAAATATATTTAAAAATAAAACAAATGTAAAGAAATAATAATTTTTAAAAATCAATCTTGACATCTCTTGCTCAAATCCTTCCAACGATTTCTCATCACATTTATAATCCAATGAAAATTATTTATGATGGCCTTGTTTCTGCCCTGCTTTCCCAAGTCTGTCCTAATTTGACTGCCTTCTTGCTGTTCTTCAAGCTCACAGAGCATATTTTCATCTCAAAGTCATTACATATGTCGTCTTTTCTAGCTGGAACATTCCTCCCCAGATGTTTGCCTGGCTTACTCCTTACATTTTTCAGGGCTCTGCTTACATGTCACTATTTCAGTGAGACCTTCCCTGACCAGCCTATCTAATATAGCCCTC
This sequence comes from Pipistrellus kuhlii, assembly GCF_014108245.1. Taxonomy (NCBI): domain Eukaryota; kingdom Metazoa; phylum Chordata; class Mammalia; order Chiroptera; family Vespertilionidae; genus Pipistrellus; species Pipistrellus kuhlii. Next base: position 46,417,048 of record NW_023425404.1, read on the forward strand.
CTATATATTTTACCCCTTTTGCTGAACTGTAATTTTATTTAGAGCACGCATCACTTCTGACATATTTAAATATGTGTTGAATGAATGAATGGTTTAGCACTCTTCCCAAGAGTACTGGAGAGTGAATTTTACCACTTAAAATTGTCCAACTTTCTACAGCAGTGCATCGTTTCCCTCTGCATACAGTATATACTGAGTGGCCAAGATGATTATGATCTCTGAATGCATAATAATCTGGCCACTCAGTGTATATCCTATATAATAAAAGGCTAATATGCAAATTGTCCCCTCAACCAGGAGTTCAACCAGCAGGCATGTCGGCCAACCACTCATGTCCCCTCTCCCTGGCCAGGCTGGCCTGACCCCACCCATGTATGAATTCATGCACCGGGCCTCTAATATTATACCGAGTGGCCAGGTGATTATGCATTCAGAGATCATAATCATCTGGCCACTCAGTGTATGTCCCTCAGACATAGTTTCCCCTGGCAGTAAAAAGAATATCTTGATGCTTAGAAAACTAAGTCCAAACCAATCATCCTAACACACGGTTTCAAGAACATACAGGTACAGAATCACCAACGTTGTTATCTCAGAAAGAATAAGGGCAGCAGCACTGAGTCATAGATTCCCATAGCATGCAAACATCTTTCCCCTGCAGCAAGCGGAACTGCAAGATGTTACACGTGATAATAGTTCAAAGGCTGCCATGGCCGCCTTGGGGCCCTGGGTGGAGTAGGCCAACTCTGAACTGAGTTACACCTTTGAAAGTGCTGAGACTGTACTGCTACCCACAGCACCTGACCTCAGTGAGAGCAGGGACACCGGGTGGTGTGGACTTAATGCCTCACTCAGTTCATAGCAATGGGGCAATGAGTCCTATTCCAGAGTCAGGGCTAGCAGCTCTTTTAGGGCTGCATGCTTCTGAGTAAAGAGCTTGTATGGACTGAGCAAATAGGCAGAGAAGGAAAGAGTAAAAATGGAGAGATGAAAAGAGGGAAAGGGATGACAGAACAGAGAAGGAAGATCGTGAAAGCCTCAGGAGATAATGAAAAAGAAACTTGGTGTGGTGAATAGAGATGGGGGAATGATATGTGTGTGTGGCATTCTTTTGTCCTCATCCTAATTGTTGTTCTTATTTCTCCTCTCCTTTTGTTGTTTACTCACTGTATATCCCTTGCCTCCTCACAAACACACTGGCTTTCCGTCATTTGGAACGGACACATCTATTGCCTGGGAAGGAGATGATAGATTTCTCTGCGCCCTGGGAAAACGTATTAACGTATTAACACACAGCTGAGTCCCTGGAGCTGCTCTGCTGCAGCGGCTGCTTTTCTTTGATCCAGTGGTGGGACATCCAAAGCTGCTTCCCCGAGACAGGTGTGTGGACTTGCCAGAGGACCTTTTACCCACAGACCCCTAGCTCCTCTCTTGGTCTCAGTCTGATCACCTTACTAGGTTTGAGGCTATTTTTTACTCCAGGGCATTTCAGGCTGGAATGAGGAGCCAGCAGTACAAGTAGAGTCACAACCAGGGCCAGGGCCAGGGCATGAGAGAGGAGCCAGGGCATTTAAGAGGCCTCCCCAGCTCAGCACAGAACAGAGTTGAGATCCAAGACAAACAGTTAAGGGTCTCCTGCCTTATCTCACATCAGGAAAGAGTGGCAGTCTTACATGCAGACTCCTTTGCTTGCTGTATTCAAATTCTAGTTCTGCCTCCTCCTCCTCCTCCTCCTCCTCCTGCTCCTCCTCCTCCTCCTCCTTCTTTCTCTTCCTCCTCCTTCTAAATATATTTTTATTGATTTCAGAGAGGAAGGAAAAGGGAGAGAGAGACAGAAACATCAATGATGAGTGAGAATCATTGATCGGCTGCCTTCTGTATGCCCCACACTGAGGATGGAGCCCACAGCCTAGGCATGTGCCCTGACTGGGAATTGAACTGTGACCTCCTGATTCATAGGTTGATGCTTAACTACTGAGCCATGCCGGCCACGCTAGTTCTGCCACTTTCTAACTGGACTGGATCTTATGTAAGCTCATTAAGTCTCTGGTTCCTCTGATACAGAATTTAAGGTGGGGGGGGCGGGAGAGAGAGAGAGGAGAAACATATCTGAGGAGGGCTCAGCACTATTTCTGGCACAATCAATGGAAGCTATTATTACTACTCAGTATACTCTACAGTGGAGGATCATTGTGAACAACTGTTTTAGATCTGCATTCTTGACTGCTTGTGGGTGGCGGTAGTTCTCATTGTTTCTCTTCCAGAGACCTTGACCCAGGTTGAAAGCTCCTGAAATGTAACCTGTTAGGACTCAGCACAGCTGGGAATCTGGAGACCCCGAGGCCTGCTGGCAGGGGAAGGGCTGGCTTGTTGCCAGTCAGAAGCAACAGGCCCAGGATTGCTATCTTCGTTTCCCTTAAAAGCTCCTTCAGCTCAGATTGTGAAAGGACTGGGTGAGAGGCTGGGGGTTAATAAGCAGGTGGAACAATAAAAACACCTTGCTTGTGTTGTTTCTTGGAGACTTTGGTGTTGATGGGTCTTTGAGGGGATGAAATCACTACAGGGAAATTGTCCTTCCCTATCTCCAACACAATTTTAGGGTTTTATATACCCTGAATATATAACATATATCCTAAACTGTAATATATTATGTATTATCTTTTTTTTCTGTCAATATTCATCTAATACTACCTTTTACTTGTAGGCTGAGATAATGCAGGGCCTAGATACTTTGGCAAGAGAGTATTGATTTCATATAATCGTCAGCATGGAGATTCCAGCTATTGTTTGAAGAGGTGGACATGGTGTGTGACATCTTTGGAAGAAACCCTCTAGTGTTCTAGGGTCTCTGGACCTCTTGGGTGATGCACCAGGTTGGCCGAGACATACCTTGGGCCCATATGGTGGGGTCTCATCTTTCATATTGCCAAGTCTGCTTCCACCTCCTCACAAGCACCCGGATCTCATTCATGGGGAGGGACAGGGGCTGGGAGGAGGAGAGAAGGGCAGTGATTTTTTTCCTACCTCATCTCCAGAGAGTGGGCTGGCTCTCCATTATAATACAGCCCTAAGAGCCTCCAGGTCACTTAACTACAAACTATGTCGTATAGGTATCTATGCATCTAGATGAACGGAGACGAGGGGAAAAAAATTCCCATCTGTTAGAAAGGTCATTTTGTGGGTGATTTTTAAAAATATATATATTTTATTGATTTTTTACAGAGAGGAAGAGAGAAGGATAGAGAGTTAGAAACATCAATGACAGAGAATCATCGATCAGCTGCCTCTTGCGCACCCCCTACCGGGGATATGCCTGCAACCAAGGTACATGCCCCTGACCGGAATCGAACCCAGGACCTTTCAGTCCACAGGCCGACGCTCTATCCACTGAGCCAAACCGGTTCTGGCTGAGCCAAACCTGTTCCGGCTGATTTTCTTTTTATTTTGCTCTCATTGCCATGATAACATTTATGCAAAAACATTTAAAACACAAGAAAAGAGATAAAACCAAATTCTCTCATCCACAATGCACAAGCAGGACTTTCCCCAGAGGCTTTATTTCTGCCAGCTTTCGTTAGTTAACGCGCACTTCTCATTTTGCCTTCCGAGACTGGTGAGACATGTCTCACTCAGTCCAGTTGGTTGGAAGCCTTAGGGAAATTTGGTAACAAGAGTTGCAGAGGTTGAGCTTCATAAACTTCTGGTTCCAAGATGCAGGCCTGCTGATAAAGTGAGTTCCTGCCGATTCACAAAGGACATTTCAGAAAGAACCTAGCTTTGGGGAATGGAGGGTATGCAACACTAATTTGAAAAATCTAGATAGCTTGTTAACTAATGTTTTTAAAGGCAGGACAAAAAGCAAACATTGAGTTGAAGGAGATTTTTAAAATTTCAGATTATATAGCACTTCCGAATGGAGGGGAAATGTCAAAGATTTATCGTTTCTTCTATCAGAAGAGAGTGTCCTCCAAAAAAGATTAAGAATTGGAATAGTTCATGAAAATAATCTGAAGGACATCATAATAAATCTGGGATGTGATTTCCTGTTTTCAGCTGGCCGACCAGAAGGCCTCACTGCCATAAAAATGAATGCCGTGTCTGACTCTTTATCTGGCTCTCAGAGTCCTTTTATGCGATCCACTCATTCCTCTTCAATTCACTCTTAACTAAACTGATTATTCATAAGGCAGTTCATAGTTGTTGATCTTTCATATGGTTGATCCTACCAGCCACAATTATTTTTGCATGTTATCTTCTAATTTAGTTTTATTCACTGTATTCTCTCTGGAGCTGAGGGTTTGCTATTTAAACGTATCATTTAATTACTTCTCTTTCGCCCTGGCCAGTGAAGTTCAGTTGGTTAGAGCATCAACCAGTGCACAAAAGGGTTAGGGTTCAATCCCCAGTCAGGGCACATACAGCAGGCAACTGATTGATGTTTCTTTCTCACATCGATATTTCTCTCTCTCTCCACCTCCCTTTTTCTCTCTAGACTCAATTTAAACACACACACACACACACACACACACACACAAACAAAACCCCCCCAAAAAAACAAAAACACCCAGCATGTCCTTGGGTGAGGATTGAATTACTTGGGAGCTATTAAACATCTTTAAAATAATGATAATAATAATAATAACAATAATAACTTTCCTTCTTCTGGTGACTATGGCAAGCTGATTCATGTTCTTGAGGCGTGTGCATTCTGGGAAATAACGACATAAAAATGATACACAGCACACAAACAATTTAAGGCAGGATGTGGCACAACAAGTTAGAGGAATTCTCGGAGGATTCTTTTCATCCAGGAAATGAAGGAAATGAGTTGCAAGACGGGAAGGGAATGTAAGGAAGAAGAACCATCTGAGCAAAGTCAGGGAGGGAGAAAAGCACAGAATGCATTTGGAGTAGGCGGTGAGCCATCACTTAAGTTTTGGGGCCGAGTGAGGTGCATGCTCTCCTGCACATCCCCTACTGAGGATCGAGCCCACAACCTTGGCATGTGCCCTGACCAGGAATCAAGCTAAACCTCCTGGTTCATATGTCGATGCTCAACCATTGAGCCACACTGGCTGGATTTAAGAGACTTTCAAAGTCACATGGCCTGTAACGGGTATTGCTAAGATAGGCTAAGAAATTGTGGCTTCGCATTATTCATCCCTCATCTCCATCCCATACAGGATGAGTGGGGTGCGGTGGGGGGAGGGGACTGATAACTCATAACTCATGAAGAGTATTGCTTTGGAGATATCTGATACCTACCTACACCTCCAATGGGGAAAAAGGAGATGCTTACTTCAAGCTATGGTGAGAGGAGCTTTCAGGGAAACATTTAGAGAACTTGATACAAGGGAATACAGGGACCCGAGGAAACCAAAGGCAAACTAAAGAGACACACAGAGAGACACTGGAAACAAGTTGCATTTTTACCAACTGGACACATCAATTGTTCCCAGGGGAAATTGTGCTGATGTTGACAAGTCACTTTGTTATGCACCAAAAATAAGATGGATTAATGGGTTGATAGAGGGATGGATGGATGGATGGATAGATAAGTGATAAATCAATAAAATGCTCCCAGGGATGGTAGGAGAGAACTATTTCTGAAGCCATTCAAAAAGGGAGCCTAGCTAAGAAAACAGCTTGAACCTTCAGAAGATCAAGGGTGAGGGGTAGGGTCATATGTGGTCCCCAGAAGTGCCTTCGTACATGGGATGCATCTAAGACACCTTCCCATCAAAACCCAAAGGTGGAAGAATATAAAAGCTGAATCAGTGAGTAGTGAAGGTGGAAGAGGTGGAGATGATAAAGAAAGAAAGCAAAAACAAACGTGGCCTCCGCCATGTCCCCCTACTACAGCCTTCTGGCCTGAAGCAAAACTGAACTTGGGGAAAGGAAAAGCTGTAAGTTGGAGCAAAGTTTGCATCCCCTTCATGAGATTTCATCCAAGCCAGTAAAAAAAGTAGCCCTCAGAGTTTTTGGAGAGACAGTAGAGCAAAATATACAATAATTCTGTTCTTGCTTCCTACTCAGTCCTGCTTATTTAATAACATGCACAAAACCCAACCCTGGATGAAAGAATCCCGATTTAATATAATACCACACGCTCGTTTATTCAACAAATATTTACTGAGCACTTGCTCTGTGCTGGGCACTAGCATAGGTAGTAAGGATACAATATTGAGTTAGATAAACATTTGACACAAGTAGTGCAGTTTTAAAAGCCACAGGGGTAGTGGTAACACTCTATATCTTGATAGAAATTTGGGTTACATAGATTCATGCATTTGTTAAAACCAGAGTTCAATATTTATTTACAATTTTTTTCTTTTGATGTAAAATTTACCTATAATAACATGCACGAGTCTTAAATATCTACTTGCTGAATTTTGACAAACATGTGATCACCACCACTCTGTCTCCCTCCGTTGTCAGCACATAACCTTGCCTTCTGCTTCACCGAGAAAATGGAAGCCATTAAGCCACATGTGTCAAACACAAGGCCCGCGGGCCAAATCCGTCCCGCCAGGCCTTGCAATGTGGCCCGCACCGCGCTGTCATCACTGCACTCCGCTGCGTTTCCATCACAATGACAGTTTATGACTGCTCAGTAAACCATTCGGCCCGCGATTTAGGCTGGATTTTAGATTTTGGCCCCTTCTCTGATTGACTTCGACACCCCTACATTAAGCCTTCCCTCAACTTATAAATGTACTTGGAGCCACATCTATTCTTTCTTCCTTCCATTCCCTTATTGAGGACAACGTGCTCTACTCCAATTGAAGGCCAATTTCTGCCTCTGAGTTTTATAACCTATCCCTTCGACCTTCTCAGACACCCTGCTCTATTGGATTGACCCTCATCTTGAACTCTCATTTTAATGAAACCAAATTAAGTGTAATGCTGGGTTTTCTCTTACCTCAGAGTCCTTACACATGCCATTTCCTTTGCTTGGAACCACTTTCCTACTTCTTCTGCACATATATCGTAATTCCTGTGCACCCTTTAGGTCTTTGCTTAGATACTATTTACTTAGCTAGGACTTTGCTAATCTTCTATCTCACAATATGGTAAAACCTATTGAACTTTCTTTTTCATGACACTCAGCTCACTTGTAGTTTCTGGTTCTATGTATGACTTGCCCACAAGACAAACATGTTCTCTGCCCTCACAGGGCCTCCTTCACTGCTATACATTAAATATTTGTTGCTGAGTGAAATAATTAAATGCTTTTAAATGTCCTCCTTTTCTTCACATAATTTAATTTTTTATCCTAATAGCTATTTCAGTCTTTTCCAGGATTATGTTAAAAAAGGAGGACACTGTAACATTTTATTCTTATAATTTCTTATAATTCTGTTCTTAAACTTAAAATGAATGTTCTGTACATAGGAGATTCTCAACAAGAGAATAAAAATCCCATGCTGTGGAAAGATCCTTAGAGAGCCTATATTTCAGTTTCCTTAGGAAGAAAACCTAAGCACTGTACTATTTTTTATGACTGAATTATTATTGCATTCTTATCACCTTTTTACTCAGATGAGGGTATCTTATGGCTAGAAACCACTAGTGGGGAGACAATCTAAAAATTCAGAGTTCTTTCTGTCTGAAAATTGTGAAGGATGATCATCTGTTAGTTTACATAACTACATCTTATAAATAGCTTCATTTTTCTGCGGAAACCTAAGCTCATTCAGTATTCACTGATAGACACGAGGGACCTAACAGTACATGAACTGCTCATGTGTGTAACAGTCATACATGCATGCGCCATTTGAACAGATAAATATGTATACACACATACATGGATAATTTGAAGAGGCAGAAGAGTTTATAAAACGAAGAAAGGAGAGAGATCTCCTTACAAAGGGTTTTTCTGCCAGCCTTGATTTAAGCTTCTTTCTAATAATTTTTTAAAATTTATTTTTATAGAGAGAGAGTAAGGGAACCGACAACCTATCAAAAGGGTGCACCAGATGACGCCCAACCAACTGAGCCACACTGGCCAGGGCATTGGTGTAACTCTTGTTAATCCAATATAGCATCTGTCACCAGGTCAAATACATGATCCACTTAAGTACAGGGGCTTCACAGACCAGCCTCTTCATGGAGTCCTATCCAAATAAAACCAGACTAACAAGTTAGCCCTAGACAAACTGAAAAGGTAATTCCCTGAAGCATTGCAGAGCAAACTTCTTAAAAACTCTTTTTTCCCAGCTCAAATCTCCACATCCCTCAGTCCTCCAAACAGGAGTAGCCTCTGCTCTCTTCTTTCATTTCTGTATAATTTAGCTTATGTAGGTGTTTACTTTTTCTTTCTCACCCGGGAGCTCACCAGCCAGCAAGAACTCTTGGGGAAGGGGTGGTGGTTGGACGGTGGGCCTGAGGAGATGCGGGGAGAGGGGGAGTCTGCCAGGCTCAGCAAGGGTCCAGTTTCATGGCAGTCTCTCTCCCCACGGAGCCAGTGAGCTGGAGGAGATAAAAGGGAAGATTGATCAGTAAGGGCAGTGGAAACAGTAACATCCCAGAGGATACACCATTATCGGTTGGACAGCATGCCCTATGGTATTTTCCTTTACAGTCCTGACTCCTTTTAGCTGGCCACAGAAGAAAGGCTCGTATGCCTAGTGGGCAGATTTAAAACTCTCACAACTTCACTAAAGAGGTGGTTTGGGCTAATGGCGTGGTCTCTGTGGTCCCTGAAGACTTGTCCTGAGTCCCCAGAGGCTGCTAGGCCTCCAGTGTAACAGTCCAGAGGGGCAGTGAAGTGCAATGCAAAGCGCAGAGCGGCCGGGCACCTGCTCCTAGGACCGTCCCAGGGACAGCCTGCAGGTGAGCCCGCGGCAGGGTCCCGCCCCGCCCACTGCCCTTTCGCCCCGCCCACTGCCCCTCTAGGCCCCGCCCCCTCGCGCCGCCATTTCCGACTATGCTTTCGCTTATTTCGGCCCATCTAGGCTTCCGTCCCAGATGATCCCTCCCCGAAGGTGCCACCGCCTCCTCCATCTCCCGGAGCTGGGTCCACCTCCGCCGCCTGTGGCGTAGCCGGAGTCTGCGTCGGGGCCAGCCAGAGAGGGGCGGAGGTCCGGAGCCCGGTCTAAGGCCGAGCGGGGGGCCATGGAGAAAGCGGCCCGAGGCGCTCTCCACACCGACTAAGCGGGCCCGTTGCGGCTGCAGGCGCCATGGACCGAGCCCCAGCAGAGCAGGTACGCGGGCTGGGGCTGCTGGGGCCGGGCCAGCCGGGCCGGGGGCCGGGGGTGGCCGCCTCCTCCCGGCGGGCCCCGGGCTCCCAGCCTGGGCCCCGGACCGCCGGAGCCCCGGGCTGCCGGGCGCGGACTCTCCGGCGCGCCCCGCTCCGCTGCTTTGTTCCCGGTGCCGCCTCGGCGGGCAGGGGCGCTTGTCCAGCCTTGTTTACCGTCCCCGCCCGGCGCGGGGCTCGCCTCCGCCCCTCCTGCCGGCCTGGGGAGAGGGGCCCGGAGACTCCCCAGCCGTCCGTGCTCCCCGAGCGGAGGCTTTGTAACTTCCAACCGAACCTGCCCCACGCCCCCCCTCCCGTCCGTTCTGGAATGTGTTTTCCAGGTGGAGAGGCTTTCGGGGCTCCTCACCCAGAGGGACTGTCAGGAGCCAGGGATAGCTCGCTACAGAAGAGGGGGTCTGGGCTCCTGGGGACCTGCGTTCCAGTGAGCGAAGCATTGCTTTTAACAGTGGTTTAAGGGAGGTGTTCCTTTAAGATAGGAAATGCTACAGCTTCCCCTTGCCCTTCCACCTAATTATTTTGCAAAAATTAGTGGTTTTTTTTTTTGTTTTGTTTTTTAAATCAAGCTTATATCTTAAGGGTATAGGACCCGAAGCATGAATTAATGGAAGTGATCCACAAAGAAGTCCCATAGGATCTGTCATGTTTTTAATTGTACCACATTCTTGATTCTCCTTGCTAAGCAGGTGCTAGGAGGCAGGGATTTTTTTAAGTTGTCATCACAATAAAATAAAAATAAGAAGAAGAATATGAAATAATGTTTTATTTCCTCCAAGAAGTTCCAGTAATTTCCAATCTTGAGACCTCCATGAAATGACGGAAATTTGATGAAGTCCGAAGTTTATTCACTCTCCATTCCCCTCTTCAGTGGTAGGCTTTGCCCAGTGATGAACTAGTCTAACAGATGAAGCAAAAGGAGAGATTAGTGATTTGCCTAATTATTTTACAAGTGGATGATTAACACCTTAATGAGACAGGATTTCCCAAATTCCTCTACATAATTGATTATATGTTGCCAGTCAAAGCCAGTTTTGACATAGAAACTGGGCTCTTTGAGCAGGCAAAGCAGTTTCCTAGTTGTGTATATTTGTTTCTAGAAAAGTTTTAGTCATTTAAAAAAAGCTTTATGTGACAGAGTGAATATGACTCTGAAAACACAAATGAGTTTATGAAACAATACGTGGATTCACCAAAGCAAAATTGACTGAAGCGTCTTTGGCAAATACATATGGGCTTTCCTTTTAATCCAGAGTATATTCTATGTAAGGCCTATATACAGTTTAATGAAAAACAAAAATTTAAGGTATCTTATTAAAAATGCCCAAGACAAAGTAATAGGATATTTTCTTGAATGATTTTCTTGTATGTGTGTCACTAATGAAAGGGTTAAACATTTTGGTCCTACACTGTGATGCCAGAACTATAACCAGAACGCCACCGCATGTATACTTATGGTTCCTTTCATCCTAGAGGTAATGTAATTAACTATTTAGATGATCTCTTGTGTGTAATTATCTTAACAGCAAGTGCTATGAGCAAATTATTTGAACTAGAGAGCCTCTTCCTCTTTCATCCTACATTTTTTCAAAGTCCACAACCTATTTGAAATCTTGTAGAAACTCAAGAATTAGAAAAAACAAACATTGTTTCCATTCTTTTTCCTCCGGTACCTCCCGCCTCTTCCCCACCCTGATCCTAAGTACTAAGAGAAAAATTCCAACCACTCCCTTGTATTACCCCCACACATAGAAATCGAGATCCATAAAAGATGCTACTTTGCCTAGTTCATGCTGTAGCCCAATGTTGATTCAGGGTCCCTGGATGGCAGGTACTTCATTTTATATTAGCATATTTCTGGGGCCAGATTCCATTATTTTCATGATATTTTCAAAGGGACCCATCATTGAAAAAAAGCTCCCACTAACTTAATGGTAGATTGGGTCTAGAACTGAGATCTCTCAACTTTGTGGGGTTCTTGATTGTTTCTACTATACCAGAGTAATGCAATGGCTTTTCCAGGTTATTAGGAATATACTTTTATATTTTTATAATGAAGTGAATTTAGATAAGTAAAAATTACAAAAAATATATGTAATAATATGCTGAATTTTTATTTTTCTTCACGAAATGATTTTGTGTTTTTTGTTTTTTCATTTTAAACCAGTGTTGGTTTATATTCAGAATTTCTGGAAATGCTTACAGCATTTATAACTTATTAAACTATTGGAGTGGTTAGTAATTAATAGAAGGTAAATTTTCTTCTAAAGTACTTAGTAATACAAACTTTCTGCATTTCATCTTAATCTAATTGAAATCCCTGGAGTATTACACAGTGTAACTTTTAAGAAAATATCTGATTAAGATTATAAAAACTTGATCAAGATTATAAAAAGTTATTAGGAATATGTGCTAGATAATAGTCCTGATTGCAATAATGACTATACGAAAGAATCTTATAACCAGAAGAGAATTTCAGGAATATTATCTTTTAGCAAGACTGTTTTAAATCAAAGCAAGTAGCTTAATTTTAACTGCCAGAATTAGATGTTCTAAGAACAGATATGGCTTGGTATAATGCTTTTTTTTGTCCTTAAAAAAAACAAAACAAAAAAAGCTGGTGTAAAGTGATGTAAAGAATAAATCATGGAGTTTATTTTGTTTATAAAGGCTTCAGTGTATCTATTTTTAGAAAACTTAGAACAGTGTTTTGAGATTTAAAAAAATAAACAATGGCCTTAGAAGTGACAGAACACTTGAGATTTACAGTCTCTTTTGAATTATTAAATAATTTAAACATTGGCTTAAATTTTTAGTACATTAACATTAGATAAGGATTTTTTTTTTGCTTGTTTTTTAAGAATTGACAATGTTCTTGATCACTATTGTCTTTGTTAGAAACGCAAATGTATAACAAATAGACATGACTTCATACAAAGTGCTGTTCACCAATAAACATACAAAATTATCTGGCTTATAATTCTTTCCTTTAAATAATGTATAAACTGCAATTACTAAACATATTCTAAGTAAATTACTAAAATGTAATACATAATATTTATAGTTTGCCTTTATGAATATAAAGTAGTAATCTGTTTTAACAGATTTTTAAAATAAAAAATGAAAGTAAATAATGCTCATTTAGTGAAAATGCCATTTGGAAATTTTAAAAGGCATCCTATATAATACCCTATATAATAAAAGGCTAATATGCAAATTGACCAAATGGCTGAAAGACTATGCAGGAGTTGCCCCCTAGTGGTCAGTACGCTTCCACAAGGGGAATGCCACTCGGCCAGAAGCCAGGCTCATGGCTGGCGGTGCAGCAGCAGTGGCGGGAGCCTCTCCTGCCTCCATGGCAGCGCTGAGGATGTCCACATGCTGTCTTAGGCCTGTTTCTCATCAGATGGACATACCACAAGAGCTCCCGGAAGGCCGAAGGCTGGGCAAATTTTGTGCACCAGGCCTCCAGTTTTCCCCTAAGCTCTTAAATTTGTCTGAGGCAAATATATAGTATAAATACTTCCATTGTTAAACTTATTAAAAGGAAAATAAAAATTAAGCATTCAAGGCAAGGAGTTGGGGGGAAGGGGTGGAACCACAAAAGCAAGGGAGAAAATGTAAAAAAACATGAATAAAATAATTCAAAAACTAATATTAAATTTATAAAACTGGTTTTTAGAAAAGCACCACCAGTAATTAACAGGACTAGATGAAGTTTGTTTTAAGAAAAGGGGGAAATATCTGGATAGCAAAGCAAATGGGCAGAGTCTAAGTTAAATACTTGGATTTTTTTTTTTTTAATGTTTAACTACTGAAGTTTATTTTGGCAAGTGGTTTACTTTCATTGTAAGCCACTCCAACAGAAAACAATACAGCTAGCAGGTATCTCTTAAGCATTAAAATGTTTTTCATTTAGAAGACATTTATCTTTTGCCATAACATATAAAATATCTTAATATTTGATATATCAGATTTCTACCTCAACATATAGTAAGAATGTGGAGGCTTTCCATGATCGTATTTTTTTTTTTCCTGTAGGTGTGTGGTACATACTGAAATTTCACAGTGGGAGAGTGCCTTATTATGTTCCAGTTCAGTCTTGATATTAAGCGGGTGACATTTTTCTGTTGCTTAACCTGGGGAAATTATTCGCACTCTTCAGGAGGTTCTATCTTGGAGGGGTTTAATGTACATTTCCTGCTGATGTGTGCTTAGTAATAATGTTGCCCATTTTCCCTAAACCTGTCTGTACTGTGCTCTTTCCTAAATATGTGCTCAATGCATATTTATTGCATTATAAAGACTTTCAATGATCTGAATGCATTTGTTTAATAAAAACTTCAATTTAAAGAGCACTTAATGAGGTTTTTATAGTTTCATGTTTTGAGAAATTTTTGGGGTTTCTAGATTATTCTCATTAATGAGGTTTTATTATTGACATTTGTTTTAAAATATGCAGGATTTAAAATTAATGTGTAACTGTTTTTCTGGGATTATGATTTTTTCATTAGTTTGGAAAATTTTGAAATAATTTCTAAAAGAGAAAGGTAATTTTATTATGTAGTGTTGTATTTTTAAGCAAATAATACAGGAATTTATTCTTTGTAGTTAGACTTATACTATATTTATATTTTCTTTAAGGAGATAACTCTTTGCTATAAAATTTCTGATTTCTAAAAAATAGATTTTGGCAAAGGTAGAGCGATTAAACACCAAAATTCAAACTGAAGAGTATTACATGAAGTAACCAGTTTAATTTTCTCAAAATGTTTTTGTTCTCCACTGTGTAAGACATTTTTCTTTAATTTCTATGCTAGTATAATTGAAATATTGCCAGAATATGTTGCTTGCTTAATGTATTATCTTTACAGGGTTTATTTTATGGAATTTTAAGAATAGTTCATTATCTTAACATAACATTTCAGGTCTGAAAACCGCAGATGCTGTATTTTGATGTATTACAATGAAGGCCCCAAGTCACAATAAACAACTTCTAAAAACATACAGAATTGTAACTATAGGGGAGAGTTAGCCAGTCTGTTCCTACTAGTGACATCTTCTGTTTGTACAGCTGTTGACTACAGCAGATTCTCTTTTTTGCCGAACACAAAGGATCATTTTAGTGTTTGTGAATTGTATTGTTGAACTCTTGATATCTAGAATTGCATTTAGAATAGAAACTAGTACAAACTTTAATGTTTAAGGGTGTATAGGGGTGGGCAAAAATAGGTTTACTGTTGTGAGTACCCAAAACACAGAGCTTATTTTTTTATTATTTATATTATTAATTATTAACTTATTTTTGCCTACTGCTATGTACTGTGTATGTGAAGACATTAGTTATAATTTATGCATGACACCTTTTGAACAGCAACTTCCCTAAATTCATAAAATGCTTAAATAAAAGTATAGATGAAACTAGTATAATAAACAACTTTTTACTTGAGCAAGAATTTGAATTTCTTGTTACGAAAGTAATGTAGGATTCTATTTTGGGGGGGGAGTGTCCAGAAAAATGTTATTAAATTTTTTTTTGTTTCCTTATTGTATTAATAGCACTCTTTTTTTCATGTTAGACTGAGAATTTGATGTAACCATATTCCTTGTTTAAAAAAAAATCCTAATGTCTTCTCATCCAGATTTATAAAACTATTCAGAAAATTCATATAAGCTCAAAAAGGCTTTTTGATTTTTAAAAGTACTAAAGTTATCTTTTTAGTATAGTTAAAATATGATTTGTTTGCCTTCTTCTGTATATATAAAGCAAGCTTCCATTATCTGTGTATTATTGTTGAAAATCAGCTTTTTTTCCCTGATTAGGGAAACATTTATTAGGTTTATTATTTTATGCCTTATATAAATAAGTTTGAAGTTCTAGTGACTGTATAATGAAGAGAACTGGCTTATTTTATTAGCATTTGAAAGAGTTTTTACCTCCTGTTTTGAAATTCAAGAAACTGAGTTTAGTTCTCAGATATTTGTAAGTTCAATGACCTATATCTACTTGAGATTTGGTTAGTAGTATAAAAGTACACTTCAAAGTTAAATCAGATTTGAGGAAGGATAGTGAATTAATACTGCTATATAGTTCAGATTATCTTCTTTCTCCTTTTTAAAAAGTACTTATGAATTTTCAGTGGAATCTTTTTAGAGAATTTTTTTTTTTCTGAATAAGGCTATATATTGAAGCATATGAAATCTTGTCTTTAGTGTTTCTTGGACTTGTTACTGATTACATTTCTGAGAAACAGGCCTGAAATTTACTCTAAGAACTCTACCGTGGTGTTTGAGCTTCTAATAAATGCTATTCTAGTGTATTTGTTGGGGAAAAGTTCTGGTTAGAATTGTTGTTAATTTGAGGTGATTGATTTGGTGGTTAAAACATTAAATGGCATTTCTCTTACTGGTTTATATTTATGTGGTTTTTTTACATTCTGCTTTTGCAGAATGTACCTATAGGTTTCTTCTTTTTATAATTAATTTTTAAATATATTTTATTGATTTTCCACAGAGAGGAAGGGAGAGAGAGAGAGAGCTAAAAACATCGATGAGAGAGAAACATATAATAGACCAGCTGCCTTCTGCACACCCCCTACCGGGGATGTGCCCTCAACCAATGTACATGCGCTTGACCGGAATCGAACCTGGGACCTTTCAGTCTGCAGACCTACGCTCTATCCACTGAGCCAAACCGGTTTTGGCTATAATTAAAATTTGAAAATTTGTTGTTCAGTATGACAAATGTAAAAAGAAAACTGCCTAAAACCAATGTACAGCTACGGTAAATGAATTACATAAAATGAATACCTTATAAGTACCACCCAAGTTAGGACACAGAAGGTTGCCAGGTACCACAGAATTTCTTCCCAATCACAGCTCCTTCTTTCCTAACAGTAATTCCTATCCTGACTTTTATGGATCGTACTTACTCTTCTTGATAGTTTTGTCACCATATGTGCATTCTTAAATACTTAGTTTTTAAAATATCTTTTGAATCTATATTTATTATAAGAAAAGACATAAAGTAAAATGGAGTACATATTTTGAATTACTTTATTTGCTCAGGTTATCTTCTTGGAAACTGAAATACTTATTTTTTTCCTAGTTTAATTGTGAACCAGAAGTTTTCTCCCCCTTATATATGTATATTTTAAATACATCTTAGACATTTTCCTTCCTTTTAACTTAACCATGCTAATCTAATTTCCTGAAAAGGACAGAAATAGACTATTCAAACAAACATAATTATCCTTCAAAATACTGTTTAATGACCCCCCACCCCCAAACAAAATTAATTAAAAACACATTGCTATGGGAAAGAAAACCCGAACAAAACAAAACACATTGTTACGTCTGCAGAGCTAGATTTCTTACTATCAACTTTATTTGGGGACTCTGAGGTTTGAAAGACTTCCTTCTACTCTTGATTGTTAAGACAAAATTTCATGGAAATGTAGTAGCCTTTTATAAGTTTTCCCCTTTTTTATTTAATGATTTTTGCTGTATAATTTAATCATACTTAATTATTTTAATTTGTCATTGTGTTCCTTTGGATGTTTTGTGGATACTGAAAAGAGACCCAATTACTGTTTATAAAAACTGACTTGTTAAATTGTGAATTAATATTACTTAAGTTTTTTGTTCATTTGTTAATAATGTGTTTCACTTTCTCTTTGAAGAATGTCAAGCTGTCTGCTGAGGTAGAGCCATTTATTCCCCAGAAGAAGAATCCTGACACATTTATGATCCCTATGGCACTCCCAAATGATAATGGAAATGTTTCTGGCATAGAACCAACTCCAATTCCCAGCTACTTGATTACTTGTTATCCATTTGTGCAGGAAAACCAGTCCAATAGGTAATTGGTTTATTATTTTCTCTCCTAGTTGGGGTGGGAAATATAGAAAATATAGAAGTTGACAAAGCACACCACTTAATTTTTTCCTTTTATAACTGGTAAACATGAGTCATTTTCCTATTATGAGGAGTAAATAAAACCGAGAGATGTAGACATTTGAAAACTATTAACATGGATTATTTTCTCATTCTTTCTAAAAGGATATGAATTCTTCGAATATATTTTCTATAATAAGTAAAATTTGAAGTAAATTGACTTAAATGGAGGAATGAAATTACTCAGAAAGAGATAAGCAAAAAACCTTTTTTGAGATTAGGTATGTAATCATAATTGCCAAAATAATCAGGCATAAGAAGAAAATACCAAGGGATAGATCTTAACTTTGAAGCTTTTATGGTTAGTTAGCATGTAGTTCTAGACTCTG
This sequence comes from Pipistrellus kuhlii, assembly GCF_014108245.1. Lineage (NCBI taxonomy): Eukaryota > Metazoa > Chordata > Mammalia > Chiroptera > Vespertilionidae > Pipistrellus > Pipistrellus kuhlii. The sequence goes on from NW_023425404.1 coordinate 46,434,586, forward strand.
ATTCTAGTTCCAAATTTAGCTTCTCTGCTATCGTCTACAGGACGATTTAACAAATTGCTTGCAATTCAGATAATGTGTAACCTAGTAACCACTAGGTGTCTAACCCTGCTGAGGTTGTCTGGATGATTAGCACTTCATTGGATGATTAGCACTTTATTTTATTGCTGTGTAAAAGTAATTTTAGATTCTTTCCAGTTATATCGCTCACAGAAAATTGTACTTCTCTAGCATTGTGGAATAAATGGATGAGGCAGCGAGCCTCTAGCCTGTGCCCAGCCATCCCTGAGGGCTCAGGCAGTCAATATTTCTACACATCCATAATCCATTGTGACACACTAGTGTGCCAGGCACATTCTTTGAGAAATTATATGAGATATGAGATCACTAAGCAACTTTCTCAGATTAAATAGTCAATTAATAACCTGAAACTCTTTAATAGTTTTGGGGATTGGACAAATAGTAGAAACTAAGGGATCCTTCTCAAATAATTTAGCATTATATTTAAAAAAACCTTTGACCAATATGGACTTTGTCCAAAGTGATTTGTAAACTAAAATTAATAATAGTATTTAACAAAATTATCAAGTGTGTATAGTATGGCAGATTTAATTCTTTTAACCTTACCAAATAATCTTTTTTGTTGTTCTTTTTAAATTTATTTTTGTTTGTTAATCCTCACCTGAGGATATTTTTCCATTGATTTTAGAGAGAGTGTAAGAGAGTAGCAGAGACATAGAGAAAAAAATATCGATGTGTCTGTACACACCATTTGGTTGCTTCCCATACAGCCTGACCAGGGGATGGAGCCTGCAACCTAGGAACATGCCCTTGACCAAAATCGAAACTGGGACCCTTCACTCCACGGACTGGTTTTTTATCCCCTGAGCCAAACTGGCCAGAGCACCTAATAATCTTTGGAGAATTCATGAGTAAGCCAGTTAGCAGATTATTTAAAAATATTTTTAGAATTATGGTAGTGAACATTTTTCCATTTTGCTTTGTCTTAGGAGTAGTGAGGAAAAGCTCTATGGTCTAGCTCTCCTTGACCCCTCATTCATCAGCAGCAACCTTCTGTGAGAAGGACTGCTGAGACAAGAAGAAGAATCTTGCTGGTATAGGAATTGCACTAGAAAAAGCTCTGATACTAGGAATATTAGATGGTAGTGGACAGGCTTGCCTTTTCTTCTCTTTCCCTTGGATCTGAAGCCTGCTTCCATTGCTAAGAAGGGAAACCAGGAAAGGAGTTCGACTTGGCCAAGAATTTAAGGGAGTGTGGGAGAGGAATAGGAGGCCCTGGATCTGAGCTAAAGTATGAGATGTGGAGGAATCAAATCACCCATTGTAGTGATCATTTACACAATGATCACCTTACGCTGCTCTTTGCAGAAGCCTGTCGCAGTTATTAGCATTGGGTGGGAACATAAGACTGTTGGCAGATCCAGCAGTTAGGTGTTTAACTTTTAGGCAGAACTATCATGAGGATGTTAACGAGAGAGTTACAGATAAGAATGTAGTATTTTTAAAATATTGCAAAGCAGTAAAACTATTAGGTTGAATTCCTTTATACTGTCATTTAAATTGTTACATATAATAATTTCTGTAGCAAAGAAACATATAAGATAATTTTATCTCATTTTTCAGAATTGTGAAGCCACTATTTTGTTCTGTGTTTTCTTTTATTAAAATGAGTTGGAATTTTCCTTTAGCATTATTTTTATAATTATCAATTGGTTTGTTCTGTTTTTGTTTTTACAGACAGTTTCCATTATATAACAGTGATATACGATGGCAACAGCCCAATCCAAACCCTGCTGGACCATACCTTGCCTACCCCATTATTCCTGCCCAGCCACCTGTTTCTACAGAGTATACATATTATCAGCTGATGCCAGCACCATGTGCCCAAGTTATGGGCTTTTATCATCCTTTTCCTACACCTTATTCCAACACCTTTCAAACTGCAAATACTGTAAATACTATAACCACAGAATGCACTGAACGCCCAAATCAGCTTGGACAAGTCTTCCCATTGTCCAGTCATCGAAGCAGAAACAGTAACAGAGGATCAATGGTACCAAAAGTAAGTGACTGATTTTGATTGGCTTTTATGTTTGATATTTCTGTTGTTAATAATAGAGTAAGTAATCTGCCACTTGTATTGATTAGCTTTTAGTGCTGAATTTACTATAAAACATTTTGTTTGCTATCTATATATATAAAAGCTTAAGTGACCAGCCAACTATTCAACCAGCCAACCAGTAGCTATGGCACACACTGACCACCAGGGGGCAGACACTCAACACAGGAGCTGCCGAGCTGTGGTGACTTGGCAGCTGCAGTTCTCAGGTGACACACACAGAACCAGAGAGGAGGGAGTCCGATTCTGGGGTGTGTCACCCGAGAACTGCCCTCTTGCAATCCAGGACCCCTTGCAGGATATCAGAGAGCCTATTTTGGCCCTATGGCCAGGCCGAGGGATCCCACCTGTGCACGAATCCATGCACCAGGCCTCCAGTCATAAAATAGTTAAGAGAGATAGTATTTATAAAATAATTTTTTCTGTTTTTTATTGTTCTTCATTCTTAATTGGTGATTATTTATATTCGTCTTCAAGTTCCTTCAAAGAGTTTTACATAAACATAATGCACACATATTTCCAAATTAGTTTAATTTAGTGATAAAATTGTATAGTGACACCAATATTTATAAGTGGTTAGTTTGGATCCCATGCTAGAGTATTGTATGGCTCTTGCACTTCAGGATATTTCAGTCTTCAAAAACCAGGAAATATTATGGAAAAGAACATTTGTGGTTCATTAAATCCTTCAACTTCATTGTTTCTGTCCTGTGAATTTTTAGGAGGAATGCCACTTTGTTATTCAGGTTACTTTTCTATTGAAGCCTTAGTATCAAAGCAAATAAGAAAAAACATTTTCTTCTCAGCACTTTTGAACTAATGGGAGGCAGAGTAACTTACTTCTTGATGTATCTTATATCTGTATCAAGGAGTTGGTGCTTTGCTAGATCCCATTAGCCAAGATTCTTCAATGAAAAGTCTTCGCTGTCTTTTGGCATACTTTTTACAAATTAAAATACAAACCAGCAGCAGAAGTTGTTTTGAAAGGCTTTATTCTTCATTCATGGAAATTCCCTGGGTCAAGGGAAATCTTTTTTGGAGACCTCTGCAATTGAAAAGAAATAAATATTAGGAATAAGATAATAGTATATAACTTTAAGCCGAAACCAGTTTGGCTCAGTGGTAGAGCATTGGTCTGCGGACTGAAAGGTCCTGGGTTCGATTCCGGTCAAGGGCATGTACGTTGGCTGCGGGCACATCCCTGGTAGGGGATGTGCAGGAGGCGGCTGGTCAGTGTTTCTCTCTCATCGACATTTCTGGCTCTCTGTCTCTCTCCCTTCCTCTCTGTAAAAAATCAATAAAATATATTAAAAAAAAATTTTTGCCGAAACCGGTTTGGCTCAATAGTATAGCGTCGGGCTGCGGACTGAAAGGTCCTAGGTTTGATTCCGGTCAGGGGCATGTACCTTGGTTGTGGGCACATCCCCAATAGGAGGTGTGCAAGAGGCAGCTGATCGATGTTTCTCTCTCATCGACATTTCTAGCTCTCTATCTCTCTCCCTTCCTCTCTGTAAAAAGTCAATAAAAAAAATAAAATAAATAAAAGATAGTATATAACTTTCATATGTTGAAGAAATATGATTCTCAGAGTTCATTCTCAGCACTTGAGTTTAAGAAGTTAAATTCAGAGTTCCATTGCATAAATTGTGATTAGTGATGATTACACATATTTTTTCAAAAAAAGGAAAGAATCAGCTTTTAATATTTTCTTTGTAAACTCCTTAACAGAAATTTCTTTTGTACTTCATTCCTATCATGAAACTGAAATTTGGCCTTTGGCTAAGTTATTTATTATACTTTTAAATAAAAATTTACGATTTCTTATGCCTATAATTTATGAATGATTGACACAAGTAAAGTGCAAGTAATAATTAAAATAAATTTATATTTATTTATAGTAGTGTTAATGTTTATTTGAAAAATAGTGTTTAAATGTGTCTACAATACCTTATTTAGCCTATTATGATTGGCTGCAAATAATATAATGAAATCCTAACACAGAAACCCTGTTTCCCTATGAGTTGGGGGCCACTGATTTGGAGCATACATTAAGGTATATTGTATAGTGGATGTGTATTCTATAATGTTTAGTACATTAACTAGAATCCTATTTAAAATTTTTTTTTTTTTTTTAACTTAAATCAACAGCTTTTACAACAGCACATAAAAAGCAAAAGGCCACTGGTGAAAAATGTAGCTACTCAGAAAGAGACAAATGCAGCAGGTCCTGATAATCGATCAAAAATCGTGCTTCTGGTAGATGCTTCACAGCAAACGGGTAAGGCAGGGTTCTTCTGTACAGTATATGTTACTGATTTTTAGCTGTTATCATGCATTGGCTTAATAATTGTGGATTATACCATTTTTTATGATTCTAGACTTTTACCCTTTCCTGCCACTTTGTGTAATTCTCTAGAAAGGATGAAACAGTTCATGTCCTTAATGTTCTTTCAACTTATTTGCTGGCTTATATACAATTTTGAACAAGATTTGAGGTTCCCTCATAAAGTAGTGGAACAGTTCAGAAATCAGAGATGGAATTTTTAAAATGCTGTAAAGATATGAGGGAGTCATTTTGATAAAAATCGTAATTCTACATATTCTTATAACTAGATTAAAACCTGTTATAAAACATCCCTAATATTCTATAATACTTTTCTAGAATTAGCAAGTTTTTAATTCATATTTTAGCATAGATCTAAACCAGACTTGTGAGTTCAAACAAGTAAAAACTTTGGATTAGTAGGATATAATTTTGTCATAAGTTTTTTAGAGGATGATATAAACATTAAATGAAAAACTTTATCCAGGTAATAGATAAGAATTAATCTATAATAATAAAAGCATAATATGCAAATTGACCAAACGACGGAATAGCAGAACAACCTTCTGGACGACCACGCTATGACGTACTCTGGTACCACGCCAGCCAAGGCAGGTGCAATGCGATTGGTCTGGGGCCAGGCCCCACCATCGCCCCATGATAGCCTTGTAGAGGGAGGCCCAGGCCACCCACTGGCAGGGCAGTCGACTGGGGGTGGGGGTGGGAAGGGCTCCACGATTGCCCCAAAGAGGGAGGCCTAGGCCACCCTCCGCGCAGTGATGGATTGCAGAGCTCGAAGTGGGTAGGCGGGGCCACCCAGTCAGTAGCCACAGAGGGAGGCCCAGGCCAGCCAAGCGATTGCACCCCATGCCTGTCGCCTGCAGAGGAAGGCATCCGATGGTGGGGGAGGGAGAGCAGTGCTGCACAGATGGCGAGCAGTGGCACTGGTGAGGGGCGGGGCCAGTTGGGTGAAGGAAAGGCCCAGTGAGCCCTGATCCCTGACCAGGCCTAGAGAGACCTTACACAAGGGGTCCCAGATTGTGAGAGCATGCAGGCCAGGCTGAGGCACACACACTCCCGTGCATGAATTTTGTGCACCGGGTCTTTAGTAGTCTTACAATATTCTAGCTATTTTCCAGTTTTTAATCATAAAATTCCACCTAATAGAGAGTAGATAGACGTCTGTCATCTCTCACCCATTCTCATTAACACTAGTAAAAAAAATCTTTGTTAATTATCCAAGGCTAAAAATTAGATCTGTTCAAAGGCACATTTGCTTTTTACGCCTCTAGTCTCCACTCAATGCAGTCTGGTTTAAAATAAATTAGTGGCGCTACTTTCTTTCATTTGGAATTTCATTTTTTTCTTTTGAACTCTATTCAATTATCCTTTTACCATTGCTTAGATCCATTAGGTGCAAGAAAGGATCTGAGAATCAGTTATAAAAAATATTTCTGACAGTACTTGCTGTGTGGTTTGTGGGGCATAAAACACTGATATTAACAAATTCTGAGAAATGTTCAGGGTGAAAATGGAAAAGAATCACATATATTACAAAGTTTTCTATGTTTTGGTTGTTACTAATCCTAATGACCCATTTATACGTGTTTTCAACCCTGGGACTCCTTTAAAAAATTATCTGGCCCTACCTGGTTTGGCTCAGTGGATAGAAAGTCAGCTTGTAGACTCAAGGGTCCCAGGTTCAATTGCAGTCAAGGGCACATACCCAGTTGGGAGTATGCAGGAGGCAGCTGATCTTTCTCATTGATATTTCTAACTCTCTATCCCTCTCCTTTCCTCTCTGTAAAAAAAAAAAATCAATAAAATATATTTTTAAAAATAAAATAAAAAATTATGTGGCTGAAACAAGTTTGGCTCAGTGGATAGAGCGTCAGTCTGCGGATTGAAAGATCCCAGGTTCGATTCTGGTTAGGGGCGTGTGCCTTGGTTGTGGGCACATCCCCAGTAGGGGGTGTGCAGGAGGCAGCTGAATTGATGTTTCTCTCTCATCGATGTTCTAACTATCCCTCTTCCTTCCTTTCTGTAAAAAAAAATCAATAAAATATATTATAAATAAAAATTATTTGTACTTTAATTTTATCATTGTGACCACAAAATCAGCCTTCTGAAGTATCTGTGTGTGTGTGTGTGTGTGTGTGTGTGTGTGTGTATACACACACACACACACACACACACACACACACACACATATATATATATATACGTATAACTAATATGCTAAGTGCCTGACCATCTGACCGGTCACTATGACATGCACTGACCACCAGAGGTAAGACACTCAATGCAGGAGCTGCAGAGCTGCAGTGACTTAGTAGTGGCGGTTCTTGAGAGACACTCCCTGAAACCAGAGAGGAGGGAGCCCTATTCTTCTTGGGGCCATGCAATTCCACCTTTGACCATGGGTTATGTTGTTGCTGGGGCATTGTCGGCCCTGAATCTGGTTTACTGCACACTTGTGTTTGTGTTCCACACCCTGTACAACAGCAACTTTGCAGAGTGCCCTCTCACACTCTGGGACCCCTCGGGGGATGTCAGAGCTGTTTTGACCCAGTCCCCATAGTCCAGGCTGAGGGACCCCACCTGCCAGATGGACCCTGCTTCACAGACGCCAGGGAGGGACCACAGGAGATTGGCTCCAGAGCATGTCCGGCCCATCTCTCCCAGTCCTGCCCCGCTGGTCACCTTTCAATTAATTTCCTTTCAATGTGCATGAATCTATGCACTGGGTGCATGAATTAGAAAATGAAAAGGTGAAGATATAATTTGAGTAGATTATATCTTCTATCAGTATTTTTATTCTTTAGTTTGTTTTCAAATTCTGAGGATTGTATATTCTGTTTTTAATCTTTAGTTTTTAATTTCTTAGGATTAATTGGTATCAGAGGTGGAATGAAATACTATAATTTAAATGAATTTGTAACAGATTTTTACTCTTGAATACAAACTTTTGTTTTTTAATAAGAGTTTAATAAGTTGGGTACATGTAAGATAACTAGAGGCCCAGTGCATGAATTCGTGCACCAGTGGGGTCCTTCGGTCTGGCCTGTGGGACCGGGCTAAAACTGGCTCTCCAACATCCTCCAAGGAGTCCTGGGTTGCAAGAGGGTGCAGGCCATGCCGAGGGACCCCACCAGTGCACAATCAGGCCTGGGGAGGGACTGCAGGAGGGCTCCAGGGCGTATCCGGCTCCTCTCGCTCAGACCTGATGGGCTGGACCCCAGCAGCAAGCTAACCTACCAGTCAGAGTGTCTGCCCCCTGTGGTCAGTGCACATCATAGCGACTGGTCGACGAGTGGACTGTCTCCTCCCTGGTGGTCACAGCATGTCATAGTGACTGGTCAACCAGTCGACTGAATGTCCCCAGGTGGTCGGTGCATATCATTGTGAGCAGTTGAGTGGCCTCAGCATATCATTAGCATATTACGCTTTGACTGGTTGAACGGATGACCAGATGACTGGACACTTAGCATGTAAGGCTTTTATTATATCGGTGTTTAAATGCCACCAACAAATAAAATTTAAGAAAAGGTGCTATTTACATAGCAATAAAAATATTTCTTGCAATGAATCTTATATAACGTGTACCAGACATTTATACAGGAAACTATAACTTTTTAATAGGACATTGTATTTAAAAAATCTGAATATTAGGTTCATGCAGGATGATTTGATATTGCAAATGTTATTTGTCCCTAAGTTAGCCTGTAGGTTCAATGTAATTATAATGAGAATTTCAAAAGAAAATTTGGGGGAACTTGACAAACTAATCTATTTATATAAAAGCCTAAACGATGCTTACGACTGGTCACCTGAATGACCGGTCGACTGGTCACTATGACGCGCACTGACCACCAGCAGACAGACGCTCAATGCAGGAGCTGCCCCTGCTGGTCAGTGCGCTCCCACAGCCAACCTCTCACAGTCCCTTGCCCCGGGCAGCCAACCTTCTGCAGTTTCTTCCCTGGCTGGCCAACCTCTCATGGTCCCTCCACTATCGGGACTGGGCAAGATGGCCCTGATCGTCGGCCAGGCCAAGGGACCCCACCAGTGCATGAATTTGTGCACCAGGCCTCTAGTTATAAAATAAAGGAGAACTGTTTTGCATGCTCCACATCGGGGATCAAGCCTGCAACCCAGGCATGTGCTCTTACCTGGAATCTCACCGTGACCTGGTTTATAGGTCGCTGCTCAGCCACTGAACCGGGTGAGAAACTTTCATATGTACACATACACATTCATTTATCTGTCTAAGAATGTTGACAGCAGTTTTGTTCTTAATAGCAAACCCCCAAACAACCCAAGTGTCCCATCAGTGGTATAGAGGATAAATACATTATAGTATAGTCTTACACAGTGACATAATGAATTACAGTCATATGCATCAGTATCTCAAAACCAATATTGAGGGGATGGTGGGGTGGGTAGCAAGTACGAGGAAAATATGGGCAGTATGATTTTTTTATTTCTATAAAGTTAAAGTTGTACAATTACATGATTTATGTTTTAGGAATACAGAAATTCATGGTAAGTTTTTTTTTTGTTTGTTTTTCGTGGTATTTTTAAAAGGGAGGAGGTAATAAACAGAATTTAGAATAAAGGGTAGCCTCTGAGGGAGGAAGAAGATACAGTGGTGGAGGGGGCATGCAGTGGACCTCAAAGGATTGGGTGATATTCTCTTTCTTAAATGGGTATTGAGGGGATGGTTTTAATATTTTATTATCTTCATAATAAACATGTTATAAACCAACCTGTCAGGAATATCTTACATTTTGATAATCTATGAAAAAAGTTTTTACCATTTACAGAATTAGATGTCTTTATTTTCTTACAACCTTAATAATAACAATTCATCAACTTGATTCTTACAAAGAGTTGTTACACTTTTCTTGCCTTGTAGATTTCCCGTCAGATATTGCTAACAAGTCTCTCTCAGAGAGCTCTGCCACGATGCTTTGGAAGTCCAAAGGCAGGAGGAGAAGAGCATCCCACCCGACTGCCGAATCTTCTAGTGAGCAGGGAGCTAGTGAAGCTGACATTGACAGTGACAGTGGCTACTGCAGTCCCAAACACAGCAACAACCAGCCCGCTGCAGGGGCTTTACGAAATCCTGATTCTAGCGCCATGAATGTATGTGACATTGCTTTGATTTCTTTATCAGTCGTCTGTGTCAGTATTATTCTTGTGTCCTCTGCTAAAGCTTAAGTACCTACTTTCATTAACAATTCTATAGTGATAAGGTGGTTTTAAACATTTTGTATAATTTATTATTATGAAAAATATTCTTTTATGGAGAAGTATTTTTTCTGAGATTGTAATAAGCATCCTTCACACTAGACTAGATTTGGAATCATTTTGTAAGGAATGTGATATTGATTTTGAGCAGAAAATAATTGTCTCTTGTTTCTATTTTTAGCACGTGGAATCATCTATATGTGCAGGTACTTATTTTTCTGCATAGTGTTTTTGCTATACTTTATTCTTTGTCTATGTCAAAGTTTTGCTTTTAAGCATTAACCTTGCTGATTTTGCAAAAATTAGAAATCTTCCAAAGAGATTGATGTTAAATAAAAAATACAGTCTTACTGATAAAATTGAGAATATGACAGCCAGAGGTATTCTGCAGATGACACTTATATTGCTAGGAACTCTAATACCACTTAAAATTTATGGAAGATTACCACTATAACATTTACAATGACTGAATTTCAGTACATAAAGTTAAGGAGCAATTTAGCTTTTGACTTCTGCTGTAAGTAAGTCATATTTTAAATCTCATTTGTTACAGGTAGTGTAAATTGGTCCAATGTAACTTGCCAGACAACTCAGAAAAAACCTTGGATGGAAAAAAATCAGACATTTTCTAGAGGTGGAAGGCAGACTGAACAAAGAAATTCACAGGTAATTTGAATTTGGTTGGACAAATTTGATTAGTGTGAGATTTATTTTAAATGGTATAATGATTTTGAAGGTCAATGTCTTTAATTTTTAGAGATGGATATTAAAGTACTTAAAAGTAAAATATATCTGTAAGTTTAAAATGGCTTAGCCAGTAAAATGATTCAAGTAATGAAACAAAATGGCAAAATGTTGAAAGTAGGTGGTGTGTATGCATGGGCATATATTATACCATTCTCTACTTCTCTGTGTTTAAGAAATATTTTTTTATATTTCATACTTTAAAAATAGAATGCTATTCAATCCTGCTTCACCTGCTCACTTATCCATATAAATATTTTAAAGAATTTCAGTGCCTTAAATATTGATCCTTTGAACTTCAGGCAAATCTGCAGCCTTGTCCATGTGACTTTACTTGACTACAGACACCATATGCCACACTCTGCTTATGCACAGCAGTAGTGATGACTGCCTCTTCCTAATGCAGCCATATTGGGAACTTCCTGACCTTGGGGAGCGGGACCTGGCTACAGTAGGGTGGAACAAGTTATATACTGCCACAAACTTCCAATACTGTCTTCCTGCATTGGTTATCTATGAAATCAGGGACTGTATATTGGTCGGTATTTTTCCTTTTTGACTTTTAGATAGACTTCTTGTTTTCCTTAAATCTAGTCAAGGAATTAAGGTTATACGAATAGATTTGCGGGTGAACTGAAATCAGAGTAAGTTACTACCAGATCACATGGATGAAATACTTGCGTATTTTGACTCCCTAAAATGAAGTACTTCAAAAGTTCCTAACTTTAGGTTGTTAGAAAAATAAGCAGAATAATGCCATCTTCCCTATGGTTGTTGCAAAAATGAGTTGTTATTGTTTGTGAAGCAGTCTAGCTTTATTTGATTAAAAACAAAAGCTAAAACAAGAGTTATTTAAATAGAGTAAACAAAATCTATACAATGTTTTGTTAAGTACTGAAACTTTATGTTTAAAAGTGTATCTGCTAGACCTGCCAATCTTGCAGTCTCAGTACTTACTCGGTACAGGTCTTTTGGTATCAGTAGCCCACTGAAGAGGAAATAATACTGATAGGAAAAATACTTCTCTCTACCTCAAAACTGGTGAGAAATGGAAAAAAAACACACACACACAAAAAAAGACACAACAACAACAAAGAAAATTATGAAAATACATATGGTATGTTAAGTTTTGTTTATTTTGTATCTCTTCATTCCAAAAGAACTAGTGATAGATGTTGAACAAAGTGTTTGTAGGGGGCAGCTGATTGATAGATATTTTTTCTCTCATCAGTGTTTCTGTCTCTCTAAAATAAAAAATAAAAACATTTAAAAAAACAACTCAGTGAAAATGTAGCATGAATAAAAAATATTTTAAAAATGCATTAAAAAAAAATTTTTTCTTACCCCTGTGACAGTTGAACATTTTGTAAATTTCTTTTTTTTAAGTATATTTTTATTGATTTCAGAGAGGAAGAGAGGGAGATTGAAACATCAATGATGAGAGGATCATTGATCGGCTGCCTCCTGCATGCCCCACACTGGGGATCGAGCCTGCATCCTGGGCATGTGCCCTTGACCAGAATCGAACCTGGAACTCTTCCGTCCACAGGCTGACACACTATCCACTGAGTCAAACTGGCTAGAGCTATAAATTTCTTAATAGGATAATAATAATTTGTGATTGAATGAAAATTTTATCCTCTTAAATTTATTTTATTGGAAACAAGATTTTAAGTTTAAATATTTCTTAGGGATTCCTTTCTTAAAAAGATATTGGAAGATTTAAAGTAGTTTACTAAAAAGTAATATTCAGTTTCTCCCAGTATTGACATCTTGCAAAATTTTAGTACAATATCATAACTCAGGTATTGACATTGACACAGTCAAGATGCAGAACAGATCCATCATGGCAAGAAAATCCCTCATATTGTTCTTTTATAACCATGTTCCTTTTCTATCCCCAACCCCACCAGCCTCTCCTTAATCCCTAAACCACTAGTATGTTTCCCCTTGCTATAATTTTGTCATTTCAAGAATATATAAGTGAACTCACACAGTCCTTTTGGATTGGCTTCCTTTCACTTACTGATTCCCTAGAGATTTATTCAGATTGTTGGGTATATCAATAGTTCACTCCTTTTAGTGGCTGACTACTGTTTCATAGTATGGATATACCATAGTGCGATTCTCTATTTTCCCAATGAAGAACACCTAGGTTGTTTCCAGTTCTGGACTATGTTAATAAAACTGTTGTAAACGTTCATTTATAGGAACAAAAAGTAACATAACATATTTTCCTGTTTTTCTTATAATGACCTTATGTCTCAAAAGTTTTAACCGTTCATAATAAATTATGCACTTTTATGAAAATTCATTGAGTTGTATACATTTTGTATACTTTGCTGTAAGTATGATACATGTCAAAAAAATTTTACTTAAAAATAATGAGACTTGGGTTTTTCCCCCCCTTTGGGGTTTGCTTAGGTTGGATTCAAATGCCGAGGACATAGTACTTCCTCAGAAAGAAGACAGAATTTGCAGAAGAGACAAGATAATAAGCAGTTAAACCCCAATCAGTCTCATAGAAGTGACCCAAATTTGGAGGCTTTATATATTGAGGTATTTTTTCACACTTTGTAAACTATTGTGGCAGATGTTCCCATTAAGAAAATAATTTCCTTCTATTATGGTAATACTTCTTATGTGTTAACATGTGACTACTATTAGATTAAAGTTACTCAGTATTGACTCATTTTTGTCTTGATCATTTGTAGGGTGATGTAAAAGTAGGTTTATGGTTGTAAGCACCAAAACAGTTCATTCTTGTATATTTTTTAAAATATATATTTTTTTAATTGATTTCAGAGAGGAAAAGGGAGAGGGAAATAGAAACATCAATGATAAGAGAATCATTGATCAATAGCCTCCTGCACGCCCCCTAATGGGGGTCGAGCCCACAACCCGTGCACTGGACTGGAATCAAATCTAGGACCCTTCAGTCCACAGGCTCACGCTCTATCCACTGAGCCAAACCGGCTAGGGCATTTTTTAATTAATTGTTTTCCATATGAACAACTTTTGCCCCTCCTCGTATAGTCTAATAGTAAGTAATTTTTTAATAAATTGTTGCAAGAGTATTTATCATTTTGAAGTAACATGTAGAGGCGAGCATGATTTTATGTGGATTTCACCTACTATAAAACTTTCTCGGCAGTTTTTATTATTGTTCAGTTTATTATCAAGTTTTTTAGATTTGAATAGTTGAGTCTAATTTGTGCTGCTAGTCAGGAGAGTCTTGAAGAAGGAAGAGGAAAGGTTATTTTACTTTCTCTAATAGGAAGTAAGTTTATATTCTAATTGCAGTATTTCTATTATGGATTCATCTAGTTGGAGGCCTATTTGTATGTGTAAAAGTAAGATAGTCTGAATGATACATTAAGGTGAATAAACATACAGCTATACTTACAGAGGTTGCTTTGTAGTAGAGCAGGGGGGAGGAACCTTTTTACTGCCAAGGGCCGTTTGGATATTTATAACATCATTCTGAGGCCTTACAAAATTATTAACTTAAAAATTAGCCTGCTATACTTGGTCAAACATTTAATTTACTCACCCCTAATGCTGTAGCAGGGCCAGACCAAATGATTTCTCAGGCTTTATACAGCCCCACAGGCCAGATGTTCCTTCCCCTGAGAGAAACATAGACCTGTACCCTCCTAAATACTTGTTTGAGTGTGGTTGGAGTTGAAAGGAGAGACAAGTCTCTTTGGACTTGGGGCAGGGTAGGAATAACATTTGGTATAGATTTAAAAGAATTAGTAAGATTTGGTTGTGCTGATGGTGAACATTTCAGGTAACTCTTTGAATAACACATTTTTGTTGAGTCATAGTTTCTATAAAATAGGTTAATAGATGGAGATTAAGCTGGAAAAAGTGCTTGGACCCAGAGGCTAGAGATTAATGTTATATTAGATTACAGGCCTGGTGCACGAAATTTGTGCATGGGAAGGGTCCCTAGGCCTTGCCAGCAATCAGGGCTGCTCTGTGGGGCAACTGGCGGGGTGATTGGGGGGCTCCCGCTAGCACCCACCTTGGCTGTCCTGGGCCCTGCAGGCTGGGGATGGCTCCTCATTGAGCATCTGCCCCCTGGTGGTCAGTGTTCATCATAGTTCCACTGGTCATTCTGCCACTTGGTCACTTTGCCTATTAGGCTTTTATTATGTAGCATTAGTTTAGTAATTGATCTAAAAGACTTGAGAGTACATCTCAATTATTCTTTTAAGAACAATACATGTGGCAGTTTTATTATTTACATTTAACCATATGATTGGTTCCAAACTTACATTTAGTTAAAGATATGATACAATTTTCTTTTTAAAAAAATACATATTTTTATTAATTTCAGAGAGGAAGGGAGAGGGGGAGAGAGATAGAAACATTAATGATGATAAAGAATTACTGATCAGCTGCCTCCTGCACCCTCCCTACCTAGGCATGTGCCCTGTCCAGGACTTGACTTCCTGATTTATAGGTTGACACTCAACCACTGAGCCACACCAGCGGGGTGAGATATAATTTTCAATGTAAAGGATACTGGTTAAGAAATTACTTTGAATGGGAAATTTAAATTTTTTTTTAGTTTTTAACTTTTAACTGTGATAAGTATGTGTTAATGCAGACATGCAATATATTAATGAACTTCATATTAAGCCTTGTGATTAAATTTTTTCCAAACTACCTGAAATGTGATAAATTTCTTTTAAAATTTATTTTCTGTTACCCTATATCAGGATAGAATTATTAAAAAAAAACTGAATAGTAGAAATACAAAGGATGGACATGTGTGAATATGCGCCCATGCTTGAATAGTTAAATTAGCTATGCTTTTAAATACTCACCTAAGGATATGTTTGTTTGTTTTTATTAATTTTAGAGAGGAAGGAAGAGAGAGAGAAAGATTGAATTGATTGTCTCCCATACCTGCCCTGATGGGGAATCAAACCCCCAAGCTTTTAGTGTATAGGATGACGCTTCAACCAATCGAGCCACTGGCCAGGGCGAGATTTCCTTTTTAAGACTGACTTTAAATAGTTTAATATTAGTACTAAAAAAGTTAATTCCCCATTTTTAATTACGCCTAAGCATTATAAATTTTTTCTTAAAAGTTTATTACTTTGAACTTATTTTATTTGAAATATGAAACTATTTCAGGATGAAGATGGATTTCGAGAAATAAATGAGAATGGAAATGCTAAAGATGAAAATATTCAACAGAAACTTTCTTCAAAAGTAGTAAGTTAAATCTTTTTTAAAAAAAATATAAGCAAAACCCTGGTTGTTTTGGCTTAGTTATTTGAGTATTGTCCTGTGCACCAAGAGGTTGCCAGTTGAATTCCTGGTCAGGGCATATACCCAGGTTTCAGGTTCAGTCCCAGTCAGAGTGCATACAGAGGGAAGGAGCCACCGATCGATGTTTCTTTCTCACATCAATGTTTCTCTCTCTCGTTCTTTTTCCTTCCTCTCTCTCTTAAAAAAAAAAAATCAATAAAAACATTTAAAAAATATAAGGAAATTATTTGAACATCTTTTGAACTATGACTATGTTGAAAAGAAATATTACAGCCAAAACCAGTGTTGGGCTCAGTGGATAGAGCGTTGGTCTGCGGACAGAAAGGTCCCAGGTTCTATTCTAGTCAAGGGCATGTACGTTGGTTGCGGGTCGATGTTTCTCTCTCATCGATGTTTCTAGCTCTTTATCCCTCTCCCTTCCTCTCTGTAAAAAATAAATAAAATATATTTTTTTAAAAAGAAAAGAAATATTACAGGTCAACATAGCTAGCTAGAACAAAGACACTGTCCTAAGTCATAGTTAGTTTCATTGCAGACAAGAAAATACCATTAATGAAATGACATCCATCAACATATATTCCATACTGAAACTTCCCCATTACTTTAGAGTTATTTTGTTTCCAGTCTCGGGTGTAGACAAGCATCACCTATTGCATCAAGCTGTTTTGTCTCTGTTATTTCCCAGTCTAGAATGGTCCCACCATCTCACACTGTTCTTTATGACACTGAATCCTTTGAAGAGTTGAGTCCACATTCTTTTTTTTTTTAAATGTTTTCATTGATTTTTAGAGAGAGAGGGAAGGAGAGGAAGAGAGAGGGAAAGAGAGGGGGAGAGAGAAGAAGAAAGAGAAACATCCATGTGAGAGAGAACCATCAATCAGTTGCCTCCCTTATGCATCCTTATTGGGGATCGAACCCACAATCCAGGCATATGCCCTGACTGGAATCAAACTGGCAACCTTGCAGTGCACAGGACGCAGCACTCAACCAACTGAGCCACACTAGCCAGGGCTATGTTCCACATTCTTGATTGCCTTTCCTTATGATTATACATTTATGGAATCACCAACAATTGTTTTTCTCTGCTTATTATAGTTGGATGACTTACCTGAAAACTCACCAATCAATATAGTTCAGACTCCAATTCCCATTACAACTTCAGTTCCAAAACGTGCAAAAAGTCAGAAGAAGAAAGCTTTAGCAGCGGCCCTTGCCACAGCTCAAGAATATTCAGAAATTAGTATGGAACAAAAAAAATTACAGGTATATATGCATATATATTCATTTTTATGAACAAATGTAATAGTTTATTTGTTATGTTTGCAAGGGTGGACAGAAATAATGACATAGAATCATCTTAAATTGCCACACTTTTGTATTAAAAAGTTAAATGTTTTCTTGTTTACCTTGCAGGAAGCTTTATCAAAAGCAGCAGGAAAAAAGAGTAAAACACCTGTGCAGCTAGATTTGGGGGACATGCTAGCAGCTCTGGAAAAACAACAGCAAGCTATGAAAGCACGGCAAATTACTAATACCAGACCTCTGTCATACACAGGTGATACCGTTAGTCTGAATAATTTGCTTTTTGGCTTTGGTAATTTCTTTTGCATAGTGTTAATTTAAAATTATGTGAATCTAAAGAAATCTGGAGTCTAGTCATTAGCTTTTTTCCTGTTCCCTAGTAGCTCCCATCATTATACTAAAATAAGTAGTTTCCCACTTAATACCTGCCTTTCCTGCCTATAAACTACAGTCTGTTTTATAAGGAACAATCTTTTTAAATATAAGCTGGATTATATCACTCTGCTGCTGGGAACCCCTCAGTAGCTCATCATCTCACTTGGAGTAAAGCCAGAGGCTTAGGCCGTGTCTTAGGTTATCCTGTTATTTTTATACCTGCATCACTCTTCTCTCCTGGTAGCTTGTTCTAGTCATGTTAGCTCCCTGGCAGTTTCACAGACACACCCAGCATGCCCCTAGCTCAGCATCTTTGTGCTGCTGTTTCATTTTCCCAGAACTCTCTCTCCTCAGATATCAATATAGCTTGTTCCTTCAAGTCTGTGTTCAGATGTCAGGTGTTGTACATTTTGAACCAACCAAATTTTTTTCTTCTTTAAAGGTTGAAATAAGAATCATTAGTAATTTGGCTCTCTGTTAAATTATTCAATTTAAAACCAAATGGGAAACTAGAGTTTTTATTAGTGTGTGTGTGTGTGTGAGAGAGAATGAGAGAGAGTGAGAGTGAGAGAGAGAGAGAGAAGAGAGAGAGAGAGAGAGAGAGCGAGAGAGAGAGAGAGAGAGAGAGAGAGAGAGAGAGAGAGAGAGAGAGAGAATATGACTTGGCTTTCTATTGAAAGGGTAAATTATATTTCAGCAATCCTTGTCAAATTTAGAACTCAGAGCTCTATTCTTCCTCATTTCTTCTTTCTTCCTTTTCCTTCTTTTTCTTCCTCCTCATCTTCTAAAAAAAATCTGGAGTCTAGTCGCTTTTTTCCTGCTCCCTTCTTTCTCCTCCTCCTTCTCTTCTTCCTCTTCCTCCTTCTCCTCCTCCTTTTCCTTCCTCCTCCTCCTCTTCCTTCTTCTCCTCCTTCTTTCTCATTTTCCTCTTCTTCTTCCTCCTCTTTTTCTTCCTCCTCCTCTTTCCTTTTTCCCCATTGACCTATCCCCAGCCATTCCTCATTTCTTTTAAGAGTCTTTGTTTTAGAAGATGAATAAGATAAAGGGAAGGTAAAAGAACCAATCAAAAGCAGTGATGTTGAGTGGCAGAATTGAATTTTCTGTTTTTTCTGTACCTTTGTGAAGGATCTAATGTTTTTGAATGAAAACATAAGTACCAATGTATAACTTTAATTCTATTCTTCAAATATTTAAATTATTAGTAACCCATCCAGTTTGAAACTTAACTATCCTATATAATAAAAGGCTAATATGCAAATAGACCAAATGGTAGAATGACAAGTCGCTATGACATGCACTGACCACCAGGGGACAGATGCTCAATGCAGGAGCTTCCCCCTGGTGGTCATTGTGCTTCTATAGGGGGAGTATTACTCAGCCAGAAGCTGGACTCATAGCTGGCGAGTGCAGCAGCGGTGGCTGGAGTCTCTTTCCCCTCCTTGGCAGTGCTAAGGATATCCGATTGCCTGTTTAGGCCCCTCCTCTGAAGGTATCAGTCTGGCATAAAAGAATTAAACATTCCCTGACGACTCCCGGACTGCGAGAAGGTGCAGGCCAGGCTGAGGGACCGCCCCCAAGTGCACTATTTTTGTGCATAAGAGCTGTAGTTAGTGAAAATAATATTGAATGCATACTAAGCTTTAGAGTTGCATGTTGTTGAGATGGGGAGAGTGTCAGTAACATCTCACTAAGAGTAAAGGACTATAGGGAATGGGACAGATTTAGCGGTGTTCTGGTTATAGCTAAGGAAAGATATACTAATGGAAAGACGTTTATATTCTAATCAAGGAGAAGGACATATGCAAATAACTAATGAAAAGTAGCTTCTTAGAGAAGTTAAGTTTTGTGAACCTTTAGAAGAGAAATTTATGTCCCAGGGAGGTATGGAGAAGATATTACATTACATGACTTCATATATGATAGCATTTGGACTGGGCTTTGAAGGGGGAGTAGGAGTCTTCACCGGATGATAGAGGTTAACCTATAATCTGTCCCCAGTGTTTACATTGGGAAGTGTTGATTACAAAGAAATCAACTTTTTGGAAAGTCCAAACAAAGGTAGATGATGATAGAGATTTGAAAAGCTTGTAAGGAATTGATAGGTTTGAGTTTTGTTTGTTTGTTTGTTTTTTACTGATGGAATACAGAAGCATGTCAAAAATGATTGCAAACTCTCTGGCTTCAAGGATTTTGGTGATGGTAGAAGCTGTGATGAAACCTAACAAAGTAAGGATCATGAAAGAAGAATTTTGTTGGGAAGAAGTGCTAGTTAGGGAGATCGTGGTGATTCCCATTTAACTTATAGTTATGTATGCTTGTGCAGTTTAGGTTAGAAGTCAGGAAGTTTTAAATAGAGAAGTTGTAGCGATGGAAATACATAAGATTGTCTGGGCAAGAAAAGTTAGAAGAAGAAAAAAAGATCTTCAGGGATAAAGTCTCGTGGAATGCTTAGATTTAAAGGACAAAGAATAGGTTTAAGAAAGAATGAGAAAATAGGAGAGTGTTGTTACAGAAGGCAGAGTTAGAATAGGGGGTGGGGTATTGGGGGAGATGTGATCTTTGGTACCAAATGCTGAAAGAAACAAAGAATGAAGACTCAAGAGAATTAGATTTGGCAGGGGCAAGGTATTATATGTGATCTTGACAATAGCAGTTTCAAGAAAGTGTATAGGACAGAGACCAGATTGTAAAGATTTGAGAAGTGATGATGAGAATGCAGACTATTCAGAATTTACTCCAAGCAACCTAATTGGCTGCTTTTCTGGAAGAGGTTTATTGATTTGCTTTTCTCCCTCCCTCCTTTTTTCCCTCCCTCCCTCCCTCCAAGGTTTGTGGGGGTTTAAGGGTTAAAGACTTAAGGGGAAAGAGATGGAGCAAATTCTTATGGAATTAATCCTGAAATGGGATTAAGAACACAGGTGAGCCCTGACCGGTTTAGCTCAGTGGATAGAGCATTGGCCTGCAGACTGAAAGGTCCCAGGTTCGATTCCGGTCAAGGGCATGTACCTTCTTTGCAGGGACATCCCCAGTAGAGGGTGTGCAGGAGGCAGCTGATTGATGTTTCTCTGTCATCGATGTTTCTAACTCTCTATCCCTCTCCCTTCCTCTCTGTAGAAAATCAATAATAAAATATATTAAAAAAGAAAGAACACGGGTGATTAGTGAGCCTTGGATGGAGTAAGGGGATGTCTGCTTCCTCCTCTAAGGCCGCTAAGTTTATATTGGATAGTATCTTCTCAGCAGTAGCAGAAAAACTTGTCTGATGAAGTGAGAGGATTGAGATTAAAGTTTAAGATTGGCAAAGGATTTGGGGATAGCCACAGGAGATTGAGGGTATCAGTTAGGCATAAAATTGCTGAACAGTACTGAGAATGCAGCTGGGGGAGGGAGATCCTTCTTAATGACAGAATGAAATGAGGGCTAGACTACATGGAAGTGTGAGAGACAAAGGGGAGGTGCAGAGTTCTGAACTGTCAGAGGTAGAATGATTCTGTTTGGAGACCAATTGCAGAAATTGACATGCTTGAGGGCTGCTGGAGTAGAGTAGAACTAATAACTTAAATATCCCTACTTTAGATTTGCTAAATTAGTTGACTGCACCTGCTTTGTCTTTATATTATGGAGGTTAAAAAAAAAATGGATAAAAGCTGTATCTGAGGGATGCTACATGGCTATGTGCTGCTCTGACAATCTGATGTCTGTTTTTCCACAAGAAGAGGAGTTCTTGTTTTTGTAGATTTTCCATTAGAGAATTTCAAACTATGTGGAGTTGGCAGTAGTAGTAAAACTAATGTTCTTGTTTGTTTTTAGTGGTCACTGCAGCTTCTTTTCACACTAAAGATTCTACTAACAGAAAACCTTTAACCAAAAGTCAGCCCTGTTTGACATCCTTTAATTCTTTGGACATTACTTCCTCTAAAGCAAAAAAAGGAAAAGAGAAGGAAATTGTAAAACTAAAACGGCCCACAGCACTTAAAAAGGTAAACCAAAATCTGAGATGTTTATTTTATAGGACAAATAAGAATTTAAATCTGTTTTGCAATCAGTAGTGTGGCATTTTAGCCAACAGATTATTATGAAATGTTGATAGGCATTATCATAAAGGTGATGATAAAGTTAATTCGAGGTTGGGGATATATCATCAGCTTCCATGGCTATCTGTCTGTATTGAACAGGGCCCTGGAGAGTAAATTCTTTTTATAAGATTTTTTTTTTAAGTTAAACATTTAGCATCCCAAAACATTGGATGCTAGGAATGAGAAGTTCTGGATTCTAATACTAACTTAAGTGGTGTCATGTAGTTTTAGGCAAATTTTACCTCATCTTCTTTATAAATGTTAAGTGGTAGCACTGCTCTGTTTAATTCAGTGTTGTTACTAGGAGGAGATAATCCATGTCCAAATAATTGAAAACTGCAAAATATAAACCTATTGTAACTTTATGACCTGGTTTCCAAACTTCTAATTTGATCCATTTTCAGGGTAACTGTAGGTGCTGCCACCCAGTATTTAAAGACCGAAGTAGATATGCTTAGATAGCTATAGTAGTTTAGAACATAATTTCCTGCCTTTATTTTGGATCTAATACCTTCTTCAGCTATGGTACCTGAAATTACATTTTCTTTTTTGCCAGTCAGTTTCTGTGTAGCCAACTAAATCAAAAATCCTCATGTCCATTTTTTAAGTAAGCTACTACTGTACCTATGTAATAGTGAAAATTTTATATTCAATATACATACTTAAAGAGTGATCAGTAATGAAAGACTGGTAATGACTTTTAGGTTATTTTGAAAGAAAGAGAGGAAAAGAAGGGCCGTTTAACTGTGGACCACAATCTTTTGGGATCTGAGGAACCAATAGAAATGCACTTAGATTTTATTGATGATTTGCCACAGGAGATTGTTTCCCAGGAAGGTAAGATTCCCCCCTTTCCCCTATCTTCTCATGGATTGGTTTAGAGCATTTTAATCGATAGGTGAGCCATCACTAATTACCATATTATTCTCCTTTATGTTTTATCTAAATTTCTTTATTTTTGAGAGTGATTTCATTTGAAGATGCTTCTATAGGGAGATATTTAAAAGGAGGTGAGTAGTGGTATATGGCAGGTCTTTGGCATTTTTGAGACGTAAATCCTAAGTTTATTGTAAACCCTTCATAATGATCTCACCAATGTATCCTCTGTAACTGTCATAGTTCTTTTCATTTGTCTTCTTTTATATCTGGAAAACTTAGCTGTCTTTCTTCATAGGACTGTTTTCAAGTGAATTGTTTTTTTGATTCTCTTTCTTGCTGTCATGAATTAATGCATATGCCACAATGAGTAGAGAATGCACAGCCTGTCATAACACACAGTCCAGTTGGTCACTAAGATTTAGTCCATACAGTAGCCAGCACATATGATTCCAGTTGAGACCTTGACAAATCTATAGATTCCTTCTAAAATTATACTACTGTGAAAGAAAGATTTTAAGAAGAGACTTGGCAAGGTCCCTTATTCTGCTAGTATATATTCCTCAAAAATTTTCACCAATTTTAAATCTGATTTATTTATATATTAAGTAGCAGTGTTCCAGTGTGTTTAGAAAAATGAATTTGCTTCTAAGGATTATTTAGCTTAGGACATATATGGTTATGATTTCCCTTTACTCTCAAGTATCACTGCCTTTGTATTTAGGTGTATTTATCCCATATTAAATACCTATCATGTATACTTCAGTAACTAGGGTGAGGATGAGAAGATCAGGAAATGTACTGGTCTTGCTTTTGTATATGGAGATACGCTATATGTATAATTACTAGTTAATGGATGAATATACAAATACTAACTCTTCTCCTCAGTTTAGGTGTTTAGAAAAGAAGCAGTAATCTAAGGAGGCATTTGAGTTAGATGGCATGTAAAAATGCGGCTGCCTGTTCTGAACAGTTGAAAGGTTGCTGGTTCAATTCCTGGTCAGTGCACATGCCCAGATTGTGGGTTCATTCCCAGTTAGGCATGCAGGAGGTAGTCGGTAGATGTTTCTATTTTATATTAATGTTTCTCTCTTTCTCTTTCTCTCTAAAAACCAATAAAAAATATTTTAAAAAATAAGTAAAAATGTGGCTGCCTGAGCACAGACACAAAGACCAAATGAGAGAGAATCTAGAGTGGTGCCCAAGAATCAGGAGTGGTGTGGAGAGAATGAATAAGGTAGAATCATCGTTGGCAGCAGTGATGGGAATTTGTACAGTTTTCTAAAAATGATTTCTAAGAAACAGGAAGGCAAATAGAGATGAAGGACATGAGTAATATGATCTTCTGGTACAGAAGTTAATACCTTTACATGTTTTAGGTCATTTGGTCTTCTCTCATCTCTTCTCGAGACCTGTGGGCCATGCTTAAATTTTTTGGAGGGGGGCCAGGAGAGAATGGGAAGATTTCATTTTTGTATGTATGAGAAATGTTTATTTGTGATATGAACAGTGTCCAACTTGTTACTTCTGGAGAATTTGGAAGTGGTGCAAAAGACAACTGCCATTCTAAATTATATTGATTGTATTTATTTTAATATAGAGCTGCATTTTCAGCATTTGAAGTTTCTAAATTCTTTATTCTTACCCCACTTTTCTGCAGATACTGGTCTGAGCATGCCCAGTGATACTTCACTCTCTCCAGCAAGTCAGAACTCTCCGTACTGTATGACACCTGTGTCACAAGGCTCTCCAGCTAGTTCGGGGATAGGCAGTCCAATGGCGTCTTCAACAATAACCAAAATCCACAGCAAAAGATTTAGGGAGTAAGTTTTCTTTTTCCTTAAATATAGTTTATTGATTTTTTTACAGAGAGGAAGGGAGAGGGATAGAGAGTTAGAAACATCAATGAGAGAGAAACATCAATCAGCTGCCTCCTGCACATCTCCTATGCCCTTAACTGGAATCGAACCTGGGACCTTTCAGTCCACAGGCTGACACTCTATCCACTGAGCCAAACTGTTTAGGGCGAGAGAGTAAGTTTTAGTCTCATTACTGAGTTTGAATTGTTTATGTAGTTCTGAATATAGTATTGTCATTATTACTTGGTGGGTTGAGCAGATAAAATACTAAAGATCTTTAAGTTGTTTCAGATATAAAAGCTGATTTTGTTATATTTAAAGCATTTGCCTTCCATCAGTTATCAATGTTCATGTGAAAATAAGTTGGCTGTAAATATATTCTTTTTATATTAGATAATGTTTATATCCTGGAAATTTGGTCTGTTACATTGTATATATAAAATTCTGTGCACTATTTGATTTCCCGCTCCAAGTGCTTTTGCTTTTTAATTTATATTATTGACCCTTCAAAAAAACCCTCTCTAACCCCAAGCTCAAGATTCAAAAACCCTATTACATTATGTGAAACTATTACATAAAGCTATTTATTTTGAGCAAATATTTCTAAGTTTTAAATTGGCAATTTGTGAATAATCTTGAACTAACAGTTATTGCTGTGAAGGATTTTAGAATTTTAACATTCTAAAATGGGGCGTACAGGAGGCAGCCAGTAGATGAATTAATTTTTTGCCTTTGTGCAGATGAATTAATTTTACCTT
This sequence comes from Pipistrellus kuhlii, assembly GCF_014108245.1. NCBI lineage: Eukaryota > Metazoa > Chordata > Mammalia > Chiroptera > Vespertilionidae > Pipistrellus > Pipistrellus kuhlii. The sequence goes on from NW_023425404.1 coordinate 46,459,578, forward strand.
TAAAAATGACAATGAACAAGTTCCAGGGTGAAATAAAATCTGTGTGAATCCAAAGCACATTGGTTTGTTCTGCTCCTTTTCTTTGTACTATTCTTTTGAGCGAGTACTTCTTGATTTGGGGAGTTAATTTAATGTTAAATAACAGATGTGAAGCAAAGGAAACTCAGCACATAAAATGCTATATACATACCAAATAAACAGCTTAAAGAAAAACAGAATGAAGAAAATTGCATTTTTGATGTTCTGTTCTTTAATTTTGCATACTTTAAGATAGTTGATCTTTCCTCAGTCTGTCCAGTTTTATCTTCCCTTCTGAAGAATGTCATAATTGTACTTATTTAAACATTTTTCATATAAACGGGGAGGGGGGAAATTCCCAAAGCAGACTTTTTTTTTTTTTTTTTTTTTTTTTTTACTGAAAAAGGGCAGGCATAGATTTTTCTACTCTATAGTGTAATTAGAAGTAGAAATTTGCTTATGGAAGAGATTAGGGTTTAGAACTTGAAAAGTACAGTATATTAAGAGGAAATAATTCCTAAAATTAAGTACTATAGCGGCCTCACACTTATTTCCTTTATTATTATTATTATTATTATTTTATATTGTTACCATAAATAGAACAAAGAACCTCATTCAGTTGCTTTGATGTTTTGGTTTGAATTTAATTACTGAGTTATCCTCCCTGGCCGTAGTTTTTGGAGTTAGAAGGACCATTGACGTTATCTTAGTTGACTCTGTATTTTATGGTTGAGGGAAAACAATGCCTAGATATTGTGACTTATCCAAGAGTAAAGGATGAATTATTGGTATTAGAGTATTCAGTAAGCATCTACAGTTACTATATTTCTTTCCTATTTACTAGAAGCATCTTTATTTTTTTTTAATGTTTTTTGGGGGTTTTTTAATATTTGATTTTTACAGAGAGGAATGGAAAAGGATAGAGAGCTAGAAACATCGATGAGAGAGAAACATTGACCAGCTGCCTCTTGCATACCCTCTACCGGGGATGTGCCCACAACCAACGTACATGCCCTTGACCTGAATCAAACCCGGGACCTTTCAGTCCGCAGACCGACGCTCTACCGCTGAGCCAAACCAGTTTTGGCTAGAAGCATCTTTAATATTCATTTGAATGAAGTATCATATCTCCTTACCAAAAACATACTTCTTTTTTATCTAATAAGCAGGCTAACATTTTATTTATATTCTCAGGAATTTAGTATTGGGAATTTAGATAGTACCTCCTTGAGGTTGATCTATCCTTTACGTAAATCTCCTGTAATTCAGGAAAACTCTTCTGTTTTTCTAATTGACTGAAGGAATAAGATACTTTCAAGATTTAATAGTTTTATGAAAACCTCTGACTTGATCTGTTTCTATCCTAAAGTAATTTTATAGTTGCAGAAAAGTAAATCAGGACAAACTTATTTATTTTTTGTTTCCTTTATAGGTATTGTAATCAGGTTCTTTGTAAAGAGATTGATGAATGTGTGACTCTTCTTCTTCAAGAGCTTGTCAGTTTCCAGGAACGAATCTATCAAAAGGATCCTGCAAGAGCAAAAGCGAGGAGACGGCTGGTTATGGGTCTGAGGGAGGTTACCAAACATATGAAGTTAAACAAGATCAAGTGTGTTATAATTTCTCCAAACTGTGAAAAAATCCAGTCAAAAGGTATGAACATTTTACTTTTGAAGTATTTTAATATTTATTTAATGTAATCATAGGATGTAAAGTCAATTTTAAAATGGAAGTCATATGACTTAGCAGAGTTTAGGTATGAGGCATAATATTGAATGTGAGGAAAGAAAATATCTTTCAGTACTTGAAATTAAGTAATAAAATTAAGATTGGATTGTAAAGAAAATTCCCATCTATGGACTACCAGTGAAGGCTTTAATTTGGGCCAGCCAAGTGTGCCCTCTGTTATAATCAGAGTGGGGACTAGTAAGAGTACATTTCTTTACCACTGCAAATATATTCTACTTTTTAACCTTTTTACATTACCTTTCATTACCTTTTGTCTTGCTTATGATGGAGATTTGCCCCTTAGAAACCAGAAGTTAATACAGAGGTTCTTGGGTGAGCTGGCACACAAGTATTCCGTACTATGTCATGTACCCTTATTTGTACTTTTTCATGAAGTTGCCACTTTGGGTGATTGGAGTAGACAAATGCATCAAGTAGCAGTATTAGGCATGTTCTGCATTAGGGGACAAATTCCAATAAAATAGTAACGTAATATTACATGTGATAGGTTGCTATTTGAGCTGAGAGTTTGAATAAAAGAATCAACCACTATTAACAATTTTAAACAAATGTTTATTGTATAGAAATTTGACTCCTGATATGCTGATTCCTATGGATACTAGGGAGTTGTGGAATTTAATTGGGGAGAAAGAAAATATGTACATATATCCATAAATAGTACAAATTCAAATAGGGAAAATGTATGGAATAGCATAAGTGCCACAGGCCTTCATAGAGTTCTTTGCTGCTGTGCTTTATGCTTTAATGTTGGGTGCTAAAATAGCTCTATTTAGAAAACAATTATTCTAAACCTTTGGATGTTTTGACTTTCTCAGGTGGACTAGATGAGGCTCTCTATAATGTTATAGCCATGGCCCGGGAGCAAGAAATTCCTTTTGTGTTTGCCCTTGGGAGAAAAGCTCTGGGACGCTGTGTGAACAAGCTGGTTCCTGTGAGTGTAGTGGGAATCTTCAACTACTTTGGTGCTGAGGTAAGACTTTGGAAGACACACCCTCTTTCACTCGCCCTGCCCAGCCCCCTTGACACATGCCATTGTTATATTTAAGCATTTGGAGAAGTGAGATGATAACTCTCCAAGAATGAGAGGAACGTTCTTGAGTGTTACATTTCCTTTTTTAGTGATGAAACTCTTTCATAAGTTAATCCTACAGCATTTTTTGAAAAGATTTTTAGCTCCTATTTCTGCTTCAGTGTTTTTTTTTTCTTCTGGATTCAACTATGTAATACTTGATCATTTATTTAACTGCTGGGTAAAGATTATCCAATATTATAGGTACTATGTAAAATAATAAAATAATTTTCTTCAACATATGTATGTTGGGTACATTTTGTGCTACTACTCAGAGTAGAGAAAAATGAATCTTTTAATCGGAGAGGATGTTACTTTAGAAAATGAAATTTCTAGCCAAAACCGGTTTGGCTCAGTGGTAGAGCATCAGTCTGCAGACTGAAGGGTCCCAGGTTCGATTCCGGCCAAGGGCATGTACATTGGTTGCAGACACATCCCCGGTGGGGGGTGTGCAAGAGGCAGCTGGTCGATGTTTCTCTCACTTTGGGAACTAGCTCTCTATCTCTCTCCCTTCCTCTCTGTAAAAAAATCAATAAAATATATTAAAAAAAGAAAAGAAAATGAAATTTCTAAGCCAGTTGTCAGAATAATTCTGTAACTCTGATACCTTCATCTTCCTCTTGAAGTCAGCTACTACAAAGCTTAACCCACCAAAGCTGATAACAGAAAGCCTATTTAGAGTAATGCTTATTAATATACAATGTTTTAAGAATATTTTATGAAGTTGATTGTAAAGTGTTTTGTGACACCATCCATAGACCATTTTCCCTTTTCCTGACTATATTTATATATCGATATTTAAATGTCTATCCTTTCCTATCCAGTCACCATGTTTGCATATCCCATTTACCCATTCATTCAGTTTCTCTCCCATCACCTGTCTATCCACCTACTCTCTCTGATTATATAATTAATATTTGTGCTCTTACAGTAACCCTTGTTTATGATATCAGTAACTCCAGTTACTGATATCACACTGCCTTGCTCTAGTTTATGTGTTTTTCACCCCCCCCCCCCCCCCAACTGTGAATTCCTTGAGGACAAGTTTAACTAGGCATCTCTGGCACCTTTCACGTTACCTGAGCATGAGTAGGAAATACTACTTGTTTAAAAATTGTGTGGTAAAAGTGTATCTGCCTGCTATGTTAAATGATATGTGAACATTTAGGTAATAAATGGAAAAGAAGAGTCATATATAAAGCCACCTGACAAAAATCAAGGTCAGGAAAAGTTTACATGTTTATCTCTAATTATATTGGCTTCTTACTGAATTATATATATTAGGTTATTTGTATAGTTTTATATTACAGAATGCTTGCCAGTTTCATTTGTACATTGGTTTACTTACTTGTTACTTGAGATAGGTAACTTATTGTAAACCAAGATACACTGTTAAAATGGAGGTAAAGGAAATATTGATATATTATCCATACATAATAATGTAGTACATTGAAGTTTTATTTTCTTTTATTTCCAACAATTTTTATGTTTTATTTATATTTAAAACCAATGTTAATCTCAACATCACATATCCATATGCCTATTTTCCTTTTGGTGGCTTCACTTAAATGCATGATTTATTAAACATTGCAAACACTTATGAAGTCTGTTGCATGTAACATGTAAAGGCTGTTTTTAACAATAGATCCTTCCTCCTTTTATAGGATAAACTAGAGGCCCAGTGCACAAATTTGTGCACAGGTGGGGTCCAGCCGGCCCACCCCGATTGGGGCCTGATCAGGGCCAGCTGGGGGAGGGGCCATGGGTGATTGACTGGCCACGGTAGGGAGGGGGGGACTGCAGGAGATTGGCTCGCTGGCCCACCTGCTATTGGGGTCAGGAGGCTATCGGGCAAGGCTGGCCATTGTGAGGAGCTTGCAGCCTGATGAGGGTGGTGGGAGCTCATTGGGGGCGTGGCCAGCAGGGGGGAGGAGGTGCTACAGGAGCTTGCCTGGCCAGCCCCACCTCCTGTTGGGGTCGGGGGGTGGGGGGGGTGATCATGATGCTTCTTGCTATGCTTTCATTTTGTTATTGTTTATACTAAAATGATAATAACTTAGAAGAAAAAAATTATGCTATGTGGGGGGGGTGTCTTGTGATACTAAATCAAGACATTAAAAAGAGTTGAAGCTTATTGAATTATGATGTAAGAACTACAAAAAATAATTGTTTGTCTCTCTGGTAGCTGTGGAAACTTCATTTTTCTTTTGGATATCAGACTTCATGATTGTTGAAGTACAACTTTAATGCTTATGTGAATTTTGCCTTTTTTTTTTTTTTTTTTTTAACATGAGTATGACCCCAACTGCCCTCCCCTGCCAACTTGGTCACCCCTAACTGCCTCCCCTGCAGGCCCGGTCCTCCTCAACTGCCCTCTCCTGCAGGCCTAGTCACCCTTAACTATCCTCCTCTGCTGGCCATCTTGTGGTGGCCATCTTGTGACCACCTGGGGGCAGCCATCTTTGACCACATGGGGGTGGCCAGATTGTGTGAAAGTGTGAGGGTCAATTTGCATATCACCTCTTTATTATATAGGATCTTAGAGTAAGGGAAACATTGATTGGTTGATTCCTGTACATACCCTAACTCACACCTGGGTATATGCCCTGACCAAGAATCGAACACACCACCTTTTGATGTGCAGGACAGTGCTCCAACCAACGGAGCTACTCTGGCCAAGGCCATTCCTTGGACCCTCCTCTTCCCCCCCGTTTTTTAAATGGTTTATTTCGTGTGTTGTTTTTGTTTGTTTGTTTGTTTTTTAAATATGCATGTTCCCTAATGGGAATCAAAGGGTGACTTCTGGTTCACAGGTTGATGCTCACCCACTGAGCCGCTGGGCCATTCCTTGTACTTTTCTATGTGTGTTTATTCATGATTTTACCTGCATGAGTAAGAATACACTTTCTCCATCTCTCAAAATTGTACCTAGGCATATTTTTCAAGGCCTATATCACACATCATATTACTTCGTGAATTTTTCACTGATGCCCAGCGGTTAGATTTGATACTTTCTCCAAAGGACAAAACACTTTGTAGTACATGTTAAGGCAGTTATAATATTTTTGCCTGGAGTCATAGCTGTCTTTGTTTTCTCCTTTTAATCACATGGAAGGTTTCTTGAAAGCAGAATGGTGGTCTAGTGGTCTTTGTATCCACTATAGTGCCAATGCTAAAGCATGCAGTTGTTGATTGATAAACTCTCCAAGAACTTTTAATATATATCACATGTAGTGACTAGTATTAAACCAGGAAATTTCCTCAGTCTTGTGACCATTAAACAATATATTAAGTTACAAAGTATTTTATAAAGTTCTGTGGTTGGCATCCTGTTTGGTTTTTGTGCTGATTGAAAGTGGATCTGATTCTGAAACAGTGGAGATTTATTGTTAGTAATAGGAATAAAAAGTATAACAAAAAAATGGACTAGTCAAAATCTCTTTCTTTTTAGAGCCTGTTTAATAAGTTAGTAGAGCTCACTGAGGAAGCCAGGAAAGCCTATAAAGACATGGTGGCAGCAATGGAGCAAGAGCAGGCGGAGGAAGCCTTAAAGAATGTGAAGAAGGTGCCACACCACATGGGGCATTCACGGAATCCCTCAGCAGCCAGCGCCATTTCCTTCTGCAGTGTTATTTCTGAGCCCATCTCTGAAGTAAATGAAAAGGAATATGGTAAGTTGTTGCGTATCATAAAAAATGACAAATTTTTAAAAATTTATCTTTATTGTTGAAATTATTACAGATATTTCCTTTTTCCCCTCCGTACCTCCTCTACCCACACTCCCTCCATCCACCTTCCCCCCTGAGATTCCGCAGTCTATGCTTCTATTGTCTCTTGATCTCTTGTTCATTAGATTATACATATGAATGAGATCATGTGATACTTATATTTCACTGACTAGCTTACATGACTTAAATTTTGAAATTATTTTTAGATTATGATAATTGGAAAATGACTTTCCATGCTATTTTTGTTTTTATCTTAGTGATTATTCAAATTTTGCTTAAAATTTTGGTTTAAAAAATCACAGCCATTGAAAATCAGGGGAGTGCCCTACCGGTGTGGTGGAGTGTCAAACTATGAACCAGGAGATTACAGTTCAGATCCCAATCAGGGTACCTGTCCGGCTTGTGGGCTCAATCCCCAGTAGGGGGCATGCGGGAGGCAGCTGATCGGTGATTCTTTTTCATCAATGATGTTTCTATCTCCCTCTCCTTTCCTCTCTGAAATCAATAAAAATAAATTTATAAATTAGGAGAAAATTTGGGACTGATGCTTTCTGGGAGACCCTGAAATTTAGTCACATTCCATAGTCTTAAAAAAGAAAAATCCCAAAAGGATTTTAAAAGCAAAATGCACCTTATTTATGACCTGTAACTTAGTAAATTCTGGGATATTTTATTCTATTTATGCACATTTATTAAAATTTTATATTTACTAAGTAAACAAAAGACCTGAATACTAACTATTCAGTCTAATGTTATAAAACCTCTTAGTGGTTTCCTTGCCTTTGGACTGTAATACTCGGTTCTATCACATTTTGAACATTTAAATTCTCTACTTTCTTGATCTAGTTTCTGTTTTTTTCACCTATTCTTTGTTTTAAATATATAGTATAGCCATCTTTTTCAACTTGGCTTTTTGTCCTTTCTCTTCTTTTCTCTTTTTAATCTGTTTATCTGAAAATTTACCAAATATGTGGTTGCCACCTAAAGTTTAACAATAGAAAACTGAGTGGTTTTCTTCCTTTCTTCTCCCACTTTTCCTGGTCTGTCTGTCATTATAGTAATGTTTGGAATAATTTGACAGCACTACAGACCGAAGACAATATATCAAGATTGTGGGCCTTTAGGGAACTTTTGGTCAAGGACGGCTGGTACTGGAATAGAGGTAGATGTGTTTCTTTGGCTGGAGTGATATTAATTGAAAATAAAGAAGACAAAGTGCCAGCATTTAGAATGAGGACACTCTATATAGTGATATGCCAGATCTCAAAGGCAAACTGCAAGATAAGATAAATTCATAAAGCTGTGGGTCTGGGCAAACAACAGTAATTAATCTTCATTTGGGTACATAAAAGTTATGAAAGGAACCTCTCATGGATTTAGATATTTTTAAAAAGCACCAGATTTAAAGTGTTTAACCTTGGCTTTTTCACCCTCTGTCTGGTGGATTTAGTTTTATCTGATTATATATAAAAATCCCATTCCAAGTGAAAGTTCAGTGAACCCCAAGAATGGTTGAACCCCAAGAATGAATTTAGAGCCTTACCCTCTGCATGCCATATATAGATGCTTTAAAATCATTTTTTTCTTGAGAATTTTCAACGGAAAATATTCAAGAACACCCGAATTGTAATATATTTATTTTTATAATATTCTCTTCAAAATGATTTTTTAAATTAATTCAGAATATCATGGGATGAGGGGATGGTTTCCGTTTTGGATGCGTAGCTGTTAACTGGTTAAAGATTCTGGCCTAATGAACTGATTTATCAGGACACCAACAAAATTAAGTGAAAGAAATCATAACAACTTTGAGAGCAAAGCATAAAGTATTCTCTGTATCAGAAGCATTCAGCAACAAACACAAAACCCACTAATGTGGCCTAAGAAATTAGGATATTTAATTATTTCACAATACCATCGATGTCCCTTGTTTTTGTTCTTTCATTCTCAGTCCGTGGCTTCCTCTTATGCTTATCATCTCATGTTTAAAAATAGCTGCTGTGGCTCTGGGCATCATAGCTGTAGTCAAAAGCAGAAGGTTCAATCAGTGTGCTCCTTTTATCAGCGAAGGAAGATTTCCAGAAGACTTCTTTTGTTTTATTTGGCTAGAGCTGATCATGTTGGTTACTTTTACCATAGCTGCATGAAGAATGAGCAAGAGAATATTTGGCAAAGGGGAATGGGATAACTGATGGTATAAAAGCTATTTTAATTCATCCCCTTGGAATGGGTTCAAGTACATCTCAAATTTAGTTCTGTTAACCAGGAAGACGATGGGTAATGACTGTTGGTTAGAAAACAAACAGTCTTCCATGTCATCCTGGTGCAATATATCTAAAATGTTTTCTTTTGGTTTCTATGGTTTAAAGTAAAAACAAATATGGGAAAGGATGCTCACCACTGGGTAGAAAAGAAAGGCTTCTGTAATAGTCCAATTTTAGTGTCCTTTGTGCACCCCTTACTTTCTTTGCTTATGTTTTTCTTCCACCTTAGCCGAGTGTCAATTCTATCATACTTACATGAAACAAATAGTTTCAGACATAAATCCCAACAAGCCGCAAGTTTTTTGAGAATGGGGACTTGGCACATAATGGGCACTGGATATATAATAACTCACTTACTAATACTTTTATTTTTAAGAGAGAAGGGAAAGGTGGGGGGGGGGGAGGGAGGGGGGGAGGGAGGGAGGGGGGGAGGGGGGGGGGGAGAGAGAGAGAGAGAGAGAGAGAGAGAGAGAGAGAGAGAGAGAGAGAAAGAGAGAAACATCAAGGTGAAAGAAACATCAGTTGGCTGCCTCCCACATGTGTCCTGACCAGGGATTGAACCCAAAACCTGGATATGTGCCCTGACTAGATATCGATCTGCCACCTTTTGGTGTAAGACAATGCTCCAACCAACTGAGCCATACTGGCTAGGGTTGTACTGCAATTTATAGATGAGGAAGCTAAGACGAAGAGGTAACTAATTCGTCACAGTAGGTCTGGCTCTGGAACCTGTACTATTAGCCAGTATGATGCATATTGTCCTGCCTGTTGAATGAATTCTCAGTAGGACCAAACAGTAAGTGTTCAGCAAGCAGTTGTGAGGGAGGACAACCTCAATGTCTAGTCCATTCCTTCTGAGTTTCTTGCTCATCCTCTGCCACCACCTCTTCCTCTGTAGGCTCTTGAATTCAGTTGCTTGTTCCTCTATTATAAAAAAACTAAGACAGCTTCTTTGTGTATGCTGACTGAAGGAATAAATACACACACTTTATCCTCTGACAAACCCACTAGTGACTTGAAAGTTTTTAAAAAGTTAATTTTACAAAGAACCAGTAAACAGAAACAGAAAAGCATGGAAGAGATTAAAAAGCAAAGAAGAGCTTTATTGAATAAGTTCTGCTAAAATAAACAAGTTTTAAGCAGGGTAGATTTGGATTAGTACTATTTCCAGGTTTGTTGGGGTCTTTGATCCTTCCTTTAACTTGCTTCTTCAAAAGGTGATGCCTAGCTGTTCTGTTGTGACTTTAGATTGCCTGCTTCGCTCCTCCACTGCCATCCTCCAGTCCTCTTCTGGCAGCACTTTTACACCTGCTGTGTTTCTCCCCATTGTGTTCATGTGTTTGTATGCTCATCAGTTATTGATCGACCTTCACCTATTACTTTAAGGTGGGAGGGAGCCTGTGGATATGTGATATGACAAGATACTTGATGGATAATTGCACAGTTCCTTGTCTCTGCTTTCAAGATCTATCTCCCTTTGCTTTCTGAAGGTGGCTTTCAGCTCACCTACTAAGTAGGTGAATGCCCAAGACTAAGTCTTCAGAGAGGTCAGCTGACCTCCACTTACTGACCTCTTTCCTTTTTCCTATTCCTTGATTCATTGTCATGGTGGAGGTAGGATTTTTCTAAGACCCCACATGAATTCTTGTAATACTTTTGAAGGAGAAAAAAAGGTTGGGAGGAAATGTAAATATACAACTGAAGTTTTAAAAAATGTTATGCCTTTTTAAAGTTTGTTTTTGCATAATGCATACATGAAATTTTTTTAGTTAATAGGGGTTTTCCCCCTCAGCACTTACTATTAATACATGCCAACCATAGGGAAATACAGATGAGCAGGAGTGGTAATGAGGAGAAAGGGAGGGAGGGGTAAAGAGCAAGTACAAAACAAGTGCTTTGAACAGGATATGCAAAAAAGTATTGTTAGAGTTCAGGTTATAACTGACTGTCTTTCTGAGGAGTGTCAGGAAAGGCTTCACAAAGGATCTGACAGTTTAGATTAGGGGTGTCGAACTCAATCAGAGAAGGGGCCAAAATCTAAAATCCAGCCTTAATCGCAGGCCGAATGGTTTACTGAACAGTCATAAACTGTCATTGTGATGGAAACGCAGCGGAGTGCAGTGATGACAGCGCGGTGCGGGCCACATTGCAAGGCCTGGCGGGACGGATTTGGCCCGCGGGCCTTGTGTTTGACACGTGGTTTAGATGGTTATCAAGAAGGAGGGAGGAGGAATCTGAAAGGTAAATAAGGAAACACATCTCATACAGAAAGAACAGCTATGCAAAACAAGGACTTGTAAATAGAGTATGATTTCTGGGAGCAGTGAAAAATCATTGTGATCCCGAGGGTGGAATGCATGGCTGGGGTTAGAATGAATGGGACCAGAAAGATAGATAAGGGTCGTCATGAAGGGCTTGGCTACAGCAAGCTAAGGAGTTTGGATTACCAGGATACCGTGTTTCCCCGAAAATAAGACATCCTCCGAAAATAAGACCTACTTGCAGGTTTTCTTTTGAGTGAAATATAAGGCATCCTTCCGAAAATAAGGCCCCCCCAGGCTCTGTCTCAGAATGCTATTGCTAAACATGAGAGATTTGGTCCACTGATTCTGAAAGAAATGGAGCCACAAGAAATTCACCAGGAAATTCAGGAATTGGATTGTTATGATGATGTTCCAGAAGATGATGACATGATTGTTATTGAATAAATGAGTAAATTCTTGATACTGTAGGATTCACAGTTTGCTGGTTTGTGTTGACAACTACCATACCATATACAGGTAATAAATTTCCTTTATTTTCATTTAACAATAAATGTGTACCGTATTCTTCTTCATAGAAAAATAAGACATCCCCTGAAAATAAGACCTAGCGCATCTGTGGGAGCAAAAATTAATATAAGACACTGTCTTATTTTCGGGGAAACAGGGTAATAGAAGGCCCATTAGACATTGATGTGACCAATTCACAAAACCAATTGGGTTTTTTAAGTTAGAAGTGACATGGTACAGTTATGAATTCAGTGAAATAAAGACATGTCATAAGGGAGAAAGATAGGATGAAGGATTACTATAAGATTTCTTCTGCTTTGAGACCATGAAAAAGATGTTACTAACCGAGAATGAGACTATAGAAGGAGTTGTTGTTTTTCATGAGGTAGGAGAGAGAGTGGAAAGGACCTGTTTTATACTTTGAAGGCACTGCAGAAAAGGATGTTCCAAACCATGTGCTCTACTTTCAAGTACTGGAAATATGATCTATATTATACAGTTGATAGGTGACAATAAAGTTGAATATATTAATACTAGAGGCCCAGAAAGTGGATTGCACTGGTGGGGTTCCTTGGCCTGGCCTGCAGGGATCAGGCTAAAACCAGCTCTCTGACATCCCCTGTGGGAGGGCACAGACCAGGCCGAGGGACCCCACTGGTGCACAGTTGGGGCCAGGAAGGAACCGTAGGAAGACTCCAAGGCGTTTCTGGAGAGATTTTAAAAGCCCGCATCACAATCACCCAGTCCCAATCGTTCAGACCCCTGCAGCAAGATAAGCTACTGGTCAGAGTGCCCCCTGGTTGTCAATGCACGTCGTAGTGACTGGTCAAATTGTCAAACCATCAAACTGTCAGACACTTATCATATTAGGCTTTTATTATATAGGATGAATAGGCTTGTTTTATCATCATAGCTTGATCATACCTTTAAAATATAATAGCAACTATTATGCAAATAGGAAGGGATTTTTATTTTTAAGAAACCCACAGAAATAAGTGGAACTATATCAAACTAAAAATCTGCACAGCAAAGGAAACCAACCACCTGAAAATGAAAAGGCAACCTACTGAATGGGAGAAAATATTTGCAAATCATATGTCTAATAAGGGATTAAAATTTTTAAAATAACAAGAACTCATACAACTCAATAGTAAAATAAAACAAATCCATAAGCCAGTGAAAAAATGGGTAGAGGAGCTGATAGATATTTTTCTAAAGAAGACATACAAGTGGTCAGCAAACACATGAAAATATGCTCAACATCCCTAATCATTATGAAAATGCAAATTGAAACCACAGTGAGAGATCACTTCATACTTGTCAGAATGGCTATTTTCAAAAAGACAAAAAAAAAATGTCAGCAAGGATGGTAGAGCAAAGAGAATCCTTGTGTACTCAGTGGGAATGTAAATTAGTAAAACCACTATAGAAAACAGTATGGAGGTTCTTTAAAATATTAAAGATAGAACTGTCATATCCAGCAGTTTCACTTCTGTGGTAATTATCCAATGAAAATGAAAACACTAATTAAAAAAGATATATGCAACCCCATGTTCATTGCTGCATTACTTATTTAGCCAAGATAAAGAAATAACCTAAGTGCCCATCATTGGATGAATGGGTAAAGGAGATGTGGTATATTTATACAATGGAATATTCAGGCATAAATAAGAATGAAAGCTTGCTATTTGCAACAACATGGATGGACCTTAAGGGCATAATGCTAAGTGAAATAAGTCAGATGGAAAAAGATAAATACTGTATGACCTCACTTGTATTTTAAATATAAATACCAAGCTCATAGATACAGAGAACAGATTGGAGATTGCCAGAGAAGTGGGTTGAGGGTTGGCAAAATGTATAAAGGCAGTCCACAGGCACAGACTTACAGGTATAAAATAAGTCATGGGGATATAATTTATAGCATGGTGACTATAGTTAATAATACTGTATTGCATATTTGAATGCTGCTAAGAGAGATTTTAAAAGCCCGCATCACAAAGAAAACAATTTTTTAAGTATTTACGATGATGGATGTTAACTAGACTTATTGTGGTGATCATTTTACAGTCTATAGTATAAATATCAAATTGGAATGTACACCTGAAACTAATAAGTTATTTGTCAGTTATACTTCAATAATCCTAATATATAAAAACCCAGGGTCCATAACGACAGACAGAAGGTTCAACTGAACACTGGAAGTCAGTCCTGCAGTCAGTGCTGGGTTGCTGTGGCGACCCAGCACTGACTGCCACCGATGTGTACATGGCAACCCAGCACTGACTATTGAGCGGGCTGCAGATTCGGCCCAGAGAGAGGCCTGAAGAGAGAGGCAGGGACTGATCTGCAGCCTCCATGACAGCTGTTGATCAGCCATTGCTCGCTCTCTCTCTCTCTTGGCTTCGCCAGCAGCTGTGCCTCTATTTCTCTTCGGGCCTCCGCAGCAGCCCCACCTCTGATCAGGCCCGGAGATAGGCCTGGAGACACTGACTGGCATAGAAACTGACCAATCAGAATCAAATCTGGGTGAACAGTGAGGAGCCAATGGCTGACTAGGAAGTGGAGCTTTTGGCGCGCTGACTGGCATAGAAACCAACCAATCAGAACCAAATTGGCCAGCAGGGGAGGGCATTTAGGGGGGATCAGGCAGGCAGAGGCATTTAGGGGTGATCAGGCCAGCAGGGGAAAGCAGTTGGGGGGTAGATCAGGCCTGCAGGGGAGGGCACTTAGGGGCAACCAGGCCTGCAGGGGAGGGCAGTTGAGGGGGCAACCACGCCTATAGGGGAGGGCTGTTGGGGGTGAGATCAGGCCAGCAGGGGAGAGCTTTTGGAGGTGAGGTCAGGCTGGCAGGGGAGGGCAGTTAGGGGCGATCAGGCAGGCAGGCAGGTGGTGAATGGTTAGGAGCCTGCAGTCCCATATTGTGAAAGGGATGTCCGACTGCAAGTTTAGGCCCGATCCTAGAGGCCATGTGGGATTGTGCCTAAACCAGCAGTCAGACATCCCCCAAGGGGTTCCCGATTGGAGAGAGTGCAGGCTGGGCTGAGGCCCCTGCCTCTCCCCCCCCCCCCCCCATGCACAAATATGCACTGGGCCACTAGTAAAAAGATAAAATGAAAAAATGTAAACTGAGAAATAAAAGAAAATAAAGAGGTAGGAGAGCTGTCTTATCTTCTGATTCCTTGTACATTTTTAGTTCTTAACTGACTTACTATCATTAAAAATAATCTGACTTTATCACCACTATATTAGACATAATAATACTTTTTGTTGTTCTCAAAGTCACTTGGTTAGCCAAGCCATGTATATTATAAAACAGAGTTTCACACATGTTAGAAATGCATGAGTGGCTTCTTTTCTTATAAATGGAAATCCTAGTCCCGTTATAGGCCACAAGACAGCTCTTAGGTAGCTTGCTAAGGGAGCATGGTAAAACCAGTCAAATCAGAACTATTTCTGCTGGACATCTTGGCTCTACCATCCGTGACTTGAGCCTAGTACACTTCAGGCCAAAAAAAGTTGGGCAACTTATTGATTTTCATGAATACATTAATATTATTTATAAGCATACCAATGAGCTCCAATTGGTACGGGATCTTTTGCATTTTCAAGCATTAATATATTTACTTTTGCCTCCTTGTTTTTTTTTTTTTTTTATCTTAAATGCACATTTGTGAGAATTGTTTTCTTTATAACATTTAAACTAAAACAATCTAAAGTTTTCGTTTTCCAATCAGTTAGTGAGCCAATAAATTTCTATAGTTTGTTTCTCCCTCTTTTATGGGTTGCATAATTCTTTTATGGGTTGTAGGTTTTAAAAAAATCTGTTTGATATTTGCAGAAACAAATTGGAGAAACATGGTGGAAACTTCAGATGGTCTGGAAACATCAGAAAATGAGAGAGAGGTTTCCTGTAGACACAGCACATCTGAAAAATCCAGTAAACTTCCATTTGACACAGCCCCTGTTGGTAAGCAGCCATCTTTAGTGGCCACAGGCAGTACTACCTCAGCTGCAAACCCTGGGAAACCAGCAGTGAGTGAGAAGGAGGAAGTGAAGCCTGATGACCTGGAATGGGCCTCGCAGCAGAGTACGGAGACCGGCTCTCTGGATGGGAGTTGCCGGGATATTTTGAATTCCTCCATCACCAGCACCACCAGCACCCTTGTTCCTGGCATGCTTGAAGAAGAGGAGGATGAAGAAGAAGAGGAAGAGGAGGATTATACCCATGAACCCATATCTGTAGAAGTACAGCTCAATAGTAGAATTGAGTCTTGGGTCTCTGAGACCCAGAGAACAATGGAAACTCTTCAGCTTGGGAAAACCCTTAATGGTTCTGAGGAAGACAATGCAGAGCAAAGTGGGGAAGAGGAAGCAGAGGTGCCTGAGGTGCTGGAGCCAGGGATGGACAGTGAGGCCTGGACTACTGACCACCAAGCAAGCCTGGAGCAGCAGAAGCCCAGCAACTGCAGCTCTCTGAGCAGCGAGCACTCCGATTCTAACCCTGCACCCCCAGATCTCTAACTCAGGAAATGTCTGCTTCTATCTCCAACCATGTAAGGGTTATAGCCATTATCTTTTATGCTTCATCTCAACATTTTGCACTGTCCAATATTTAATATATGTATTTAATTCCCGACAGAAATATTTTTGTAGCTGTCTTTTACTTGTTTTGTTATGACCTATAGCTTAGCTTTTAATTAGCATCTAAGTGTCTTTCTAAGAACTGTGGGAAATTCAGAATTGTTTCAGCTTATTTTATTATAGAAAATAATTATTTAAAAAAGAACAAGACCAGTTTTGAAGAAAATAAGTTTACAGTACTTATTGAGAGTCACTTGGAAAGTTAAAGATCAAGGTTTTAAGGGTAAGAGCAGTTATCAATGTTTGCTTCAAGACTACCCTTCTTTCACTCTAACCTGTCTGGCCAAAATATTTGGGCTTCTTCAAAAATGAACTGGCAGTAGAATTAGAAAACTTAAAAAAAGAAGCTGAGCATAAGTAAGTTCCCAAAGTGTTTTGTGTTAAGAATTGATGCATCTTTTTTTGGTCCACAAATGCTTGTTTCAGAAGTCACTGACCGTAATAACTGATCACAGTAGGGATGGGCTAAAACAGCCTCCAGTATGTGGGTTGGCAAAAGGGCCCCCACGATTAGAGTTGGCCTCATTTATGGAAAGTGATAGATGTTGTATTTAATTATGAAAAGTCACCCATGATGGGACCTTCAGGTTCTGTCTCAGATTTGCTGCTTACCTCAGGAATGCCTTTGTACATACTCATATTTACATAAAGTTAGGCAAATTTTGATATTGAATAACTGATTGTATGACTGCAGCTCTTAATTGATAATGATTCATAAACAAAGTCGTATATTGGTGTATTCTTTTGCATGCTTCTGATTCAGGACTCTCTAACGTTGAGATAGGGATTTGATGGGCTATCCAAATTTGTCCTGAGTAAGAAACCATTTCACCTTTTTTGAAATATATGTATTTTGCCTTTAGCCTCAAGCACTTGCCTTGTAACACTAACCATAGTTACTGATAGGAGGTCAGGGAAAGGAACTTTACATAACTTACATATATCCTGATAATCAAGGCTTGGAAGAGGAAGTTTTGAAGAAAAGAGCAAGTTGTTCTAATTGTGCTGAAACTATCAGATGATTTATAGTATGCAGCCATACACAGGTATTAATACTTGATCATTATTATTTATCCCTGCCCTTCTCTAGGAATATGTATACCTGCTGGGAGAAATACTGAGCTAATACTCCCTGGTAATGGTAGTGGTGACCTTGACAAGTTTATGTAATGGTGGGAGAATTACAAATTACCTATTTTGTGTCTTCCTTCCAACCCACCCCCAACTGACCAACAGACACACAGACACCCCATCTTTACACTTATAAGCTCCCAAAAGCAGGCACAGAACTGAGGAGGGAGGGGTATTTTTCCTGCCCTGGTTTTATAGGGCAGGCTTTGCCTCACAGAGGCAGGAGGAGAGAATTAGGCGATTCTTGACTGAACTCATTGGGACTACTGTGCTAGTTTTGATGTTTTTATAACGTTGGCATTTAATTACTGGAGAGATCAGATTCTTGATTGATGATTTAATATTTATGAATTGTGAAAGTTGAAGAGCATTGCTATGTATTGTAGAAAATGTCAGTCAACTTTATTAGTGTGCTAAAAAGGGATGTTATTCTATTGTCCTGTCCAAACTGCAGAATAGACTCTTTAAGCACAAAGTATCCAGTATTTAAAGGAACACAACATGTAAGGTATGAAGCCTCTGAAATAAAATCATGGATTTGTATGTGGCAGATCTTACTGTCCCTACACATTTGGAAGTGTTAGGTGGTTTAAAGAAATGATAGAGTTTTTGAACTACTGACATTCTTAAAAACAAACTTAAAAGCTTTTCAAACTTTTTAATGGTGTAAATTTCCTTTGTTCGGTGTCAGTAATTCAGTAACTCTTGATCAAGGTAAGGGCTTTTCAAAGGTTTCTTATATTTTATATCTCTTCTGAATGAGAGAATTCTCATTTTAGATTTTTGACATTTGTATCAAAAGAGAAGTTGAGGAAATCTTAGGAACACCCATAACTTTTCCTTTTGCTGTAGACATTAGAAGTGTTTAACTCCTTGTCCGATAGACGCTCCTGCACGTGCAGCATCTTCTGCCAGCAAACCCAGGGACCACAGCCTTTTTATATGAGACAGGTCACGCCTAGAGGACAGCCCCCACTTACTAAACGGAAGGTTGTTATGTTGAACTATGCTAAATAAATATTAATCATGTCTTTTAACTTGTTTCCTTTAGATAAATTCTGGGATGTGTACATTATATACAGGAGGAGGTGTAAAATTAAGGAAATGGTTTTTTTATGGGTCTGGGGTGAGTGCCTCTTTGGAGACCTTGAGTAAGGGTTTATCATCACAAGAAATAAGAAAGTGATTTTTTTTTCTTAGTGTATAGAGGTGGTTTTACTGGCAACAATTAACATTAGATTTCTACTTCAATATGTAAGTATCTGAATTACAATATGAATTGCACTCCCAAAACTAGATTTCTGCTTCATTAGGTTTGTTTACTGTGGAGATTACTTCTCAAAAGACAAATGTTCATATTAGCTTAAGTTCTGGTTTAAATATATTTGTAAATGATGTAATATATTTCTTTTGACTAAACATGGGAAAAATAATCTGTTATACATTGAAAAGTTTTTAAAGGCTTTGACTGGATGTCATTTTTGCAGAGATGGTATTTTATATGCTTCCAGTATTTGGAAATGAATTAGTCAAAAGGAATTTACATAGTTTAAATATTGAGAAATTAATATCCAAATAATGTACTTGTCTGATTTCTTAATAAACTGGGGGAGGTGGGGAGGGTGGTAATTGTAACGTGCAAATGAGTAGTGAACTCTACATTCGTTTTTCTTCTCTTTAACATAAAACTTAAATCTCAACACAGCGTTACTTTAATACATGTATAAATAAGTGTTACTGTTTGTAAAGCTGCTGTTTGCTTAAAAAAACTGTCATTTTAAGTATTTTCTGTGTGTTGTGCCAACAGGTTAGAACATTAACTTATCCATTTAAAAATTTTATCTTTTTTTAACTTAAAATTTTTTTCTGGAAAATAATTTATTTACAGGCATCTTCCCCTCCCTCTTCCAACCTTTATACATATACAGAATCAACCAAACTGTCTGCCTGGTCTGAAATCTGAATCCTAATTAATCATAGAGTTTAAACTTGGTTGGCACATCACACTTTAAAAGTATTTGTATTGTTTTGTAATTTAATTTCTAAAGATATCACATGAATTTATAATTTAATGTCTTAATTATAATGCTCTAATTAAAAATTAGCAAAATTAGTATGAATCATAACAAAAGGGTTGTTAGTTCTTTTGCTGTATGAAGGATAATTGTTATATCACATTTTAGGGGTAATAACAGCTTTTTTGCACTATGTAAATACTAGTGAAGATCCTTCTGTAACTAATAAAATTATTATTGAAATGCAGTCTATCATTTCAGAATAGGTACTTAAGAAATTCATGACTTCCTGATGGGTCTGCCAAAGAAAGTAGTAAAACCTGCAGAAAGATGTCATTTGTAAAAACCTCCACTTGGGATGGCAGAGCCTAGGCATCTAGCCAGAGCCATCGTAGTGTTAGAAGACTCCTCCTAAGCCTTTCCCAATATTATCGATATTATAACTCATGAGTCCTCACAACAGCCAGCCCTTTGAGGAAATACTGTTTCTCATTTTTTTAGATGAAACAGCATGGAGGTATTAACTTACCTAAGATTCCACAGGTAAATAGTAGAACTGGAATTCAAGCGCAGTCCATGGCACAGTCCATGCTGTTCTGTGCTTTGTTGTGTCACAGGATGCTCAGAGTGTGCAAACCGAACAGCTTCCCTCCCCTTCCTCAGTGTCTTCAGGGGTGAAATGTGCCAGACGGAACTGACGGCCTCGCTTACTGAGCCTCACCTCGTCACTGTAAAGTAGCCCCAGACCTTGTCACTGTGTCACAATGAAATGTAGGGAATCAGAAAAGAATAGACTCATCTATCAGAAAATAGTAGGATCACTGATTTTCATCATGAGAAGAAATTAATTTTTGGTGATTCAAAAAGAAAGGCAGCACACCTCAGTTGTATTGGAATATCCCCCACCTTTTTTCTTTTTTCTTTTTACCAAGGTTTCTACCACTTAAAAGTTCCTTTTCTGACAGTGATCAGTTTTTCTCCTAACTGTCCAGAAGAGGGTGTGCATGGCACCTGAAAATGGTCAAAGGCGGTTCCTATGTAATATTTATATGAACTATTTTTTTTTTTTTAATGGGGAAAATGGGAAGAGAAGTAATCCTGAACTGTGGGCTTTGCTATAGCTGGTGCTTAGCTCTGAAGTCGAAGCTGAGGACTTGGAAACCATACCCATAAGTATGCCATTTTAGAAAGATCACACCGTCAAAAGACATTTAGATTGCGTGTTACGCAGTTCAGTTCAATTTGAATTGTATAAGTTATTTTGAGTTGGATTCTGATGTCCTTGGATTCTTCTGACATGTATGAAATATGACACCTGGCTTATTACAGAATAGGTATTAACGGCAGCCTGTGGCTTGCAGGGCCCAAAGCATGCTCTGCTGGAGCTCCCACAGTGTGGGACTTGGAAAAGGGAAATGTTTCCATTCTGGACTTAATCTCAATCCCTGTATTTCTCTGCACTCCGCTCCCGCCATCTTTTTGACACTGAGTTAATTATTTGGCATCCTGTGGCAAGTAAAGAGACATTAAAAAAAAAAAGAGAGAGACATTTAACTCTTGCAGAAATGGGTTGAATAACTGCATCACTGTCACCTGGCTACCGGTATCCAAAGTCCTGGTGTGGAAGCAGTGGGTTGGAGCAAGTAAGATCCTGAGTTGCATGTAATTTGGAGCTACCAGCTGAGCATGATGGTCTTTATCCAGTGCATCTGTGAGCCATGGTTTGGAGCCTGGCGTGGTGGTTTTCTGTGGAGGGAATGAGTGCTTATCTCAAACCCCAGGTGTGGCCATGGCCTGGAGTTACCCAGAGGACAGGTTAGAAGCCTCGCCTGCCTGTGGTGGAATTCTGATCGGAGGCAGTGTGTGTGCTCATCTCCTTTGGGAAGGGGGCGAGAGGTGTGCACAGGTTCCCCAGGTTGTCTTCGCTTTACTTTTCTCTTTACCTGAGTTAGAGCACTTCCTGTTCCTTCGCAAACCTTCAGCTTGGGAATGGAATAAGGCATTAAAGTTAAAGCAGTTGCTTGGCCAGTTGGCTCACGGTTGAATGTCAACCTATGAACCAGGAGATCACGGTTTAATTCCTGGTCAGGGCACATGCCCGGGTTGCCAGCTTGTTCCGGTAGAAGGCATGCAAGAGGCATGCAGTCAATGATTCTGTCTCATCATTGATGTTTCTTTCTCTCTTCTCTCTGAAATCAATAAAAATATATTTTAAAAAATAAAATCCACATGTATACATTTAAAAAAAATTAAAGCAGTTAATTTTGTTAGTTCTGGTTAAGGAGAAATGATAAAAGTTTTAAAATTATTGGTTTCTCAGTCATGAGAGAAAAGTTCAGAGATGATCATCCCTGTCATTTTTCTTTTTTTTTCTTTTTTCTTTTCCTTTCCTAAAACCAATGTTGTAAGGCAAATGCTGAGTTTCTAGCAAGTGTTGTAACATTTATAACTAGGAAGGTAAGAAAGATCTATGTTGCTACTTTACAAATATTCAAACAGTGATGGTCAAGAAAAAGGTACAACCATTTCTTTAAGTTTCATTCTTTCCCTAATACTTAAGATTCGGCATTTAAACTGTTCCATAATCTTTTTGATAAAGGGATCAGCAAACTACAGCCTGTGTGCCAAATGGGCCAAAAGCCTGTTTTTATAAATAAAAAGTTTTGTTGGAACACAGTCATACCCATTCCTTCACATATTGTTTGTGGCTGCTTTCCTGCTACAGTGGCCGTGGAGTATTGGGGCAGCGAAGCCTAACATATTTGCTAGGACAGGCCCTCTACAGGGCCAGGCTCTGAAACAGACGATGTCTAACAGCACTGCGTTCTTGTGTGATTTCTCCCGGTTCTTCCTTTTATTTGCAGGAGTGATACATCTGTTAGGGATTTACATGCTGAAGAAGGGCTGTAAGCTCTGCCCAGCAGTAGAGGCATGGGGCTGCCTGGGAGGAGCACCATGGGAAACAAGCCTCTGACACACAGGCTCCTGTGTCTCCGTTCCCTCCGCACATCGGTGACTGGTTGAGTTCGTTGTAGGACCCTGAGATTTGGCTCGTCCTTGGGGAAACAGTGAGGCTATGCTTTGTTCAAGGAAGGTTATGAGTTGGAGCAGGGCTGGGTTCTGTGTGAAGGCCGCCACAGAACGCCAGCACCCCCAAAGGAGGTTGGTACCCAGAATGGGCCTTCGTCATTCAGCCAGTCGCCATAGTTCCCTTGAAAATTGAAACGGGGGGCCACAGAAAATTGGAACTGGGGGCCACAGAATGGGTATGCTGAGACGGTAGAGAGGCCCGAGAACAACAGAGCAAGGAGCTGCCTTCTATCCTGACAGCTTTGCGGGTTTAGCCTGTTCCTAGGCTTTTGATCGGTAGTTTTTTGTTTCCGCAATTATGGAGAGCTTGTGTGCTTTTGACAACAGAGTCCTACATAGATGATCTTGAAGGTTCCTTTGGACACAAATGTTCTTATGGCTCTATAAAGAGCGGGGTTCACCATATATGCATTAAGAACTTGCTACCTTCAATGTGATGTGCCAAAAGCTAGTTATGTGTCCGGTAGCTGGGGGGCGTATAGAAAGGCCCCAGGGCCATAGTGGGGATGTCTGCAGCTGGGACACAGCTGGTCTGGGTACTTCCTGATGTGGAAGCATTTCAGTAGCTCCAACAGTCACCGTCACCATTTCACCCAGATAGCTGTCTAGAACCAACAGGCCTGGACATCATCCTTGATCCCTTTCCTTCTCACACATCCAGTCTGTCAGGAAAGTTGGTTAACTTCACAGCAAGATGTATTCAGAATCCAAGGACCTAACACTCCTTCCTCTCTTCACCATCTCTCACCTGGAATGTTCCAGGCATCTCCCTCTGACCATAATGCTTTCACTCTTGTCCTATGGTTTGTTCTCCACACAGCAGCCGTAATGATCCTGCTAAAAATCTAAACAGATATCTCCTCTCTTCTGAACCCTGCAGTGGTTCCCACCTCCCCCAGAGGAGATGCCTTCTTTCTGATTCACAGTGGTTCACATGCACGTGCACTTCACACAGTGGCCTCCTTGCAGGAGGTCTGGAACATGCTGCCGAGTATGCTCCTGCCTCAAAGACTTCGCAGTGTCTGTTCCCTCTGCTGGAAAGTTCGTCCACCCGCTCCTGCACCTCCTTTGGGTCTTTGCTCAAATGCACCTGTCACATGCTTCATCACTTGACTCCCAATACTGTTCCGTCTTCCCTGTTTGCAGTTATCCTCAAACCCGGTCTCTTCCTCTCTTCCCCCATTTGCACTTACCAAGCTGTAACTTCCTGTTAAGCTTATCTCACTTCTCTCTTCCTCCCCTACTTCCCCTACTAAGCTCTGCGGGCAGGGACTTTGAACTGTTTTGTTACTTATTTATCCTCAGTGTTTATTAACACAATGCCTGGCGCAATATAGGCACTCAGTAAATCTTCGTTGAGTGAATGAACGAGAGGAGGCTGAATGAAGTCAGAAAATGGGCATTTGAAATGCACTCAACGCTCTGCAGCATTTACCTGGTACATACTTGCTGACTCCCCGACTACTCCTATTTTCTCACATTTTTTCAGGGTTTGGGATTGGAAGAAAAACAAATGTGAATCTCAAATATTGGGGTAGAAAAGCCTCACCCTAGAATAGGGGGAGGTGAACAGGTATGTGCCATAATCAAACTTGATGGGGGTAAGAATGCACAAGAACTTCCGGTGTCTACAGTGATTTAGGGTGTATGAGCAGAACATGAGAGTGTGGTCTCTTACTCTTTATATTTTATGTGCTTGAGTATTTAGTGAGAATTACCGAAAGGAACGACCAACAAAAAATAGAACCATTTTCTGTTCCAGCGATTTTCCACGGGTGTGCCACAGCAGGCACTCTGGTGTGCTGCAAGAAATTTTAAGACATGCAATGCCTGACTATTGAGTCAGGGGCACTGACCTATTTTCCTTTAGATCGTCAAATAAATAATTGACAACAAGCAATACAGCAGTAGCTGTCCAGTGTGAATGAATAAAAATTATGCCTATTTTTTTTGGTCCAATTAGAAAAAAAAAAAATTATTTGCTGCAGTATTTTAGTAGTTTACATCTGCCATGAGATTAAAAAAAAAAAAAAAGTTGAAAATTGCTGTTCTATTCCATCACTGACTTCCCAAGCTTTACCTAAGACTAAAGTACATTGGCCAAAAAAGTTAGTGGTAGAATCCTGGCCAGTTTTTCTTAATGGTCATGGGTTTGATTCCCGGTCAAGAGACTGTTTGGGCAACAACCAATCTGTTTCTCTCATCCATGGTCCTCTCCTCTTTCACCCACCCCCCTCCCTCCACTCTCTAAAAAGAAAATAAACAAACAAACAAAAAAACAAATAAACAAAAAAATATATATATATATATCTTTAGATGAGGATTAAAAAAAAATTAGTGGTAGAAATAAAACTATAAGTCAGTCTTAGATCCCTGTCTTGTTTGATTTATTCGATAGCAAATAGTTATGATTTAATAAGTATCCTGTAGCTACAGATTTTATCTTTTTCCTATGAACCGGAAATTGTGCCACTTCATCCTTCACTTGGCCTAACTCTCCCCCAGTAATGAGAAATGTGGCTCACACCTATGACTTCCCCATCTGCTCTCTAGCCAGAGCAAGGTGCTTTAATCTTCAGAGAAAGTTTGAAGATTGTGTTGGCAACCCACTTATCTGGTTTCCTTAGCAACCAGTGCACAGTACAGTGACGGCATCCCTTGCTCAGAATAGAAATTGAGTAAGCCTGATCATGGTGCCCCAGATTGGCTCAGGGATGCTTTAACTCTTCAAAGACTCTTCCTCACCTGGCCCTTTGTGATAGCAAACCTTAAAGGGATAGCTTCCTGGGGTATAATAAATCACAGCAAAAGCTCGGGACCTGGGTCCACAGCCTGGACTGTGTTCAGCCAACTCACCCTCCCCAGTTATAGAGACCCTGGAAATGTTGAGCAAACCCTTTTAATCCAGGAATTTAAGAAAAATTTTCTATGTTCTTGTAACTGTTGCAGCAATGTGGGTATGCTGCCACCAGTTTTCATAAACTTAAGCTGCCAAGACATTTAGGAAAAGCATAAAGAAAAAAAAAATAAAAGAACTTTTAAAAGAAATCACTGGTAAAGAACTGACTAGGGCCGAAACTGGTTTGGCTCAGTGGATAGAGCATCGGCCTGCGAACTCAAAGGTCCCGGATTAGATTTCAGTCAAGGGCATGTACCTTGGTTGCGGGCACATCCCTGATAGGGGGTGTGCAGGAGGCAGCTGGTCGATGTTTCTCTCTCATCGATGTTTCTAGTTCTCTATCCCTCTCCATTCCTCTCTGTAAAAAAAAAATCAATAAAAATATATTTTTAAAAATGGTAAAAATTTTAAAGAAAGAACTGACTAGGCATCTATTGATTTGCCTGCTTACTATGTCTCTTCTTTGGGGAATGGGTCCATGCCTGCCCAGCCCAGCCCCACCAATTTTTTAATTGCAACAGAAACAGTTAATGGATCCTGAAACCATTGATTGGTCTGGAATGCCGAAACAGTTCATCCAGGCTGGGTCAATGGGTCTTTTTTTTTTTTTTTTTTTTTAGATTTTTGGGTTTGGACTGAGAGAGATTGATTGACTCCATTGGTCTTTGGTGCCTGGATTTTAAGACAGGAATCTCCAACACCAGGGGTGGCCATAAAAAAGCAAAGTCTGGGTCAAAGTGTTGAGCAGGTTTCCTGACCATCAGAAGTTTCCTTGCCTCCAACATCCAATTGCCTTTGACTCTCCAACAGGGGAAGATTTATTGTATGTCAGGCAGTTTTTTCCTAATATGTTAGACCAGGGAACACAAAGTTCAACAGCTTTGGCCACAGAGTACTTTCTCTCTGCAAAAACTATGAACATCCTAGAGAACCAGTTTTCATGTATTGTGCATCATAAGTTGCTTAAGGTCTTGGCGGGGATTCTCGGTTGGTTAGAGTGTTGTTCTGGTACACCAAGGTTGCAGGTTCAATCCCCAGTCCCTTCCCCCCCCCCCTTTCTCTCTATCAGTCAATAAATAAAGCAAAGTAAAACATGTGGCTTAAACTATGAAGGTCCTGGAGGAGGGGATGTGTACCCAGAGACTGATGAACTGCTCTAACTCAAGTTCTCAGCCACAGCGACTTTCTCCCCAGGGGAATGTTTGGCAAATCTGGAAATATTTTGATTCTCACAACTGGAGAGGGTGCTACTAGCATCTACTGGGCCGACACCAGAGAAGCTGCTAAGCATTGCACAATGCAGAGGATTGCGCCCCCTTCCTCCCCACAACAAAGAATTATTTGACCCAAAATGTCAATAGTGCAGAGCTTGGAAAACTGGACTGATTAAGCCCCGAGATGCTCCTTAGTCCTGGGTTCAGGGCCCCACGTAGGTGGGCGTGTACTCACACGGTGCAGTCAAATTCTCGTGGCCTCTGCTTCTGGCACATGTTTAGTTAGACATTCTCTAATGTTCCAGAGTGGACTTAGCCAGACACATTCAGATCTTCTGGAGAGAGCAGACCTCCCCCCTGCCCTACTTCCTGGGGCAAAGGATGAGGAGAGTTCACCCCCAGCTTCTGATCACATGCCAGTGCCTCCTCCCACATCTCCCAGTTATTTTCTCCCATCACATGCGGAGGCGTGTGCGGAGCAAAAGGGCATGGAGGCACCTCTGACAAAGGCTGTGGGTGAACGCTCCAAGGAAAGCATGAGTCAAGCGCCAGCAGAAGCTGGGAGAATGCGCTGGTCTGGCCCCGACCGCACAATCGAATGTTTCGAGAGTGGTGGGGACAGCTTAAGTGTGACTCCCCGGAGTGGAATCCAGCCACCTGCTCTAGCGAGCAACCTCCCCGGGCCGGTGCATTAAAGCATCCCGTATCACTCCGACCACTTCTTAAGGAACCACGCCCCTCAGGAGCACCCTTGGCCAGGCGCTTGGAAATGCCTGAGAAGAGAACGGAGCACAAAACCCACGCTGTGCTACAAAGGATTCACTTCCTTCTTGAAGTCATCGCATCCTGGCTTGCCCCAGAGTCAGGGGCTCCTCAGATGTGGGACTTCATTAGAAAGCCAAGATAGTCTCCGTTGTTTGTGAAGAGCAATCACCCTATTGTTCAGAGACTTACTAAGTCACGAAATGTGTGCCCCTTATTACATCTTAATTGAATTACTTGGTTGTTGCTGATGATATGCCCGAGACTGAGTGAGGTACCCTGGCGGCCGAGAGAAGTCCGGGCAGTCCTGACTCACACATAGTTGTGTGCTGAGCATGCGAGACCCTTTGCTTGGGACTCAGAGCATTTCCCCAGACAAACCATCCATTCTAAAGTGCTGATGAGACTTCAAGCTAAACCCCAGAAGCCCTAAGTACAACTCATATTGGAGTTGAAATGACAGAACACGCCCCCCTCAACTACTGGAAACAATGCTATTGCAAATGTAGTATTTCAGCTACATAGGTTGAAACTGGGGTTGTGATTTCCCTTTATTTCTAAGAGAAAGTGAATATAATAGGATAATAGGTGCACAGTCACAGTTTCCTGGCCCCACCTACTAACACAGAGGCTGCCTGGCGCCTGGCTACCTTCTTATGTCTGCAAATGTTCTTCAACTCCAAGAAAAGTGGCTGGGTGGTTCAGTTGGTAGTTCATTTGGTTAGAGCATCATCCCAATATACCGCTGCTATAGGTTGCAACCCCAGTTAGGGCATCAACCAATGAATGCACAAATAAGTGAAATAAGTCAATCTCTCTCTCTTTCTTCAGGTGTTGAGTCTCAGTGACTTACCCAAGTGATTCTCTTTTGCATTCTCCCCATTATTGCTTCAACTCAAGTTAACTTGACTAATTTTGCTGTCCTCTGTCATCTCACTTCTCATCTGCTCTTCTCTGGCCCACTACCCTGTTTCCTCAAAAATAAGACAGTGTCTTATATTAATTTTTGCTCCCAAAAATGTGCTAGGTCTTATTTTCAGGGGATGTCTTATTTTTTCCATGAAGAAGAATATGGTACACATTTATTGTTAAATGAAAATAAAGAAAACTTATTACCTATATATGGTACGGTAGTACGGTAGTTGTCAACACAAACCAAACTGTGAATCTTACAGTATCAAGAATTTACTCATTTAATCAATGACAATCATGTCATCATCTTCTGGAACATCATCATAACAATCCAATTCCTGAATTTCCTGGTGAATTTCTTGTGATTCCATTTCTTTCAGATTCAGTGGACCAAATCTCTCATGTTTAGACTGGGAGGCCTTATTTTTGGGGGATGCCTTATATTTCACTCAAGGAAACCTGTAAGTAGGTCTTATTTTCAGAGAATGTCTTATTTTTGGGGGAACATGGTAGATATTGTAAGACAAGGTCTCTTTCATTCTCTGATTCTCTTACAATTGTCCATGAACTACTAGATGTGAGTAGAGCCAAGTGTACAGGTGTAGAAACATATTATTTAGTCTCAGCTCTGCCATCTTCTAGCAGTGGGCCTTGATCAAGCCATGGGATTGCTGGAGAGTAAATGTATTAGTGCACGTGAAAGCGATGCAATCACGTGACTGGTGCTAGTGCAGATGTTGGAGAAGGTGTGTTTAAGTGCACTGCCTGGGGGGTGCCCTCACTGATTTCACATTGCTACTCGGCCACATTGAGGAGTGGGATGAAAAGCAGCCTATGAATTCATTCTGCTCTTAGAGAAAGCATCGCTCATGCTCACAAAAGTGCAATGTTTATTTTCACACACACACTCACACAAAAGTCTAGAGAAATAGCTTGCGATCCTGAAAGAACAGGTTTGTTTTCATCCGTGAACACCACGATTACAAAAATGATCATGTTTCTTTTGTTGTCTTTGCTGCTTGGAGCTCAGAATTAAATTGACAGCCTACTTAGCATGTTTATTTGCCCTTCTGTCAGACACTTTATATGCAATCCTTGCTGTCACCTGAATTTCCTTCTTGTTTGTTATCTTCACTTGGTTCTTCAAGGTACAGGGGTGGGCAAAAGTAGATTTACAATTGTTCATATGGGAATAATACAATAAATAAATAGATAGATAGATAGATAGATAGATAGATAATACAAGTACACTGTGTTTCGTGTACTTACAACAATAAACATACTTTTGCCTACCTCCTGTATTTAGTTCACAAGTTAATGGATGGATACATTCTTGTTGTAAAGATGAAAAGACCTCAGCCGAGACTGGTTTGGCTCAATGGATAGAGCGTCGGCTTGAGGACTGAGGGGTCCCGGGTTCGATTCCGGTCAAGGGCATGTACATTGGTTGCGGGCATATCCCCAGTAGGGGGTGTGCAAGAGGCAGCTGATCAATGACTCTCTCTCATCGATGTTTCTAACTATCTCCCTTCCTCTCTGTACAAAATCAATAAAATATATATATTTTTAAAAAAGATGAAAATACCTCAGAATTATACAGAACAAAACTTGAAAGAACTCATGCATTATTTATGATGTATCAATAGTATTCTATTTGTGCAAGTAGGCTCATATCCACTTGGAATGATATTAGGAATAATTAAGTTTTTTTTTTTAAAAAAAACACCAAAAACTTTATTTGAAAGCTTACTACTATGCTAGATACATTCACATGTCTTAATTCTAACAGCCCATTTTACAGATAAGGCAAGTGAGTGAGGTTGTTGGTTGTTCAAAGTCATAGAGAGTAAATGGCAAAGCTGGGAATGAAACTCAGGACTGGGGGTCAGAGTTTGCATGTGAGTTCCTTTATATGTTTGCTTTTAACCGTCTCACCCCTCCCAGCAAAAAGGGGGATGACAAAGCCAATGCACAGCCTTGGTGGTGTGGATGTGATGGGAGAGCCTTGTGACTGCTCTGCATTACAGCTATTCCTCCCTCAGGCCACCAGGCTCATTTAGGTAGTTCGGCCCCGGGCATCTTTCTCTTTGAGTGCCAGCAGAGGTCTGATCTTGTGCTAACTCCAGAAGACTCAGCAAATGTCAGGGGTGAGAAAGGCAGCTTTTAACCTCCTCCCCCAGCGACCTTGCCTGCTGATCGCTGGGCTGCCGCTCTCAGGCCAGAACACGGCGTGTCCTCTCTCTTTTCTCTTTTCGGAAGAGGCAGTAGCAGCACCTGTACTGCTCACAGCTGGTCAGGGGTCTGGTGGAAAGAAATTGCTCACTTCCGGGTCCTGTCCCACCTGCGCCCACCTCCCTGCAACCATGGCAAATTCTTTTATTTAGTTATTTATTTATTATTAAATATATTTTATTTATTATTTACAGAGAGGAAGGGAGAGAGATAGAGTTAGAAACATCCATGAGAAAAAGTCATGAGAGTCATGGATCAACTGCCTCTTGCACGCCCCCTACTGGAGATGTGCCCGCAGCCAAGGTATTATACATGCCCTTGACCAGAATCGAACCTGGGACCCTTCAGTCTGCAGGCTGACGCTCTATCCACTGAGCCAAACCGGTTTGGGCCCATGGCAAGTTCTTATTGCTCTGTAACAAGTCTGCCTGGTCTCCTCCCTGGCCACCCCTTCCAGCAATTGGTACCGGCTTCCCCCTCCTCCTCGGCCCCGGCCAGAGGACACAGCTATGGGCGCACCCGCTGCCCGCGGTCCCGGCCAGCAGGCGGGCACAGTTCTATTTTCATCCGAATTCCCAGCATCCGGAGAAAGAACTTGGCCGCTCCTGCCCACCAGAGTCCCGGCGCGGGAGCAGAGCCCGCAGGCTCCTCTGTAACCTTCCTCTGACTGGGACCCGGAGACAAAGGTGAACTTGAGGGCTGCGGGGACACAGCTTCCCTTTATGCTCCCAGGCCCCCGGGCCGTCTGCTCTCACACTGAGGCCCCTTTGTCCCGGGCCGGCCTCACTGCCCCCCGCGCCCCGCCCGGAGAGGGGCTTTGGGCTTCGCGGACGCACACTGGCCCTTTCTTCTCGGGGCGCCTGCGGCTTTGATGCTGCGCGCCTGGCAGCCTGGCAGCCTGGCAGCCTGGCTCTCCGTGGTCTTTCCTGGGAGGCCGTGCGGGAGCAGCAACCGGGCTCCCGGGAGAGGCACGGCCGGGGCCCCGCGGAGCCGACGGCCGCAGCGCTGCGGAGGCCTGGGAGGAGCCCTGGCCGAGTTCATCCAGACCCCCATCAGCCCAGACACCATCAGCTCGACACCCACCAGCCCGGACCCCCATCAGCCTGACTCCCATCAGCCCAGACCCCCATCAGCCCGACACCCACCAGCCCCAACACCCATTACCCTGGACCCCCCATCAGCCCAGATACCCACCAGCCCCGACACCCATCAGTTGGACCCCCATCAGCCCGGACCCCCATCAGCCCCAACACCCATCAGCCCCGACACCCATCAGTTGGACCCCCATCAGCCCGGACACCCACCAGCCTGGACCCCCATCAGCCCGAACCCCCATCAGCCCGGACACCCATCAGCCCGGATACCCACCAGCCCCAACACCCACCAGCCGGGACCCCCATCAGCCTGCTGTGGTTCCAGACCTTGA
The DNA here is from genome assembly GCF_014108245.1 of Pipistrellus kuhlii. Taxonomy (NCBI): domain Eukaryota; kingdom Metazoa; phylum Chordata; class Mammalia; order Chiroptera; family Vespertilionidae; genus Pipistrellus; species Pipistrellus kuhlii. The sequence continues at coordinate 46,491,502 of NW_023425404.1, forward strand.
CCATTGGCATCACTCCACCTGGCAATGCTAGCTACTTCTAGGAACTCATCCTGTACACCAGGATATTGGTATTTTTCACTCTCATCTTTTTAAAATTTTTCTAAACATGCAGAAAAAAAATGGATTTTTTTCAGCTGTACAGTGGATAGTCATATACTCATTATCTAGAATCTGCGATTCACATTTTGTACGGAGGAGTTAGTTACAAGAGCTATCCTAGTCCCATAGTGTGTGTGTGTGTGTGTGTGTGTGTGTAGATCTAAATGCCTCCCCACCCCCTTTCTTGAATTATGGCACATTTGTATAATGGTACTACATAGAAATTAAAATAATATCATACAGTTAGTGACACGAAAAAAAAAAAGTGGTGTTTTTATGTTAAATGAGAGGGAAACAAGTAGAAACTATGCACAATATCAAGTTATCTTTTGTTTTAAAAAAGGATCATGCATAGGAAATAAAACACCCTGAGATTATCTATTAAAATGTTAACAGGACAATTGAAATTGTCACTAAATTAGAATATGGTTGAATTTAATTTTCATCTGGCTTATTTTATTTCTTTTAATGAAATACTATGTTAAGTGAAAAGGGAGATTTAAGACATGTGATCAGTTCAAGAGACCAACAGGATTATCCTACCACCATTCATCTTGACGCAAGTCCTGGGCCATCCCAACTCCTGTGTAACATTCCTGCATCACCTGCATGCTGCTGGGGGGGCGGGGGGATTGAATCACTTTTACACCCCACACAGTTTCCCTTTTCTCTGCTGTGCCCTCTCTCCTGCAGCACACTGATTCCACTCTCTCGCCACTGCTTCTTAGGCCAGTGCGGCTCCTCAGCCACTGAGGAGAGACCTCTAAATTCACTTTTCGCACTGAAAGTACATCTCCTCTGGGGTGAAATTCCCCTCCTTAAAGAGAGGGCCAGGGATTAACCCAGAGGCGCTGTGCCTCCCCCTCCACCACCCTCCCAACCCCCCTTTCTCTGGTAGAGGCCTGGCCCCAGTAGACTCCAGGGGGTGCGTTAGCGGGGCTCCTGGGGGACCTTCAGGGCCAGCTGGATAATGTTTTCCTCACCAGTCACGCAGTGGCATGTTCAGAGGCTGCAGTAATAACCGCTCACTCTGTGCACATACTTTCAGTTCACAAAGTAAACTGGCTGACTCTTACAGTGGTTCCCAGAGCAAAATAAAAAAGCATTTGGAGATAAACATGGAGTTGCCAACTTTTTTTTATTATTATTAAATTATTATATGTGTACATATCTTACCATTGCCCACCCCCCCACTCCCATACATGCCCTCCCTCCCCAGAGTTTTGTGTCCATTGGTTATACTTATATGCATGCATACAAGTCCTTCAGTTGATCTGAGTTGCCAACTTTTATTTTGCCACATAAAACCATTAAAAAAAAAAAAACCTGTTTATGATTACTGTTACTTTATAACAAAATAGACATTTTATCATACACACAATATAGGAAATACAAATTCAAATATGAGACAGGTGTTTTTGAATTGAGGTAACATTGGTTAATAATGTTTATAAATTCCAGGTATATGACATTATAATTCTATATCTGTATACTCTATTATTTCATGCTTACCACAAAAAGTCTAGTTTCCATCCTTCACCATATATTTTCATCCCCTTTACCCATTTCAATCTCCTCCTACTCCCTACCCCTCTGATAATCACCAATTTGCTGCCTGTATCTATGAATTTGTTTTTGAAAATACAGTATTTAAATGTTACTGTATAAAAACTCTTACTATAAGGTCCACCTTTCCCCCTATGAACTTTTAAAATCATTACGATTTTTATGTAAACTGGCAAAAACTTTTTCAAAAACAAGTACTGGGTTGGGAACCAGCATTTAGAAACCATTTCTCTATTGTTTTTGATCCTGATGATCATCCACTTGCACCTGCGGAAACAGATTCACAGACCATCAGCTGATAAGTGGTTGAATTAGACTTCAAGTGCAAGTCTGTCTTCTCCAGAACCAGCGATGTCCCTGTGTCTGTATAACCAGGCTCCCTTCTTCTAGGAAATAGCTGACCAGAAAACAGGCCTGATTTGCTTTTCAAAGTCTTATTTAAACTTGGGTCACCAGATTAAACTCAGTGGAACAAATTTTATCTTTGAACTAAAAATCATCTACACTAATAAAAGAGAAACATGCAAATTGACCATCCCTCCGCTAACCCACAGATAATCAGGAATGAGTATGTAAATTAGCCCAACAAAGATGGCAGCAGCCACAGAGCTGGAATTAGCAGGAGGCTTGGGTTGCCCACAACAATGGAGGAAGCCAAGCTTCCCACCTGCTCTGGCCAGCCCTGGCCTCTGCTCAAGGCTACAAAGTTTCAATTGTAGAAGATAAATAAATCACAGATAACTGTGTCCAGTCAGCCCTGGCCTCTCCGCTCAAGGAGGTGCTGAAAAGAAAAAAGAAAAAAATGAGTGGCTGGAAGCCTGGATTGCCGGGGGGGGGGGGGGGGGGGGGGGGGGGCGCTGCCAGCCTGAAAACAGCCCTCAGCCCCTCACCCCATCAGTGGGGGTCAGTTGGAAGAGATCAGGACAGCAGGGAGAGAAAGTGGGGGTGAGCAGGCCACCAAGGGGAGCAGTTGGGGATGAGCAGGCGAGCAGGGGAGGCAGTTGGGGGTGATCAGGTTGGTAGAGAAAGGGGGTACATTTGGAGGTGAGCAGGCCTGCAGCAGAGGGCAGTTGGGGGCAAGCAGGTGGGCAGGCAGAGTGGTTAGTGGCAATCAGGCAGGCAGGCAGGTGAGTGGTTAGGAGCCAGCAGTCCCAGATTGTGAGAAGGATGTCCGACTGCCGGTTTAGGCCTGATCCCTGTAAACCGGCAGTAGGACATCCTTTGAGGGGTCCCAGATTGGAGAAGGTGCAGGCACAAATTTCATGCACCAGCCCTCTAGTTGAGCTTTTAAGAGGGTATTAGCCTTTCAGAGAAGTGCCTGCATAATTTCAGTTTATCTTACCAGCAAAGCTGTTGTGACAGGTGACTTTAAAGGGAGGAGCCTGTATTAGAATGCTAAACTACCCTCATACATCTACTAATGGATTCCTGAAATTCCTTCAGTTTAATCTTATCCAATGATGTGTTTGAAAAAAAAATCATTAAAAATTTTGGAAATAAGGTAAGAAGATAGAGAATATGTCCTTTCAATGTTATACTGAAGCATTATTTAACAAGCTTAGTCAAAATTAGTTAATTAGCCAGGGGAATGTAACATGTTTGACTTTACTTTTTACTGTTGATAAAGTTACATGTTAGTTGTAGACATTGTCTGGAATAGAGGCAAATCATTTCTGTCCAGTGGAAAAGACAACCCCAAGTTATGGTTTTATTTGTACAATAGTAACCTATTTCTTCTCTAACATGACAAAATTATTTTATAACTAGAGGCCCAGTGCATGAGATTTGTGCACTCCTGAAGGTCCCCCTGCCTGACCTGCTCTTTCTCGCAGTCTGGGAGCCCTCATTGTTGGGGAGTGCCCTGACCACCAGGGGGCAGCTCCTGAGTTGAGCACCTGCCCTCCGGTGGTCAGTGCACATCATAGCAACCAGTTGTTTTGCTCATCTCTCAATTTGCCATATTACCCTTTTATTATATAGGATGCCTTTCCTGGTAGACTGTATAAATCCCATTTGAACCAGCCTTATATATCGTTGGTTTGTTCCCTCTTTGATAAGCTAAATAAAATCTATTTAAAGGTGGTCACCACCAATGCTACTTGAAGATGTTATCAGTTGTTTGCCTCAGTGTTCATGAAGAATCTGAGAACAGGTTTTGAGAAGTTGAACAATGCAATATTTGGGATCTGAGGAAGATGAGGGAGAGGATACATGAGATGAAGGGATCAACCAAAATTCTCAAGACAGTACTACCAGAATACCTTCATTTCTTCATATGGTTCCTTTGACCTTAGCATGACTTGCTAGAAATAAGATGTACAAGGAATTATGTTGGAGAAGAGGTTGGAAAGCTAGCTGGGGTTGGCCATGGTAAATAATTGGAATTTGATCCTTGAGGAGTCATTAAAAGTTTAAATCCAGGAACTGATATGATCATATTTTTTAATAATAAAGAAAGAGAATTCCGACAAGAGTGTATTAGAAGGAGAGTCTTAGTGAGAGATGACCAGGCTTAGACCCATATGTAAATGTATGTGAATGGAAAATTAAGTATAAAGTCAAAAGGCAATTCAAAGATAAAATGAACAGACTTAGTGATGAGATGTGGGACATGAAGAGAGGAAAGAGTCTGAGATGATAGCTGGGTGGATGGGAAGATGGTGCTGATGATCTAGGTAGAAAGCTGTACGTTTGATCTGTTGAGTTTGAAGATTGTCTCAAAGAAGTTTGAATCTGGAGCTCTGAGGTTGGGCTAGCAAGAAAACTTGAGATTTAGCAGTGCATTGGTTATGAACAGAAGTTATGGACATGTGTATGATTGTGGAAGAAAAACATACACTGGACAACCTCTCCTGTACTTGGCTGTTCTAGAGAGCAACGGTACGGCTCACAGTGTGCTACTGCCACAAACGGCCCAGGGAGCAGAGAACAGTCCACTGCCCAGCACTTTGGCAGGAATTTCACTTTGTAGAAATGGAGGTTCAGGAAGACAAAGCAAATTTCTTAACTGTATGTTCCAAGAATGAAAGTTTAGGTTGGAAACACCTCCTAGAGTTAACCCTGCAGTCCTGGCTCAAATGTCACACCCGCCATGTCTTCCCCTCTCCTGACAAGCCCCACAAGAGCAGAGAGAGTAGGGATCATGTGTCTACCCTATTTTGTGCCCTCCCCCAACCCCGCTTCCTGCAGTGATTTCTGTGCTTCATCTGGAGCAGCAACATTATAGCAGACTCTGCAGAAGCAGAGAGGATATAATGAATTCCCCTGTATCCATCATCCAGCTTCAGCCTTTATCAGCATGTAGCCAATCTTGCTTCATTTGTACCCCACCCCCCACATTTTCTCCCCTGCCAGATTGTTTTATTATTAGTTTTTAATATATTTTATTGATTTTTTTTACAGAGAGGAAGAGAGAGGAATAGAGAGTTAGAAACATCTGACAGCTGCCTCTTGCACACCCCCTACTGGGGATGTGCCTGCAACCAAGGTACATGCCCTTGACCGGAATCGAACCTGGGACCTTCCAGTCCGCAGACCGACGCTCCACCACTGAGCCAAACTGGTTTCGGCCCTGCCAGATTATTTTAAAGTAAATTTCAATAATCAGATCATTGCTTCACTCAATATTGCCACACGTATCTCTAAAATATAAGGATTCCTTTAAAAATGCAATTTGGGGATGTTTAAGATGTTCTAGGTTAGAATGTCTGAACACAGTATCCACTCAACCTTGCTGCTGTTTGGTTCTGCTCCTTCATTGGGTCTTGCTCTACCCATTTAGTCCTTGCAGTAATGCCATATATAAGGTAGCATTGTCATCTTTCTTTTTAAAAAAAATATATTTTTATTGATTTCAGAAAGGAAGAAGAGAAAGAGAGAAAGATAGAAACATCAATGATGAGAGAGAATCCCCCACTGGCTGCCTCCAGAATGCCCCCTACTGGGGATCGAGCCTACTATCCGGGCATAAGCCCTGCCAGGGAATGGAGCCAGTGACCTCCTGGTTCCTGGGTCCGTGCTTAGAGCTCTCCGGCTGGGCATTGTTATCTTTCTTGAGCAGCTGAAGGGAAGCTGTGGCTCTGAGAGGTGAAGCAAAGTGCCAAAGTGACATGGATAGTGTGAAAGGAAGACTCGGGCAGCATTTTGAACAGGAAAATGGTTTACCGTCCAAGGAGGTTCTGTAGGGAGCCCAAGCTTTAGAAAGATTGGCCTGCAACATATTGTAGAAAATACAATGGTTATTCAAAGGAAAAAAACACACAAAATCACTAAGGTTACTGAGCTCTCAGCTAGCCCATCCAGGGAGGAAGAACAGCGGTGTTCTCCCCTGATTACCACATCATGGACAGGGACCCCGTCATCCCTCCACTCCCAGCACCTCCCAGGCTGTTCAGAGGGGAGTCCTCAGTTACAAGAAAGGCTCCAGCTATCGTTTATTTGGGGACTAGAATTAGATGGGGCGAACTTTTACCCCTGTTTAATATTTATTTTGGTTGTTGATGCTTATTTATCTCAGGGTGCGAAGATTATTTTCCCCAGCTCACAGTACAAAGTATCTGTATTCATTTCTAGTGCTGCCAAAAACAAACAAATAAACAAAAATAAAACTACCAACTCAGCAGCTTTAACAACACAAATGTAATATTTTAACCTCCTATAGGTAAGTTTACCCTTAGGCCACCAAAGTTTGCATCTGTCCCACGTGCAAAACACATTCACCTCATACCAAGGTCCCCAGTGACGTTATAGCATCAACTCAAATCCCATCAGCTCAAAAGTCCCAACTCCATCATCTGTGTCAGGTATGGATGAAGTTCTGGGAAGGACCCATTCTGGGGGAGAGTGTCTTTCCATCTTGGGCCTGTGAAGGAGAGGAACAAAATACAATGGCGGGACAAGCACAGGGTAACAATGATAGGTATTCCAGTGCAAACAGGAAGAAAATGGAAAGAAAAAAAAGGGGGAGGGGCATTGGTCTCAAGTGATTTCTAAATATAGCTGAGCAAATCCTGCTAGGTTTATGGTCTTGGGATAATCCCTTTTGACCTGTGCCTCTGTCTGCTGGACAGTGTTTCTGCTGGCACGGCATTCTCGAGAATCTTGTGTGTCTCTCATTTGTGTCATGGGGATTTTCTTCATTAGACAAGAGTCTCATTCACAGACCTTCCAGAGATAATCCCATCCCTATTTTTGGCATTTGTTGACATGGCTGAGAGAACAGACCTTAAGCTCCCTGGTGTGACTGAGGGCATTTGTGAGGCACATGCTTCATCCAGCAGCCTTTTCCAGGGACTCTACTCCGACCTGGTGACCTTTCAGGTGTCACACCTTCAGCTCTTGTAGCGCACACGTTCCCGACACTGGACCTTTTCATTTTAGCATCTTTTTTAAATCCAGATCATCTGAGAGTCTTCAAAACTATCAAATCCTGGTTCTTTTATTTTTGCTGTTTAATGGTTCTTTCCTCAATTTATCTCTTTCCTCTCACATGTTACTCCCCGTCCCCCCCCCCCCCCCCCCCCCCCCCCCCCCCCCCCCGCAGTTGCCAGGAAGCCTGAGAAATTGAGTGCTTAGCTTTTCCTGGTAGAGGCGGGCAAAGGAATAGAGGATTAGAAATGAAGTTTGGATTAGCCAACTCATAGTGCTCGGTTTAAATCTGTCCGGGGTCCTGCCTTGGCCTTTTGCTCTTGCTGGTCCACAATTAGAATTGGAGTCCTGCTCCTGAGTCAGACACCTCCTCGTGACTGCGCTCTGACCCCCTGTCCAACACCCACTCACGCCTTCCTGTATGCTGTCCATGAGCCCCGAGCCACTTACCCTGCCACCTGCAGCACTGGCTGCCTGAGAAGCGTCTGGTCCCCTTTCAAAGACCTACAGACCCCACCCGTCCCATTGCTATTCAGGGGAAAGCCGCGGTTCTGACAGCACCCGTTTTTACACGGGGCATTTGTGAGCTGTGAGTGTGTGCATGTGTGATTGTGTGAGTGTGTGTGTGTGTGTGTGTGTGTGTGTAAAAGAGGAAAATGGTCCATACTGATCAAGGCCATGTTTGTCCTATGCTAGCTTTACTACACTTGATCTTAGCCAAAAGGCTGAGAAGCGATAACTTATGGTAGCTTTAGAGTCTGTCTAGATAGAAGCTCTTCTGAAAATATTACTATGACAGAGATGTTGTTGTCTATCACAATATCCATTGTCCGCCCCTTCCCAGTAACAGACTGTGATTTTGTGCGCGGCAGCCACGCACTCAGACAAAAGACTTCATTTTCAGAAGCGTTCGTTTTCTCTTACAGCCAGGCGCAGCCCCGTGACTAAGTTCTGGCTAACGTGAGGTACGGGAAACATCCTACGGCGCTTCCGGGAGAGAAGGCATGTCCTTCTTTGTCCTTTCATCCACTTTGCTGCCTGGAATGCAGACTGAGTGGCTGGAGTTCCATCTGCCACTTTGGACTGTGAGGAGAAGAGATACACGTTCAGGATGGCCCAGAGCTGATGCTATGCCTGGACTTTCCACTTCCAGGGAAGTAAATATTTTGTTTAAGCCACTGGTATTTTTTTTTTTTTTATGTTATTTGCAACTGAAGATCACCTTAAGTAACTCATCTATTCTTTTAAAATATATACTTTATTGATTTCAGAGAGAAAGGGAGAGGGAGAGAGAGATACATCAGTGATGAGAGAGAATCATTGATTGGCTGCTTCCTTCATGCCCCACACTGGAGATTGAGCCCACAACCCAGCATATGCCCTGACCAGGAATTGAACTGTGACCTCCTGGTTTCATAGGTTGACCCTAAACCACTGATCCATGCCAGCCTGGCTATTCTTTATCTTCATGAAGTCTAACTCTTTACACAGTGCTTCCAGGGACATTGTCTTATTTTCAACAGCAAGGAAAATAACGGATTTCCTATGCTGTTTCTAGCTGGTCCTGGTTCCAGGAGAGAAGTCTGGGCCAATAGCAGTCATCACAGAGCTGTTTACCTACCAAGGTTGGAGAGTGGAAAAACTGTAAATGTTTTGATCAGGAGGCAAAAGAAAGATGTTGCTTTAATGGCAAATCTGGGGGAACAGACCTGCTCTGTTTTTGTGATACTAGGCCCTGACTCTCAGACTCAACCCTTCTACACCTCTCACAACCCCACCCTTAAAATGGTGTTTTATCTCTGGTGAGAGTTTTATATAAATACTAGAGGCCTGGTGCATGAAATGTGTGCACTTGGCGGGGGGGGGGGGGGGGGGGAGTCCCTCAGCCTGGCACGTGCCCTCTTGCAGTTCGTGAGCCCTCAAAGGATGTCCGACTAACAGCGGACATCTGTTAGTCGGACATCCTAATGGGAGCGGGTCTAAGCTGGCAGTCAGACATCCATAGTGCTGTAGCAGAGATGGGAGAGGCTCCCACCACTGCTGCTGAGCTTAGCAGCATGAGTCAGGCTTCTGGCTGAGCATGTGCTCTCCCTATGGGAGTGCACTGACAACCAGGGGACAGCTCCTGCATTGAGTGTCTGCCTCCTGATGGTCAGTGAACATCATAGTGACTGGTGGTTCTGGCATTGGGCTGAAACTGGCTCTCTGATATCCCCCAAGGGGTCTAGGATTGCGAGAGAGCATAGGCCAGGCTGAGGGACCCCAGTGGTGCACCATCAGGGCTGGGGAGGGATTAAGGGAGGGATCCAGGGTATGAACTGCCCATCTTGCTCAGTCCCTATTGGCCAGACCCCAGCAGCAAGCTAACCTACCAGTCAGAGTGTCTGCCTCTTGGTGGTCAGTGCAGGTCATAGTGACTGGTTGACGAGTTGACTCTCTGTCCCCTGGTGGTCAGTGCACATCATTGCAAGTAGTTGAGTTGCCTTAGCATATCATTAGCATATTATGCTTTGATTGGTTGAACAGCCAACCAGACAACTGGAACACTTAGCATATTAAGATTTTATTATATAGAACCAATGCACAAAATTTGTGTACAGGGGTGGGAGGTGTCCCTCAGCCCAGCCTGCACCCTCGCCAGTCTGGGACCCATTAGACTCAGTGGGATCAGACCTAAATAGGCAGTCGGACATCCGTCTCACAATCTAGGACTGCTGGCTCCCAACTGCTCGCCTGCCTGCCTGCCTGCCTGATTACCCCTAACTGCTTCTGCCTGCCAGCCTGATCACCCCCTAACCACTCCCCTGCCAGCCTGTTTGCCCTCCCCCCAACTACCCTCCCCTGCAGGCCTAGTTTCCCCCTAACTGCCCTACACTGAAGGCCTGGTCACTCCCAAATGCCCTCCCCTGCAAGCCTGATCACCCCCAATTGCTCTCCCTTGCAGGCCTGGTCCCTCCCAACTGCTCTTCCCTGCTGGCCTGATCACCCACAACTGCCCTCCTCTGCTGGCCATCTTGTGGCAACCATCTTTGACCACATGGGGGTGGCCATCTTGTGTGTTGGAGTGATGGTCAATTTGCATATTACCTCTTTATATAGGATTGTATTGTGGATATTTCCCACGCCCTTAAATAGAGTTTCCACAGTGTTTTCATTCCTCACTGATGGGCTGTTGGACTTGTCCTCAGTGAAATTCTTCAGGAGTAGGTCATGCCCAGTTACAGTTCTTCAGGAGTGGTCTGCTTTGTGAGAGAGATGGACTTGGTGTCTGGAGTAAGAGTTCTTGTGCTTTGGCATTCCGATCCCACCTGCTCCACTCTGTTCCAAGGTAGCAGTTGGCCTACATTCCTGCAGAGTTATTTCTGTCTGGTTCTGTTTCTACCTTCCTACACTCCCTAGCACACCGTTTCCTTCACCCAAATCCCACCTTGGGCAACCGTCCAAAGCTGAGCAGGCATTTTTGCCCAGGTCCCCTTCCCCCTCACTTTTCTGAGAAACCCTGGCAGGACCTAGCTAATTTTATGGTGGCCCAGCCTGACCCAACTCTTCCTTGAATCTTCCTGTGCCACCCAAGAAGCTCAGCCATGGTAGGCTGTCCCTTAAGAAGCTGGCATTTTGACTTGTAGCAGGTGCCCTTGGCGTGGGGATGTCCCAAAGCAAACGAGGCATACCGCAGTGGTCTGAGCAGAGCCCTGCATTCCGGGACAGAGATGTGGGGTTATGGTACCCTGATGGTCTACTGACACTAATGGCTTTTTTTTCTCTATTATTCATGTTTTGACTTCAGACAGTCCTGGGAAGTACTTGGGATGAATGTTATAGAAATGATCTCCAAGCACTAACAGTGGGTGCCGGGTGTGAGGTAGTTCTTGCTTGGCTAGGTGGATTCACAATGAGCAAGGACATGCAGTTGAAGCGAGTCCGCACTTGATTCTACCCTAGATCCACCTCTATCTGGCTGTGGTCTTTAGATGAGCCAGTAAACAAGGTGGCTTATGTAAACTCAAGGACTGGGTTCCGCAACGTGGGGATGACAGGCCTGGGATGTAAGCGTGGGCTCCCTGGTGCCTGGGAGGCAGCCGAGTGCAGTGGCTGCAGCACAGGTCTCTCAGCAGGCAGAGCTGCTGCAGGGCCCGGCATCACTGTTCCACCAGAGGGACCTTGGTCCAGTCACCGAACTTGCTCTGAGACTTTTCCACATGTGTAAGGTGACGATGAATTTCCAGCCTCCAGAAATTATTAGAATGATTAAATGAGAACGCAGGTGTTAAAGGGAAAAAAAAAAACCACCACAGGCCCCAAATGGTGTCACTCTAGTTAAAAGCCCATGATACCAAACCTAGATTTAAGACCTGATCTAATTGCAGTTCCAACCTCTCCCAGAAACAATCTTAATCAACCAGCAAGGAATTTTCTGGTCAAGGACCGGTAAGGTAATATGTCACATAGGCCCTCTCCATCCCCCATAGAAAGAAGAGGCAACCTATATAATAAAACCTTCCCCTTCTCTTTACTCCTAGGAGAAGGTGCACACCCCCCCCCCCCCCCCCCCCCTACACACACAAGTAATCCTTTTCTTTCTGGCTATTAGCTCTCTTGTCCCCAACCCAGCGGCTGGCCTTCCATTTTGTACATGGAGCACCCTTCTCATTGCTAGTTGGGATGTTTTCTGAATTGTTTAATAAAATCAACTAGATATTCAGATTTACTTGGTTACATTTGTAGTTTTCTTTAAATATTTTTTAAAAATTGATATTTAGAGAGAGAGGAAGGGAGAGGGGTAGAGAGATAGAAATGCTGGGGATGTAGCCCACAACCTAGGTATGTGCCATGACAGGGAATTGAACCGGCGAGCTCTTGGTTCCTGGGTCTACACTGAACTGCTGAGCCACACCAGCTGGGCAAGCGCTTGCTTTGTTGTTGTTGTTGTTGTTGTAACACAGGTAAACTGCCTTGTGTGCCATAAACAGTAGCTCTTCTTAATATTATTTTCATCATTAGTGTTTGAAAAGGGTATCCTAATGTCCTGGGAAAAAGGGAACCTTCCGCTTTGCCTACGCGCCTACCTGGAATGGAAACCCACTCAGCTAATGAGCCTTCCCTTGGGCTGCTGGGGCAGATTCTCAGCCCTGCCTTTGTGCCGAGAGCGGCCCAGCTGGGCTGGCGTGGCCTCTGAGGCGGTTCCCCCGCCCCCAGTTGCCGGTCTGGTTTCTTTCACCCTCACAAAAGGCCTGGCAGAGCTGCCTAGCAGGGTCAATATCTCCAGGGTCCCAAGGGACAGGAGCAGCCCACGGTAGCCATGGCTGCTTGTTCAGTCCCCCCTGGTTTCCCTTGCTCCTACTCCCCCCTAGGACTCACTCCTCCTGAGCCTTGTGGCTGGTCTGAGGCCCTGGAGTCTGACTGGTGAGGTGCACACCTGGGCACCTGGCTCTCCTCCAGTCCCGGGCTCTCCTCCAGTCAGAAAGACCTCAGCAAGGCCCACACAGCCAGGTGGGCTGCTATTGTCCCGGCCCACGGCACTGTGACGAAGCTGTTCCTTTGGGCAGCGTTGGCTTCTCATTCGTGCTAGTTTTTCTTTCCATTGCTTACAATGGTGTCAAGTGGAGGGGCAAGAGTACCAGCTTGGGGGGCAGGTGGCCCTCCATTCAGATGGCCTGGCAGGTACTTCTGGGCCAGGCACCGTAGGGAGCATGGTGCCAAGAGCTTTGCAGAGATCAGAATGATCTCGGGAGCCCTCATAGCGTCGCCATCAGAGGCTCCTCCTAACAGAGGCGCAGGCACAGAGAGTGAAGTGACTTTCTCAAGCAGCACAGCCAATGCGGGCTGTGGTGGCAAGGAGGGAGTCCATGAGAGGGGAGGGAGGAGTGGGGGAAGGAAGGAGGGAGATTGCTTCACCATCTTGCCCAGAGCCTGACTCACAAGGGATTTAGCCACATCCTTCCTAGAGGGGAGGTCAGCAAGGACCGAATGGAAGGTTTATGAAGATGCAAGGGAGCCTTCCTCAGGAAAAACCCATCCTAACAGCATTTCTGTCAGGGAGCAGGAAGCCAGTGAGGATGCCTTTTGGGGTGGTCCCAGCAGCCATTTAATTCAGAACCTGTGTTTGGATCCCAAGGAGCTCAGGCCCCTGAAGTCCCGAACACCAGAGCCGAACGCAGCCTTATGAGTAATAAGACCATGAAGGCGGCGTCCCTGACTCCTGTGGTTGCCAGTTAGTTTTAATTTTTTTTATATTTTATTAATTTTTTACAGAGAGGAAGGGAGAGGGATAGAGAGTTAGAAACACTGATGAGAGAGAATCATCTATCAGCTGCCTCTTGCACACGCCCTGTTGGGGATGTGCCCACAACCAAGGTACATGCCCTTGACTGGAATCGAACCCGGGACCCTTCAGTCCACAAGCTGACGCTCTATCCACTGAGACAACCCCGCTTTGGCTAGTTTTAATTTTTGAATGAATGAATTAATGAATGAATGAACAATTCACACGCAAGAGCCTTGCTCCACCAGCAAATGGCACCTTCAGCAGTGGTTTTCCTGTTTCCTCAGGCATGTGACTCCCGCACCCTGCAGTGTTTCAGCAGCTTCCTCTTCCCGGCTCCTGAAGAACCTGCTTCTCCTCTCCCGGCTTCCTCCCCGGCTTCCTGTGTTGCCAAGCCTCTTGCCGTTGTCATCACGTCTTCAGAAAGCAGCGGATAGGTACAGGAAGTTGCTCCAGACAGGAGATGAAACCAGCAATCAATTAAAAAAAAAAAAAAAAGACTATGTTTCTAAGAAAAATGCATCACCGGCTTCCCGCAGGAGTTACGTACCATATGTCCTAATATCCATGGAACAATGCCTCTCCTTTTTAGCTCTTTCTGCTTGGCTCCCCTGGCCATCTCAACGAGAAAAGGAAATGGATCTTTTAACCGGCGGCTGCCCAGCTCACCGATGATTTATATCGATAGTAAATGAAGGCCTTTCCTTTTAACCCTTTCACCGGACACGTCCCTCCACCTTGCTTTCTCCTGGCTACTCGCTTAGTATATTTATGGTGCATGAGTCACCAAGCTGCCGCCTGATTGGATGAAAACCAAGCACCTCTGAGACCATCCGTCAATTACAGCTATTCTCAGCTCCATTCACAGATTTATTAGCTTGCACACACACAGAGAAATTCATTCAGCGAAGTTCATTCATAAAAATTTCAACACTCTGCGTACCATCATCCCGCACATCTCAGCCTTCCGCAGCCGCCGCCGCCGCGCTCCCGAAAGAAGCTCCGCGAGGGAGGGATGCTCTGGGCCCGGCGGGCCGGAGGGGAGGGGATGCGCGGGACTCGGAGGGACCACAAGTCCCTGAAATGATGCCGGGCGGCTCCGGTCACTAGGACTCCTGGCTGGTGGCCCGGACGGAATGCAAGACAAGATCTTCCAAGAGAGGGCAGCCATTAGAATCCAGAAACTCAGGCAGAAAGCCCGTTGGCTCCTCTAGACCTTTTCTTTCTTTCCTTTTTTTTTTCCTTTTTCTTTTTTAAATGGGCAATCACCGGGACAAAGGGTTAATAGGCCAGCCATTGCCCCGCCCTGTGGGAGCCGGAGGGAGCAGGTTTGAAAGTTCCTGTGTGCCGAGGGGCGGCTGCGGGTGGGGGCGGGGGCGCTGAGTATCTCTGCAACCTCCTCCTCCTGCTTCGCGGGCGATGCTGCGGGGCCCGCTGGCCGGGGCCGGGCCGGGATCCGGTCCCCAGAGTTGGCCTTGAGCGATCCCCGCCCGCCGGGAGCCGGGAGCCGGGACCCAGCCCAGGCTTACCCAGCCAGGAGTCCAGGCGAGAGAACCCCGGGTGCTGAAGGACTGGAAGCCGGGGCGCCGCCTGCCCTCTCGGCTGTCACCCCCTGGAGCTCGGCCACCGAGCCGAAGAGGTGGCCACGGGGCGCGGGGACATTGGCTTTCGCACCGGTCGTCTATCCAGCAGGTCATCTATCCAGCAGACGAGGCGGCGGTTCATGCAGCAGGACCCGGTGCCGGCCCCGCCAAGGCTATGCGAGAACGCAGCCCGGACGGCTTGGCAGGACTTGCGCTGCATGTAGGGCTGCTCGGGCACCCCGGGATGCTGCACAGGGCCAAGTACAGCCGCTTTCGGAACGAGTCCGTCACGTCCCTGGACGAAGGCAGTCCCGGAGGCTCCTCCGTCGGAAGCAAGGGCTCCCCGCAGCCCCCCTACCCCGCACTGGCCCCGCACCTGCCGGAGGAAGATGCTCCCTCGGCGCCCCAGGAGAGCCCCACCCCACTGTGCACCTTGATCCCGCGCATGGCCAGCGTGAAGCTGGCCAACCCGGCCACCCTGCTGAGTCTGAAAAACTTTTGCTTGGGGACCAAAGAGGTGCCCCGGCTGAAGCTCCAGGAGAGCCAGGATCCGGCTCCCAGCAGCCCGGCCTCGCCCGAACACAGTCTGAACAGGTCCGGGTCTGCCCCTCCGCAGCAGCAGGACTTGGTGGGGCGCCGGGCGAGAGCCCGAACTCCCGATGCCTGCCCCTTCCCGGGCCCCGGGGAGCCGGCCGCGGGGAGCAGGCCGGACAGGCACTTCCTGCAGCACCTGTTGGGGATGGGCATGAACTTCTATGTGAAGGTGAGTCCATTTCCGTCTCCCTCTCGGCAGTCCTGCGGGCTCCTGGGGACAGGAGGGCATCTTTCCTGCTTTCTGCAAGGGGCCGCACAGCACCGGGCGGAGGGCGAGGTTTGGACCAGACATTGTGCAACTGGACACAGGGCAGGAGGGGAGCAGGGCTTACAGGCTGTATTGGAGTCGGATAACTTTGGTTCAAGGACGTGAACCAGTGCTAACTTAGGGTAGTTCCCAGGTGTGGGGGCAACTTCTGATGGGACAGCGGAGATAGCGCCTTCTTGTCCCCCACTGGACCTAGCATTCTGGCCAAGAAGAGTCCAGCATTTCCAATCTGATTAGCGATTGAGACCTGGTTGGTTATACCAGCCATAGTACTTCAGTAGAGATTTCTGTGCTAGAGGAATACACGCTGTGTAAGGACCTTGAATTATGCTTTACATTTTAATTTAGCATTTAACAAGCACTTCTCAAAACACGGCCAAGTCTCTAGTGTTGTCTGAGGAGCCGGTCTTAGGTCTTCGGTGCCCATTTTTGCATGTATTGCCTACACGGAGGCAAGTGTGACCTGTCCAGGAACTGTGTGCAAAATCAAGGTTCTTGCTGGCATTGCACCTGCTCTTGCCCAGTCCAGATCTGAGTGAAAGTAGTGGATTTGGTCCTGTCCTTCTGGAGCTCACATTTCAATTGAGGAGATCGATGAATGCCTGTGCAATAAAAAGAGGGATACAACTAATAATAGATATCTCGTGTGAGAATGCTGAGGGGATTCAGAAAGATGGAAGGTTGTGATCTGGGATTTATTCAGGAGACACATTCAGGGGAAGGTGCATCTTGGGAGAGAGAACACATCTGGATTGGCAGAGGGGAGGAGACTCCTACCTGGGCAAGAATGTGAGCACAGCCTAAAGGCAGGTGTCGCTGTGGTGGCCGCAGGTCAGCACCACAGAAGCGAGGCTCTCCTGAGAGAAGGCATGCTGGAGGGCAGTGAGGGGGTCATAGAGAGGCTGGTACCTAGCTGGTGCTCAAACAAATGTGAGTCAAAAAGAGGCCAGAATAGATCAGGGGTAGCTCGGGGAGAAGGGAGCAGTTGACCAAAGATCTTAGATGCCGAATGAGGAGTTTTTAAAACATTGACTAGCAAACAAGATGCCTTGTAGGTTTGTAAGCACACTGTGACTTCACCAAAGTGGTTTCAGAAAGATCAACCTGTGATGAGAGCAAGGAGATGAATGTGAGAGAGACTGTGAGAAACCTCAGCAGTGTTGGGTGATGGATCAGATCATGTTAGATCATAATACAAATCACAGAATAGTCAACATTTATGGAGCAGTGGGCAGATGGGTGAGTTTGTTCTTGTTGTTTATGGGAGTTGAGGGGAAGGCTGATGAAGGGGATTGTGAGGAGTGAAAAGCAACTTCAGACTTAAGTCTCAGGATAAGAGTAGCGAAGCCAGTGACTTGGGAAGACTCATGCTGTGTTTGCCCTTGACATGTTACATGTAAAGTGATGTTATCCAAATGGCACTTATTGTAGGGAGGCTGCCACAGAAGACTAGCACTCAGGTGAGAAGTTTCATGGGAAGGTGTAAATTTCAGAGCTAGCCCGATAATTATATTATAAACAGGCAATTTAGATCTCTAAGAAGACCAATAATGAACATGGAGAGGGTTACAAAAAGAGCAGGCTTGGGGCATCCTTGGAAAATGGATAATTAAAACCTCCAAGGAAGATACATTTATGGGACACTCAGCTCTTGCACTCCTCCACAATGATATGACTCATAATGGAAATAGCTCCATGTACCCACTAAAAGTTCATGGGCACAGTCTTATTTGCCAAGCTTAAGTGTCTGCTCGGTCCTCACAGGAAAATGACTGATTCTCCAAACCTATGGTCTTGCCACCTGCCTTCCAATCACCGAGACTTCCTCTACCTTCTGCCGTGCCTCTCCTCCCCTCTGCACTGCCTCCCACCACCCCACACCCAGGCACCACCTGTACCATTTTAAACGTGGAAAGAGTTCTGTGTGCTCTCCACTGTCCCTGGGGAATGCTTCCGCTGGCATTTTACATTTTTAATGAGAACACCATCTGTCTTTCCTGGCGATAACAACTGACCCCCAGGAAAAGGGCTGACCCATGACCCATACTATTTTGCCATTAGACAGTGATGTGAGATACCAGTTGACACTTCTCTTAGGAAGTCAACATATACACAGAAGAGCTAACTTTAATAATTTTTATAGAATTCTAACTTTGAAAACTGGCAGGGGCTCAGAAGTTGTCAAGTTCAATGCCTCCACAGAGAAAGTGAAGCCCAGATAAGTGATTTTTCAAAGGCCACACAGAAGTCAAAAGGACAGTTAGATCTAGAACCCATGTCCCTTGTGTGCCATTCTTGGCCCTTCTCACCACAGGTTTTCTTTCTTTCTTTTTTTTCCTTTTAAATATATTTTATTGATTTTTTACAGAGAGGAAGGGAAAGAGATAGAGAGCAAGGAACGTCGATGAGAGAGAGACATCAACCAGCCGCCTCTTGCACACCCCCTACTGGGGATGTGCCCGCAACCGATGTACATGCCCTTGACCGGAATCGAACCTGGGACCCCTCAGTCCGCAGACCGACGCTCTACCATTGAGCCAAACCGGTTTTGGCTCACCACAGGTTTTCATTGTGGTTAAGATTTTGTTCCTCAGGATTCTTTGAGCTGTGAACCATTTTACAAAGATTAAATGGAAACCTATTCATGTACAGTGAAAAATATCAAACCAAAATTGTAATCCCTCTATAGCAGTGGGATCATAAAATTATTTTTGTTGCTACTTCATAACTGTCATTTTGCTACTGTTAATGAATTGTAATGTAAGTATCTGTGTTTTCCAATGGTCTTAGGCTCTACAGCAGTGGTTCTCAACGTGTGGATCATGACCCACAGGTTGAGAACTGATAGCAGGGTTTCCTAAGACCATAATTTTAAGAAAATAATGTTATGGTTGGGGGTCACCATAACGTGAGGAACTGTATTAAAGGGTCTTGGCATTAGAAAAGTTGAGAAACACTGCTCTATAGGAACAGGCACATAGGAAGGTTACTCGGTGATGATGGAAGCAAGGCATAGAGGTGGCAGAGATGTTCTTAATGGTGAGTCGCATAAGGACAGATTTTATAGGCAAGAGGCAGCCACATATTTCACTTCCTCATTGGCATCATATGACTGCCCCCTCCCTGCCCAAACTTATTTGTTCATTCATTCACTCACTTATTCAACAAATATATATTGTGAACCAATTTATGTGACAGGAACTGTTCCAGGCCCTGGGGATACATACGCGAATAAAGAGACCAGGGCTGGGCCTTGTTGGAACTTACATTCTAGGGAGTAGAGAGGGGTCCTGGTTGAATATTGAATAAACAAGCCAATACAATATGTCATGTGTAGTAGGTGTTAAGAGAGCAATACAGCAGAGGAAGTAAGAAGGGCAGTGGTCTGCGTGGAGGTGGCAGGTATATTTGGGGGAGAGGAGCGTTAAAAATGGCATAGTTCATTTAGTTTCCCTGCACGTTTTATCTTCACAATAGGAACTGTATTTGCCCTCTACTCTTAAGTTACAGTTGACTTTGTGTTAAGTATCCTTTTTAAAAATGACTATTCTTTTGGCCTCTTGATGTAGAATCAGCTATACAGCTGAAAATACTTCAGAAATCCTGAGCACCTAATTTGGAGTCACTTTCATTTAAGCTCAGGCCTTGAACACCCTGGAGGTCACTCAAGGGAGATGGCTAGCAAATCATCCTTTGAGAGGTATTGGGCCAGACACAGACAGCCAGGTCTGAGCAGAGGAGTGAGGTGAGTGAAGTCTGCTCCACAATGCCAAATGGCTTACTTTCCACATACGATTCAGTCTCCTTTCTTCCTGAGGTCTCCCCAAGTCACTTCACCCATCAGCAGACATTCACCTGGAGGCCTCACGTGTCTGTGGTGAGTGTGGAGAACATACAACATGACGGGTGGGCTCATCTCCAAAATGGGCGGCTTGGTCTTCATGGCCTTCACGGTGCCCCCAGTACCAGCATTGAATGACTCGAGGCTTCTTTCTCCTGTGGGAAGTGTTTAAACTTTCCTGTCACCAACCTCCTAAATGGCCCGTAATTTAGTTCAAAGACTGCATAAAGCAAAGACAAAGAACAACCCTGCTGCGACAGGTGAGACAGGTGAGCACAGTCGTTCTCACACTGACCCTCAAAGGGAGGCTGTCTTCTCCAAGTGAGGGCACTGAGACCCCAAAAGTAGCAGACAGGATTCAAACCCAGGTTTGTCTCCCTCCACTCCTCATCTCCTTCCAGGCGTCCTGGAGGCGTGCGAGTGGAGTAGTGTGTGTGGAGTGGAGGAGTGTGTGTGGAGGACCACACTGTGCAGAGGACGTTCGTTACAGAATGGTCCTTAGAGCTTGATGGGCCACATTCATTTGCATGACTTCAGTTTCCTCACTTCAGCTCAGCCTAGCCCAACCAATTCCTCTGACTGTGTTTGTGTCCTAGGGCTGCTGTGACAAGTATCACCAACTGGGTGGCTCACAACAACAGATATTTATTCTCTTGCAGTTCTGGAGACTAGAACTCTGAGATCAGCAGTCCTTGGCATTTCTTGACTTGTAGATACATGACTCTAATCTCTGCCTCCTCTTCTCTCCTGTGTGTCCATGTTCAAATTTCCCTCTCTCATAAGGACACCAGACCCTGGGTTAGAGCCCATATGAATTCAGTGTGACTGCATCATACCTGATTACATCTGCAAAGACTCTACCTCCAAATAAGGCGACATTCACAGTTCTTGGGGTTAAGACTTCAACCTACCTTTTTGGGCGATGTAATTTAATCATAACAGTCTCCCAGAACATTAACTGCAATGTGTTTGCCCACATAGACGTTCTTGGGTATTGGGCTTATTAGATTTGTATGCATATACAAATTTGTATTGAGGTATTTTCTTTACTTTCTTTGTAAATATCACACCATATTCGTACTGTCTATCCTCCTGTGTCTAATGTTATATCTAAATACTGAGCTAATAGATTAATGCTGTCTGTTGTCTAGATCAGTGTTTTTCAACCTTTTTTGGGCAAAGGCATACTTGTTTCATGAAAAAAATCACGAGGCACACCACCATTAGAAAATGTTAAAAAATTTAACTCTGTGCCTATATTGACTATATATAAAGTAATTCTCTTGAATAGGAATCAAATAAACACAAAGAAAGTATTTTATAGTTACTTTATTATGAAATATTAAGTAAACAAAATAGTGAAAAATTATAAAATTCTTGTCTTGTCTGCACCTACGGCACACCAGGCAACATCTCGCAGCATACTAGTGTGCCGCGGAACAGCGGTTGAAAAACGCTGGTCTAGATTAGATGTAGTCCACAGAGATACAATGTTCTGTCTGCCTAAGTATCTTTTTCACAGGAGTGCACAGGTCTAGGTGTGACAAGATCTGAGTTAGAGTAATGGCTCTCGCATTAAATAGCTGTGTGACCTTGGGTGAGTCACCTTACCCCTCTGATTTTCTCAGATTTAAAACAAGAAGTTTGAACAAAATGCTGCCTAAGATCCTGAGACTCCAGGTCTCCTTTCCCACTGGTCTTAAATATACTTTTCTTGCCCTAACCAGTTTGGCTCAGTGGATAGAGCATCAGCCTGTGGACTCAAGGGTCCCAGGTTTGATTCTGGTCAAGGGCATGTACCTTGGTTGCAGCACATACCCAGTAGGGAGTGTGCGGGAAACAGCTGATCAATGTTTCTTTCTCATTGATGTTTCTATTCTCTATCCCTCTCCCTTCCTCTCTGTAAAAAATAAATAAATAAATAAATAAAAAATCCAATAAAATATATATATTTTAAAAATCCTTCTCTTAGTATCTCTTTTGGTTTGAAAACAGATTCAGGACAGTTTCCTGAAGGAAATATTTTTTTACATCTCTTTAATAGAGAGGAGAAAGAATGCCCTTGGCACCCTCTTACTAACACTGAGCTGGCTTCACCAGTCAAGCAGAAAGTGGTATGTTATATTGCACGGGCACAGGTGGTCAATTTCAGAGAAATGGTGAGAGCGGAGTCAGGGTGTGGAACAGCATCTGAGTGTAGGATTATAGCGAGGAGGTGGGCAGGGGGGAAAGGTGGCAGAGGACAGTCTGGTCCAGGGCAGGCCGGGGTGAATAATGGTGGCTGGGATCCTGAGAACTTGGCATCACTCACGGGATCTAATCAGCCAGGCCAGGTTGGGGCTCAGAGTTCAACCTGAGGACTATGGAAGCAGCCGGAGTTAGTTAGCCTTTCTCTCTGTTCTATAGACAAAGTGCTAAAAGAAAAAGGCCCTGCTACACACAGCCCGGTAACTCTAACCTTGAACGAGGGAGGTTTGTAACTCCAGGAAACCCCTGAGAGACAGTCCCACGGTTCATGCAAAATAAAGGTGTGGTCAGGCACTCACAGTCCACTGCAAATTTCCCTCTTTTCAAAGTCATTGGTGGTTAAAAGAAGGTAGAAGGGGTGGGAGGAAATAATTCCAGCTAAAACTGATAATTTGGCCTTGAGAATATAGTATTGTGGTTTTTCCCCCCTGTTTCTTTCTTGGAATAGATGTAGGAGTCGATTCTGCTAGAGCTTAGGAAAACCCTGGCAGATTTGTCCTGTTGTTTCTGTTATTCTCTCTTTAAAGACACACACACACACACACACACACACACACACACACACACCAAACAAACAAACAAACAAACAAACAAACAAAAAAACAAACATGCACACACACAAAAAAACCCCCAAAAACATTTTTATTGATTTCAAAGAGGAAGGGATAGGGAGAAAGAGATAGAAACGTCAATGATGAGAGAGAATCATTGATCAGCTGCCTCCTGCACACCCCACACTGGGGATTGAGCCCACATCCCAGGCATGTGCCTTGACTGGGAATCGAACCGTGACCTCCTGTTTCATAGGTCAACACTTGACCACTGAGCCACACCAGCCCGGCCTATTTTTCTCCTTAAACCCTCACACATGGTTTGACTGTCCAGTCCTTGACCACCTCTGGCCACAAGAATATTAACTAGAAAAAAAGAGTCTTAGAGCCCTGACTGGTTTGGCTCAGTGGATAGAGCGTTGGCCTGCAGACTGAAAGGTCCCAGGTTTGACCCTGGTCAAGGGCATGCACCTTGGTTGCGGGCACATCCCAGTGGGAGTTGTGCAGGAGGCAGCTGATGAATATTTCTCTCTCTTGATAGACATTTGGGTTGTTTCTACTTTTGGGTTTCTATAAATAATGCTGCTCTGAGCATTCACATATAAGATTTTGTGTGGGCTAAAGGTCATTTCCAGGCTAGCTTGGTATCCTAACCATGGCATCCTACCATTGTCCAGACCTTCATTTCCATAGAAAATGCATTAAGATTTTTAACAACTAACTTGTAAGTAAATTTTTAGAAGGGTTTATTTGGGGAATGGAAACACCCTCTAGTTAGAAGGGAAGAAGTGCCGGAAAGCAAGCAACCTGAGGAAAAAGCCCAAGGGCAATAAGGACAACCTGAGAAACTGGATTTTCCCCTCAGTGTCCTCATCAGCTCGTAATTTCTATGAATCATTCATTAGGAAATGGCAAAATGTATAATTCAAACTTGATTTTTTTTTTTTTTTTTTTTATTTTTTTTTTTTTTTTTTTTACCTTTACCAACTTTAGGGCCTTGAAAAGCATTGCCTCCTCCTTCTCCTCTCCTCAGCATGGTTCCTTTAACCCTGGACTCGGGACACAGACTGATATATTAGATTGCAAAGTTCTGTTTCATGGCGAGCTAAGCTATCCAAGGTCACAGGGCTCATCAGCGGCAGAGCAAGGACTACGATTCCCATCTCCTGATTCCCAGGCCAGGCTTTTCAGTACCTTTTCTGGATAAGACATAATTCTTGCACAAGGACGTTCTAATATGAAAGGTAGAAGAGGAGAACAAAGACGTCCACATACATGTCTATAATATTAGTCAGTGTATAATAAATGACACCAAAACGATGCAAGTAAAGCATGTGGGAGTTGAGGGAGGAAAGCGGACTCCTTCCATTTGAGATGATTAGAGAAGGTGTCATGAAGGAGGAGGCATTTCACTGATTCTGGAGAAATCAGTAGCATTTTCACAGGCAGAGATGGAGGAAGAGCATTGTAGGCAAAGACACTGACGGGAGGGAGGGGAGGCATGGAGGTGGGAAAGTGGAGGATGCATTTGGGAAGCAGTGAGCAATTTGAGTTGGTAGGAGAAGCATGGGGTAATTGTAGGAGGTCTGAGGGAAAATAAGATGAACTGATGCTATTATAAAGTTGTATAATGTCTGAAAAGTTGGGTTTTCCAAGAGAAAACTATTAATTTTTTTAATAGGGGAATGACAAACTCAGAGGTATATTTTAGAAAGATTATATGGGCTGCAGTGCTCAGAGAGGATCCAAAAGGGAGCGCAGGTGAGAAGCTGTTTGGAAACAAAGCAGTGGCAATAGCAACAGGGAAAGATGTGAGACCCATGAGAGGAGGAAGTGGGGAGCAGGAAGCATTTGGGGGTAAGTTCCATTCTGCATGTGTTGCATTCAACGTGACTTCAGAGGATCCAGGTGGGAATCTCCTGGAGGACATCAAATAGGTGGGGCTGAAGAGAAATCATGTTTGCTGCTGTTATCACCAAGACACTGGCAATGAACAAGGCTAACCAAATGAGGTTATGGAGCAAAGAGAGAAGGCTTAGAGCAGGCCATATTTAGGTATTTCCTGGAGGCAGAGGAATGAAAGGCATCAAGGACAGAGCTAGCAGCTTGAGGAGCAGGATGGAGAGAAGATGAGGAAGAAGGAGAGAGTTTCGAGGAGAAAGAAGTTGGACAAAACTATGTGAGAACTCAGGGATTATTCAAGGATAGTGAGAACTGAGAAAGCCATGGGTTTGGTCTTTCTTCTTCTTCTTCTTCTTCTTCTTCTTCTTCTTCTTCTTCTTCTTCTTCTTCTTCTTCTTCTTCTTCTTCTTCTTTTTAAATTTCAGGTGTACACCTTTATAATAATATATTTTATTGATTTTTTACAGAGAGGAAGGGAGAGAGATAGAGAGTTAGAAACATTGATGAGAGTCATTGATCAGCTGCCTCTTGCACACCCCCTACTGGGGATGTGCCCACAACCAAGGTACATGCCCCTGACCAGAATCGAACCCGGGACCTTTCAGTCCGCAGGCCAACGCTCTATCTACTGAGCCAAACCAGCTTCGGCGGGTCTTTTGTCTTCTTACTGCCACTCTCCACTAAGATATTAAATTCAACTGTTGCCCACTAGACATAATTGGATACTGTCACCTCCACTCCCTCCTCTTGAGTTCTCAGTTAATGGCACTTCACAGTTGTTCAGGTCAGAAATCTGAATGTCATTCTAGACCAGCAGTCACAACCTTTCAAACCTCACAGACTGCTGGTTTAAGGAAATCTTTGGAGCAGCAGTCACCAACTGGTGGTCCATGAGGTCTGAAAGGTTGGGACTGCTGTTCTGGACCACTCATTCTATCTTACCCTCACAGCCTCCAATTTCCAAGTCTGGCTAATTCCACCTTTAGACATTTATCATACACATTCGTTTTTCTTCTTCCACACTGAAATTCCTAGGGTGGGGACTAGAGCAGGCAGCATTTTCAAATTTATTGTTTAGCTTCTGTCTGGAACTACTGTTTTGTCAAACACACTTTGTGAAACTCTCAGTAAAAACCAGGAGATGAGTAATAATAACACATGGTAGAAAATGATATATACCTACAGCAAATAGTCAAATCCATCAGTGTAATAAACTCTAAGAGGTAGAGACAGTTTCTAGCTGGGCAATGAGAAAAGGCTTTCAGAACAGATGATGGCATTTGAGATGGTTCCTAAAAATGAATAGCAGTTAAACCACAGGGAATAACTATATGTATATAAAAGCCTAAGTGACCAGAACGACCAGAACGGCGAAACACCAGTGTTTTGCGTTCATTGGTTATGCCTATCTGCATGCATACAAGTCCTTCAGTTAATCACTTATCTCCCCACCTCTCCCTAACATTCCTGCTGTAATTTGACATTCTGTTTGATGCTTTACTCTCTCTGTATCTATCTTTTTGTTCATCAGTTTATAATGTTCTTTATTATCCATAAATGAGGTCATGTGGTGTTTCTCTTTCATTGACTGGCTTATTTCACTTAGCATAATGTTCTCCAGTTCCATCCAGGTTGCTGAAAATGGTAAGAATTCCTTCTTTTTTATGGCAGCATAGTATTACAGTATGTAGATGTAACATAGTTTTCTGATCCAATCATCTGCTGATGGGCACCTAGACTGTTTCCAAATCCTAGCTATTGTAGATTGTGCTGTTATGAACATAGGGGTGCATATATCCTTTCTGACTGGTGTTTCTAGTTTCTTGGGATATAATCCTAGGAGTGGGATTACTGGGTCAAATGGGAGTTCCATTTTTAGAATTTTGAGGAAACTCCATACTGTTCTTCACAGTGGTTGCAGCAGTCTGCATTCCCACCAGCAGTGCACAAGGGTTCCTTTTTATCCACATCATTGCCAGCATTTGTTGTTTGTTGATTTGTTGATGATAGCCATTCTTACAGGTGTGAGATGGTTTGTCATTGTTGTTTTGATTTGATGATGATTAGTGACTTTGAGCATGTTTTCATGTGTCTCTCGGCCTTCTGTATGTCCTCTTTCGAAAAGTGTCTATTTAGATCCTTTGCCCATTTTTTGTTTGGACAGTTTATCTTACTTTTGTTAAGTTGTATGAGTTCTAAGTAAATTTTAGAGATTAAACTCTTATCTGAAATATCATTGGCAAATATGTTCTCCTATGCAGTGGGCTTTCTTGTTGAATCAGCAATGAGAAAGGTTTAAATTTAGAAACTCATCTATGACTCTAAGCCTTTCCCTTTGCAAAGGAAACTCAAAACCAACATAGTTCTACCAGTTTCAGACTAAAAGAGGACCTCTGGCTTTTGTATCTTTTAACAATAATCTGCATTTTATAGGTTGCCAATTGTATCTTCACAACATTTTATAAACATTAAACCAGTGGTTGGCAAACTCATTAGCCAACAGAGCCAAATATCAACAGTACAAAGACTGAAATTTCTTTTGAGAGCCAAATTTTTTAAACTTAAAACTTCTTCTAATGCCACTTCTTTAAAATAGACTCACCCAGGCCGTGGTATTTTGTGGAAGAGCCACACGCAAGGGGCCAAAGAGTCGCATGTGGCTCGTGAGCCGCAGTTTGCCGACCACTGCATTAAACGAATAGAATAAGTTTGTTACAAGAGTAGATGTAATTTGTTATCAGTAGCTTTTATTTGTCATTTGGAAAGAATGCGTATCTTTCTCAGATGGGATAACATTAACAATGGAAATATGCTCTAGCCAAAACCAATTTTTACATATCGTCTGTCAGAAACCAAGGTACTTTACTCCATAAAACGTATCGTCTCTCCCGCTCACTGCCCTGCATGGCTTTGCTGGAGAGAACACAGGCTGGTTTTTTCGGCCAAGAATGGGAACTGTGGGTGGGATGGAGGAGAATGCTGACCAGAAGCACATCTATTTCCATTCTGGTTTTCTTTTGGTTTCTGAAATGATGTTAAACATACTAATTCTGGCTAGATGAAGAGATGATTGGAAAGAGTGATTTGAAAAGAAAACATTTTATGGGTACTGAATGCTTGAAATAAAAACCTAAAACGTTTCAGAGTAGCTTTAACTGCACCCCGCCCCCACTCCTCCACATCCGGGGTAGACAGCCCATGGGAGCTAATACCTGTCTGCATAATGCTGGACTCACAGGACAGAAGTTATCTCAAATCTCTTCGCAATCCCTTCAAATACAGAGATAAGTTTTTAAAAATATGTTAACCTATCAGGAGGGGCTGTGAGCTGTTCACTTAGAAACAAAAAAAGCCTTATTCAGCACCAGATCTTCAATTCTTTATCTCATATGACAAGCTGTAATAAGTTGCAAAGTTCTGTGAATAGAAAGACTAAGACTGCAAGCACTCTATCGCTGCACCTAATTTGAGGAGGGAATGTTCAGAAAGTATTGCACAGAGAGCAGAGATGATCATTGAGGAGGGAGAGCGCCAGGCAGCAAGCACCAACGGGAAACCAAGGAGAGATTCTGGGGATGGAAGGAGGAGAAGGGGTAGAGGGGGAAGGAAGAGGAAGGATGGGGAGGATGTCGGCATTGCTGTGGGAGGCCCTTGGGTCTTGGCAAGGAGGGAGTATTGATTCTGGAGGCCTCCAGGAAGCATTATGTGCCTACTCACGGATAATATATTTATTTATGATTTATAGCCTGCTGACTTCCAGAAAGGTTTTGATGTGGCTCACCGGCGAGTAAGTTAATGTTTCCTGTACACACTGAGCAACTCTGAAAAAAGTGAAAGGGCAGAAGCTCTGTGAGTCATCACCCAACTGTTTAAGTGAGCTGAGAGGGCTGTTTCTTCTGAATGATGTGCCCACAGATGCTGTCAATACCCACTGGTAGGAATCCCAATACAGTCAAGCTCATTGAGCTGACATAGCCAGGATATCATGGGGTTTTTTAGGTAATGGAAGCTTCCTCCTTTAGAAGTCAATCTTCTACGATTTAAAATTTTTACTGACATGGAAACCTTTGTGTAATGAAGATTATAGGCTTCTTTTTCTCCAAAGATGCTTTATAACTGATTGGAAGGGAAATGCCAATTTTTTCTCTAGATCTATGTTTTATTTTTGTAACAGTTTTATTGAGATGTAATTCGCATACCATAAAATTCACCCTTACTGTGTATTATTTAGTGGTTTTAAGTATATTCTCAGAGTAGGGCAACCATAACCCCTATCTAATTTTAGGACATCCTCAGCATTTCAAAAAGTAGCCACGTAGTCAATAGCAGTCTCTCCCTAAGACCCCCTTTCCCCCCTAGAAGCTACTAATCAACTTTCTGTCTCTATGGATTCAATTATTTGGGACATTTTATATAAATGTAGTTATATAATATGTTGTCCTTTGGGTCTGGCTTCTTTTACTTAGAATAATATTTTCAAGAATGATCCGTGTGGCCGAAACCGGTTTGGCTCAGTAGATAAAGCGTCAGCCTGCGGACTGAAGGGTCCCAGGTTCGATTCCTGTCAAAGGCATGTACCTTGGTTGCAGGCACATCCCCAGTAGGGGGTGTGCAAGAGGCAGGTGATTGATGACTCTCTCATCGATGTTTCTAACTATCTCTCCCTTTCTTTCTGTAAAAAATCAATTATATATATATATATATCATAAATCATTATACATATATCATATATATATATGAATGATCCATGTGGTAGCATGTGTTATATTTCATTTCTTTTAAAAAATGTTTTTATTGATTTCAGAGAGGAAAGGAAAGAGAGAGATGATGAGAGAGAATCATTGATCAGCTACCTCCTGCATGCCCCCTACTGGGGATCGAGACCAAAACCCATGCATGTGTCCTGATTGGAAATTGAATCATGACCTCTTGGTCCATAGGTTGATGCTCAACTGCTGGGCCTTCATTTCTTTTTATGGCCAAATAACAGGCCTTTGGGTAGATATTCCACATTTTGTTGACCCATCCACCAGTTGATAGACATTTGGGTTGCTTCTACTTTTGGGTTTCTATAAATGATGCTGCTCTGAGCATTCACATATAAGATTTTGTGTGGACACGTGCTTTCAACTTTCTTGGGTCTTGGAACCGCCTGTGAGTGAATACAGATTGCACGAGCTTTCACTTTCACAGTCATGGTGCTGTGCTGGGAGCAGGGCAGATTTTTGGGAGCTAATGAGTGCAATGGGCTAGTTGCCCCTGAACTCCGCGTCCCCAAATAGGAGAGCTTGAAATTTTTATATGTCTATATTTTTGAAATTTTTTGGATTTCTTCTGCTCAGTCAGCTGTCACTCCTTGCTTTTGACAGTGAGCCTATCCCAAGGAGAACCCAAAACTCCAGTTTGGGCTTCTGAGTCCTGAAAAGACAACCTGTTAAAACTGTCTCCAAATCTAGAGTACATGGGCTCTGAATGAAGGACCGAGGTGCTCGCCTAGGGAAAAACACACACATAAGTTTTAGTTAAAAAATCTGTTTGGGCAGTTACTTCTGAATTCTCAGTCATGGTTAGAACACTTGAAGTTGTCAAGTAGGAGACCTCCAGTTAAGGTGTTATTAATAAAATCTCTCAGATAAAAGAGATGACTACTTTTAAGATGTGACTTTTGCTGGTATCTAGGAAAATCAGTTGAAGAACTGCTGAACTAATTCTAGTCTTAAACCTTTTCACAAAACTCACTTGGTAGGAAGGGAGCCACAGAGGAGTCCTTCTCCCAGACCATCATCTGCAAAACACAGGTGAAAAGGCCTTCGTATCACTTTGGAATAGGTTTTTACAAAGAATCAAATGACTGGAGTTTAGACAAGACAGTGGTTTACTGTTTGACTCACGTAAAAGAAGTCCATAGGTAGTCCAGAGCTACATAGCAGTCCCACCATTATCAATAGCCCAGGCTCCTCCCATCTTCTTCTTTGGCCATCCTTAATCCATAGCTTCCAACCTCAAGCTCCTCATTTAAGATTGCAACACGGCCACTGGAACATCCCCCATCATGCCTGTTTCCCAGGCACCAGGGAATGAGCAAGGACAAAAATGGTGCACTTCAGGGCTTTCCTGGAATCCAATGATGTTCTTTACATCCCATTGGTCTCCTGGCTTCAAGGGAAGCTGGGAAATGATAGTTTTTAAGCTGGGTACATTGGAGATTCTATTAGTAAGGAAGAACAAAGGAAAGGAAATACAGGGAAAGGATAGAGTTAGGCAACCCAGAGTCTCTGCCCTGACCTCCTAGGAGCTCATGGTTTAAGTTGGAGGAGACAAAGACAGGTCATCACAGTGTTATACCCAGAGCGGTACAGAGCGGTACAGAGCCTTACAACAGACCATCCCTGGACCACTTCAAAGCCTGTAGGCTTAGATTGTGGAGAGGATGATTTTTGGTGATGGTTGAATTGTCCATCTCACTTCTTCAGTGGGAGGATCAGAGGAGTTTCTGGAGGATATGGAATTTCATAAGAATGTTAAAGGAAATGATGCTGTGAAGAGACCGTTAAATATGATGGGAATGGCTGGTCCAGAGCCATCTGCATGGTGTCACCTACTCTTGGTTTCCATTTGTGTGTTCAATGAATGCCATCAGTCAGCGGTATTCAGGGAGATTGTTGGAGGTATGGAGTATAGTCAGTGGCTGGAAAAGGAAAGACACTTACTAATTTCCATGAGAATCTCAAACCTGAACTAGACTCCCATTATTAGCTGTTACCACTGATTGACCTCTTCCTACCTTTGGCATTGTTCTTCACATCCCTAGCTTTCTGATTGCTTACACTGAACTACATATCCTTGTAGAAAATCATAACCTACCTCCTGCAAATGGACTTTAAAGAAATAGAGATCCTCCTAGTACTCTATTCTTTGTATTCAGCTGAAAGTGCTGAGATTTTGAAAAAAGAACACGAGCTACAAAACAAGCAAATTAAACCTAAGATTCTATGTAAGTTGTTTTCGGTAGGTGTCACTTTAAGTAATGTACAGGCATCATTTGAGTTTGACCAACAAACCTAGGTTAGAATTCATTGACAGCCTGAGGTCGGTGATAATGGGAACAGATTAACAATTTTCTACATCTGTTTAGTGCTTGGGAATGTTACATGAACTTGTGAAAATCACATAAATGCTTAAAAAATAAGGGGTTTGGGGTAGATAGACCTTTTCAATGCAAAGGTTTTCTGAGCAGGGTTTTGTGTTTGACTAGCAGGTCACTTCTTTCTAGCTCTGATCATTATACCTCTTCAATTCAGTTCTGAAGCAGCCCTGTGGTTGCTGAAGCCCTAGGACTTTGCTGCTATTCACCATAACATTTCCATGAGTGCAGCTGATGATAAGAATATTTAAGAATCCCTAAATAGTATCCAGACATATGAAAAGGACAAATGTTTCTTCCAATGCTGAAAGCTATTTGCTTTGGGCACTTGGGAGAATCTGATTCATGATTAAAAGCATTTATTTGAATCAGGCCTTACATTTCGTGAACAGTGTCCACATCTGCCTCCCCAGGGACTGCAATCTCTCCATCCTCTTCCTCTCCTGTCATTGCCAACCTTTCTGCCCTAGGAGCATGCATAAGTCTGTCCCAACCTGAAAGTAACCTCCCCCTCTCCTTAGCTTATCTTTCCTCAGAAGAAAAACAAAGCACTCGGCTTGCTGGTCTACTTCCTTGCCTCCCTAGCACACTCTAAACCTCCTCACTCTGGTTCTGCTCCCCTACTCTATTGCTATTGCTCCATGAACTCCAAAAATCAAAGTCAGCAGTTGCCAAATGCCAGTGGTCATTGGCTAGCCCTTCAGCACATTGATTCTCTCTGCTGCCCTCAATTCAGTGAACAATCTGTTCCTCTTTGAAGCTCTGTGTACCCTGGTCTTTCACCACGTCATACTTTCTGGTTCTCCTTGAACAATTTTTTTTTCTTGAAAAAAATGTTTTTATTGATTTCAGAGAGAGGAAGGGAAAGGGTGGGATATAGAAACATCAGTGATGAGAGAGAATCATTCGTGGGCTGCCTCCTGGATGCTTCGTTCTGGGGATTGAGCCCGCAACCCAGGCATGTGCTCTAACCGAGAATGGAACTGTGACCTCTTGATTCATGGGTTGATGCTCAACCACTGAGCCACATTGGCCAGCCTCACCTTGTACATTTCTGACTTCTGTTTTGTATCTTTTTAAAAAAAAAATTTTTTTATTGTTAATATTATTACAAATGTTCCTTTCCCTACCCCCTCCATTGCTCTCCTCCACCAGGTTCCCACCCCACCCTCTACCCTTTCCCCACCCCCCATTGTCCTTATCCATAGGTGCACAATTTATGTTCAGTCTCCTCCCACAACCCTCTCTCCCCTTTTCCCCAAGAATCGTCAGTTCACTCCCCTTCCATAACTCTGATTCTATTATATTCAACAGTTAATATTGTTCATCAGATTTTTTTTTAAAATTTCCTTGGTTTTTAGATTCACTTGTTGATAGTTACATATTTGTTGTTCAGAATTTTTTATCTTTATTTATTTTCTCTTCAGAAAGAACCCCCTTCAGCAACTCATATAATTCTGTTTTGGTGGTGATGAACTCCTTTAGCTTTTTTTTTTTATTAGTGAAGCTTTTTATCTGACCTTTGATTCTGAGTGATAACTTTGCTAGATAGATTATCTTTGGCTATAGGTTCTTACTATTCAACACCTTGAATATTATATTTCTTGCCATTCCCATCTGGCCTGCATGGTTTCTGTTGAGAAATCAGCTGACAATCGTATAGGTGCTCCTTTATAGGTAACTACCTGCTTTGCTCTTGCTGCTTTTAATATTCTCTCTTTGTCTTTTGCTCTTGGAATTTTAATTATGATTTGTCTTGGTGTGGTCCTCTTTGGATTCCTTTTGTTTGGAGTTCTGTGCGCTTTCTGGACTTGTAAGTCTAATTCTTTCACCAGGTGGGGGAAGTTTTCTGTCACTATTTCTTTCAGTATGTTTTCAATATCTTGCTCTCTCTCATCTTCTTGGACCCCCATAATTCTGATGTTGGTTCGCTTGAAGTTGTCCCAGAGGTTTCTTACATTATCTTCAATTTTCTGGATTCTCTTGCCTTCTAGCTTCTGCGGAGGAGTGTCTTCTGGCTCTTTATGTTCCAACTCTTTGACTTGATTCTTGCGATCTTCCATTCTGTTTTTAGAACTCTGTATAATATTTTTTATTTCAGACAATGTATTCTTTATTTCTTGTTGATCCCTTATCATTTCTTGTTGATTCCTTATTAATTCTAGTTGATCCCTTTTCATATCC
Organism: Pipistrellus kuhlii; assembly: GCF_014108245.1. Taxonomy (NCBI): domain Eukaryota; kingdom Metazoa; phylum Chordata; class Mammalia; order Chiroptera; family Vespertilionidae; genus Pipistrellus; species Pipistrellus kuhlii. Next base: position 46,525,110 of record NW_023425404.1, read on the forward strand.
TCATAGGTCTTATTGACCTTTTCTAGGAAATTCTTGAAAGACCTTATAAGCGTAGATTTGAACTCTATATCCAGTCACTTTTTGTCCTCCATTTCTTTCGTTTGTGATCTATTTTGTTGTCTTGGCATTGTCACAGCTTCCCTGATGGGGCGGGGTTTCAGGGTGGAGCCTACAACCTTGGCTTCCATCAGCCCTGCCCTACGTGGCTCCTGAGTCTCAGGGTCCTTCAGTACTAGTTGCAAGCACCTCTCAGAGAAAGGTGCCCTCGATTTTCGCCAAACAGTCTAGGCTCTCCCCCAATGAGCCCGGTACTGGGGTTCAGTTCAGTTGGAAGTGGAGTTGGAGGTGGTGTTCAGAGCAGTCTGGAGCCCCTGTCTCCTTCCCGCCAGGGCAATCCCGCAGCACAGCCAACCATCCCTTCTCTGCGCATAATGTGCGCCACTCCCCCCTGGGTTCCGCCTTACAGCCCAGCTCCCTCTGTGTGAGCCTGGGTCCCCGGGGTCTGGCCTAGAATTGGGGTTCAGAGCAGTCGGAACTGGGACCCAGCACAGTCGGAGCTTTTATCTCCTTCCTGCTAGGGAATGCCAGCCAGGCACTCAGCTGCCCCACCTCTCCAGCTCCGTCTTCTCCGCACACCGCGTGTCTCCGTACCTTAGGCTTTTACAGCTCCTCTGCTCTTCCTTCTGCTTTTCTCCTTGCTTCTCGTTGTAGAATTTCCAGTCAGTCGACTTTCCTGTAGTTCTGGGTAATGTCCATTTTATATTTTAGTTGTATTTTATTGAAATTGTTGTGTGCGGCTGCGGCTAGGTGTTTACCTGTGCAGCCATCTTGGATTCTCTCCTGTTTTGTATCTTTAGTAGCTCTACTCTGCATGCCCTTTAAGTGTCAAATGACATCAGATAAACCACCTGATTTTTTAATCCATGAAAAGTAGACCGGTTGGGATGGATAATCTCCAAGGTCCTTCCAAGTCATAATAGGAGTCAGAATGTACTGGCTTTAGCTACCGTAAGCTCTTGTGTTTCATGTAAAAAGAAGTGTAATGAGAGATGAGTAACATTTGGGCTGCAATTCTGCAAAGGCATATTGTTGGCCGCTTCTTTCAGAGATGTCTTAGACGCTGAAAACCAGTACGACATCATTCAGCAGTTTATCACCAGTGGGAGACTGACTCATGTGAGTTGTGGTTTTAGTGTAACACAGAACAACGGACCATTCACGTAAAACTCCAGGGCTGTGACTTGGAGCGGGGAGCGGTGTGAATGGGGTTCTCTGGCCACCATGACCTCCAGATATGACCACACACTAGGCTAGTTACTGCCTGAGAGAGCTGGGAAGATTGAAACCACTATCACACAGAGGTTCTCACTGGGATGTAGTGTTTGACTAAACATGGCAATGGCTGACAAAAATGTTGGCCTTTTCCAATTGTTGTTTTTTTTTTTTTTTTTTCCAGTGACAATGAAATGGTACTCAGTTTGTAATAGTAATTTAGTTCTCTATACTGTATCCAAGATTTCAGATTATTCCCAGAGAGCGGGATTTAACTTGACAGGCAGGGGCAGGTACAAAAGTTTAAGGGTATTTGAATTTCTAAAGGGGGTGAGTGCAGACACTGTTGGTGGGGAAGGGAAGAGAAGAGACAGGTTGATGGAGCTGCTCAGATGTGTCTCCCTGCAGGAGCAGTTGCACATGCCCTCATGTGTGATGCATCTGGTCCTCCAATAAGTGTCTGATTCAACCAAAACCTTTAGGTCGTGGAACAACCCACAATTCTGGGTACTCAAGGCTGAGTCATATTTGTGTTATTTTGGGATGAAGGGTGCAATTTATTTAATATTTTTAAGGATCTCCAATCTGAGAAGCAAGGTCATAAAACCCCAAAGATGTAGGATTTTAATTGCATTATGGATTGGCAGGAGAGACCTACACACACCATCACTATTAGATTAGATTGTTTCCAACTTAATTAGACTAGGACACAAAATATAATGCTAGGTCTTCTGCGAAGCCATTCTGCAAAGGTGTTGCCTTGGCTACAGCAGTAACCAAATTAAGGTCACAGGCAACACGACGGTGGACCCAGTAGGCAGGGCTCTTTGCCATGCTCTTGAGCACACACCCAGGGCACCCCTGTCAGCCTCTGTGGGGATGCACAGGGCTGCTGCCCCTGGCCCCTCTGAATGGGGGCCTTAGGATACCAGGTGGGCACCAATGGCAGGCCTGGGCATTGCATTAGCTTCACCTGCGTAGCAATCGTGCTGGCCCTTTGCCTTACCTGTCAGAGCGAAGGACATCCGGCAATGCTCTCCTGGGAAGCCGATTAACTTCTGTGAGTCACTGCTTTTCCATCTCATTTATGATTCATGACCTGGGCTGTATTTTTAGCTTATATTTATTTGGGTCTGAAAAGTGGGCTGGGTGGAAGCGTTGTTTGGGAACTTATGGGAAAAGGAGGAGAAATTGGCGTCAAGCTTAAGCTTAGGTAGTCTGAAATGCGGTTATAGTCCTCTGACGGTCTGTTGTCATTTACTGAGAGCCTACTCTGTGCCACGTACTGTGCCAGACTCCAAGGATGCAAGGTAGATGGGCCCCCATGAGCTCATCGAATTGTGTGAGCAGTTAACTAGATAACTAATGTAGCTCCTGCCTGTTACCCCAGTTGTATCTCTGGATTCCAGTCATATTGAAGAATTGGGAGGCTTTGGAGTGCCCCTTATTCTTGCCTTACCTCTTGCACATGCTGTTTTCCTTGCCCAGTCTCTCCTTAGGTGCCTTCATGACTCAAAGCAAGATCCCTCCTAATGAAAAGTCTTCACAGGCTGGTTGGAGACCCTCCTGTCTACTTCCATAGTACCTCGCGTCCCTGCGTGTATCACACTCCTATACAGAGTGCTCTTGACTGAGCTCCCTCCATGGTAGAGGCTTATCTATCAGCTCCCCAAACTAGGAGCCAGGTGAAACTGATCTGGAAGAAAAACATCGCCATCCCGTGCAGTCACTGCCATTGCTGAGCCTCTCCCCTGTGCCAGGCACGGTGCTCAGCACCACAGCACGCATTTCCTCCTCTGAGCCTCCTAGTGAGCCTATGAAGCAGGCACGTCACTGTGCCTACAGATGAGGAAACGGAGGCCTTCGAGGTGAAGGGATTTGCCCAGGTTCTTTCCCAGGCAGGGCATGCAGAGCTGAGGCTCACACCCAGGCCCACCTCTCCGAGCTCATGCTCCTACACTAGGGCATGGCCCTGCTTCTCTTTTATGTTATTGCAACCGTCAGGGTAGACTGGGTCCTGCTGCGTTGATAAGCAAGCCCAGTGGCTTAGACGAAAATGGTTTATTTCTTGCTTAGGCCATGCGTCCACAGCAAGTTGGCTGGCAGGGGGCCGGGGGCAAGGGAGGAGTCTCTAATCTGTGTTATTCTCCCGCAGGACTGGGCTGAGGGAGGCTCAGGCTCTGTGCTTCCCAATGACAAGAGACGGGAAGTGTGAGCCATCACTCCCAATGGGATAGGCCACCTGAGTATCACTGACTAAATCAGGAGCCACGCCCAGCCTCAATGGAGCAGTGGAAGTGCCCCTACTATGTGCTGGGAAGGGGAAATATTGGAAATATATATATTATAGAGCAGTACTAATAATGCCCACATGGGATTATATAAAGAAATGATTGTTCAGAGGAAAATAAGAGGAAAATAAAGTGAGTAGACAGAGGAATGAGTGAAATAAGGGAATAAGAGAAAGCCCTTGCCTTTTTAACCCTAGGTCTCTAGTTAAACGGCTGTTGGGATCAATTATTCAGTGGTCCTTCCTGTAAGCAGCACTGTTAAGGCTCCTCCTCTGGATGCATTAACGCTGTGATACAACCTGGGATGTCGCTGGGCCCGTCAGGAGAGAGTAGTCCATCGCTAATTCCAAAAGCAACTTCATCTGAGCAGGGCCAGCCTCCCACGTCTCATGTCATCATGGGGAGCCAGTCCCGCCAGGTTAGAAACTTCCTCCAAGAAACACAGAAGACAGCGTTCTTGGTCTCCAAGGATTGTACCTATTCAGGGATAAAAATCCCTTCAGAGTTTCTGAGTAGGCTGGGACACAGTGTCAACGCTTGTCACTCCACACAAAGGACTTAGCTTAAAGCTGTTGGTTGTGGCTTTTGAAACTTAACATTAAAATTGAATATAAGATACAAGGCCCCTAAGGAGTTTTTGCAAAAAGCACACTTGGTCAAGGAGATTTCACTCTTGAGCCATACAATTCCTGGTCTTGGAAAACAAAGGGTGACCAACGGAGTGTGGCACTGACTGACTCAGGTGGTGGGTGGGTACCACAGTCATTCCTAAGTTGCTGTTATTATAGAACCTAACACTTCCGCCACCTATAGCAGATGCCTGCCTTTACCACTCTTCTTTTTCTCTTCTTCATGGGGAAAACACACACACACACACACACACACTCTCTCTCTCTCACACACACACACACACACACAGAGAGAGAGAGAGAGAGAGAGAGAGAGAGAGAGAGAGAGAGAGAGAGAGAGAGAAAGAGAGAAAGAGAGAGATTGAGATTGTTTGGGTGGGTAGAGGAGAGATACAATGTATTATCTTCAATTCAGAAGTTTCTAGTTTCCTGACTTCATTTTCATTTTAAGTATCTCCAACTCTACCATAATGGAGCTTGGGGCACTGCAGTGGGTAAGCATCAGGGAGACTCCCCTGCCTGATCCAGGTACCATGAGGTGAGGGAACTGCTGTCAGCATGTCGCGTCCATAGGATGAAACCCTGATTCTGCTAAGCCAGTGTTCAACATTGCCGCGTGCTAGCTTATGTGCTTCACTGAAGCAGGGCTTGGCATCTCCCCTAGAATCTAGGGCCGGGATGGTGAACTTCTCCAGGTCATGTACATGGCATGGAGTTGCACAGCTATAAGCATCGAGACATCTGGTTCTTCTCCTTTAACCAGGCCTGTGGCCTTTGAGCAGACCACTGCATCTCAGGGAGTCAGCTTTCCCATCAGCAGAAAGGGTCTTCTACGCCCGTTCAGGTTCTGTCATAGTTTCACTGTGATGACACTCGTGACAACAGACAGAATAAATCTCTGGGCGAAAGCTCATGACCACAGCGGCTGACTTTCCGCTGTGCCCAGCCACAGAGAGCCAAGAGTGTCTCCCAGCACACGGGTGTGGAGATGCTCCTCGGAGAAGTCACAGCCTTCCGAGTGCTGTCAGGGTGGCTTTGCCACAGGAGTGACCTCCAGCTGAGTGAGTGACTGTGTCTGTGGGCAGACATGAGGCCTCTCAGCTCAAACAATCCCCCGTGTGTAGGACTTGTCAATGGGAGTAGGACTGTTGGTATGAGACCACATAGCCGCCTCATGGGATGGAGATGGTTGTCATATTTTTCCCGCCCACAGACAACCAGTACTTTTTTTTCTGATTAATTAGGTGGGTCTTTGGACACTTGTAGACAGATTGTGTCCTAGTATATTCCAGTATCACCTAGGTGTCAACTAGACCAAGACCTTTACTGTTGATCTGGGCTTCTGACACGCAAGACTCTCTATGAGTGGCATCATGGGGTGCCCACTGTCAAAGAGAAACTTTTCTCCTGAAGCAACGTAAAACTTCCCTCATTTAATTCTAAAATTCCCCAGGAGATATGCTGAGATGTTACAAGTTCTGCTTGCCTTCGAGGGACTAGGTATGGGCTGTGGACCAATGGGTCTGCTTAGCAGGGAAAGCGCATCCCAGTGAGGGCTAGGGCCAGCGGGGCAGGCGAGCTCCCTTCCCATCCCCACCCATCCAGGCTTGCTTAGGCACCTGCAGAGGGAGAGCTGCCTATGGAAGAAACAGCAGAGACACGACTTACTTTTATTTTTTTATTTTATTGATTTTTTACAGAGAGGAAGGGAGAGAGATAGAGAGCTAGAAACGTCGATGAGAGAGAAACATCGACCAGCTGCCTCTTGCACACCAAGGTACATGGCCTTGACCGAAATCGAACCTGGGACCTTTCAGTCCGCAGACCGACGCTCTACCTCTGAGCCAAACCGGTTTCGGCATGACTTACTTTTAGAAAGTTCCACCTTTGTGAGCATGAAGGACTCAGAGGGTTGACATTCCCTGGGTGCCAAGACCACAAATGTGAGGGAATGAACAAATCCAGATGTTCAGGCTTTTGAACCTGGAGCAGAAGGAGCTTTCAGCAGAGTAGATGTATGTTTGGATTTTAAAAAACATGTTCAGCCTGGCCAATGTGGCTCAGTGGCTGAGCATCAATCTATGAACCAGGAGATTGTGGTTCGGTTCCCAGTGAGAGCACATGCCCGGGTTGCAGGTTTGATCCTCCATGTGGGGCATGCCGGAGGTTCTCTCCTGTCATTGATGTTTCTCTCTCCCTCTCCCTTCCTCTCTGAAATCAATAAAAACATATTGTAAAGAAGGAAAGAAGGAAAGAAAGAAAGAAAGAAAGAAAGAAAGAAAGAAAGAAAGAAAGAAAGGAAGGAAGGAAGGAAGGAAGGAAAGGGAAGGAGGGAGGGAAGAAGAAAATGTTCAATTTGATCAACCGAAGTTAATTTGAGGGGCCACTGTGTGCCCCGCAGTATTCTAGGTGTTGGGGACAGTGCAGTGTGGCTCTCTGCTACTAACCTTCCAGTGCAAGAGACAACAGACACAAATGCACAGCACAGTCAGCAACAAGTGCTCTGAAGAAACACACAGGAGCCAGAGAACAGGGAGGAGAGGGAAGGGTCAGCAGCCCTGGGCTCTTGGATGGCCAGTTTCAACGGTGCTGTCCAATCACACCACGAAAAATCAGAATTTAGCAAGACCACCCACCTGTGCCTCTTCCACGGAGGCCTGTCCCCCTCTTAGTCTCACTGAACGCCCCCTACACCCGCTCTCCCATAGAGCTCCATCCCAGAGGTGGGTCCCCAACCCCACTGCCCGCCTGCCCAGGCTTTCATGAAGTCAGGGTGGCACTAAAAGGGAAGGACCTTCCACTCCTTCTCCACACTGTGCACATTCGGACCCAAACCCTGCACGAGGAGGGCTTTGACCAGCTTCACTTCAGGGTTATTTTAACTGGCAAGATACCCCTTTAAGAAGGAACACCTGACAGATGGCCCAGTAGGGATGCAGGTTATTTCAAGACTTCCTGAACATCATTTCTTGGCTCCTTCATTCAAATAAATCATTTATTGCCCTGGAAGAGGTGCCAGGGGTAGTGATGACTAAGACTCACACCCTGCCCTTGAGCAGCCCACAATCCAGCAGTGGGCAGAGGCCTTTGAACAGATCAATTGCAGCACCATTGGGTGAGGGCAACCTTGAGGTGTGACAAGATGCTCTGGGAGCCCAAGGGAAGAGCAATGAACTCTGCCTCAAGGGTGCTTAAACAGCTGCCATGGTTCCTGATGCCTCCCTCACTGTTTCCTCTCCCATCCATTCATACAGATTTCCTGAGCAGTTTGTATCAGGGCTACACTCTGCCTGCAGATACTATTTGTGTGGCCTGTTATTGTTGTTGCTGTCACTGTCTGGCCATAGCTTTGCTGAGATATAATTCACATACCATACAAGTCACCCTTTGAAAGCTCACAACTCAATGGCTTTTAGTACAGTCATAGAGTTGGGCAACCATCACTGATATGAAAACACTGTTATCAACCTCCAAAGCAATCCTGTATCCTCTAGCAGTCATACCCTGACCCCTAAACCTTCCAGCCCTCCTTTCTAGCTCTGTAGATTTGTTGATTCTGGACATGGCATATAAGTGAAATCGTGGTATATATATGTGGTATTGTGTGACTGACTTCTTTCCCTTAGAATGTTTTTGGGGTTCACCCAGGTGATATAGCACATATCAATACTTCATGCCTTTTTATTGCCATTGCATGATATACCACATTTTATTGATCCATCTATCAGTTGTGGATATTTGGGTTGTTTCTACTTTTCCACTATTCTGAATAATGCTGCTATGAATATTTGTGTGCAAGTGTTTTGGGTGGACATATGTGTTCAGTTTTCATTGATATAGATATCTAGATATAGATATAGATATAGGTACAGATATCTAGATATCTAGAGGTGGAATTGCTGGATTATATGGCAATTCCAAGTTATACTTTTTGAGAACCTGATAACCCATTTTCCTACTGACTACACCATTTTACAATCCCATCAGCAATATAGGAGATTTCCACATCTTGCTAACATTTGCTATTTTCAGCAGCTTATTGGCTTGTTTTTTAAATTATAGTTAGCCCAGAGGGTGTGAATTAATATCTCATTGTGGTTTTGATGTGCAACTCCCTGGTGATGGGCAAAATTGCGCACTTTTTATGTGCTTATTGGCCACAGGAATAAGTTCTTGGGAGAAATGTCTGTTCAGATCATCTGTTCATTTAAAAATTAGGTTACTTTTTAACCTAAAATGCTCTAGAGCAGTGTTTCTCAAACTTTTGACATATGTGTACCCCTTCTATAATTTTCATAACGCTGAGTACCCCTCATACTCATGAGAATATAGAATTAGGCGCAGCTAAGCACGATGCAGTGCATATCCACACCAAACTCCGGTGCAATGTGTACCCCCACCAAACTCTTCCCGTACCCCTGGGGGTCCGCATACCACACTTTGGGAAACACTGCTCTAGAGGTTCAGAGGAAAGGGCAGGTGGCTAGGGGTCGGCAGCAGTGGATGCCCTATGGTTGGGGGTGAGCCAAAGAACAGAAGCAGCAGGTCCCTGGAGTGGACGGTGTGGGGCGGCTGGTGAGCGCAGGCACTGTGAGTAGAGTCCTGAGGCAGAAACTCCTGGAGTGAGCTAAGCCTGAGGGGAAAGTAACAAAGTAGAGACAATGTCCAAAGATTATGAAGAGAACATTCTCTTCCTTCTCGTCCCCCCACCTCTCCCTTTTTATTTTTTTGATGAGAAGGACTAGAAGTTTTAAAATTGGCAGGAAAGTCTTGCAGTGTCTTTGGGCCACATTGCCGGCCTCTGTCATTGTTGAACATTTATTGCATGAAGGTCAGACCCTTGTGGTATCATCCTTGATGATAAACTGTTCTCAGGGCTGTGATGGCTTCATTGTGCCCTTCTTCCTGTCTTATCAAGCGCAGGCCCTAGGCCTTAAACCTTCCCTTGAACAATATTCCTCCATCCTCCTAGTGCAGGGGCAGGCACTGTTTAAGGAAGGGACTATGCCCCTGGGGGGGAATAAAAGTGTGTGGGGAGGGACCTTAAGTCCACTAGTAATTCATAAACTCTGGTTCCTAGAGATTAATTTAATTTTTAGGCTTTATTTGTTTAACTCCAAATAGAACTACCTACTTGTCTATATATATATATATATATATATATATATATATATATATATATATATGTCTAAGTGACCATTGCAACTGAAACAATTGAATGGATGACTAAACAGGCTGTGTGGGGCAACCAGGCTTGCAGGGGAGTTAGTGAGGGCCGGCCAAATGACTGAGCAATGGGCCTAAACCAGCAGTCGGACATCCCCCAAGGAGTCCTGGATTGGAGAGAGTACAGGCTTGGGCTGAGGGGTGCATGAATTTTGTGCCCTGGGCCTCTAGTTTTTTAATAATATAAACAATACAAAAATATAAAATAAAAAGTGAAAGTCTGCCTCTCTCCCATGCCCAGAGGTAACCACTGTTAGCAGTGCCTCTGAGTCCTGTAGACATCCTTTCTGAGGCTATGAGACTATATCATTCCGAAAGAGAGTCAGGATGAGAGGTTCCCATAAACTAGCTCTCATTCCTCTTCTCCAAAAACCCCAATAATTCCTTCTCTGGCATGCAGAGTCCAAGATACACACAGCCATGAATAGGCTGTTCATCTCTCCCTGGGAGCCGGGGGGTGGAAGCTCAGACAGTACAACAATATTATGACTGCCCGGGGCATGAGGAGAGTGAGCTGGGAGGTAGGAGGGCGTCTGCCAGGTGCTGAATGGGAAGGTTGTCTGAGCTGTGCCGAGACTCGCCCCTTTCTCATCACCCACAGTGTCCTCCCCTCAGCCCCTGGCCGGGAGTTAGGGAGTGTCTTGTCTCCTGTGCCGCCTCCTGCTGTCCCCAGGGGAGCCTGGTTCATGCCCGTTCTTACCAGGTGGCTCCAGACTCCTCCCCTCCTTACCCACCTGGGAGCCTAAGGCGGAGTGCGTGGGGCCGGCTGGAGGAGCCCTCTGTTTGGACGGTCCTGTTATACAGACTCACACACAGAGCCCAGGCATGGACTTGGGCTCTAGAAGAAACCCTGGTTTCACCTCACTGAACAAATGAAACGGAGCCAGGCACCGTCCCTTCAAGGGCCTCAATTTCCTCATCTACTCAATGGAATGAACAGCAATGACTAACCCCGCCGAGAGAAAAGTCATCCGTTCACCGTTGTCCTATCCTTATGGGGCTGGGAACACAGACTACGTCCTGTGCAGATCGGCCTTCCATAAATGAATGAGAGGTATTGTCACCCCTAGCTTACATCTAAATCAACAAACTAAGCTTCTTCCTCAGGCCTTGACATTCAGCCACCATCCACACATGCAGCCAGCAGGCACCTAAACAAAGAAGGGCAGAGGTTATTTTTATGCGCGCTCGTTCCCTGCTTCCTCACAGCAATGGTTTCTGAGTGAAATGGACTGTGTGAGCCAATGGGGAGGCCAAGCCCATTCTGGTTTTTGGGGTAATTGCGGCAATAATCAGGCATTGATAACCCCCCTTCACTCTGCCCAGAGTGGCTTCCTCACCGGCCTAGGGTGGAGGGGATGGACTCATTGTCATAATCACTGCAGGCTTGCATGCCTTCCTTCCTTCCTTCCTCCGCTCCTTCCTTCCTTTCTAATCCTCATAAGTATATTTTTCCTGTTGATTTTTTTAGAGAGAGTGGAAAGGAGGAAGAGGGGAGAGAAAGAGAGAGAGAGAGAGAGAGAGAGAGAGAGAGAGAGAGAGAGAGAGAGAGAGATGCTGGAGAGATACATCAATTGGTTGCCTCCCACACCCCCCCCCCACACACACACACCAGGTCTGGGGATCAAACCTGAAACCCAGGCATGTGCCCTTGACTGGGAATGGAACCCAAGGCCTTTTGGTGCCCAGGCCGATGTTCTACCCACCGGCCCGGGCCCCTCAAGCCTGGCTGAGAGGCCTGCGGGGAACCTTCCCTTCGGCACCTCATGGTTCATGTTTCTTCAGAAACTTCACTTCATCTCAGGGAGGCTGCAGAAGGTGTCACCGGTGCTGTTGTCAACAGACAAGTGTGTGAAGCAAAAACAGTTTTTGGTGGAGGGGCGAGGTTGGGATCAGAAGCCATCCCATGGTCTGCCCTTGAAGTAAGGAGATGAGGTGGTCAGCATCTTGAAATGTGATTAAGAACCAAACCCTGGCTAGGACCGGTTTGGTTCAGTGGATAGAGCATCGGCCTGCGGACTGGAAGGTCCCCGGTTCGATTCCGGTCAGGGGCATGTACCTTGGTTGCGGGCACACCCCCCAGTAGGGGGTGTGCAAGAGGCAGCTGATCGATGATTCTCTCTCATTGATGTTTCTAACTCTCTATCCCTCTCTCTTCCTCTCTGTGAAAAATCAATAAAATATATTTTAAAAAAAGAAAAAAAGAACCAAACCCTGGAATCTCCGCTCTCCCCCTTCCTCCACCCCCACTCTGCACTAAGAACCCCACCACTGGAGTTGCCCCATTTAGACCCTGTCCCTCACGTGGGAGCTCATTATCATTGTGGGCTTCTCCCACAACACCTGAGGGTAGAGCATTGTTCCCTCCCATCCGTGCCACTGCAAAACCCTCTCAGTTTTAGCTGATGCCAATCTCTGAGATGGGGGGGATAACAAAACACACATGGAGGAAGTAACAAAGAAATCCAGAAGCCTTCCAGAGGCCATCCTCCTGGCCGACAATTCCTGAGGCCTCATTCTCCTGTGCTCCTCACTCATTCTGGGTCCAACTTTCTCCTCCCTTCCTCTGCTCAGCTGAAAGGTACTGTCAGAGTGGAACGGTAAAAGCCGTATTCATTCCTTCGTCAGTATTTCCCTGTCCCCGGTGATGGGGACACCGTGGTGGTCAGTGTCCTCGCCCTTATGGTGCTTACCGCCAAGGGAAGGAAGACAGGGAACAAGCGAATTAACAGGCGAACCTGATCATCGGTCAGTGGCATGAAGATGACAAATAGGGGCTGTGATGAAGGGCGAGGGGAGGGACTTCTGGGGCAGTGACACCTGCATTCAAACCTGAGGGATGAGAAGGAGTCAGTCCTGCAGAGCAACAGGGGAAGAGCTGGCCGTGTGGGGCGAGGAGCCGCAATGCAAAGGCCCTGTGACTGGAAAGAGTTGGGTGCATTCCAGGAGTAGAGAGAAGACCCGTGTGGCAGCAAAAAGCACGAGGGGGGGGGGGGGGGGGGGGGAAGGGGGAGTAACACAAACAGTGGAAGGGCAAGCAGAGCCAGAATCCCGGGGTCTAAGTTTATAGGACTGCGTTTGTTTGGAGAGTTCGTGCCAGGGATTTTAAGCGGTGCAGGGGCATGTTCTGCTATTCACTTTGGGAAACCACCCTGGCAGAGTGTGAAAAATGTAGGTGCTTGGTCACGGTTTAGAAAACTATGCCCTGCCCTAGCTGGTGTGGCTCAGTGGATAGAGCACCAGCCTGCAGACTGAAGGGTCCCAGGTTCGATTCTGGTCAGGAGCACATGCCCGGGTTGCAGACTTGATCCCCATTGGGGGATGAGCAGGAGGCAGCCAATCAATGATTCTCATCATTGATGTTTTTGTCTCTTTCCATCTGCCTTCCTCTCTGAAATCAATAAAGATATATTAAAAAACAAACAACCAAAACAAACAAACAAACAAAAAAACACACACACAACTGTGCCCTGATAGGTGCGTCACCTCATCTCAAATAGATTTACACAGAAGGGGAAATGAGACCACCTGTGGGTTGACCAGGGCCTGCAGGTGTAGCCAGACCTGTCTCCCAACATGTGTGGGGAGGCCATTCTTTCCAGTGTGAGGCGAGCAGGAAATAGGAAAGCTGGAGGAAAGTTCTGGAATAGAAGGAGACACTGGAAGGCAAGAAAAGTGGGCGTAGCCAGTGAGGTTAGGAAAACCTTCAATTCACCTCAGCAGGGAGCTTAGAAACCTTGGAATCTCATTGCACGACAATTCTGAGATGGGCTTTCTACCCCCCCCCCCCCGCCCCCGCCCCCCAAGCTTTCCTTCCCTGCTAAGTCTTAGGGTTCATTGAACTGAAATTTCTAGACACCACTCACTTCCCTGAGGTGCTCAAGCCTTGGGAAGTTAAGTGTGATGGGTTCAGAATAAGACATTCAAAGAAGGTGTGTGTGTCAGTACTGGAGACCCCAGCGAAGTGTGGGCAGGAATCACCAGGCGGTTGTCCTGGCTGGCACGCCCTCCCCAACCCTAGGCTCTTGGCAACTGGAGGACCGACCAGCTCTTAGGATGCTAAATCTAGAGAATTTGTTCAGAAATGATACACCGAGTGTCCGGAGAAGCACCCCTGGCCCCCGCCACCTTTCCACAGGGTTTGGGGCATTTCCAAGCAGAGAGGGGCTGGATGGTTTCTAAAGGAAAGCATATAATATTCAAGGAGCCCAAAGATCACTTTCAGACAGACCACTTGGCTCTCCTAACATTTCTGAGCTCATTCTCTGAGAACCCCTCTTCCTCAGCATCTAAGGCTCTGCTAAGAGGACTCACTCCCCGGCCTCACCTGGCAAAGCTACCAGCCGGCTCCCGAGTCTGCATCCCAGGCTTCATTCCTCTCCACGCTCCCTGAACCCAGCTTGTCATTTCCTGGATGCCCCACCAGGGCCTTTCAACCAACGAGTCCCAAACCAGCTCATCTTCCCCAGCCCCAGCTTTCCTGTTTCTGTTGATGGAATCACTGTTCCCTCTGCTACCCCGCTGGAGATGTCTGAGTCATCCTTGACTCATCCTTCTCATTCTCCAGATCAAACCAACTCCCGAATCATGTAGTATCTATTTCCGTGATGCCACTTGACTCTGTCCCCTCCTTCCGAGGGCCCCATCCCATTTGGGTGTGGGCTGTCATTGCCTCCCTGGGGGCAGGCACATCCTCACTGTTCCCTCACTTTCCCACCTCCACACTGCTGCTGGCATAGGTGCTCACACTGATCACATCGCTCTCTCACAGCGGCCAGGCGTGGCCCCCTCTGTTCCCACATTAAATAGAAACCATCTTTGAGCTTTATAAGCCACAATTCCTTTTCTAATTCTGTGTGTTCAAGTTAAATTTACTTATTCTTGGTGTAAAACGTAATGGTTTATCTTTTCTTGCACTCCCTTATGTGATATTGCAACAACAACAACAACAACAACAACAAAGATCTTCTATTACTAAATCCTATATTACCTGCATTTATAGGCTTGTTTTATCGCCTTAGAAGATTCGGTGTTTCTGTATTATTAGTCTCTCATCTGCTTATAGTTCCTCTAATATTGGAGCACATGTATGTGCCACACACTGCTCTCAGGACACCTGTATGAAATAATTTACTCTCACAGCAGTTCTGATTGTTTACCCATTTCCCTGACGACAAAACTGAGATGCAGAGATGTTGAGTAACTTGCTGAGGCCCCACACCTGACACGTGGCAGAGCCTGGATTTTACATCACGTGGTCTGGTCCCAGAGCTCAAGCTGTTAACCAGTGAATTCATATTTGTCTTCGTTACCTGCATTCCTGATGTTACAGTTGGGCTTTAGCTGAGATTTTATAGCTGAACTGAAGTTTAAGGTATGTGTCCATTATTGGTCTGAAATAGCAACAGAAGGCTAGTGTGTAAATATAGTTTGTTAGCAGGAGCTGATTTAAGGTGTTTATTTAATGTGAAATCGCTCTAAAGTTAAGAGACATCTTTGTGCTGTTTTTTTTCTTACCTGTTCTTTTTCTTTTCTTCTTTTTCTTATTCCAGTACATGGGCTGTATCGAAGTGCTGCAGTCGATGAGGTCACTGGATTTTGGAATGAGGACTCAAGTTACAAGGTAAGAGAACAAGAATGGGAGGGGCTCTGAGGACCATGTTTTATTTTTCACTTTATCATTTTTTTAATAAGAGAAAGTGTATTTAGAAAGTCACAAAGGTAGAAAAATCAGCCAGCTGGGCTACATGGGCTCAGGGAACAAGTTACAGAGAGGCAAAAGAAGAGGACAAGTTTTGTTTGTTTGTTGTTTTAAAGAGGACCGTTTTTAAAGTCACAAGAGTTTCTCCCCACAGAAATGTCATGCAAGCCTTTAAAGTCCCCATGGGCTGTTAGTCACATGACTGGAAGGTGGAACACAGTCCAGTGACCTGGGATAAGTCCCTTTATTCCATCGTGTGAAAGATTTCCCAGCTCTGTGGCAGAGCACCTGCATTGTATAGGAGAACTATTGTAGTAAGAGGATGCAGTCATAGAAATAGCTGGTTCCCCAGGTACCAACAGTGTTTAAAATTATGCCTAGACATAGGGCCTTACAGAATCTGAGACTGCTGAAGAAGTAGCTGAAAGAAGATGAGAACTCTTTCATTTTCCCAATTTGAAACTCTGTATTCAGTAAACATAACTCCCCAGTCCCCATTCCCCACTCTGCCCCAGCCTCTGGCAGCCATCATCCTATTTCATGTCTGTGAATTTGACTGCTCTAGGCACTACATATACATGAAATCATACAATGTTGGTCTTTTATTTGATATCATAAAGCCCTCAATGTGTACCACTAGGCCAAACAATGTGACTACTTGGAAGGCTGCTGCTGGGTACTGCTAGATTGTTCTACGGAAGAATCACACTAGATGGTGCTCCTTTCTCCCAGCCATATATCTGTCTTTTGTTAGGGTCTGTTTTATAAATCGTTGTAAACTTGTAAGTTTATATTTTCCCATTGTTGAATAAATGGTAAAAGACTATTTTTTTTCTGTGCCATGAAGTTTCCAAAGGTGACTAATGTACAAGCCCAAGGAAGGAGTCTGTTGTGGTTTCTGGATAGTATTCCTTACAGATGCATCTGTACGTGATTTGGGCATGGCCCACTATGCTCTGGGCAGATTTGCAGAAGCTCAAGGGTGGTGGGGTTTTTTTAGATCTGGTGGTGGGGAAGGCCTCTCTGAGGAGAAGTTATTTGAGCTCATCTCTGAATAAAGTGAGGGATCCAGCCATGAGAGCGTCTGGGAGAAGAGAGCTCAGGCAGAGGGAAGGTGGCGTGTACATCATTGTCCATAGCGTCAACCCTGACAAAGCCCAAAACCCGGGCAGCTGGTCTGTCCAGTAAGAGTGTGAAAAAAGTGCATCTTCTTCCAAGCGTGGGTACCAAACAATGGCCAGTGGGCTCCGACTCAGGGGAGGGAGAGGCTGGATGGGAGGTTCAGGGGTCAGGATGCCCCTACGGTGCAAGTGGTCTGCCTTGAAGTCAGGAGCCCCCAGCCACACTAGCCCAGGTTGTCTGTGGCATGGCTTAAAAGCCATGAAGCTGATTTCCGTGCACCAGGGCTGAACATGTCTCCCTGCTTCAGAAGCCACCAAGGCTTCTAGGCCGCACTCCCCAGCTCTCGAACCCATTCTCTGGAGCTTGTAGAGTTTGAGGTGCTGTGTCTTGTAGCTACCTGAGCTCAGCAGCAGTCCTGGGACCCCCTGATCCAGATGGGAGCAGTAAGAAAGGCCACCAAGGAAAGTGAGGTAGAAGACAAAGGAGAAGAGATGAAATAGGTATGTCCCACTTTAAGGAGATAACTGAAATGGAAATTTACTGAACAGAACAGTTATCATGCAGAGTGTATCCCTTGATTCCTGTACGTAATTAATTCCTTACTGGTATTTCAAAGGAAATTCAATATAGGAAAGAAAGTGTTTTTACTTTTCCCCCTAGGACAGTGGTCGACAAACTCATTAGTCAACAGAGCCAAATATCAACAGTACAACGATTGAAATTTCTTTTGAGAGCCACGTTTTTTAAAGTTTAATTTCTTCTAACGCCACTTCTTCAAAATAGACTCACCCAGGCCGTGGTATTTTGTGGAGGAGCCACACTCCAGGGGCCAAAGAGCCACCTGTGGCTCGTGAGCTGCAGTTTGCTGACCTCAGCTCTAGGAGCTCACATATTGCTGAACGTGGGAGTGATCTTTGAAACTCTAGGTCCTATGGGACATTCTACAAGAGGATGTAGGCTTAGGTATCGGTGCACATAGGTCTCTCTGTATGTTACCTGGGTGGGAACATTCTATTTGGGACCAGCATCATTTCTTTAGTCCCCCTCGCACCTTGCTATTAGACGGGTGCATTCTATGAGGTATGTACCTCAAAGCCACATGCGTGTTGCTGGGCATAGTGTTCTCATGTGACCAGCATAAGAAAATGGCCCACTTTCCTCCAAATCTCTAATGTCCACCCTACTTCCCAAATATCTTCTTTTCTTCTGTCTCTTTTAATTTTTCCTTCTTTGTCTCATTCTCCTTTTCTCTCTCCACTTCTGTGTATTTTGACATTCACCTACTCCTTGAGTTGCTTTATTACCAGTTGTCTTAGATGTTATCATTAAAACATTACTCTAGAATCAGGCTTCACACGGCTTTAAATTTAACTTTCACATATTCACAGTTTCGTTTTGCTCATTTCTTACTGAATGCAAGAAAATAATTTTCAAAGGACCAGTTGGAATTCCAAGAGAAAAGACCTTTGTTTCTCATGGCCGATGTGCCACCCTGATAAATGGTCTTACCATGTCTGTCCTAGTTCGCACCTTATTCCAGATAACAGGGCTGCAGCAACAAGAAATTCCTGGTAATCAAGGGGGAGCTAGGATTAGGACACCATGGATTGGGCCAGCATTTGAAACAGAGGAGGAAGGTGGGGCACAGTTCTGTCTTTCTGAGGGACCTGCCTGCCACTTGTTTGGGGGCTGAGTCCACAAGGTCTGGAGCACAGAGAGTACTCAAATGGAGCAGCGGAGAAAAAGAAGAGGGCAGGAGGTACCCACTTCATAGCCCCACCGTCCTCTGTCCCTCCATCCAGACTTAGTCCCTGAGGGAGCCCTGTGCTACTGTTGTTCCTCCACGAGTCCTCACCCACGTTGATCTTGATTGATTCATGACCAGATCTCAATCTTAGTAACTGAGTATTCATGCAAAAGGGCAAAGGAGGAGGTTTTCCTCCACAGAAACACGATCATTAGGAAAACAAAGGCTTGCAGCCACAGTTGTCTTCAAATGTCTGGAAAGCAATGCCAAGGAAATGAAGAAAAGAGAGGGGATGAAAATCATGCTAAGGATGATACAGTCTTTTGTTCTCTTCTGTAAAAATGTTCTCATCATGCGTTTAAAAACAAAACACCTCATTTAATCTGAAACACACACACACACACACACACACACACACACACACATCAAGTCACTAAACCCTAAGGCTCAACTTCCATCTCTTAAATAAGCATCCACACCATGCAAAGAAGAAATCTCCCGTCTTCCCCTAAGGATGCCTTCTTCCTTGTGTCTGGTACCTGTGTTTGGATACCTGGTGGGCAGGAGGAATAAGCCCATCACGGGCAATCACTGAAGGGGAGCTGGTGGGACAGGGACTGGCTTCCAGCCCCAAAGAACAGAACTTCATGTCATTGGTCACATTTAGTTCATCACCCACAGGACATAATACAGGGGTGGGGAGAAGTAGGTTTACAGTTGTATGGAAAGTAATACAATGCTGAATAAATAATAATACAAAAATAGCCGAAACCGGTTTGGCTCAGTGGTAGAGTGTTGGTCTGCGGACTGAGGGGTCCCGGGTTCGATTCCAGTCAAGGGCATGTACACTGGTTGCGAGCACATCCCCGGTGGGGGGTGTGCAAGAGGCACTGGTCGATGTTTCTCTCATCGATGTTTCTGGCTCTCTAGCTCTCTCCCTTCCTTTCTGTAAAAAATCAATAAAATATATTTTATGAATAAGTAATAATACAAAAATAAACTGTATTTTGTGTACTCACAATTGTAATCCTACTTTTGCCCCTCCCCATATATCCTAAGGGGCAAGGTGTATTGCTGGTGGGAGGGACCTCCAGATCACTGGCCAGATCACTGGCTTACTGCTCTGGCATCCTCCTGCATTTTGCACCTTATATTTGTAACTCCTATTTGGGGGCGGGGGGGAGTAAAGAAAAGAAAAAAAAAATCATCCAGCCAAAGTGCAAGGTACCTAGCACAGGATATGCCCACGCCACACTCCAGGACAGCTGGGAAGCCAAGGCTGGTGCTGGGCTCACCTCAATCTGTGCCTGCCATCCCTGAGGGTAGGGGTACAGGGAGGGGGGAGGGGGAGGAACAGGTCTGTGTAGGGAAATGGGAGCTATTATAGAATGAGTGGTGAACGTTCCTTTTGGGGTCCTGGTCTAAGACTCATTTTCTCTAGCTGATCCTAAGGGGCTGCATGTTGTGGATTATTTATCTGCCCACACCATCCCATGGGGAAGAAAACCATGACCAGCGTTTTCCTGAACTGCTACTGTAGACACTCGGCAGGCCGTTCCGGTGGTTGGGTATCAGGCAAAGCAACAAGGATGCAGAGATCATAATTCAGAGGATGTTATAACTGGACCAATTTCCTGTTTGGAACGTTATTGCTCCTGAGCAGTGATTAGCTTACTAGCTTGAAGGTTTGATTCTTTGGCTTCAGCAGGACATTAAAGGCAGTTCTTCAGAGACAAATGCATACTTCCCGTGTGTGTGTGTGTGTGTGTGTGTGTACACAAGTGTGGGCAACCATTAGATAGATGCAAAGTGGGTCCAGGATGCAGCTAAACATTTATATAAAGACCCGTGCATGTGGTTTCTAAGAAATGTGGACATTAGGAGGGAAAGTATTCTATAGAGGTCCATATTTTCATGTTAGGGAGCTAAGTTACTATATCTTTGAGTACAGGTTGGCATTTATCTAAATTTCCTGAGAATTGCAGGGATGGGATTGGTGCAGCTCTGTGTGGATAAGTGTGTGCATTTCCGCATAAAGCTTGGAGTAACTGTATGGCACCAGGTGTGTGTGTGTTGACCTGTGAGGAGGCCATGAGGTAGGAGTAGGATTGTAGCCCACATGACATGCCAAATGAAGACCATGAGAAGAGGCCAAGTCTATTAGTTTGCTAGGCAAGGGAACGCCCCAATGAGGAAGTTTACTGAGAAGAGTAGAAAGGAGGTATACGGTTCATAGTGGTTATGCTAAGGATGGAAACATGAGCATTCTGGCTGAGACAGATGCATGTGATTGAATTAAAAAATGTTTCATTGTTCATTGATCAGGAAAGAATGTTAAGATGCCACTAAGGGTCTGGTGTTCCAAGATCAAGGTTATGACCTTTACCAGTTGGTAAGAATAGCTACAATAAAACAGAAGGGTGAAGCCTGGCTGGCGTGGCTCAGTGGTTGAGTGTTGATTTATGAACTAGGAGGTTCAATCCCAGTCAGGGCATATGCCTGGGTTGCAGGCTTGATCCGCATTGGGGGTGTGCAAGAGGCAGCCAATCGATGATTCTTTCTCATCATTGATGTTTTCATCTCTCTCTCCCTCTTCCTTTCTCTCTGACATCAATAAAAAGATATTTTAAAAAATAATAATCAAATGCTCCTAGACACATTTGATGTAGTGGAAGTACTTCCTTTCACAAACGTAGATGTCAGGAAACCCTTGCAGGAGGTTTTGATGTGTGTGTGTGTGTGTGTGTGTGTGTGTGTGTGTGTGTGTACAACCTTCAAGTTCCACTGCTCCTCAGCTCCTCACAATCTATTTTGGACTGAGATCTCACTTCTCAGATATCTGAGATGAAATTGCCAATTAAATTCCTTTTAGAAGACTTCAAAAGTCTAGTTAATAAAAGAAAAAATGTTTCCAAGCAATTGGGAAGAGTTTTGAGAGCATGTCAGAGTTAGGTGAAGAGAGAGAGGGCATGAAAGTCAACAGTATGTTTTTGCAAAACCAAGATGGCAGCATAGGTAAACACCTGAACTTGCTGCCACACACAACCACATTAAAACTACAACTAAAAGACAAAACGAATATCATCCAGAACTGCGGGAAGGCTGGCTGAGTGAAAATTCTACAACTAGAAGGAAAGAGAAAAGCGCATTGAGTCCGGTAGAAGGTGTGGAGGTGTGAAAGTGAAATGTGGAGGTATGGAGGCCCAAGCAGAAAGTGGCTGGCAACTGAGCACTGTACATTGTTGTCTTTTTCAGTCCGGAGGGAGATACAAACTCCCGATTGCTCTGAACTCCAGACTCATACAGAGAAAAACTGAGTATAATTGAGTATGGCATTGGGCTGGAACCCTAAGGTGGCTTTCTCTCAGAGGTGCTTGCAGCAATCATTGTTCTTGCATGGTGCTGCAGGACACAGAGACCTGGGGGCTTTTTCAGGGCAGGACTGATGGTTGGCCATTGCTGTTTGCTCCGCCCAGGTGATTCCCTGAGACCCAGTCCCACCCAGTTTACAAGCCCATCCAAGCTGTGCACCAAGGCTTTTGCATATGAATGACTTGGCCTTTATCCACCTAAAAACCTGTCAACCTGAAACTGGGTTAGAGAGCCCCAGAGCATCCAAAAGAAGGCCCAAGGCTGGACAGCAGCTTGCATTACTTCACAGCTGGGCCTCATGGGATCCGAGGATCAGTGAACAATCCAATGAAGGGCAGGGTCTAGGCTTCCAAAGGCCTTCTCCACAAGAATACAGACTCCCCATCTCTGGTTCTCTCAGTTCTAAATACCAAATATTAGGTAAACTGGTGATTGGGTCTAATCCTGGTCCAGTCATCTTTGGGCAGGACAGAGTTGCACTGTGGCAATATGGTAATTCCATAATAGTAATGTCCTGGGAAGAGGAATGGCTGAAGGAGGAGGAGAGGAAAATGTAGGAGAGGAAAAAGGCTTGTGAAATGGAGGTAGTAGTTGCAGTACAAAATGGACTTCTACCTCAAAGGGAAATGAAAGCATTAGATCAATTTCTTTAGAGAGAGAGAGAGAGAGAGAGAGAGAGAGAGAGAGAGAGATTGGGATATTTCATTCATCACTAAAATCTAAGGTTGGCAAAATTGTTAATCAAATGTTTCATGTTATTATAGCTAGTGCATTAATTTTAGAACATAATTCAAATTAGCTGTATTTTTATGTGATGAAGAAACTTAGAGACTACATGGATAGGTATTGTATCCCAATATATGTTTAGGCTCCTTTTCTAGGACAGAGTATTGTTTTTAATACTTTAGATATTTATAGAGGTTTGTAAAATGGTTATTATTTTTGCTCCACAGCAATCTGTTTACAGTATCTATATTTTATTTGCCAAAAAACCCTAGGTTAGGAATGAAACTCCCAATTATAGTGTCTTTTCTATGGAAAATATGATCTACTTTATGGAGTGGTTTCTTAAAATATGTGATAGGTAAAAGTCAGGGCTTGTTTATTTATCATATCTATATATCTATGAATATATATAAACTTACAGATGTCTATATATTATCACACAAATACATACACTTACAAACACACATTCTCAAGTAGACTATATGCATACATTCACTGACCCAAGCGAGAACAGTTAAGTTACCTGTCATGTCCAATATGCATGGTAGTGAACTGGCCTCCAGTGTTTGAGGAGAAACAAATTAATTCAGTGCTTAAAATGCATGAATGCTAAAGCCTATGGGGAGACCACAGTATTTTTAGCTCAGGTTTTAGAGTGAAATAGCTTTTTTCTGGTAATTCCCCCACCCCCACCCCAGGCCTTCTTTACAACATGTAGAGCTAGATGAGAATGCATTCAAGTGTCTCCCTTTTGTGGCTCTTTTTGGTTTGCTTTAGGAGTTACTACTAAATGTTTGTGGCACCCCCAGCATTCTCAATTATACTTTGAAGATCTTCAACAGGAGCAAGAGAGTGAGTTTCTAATTTTTGTTTTGATGAACACTCTGGTCACCCGCAGTCTGAATCATTTAACAAGCAAGTAGAATAGACCTTTGGAAGCATTGTTCTTGGAAACATGCCATACTGTAGTTGTATGGGAGCCTCTTGAGAAAACTCAGAGGGTACCCCAGAGTGGGTCTGGCCTAGAAGGTAATGGGTCAATTGCAGAGAGCAATGCTTCAATGGAACAATCATAAGGGCTCCATCATCTATCATCTTTAGGCCTGAAGTTTCTCTCTGATCCATGGGCCTAGTCTGGCAGTTTTCAGAGCTACAGTCCCTGGTACGTGGTTGGATCAATAAATATTTATTAACAGGGAGGAATCAGGGCATCTCAGAGATTTTGATATGACTTTGGAGGTCTTGAAGGCTCCCTGGTCACTGCTGGGGATCAGAGGAAATCTACAGACAGTCTATACACATGGTTTCTGGTATCCTGAATGAGACTAGATTCTAGAATGAGGAGCTCTTAGACAAGTGGGTCAGGTCCCTGTTTCCATGATAGAATGCTGGCACATGGACACCATTTGTTATATTACTGAACAAAGAAATAAAAGTACATTCACTGAAGAGATTCATTTTGGTTCAGAGAGCCTTGGGGTCCAATGAGTTGATTCAGATAAAAAGTAGAATTTTTCAAAGAATTGGCTAAACTTCAACTCTTTCTAGTTCAGAGAGTCAAACATGATTTTCAACTACTAACACACAGTCTATAGAGAAGTTTATTATTAATTAACTAGTGACCCGGTGCACGAAATTCGTGCACATTAAAAGGGAATTAATTAGAGGAAAAATTTTAATATTGCTATTTGCCTTTTTCTATAATAGATGAAAGGAAGTTAGTAAAATGTATATGAAAATCTTCATCCTGTCAGAGTCTGGGATGTGCCATGGGAACCAGAGTCAAGTCCCCGCCCACCCACATGAGCCTTGAAATTGCTTGAGACCCAGACCTGGCTGGACCCACCCTCATTGGGCTAGAACCAGACCTGTCAAGCCCAGCCAGGTGGTGGGGGGTGCAGCCTCAGATCCCCTGCCCAGGCCCAGTGCCATGCAGCCTCAAGTGCCTGCTGATTACTCATTAAGGCTGCTCTTTAAGGCTTGTTAACAGAACTCAGCCTCTGCTGTGGGTGCAGCCATCTTATATGATATCATGGTCAATTTGCATATTCCCTTTTTATTAGATAAGATAGCTACTATCATCAGTATTGTCATCATCACAAAAGTTAACATTTATAAAATAGATTTTACTATTAACCCTATTGTGCCCATGCAAATACTTAGACTTACGGAAATTACAGAACTTACCATGGTTGTCACCTAGCAAGTGGTGGAACCAGAAATCATATCTGCTTGGCTGTTGAGTACCATGTCTCAATTAGAATGAGAGAATATTAAGAAAATGTTTAGTCCATCTGGATTCAAGATGCCATATTCCTGATTTGTAAGCTCCCTCTGAGACACTTTCATTTGGATGCTCATAAATCCATAGGTGAGGATAGTTTCGCTGTCCTTTTCTCAGCTCTCCTGAGGAACAAAAGAGATTGTGTCAGACAACGGTTCTCACATTTTAGCATGCAAGATAATAAGCCACCTGGAGGGCTTCTTAAAACACAGGATGTGTATGTCTAACCAGATGTGGCTGATGCTGCTGGTGCATGGGTCACACTTTAGGAAACACAGATGGAAGGGAGGCCTACCTAGTGGTTTCAAAATGAGGTCTCCTAGTGGACCACAAATCATATGGGAACCCCTAGTTTTAAAAAAGTGATTCCCCCCAAAATCCCCCAAAGCATGAGATTTTTATTGTTTTGGTTTTAAAAAGTCGAAGGCAAAGCCTAGGGAAAGGCAGAGCAGTGAGTTTTAATTCTGCTATATGTACTAGTATACATATGTGTGTATATGTGTATATATGTATATATGTATATAGAGCCAGAGAAATCAATATTACATTTCTTTTGGGGAAGAGTGGAGTTAGAGGGGAGGCACTCAAAATTCATTACAGGCTAATTCAGCCGGGAGAGTCCTTTCTTAGATAAAAAGGGAGCTTTTGGCCAAAGGAAATGTAGGACAGTTGGTGCAGCTCTTCACCTACACACAGATGTTCCCGTTCTCATTGCTGTTCTCCTTAGGAGACTGAGAAGTGCCCGGTGGAGCAAGTGCTCAGCTCTGACCCCTCTACGTAGACATGAGCTGTCGCTTGTGAGAGCGGCACCCACTCCGGGGAAACGTGTATGTTCACATATGCTTGAACAGGAAGAAGGTGGATCTTTTTGATCCAGATCATCTGAACCTTAATACTTATGAGAATTTCTCTGAAAGTGATTTTTTTCACAGTCAACTGTGACAACACAGACTCTTAAAAGGAACGTTTTGATCATTAAACGTACCTGCTTAAGTTGAACTATAAAAAAATAAGAAAGACATCTCCTGGTCAAGTGTATATGCCATTGTAAAATAGCACAATTCTGGCAGCAGCTCCTTAGCAGGAAGTAGGCTGGATCTAGAAACAGACTCTGAGATGGAGGCTGAAAGGCAGAAGGTTTACAGGGAGGGCTCTCAGGATCCTGAGGGAGTGAGGGTGCAACCCTGGGCCGGCGGAGGTTGACTAGGGGTGCCATCTCAACAGAGGCCTCAGCAGATGTCATGGGCAAACAGACCAGGCCTTCAACCTGTATTGACTGGTCACAGGTTTCCTGCTGCCTCTGGGAAGGGGCATATCTGTAGGCAGCATAACTGCCTTAAAGAGAGGACAATTTCTGGGAACTCAGCTGTGAGCCTGTAGTCCTGACCATTCCAACAACTGGAGCGATGAACATCTCTGTTCTAAAGGGGGCTGTGGGTTATGGAGGGGGACAAGGATCGTCCTTTGTTTCCTGCCACGGAGCTGTCTAAGCGCCTGCATACTGCCATGGGTCATCCAAAGAAGAACAGAGAGGCATTCTACCTTTTCTAGAAATGTGTCTTAACCATTACTATTCACACGATAGACACAATCTGACCTTTACAGCATATTGTCTGTAGCATTCCAGTTAAAACACACAAGAGGACTCTGCTAGGTAGTAGGCATTGTAAAAAGTAGGCTAGACCCATTTAGTTCTGAAAGCAGATGGAAATTATAAGGATTAAGCAATGATAATGGCTAGCATTTACTGAGGCTTTGTTTAAAGCTCTATTGTTATTCCCACTTTATGGACTTCAGGAACAGAGACAGAGAGCTTTACAAGCTTGCTCAAGGTTGCAGAGCTCGTAAGAAGCAGCTAGCTTTTCAGCTCCAACTGTCTGGTTGCAGAGCCCATTTAACCAGCTTTTCGTCACTCTCTGTAGATAAATGACAGCCCTCGGCATTTTTCCTTTTCTCATTTCCTATAATTTTGCATGTTTGCCTATTTCTGTATCCCCCAAGCACTTCATACTGGATTGTGCACATAGTGACCCATAGCGAAGCTTCGTTGATATTTAAAAGAAGAGCTTTCGTTCCCCTCTCTCTCCACTGAGTGCTGGTGGGAGGGACAAAGGATGGAAGATAATAATTTGCAGTTTGTAAAAGGAATTTTAGTAAGAGACTTATTTCTTATAAAATCCAGCTTCCTACGGAGCCGGAGAGGAGGGAGGCCGAGTGCCTGGCGGGCGTTCCTGAGCGGAAAGGAGAGAAAAGCTCCGACTGTGCTGGGCCCCCAACTGCTCTGAACCCCGGTTCTGGGCCAGACCCCGGGGACTCAGGCTCAGCCATAGGGAGCCGGGCTGTAAGGCGGAACCCCGGGGAGAGGCGAAAGGAGGTCCCGGAGGCGCGCACACGGCGCGCAGAGAAGGGACGGTCGGCTGTGCCGCGGGATTGCCCTGACGGGAAGGAGACTGGGGCTCCAGACTGCTCTGAACGCCACCTCCAACTCCATTTCCAACTGAACTGAACCCCAATACCGGGCTCATTGTGGGAGAGCATAGACAGTTTGGCAGCAGGCGAAAATCGAGGGCACCTTTCTCTCAGAGGCGCTGGCAGCAGCGAGCACTGAAGGACCCGCATAGGGCGGGGCTGACAGAAGCCAAAGCTGCAGGCTCCACCCTGAAAGCCCGTCCCATCTGTAACTGCGAAATGCGACAACAAAATAGATCACAAACGAAAGAAATGGAGGACAAAAAGCGTCTGGATATAGAGTTCAAATCTACGCTTATAAGTTTTTTCAAGAATTTCTTAGAAAAGATGGATAAGGGCTACGAGGATATGAAAAGAGATCAACTAGAATTAATAAGGAGTCAACAAGAAATGATAAGGGATCAACAAGAAATAAAGAATACATTGTCTGAAATAAAAAATATTTTACTGAGTCCTAAAAACAGAAGGGAAGATCGCAAGAATCAAGTCAAAGATTTGGAACATAAAGAGCCAGAAGACACTCCTCCACAGAAGCTAGAAGGCAAGAGAATCCAGAAAATTGAAGATAATGTAAGAAACCTCTGGGACAACTTCAAGCGAACCAACATCAGAATTATGGGGGTCCCAGAAGATGAGAGAGAGCAAGATATCGAAAACATACTGAAAGAAATAGTGACAGAAAACTTCCCCTACCTGGTGAAAGAATTAGACTTACAAGTCCAGGAAGCGCACAGAACTCCAAACAAAAGGAATCCAAAGAGGACCACACCGAGACACATCATTATTAAAATTCCAAGAGCAAAAGACAAAGAGAGAATATTAAAAGAAGCAAGAGCAAAGAAGGTAGTAACCTACAAAGGAGCACCTATACGATTGTCAGCTGACTTCTCAACAGAAACCATGCAGGCCAGAAGGGAATGGCAAGAAATATTCAAGGTGATGAATAGCAAGAACCTACAGCCAAAAATAATCTACCCAGCAAAGCTATCACTCAGAATCGAAGGCCAGATAAAGAGCTTCACTAATAAAAAAAAGCTAAAGGAGTTCATCACCACCAAACCAGAATTATATGAATTGCTGAAGGGGGTTCTTTCAGAAGAGAAAGTAAACAAAGATAAAAATTATGAACAACAAATACATAACTATCAACAAGTGAATCTAAAAACCAAGGAAATTAAAAAAATCTGATGAACAATATTAACTGTTGAATATAATAGAATCAGAGGTATGGAAGGGGAGTGAAGTGACGATTCTTGGGGTAAAGGGGAGAGGGGGGCGTGGGAAGAGACTGAACATAAACTGTGCACCTATGGATGAGGACAATGGGGAGAGGGGAAAGGGCAGAGGGTGGGATGGGAACCTGGTGGAGGAGAGCAATGGTGGGTGGGGGGAAAGGAACATTTGTAATAATATGAACAATAAAAACTTATTTAAAAAAAATAATAAAAAAAATAAAAAAATAAAAATCTTAAAAAAAAATAAATAAAATAAAAAAAAAAATAAAAAAAATAAAAAAAAAAATAAAATCCAGCTTCCTGTACCAAGGAGCTGAACAAGACCAGGTCCAAAAGACATATAAATAATCTTTGTCTGTAAAGATTAAAGGTGGAATTCAAGTCGTTTTTTTCTGCTGCACACAAGCTAACAGCAGACCTGACCCCACAGCCTCTCACATGACTTTCTAGTTCGCTCCAGAAGAAGATCAGAAAGCCACAACCTTGCCCACCAACCCAGCCTGCTACGCTTGAGTTTGATAGTTTGATTTTGCCACCTTTTGAACCAGGAATGGCTGTTAACATTTTTTAATTGGGGGGGGGGGGGGAAGGGGGAGATAAAAAGAAGAATATTTTGTGAATGTGGACATTATATGAATTCAAATTTCAGTATCCTTGCGTGTTCTCGGCACTTGAACATATCCATTTGCTTATGTATTATCTGTGGCTGCTTTTCGAGGTACAAGTGCAGAGATCAGTAGTTGAACAGGGCCTGTATGATCCACAAATTCTACCATTTTTACTACCTTGCCCTTTACAACCAAGGCCTGCCAAGTGCTGCTTTGAGTGGTTCTCAATCTCAGCTCTGGTGGAAATACTTGAGGGAGCTTCGG
Source organism: Pipistrellus kuhlii (assembly GCF_014108245.1). Classification (NCBI taxonomy): domain Eukaryota; kingdom Metazoa; phylum Chordata; class Mammalia; order Chiroptera; family Vespertilionidae; genus Pipistrellus; species Pipistrellus kuhlii. The sequence goes on from NW_023425404.1 coordinate 46,554,056, forward strand.
AAACTCTCAGTCCCCAAGCCCCAGCTGTACCAGCTAACTCAGCCTGTCTGGAAGTGACACCCAGTCTTCAGGACTTGTTAAAGCTCCTCCATGTTTCCCCAATGTCCAGCCAGGATTGAGAACCACTGCCTCGAGCATGAGTGCATTTTGAGGGGCAGGTGGATAGGCTTCTCACCCTCCAGGCTGCCAGATGGAGGTCAAACGCAGATCACACATCACCACCTGTGTGTGCCGGGGGTGAGGTGAGCAAAGAGGTTCCAGACTCCAGATGCCCTCTGGTGAAAGCTCTTCCCAAGGAGGGGATGGCAGGGATGGAAGGACCAAGAGGAGAGGAAAGGATGGGTCATACCAAATATCTATCCCAGCATATTGAGTGACTACATGGAAGACAGATTTTCGCCCAAATGGAGCATCATCAAATGTACAGGTGGCGTAACCTTCCTCCCCTTCCTTTGCCACGAGGAACAGGTGACCTGATTCCTTAGCATCCACTAATGCAACCTTCTGGTCCACACGGCAGAGCCAGGCATCCTAGGAAAGGAGTCCAAGTAGAAGTTTTAGTTAGCTGTGTGGTCCATGCACTGATCTGCTTCCCACCCCAGGCGTATAGAATCAGAATCTGTAGGAACAGCCCAGGATTCTGCATTTTAGCCAGCATCCCAGTTGCTCCTTAAAAACTTTAAAGTTTGGCCATCACCTATCCAAACGGTTAGTTTAGAAAAGGGTGATCAAACTTTAAAGTGAGTGCTTAGCACATGTGCAGGCACAGTGGTCCTACCATGGTTTCCCACAGGGGACTCGACTGGCTAGGCCAGTTGGGATTCCTTCCAAGACAGGGCACGTTAGCACACCCACAGTGAAAAAAGATGGAATTACCAAATCAAATCTATAATATGTGCATAGACCATCTGGCCTTTAAAAAGTTGTTTGTTTGTGTGTTTTTTGTTTTTTGTTTTTTTAAAACAGCAGTGGAAGTCATCCCACCTACTGGTGTCTTCCTCCGCATTATGGGACCTCCATGTTTTAAATATCTAAATAGTGCCAATCTTCCATTTTAGAAGATAGGCTTAACTTTTATAAGTTGATAAACATCATTTGTCGTGAAATGTGGTGACTGCAGTGGGTGATTCCGTTGGATCTGTTTTGTGTGTTTTCCTTAATGAGCTTTGGCTCTTAAATGACCACACTGAACGAGCACTACACTCTCCAACTCCCAAAAGAGATGCCTTCTTCAGATTTTTGAATATTTTGTCTAAAACAAAGTTGTTTTAGAAGATTCCAGTTTATCCTAAAATAAAGGAGAACAGTCTTTTGGATCTACAAATTCCAGTGTGTTTTTGTATGAAATCACCCCCACTTCACCCGTGTGATTTTCACAGGGCTTAAATACTGTGAAGGTGCAGAAGCCATCAGTTTGTGGATACAGGTGTTTGAATTTAGAAATAAGTAATTCTATTACAGCACACCCTTGTGGGCATAGGAGAAACTGACTTCATTTCTGTTCATTAGGGAGATGTGTAGGGAAGCTATCCTGGGGGCAGGTGGTCTTTTACTTCATTAAAGGGCAGTGGTTGGGTCAACATTTGCATCGGAGCCAAAGGGCAGAACCTGGAGAAGACAGAACCAACCACCTGTGGCTGAAACCGGTTTGGCTCAGTGGATAGAGCATCGGTCTGTGGACTGAAGGGTCCCAGGTTTGATTCTGGTCAAGGGCATGCACATTGGTTGCAGGCACATCCCCACTGTGGGGTATGCAGGAGACAGCTGGTCAGTGTTTCTCTCATCTATGTGTCTAGCTCTCTATCCCTCTCTCTTCCTCTCTGTAAAAAAATCAATAAAGTATATTAAAAAAAAAAGAACCACTTGTGTTTTGTGGGGCTGGAGCTGGGTAGAATTGCAAATGTACTTTAGAATCAGGTTTTACCTCTAAGCCAGGTTGAATGGAGTGGTGCCAAAAGTCAGTGAGAGGGCCAGTGTTGAGGGCAGGGCTGAGAAAGGCTGTATTTGACCACCCTGGGACCCAAGTGCCTGTTTCTGAAATGAAAGGCTATATTTTATGGGCTGAGTCTACCCTCCCAGAGAGCATGGGCGATGCCCCTTGATTGTAGCACAAAGGGAGTCTGAAGCTTTCCGTTCTCCACAGGCCTCTGGCATTGACTGTGTCCATTGTGAGCTTATCGCCCTGGGGGCAGGCTCCTGTTCCACAGTGTCCTGTCTGCCAGCTCGCACAAGTCCTTGGCTGTCTTTGATTTCACCAAACTGAACAAAATTGAACACACAGATCACGGAGCCCTGATGTTCTAAAGGCAGAGATTTTTTTTTAAAGGTACTCATTTCCCTAGAACAACTGGTTCAACCTAATACTGCGCTGACGTGGAGTCTGAATTGCAGGTCCCTTCCTTCACGGATATGAGACGTTCAGGCGACGAGGTGTCCCTTCTACAGCGATCACTGATTTCTGTGAGGATTCCTGTTGGGGATGATATGTAAGGGGAAGATCCTTGGGAAATGCAGGTGGCTTTGTTTGCCAAAGTCTCTTTTAAGATTGTTTAGGAAAGGCTCTTTTCTGTGATTAAAAATGTATTCTCATTTCTGTTAGCCTGGACAGAACTGAAACCACTCTGCCACTGTGTGTGTGTGTGTGTGTGTGTGTGTGTGTGTGTGTGTGTGTGTGGAGGGAGCTGCCTTGAATGGTTCCAGTGGGCCATGTGCTTGGTTTCATGTTACACAAGTCTCTGGCTTTCCTACTTACCAGAGAACTGCATTTGGACATTCACTGGAAACCATCTGTCCCTCAGCCCCTCCCCCAGGCACTGCTTCAGTTGGTCCTGGATTGTGCTATTGCCTTCCAAACTTAAACATAAAGGGGCGGGGTGGGGTGGGGAGAGGGGTGTTGGCGAACAGTTAGGCAACCATGCTTCCCGAGCAGCTTAACTGTTTAAGGGTTAAAGACACAGAAAAGTTCTAAGTTGAGAACTGTAGCCACCAAGGGTTGATGAAGAAAGGTGCCTTTGTGTGCATGGTTTAAGTTTGGACTCCGTTAAGACAAAATATCTTTTTTTGGTCCTATGGTGTAGGCAGGGTTTTATAGGCTTAAAAGCAAATCTTCAACTGCATTCTCGTTCTCTTACATCAGCCCACGTCTCCCCTTCCTTCTCATGTGGCAAAAACAATAAACAAAGTGGCCACTGTTGGGACCGCGGGGCGTTCCCCCTCGTTCCTTCTGGTGCAGGCTCCCAGGGTGGAAATCTTCAGCCATGTAAACTCCAAAGATTCTGCTCCTCTCACAGCGGGTCAGCCCCCAAAGGGGTTCTGCAGAAATGCAGGCTGCCTGGGCAGCTGCAGGGGCGGGGCACCCAGCAAACCCCTGCTTGGAGTTCTCTGTTTTCTTTTCCTCAGCAATTGTCAAGTCAGCGCTTTAGGTCAAAGGGTGTAGCTGAAACTTCAGAAAGGCGTTGGAAGAACTATTTGTTCTTGAAAATATTACAGTTAATCTCTCGGTCCCACACGGAGGGGAAGAAAAGATCTTTGTAAAGAAAGGCAACAAAATGCAGGCATCAGTCTGTCTTCCCTGGAGGGAGTGTCAAGAGATTTGTTAACATGGATACCGGCAAAGGAGACGGAATCTGAGAGGTTGTTTTAAACCAGGGATCTGTGGTTCCAAGAGGCACACAGATAGTTTTCAAGGGGTGCTGGTGAGGGGGGCCCTCAAATCAAATAGGAAAGTTTGTGCAAACAGGCCTTTATTGGAGGGAGAGTCTGGGACTCTCTTTAAAAATCTCAAATTAATAAGTACTTTTTTGATTTTTTGTGTGCTAAGATATGCAGAACATAAAATTTATCATCTTAACACGTTTTTAAGTGTTTATTCAGTGCCATGAAATACATTCTTAGTGTTTGCAGCCATCATTACCATCTAACCCCATTATTCTTTTCATCTTGCAAAACTGAAAGTCTTTTTTTTTTTTTAATATATTTTATTGATTTTTTACAGAGAGGAAGAGAGAAACATAGAGAGCTAGAAACGTCGATGAGAGAGAAACATCGACCAGCTGCCTCCTGCACACACCCCCACCAGGCATGCGCCCGCAACCAAGCTACATGCCCTTGACCGGAATCGAACCTGGGACCCTTCAGTCCGCAGACAGATGCTCTACCACTGAGCCAAAACAGTTTCGGCCAAAACTGAAAGTCTTGCCAAAACCAGTTTGGCTCAGTGGATAGAGCGTCGGCCTGCGGACTGGGAGGTCCTGGGTTCGATTCTGGTCAAGGGCATGTACCTTGATTGCGGGTACATCCCCAATGGAGGTTGTGCAAGAGGCAGCTGATCAATGATTCTCTCTCATTGATGTTTCTAACTCTCTGTCCCTCTCTCTTCCTCTCTGTAAAAAAAAAATCAATAAAAATATATTTAAAAAAACCTGAAAGTCTACACCCATTAAACAATACCCCTTCTTCTTCCCTCCCCATCCATACACCAGTCTTTATGATTTTGACTATCCCAAATACCTCACATGAGTGGAATCGTGTACTATTTGTCTTTTTATTACCACCCTGTTTCACTTAGCACAGTGTCCTCAAGGTTCATCCATGTTGTAGCATGTTGCAGAATTTCCTCCCCTTTTAAGGCTGAATAATATTCTATATATGGTATCACATTTTGCTTTTACATTCATCTGCGGATCTGCACTTGGGTTGCTTCTTTGTTTAGCTACTGTGAATAATATTGCTTTGAACATGGCCAACGATATAACTACTTCTTAAAAGCAAGTTCATAAGCACAAGTTTCCTCTTTTTTCTTCTGAGCAAAGTTGTATGGCAAGAGAATTTTCAGAATCTGTGAAACTTCCTGTGCCTCAACTGACCTTAAAGTTCTGAGTGAGGGTGCCAGTGCACACATGTGTGTGCTTGCCTGCTTGGGCATATGGACAGGCTCTGAATAACATATGACGGTAACAGCCAATGCATGGAAAGCAGAGGTCTGGGAAAGGGTGGGAGCATCCATGTGAGCCATTTCCAGAGTTGACCCCTGCCCCTGTGCCCGGTTTCCTTGGCAGTTTACCTCAGCAACATGGGCATAAGGATTGGTAAAATAGAAGACCTCGAGGCCCTGGCTGGGTAGCTCAGTTGATTAAGGCACTGTCCTATTATATCAAGGTTGTGGGTTTGATCCCCAATCAGGTCACATAGAACAATCAACCAATGAATGCATAAATGAGTGGAACAACAAATCTATGTTTTCTTCCACCCCCCTCTTTCTCTGATCAAGATATATATATTTTTAAATATAGGAGCCCTCCATATGATGGGGAGTGAGCGAGGGAAGGACACCCAATATATGTGCTGCTCTAGACCCAGGAGCCTGGGACTCTGTCCTTTCCACGCACCTGGCAGTGTGCCCTCTGCCGAGTGAGAGCAGGCTTTGAATTCAGAGCTGGATTTACATATTGTCTCTCCCAGTATCAGCTGCATTCTTTGGAGTCAGTATTTAAGTTCTTTGACTTTTAGTTTACGTACTCATGTGTAAAATGGAGATAAAGCACCTACCTGAAAACAACTTTGCTAAGACTGAATGGGCTGCTTCCAGCCAGGCCTGGCCATGTACATAGGACTGGCTCCTTCTTTAAAACCCTGGCTTCCTGGTGCCGCATTTTGAAGTGGGCATTTCTAATGGGAAAGGGGGGCTATGTTATGCCCAGATTTTGCAATCCTAAGACCACTAGGGAGCCGAGTCCGATGCAATAGCAGAAAGCCTGTTCCATGCTAGCACGGGCTCTGTTCCACTCACACAGACAACGGCGTGGCGAAAGAGCACAAGCTTCAACAGATCAAGGGGTTTTATAGGGGTGGTGATGTCACTGCTTTGGCTGACCCCGATTGGTTAGGTGAGGGCTAGGGTCCAGTTACAAAATGGAGGATCAGGAGTTCCGCCCTGCCCTCTCATTCCCAGGAATTAGCCTTGCCCTGCCCTTTTAGCTGCACCTGGTCAAGATTCCCTTTTCTTCGTGATCTTTTGGGAAATGGAAACAGGCAAGTCTACCAAATAAACTGAAAAGAAAGATCTGGATGCAGTGAGCTACCCGGCCACTGCCATGAGGGCTTCTTTTTGACCTATCCTTATGCCAATGTGGCTGAGGTGAACTGCCAAGGAAACAGGGAGGAGTTCAAGGCTAAGGTGGGACTCGAGTAGCAAGGGAAATAAAGATCTGTTACTATAGGTAACATGAACATTGTCCCACCTCTCTGTATAATTCTGTTAACCAGTGCCATCCCAATAAATTCAATAAAATGGAAAAGAAAACTAAAATCCAGGTTAAAAAAAAAATAAAGCATTTTCTTTAATTCAAAGTCACAACTTTACATTTGGTTAGAGGGTATTGAAACGGGATTTTTGGACTGGAATCCAAATTCTTTGTCTGTTGGAGGCAAATAATGAATCCACAGACAGAGGAGGAGACTTATTGAAGAACAAGTACAGAATCCCACGTAGGGAGGGGAAAAGGTCCCACTGAGTTCCGTTTCCCTATGGCTTATAAAGGCTGCAGATCCTGGTGCCTTGATATCCCCTCTGATTGGTCACTATTCCCTCAGGCTGGTTACTATAGTAACTCCTGGGCTCAAAGGTCAAACCTCACATGGGACCTGTGAGGTTCTTCCCAGCTCTTTCCTTATTGTTTTCCTATTCCCTTTGGGCTTTCTTCTTCTCCTTCTGGATGAAGGGCTTCCTTCCCTTTATTTTGAAAATATAGACCCTGTTCTGTTCCCAGCTCCCTCATTCTATGGAAATGTACCTTTTGCTGCTCTGCAGCCCTGTGTTTCTTCCATGGTTCTCTTAATTTCTAAAATTTTCTAAAACCTATTTTTTTACCCCCAAAAGTTTCTGTTTCAGTGTTGACAATTGGTATGAGAATAAAAAAACGACAGCAACCCAATGTCTGGGAAAGCACTTTCTAAAATACAGGGTCCTATGTAAAAAGTAACAAGTTGGAATAATTACTATTATTATACGCAGCAGCATCAGTGCTCATCTTTGTTTTTACTTTTATTTCAAACCATTTACAAAGAACTTTTTAGACCAATGCATTCCAGTAGACCAAGGAATAAAGGATCTGAAAATACTTTTCTTATAATACATCGTTATTAAATACCAACACCCTAGTGGGGTGCCTGCACTAGTTATTTTGGCAACACCAGAGGCCAATTTGGATCAATTATATGTATCTCATTAATTATTGATCACCAATCAACCAAACAAAAGGGTCCCAAACCTGTAAGTTATCCTTCTGTTTGACTCCAGAGACAAAGTTTGGAATCCTAGAAAAACAATAAATATGAAATCCTGAGAAAATACGCTCAGCCCAAAAGCCATTCTATCTTTTGGTTGCAGGTATTTATGCAAAAATCAGACAAGATAATACCTTGAAGAAGAAGCTCTTTGTTAAAATGACAGGGTCCTATATAAAAAATAACAACTTCAAATAATTATCTATCCAGAAAAAGAAAAAGAAAAAAAAGGATTGGAATCCAGAAAAAAAGTCATTTATACAGAAAAAAAGAAAGAAAAAGAATTGGAACTAAAACATACATTATAAATCCAAAGTAATGTCTAGAATCTTTGGAAATTCTTTTATTCTTCTTCTGTCTAAAGTGTCTACTAGAATTGCTCTGTCTCTCTTTCTCTACCTCTGTCTCTGTCTCTCCTCTCTCTAGCTGCTCCTCCTTTTGAAAATATCTCAGAGAAAATAGTTTCATGAAATAGAATAATAGATATAAAAACCATATTGTGTGTGTTAATATAGTTTACTAATTTGAACCATGATCTCTGGGGAATCTGGGGAAGAGCTCAGAGATTTCCATTTGCTCTGGGAAAAGTTTACTATATGTATTGAAAGCCACATGGCGAGGGCTCAGGTTACAGGAGTGAAAGCCTGGGCGGTTGTGAGTGCTGAGGCCCCGAGACAGAAGCTCTTAGTTCTAACTGCGTTTCTGGAGAGGAGGGCGCCAGTGCGTGCACCACTTCCATTAAGGACCAGCTACTTGCTTTAGTGGAGCCTTTCTCTCAGGAAGTGCAATGTATAGTCAGGGCAGAAAAATAAGCAAAGGAGGAAATTTGCTATTGATTTTCTTTTCTTCTGTGAAATTACGTGAAAGCTCAATGGCTGGTAGCAGGAACTTGGTCAATAAGGCTCCCGTTGAGACCATGGTGAAGTTCAGTCTCTCCCTTTCCTTTCAAACCTCCTCTAGTGCCAGGTTCTCTTGTATTTAATTGTCTTTGGTGCTGAGCTGCTAGGAAAGGCTTTTTATTCATAACACCACAGAGAGGGCTAAGCGAAAGGTAAACTGTGAAATAGTCTCAGACAATGAAGTTTTGCCCTCCTTGTTGGTTAAAAATCAAATAATACTAAAAACCAAACTTGGCCCTAGCTGGTTCGGCTCAGTGGATAGAGTATTGGCTTGAGGACCAGAGGGTCCCAGGTTTGATTCCAGTCAAGGGCGTGTACCTCGGTTGCAGACTTCTCCCTGGCCCGGGGTCCTGGTCAAGGCTCATGTAGGAGTAACCAATCAATGTTTTTCTCTCACATTGATGTTTCTCTATGTCTTTCCCTCTTCCACTGTCCCTAAAAATCCTTAGGCGAGGATTAATAACAACAATAACAACAACAAACCACACACATACACAAAAACAAACAAACAAACAAACAAACCTGAAAACCAAGAAGAAAAAAAGAAAAACGAGGCTGAGATGAATGGTAAGATTGCTCATTATAAAGCAGTTTTTCAGTATCAGGATGTTGCTGGGAGTACTAATCCTGTTTCCTCCTATGGGCGTGGGGAAGGTTGGTTATGCCAGACTCACCGTGACGTGTGTAGTATAATACTTGCTAACCTTAATCGAACGTTTACTGTGCACTAGATAGTATGCTAAGTCTTCATATGGTTTCTGTTCCACAGGGAAGCAATAAGCCGTCTGTGCGAACCTGTCCCCGGGGCAAACGGAGCCACTAAAAAGCGAAAGGTAAATAAATATTGGGGTGGTTTTCTTCTTTCATGTTTCCCCGTCAATGAGGAAGATGATATAAAAAGAGTTGTGAGGTTATTCCACCGTCTGACTTAGAGGTCCCGAATGGCCTTTATCGGTGGGCATGAGTGTAGAGATACAACTCAAAGTCGCTCTGGCCCCTCAGATTTTCCCAACTCATCTTAAATGGTGGTGCCTAGAAGGACAGAGCCAAGAAAGCGCCTGAGATTCAAGTGAGAACATCCTGGTTCCAGGCCTGGGTCTTTACCTTCCTTTGAAGGTGGTATCTCACGGTCTGAGACTCTTTCTTATTCCTGTAAAGTTAAGTTGTTGAACCAGATGGCCAGTTTGGTACCTTCCAATTTGAATATGATCTAATGTCTGTATTTTTAACATTTGAGACTTTTTAAACTCCTTGGCCTATTTTTAAGTGCAAACACGGCGCTGGCACTGATGACATAATAATACATGGGGAGAAGGGACTTTTCATGCTGAAAGAGCACACATTTTGGTGTTAGATGATAGACTTGCGTTTAAATCCTGCCTCTGACTCCTATTTATTTATTTATTTTTAAAATATATTTTATTGATTCTTTACAGAGAGGAAGGGAGAGGGATAGAGAGTTAGAAACATCGACGAGAGAGAAACATTGACCAGCTGCCTCCTGCACACCCCCCACTGGGGATGTGCCTGCAACCAAGGTACATGCCCTTGACCGGAATCAAACCTGGGACCCTTCAGTCCACAGACTGATGCTCTATCCACTGAGCCAAACCGGTTTTGGCATGCCTCCTGCTTTTAAAGAGCAATAGGTCAATCGAGTAAATTTGAAGATCTAATTGGCTGTATTAAATCGAGAGGTGCTCCCAGAAACTGTACCATATAGTAGTACAGAAAGGCAGAAACTGTGCCAGACAAGGAAGCGATTAGCAAAAGAAAAAGAAAAGAAAAAGGTTGTTTCAGGCCAGGTTACCTTCCCTTAGGGAAAGGCAGGGGTCTTACCAGACAAAGTGCCTCAGTTGCCTTTCGGTGTAGAGGGCCCACGTGAGAGGTTACCTCACGGGTACTGACCGGAACATTCCAGATTGAGTAAGATTACATTCCTGGAAAAAGTTGAAACTGCAATTAGGTCAGGTATTAAGTAGGTTCCGCCCTGACTGGTCTGACTCAGTGGATAGATAGAGTGTTGGCCTGTGGGACTGAGGGGTCCCAGATTCGATTCTGGTCAAGGGCACATGCCCAAGTTGGGGGCTTGATCCTCGGTGCGAGGTGTGCAGGGGGCAGCCGATCAGTGATTCTCATCGTAGATGCCTCTCTCTCTCTTTTCTTCTTCCTTCCTCTCTGAAATCAATGAAAATATTGAAAAAGAAGAGTAGGTTCAGTGTCATGGGCTTTAGCACAAGTGTCTCCATTTGGATCTGGGGTTTTCTCTTTAAGACACTATCAACTGTGTGACCTTGGACAAGTCACCTTTGGATCCTTGGTTTCCACGTCTGTAAAATGGGAGAAAACTGCACTTACTTTGCGGAGCTGTTTAAGAATTAAATGAAATGATGCCCACAGAGTGCCTAACACCGTGTCTGACACTATTAGACTTTCAACAATGTTGGTAACTAGTATTATTGTTATTAAGCTATTAACTCTAGGATGTTCGTTTGTTTTGAAAAGTCCAAAGGGGACATAAAGGCTCTGAAGATAACTGTGTTAAGTCTTAGAAATGAAAGGTGCTTAAGAGGGAAGGGATTTTTAGGTATCCTCCAGGCTAACTCTCTCGTTTTGCCAGTTACTAACCTGTGGCTCAGAGAAGAGATTTGTCTTGAGTCCCTAGGACCCTGAAGGTCAGAGCCGGCTAGAGAAGCCAGGTCTTCAGATCCCCATCTTAGAGCTCCATTTCCACACCACCCTGCCCCACTTGTTACCATTCTTCATCATTTTGCATAGAGCAAAACCCGGTGTAACCCAGAATGACTCAGATGAGCCCCATGGTATGGAAAACTCTGATATGTGGCTTTGAATTCTATTAGAAACCCTGATTACTAGTTTCTCTGATGGAACCCATGGCCTCATAGTAGCCGCCAGCATCCTCCTACTTCTCAGAACCTCTGTGAATAGGATGCTTCAACTGGATGATCCAACAAACAGGCCCATTCATGTAAGGCTTTCTCATTTCAGGAATAGGGAGTCCATTCCCCAAAACAATACAAACCAGGCTATTGCTATTCCAGAAACTACACCTTTAATAAAAAAGGAAAAATTTGAATTAATTTCCTTTGATAGCTAGCATTTTTTGAATACTTTATACATGCCTGGGACCCTACTAAGCACTTTATATTTTTTATACTCTCCCCCTCCCCAACTTAAAAAATTGTTATAAAATATACTTAATATCAAGTTTACCTATTAACCATTTTAAGTGTACCGTTTAGTGATATTAAGTACATTCGTGTTGTGCAATCATTACCACCATTCATCTCCACAACTCTTTTCATCTTCTAAAAACCAAAACTCAATTACCCATTAAACAATAATTTCCCATTCCTTTCTCCATTCTAGTGTGTGTGTATGTGTGTGTGTGTGTGTGTGTGTGTGTGTCTGAGTGAAACTCTCAAGTCCTTTTGAACATCACAAATATTTAAAGATGGAATCTTTTTTTTTTTTTTTTTTTTTTTTTAAATATATTTTTTATTGATTTTATACAGAGAGGAAGGGAGGGAGATAGAGAGTTAGAAACATCGATGAGAGAGAGTCATCGATCAGCTGCCTCTTGCACACCCCCTACTGGGTATATGCCCGCAACCAAGGTACATGCCCTTGACCGGAATCGAACCCGCGTCCCTTCAGTCCCCAAGCCGACGCTCTATCCATTGAGCCAAACCGGTCCCGGCTAAAGATGGAATCTTAAGACCTGGCTTCCACAGCTTTATGGGAAAAAGAAAATCACATTTCATCCACCATCATACTTTCTATCACCTTTATTTGGACTACTCTAAGTACTTCATTTAAGTGGAATCATAAGGTATTTGTCTTTTTCACTGAGCATAATATACTCAAAGTTCATCCATGTTGTAGCATGTATCATAATTTCTTACTTTTTAAGGCTGAATAATATCCCATTGTGTGTGTGTGTGTGTGTGTGTGTGTGTGAGAGAGAGAGTATATAATGTATTTTGCTTATTCATTTATTTGTCAGTGGACACTTGGATTGCTTCCACATTTTACCTATGAACATGGAACTCCAAAAATCTGGTCAAATCTCTGCTTTCATTTTTTGGGGATTTATATCAAGAAGTGGGATTGCCAAAACCGGTTTGGCTCAGTGGATAGAGTGTCGGCCTGCGGACTGAGGGGTCCCAGGTCAGATTCCGGTCAAGGGCATGTACATTGGTTGCATGCACATCTCCAGTGGGAGGTGTACAGGAGGCAGCTGGTCGATGTTCCTCTCTCATCGATGTTTCTAGCTCTCTATCCCTCTCCCTTCCTCTCTGTAAAAAATCAATAAAATATATTAAAAAAAGAAAAAGAAGAGGGATTGCTGGATCATACAATAATTCCATTTTTAATTTTTTTGAGGAACTGTCATATTGTTTTCTATAGTGTTTGTACCATTTTTCATTCCTACTAATAATACACAGGGTTTAATTTTCTCCATATCCTTGTCAAAATTTGTTATGTTCTCTCTGTGTGTGTGTGTGTTTTGTGTTTTGTTTCTGACTAGTTGTAGATCTATCCAGATTTTCTATTTGTTCAGGATTAGTCTTGGTAGGTCTAATGTTTCTAGAAATTTATCTATCTTATCTAGGTAATCTGATTTGTTGGCATTCAATTGTATATAGTACTCTTACAGTCCTTTTATTTCTATTTCTATTGAATCAGTAGTAATGTCCCCACTTTCATTTCTGATCTTAACAACATGAGTCTTCTCTTTTTCTTAGCTTATCTAACAAAAGGTTTGTCAATTTTTATCTTCTTGAAGAACCAACTTTTGGTTTTGTTGTTTTTCTCTTTTGTTTTTCTAATCTCTATATCACTTATTTGTGCTCTCATCTTCATTTTTTCCTCCATTCTGCTAGTTTTGAGCTTAGTTTTTTTTTTTTTTTTTTTTCTAGTTCTTTAAGTTGTAAAGCTAGGTTGTTGATTTGAGGCCTTTCTTCTTTTTTAATGTGTTTATAGCTATAAATGCTCTCCTTAAGCAATGCTGCATCCCATAAGTTTTGCTATACTGTTTTTCATATTCTTAATCATCATAAAAAAAAACTTAGTAACTTTTTATATTTTTAATACTTGTGATGTTCAAAAGGACTTGCGAGTTCAGCTAGTCCAAACTCTCAGGAATTCCTTTTATATAAACCAGACCTCTACTCTAAATACTTGGGGAGAAAGGAATGTGTGAGAAAAGTTCTGAAGATTTAACTGCTGCATTCCATTTTTAAAATCCTCACTTGAGGATATTTTATTGATTTAAATATATATTACTGATTTCAGAGAAGAAAGAGAGAGGGAGGGAGAAAGAGAGAAACATCAGTGATGAGAGAGAATCATTCATTGCCTGCCTCCTGCATGCCCCCCACTCAGGATTGAGCCTGCAACCCAGGCATGTGCCCTAACTGGGAGTAAAACCGTGACCTTCTGGTTCATAGGTGGGCACTCAACCAATGAGCCACACCAGCTTGGCTTATAGATTTTAGAGAGAGAAGAAGAGAGAGAGGGAGAGGAAGAGGAAGAGGGGAAGGGGGAGGGGGAGGAGTAGGGAGAGGGGGCGGAGGAGGGGGAGGAGGAGGGGGCAGGAGAGAGGGAGGGGAGGAGGTGGGAAAGGGAGAGGGAGAGGGGGAGGGGGAGGGGGGAAATGGGGAGAGGGAAAAGGGAAAGAGGGAGTCAGAGGGGGACGGGGAGGGGGGGAGGGGGAGAGAGAGGGGGAAGGGGAGAGAGAAAGAGACATGGATGAGAGAGAGAAACATCAATTTGTTGCCTCCCATAGGCACCCTAACCCGAGATCAAACCTGCAACCTGGGTATGTGCCCTTCTGGGAATTGAAACTTCTACCTTTCAGTGTGCAGAACAACACCCCAACCAACTGCGCCACAACAGCCAGGGTGCATTCCAGTTTTTTAAAAGTTTTTTTTTTTTAATTATTTCATTTAATTTGATTTATGTAGGGTAAAATAAAGAAGAGTATGGGCTTCGATCCATTTTTAACATTAAAAGAAACAAACATTCATTCTGTAACAGAATTCATAACTTTGTGTTTTGTTCTTTTTAAAGCCTCCAGTTAAGTTTCTATCAACAGTTCTTGGCAAAAGTAATCTTCAGTTTTCGGGGATGAATATAAAACTGACCATCTCAACATGCAGCCTTACATTAATGAATCTTGACAACCAACAGGTAAGATTATGAATGTCATTTATGGCTTAACATATTATCTATTTCTCTGGAGAGTCTGAGCATAATAAAGAGAATAGTTTCAGGCAGTGTGCCTAAAATTTACTAAGGCATAGGGGGGAAAAAATCTGCCAAGGATTTATACATTCTAATAATTGGAACAGCCTTTCTAATCCATCACTGGGCATTTAATTGCTTGCATACTTGCACCTTACCTAATTGGGTTTGTAATAAGAACCAAAGTGCAAATAATATAATAAATACCATTTGGTAACACCTATTTTTTATATTTTCAAATATGTTTTTATTGATTTTTAGAGAGAAAGGGAGAGGGACAGAGAGAAACATTGATGAGAGAAAAACATCGATCGGCTGCCTCCTGCACACCCACTCCTGGGGATAGAGCTCAAAACCGGGCATGTGCCCTAACTGGGAATTGAACTGGTGACCTCTTGGTGCATGGGACAACACCCAACCCACTGAGCCATACCAGCTGGTCAACACTTATTTTTTAATCAGTCATTTATTACTCTCCACCAATACTTCTGGAAGAAAAAGCAATTTCACCCTGGCCCGAATGGTGAACATCGTCCCATGTACCAAAAGGGTGCTGGTTTAATTCCCTGTCAAAGCACATACTTGGGTTGTGGGTTTGATCCCCAATTGGGGAGCATACAGAAGGGCAATCGACTGACTTCAGGCGAGGATTAAAAAACATAACAAGCAATTTCATGATCAGAATTAAGCACAGAGTGATGCTAAGGTTAATGTTATAGCTAACTGAAATTTAAGCAGAAAACATTTTCTTACAAATCTTGAAATTGAAAGCTTTCTAAAACGTTATTGTATAAACATAATTTTTTCAACTTTGATGACTTATGATACTGAGTTTTTATTGTTAACCTTCTTTTATTTAAAAAAATATATTTTATTGATTTTTTTCAAAGAGAGGAAGGGAGAAGGATAGAGAGCTAGAAGCATCTATGAGAGAGAAACATTGACCAGCTGTCTACCACACACCCCCAACTGGGGATGTGACCACAACCAGTGTACATGCCCTTGACTGGAATCAAACCTGGGACCCTTCAGTCCACAGACCGACTCTCTATCCACTGAGCCAAACCGGCTTCGGCTAACCTTATTTCTTAAAGAACAGCATTGCTTGTGTCCTAGTGGGTTTGGCTCAGTGGATAGAGCATCCACTTGAAGGGTCTCAGATTTGATTCCAATCAAGGGCACATGCCCAGGTTGCCACCTGGATCCCCAGTAGGGTGTGTGCAGGAGGCAGCCAATCAATGATTCTCTCTCATCACTGATGTTTCTCTCTCTCTTCCTCTCCCTTCCTCTCTGATATCAATAAAAATATATATATTTAAAAAAGAATAGCATTGCTGAAGCAAATGTAAAAGACATAGAAACAATGAGCTAAATGTGTACCCTAAAATAGGACACTTTTTACTTGCTTTATATTTTTAAAACTAAATTCCTTATATCAGGTTAGTTACGTGTGTTAAAGTCTATTTTTTTTCTTTCTAATATGTAGTGATTGGAGATTTTTACTTTAAGGTTTTACTGGTTCGAGTGCTGTCGATCAGGGACACGTGGAGGGTGTACTGTGTACTTGGCCATGATAAAACACTAGGAGATTTTGAGGTCACATATAGGTTGAAATCCTGGCTTTGCTATGAATGAACAAGTTACCCTACCACTCCGTGTTCCTCATCAGTGAAAGAGGGTGATAGTGCCTTTTCATCGAGTTTCTGAGGGGACGGATTTAGCAATAATCTGTCTCATGGGGTCATTTAGAGGACTAGGTGAGATCATGGATGTCAACCACTTAGCCCAGTGCCAGTCACATGGTATCTATTATTATTATTATTTACCAAACATCCTTCTTTGAAACCTTTACATATACATACTCAGTACTTAATGGGGGAAGCATATTATATAACATTATAAAATTGTCAGTAACATAGAAGTACAGTTACATACACTTTGATTTCCTTTTTTTTGGCTAAAACACTCACTTGGGTTGTTGAGGACTGTTTTATTTTTTTAATCCAAAAGCAGAATTAAATACATTGATTCCACAGTAGTATAAATCATCATAGAGAAAAATGCATACTATTAAGCAGTTCAAAACAGATTCCTGTGTCATTGGGTCCTCGTTGGTTATCCAGGAGAGGTGACACCTCTGTTACAATGGCAGGGGAACCTTGGGAAGTGCCACACAGCTGGGCAGAAGGTAAAACATTCTTTCAGATGCTTTGTCTTCAAGACATTTGTAGATTTAAAGTTTATGTTTAGTTTTCAACCTTGTGTACAGTATCAGGGACGCTCAATGCTATTAGTTATGAGATTTCACCGAGTATAGGAGCCCTCGAATTGTCTCAGAGTTTTGTAGGGAAGGAAGAGTAGGCAGAGCTGGAGCCAATCTGGTGACAGCCTCACGTGCAGCGTCTAAAGAGCATTTTAAAAATGATTTTAAAATTCCCCAGTCACCCTAGTCCACAGGGTGACTGAGGAATGGGGAGTTGAGGAAGCATAGGGTTGTGATGTGTGTGGCAGGGGTTCTAGTTTATTCTCAGCATTTCCTCATCCCCCACTGCCTTTTCTTCCCCAGGCCCCTGCAATTAGAGATGATATTGCCGCACGCCCATCACCTTTCTGGCAGAACCGAAATAGGGACAATGGGGTGGGCAGCTTCCACCATCAGTGGTTACAGCAATGGGGTACCGTAGGGAGTGAACCACGTCTTTTCTGCACCGGTGCCATGACATGGGGTTTAGTTCAGCTCAGGGCTGGAATGGTGACCAAAGTTAGGATCTCACTGATACCCCACAGTTCAAATAATTTTGAACTATTCTGCAGGCCTGGGGGAAATGGCTTGGGGGCACTGTACAAATAGATGTGCCACACTCCAGATGCTTAAACTCAAGACGCTTTATACATTTCATCAAAAGGACAACTTCAGTGTTCGAGGCAGCAAAGAAGCAACCTTATGGAGAGAGCGTGAGAAAAGGATTTCGTATTTACATTCTCCTTTTAAAAAGCTACCCTTTGAAGTTCTAAGATAAATACAAAGATACACTAATGCCTCCCCCTCCCTTAACTTCTAAGATATACTTTGGACTGAAAACATAAACAGGCTCAAGTTTATAGATACATTCATAGAGGACAGAGTTTTTATGGGTCAGTTGGTTCACATTTATTTTCAGCCACTGAAACTTTAAAAATATAACTAGCCATTCACTTCCAGAAAACGTCTCATAGGACTTCAGAGGCAGGAAAGAAAACTATAATAAACACATAAAGCTTGCAGTTTTTAAAACTTATCGTATTTTGGGAAGGCAAAATATATTTTGGAAAAGCAAGTTACAGGGTTTAAAAATGGTTTTTGTATATTCCTTGTTTTAAAAAGTCAAACAACATACCTCCTTGACATATTTTAATACAAGTATTTTAGTGCCTTAAGCAAAAATGTCAGTCTCAGTAGTTTCCATTCTTAGTTTTGCTTTATTCATTTCTACATCTCCTACCACACAGCTCTAACAGCTACTGAAATTGAGAAGAGTAACAAAGAGATAAGGAGGGTAAAAACCAAACAGGAAATAAGAGACATTCTTTAGTCTCAAATATTTACAGAGTCCAGGCAAGTAATGCAGTGTTTAGGCACAAGAGAAACCATTGTTGTGCCAGGCCGGTACGGCTCAATGGTTGAGCATCGACCTATGAAACAGGAGGTCCTGGTTCTATTCCAGGTCAGGGCACATGCCCAGGTTAAAGGCTCCATCCCTAGTAGGGAACATGCAGGAGGCAGAAAATCAATAATTCTCGCTCATCATTGATGTTTCTCTCTCTCTCCCTCTTCCTTCCTCTCTGAAATTAATTTAAAAAAACTCTTCCTTTCTTAAACCAATAAAAATATATCTAAAAGAAAGTTTTTTTAAGAGGTGCAAGCACAATAAACGGTGAGTGCCACTTGGACTCCTGTTAGCGAGACCACACTGGGGGTCATGCAAACAGAACACCTTCCCTATGTAAAGGTGAATCAGGTGCTTTCTCCATGTCACTGTAGGCCAAGGACTGCCAGCTCTCCTAATTTTGAAGAAGAAAAAAAAAGGATGGAAACCTGGGAATTTTACTGCTCTCTCGAGAATGAAGTGTTGGCCTTTAATTATGAGCCAAACTAAACAGATCTGTCCTTAGGGCAGCCAATGCGGGATATCTGATTAAAGTAAGCATTTTGTAATGTTTATGAACAGATGCAGAAAATGCTCCCCAAATCACATTGCGTACTCATAAGCTTAAGTTCCCTCTCTCCCCACACAAAACCAGGGCCAGAATTTTCCCAGAATCCTTTCTTTAGTACCCATTAAATGAAGAGATACATTGCTTTCCCTAATGTCTATTACCATGTATCTCTTTAGTTTCCATTAAATTGCTATTATGTTAATTATACATAATTATTCCTATTTTCAATTCAGGACTGAAGCAGAAATATTAAGTAATTTGTCTACTTAGAAAGTTAGTAAGTAGTGGAGCCTAAATTTGAATCAGGTAGGCTGGGTCCAGTCTGTGATAAGGTTTATAATAGAAATACAAATGATTTTACACTCCCAACAGGGGTGTTAAAATGGTAACATTTTATACCTTCAGTAAAGTAACAAGTAGTAATTTCAGTGGTCTCTCAGTTCACCGCCTGTTTCTAAGACCAACAGACAAGCATTCGGAGTCAGCTGCGGAAGGCAGGTCTTTCTCTCCAAAGCAAGCCTTCAAACCCAACAGGGAGTGGGTTTTCTCTCCCCCTCCTCTTGCCCCCCATCAGCCCCAGAGAAATAGAATCACCTCTCTGGATTTGTGGACTTGTTTTTTCTGTGTCTATTTCCTACATCTTTATCCGGAGATAAACACAGCTGGTTAGTTCGTGTATTTGCATCCTCTTCCTCCCCCTGCCACCCCCCTCCGGGTACTGTACTGTTCATTCACATCTCACAGGCCATTGATTACTTATCCAGACTCACCTAACTGCAGCTAAGAGCTGTCTGGAAATGCAGTGGAAGTGAGGCATGGAGGAGGCCGGATTAAGAAGTTGAAGTTCTTTCCCCCATCTGTCTCTCCCTGCTCACCAGGCTAGTGTTCTTATGATCATCCTTATCAGTCCCATGTTTTACAGAAAACCACCCCTCTCTCTAAGGCCCCGAGTTGTCATGTTGTATTAGAGGTGTCTTCTGTTGCCGTAATGGAGCAAAAACATCTTTATTGGTCATAAGACCTGCCCATACACTGTTTCTCTGGTCACAGCCTTCTGACAGAATTATCATAGAACTTTAGAACCTTAATAAGATAACTGCAGTAACATGCTCACTAATAGGGCAGGTTTTCCCAGGTTGGCAAATTCTCTTCCATTTACTCAATTCAGTTTCCCAAGTTAATTTGCAAATCCCATATTTGA
This sequence comes from Pipistrellus kuhlii, assembly GCF_014108245.1. Taxonomy (NCBI): domain Eukaryota; kingdom Metazoa; phylum Chordata; class Mammalia; order Chiroptera; family Vespertilionidae; genus Pipistrellus; species Pipistrellus kuhlii. Next base: position 46,573,907 of record NW_023425404.1, read on the forward strand.
AGCTGGAACACTTTCCCTAAATCTAAATCATGAAGTGGCTGCAATAATGCAATGAAATAGAATACAGTAAAAATAGTATATGAAGTGTGGGTGCATACTAATTATTAGCCAAACAAAATACACAGAACAAGAAATTTTATTATCTCAAATGCTGGTGCATAACCAATAACAAGCTTAATTAGAGGAGGAGACAGAGGGAAACCTCAGAAATTTCTGGATAGGTTTGAAACCTTTAAAGGTTGACGGCATAACTGTTCACAGAGTCCTTTTTAAATGTAGGGCCTTTCTTTCACTTGACAACTTTCACTTAACAGTTCTTCCATGATGAAGTTCCACCAGTCTTTTCCCTGCAAAGTTAAAGGTAAAATACAATTTCTCTAGGATATGGAGGTTATTAGAAATAGTTTTCTTGATACGTTCACATACATTTTAATGTTTGCATTTGAAAATGTACTAAGGATTTCATTTTTTTTTTACTTTTAAAAATAATGGTCAATCAAGATAATGAATTTCTTGAATTACAGATCACAACAGCTTTATAAATGATCAAGATAGACGTACAAATAAAATTTCAGATGCTCTTAGAACAGGATTAAGAAGTTGAAGTTCACATGATACCTTTTTCTCCTGGGGATTGCTTTTTCTTCTGGGATGCTAAGAACATTCACCTGATTATTATCATCTACTAAAAAAAAAAAAAAAATTTAGCCTTTGATTCCTATAGCTTGAATAGATCACAAAGTGGAATTTTCAGTTTCCTCAATAGGCTTTCTGTCCAATACACCCAGAAGACATCTGGTGTCCTACGCTGGCTGGCTACATTCCTTTTCCTCACGCCATTAGCATCAGTGTGCTCTTGCACTGGCCAGCAGTTCGTCTTGGTCACGATGTATTCTTGCAAAACCATTCCTTAGGGTTGGATGTGGAAGTCATTTTTTTTTTTTTTTTCCCAACGCAAAGAAGAGAATCCGGATCAATCACAAAGTCAAAGAAAGCCATGGTATTTCAGGACAAACAGGTTTGCAACAGTCCTAAGATCCTTTTTCTTCACCAGTTATTTTCCCCCCTTTTTCACCACTGTGCAGTCACTGCCCTATTCTATTCTGGAAAAAAAAAAAATGTTTTTTTCTTTGAAGACCAAGTGTTTCATTGGCACGGAACTATGTGGAATACACCCGAGAGACAGTGGAACGCTGGGCCTCCCCGCAAGGGGTCTCCTCCTCCTCTGGAACCGCACGGAGCTAATCTTTGTCGATGATCTCGTCGCAGCCGAGCTCCTCGGTCAGACGGTTGACCACCATCAGGGAGAAGAGCTCCTCGATGAAGGCCAGCTGGTCGAACGGGGTCTTCTCGTACTGCACCTGGAAGCCGCCGTCCGCGCCCGCCTCCCCGGAGGTTCGCAGGAACATCTTGTTGGCCTCGTCCAGGGCCGCGGAGCCGCGGAAGCCCGGCCGCTGCGCCGCCTCCTCGGGGTAGTCGTAGTCGTCCTCCCAGTCATCGAACTCCTCCGCCTCGAAGTCGGCGCCCGCGAACACGGCCGGCAGCTCCTCGGGGCCGGGCCGGCCTGCTAGGCCGCGGCCCCCCGCCGCCGCCATGGCCTGCGCCCCCTCCTCCTCCATCGGGCCTTCCTCCTCGGGCTGCGGCGGGCCCCGGCCGCCTACCTCCATCGGCGGCAGGTCCCCCTCGCCGCCCAGCACGTCCATCTGCAGGTCGTTGCTCTCCTCGTACAGCACGGACAGCGCGTGCAGGTCCGCCATGGCGCCGGCAGCGGCTCGGGCTCTGGCTCGGGATCGGGCGGGGCGTGTGCTGCGGAGCCGGGCGGCGGTGCGCGTGCCCCGGCGGCGTGCGCGCCCCCGCGTCAGGGTGACCCCCTCCACCCCGGCGCCGCGCCCGCCCCGCGCGCGCCCCTCGCCCCGCGCGCCGGCTGCCGGGGACGCGCCTGCGCGGCCGGGAGGGCTGCGTTGTGTTCGGTCCAAGGAAGGGATGTCGTCTGCAGAGGCTGCGCTGGCAAGAGCGTTACTTTGTCTCCGCGTCGCTGGAAGACGTGGCTGCTCAGGATGCTGCAAACCGGGGGATGCGCGCCGCCGTGGCAACGCATCCTCCTCCTTCCCGCTCCCTCCCTTCCTCCCGCCTCCGTCCTCCTCCCGCCGCCCGCGGCCATCGCGGCTGCTCCCGGGCTCGAACTACCCTTTGTCTGCGCAACGCACTTCTGAATCGGCCCCTGCAAACCACACTGGGTTCGCAACCTCAAAGCAACATGTTAAGAATGCATCTGGAAGCCTTTTAAGAATGAAAGCTTTTTTTTTTTTTTTTTTTTTTTTTTTTTTTTTTTTTTTTTTTTTTTTTTTTTCCCTTTCGATGTTCCTCATTAGAAGTTCAATAAGCATATTTCCCGTGCTCTTTTAAAAAAGTTCTAGTGAGGATATATCCTCGGTCCCATTTCTTTTTGCAAGAGGTAACTTTCCATTATCATCCATTTGATGTGTATGCTTTAAATCCTTTTTCTTAGCATTCGCAGGGATCTTAGGGGAAGTAGGGAAAAATCTTACTTTTTTTCCAATGTCTCACATAGCTGTCTTCAATTTACAAACCAAATCCCCTCAGCTATGTCTAGAAGATATAGATATATTGTAGATATAGATATAGATATAGATATCTAGCAATGCAAAAATCATTTCCAATTTTTTGATAAACTGGCTAAATGAATGTCTACATATGCCAGTTTCTCTAGAATAAATGCAGTATTTGGAAGTTGAAAGGTGGAATCATAGGGTATTCATACTTTAATTTCAACAAATACTGTCAAATTGCTTTCCAAAGTTGCTATACAAATATCAGTTCTAGCCTGCAGTGTTTGAGAATATCCATACCCTTGCCACACGTGATTGTGTTGAACTTGGACAGTTTATCAATTTACTGTATCTTGTTTTGTTTTGAATAGTCTTGATTTCTTAGACACTGATTATTTTTTCAGTTTGTTTATTAACATTTGTATTCTGAAAATTAACTGGTCTTTAGGTTTATTTCTTTTTCTTATGGATACATAAGAACTCCTTATGAACTCTGACTATATGAATACTTTTGTTTTATATGCTCTAAATATATTCTCTCTTCCTATTGTTTGTCCTGTTTCAGGGGTCTTTTCTAATACAAATTTTAAAAATGAGTTTTTATGTAATCTAATTTGAGGGGATTTTTTGTTTGTCTTCTAATAAGATGGGGTTTTCCTACATCAAGGTTCACAAGCATAATCTTTTTTTTTTTTTTTTTTTTTTTTTTTTTTTTTAAATATTTTATTGATTTTGTACAGAGAAGAAGGGAGAGAGATAGAGAGCTAGAAACATCGATGAGAGAGAGTCATCGATCAGCTGCCTCCTGCACACCCCCCACCGGGGATATGCCCGCAACCAAGGTACATGCCCTTGACCGGAATCGAACCCGGGACCCTTCAGTCCCCAAGCCAACGCTCTATCCATTGAGCCAAACCGGTCTCGGCCACAAGCATAATCTTTTATCTGCCTTCTGATGTATTTGTTGATTTTTTTTTAATGAATCAAACATTTATTTATATAGATAGTATGAGGACAGGAGTTATTTATATATTTTTTTCCAGATAAGCCAGCCAACTCCATTAATTTAATCACTTATCGTTTTGTCTTAGATGACACATTTATCATAGACTAAAAGTTCATGAATATGTGACTGTTTTTCGACTTTGTATTCTAATGAAATCGTAGTTTTATAATATGCCTTGGTTATAAGGAAAATCTAGTCTCTTTGTTCTTTTTAAAAACACACATTTCCATTGATTTCAGAGAGGAAGGGAAAAGGAGAAATTTAGGAACATTAATGATGAAAGAATCATTGATTAGCTGCCTCCTACACACCCCGTACTAGGGATTGAGCCCACAACTTTGGCATGAGGCATGTCCCCTGTGCCCTGATCGGGAAAACCATGACCTCCTGGTTCATTGGTTGATGCTCCACCTCAGAGCCACACCAGCCAGGCTAGTCTCTTTGTTCTTTAAAAATTTTCTTTAGCTTTTTTTTTGCACAGTTGTTATTCTTCCATGTGAACTTTAGAGGCAATATGAAAAGTTCCCTGAATGACATTGGTGGAATTTTTAGTGGAATTGCATGGAAATTACAGATTAATTTGAGAGAGAATTGACATCATTACAATATTATCTTCTAATCCATTAAGGTGATATGTATCTTTTTTATTTTTTGCTTATTCAGGTAGTTATTTATGCCTTCCCATGAAGATTTTTTTTAAAAACTTTACACAGATCTTTTTAGATTTATCTGTAGTTACTTTTGTAAATGTACCTCCTTTACCCCCAATACAGTGTCTAATTGGCTATTGCTGATATAAAGGAATGACATTGATCTTTGTATAACTGAAATGTAAATATCTATAATAATTAAAGTGTAATATGCTAATTAGACCAGACAGCCGAACAACCTTCCGGATGACCTTCCGGCCGAGCCCCTTGCAGGAATTTAGTGCATTGGGCCTCTAGTAGAAAACATAAATAGGGAAAAGTTGCACACATAATAATGATTTCCACAAAATGAACATACTTGTTTAACTATTACTGGGATAAAGAAACACCATATAATTCCAGAAAACCATTTTCTCTCTCTTCCTTTGCCCCAAAAGTAACCAATATCCTGACTTCAAGCAGGATAAAATAATTTTGGCCATTTTGAGCTTTATAGAAATGAAATCATTCAGCCTATATTTTTTGTGTGTCTGGCTTCTGCCCAAGAAGCACGTTGTAGCTATTAGTAGTTCTTTGCTTGAATATCACTGTAGTTGTCACTGTGACTGGTTCCAGTTGCGGGCTTTTATGAAAAGGACGGTGCTTATCTTTTTAGCACACCATTAGGTGCACATATTCACACAATCCTGTTGTATATACATTTAGGAGTAGAATCGCTTGGTCGTTTTATATAAGCTACTTGAGCATATTCTGTTAAACACTTCTGAAGACAGGACTAGTTAATAGGTGCACAGTTGATATTTTAACGAACCCTCAAAACAGTATGACAAACACATTTCTGCAAAATAGGTCATTTCACCCTGGAGATTATGAACAAGTGATCCTAGAATCTCAAGTGAGAGAAACAGTCTTCTTAGTTAAATAATGCAGTTCACTTGAATAATGTTCCTTCGTATTGGAAATCCTAGTGGTAATTCCTTAGGATACTTTTGGTGGTGAGTGACTGAAAATCCAATTTATATAAACCTAAGTTAACTAGAAAAAAAAAAACAATAAAGGGGGACAGGAATTGTATTGGTTGAAATGATGAAACAAATGTTACAACCAGAGTTTTTATTTATTTATTTATTTATTTATTTATTTATTTTTATTGAATTTATTGGGGTGACATTAATATAGTTTTGTAGGTTTTAGGTGTACAATTCTATAATACGTCATCTGTATACTGTATTGTGTGTTCACTACCCTAAGCCAAGTCTCCCTCCATCACCACTTATGCCCCCTTTACCCTCTTTTACCTCCCTCACCCCCTTTCCCTCTGGTGATCATTATACTGTTGTCTGTGAGGTGTTTGTTTTGCTCTTTGCCTTAATCTCTTCACCTTTTTTTCACCCAGCCTTCCCACCCCCAGCTGTCAGTCTATACTTTTTTTTTTTTTTCTTTTATTTTTCAACTGCCAGCTGATTTTCCCCAGAGGGAAAGCTTCATTTTTTCCAGTAGGATTTTCCCACGTGTCAGCAAAAGATGGCTGGCTCCCAGAAGCTTTATGCTTACATGGTCCTGAATGGCAGCAAGAGAGGTATCCTTTCCTGTTGTCCACATCAGTTTCTCCCCAAAGACTTAGATTGGCTCTGCTGTATCCGGATGTTTCCTGATGGGCTAGGCCTGGGCCATGTGTCCACCTGCAAGGAGAGAGGCAATGAGACAGGCATGTCCAAACCACCTGAATCTCAGTGAGATTCTCATAAAATGTGGGTGGAGTCCTTTCCACAGGGATACCGTCCAGGCAAAAACAAAGCATATGGGTGTCCATTACTGTTAGATTATATGTAACTCGGAGTAATTAATTTATAGCATCACACATGTTTATTTTTTTATGTTTTCCAGATTATTGCAAATCACCACATGCAGTCTATTTCATTTGCCTCTGGAGGGGATCCTGTAAGTATGGGTTCACTAAGGTCTTTTTTTTAAGAGTTATAAAAACTTCCACGTAAAGCATGTTAGCCACTATAGGTGCTCTCCAAATATCTTACTAGAATTTGTGAGTAGCTACATGTAACAAGAAATTTAAAATTTGGTTTTGACAAAATACATCCCACCACTTATTGTTGTTTTTTTAAGTAAATCTTTATTGTTCAGATTATTACAAATGTGATCCTCTTCCCCCCCTCAATTGCTCCCCTTCACCAGGTTCCCACCCCACCCTCTGTCCTTTCCCCATCCCCCATTGTCCTCATCCATAGGTGCACAGTTTTTGTTCAGTCTCTTCCCGCACCCCCACTCCCCTTTTCCCTGAGAATCATCAGTCCACTCCCCTTCCATACCTCTGATTCTATTATATTCACCAGTTAATATTGTTCATCAGATTTTTAAATTCCCTTGGTTTTTAGATTCACTTGTTGATAGCTACGTATTTGTTGATCATAATTTTTATCTTTATCTTCTTCCTCTTCCTAAATAACCTCCTTCAGCAATTCATATAATTCTGGTTTGGTGGTGATGAACTCTTTTAGCTTTTTTTTATTTGTGAAGCTCTTTATCTGTCCTTTGATTCTGAGTGATAGCTTTGCTGGGTAGATTATTTTTGGCTGTAGGTTCTTGTTATTCATCACCTTGAATATTTCTTGCCATTCCCGTCTGGCCTGCATGGTTTCTGTTGAGAAATCAGCTGACAATCTTATGGGTGCTCCTTTATAGGTCACTACCTGCTTTGCTCTTGCTGCTTTTAATATTCTCTCTTTGTCTTTTGCTCTTGGAATTTTAATTATGATATGTCTTGGTGTGGTCCTCCTTGGATTCCTTTTGTTTGGGGTTCTGCGAGCTTCCTGGACATGTAAGTCTATTTCTTTCCCCAGGTGGGGGAAGTTTTCTGTCACTATTTTTTCTAGTACTCTTTCGGTATCTTGCTCTCTCTCTTCTGGAATCCCCATAATTCTGATGTTGGTTCGCTTGAAATTGTCCCAGAGGTTTCTTACACTATCTTCAACTTTCTGGATTCTCTTATCTTCTCCCTTCTGCAGAGGAGTGTCCTCTGGCTCTTTGTGTTCTAAATCTTTGTCTTGATTCTTGCGATCTGCCAGTCTGTTTTTAGGATTTTGTATAATATTTTTTATTTCAGACAATGTTTTCTTCATTTCTTGTTGATCCCTTATTATTTCTAGTTGCTCCCTTTTCATATCCTCATAGGTCTCATTTATTTTATCGGCCTTTTTTAGGATATTGTTGAATAACCTTATAACTGTAGTTTTGAACTCAGTGTCCAATCTTTTCTTTTCCTCCATCTCCTTCCTTTGTGTCCTTCTTCTTGTCTGCATTTTAGTTGTTTCCCTGATTTGATGAAATAGCTTTGTGTGCTAGGTGTTCTGGTAGAGCCCAGTAGCACAGCCTTCCCAGTTACCTGCAGTGGACAGTCTTGGTGTAGCCCTTTGTGGGCTGTGTGTGCAGTCTTGTTGTTAAGCTTTGCTTATTGTTGGTATCACTGGGAAGCGTTGATCTCCAAGCCAATTGGCTGTGAGGATCAGCAGTGTCTCAGCTAGGAGGGTTTCCGTACTCTGCTTGAATAGGGCGGGGTCTCGGGGTGGCGTAGACAATCTTTGGTTCCCTGTTAGTCTTGCCTTAGAAAAGTCCTGTTCGTGGAGAGTTTTGGAAGATTGGTTGCAGGTGCACGCGCACCTCTTTGGTAAAGGCACAGACAAGCTTTGGATTCCTGCAAGTCCCTCCTTAGAGAAAGCCAGCCTCTGGGAGAGCTTCTGTGCTCAGCCACAGTAGGGCGGAGTCTCGGGTTGGTGCAGACAAACTTTGTTTTCCCTTCGGCTCCTCCCCAAGTCCCGCAGTAATGGCCTCTGGCTTCACACACCTCCAAGAGATCTCTGCCCACTGCCTGACAGTCTGGCCTCTCCCTTTCTGGGGCCGTTTATCAGAGCAATAGGGTGATTCTGTTTTCCTCTCGGACAAGAAAGCCAGCTGTGTTAGCTGTTCGCCCTCTCCGCGCCAGGAGTAAGCCAGTAGCGAACTCAGCCCGGCCCGCCCTCTCTGCGTGCAGGGAGTAAGCCAGCAGCAATCTCGGTCCGGCCCTTCCTCTCCGCACCGGGATTAAGCCAGCGCCTTTTCACGCACACAGTTCTCCGTACCTTCACAGTTCCTGAGGTTCAGCGTGCCTTCTCTCTCCTTCCCAGATGGCAGAGCCTCCTCTCAGCCAGCCGTCTGGCGCTTCAGGGCAATGCCTCCCCTGTTTTTCAGTTCTAAATTCAAATTTGTTGTGGTAGGCTGCATTCGGGTGTCTACCCTATGCCGCCATCTTGGTTTCTCCCCACCACTTATTGTTAAAATAGTTGGATTAGTAGGCAAGCAGATAGCCAGGGAGTTATCATCTGAGAAGCTTCTTGCAGGTCACATCAAGGTCATGAAAAACAAACGTGTCATACATGTGTTGCCAGTCCTTCCTTAGAATTCTTCTCCACATAAAGTTCTAGGCTGATGCTATTAATCAGTTAGATTTGGCACATCCATGGCAACTAAGTCCCCTCTGGCAGAAGCTTATGGAGGCCTCGCTCAGGTGGGGAGAGCACTGCCGTTTCTGGCTACCAGGAGGCCACCAGGTGCTCATTTCGTGTGAAGGCACAGGGCTGAGCCAGCGTGGATCTGCAAGCCTCCTGTGCCAAGGGGAGAGTCGCTCCCTGATTAGGTGCTGCGCCATTTCTGGACTGTGGCAAGAGAAGGGCATCAAAGCTGAGAAGCCTGTGACTGAACAGAAAACAAACCTGTGTAAACTGAGAGAGTAGAATGGGGACATTGCTTCCCTTGACATCCTGACGTTTCTCCACCTGCACACATGTAGCAGGCTCAAGGAGAGCGGAGTCTGCCTGCCTGTCATGATGACTGACCATCATCAGGCATGTCAGGAAAGCATGGGGACCATATGAAGACCTGGTCCTGACTGACAGTCCCTTAACTTCTGTTCTGCATTTATTACTAAAGAGCACAGCCTTCAGAAATGAGGCAATAAACCCACTTGAACAGATGATTTTTTCCTCTCCAGCACATTTAGCTTCTCTCTTCAACTGGAGGAATAAAATTTAGGATCATAAATGATAGGACACATAAGCCAGAAACCCAAGAGAGGTATTGAATGGTAGTAAACACTGGATCTGGCAGCTGTTGTCACTGCAGAGTTTTGATGGATTTTAATGTCAAGGCTAAATATTTAAAGGAAAAATAAGTCTCTCCTGAAAGGAAATGAAGTTCTGAAGGTTCTGTGTCAAATTATTGCTTTCTATACTGGCATCTACTGTATTTAAGCAAGTTCCTCCTCTTGGGTGTTGGCATAACATTTTATATGTAAAATAATAGTTATATACTATTTAAATCAGCCCATTCTTTAAAGCATCTATTTGTTTTCTCATTGGTTAGCAGTGCCTCAAAGTATTTAACCAGGTCAAATATAGACAACTTGCCTTCAGAATGTCCTTGAAGCATATGGAAGAAAAGCAATCTTTACAGGATTTTAAATCACTGCTTCTTTTTTTTATTTTTATTGAATAAGTACTTAATTTCCCCATTAGGCTTCACTACTTCACCGTTTTAGCTTTGTGTGGTTATTCTCAAATGAATATTTAGTTCTATGGTGCCATCATCTTCTACACTAATAAAAGTGAAAGATGCAAATTGACCGTATCTCCACAATGACCACCAGCTAATCAGGAGTGAATATGCAAATCAGCACAACAAAGATGGTGGGTTAATTTGCATATGCAGGCGCCAAATCGATGGGCCTAGGTGGCACCAAGTGGCCTGGGTTCCGGGGACAGGCGCCAAACCCGAAGCCTCCTGGAACCATCGCTGCCCCTGGGAGGCCAAGGTGGCCATACCAAAGCAGCCTTCCTGGAACCATCGCTGGCCCTGGGAAGCCAGGGTGGCCCCACCAAGCAACCTGGGAGCACAGGCCTTGGCCCAGCACAGGCCTGGAGTAAAACGTTGACAGCAAGTCCTTTCAGTATAATTGGGGCATTATAGGCCCACTGAATGATCATTTCTTTTTCTATGAAACACATAACTCTGAAACAGTATTTATAATTAAATAAGTTCCATATATTTTGACATTTTACAGCCCTGGAAAGTTACATATTATGATCAGCAAAGTGAGAAGATGAAAATAGTTTTTAGGTTTTTAAAGATGTAACTAGTTTCTGTCTAGAAGACACACCAATTCAAAAAGTGATGGTTTTATTGTCCTATAGGACATTAGCTAGATTGTATCTAATTTAGCCGTTTTACTTTAGGCTGCAGGCTCCTCCCTGGCCAGGGCCCAGGTTAGGGCTCATGCAGGAGGCAACCAATCAAAGTGTCTCTCTCACACTGATGTTTCTCTCTGTCTTTCCCTCTTTCTTCCATCTCTCTAAAAACCAATGGAAAAATATCCTCAGGTGAGGATAAAAAAAAAAGGAAAGAAATAAAGAAATGTCATAGCCTATGAAAGAGACATCTTGAAAATGCCTAAAGAAAGTTGTCATTTTTTCATGGTGAAGGGACTGGAGTCCATGTTGATGAAAACACCTTGGCAGCTGCAGAGGCCAGCAGTGGCATCAGCAGCAGGATGATGGGGGCTGTGTCTTCCCTTGATCAGCCAGATTGCCTCCTGCAGAGGGAGGCCTACTGATGGCTTAGGCTTGCAGGGAGAAGGTCTAAGCTGTCAATAGGACATACCCTGAGGACTCCTGGACTGTGAGAGGGGGCAGGGTGGGCTGAGGAACACCCTCCCCGCTGCAGTGCATGAATTTTGTGCACTGGGCTTCTAGTTTAAAAATAAACCAAATGATAAGAGTTCCACCTTTTCCCCAAGAGATTTCACAAATGGCTTATAGCACACTCACTAGCAAGCAAGGGACATGTAGGGTGCCTGCCACTTAGCAGCTGCAGTATGACCCCAATTCTGAATCTGAAACCCCATCTATCCAGCCTTATCATCTGGTCTCACAGTGACACTAAGGGACATGTTAACTGAATCTAGCCTGGAAAAGCTAGCCCTGTCTTTTCTCTCTCACACCCATTTTAGTTTGATCATCCATGAAAGAACTCCAATACTTATTTTAAGAGACTTAAAGTAATGAATTCTATAAGTGTCAAGTGAAAAACAATCATTGCTATTTGCCTTAAGTTTTCCTTTTTGAGTTTTAAGGATTCCTGCCACTTTTAGGATTTGTCATAAGCATTTGCCATAAGCATGCCCTGCGTGATGCTGCTCGTAGTTCTCCAGAATCCCAATTACTTTTAGACCATGTTCATGTGTCTTTAGTTCTGTAGTTCTTCCAACTCACCAAGGGCCGTGGCCCCTACCAAAAGCAAACAGTAACAAACTTACACTTTGGGAAAGTATTTCCCTACTGAATGGCGTAGGACTTCTGTGCTCCCTGCAGCTGGAGCCGCAGCCTGCTGGTTGGAAATGAAAACTGGAGCCTTCATACACATTGGCACGAAGGTGGCATTCACCCTCAGGCCAGGGGAGTAGAGGAAAGAGGCTCTGGTGTCAAGTGGACTTGACCCATTTGTCCTCTCCAAGCTGCAGGGCCCTCACCTGTAAAATGGGAAGGGTCACCCTTGCCCAGAAGGGTGAGAATTGACTGAAATGACGCATGTAAACAGGTGCTTGGCACAGAGTGATGCGAGAGAACTATCCCCAATGTTGCTCACACACATCCATATTTTTTAGGACACTCATTGAGACAATGCACAACTTCACAGCTTGACTGGGTACAAGGGTTAGACGCTACGTCGCCATGGCCTAATGTAGTGTCCTTCTTTCTAAAAGTCTAACAAATACTGGGTGTTCTTCCTTACTGTCTGACCCTTGCTCTCCCTCACCTTTACTCGCTTCTCACAAATGGCTTACTTGTCTTCCTTCTGTCAGCCCTGGAGACATTTCTCCGTAATGCTTCTGCATCTACATATACTTGCTCCATTTCAGAAATGCGCTAACGAGTATGACCGGGTTAAATACATTTTCCCGTAGTGTCCCCTCTATTTGTGCTTTACTTTTAACATGCTTTAAGTTCTCCCAGGTATCCCAGTTACTGAATTTTAGAGCTCTAAGACTGTTGAAGATGAGGAAACAGGTCTGCAGAGATCCCACGACCTCTACCCCATCATCCAATCTATTGGACACCGTTGGCCGTTGGCGGCACCATACCGCCTCTTCAACTTTCAAAAGAGCAGCTAAGCCCCCAGCCATTGTGCCCTTCCTTCTAAATTATGTGAAAACAAAGCCTGGAGACATGAATTTACATATTTATAAGATAGTTCAAACCTTTTATCTGTTTGCATACGAGAAATTTACCTACGAGTGTGCTGTTTTTTAAAATGACTCAAGAATAGTTATGCAGATCCTGAGATCCACTTCCCGTTTGATTCACTGCGGTTATTAAATGATTGTCCTTGATGGTATTACAGACGCGGGCTTTTATTTCCTGCCAGTTGATTGCATCTTCCCTCTAGAGAGTCATGCTTCTAATCTTCCAATGGCAGTGTGTATTTTTTCCCTGAGAACTGAGATAACAAAAAGCATCTTTAATTATTCAAATCTTATCATTCATCAGCTTACTGTTTTCAATAAAAATCAGAATTACCAAGTGGCTTTTTGTTTGTTAGTTTTTACAAAGTCAGCAGCACATCTCTCGCTCTCTCTCTATTTAACTCCTTAGGTTTTAATGGGTTCTCTTTTTTAATAAATAACTTTTCCTCTGTCTTGATCAAATAAATGCTTATATTTCTGCTTTATTGTTCCTTAAGTTAATGTGCATTGCATGCAAGCAAGCCAACAACCACAAAATGCAAAGTGTTTCTTTAATGGGATTATTTTCTGATGCACATGGTGCATCTGTTTGGACAACGGGGACATCATGATGCCACCCACATCCAAGTTGATGACACCTTTGTGATTGGGTAACCCCTGGTATTTCAACTCTCAACCCAGGGATAGAATCACAGACCCTAATCATTTTTTTTTTTTGAGAACATATGTCCTAGCATATTACCTACCTGTATTCTCTTTTATTCTTACTGACATGGTCTGCCTCTAAATTTTCAATCTCCAGATTCTCTCCACAAGAGGCAGAGAAAGCGGAGCCCACAACTTCTAAATCATATAAGTGCATATTTATGTTCCCTCCTAAGATGCTTTTCTTTTTTCTTTAAAAAGGAAACCTTAATATTTAAGTCTTTGATTTTGTATCATGTCCTAAATGTACTCTTTTTTTTTTCAACAGTGCAATCCATTTGTTTTAAATGCAATTGTTTTCCCTTTTTTATAGGATACTACAGACTATGTTGCCTACGTAGCTAAAGATCCAGTTAATCAACGAGGTATGGAAAGCAACTTCTAGATTTTCTTAAGAGCTGCTGTATACCAACTTTAAAGAGCCATAAACTGCTGTTTTCATTATACAGAGTGATGAGGATCACTAAGAGTGCTGTATTGGGTTCTGGAAACACTATGTAAATTTGAGTTGGAAATAAATGGTAGAGCAAAGTAGAAAAAAATATATATACACACAGGTGGATTTAAATCCTGGTTATGTGAGAGACCCATAAACCAAAAGTCTTATCTATTTTTTTAATCAAAAGAAAAGCTGTTTTGACTATGATAGAAAGAGCTGAACATCTTCAGTGGACAAATGAATTACAGATAATTAGCCTCAGTGTGTGTGTGTGTGTGTGTGTGTGTGTGTGTGTAACCTGTGCACCTGCTGTTCAAGAGCCTGACATGTCACTTTGAGTGCTTGGCTTCTCCTCTTTTGGATCCTAGCTTAAATGTCTCTCCTTCAGAGGCACTTTGGTTGAGCGCCTCTTCTCTCCAGTAAGCCTATCCCACTCTGTTGCACTTTATTTCTCTTTTTTATTAACATTCCTCCCACATTTTTATTCTTTTATTTACTCATTGGTTTTTTATGTCTATGTCTCCTATTCAAGGCTCTATGAGGACAAGAACTATTTTTTCCTCTTAAGCATTCATCACAATGCTTAGCACATAGGTGGCACCCAATAAAATTGGCACCCAATTTTGTTGAATGGCTGAGTGAATGGAAGAATGAGTTGACTGGATTTCTTGTCTCAGAATTTAGCAAGGTATCCAAGAAACTCAAATCCTAGCAGCACCTGGGGTCAAGGGCCTGATGTTCTTTAGGACATTAGACTTCTCTAGACAGAATGGTTAGTACTGTTCCTCATCCCTAACTCTGGATCATTCAGACTCTGCTATAGGGATGGGTGTGAAAATGCTTCTTCTCCTTAACCAGAACCCATCAGTTGGGCAGCATCCTTTGCCATCCCAGCACTAGGTTTGTCCCAAGATGTTTATTATGTATATATGGAGTGGAATTTGGAAATTCAAAGAGCTGTAAGGCTCTGACCAGGTTGGCTCAGTAGATAGAGTGTCGGCCTGCAGACTGAAGGGTCCTGGGTTTGATTACAGTCAAGGGCATGTACCTTGGTTTCAGGCACATCCCCAGTAGGGGGTGTGCAGGAGGCAGCTGATTGGTGTTTTTCTCTCATCAATGTTTCTAACTCTCTATCCCTCTCCCTTCCTCTCTGTAAAAAATCAGTAAAATATATAGTTTTAAAAAAAGATCTGTAAGACACAGAAGTGGAAACCTATATGGCTTGCAGGAAGCAAGTGAATAGAAGACAGTAGAATGTAGATTGTATATGAAGAAAAATGTCCAAGAGTAAGGTGACCAGATCGTCCCGCTTTTGGCGGGACAGTCTTGATTTTCAACAATTTTTCCCCAGGTCCCACGGTGTTTTAAAAAAGTCCCGATTTTTGGAAAGATTCAGGACTTTTTTAAAACGCCGTGGGACCCTGGAAAAAATTGTTGAAAATCGAGACTGTCCTGCCAAAAGCGGGATGATCTGGTCACCTTCCTAAAAGGTATTGAGAGGGCACACAGAAGAGAGCTAATAAGCAGGGACTCAATCGTGGGGGCGAATGCTGTTTACCAAGGAGAGTTTCCGGAAGACTGGGCAGCAGGATGCAGTGGGTGGAGTCAGAGTGAAAGCGCCAGGCAGGGGCGTCCTACCGCAGGAAGCTGTTGTGATGGTCAGAAATGATATTGTGGGGACCGGCTGCTGGCACCTCGCAGATGCTCTGTAACTGCTTGCCAGAGGAACAAGGCCCGGATAAGATGGAGAGGAAGGAACAGGTGGTGAATACTATGCAACACTTCATTGAAATGGACTCACTGAACAATAGGATGAAGAACAGATAAGTGGGCGGGAGGGACAGGAACCAGTGAAGGGAGATGGGGGTGTAGGAGGGAGCACAACAAAGGATACCCGAAAAGAGCAAGCTCTTTGGATGAAGCTTGGACTTCCCAGGAAGGCCTCTGGACAACAAAGCCTTTGATCTCGAGCTAGAAAGGACAGTGTGAAAGGAAGAACAGATCAGGAAATCTAGAGGCTCAGTCACTTTGCCATCAGGCACCCACTGTCTCTGGGCATGCCAGTGCTCCTCAGTAACTGGTGGTGAGAAATGCAGGGATGAGTGCCGGTTGCTGAGGGCAATGGCTAACGAGGACCTGCCTGCTTGTGGATATCCCTTTTGCTTCACTGAGACAAGAGAGGCAGAGACCATGGCCGTGTGGCTCATTCACGCAGAGGCCTCGCTCTGGTGTTTGAGTAATTCTCAGAGCCCAGCTGCTTAAATGGGACCCACAGGGACCCACAGGTACCCTGGCTGGGGATTCTGAAAAGGCATTTGTGGGAGCTGTTGACTGACTTCATGGCTGGGATTTGAGAGACAGTCCAAATAGGGTTCTGTTTTTTTCTTTCTTTAGCCTCAGACTGGATAGAGAATAAGAAAGATGCTAGAGCCAAGCAGGCTGGGTGGGAACCCTGATTCTTCCTTCATCTCACCATGGGAGCTTAGTCAAGTGGTTGCACATCCTTGAACCTCAGTTGTGTTAAGTGGGAAGAGCACATCTACTTGCTGGTGGTGTTGGGAGGAGTAACTGAGATAACACAGAGACAGCGTCCTTTTCTTTCCGTCCTCACCTCACCATTCCTGCTTAGGGAAATGGGTCCATCTGGTAGATAAATGACTAAAAAACATAGGGTAACTTTTTTGGATTGAAAGTCAGTACCTCTCCATCACTTACTGCTCCTTTTCCTATCCCTTTGCCCCTTCTTATCTTGGTTGTAGCAACCTCTGTGAGTAGCCACTCTGCTGTCTCGACATACATCTGCTCGCATACCCCTGCGGGTTAATTCATTTCCCCTCACCTGAGCCTCTGGGCTTGACTTTCTGCTCAGAGATGCTGACAGTTATTGATTACATGTGTATACACAAGAAGCTGAGCTAATCACTGTGCAAGAAAGACAATTCCTGGCCCCCAGAGCTCAACATTTAGTGGGAGAGAGAAACAACCTGTAGGATGTGCACAGAGAATGGGCGGGGGGGAGGGGGGGGGGGCGCTAAAGGACAGTGCCTGGAACATAGAGGTGCTGTCAGAATTTGTGGGAGACATGAATAGAACACAGGTCACAGAGCTGTGTAGCGAGAACTTGGGATTATGTGTTTGGATGGTGTGCATGTGGGTGTGCGTGCGTGCGTGCGTGCGCGCGCGCGTGCGTGTGTGTGTGTGTGTGTGTGTGTGTGTGTGTGAAGGTGGAGTTGCAGAGAAAAGGTAGAAGGAGGGGAGCTATGGCTGAGCAGATAGGCCAGACACAGATTTTGGAGGGGTCTGAATGCAGGTCAAAAGGTCATTCAGAATCATTGCCGATTCTGAACTTTAAATGATAACTTTTCTGGCATTTGTATCTGTAACAGTGACCTTGGGCAGAAAAGCAGTCTGGAACCATAGAGTCCAGTTTGGAGGCCATCTCACTAGTTATAAACTGCCCTGGGGAGGACAAATTTATAAAATAATAGAACTTAGGAACTGCTCATATATGAAGGCTGATGCAGAAATAGAAATCAGGCCCTGCCTCATGGCTCAGAGATGGAGCCTCCATCTATGAACCAGGAGGTTGCAGTTTGATTCCTAGTCAGGGCACAGGCCCGGGTTGTGGGCTCAATCCTAGTGTGGGCCATGCAGGGACAGCCAATCAATGGTTCTCTCTCATCATTGATGTTTCTGTCTCCCTCTCCCATCCTCTCTGAAATCAATGAAAATGTGTGTGTGTGTGTGTGTGTGTGTGTGTGTGTATAAAGAAACAGAAATCAGCCGTGAGGATTTAATAAGCTACTCTTTGCAGTGAAAGTATCTCAGTGCCAGGCTTATAGTAAGTATTCAACAAATGGTAGTTATTATTACTATCCTGTGTGGTTTGTAGTGACATTGCCACTAAAGGATCAGGGATTTTTACAAATAGAAAAAGACAAAAACCCTATGAAAATAGGGTTTTTTTTTTTGTTTTTTTTTAACCCAAAAAGGGGGAATAAACCTACCATTTATTGCGTGTTCTCATATGCCAGGAGCATTTTGTCTGCACTGTCTCATTTCATCCTCACAGCAACCCTGGAGGGAAGGTATTACAATTATTCCTTTTTACAAAGGCAAATACCGGGGCTGAGAAAAATGAGGCGGCTTTCCTAAGCTCACCCAGCCAATAAGCACCGGCCCGAGTCCAGATCCTGAGCACAGGTTTATACAAGGACATTGCGTGGGTCCAAGAAGCATTTTAAAAAATTTTAAAGTTTAGCCTCATTAGCAAGCAAAGGCACACAAATTATAATTTGATATCATATTTCATCTTCAAATTTCAAACCTCGCTAAAAGTAAATGTGGCGTAGAATAGCAGTTACTCCTGAACCCTTTTAGCAGGAGGGTGGGTCCATAGGTTTTTCAGGGCAATTTGACAATTTGCATCAAAACTTTAAAAAAAATAATTCTGAACCATCAATTTCACTTCTAAGGGAAGAATGAGGACTTGCACAAAGATTAAGCAGTAAATATCATTGGCATATATCATTAATGCAATGGGGAAAATTCAATATTAATGAATAGCAAATTATTTAAATGAATTCATAGACTGTCCTACTGTACAGCAATTAAAGCTAGTGTTATAGAAGAATAAATAATGACATGGGGAAATATTCACAATATTATTAAGTGCACAAAGCAGATTATGAGACATTGTGTATAACATGAGCCCAGGTAATTTTTTGGAAGTAGATATACATAGAAAAGAGATTGGAAAGGCACACGCCAAAATATTAGTTGTCGTTATCTCTGAATAGTAAGACTTTAGGTAACTTTAATTTATTCTTGGTGTCTTTTTTATCTATAAAACATCTACAATGAATATTTGTTACATTTATAAAGGGTAAACTGTTTTGAATTCTTAAATAAGTACAGAATGGAAACAGAAAGACAATGTTATAAAATTACCCAGAGGGTTTGGTTCATCCAGGGGGAAATGTTCAGCAGACAGGAGAACCCTGGGGGTGAGAGGGTGATAGTGGTGGGCAGAGAGAGGGGAAAAGGGAGAGACAGAGAGAAAGAGAGAGAGGGGGGGGGGGGGGGGGGAGAGGGAGGAAGCCCTAAAGAGAATATGAGATTATGCCTTTGGTGGAGCTTGGAAAAACTACAACTTCTTTGCTCTAAGAATGAGTGAGGTCACCAAAGGAGGAACCAGGAAGAAGAGGCAGAAGGTGTCAGGGAGCGGGAGAATCAGAGGAGTAGTCAGGGGAGGGGAGGCAGCCGGGAGGGGAGTGGCACCAAAGAAGGAGGAAGAGCAGGTTCTTTGGGAGAGGACACCAGAGTGTCTCACACTGGAAAGAGTTCAAAGTGAATGAAGGCGGGAAGTGCCATTCAGCCAGCACTGACAAGCCATCGGTCACCTCAGGAAGCATGCTGTCAGCGGACGGGCAGCGGCAGGAGCCGGCCTCAGGGATGAGCACGTGGCTGATAGGAAGTGGAGCCCGGCAGAGGAGACTAACTCCATGCTAATCATCTTGAATGCCCCCCCCACCCCTGTCTCCTGCTTGCTTCGTTCACTTTTAGCATTATTCCCTTCAAGCCACTTTTTTTCCATGTTGGCTAGGACCTTTTGGTGAGCTCCTCATTTTATAAAAGGTCTTTTCTGTAGGAAAGGTAAGTTCCAGTAAGAATGTTTTGAGTTTACTTAGTGACTGATACAGCCTGCCTCTGCAATGGCTACAAATGAGGAAGTCTCTTCCCCTCTTATCCAGGAGAGGTAAAATTTTCTCTGGATCTAGTCTGTTAAGAGGCCCCAGTTTACCTGGACTATCTGCACATATAGTAAGGCCATGGTTCTGAGTCCCTGAAGAAAGTTAAAAAAAAGAAAGAAAGGTGATAAGACCATTTTAACTTAACCCCGTGGTCGGCAAACTGCGGCTTGAGAGCCATATGCGGCTCTTTGGCCCCTTGAGTGTGGCTCTTCCACAAAATACCACGGCCTGGGCGAGTCTATTTTGAAGAAGTGGCGTCAGAAGAAGTTTAAGTTTAAAAAATTTGGCTCTCGGAAGAAATTTCAATTGTTGTACTGTTGAAATTTGGCTCTGTTGACTAATGAGTTTGCTGACCACTAACTTACCCCATTTACTTAGGTTTACAGTTACAAAAATACCTGCACTACTGCCCTGCTCACATTAGTTGCCTATGGACTGGCTGGCTTGCTTCTGCAGGCGGGTTTCTTTGGTAAAGATGGTGGACCCCATGCTTCGACCTCACAGCACCATCTGGTGGTTCATCTGAGAAGCTGCACTTTTCAATTTCTTGTTTTCTAGTAACAGCAACAAAAGCCCCCAGAAACAACACCCAAAACATAGTGTATTAAAAACAAATATAAATCAGTAAAGAATAACCTGCTACCCTCGAAGAATAGTGTCAGCCTTTTGTTCATAACTATCTCATTAGGAAAACCAAAGTAAAAGACAAAAGAAAATGAACCCAAGATTCTTTTACGTTTTACTTAATATAGTACCTAATACCCCGCGTCTACCTGGCTGCCAGTGGCGTGAAAAGAACCCAGGTTTGCATCTGATTCCAGTCAAGGAGATCAAAGCTCGGGCCTCCAAGCAAAGTTATCAGATCACTGGGAAATTCTTTTCTGGGAACTGAGACTTTTCATAGACTTGTCTTTCTTCCTTCCGTTAGCTGAAGACTGGGCAATTCTTGGCCAAACTGGCCACTTATCTGAGCTTTTGGAGGCCTGTCTCACCCTTGAAAGTGGGCATATTTGTATGTGATTTAAAGCCCATCCCTAGTCTGGCCCATGACCAGCTTAAAAAAGAGCCAAGGCCATGTCCACAGAGCAGCACGTCCTGTCAGCAGTAGTGCCACCAAGACGTGTGTGTGTGTGTGTGTGTGTGTGTGTGTGTGTGTGTGTGCCCTGAAGCACTGAGGCTGCACCGAGCTTCTGTCCAGGCCAGTCTGTTGGTCCAATGCTGTTTCTTCCATGGAGACGCGCGCCGCTGGTTTTCTTTCTTTCTGTTTAATCTTCTTAGCAAAGTAAAGCAGACACTAGGTTTATAGCCTCAGCCTGGGAACAAGACCAAACCCTCAACGAATTAGAACGAGAAAAGCTGAGAGAAATGAGACCTATTAGCGGTCTATGAGAAGTGGTGGAGGACGGCGGTGGGATCGGTGGATGCGTTCATTCCCGCGTGCCCCACGTGCCTTGCCCTGCTCCCCGGAGGGTGTAAGGGACTGTGACCCAGGAAGGCTGCAATTCCTGTACAGCAGCAGGGACTTCAGAGATCACCCAGTGCCCTGCCTTGGCAGTGAGGCCCTGGCTGTAGAGCAGCTTATCTAGGGTCACACAGGTTGTAGTGTAATTGGAACCTGAACTTGGATCTGAATCTTTTCATAGAGTTCTTTTAACCATCCTTGTTCTCATTCCTCTCATGGGAGGCACGCTTTAGTCACCCTCCTTTCCTCCCTCCCTCCCTCCCTCCCTTCCCTCCCTCCCTCCCTCCCTCCCTCCCTTTTCCTTCCTCCCTCCCTTCTTTCCTTCTCCCTTTCATTTATTCATTTATTTATATTTAAATTTTCTGCCTCTCTCATTATCTTCCCCATGTTTATCTTTATTTATTTATTTTTTTAATTAAATTATTATCTCTGTACATATACCATTGCCCCCCCTCCCCCATACATGTCCTCCCTCCCCAGAGTTTTGTGTCCATTGGTTGTACTTAAATGCATGTATACAAGTCCTTCGGTTGATCTCTTATCTTCCTCAGATCTCCCTACCCTCCCTGCTGTAATTTGACAGTCTGCTTGTTGCTTTACTGTCTCTATATCTATCTTTTGGCTCATCAGTTTATAATGTTCTTTATTACCCAAAAATGAGTGAGGTCATGTGGTGTTTCTCTTTCATTGATTGACTGGCTTATTTCACTCAGCATGATGTTCTCCAATTCCATCCAGGTTGCTGCAAATGATGAGAATTCCTTCTTTACCATGTTTATCTTTATTTTTTTTAAAATATATTTTATTGATTTTTCACAGAGAGAAAGGAAGAGAGATAGACAGCTAGAAACGTCGATGAGAGAGAAACATCTACCAGCTGCCCCCTGCACACCCTCTACTGGGGATGCGCCCGCAACCAACATACATGCCCTTGACCGGAATCGAACCCAGGACCCTTCAGTCCACAGACCGACGCTCTACCACTGAGCCAAACCAGTTTCAGCCCATGTTTATCTTTAGATATCTCCTTGATTCTAAGAAAAAATAAAATTACAATTTTTTCCCTCATTTTATTTATTTATTTATTTATTTATTTAATATATTTTATTGATTTTTTTTTTGCCCCCCTCTCTCCCTCCCACACACATCCCCTCCCTCCCCAGAGTTTTATGTCCATTGGTTGTACTTATATGCATGTATAAAAGTCCTTTGGTTGATCTATTATCTCCCCCAGATCTTCCTCCCCTTCCCGCTGTAATTTGACAGTCTGCTTGTTGATATACTGTCTCTATATCTATCTTTTGGTTCATCAGTTTATAATGTTCTTTATTATCCACAAATGAGTGAGGTCATGTGGTGTTTCTCTTTCATTGATTGGCTTATAAAATTACAATTTTTTGTCTCCATTTCCATATGATTTCTGATCTTTTCTTTATGTTTAATTGGACTAAGAATTTATGAGGTGAAAAACAAAAAAATTCAAGTGAATTGCCTTTTTTTTTTCTTTAATCACAATGTAACACACTTTTTTTTTTTTTTTTACTCAGCTAGGGTATTTTGTAGGTTTGAGGCTATGAGGCCTGACCAGGAAGGAAGAGAGCATTCCGCCAACAAAGTGACCAGACGTCCCACTTTGGGTGGGACAGTCCCGATTTTTAACAATTTGTCTTGCATCCCACAGCATTTTTAAAAAGTCCAAAAGATTTAAAAGAATCTTTCAAAACATCAGGATTTTTTTAAAAATCACACGGGACACAGGACAAATTATCAAAAATCGGGACGTCTGGTCACCTTACTCAAAGACCATGCAGTCACTTGCACCATTGAATCCTGGAAGGACCTGCCCACTATTGGGGCCATTGAAGGTCTTATTTTAATAAAATTGAAGATAATTCCTCACAATAGAATTATTTATGTGATTTGGGGAAATATGAATTTATTCCATCAAAACATATTTTTGAAATACTTATGCATTGGTCGCTATGTGAAGATACTAGAGAAAAAAAAGGGTCCATGAAATGTCAGTCTAAAGATAGATCAAACATTTTCCTTTGGTTTGGAAAGGATATAAATTGTGTTTTCAACACTGTAATTAGCTCCTAGTCTACTTCAGGATCCAGGTTGCTTCTTTAAAGGGACAACTTTATAAGGAATGATCAATAATTCTTGGGGTTTTGACACCTGAGCATTGTTTGATTTTGTAATAGCACCCTGCCCCCCATCCCTTCCAAAAGTAGTCAGACATAAATCCTTTAAACAAACATCAAACTAATCTAAAATTACAATTATCTGACATTTCTTTTTTAAAATATATTTTTATTGATTTCAGAGAGGAAGGGAGAGCGAGAGAGAGAGAGAAACATCAATGATGAGAGAGAATCATTGATTGGTTGCCTCCTCCATGACTCCCATTGAGGATCAAGACCGCAACCTGGGTATGTGCCCTTGACCGGAATTAAACCTGGGACCCTGTAGTCTACAGGCTAGGGCAGCACCTGACATTTCTTGACATGATTTTCAATGCTTGGCTAAGAAACATCAGTGTAAGTTTTACCATAACCTACTATTATAGGCTCTACAAGTTCAATCACAGGTGAATGAGTTGCCTCTTACTTTAAGTAAATTCAACATTCTGGCCAAGACAATGCAAAGCTTCCACATCAACGCAGTTAAGCCCTTCCATAAAGTCAGGCATCTCTCCTTTCCTCTCCTGTGTCCCCTTTAATCATTCTTTCATTCTCCTAGTGTTGGTTTTAGGGTTCCCAGGATCTACGATGCTTTTCCAGTATCTAACCTACCGTGTTTCCCCGAAAATAAGACATCCTCCAAAAATAAGACCTAGCGCATGGAAAAATAAGACAGCCCCTGAAAATAAGACCTAGTGCAACTTTGGGAGAAAAAATTAATATAAGATACTGTCTTATTTTCGGGGAAACATGGTAGGTTAGATACTGGAAAAGCATCGTAATTCTTCAAGCACCCAATCTTTTTTGTTCTCAGAGAACAGCTGAGTTTTTATAACATTCATGTACCTATTTAACCATTATCAAGCTTTTCCCCAATTGTATACAAACCAATATATATCTTAAAAAATTTCTCACGAGACATTGCCTCTATCTTGAAGTCATCCTCAGGACTCTTTCTAAGCCATTCTTCTGAAACCTCCAATTCAATGAAATCTTCCTATTGCAAGGCCCTAAGCATGGCACCAACCTCTCAGCGGGTAGGATGGCATTCCTGATGGAGGGGAGAGTGATTTCCAGCCCCTGAACACGAGCTCCTTTGTTGGTGGCATTCTGGCAGCTGCCCCCTTCACAACTAGTCTTCTCCAGTTTGCTTCCCAGGAACTGCTTCTCAGAGAGTGTCTACTAAAACTTGTAATATCTTCTGATAATGCCATCTTCACAAAATCTTGATTCTTTTTAATATATTTTATTGATTTTTCACAGAGAGGAAGAGAGAGGGATAGAGAGTTAGAAACATCGATAAGAGAGAATCATCGATCAGCTGCCTTTTGCACACCCCGTACTGGGGATGCGCCCGCAACCAAGGTACATGCCTTTGACTGGAATCGAACTCAGGACCTTTCAGTCCCCAGGCCGACGCTCTATCCACTGAGCCAAACCGGTCCCGGCAAAATCTTGATTCTGATGCTTATTGGAGGTAGTTTTTTTCATAGGGTTCGATGATGGGGATTCCGGACCATCACTGGCAGCTACAGGGCAAAGGGTTGGCTAGAGGAAGGGATATTCTCAAGCCTTATTATCACTAGGTGTTTATCTCTTCTGGGGGAGATGGGTAGAGAGGTTTGGAAAGGTACCTTTTGTCAGCTTTCTGTAGCATCCCATGCCAGGACAAGGCTGAAAACCTCATCTTCCCTGCAGACTGCTGTCCTAAGCATTTCCTGTATTGAATTCCAGAGCTAACACCGACCTTGAGTATTCGTCAAAATTGTCCTACTACTTTTACGAAGATTATCCCAAAAATACCTGCCTCGAGACGAGAATTTGTGTTTTGAGATATTTGGATATAGACTATGCGTGTTTCTGCTCCTCGATGTGTATGAAATCTGAGATCTTCCCGAAACTGGTGTGGCTCAGTGGATAGAGTGTCAGCCTGCAGACTGAAGGGTCCCAGTTTTTATTCCGGTCAAGGGCATGTACCTTGGTTGCGGGCACATCCCCAGTAGGAGGTCCGCAGTAGGCAGCTAATCGATGTTTCTCTCTCATCGATGTTTCTAACTCTCTCCCTTCCTCTCTGTAAAAAATCAATAAAATATATTTTCAAAAGAAATATGAGGTCTTGTTATACCACTTCAGAGCTGAAGAGAGCTTTTACCTCCTTCTGTTTATTCAATTACGAGGTCATGTTCTGGAAGTATTTTTACTTCATATAATCTTCTCTTATCGAAAATTGGTTATAATTTTTTTGTATATCCTTTTGCAGCCTGCCACATTTTGGAATGCCGCAGTGGAATGGCCCAAGATGTCATAACTACCATAGGGCAGGCTTTTGAGCTCCGGTTTAAACAATATTTGAAAAATCCTTCTTTGAGTACTTCCTGTGAAAGGTCAGCCAACAGTTCTGTAATTATTTACTTACTATATTGTGTTTAATTTTAAAATGAATATGGCATTTTTCCATTTTTCTTCCATTCATGTTTGTCCAGCTATTGCTCCTTGGCTTGTAACAAAATGAAAGAAGAAACTAAAAGTGAGAAGGGATCAGCCATGTTTCTCTGATGTTACACAGCACTATGAATTAAGGAGCATCATAAAATAATAAACATCAATAGATTTCTCAGATTTATTTCAACCCCCAAAGCCCTAGCATATCAGTAAAAACAAAATTCTTTGAGAAAGAAGAGCAAAATAGTAAGAGTCAAATGTCTACTGCAAGAATTCCTGTTGGGTTGTTGGTTTGCAGTGCAAATAGGTCAGCTCCAGCTAAATGGTGACCCAAGGATCTGGTGGTTCTGTCTCAGGCACAGAAAGGCTGCAATGAAAGCCGAACGCGTTCAGGCCGGTGGAATGCGATGAGGCCCCTGGCTTACAGAATTCACATCTGAGAAGCAAAACTCTTGGGCACTTTTAAATGCATCTCTCCCCTAATTTGTTGTTTTGGGTATGAACAAACACTGGGTTTGGAGCTCACCTTTTATGAGGTGGTTGAGGGCAGTAAAGGAGAGGTGGTTACCAGGAGGTGCCGACGTTGAATTTCTCCCAGGGCAGCTCTTATAGGCTTAGTGCTGTCACTGTGCTGACATGTAATGAGCCCAACAAAACTGTGTGTGTTGTCAGTGGAATTGGCTCAACCCAAAAGGACTTGATTTACTCTTTTTCATAAGAAACGTTTACTAATTCCAATTTGGAAGAAAAGTACACTTGTTTTCTTGCCCTGTTTCAATTTAAAAAACAATGCATGTTTACATCAATCTACCCTCTTGCTACATATGGTTCTGATATTTATTTATGAATCCCACATACTCCTGCAGACTTATGCAGACAAGGTAGCTGGCCAGAGCTTTTTAATTATTTTCCTCTTGGTTTACTAAACTGGGCCAGACCCTGTGCCCAATAGCTACATTTTCTTTGAGCAAAGCATTTGTGAAATGGTACAAAGCATGCTAAAGGTACCTGGGAAAACTTTGTATTTTTATGAACCATTGACAAAAAATGTCTCACATTCAGGGAGTGTATATATATATATAATTTTTTTTAATTCCTGGGTGTGGGAAGGAGACACAGAAGCATCACCCTTGTCACTTTGGTTGGCTTATCCCACTTTAATTGTCCACAGAAATCTAAACAACTCAGCCATCTGGTTGCTTCCATCCAGATGTTTGACATGGCTTAAGCACATCTGTGGACTTAAAACATGAATGCAGTGTTTTTCAAGATGATTTGCGTGATTCTGACCCCTCTGCATCCCCTACAGCATTTGAATTCCCGCCCAGCCTCTTGCGGATTCTTTTTTGCCTTACAGTGAGGAGGTGCATATTGATGGCCCTGCTGAGGAGAGAGACGATCATGAGTATTACAATGAAATACCAGGAAAGCAGCCACCCGTGGGTGGTGTTTCAGATGTGCGGGTCAGAGTTCAAACCACGGAACAGATGGCTTACTGCCCCATACGGTGTGAAAAGTTGTGCTATTTGGTAAGTAATGTCTTATTAGGATTGGAACTAGCAAAGTGACTCTGTCCTTATCATTAGAGAGTTTATTTTTTTATTTTTAAATTTTTTAATTAAATTATTATCTTTGTACATATACCATTTCCCCCCCCCCACCCCCAATACATGCCCTCCCTCCCCAGAGTTTTGTGTCTATTGTTTGTATTTATATGCATGTATACAAGTCCTTCGGTTGATCTCTTATTTCCCCCAAATCTCCCTAACCATTTGTGGGTTTCCAAATGCTAATTTAGAGAAAGTATCGTCTTCCTCAGTACTGAGCCAGAGTGTGAATCATTGACAGGGCCTGGCATAGATCATTTTTACTCCAATTCCCCACCTCAACCTCTGCAGCTGATCTCACATCTCACTTCACTGGGAACCCCAGGGCAGTCCAACACTTTATCCTCAACTTCTTTCCCCATCTCCAAGTCTTCCTATGTTCTCCTTGCCTCTCTCCCTTAGTTACTGTCTCCACAGCTGGTCTTTCCCCGGGGCTCCTGATTCCACCCACCCGTCCTACCAACTCTGCGCCCTTGTTCTGTCACCAGCCTCTGTCACCACCTGCATTCTCTCTCTGTCTACAGGTTCCTTCCCTTCTGTCTGCACAGAAACTTGGACCCCTTCAACCCAACTAATAATGTCCTACCTCTCCTCTATCTTTTACCCACAAACTTGTGGAAAAAAACACACAACTATCTTTACCTACACTTTTAAGATCTGAATTCCACTTGACAACTTGAGAGAAAGTACTTTTACAGTAGACACCAATTTCTTTTTTTTTTTTTTTTGGCCATCAATGGTTAATTGCTAAACCTCCTTCCTTCTTCAGTATTCTGAATTTGTCTCCAGCATTTGATACCTGTTGGCCGCCTTGTGTTTTCTTAGACCTCCTCTGTTAGCTTCTAAAACATTTCCATGGTGTGAGGCTGATCCCACGTCTCTAGTTGCTGTTTTCTTTCTTTTGTCAGGCTTTCCAAATTTTATTCTAAATATTTTCAAATATACAGACAAGGTGGTAGACTTATATGGTGAACACTCATAGATTCACCATCTAGATTCAACCATTAACATTTTTCTATATTTGCTCAGTCACCTTATGCAGTTCTATCCTCCATTCATCCAGCTTATGTTTGATGCATTTCAAAGTACGTTACATCTTTTCTTTTCTGTCTTGTATTGCATCTCCTCCCCCTGGGAAGCCAAGCCCCTGTCTCACCACCAGGAAGGCCCTCTCCAGTGCACGGCCCTGGGGCCTGACACCTGTGTATGTGGTCCTCCAACTTCTTCCGGTTGTTGCCTCTCTCGGCTGTGATGCCAAGTCATAAAGTTGCTTGTTTATATCAAGACTGAACTGAATGTTTTCTCCTGGACTCCAATACATAGTCCTCTCCTGATTTATTCACCTTAAATCATGGCATTGCCACTCTTTCAATGATCTACAGGTGTTTTTTTTTTCCTTCATTTTCCTCACACATTGTAGAGACCTAGGATTCTATGTCTTTTGAATACAGCCAACCTTTTCCACTCCTAGCCACATCTTTCTAAGTTCTAGTCCTCAGTTGTCCAGATGATTCTGAAAGCCCCTTCTTTATCTCTAATTTCATGCCCCCAAAAGCTCCCGCACGAAACCGCTGGGTTATCTTCCTAAAGCACAGACACCCCTTCTTGAAGGCCTCCCTGGGTCCCGTCCCATTACTGAAGGGAGCACGGGATGCTGAAGGATGAGAGTGCCTGGCACAAGCCCCAGCAGAGTAGGGCTGCCATCTGCCATTCACGGTTAGACAGAGGTTTGCCAAGTGACCAGTGCTTAGACAAGTGTCCTGGAAATCACACCTTCTCACAGAGCCTTGGGCAGAGTCCCGGAATGTGAGCTCCCAGCAGGAGTGTCCCTCAGGGTGTGCCTGGTGGCGGCAGCCGTGATGACCCTCACCCCCATCTCTGCGGCTCCCAACAACGCACCATGGAAAGGAGTCCATACTGCTCACCCCAAGCCCCAGTTTCCTTTTTGCATCTGCCAGGCACTTCCTGTATCCCAAAGTGAAGTTGTCTGCTGCGAGTGTGATTGCGGGGGAAGTTCAGGAACGGATGCTACGATTGTAAATGTCTCACGAGGTGTTTGTCCCTGCAGCCTGGGAACTCCGAGTGCAGCAACGTCTATGAGAACTGTTTGGAGCAAAGCAGGGCCATCGGTAGGTACAGTCGCCCTTCCCCATCGGCCACCCTCCCTACTCCTTTCATGTCACCTGGTCATGTGAGCACCTTGCTGTAACACTGGATGGGAAAGGAAGGTGCAGAAACCGGTTTGGCTCAGTGGTAGAGCATGGGTCTGCGGACTGAAAGGTCCCAGGTTCGATTCCGGTCAAGGGCATGTACATTGGTTGCGGGCACATCCCCTGTAGGGGGTGTGCAAGAGGCAGCTGATTGATGTTTCTCTCTCATTGACGTTTCTAGCTCTCTATCTCTCTCCCTTCCTCCTCTCTGTAAAATATCAATAAAATATATATTTAAAAAAATAAAAAAAGAAAGAAAGAAAGGCAGGTGCATATACGGAACACATTCTGCCTCGGCTACAGGCTCTGCATGCTGAGGGACCCCTGGGGCCGCATGCGGGTCCCTCTGGAGGCTCATGTTTCCCCCTCCGTCACACCGTCCTCCTGTCTCCCGGAGCCTCTCGTGGCTCTGACACAAAGGCTCGCCCTGGAAAGGTGCTTTCTCTGACTCCCGCTCCGAAGATCAGGCAGTGGGCTAATGCGAAAACGAGTGCTTGTCAAATCCACCCGGACTTAGAGAGAACCTTTATTCCTGCTTGGCAAAAGGAACAAAGAGAAATCTGAAGCGGGAGTCCCGATCCCGGGACCACCTGCCCCAGGCCTGCCGGGGCGTTAAATGTCTGATGACGGTTTGTGGTTGTTGACACGGTGCAGCTTTTCCGAGGCACAGGTGCAGGGCGGCCACTCGCAAATTGGAAACTATTTTCATAAAAACAAGGTATACAGACAGATAGCCATTTCTTTCTTTTTTTTTTTTTTAATCAATCTTTATTGTTCATATTATTACAAAGGTTCCTCATTTCTTCCCCCCTCCACCAGGTTCCCACCCCACCCTCCGCCCCCTCCTCATCCCCCATTGTCCTCATCCATAGGTGCACAGTTTATGTTCAGTCTCTTCCTCCCTCCCTTTCCCCGATAGTAAATCCCTTTTCAGATAGTGAATCAGTTACTTAGCATTTTCTCATATCAATAATACCTCCACATGCCCAATGATACACTTCACACAAAAGACATTTCCAAATAGGTCAACCAACCTCATCCAGGCCCCACCCAAGGCACTCACAGATCAACACCCCAGCACTATACTAACTCAACACATCCAGATCTAAGCCTTCATCACTTGATTCAGCAGACCCTCAAGTTCCCACAAAAGTTTCCAGCCATGTCTGAGAGGCAGCCGTGGGGCAGGGGCAGGCGAGGAGCAAGCTGTTCCGGGCCTGGCTGCTCCAGGCCTGGCCTCTGTTGCTCTGGTTCGATCCACAACCAGCTGTTCCGGGTCTGGTCACTGCCGCTCCCGACCTAGTTGCTCTGGACTTGGCAGCTGCTGCTCCAGGCCTGGCCGCACCTGACCCGGCTGCTCCGGGCCTGGCTGCTCCCAGCCTGGCAGACGCTGCTCCGGGCCTGGCCGCACCAGACCCGGCTGCTCCGGGCCTGGCTGCTCCCAGCCTGGCAGACGCTGCTCCGGGCCTGGCCGCACCAGACCCGGCTGCTTCGGGCCTGGCCGCTCCCAGCCTACCAGCCGCTGCTCCGGGCCTGGCTGCACCCGACCCAGCTGCTCTGGGCCCGGCTGCCCCGGGCCCGGCCGCTCCGAGTCTGGCCGCTCCCAGCCTGGATGCTTCGGGCTTGGCTACTGCTGTTCTGGACCTGGCTGCTCCCAACCTGGCTGCTCTGGGCCCGGCTTCTCCGGGCCCGGCCACTCTGGGTCTGGGTGTTCCTGGACTGGCCACCCTGGGCTTGGCTGCCTCCGCCTCAGGCCTGGCTTCCACTACCCCAGGTCTGGCTGCTCCAGTGCTGGCTGTTGATGCTCTGGTTGTGGCTGCTGCTGCTCTGGGACCTGGCTGTTGCTGCTCCGGGCCTGGCTGCCACTGCCTTGTGCCTGGCCACTCTAGGCCTGGCCACCGCCGTTCTAACATTCTGTCCTTTTTAAAAAAAAAACAAAACAAAAAAAACCACAACGCATTTATGTTGTAATGTTGGCTGGTGAGTTAAGTTCTGACTTAGTCTTTGATTTTTTCAAGATCTTCTTTGTATTCTTAAGTAATTTTACTATCTTTTGCTCTCACTTGATTTCTTCACATTGAGAACTTCTTTGGTTTCTTTCTCCTTGTCCTGGGAGCTCAGCAGGTTGGCCTGTGGCACCCCTTTGTTCTCCGCGGGCTCCTGCGCTGCTTCAGCCTGTTGCCGGGGTCGGCGCCACCCAGGAAGCAGCCCCCGGCCTTGGCTCCGTTGCTCAGTGGTCGAGGGCTCAGGGGCACCACCCCCCCGCCCCCGGGGGCCCCGTCGCCCGACTCCTTGCTGGTGCCCGGCTGGCCGGTGTCGCGTTCCTCCAGTCTGGAGCTTTTTTTTTCTCCTTCCCGCTAGGGGAGTCTAGGATCAGAGTCAACAGACTGTCCTCTGTGCGCAGTGTGCGCGACTCTGGGGGCTCCGCTTTTCGCTGCTCCCCTGGGATTCTGCCTCACAGCCCCGTCTCCCCCTGCCTGAGCCTGGGTCCCCAGAGTCTGGCCTAGGACTGGGGTTCAGAGCAGTTGAAGCTGGGGCCCAACACGGCTGGGGCTCCTGTTTCCTTCCCTCCAGGGCAATCCCGCATCAGAGTCAACATTCCTTCCCTTGCAAGCAATGTGCGGGACTCCGGGGGCTCGGCCTTTCACCGCTCTCCCAGGACTCCACCTCACAGCCCCGTCTCCCTCTTGAGCTTGGGTCCCCAGGGATTGGCCTAGAGCTGGGGTTCAGAGCAGTCTGGACTGAGGCTCAGTGCCACCAGAGGCTTTGTTTTTTCCGGCTAGCGTAATCCAGCATCAGAGTCAACATTCAGTCCTCTGCATGCAATGTGCGCGCGACTCCGGGGCCCTGCTTTTCGCTGCTCCCCTGGGATTCCGCCTCACAGCCCCGTCTCCCCCTGCCGGAGCCTGGGTCCCCAGGGTCTGGCCCATAACTGGGGCTCAGCGCTGCCGGTTTGGGGGTTCAGCCCAGGCTGGGGGTTTTATTTCCTTCCTGCTAGGGAACGCCAGGCAGCACCCAGCCCTCTCCTCCTCTCCGGCTGCGACCTCTCCGCGCGCGTGTGCATGCGGGCGCGCAGCATGTTTCTGTACCTTAGGCTTTTTTTCAGCTGCTCTGATTTTCCTTCTGGTTTTCTCTTTCCTTCTTGTAGAATTTTCAGTCAGTCGACTACCTGTAGCTCTGGGCAATGTCCACTCTACATTTTAGTTGTATTCCATTGAAATTGTTGTGTGCTGCTGTGGTTAGATGTCTACCCGAGCAGCCATCTTGGATCCCCAGGTAGCCATTTCATGCATTCATTAATGTGTTCATTAAGGAAAGAAATTTTTGCAGCTTCGCAGGGGGAGGTAACTGGACAGTGAAAATAATACACTGAGGAGAGGGGAGAACTGGGTGACCACATGTGAGGCACGCTAAGGAAATTAGCAGGAACTCGCCCTATAGAAGGTAGTCAACTCCCTAGGATCCTTTGGTATTTCTGATGGGATTAAGCCAATGTAATCTATTAATTTTGTTATTTTTATGCAGTGGGGACAGTATGAGGATTTATTGTTTTGGGTATAGCTGTGATTACCACCTTCCCCCAACCTGAAAAAATACGAGGAGTAGTTAGTAATGCAGTAAATAAAATTCTTCGAAAGCATGGCTTCTTTTGATAGAAATTAAAAATTCATGCTATTCTTTAAAGTTATGTAAATTTTTAAGCGAATTCTTAATGATCCAACTAAAACAAATTAGATGAATGGTAAATGTCTTTTTAACACTATGCTCCCTGCCCTAACCAGTTTGGCTCAGTGGATAGAGCGTCGGCCTGTGGACTGAAGGGTTCAGGTTCAATTCCGGTCAAGGACATGTCTCGGTTGCAGGCTCCATCCCTGACTCTGGTTGGGGTGTGTGCGGGAGGTAATCAATCGATGTGTCTCTCTCACATAGATATTTCTCTCTCTATGTCTCTCCCCATTCCTTCGATTCTCTCTAAAAATCAATGGGGAAAAATATCCTTGGGTGGAGATTTAAAAATAAGTAAAACTTTGCTCCCTGTGAGCTATAATTGCTCCCTCCCTCCCTCCTTTTCCTTTCTCTGGAAACCCCTCACCTAAGGACCCATTTTCCACCTGTGCTGACACTCCATGGAACTGTCTCCATGCTCTGCCTTGATCTCATTGTATAGTCTTCACTAGAGGCCCGGTGCCTGAAATTCGTGCACGTGGGGGAGGGGTTGCTCAGCCTGGTCTGTGCCCTCTCGCCATCCAGGAACTCTTGGGGGATGTCTGACTGACGGCTTAGTGCTGCTGCAGAGGTGGGAGAGGCTCTTGCCAGCCATGAGCCTGGCTTTTGGCTGAGGGGTGCTCCCCCTGTGGGAGCACACTGATCACCAGGAGGCAACTCCTGTGTTGAGTATCTGCCCCCTGGTGGTCAGTGCACATTGTAGCGAATGATCATTTTGCCATTGGGCCAAATCTGGCTCTCTGACGTTTTCCGAGGTGTCCCAGATTGCAAGCGGGCCCAGGCCAGGAAGAGGGACCCCCACCAGTGCACAATAGGAGCTGGGCAGGGACATGGGAAATTGACCAGCTGGGGAGGGATCACAGGAGTGCTACGAGGCATGTCCAGTCCATCTCGCTCAATCCCAATCAGCTGGACCCCAGCAGCAAATTAACCTATTGGTCAGAGTGTCTGCTCCCTAGTGGTCAGTGATCATCATATTCACTGGTCTACCGGTCAACTGTCTGTCCTCTGGTGGTCAGTGAATGCAATAGCGACTGGTTGAGCAGCCTTAGCATATCATTAGTAGATTACGCTTTGATTGGTTGAACAGCCGTCCAGATGACTGGACATTTAGCATATTAGGCTTTTATTATATAGGATTTCTTCAACAATTCACTCAATGCCTCCTTACTGACCTGTAGGTCAAGCACTGAGCTACAACATTTTTTTCTTTTAAAAAGCAGGTTCCTTACTTCCAGTGGGAACCAGAATACTAGGCAGCTCCCTGAGACCATGGGGCTAGAGAGAGTCAGCCCTGTGCAGGGGCCATGACAGGTGTGGTTCTTCCCATTGTGGCAGGAAGGACGTCCCTAACTTGGTATCCTTTCATCCATGGACACACAGGAATCAGGTGTTCCTACCTTGAGTCTGCATTAGGCATATGTTTAAAAAGTGATCCGAAATTCTTGACCAGTGAGCAAATTAATAGCAGTTACCAGAATAGCAAATAGACATTTTTTATGGTTTTTTCCCCAGAGATTCATACATAAGCATTTGGGAGACACCTATACAAATATTTTCAATAAGAGTTGGTTTTTTTCCTCCCAAGACATTGATTTATTCAAATATTGACTTAAAACTTGAATCCCAACAGGCTTGAACAACAGGCTTTTGGTTGTTAAAGGAGTTAATTGTATTTATTTACAGATGTATAAAATATCTCTATCTTTAATAATAAATTCCCTTATGGAAAGAAATAGCAAAATAAGATAATGTTTCCCCAACCTTAAATTTAAAATGGGAATGTTGATAGTTTTAATAAAAAAGATGTTAAATTCCCACATACCCTACTTACAACTCTTAGTACTTACAATGTACACATCGTGTGTGTACTTACTAGTGCATTCTGCCAGAAACCTCCTCTTGGGCTGGTCGGATGGTTCTCGGTCGTACTTGGCACAGAGGACTTTGGGCCTGCAGAGCAGCTGGCAGGTGTGGGTAAGCTTCTCCCTAGAAAGATTTTAAATCTGAGTAAAGGATGATATATATATATTTTAATTTAAGACAACATTGCTGACTTAAATATAATGGCAAATTTGAAAGAAAAAGAAAAGAATGGTAGTTTTCAGGAAAGACTGGGTGAGGACATGGGCGCTTTTGTGCCAGCCTGTGGGATGGCACACTTGGTGTGGTGAGCGCATGCCAGCACTCCATGAGGGGCAGATGAGCATCGCCCTGTGCTGAAGGCCGGCCCTGGATCTTTAGATCGTGGTGGGGTCAACCTGGGTCGACACTGAGTCATCTGCTCATTCAGCTGACAGACATTTTTCTTTTGAGCATCTGCATTCGACCAGACATTGAAGATGCAGCAGGTACACAGATAAATGGATTCAAGGAATTTTTAGTCTCAAGGGGAAAACAGACAAGTAAGCAGATGCCTTCAGTGTATCAGAGAGTGGCACCTCCTTTGTCCAGCCTGAGGAAGGGAGGAACTTACCGGAAGGCTTCCTAAAGGAGGTGGATTCAGAGCAGAATCTTACAAGATAAATGGAAATTAGGTCAAGAAAGGGATGGGGCCCGGCCACTGTGGCTCAGTGGTTAAACATTACTTATGAATCAGGAAGTCACAGTTTAATTCCCAGTCAACGCACATGCCTGGGTTATGGGCTCCATTCCTAATGGGGGTGTGGAGAAGGCATCCAGTCAATGATTCTCTCTCATCATTGAGGTTTTCTATCTCTCCCTCTACCTTCCTCTCTGAAATAAATAAAAATATATTATAAAAAGCAAAGGGACAGGTGGCTATTACAGTAGGAACTAAGCACTGTGTGCAAAGACCCAGAATCAATGAATAAATACACACTGAGCATTGATAGGAACCTCTTATTGTATGCCTACTAGGAGGCAGGCTTTATGCTTACCGTAGTCAGAATCTCAGCCACATTTTTTCATTTAATCATCACAACCATATTTTAAGCAAGGCACCCTCATTTTACAAATATGAAAACTGATACTTGGAGAGGTTAAGTGGCATGCCTCACACCACAGAAATAGTAAGAGATAACACAGGGGTCTGAAGTGAGGTCCCTGTTCATTCAGAAGCACACTGCTTGCAAACACTTTTGATCATATTCCACTTTCAGTAAAGTTTTATGAGTAGGCACTCCTAAATAAGTGGTGATTTAATTATGTATGTTATCGACATGCATACTAATATATTATGCATGTATAATAAAACACAAAAATAGAAAATTTCGAAGATAGAGTTAATGATAAACATTTCCTAAAAATGTCTTGCTAATTACATTGGCTGAATACTATCATTAGATAATATCAAAGCCCAGTATATATTTAAATCTTTTATTGGTCAATAAAATTGACATAAATCCACATTTCAAATTTCAATAATTTTAACTTTTGGTAGATCAAACTTTGCACCTAATTATATTACTCTTATAAGCTCTAATGCAGCTAAGGAGGAGCTTGTACTAAGAAGAGTCTTTAATTCTTGATTTCTTTGCAGTGATCTTTTAGCCACTTAACTATTTGTGAAAGTAAGTTTAGTTTAAACGAGATAACACACTTCATAAATCCACTTAACCAAGCAGATGCAAATTGTCATGTGCTGCAAACAAATGAGGTGCCTTGCCAACGCTTCCCTCTAGAAATCCCACTCCTCCCTCAGGGTAGCCCATGTATAGAATATGACACGGCACAAGGTGACATGTGACCCTAATAGACAAGGTGTGCAGGTGTTAAGAGTTTTGACTTCAGGTTGGGCTTCCCCGAGTCGGTGCACTCTCGGGTTCCCATGCTTTGCAGTACAACAATCATGGCACTATTCACTGTGATGTGAAGTCCAATATGAAATTGGTGTTTTTTGGGACACATGGGAGGGGCTTAGTGACTGAAACAACAGAAGGACTGATGTTGTTTTATGGTGGGACGATGGAATGCCACTGTCACCACTTCATGTGCATCTTGGTGATCTTGTAGCACCCGTGGCCAAAACTATAAATGTACTAGTTTCAATAGCAAAGCAAAAGAAAATTCCATCCTGGCATTCTCAAGACAGAACCATCTGGATGGTACAAAGTGCTTGAACTACCTGCCCTCTGGTAGTGAGCTGTGGTGCTAATATCCATTCATCCAGTGATGTTTTTGATGGCATTCTATGTGCCAGGCATGTGCTAGGAGCAGGAGTAGCAGCTGTGAACAAGACAGATGGGATCCCTGTCCTCATGGAACATGCAGTCTAGAGACAGTTCACACATTAAAAAATATTAACGTGCCGAAACCGGTTTGGCTCAGTGGATAGAGCGTCGGCCTGCGGACTGATAGGTCCCAGGTTCAATTCCGGTCAAGGGCATGTACCTGGGTTGCAGGCACATCCCCAGTAGGGGTGTGCAAGAGGCAGCTGATCGGTGATTCTCTCTCATTGATGTTTCTAACTCTCTATCCCTCTCTCTTCCTCTCTGTAAAAAAAATAAATAAATAAATAAATAAAATAAAATAATAATAATAAAAAAATAATAATAACGTAAGCAACAAAATGTATTACTCTTGTGATAGGGACTCCAAAGGCCAAGGACAGCCAAGACCGGTTTGGCTCAATGGATAGAGGCTTGGGGACTGAAAGGTCCTGGGTTCGATTCTGGTCAAGGGCATGTACCTTGGTTGCGGGCATATCCCCAGTAGTGGGTGTGCAAGAGGCAGCTGATCGATGTCTATCTCTCATCGATGTTTCTAACTCTCTATCTCTCTCCCTTCTTCTCTGTACAAAATCAATAAAATATATTTTAAAAAAAATTTTTTTAACAAAGGCCAAGGACAGACTGCTAGGAAAGCAGAGACTGAGCCTACTCTGAGAAGGTCTTTTGGGAAAGTGAGGTTTGAACTGACACCTGAAGGATGAGGATGATGGGGGAGGGGAGAGAAGAGCATGTCAATCAGAGAAGATGGCCTTGCGGTGGGGATCCTACTGCAAGAAGGCCAACGTGAGCCCACTCGGGACAAGAGGGGTTACGAGGGAAGCTGGGTGGCCAGGAGCAGGGCCACAGGCTTGTTGAAAACTTTGTTTTATCTGAAAATTCTTCGTGCAAGACTAGGCCTTCCTTCCCCCGGCTGCCGGCGCTGGCTTCCCTCCAGTACCCGGACCCGGGCTGGCTTCCCTTGGGCCACTCAGGCACTGAGGATTGGGGCTGGCTTCCCTCCAGCCCTGGATTGGTCAGGAAGGACAATCAGAATGATGTCCAGTCTAATTAGCATATTATTCTTTTATTATTATAGATACAATGGAAGGAATTAAAGGATTTTGAACCTCTGAGAAATATAATGAGATTTTCAATTCTAAAAAGGTCATTTTGGCCACAATGTGCAGAATAGAATGGAGAGGAGAGGATGGAGTCAGGGAGGTGGAGGAGATGATCTGAAGGGTGTGTTCTTTCTAATAAAAAAACCCAGCAGAAACACCAGTCCTTGATGCAAGGCTGTGCTGGGCAGAACAAAACTGAGCATAGAGAGGAGAAAGGCTTCCCATTCCCGCTCTAAATTATTTTAAACCAAGGAATGAGTCTTTTGAAAAAGAGTTTGAATAATTGTCATTCAGCTTCCATGTGGTAGCACGTGTGTTTTCTTGGTTCTGGACTGCAGCTCTGAGCAGTGTTGTCTGCCAGTTTGTCTGTCTGCTGGACAGTCAGCCTTTTTCCTGCCTGGCTGTTCTTTGGGATCTTCCTGCTCCTTTTCTGTCTGTTTGAAGCCGTGGGGCAGGGAGACCAATGAGAGGGGGCTTTTCCTCAAAGACCAGAGCTTATCTTCATTCTTCAGGTCAAACCTAAAGGTTGATATTCAATCCTAGGAGGGGATGAGGGTGGCTTTTGACTTCCTATCAATTCTACACTCAAATATGGTTTCATTTATTGTTTGCAAAGTAGAACGCGATACCCTGATCACAACTAATCACTACAGGTAATGCCCACGAGAGAGCAGTGTCGTCCCCAAGAGACGCCTCGTTAATGAAGAACACCTGCCGAGTGGATCTCTTCGACGACCCCTGCTACATCAACACGCAGGCTCTCCACAGCGCCCTGGGCTCTGCCGGGAACCACAGCTCCGCCCAGCCGCTGGGGAGCCTGTGGCGCCGAGAAAGTAAGTCACTGCTTTCTGTTCGTATTAGTCTCCTGCGGGTGCTGTAACAAACTACTGCAAACTGGGTGTTTTAACACAACAGAAACTCAAGAGATTGGGGGTTGCTTAAGAGGCCAAACAGCCAGAGCAGGAGAGACTGTGGTTTCGTTGGCTGTGTAATTTACTGAAAAATTTAGTAGGATTTTGCTCTATTCACTTAGAGTCAGTTCTACATGAAATTTTTTCCATAATAATACTTTATTTATCCTCTTATTGCCTGAAGGATGCCTTCTCTCTTGTTATTGGTATTTTTTGTCTTCTCTCTTCTTTTCTTGATCAGTGTTTATCGAGGTTTACTAAATTTAACTGATCTTTTGAAAGTACCTAAATTTTGGTTTCATTTTCTCTATTGCTTTTTATTTTCTATTTCATTGATTTCCATTTTTATCTTCAGTATATCTTCTTTCTGTTTGCTTTGGATTAAAATTTTCTCTGTCCAGCTTCTATTAAATTTTCTTCTATCAGCTTTATTACTTGTAAAATACAATATTTATTCAACTTGAACTTTATATTTTATATGAGGTAGGAGGTCTAACAATGTTATCTATGTAAACTTTAATTTTCAAAGCACTGTTGACTAAATAATATCCTCTTTCTTTAATGCCAATTTCTATTATACTAGATTCCTCTATATATGCGAGTCTGTTTCCGAGCCTTTTATATATGTGAATACTTTTTTTACTAGCTTATTTGTCCATTCTATACCAGTATATTAATTACTATATACTAATTACTGTGGCTTTGTAATATATCTTAATAGATATGGGCATTTCCCTTTATATTACAGATAAATTTTCTCTGGATAGTATTTTAGCCCTTCATTTATGCTTAACATTTTATGTTAACATATTTTACTAGCAACTTTTAGACATCTTATAGAGTGAACCTATTTCCCCCTCAAAATGCAAATAAGGCCCTATTTTTCACAGTTCACAGTAGTTTCGTTTCTTTAACTGTATCATCCCTCGTTTCATTGACTTTACTTGCAATTGCTGATTCTAGACTTTGCATGTTAGACTTTTCTTTCTTAAGCTCTATTCCCCTTTTCAGAGGTTTGCCCATCAGTTGCATATGGAGTGGATATTCACATCTATCTTGTGTTTTCCAGAAGGTTTGATTGTGAACAATATGTCTCAGTTACTAATGGGAACTCCAAATTGGCATGATGACTTTCTTCCAGGATTCCTATCCCCTTTTTCTTTTTTGGTCTCAGTTAAATCTAGAGTGGATTTCCTTGTTGCTTCTTTAACCTTCACTACTTCTGGGAAAATATATCAAGTCAATAATTTATTAAATATCATGTGGGTATTACATATAAAAAACTATATTGATATGATTATCTTACTCAAAGTTTAGGTAAGGAAAAGGATCAAGATAATAGATAATGCACCACCATGTTACGAGTGGTTATATTTGGTGATAGAGCCAGAGGTGATTCATCTTCTTTGTTTTTTCAAGATTTAAACGAATTAGCATGGGTAACTTTTTTTTTTTAAATAAATTTTTATTGTTCATATTATTACAAATGTTCCTTTCCTTCCTCCCTCACCATTGCTCTCCTCCACCAGGTTCCCACCCCACCCTCTGCCCTTTCCCCACTCCCCATTGTCCTCATCCATAGGTTCACAGTTTATGTTCAGTCTCTTCCCACATCACCCTCTCCCCTTTTCCCCAAGAATTGTCAGTTCACTCCCCTTCCATACCTCTGATTCTATTATATTCAACAGTTAATATTGTTCATCAGATTTTTAAAAAAATTTCCTTGGTTTTTAGATTCACTTGCTGATAGTTACATATTTGTTGTTCATAATTTTTATCTTTATTTACTTTCTCTTCTGAAAGAACCCCTTTCAGCAATTCCTATAATTCTGGTTTGGTGTTGATGAACTCCTTTAGCTTTTTTTCTTTATTAGTGAAGCTCTTTATCTGACCTTCGATTCTGAGTGATAGCTTTGCTGGATAGATTACCTTTGGCTGTAGGTTCTTACTATTCATCACCTTGAATATTTCTTACCATTCCTGTCCGGCCTGCATGGTTTCTGTTGAGAAATCAGCTGACAATCGTATAGGTGCTCCTTTATAGGTAACTACCTGCTTTGCTCTTGCTGCTTTTAATATTCTCTCTTTGTCTTTTGCTCTTGGAATTTTAATTATGATTTGTCTTGGTGTGGTCTTCTTTGGATTCCTTTTGTTTGGAGTTCTGTGCACTTCCTGGACATGTAAGTCTAATTCTTTCACCAGGTGGGGGAAGTTTTCTGTCACTATTTCTTTCAGTATGCTTTCGATATCTTGCTCTCTGTCATCTTCTGGGACCCCCATAATTCTGATGTTGGTTCGCTTGAAGTTGTCCCAGAGGTTTCTTACATTATCTTCAATTTTCTGGATTCTCTTGCCTTCTAGCTTCTGTGGAGGAGTGTCTTCTGGCTCTTTATGTTCCAACTCTTTGATTTGATTCTTGCGATCTTCCATTCTGTTTTTAGGACTCTGTAAAATATTTTTTATTTCAGTCAATGTATTCTTTATTTCTTGTTGATCCCTTATCATTTCTTGTTGATTCCTTATTAATTCTAGTTGATCTCTTTTCATATCCTCATAGGTCTTATCCATCTTTTCTAGGAAATTCTTGAAAAAACCTTGTAAGCGTAGATTTGAACTCAATATCTAGTCGGTTTTTGTCCTCCATTTCTTTTTTTGTGATCTATTTCGTCTCGACATTTTCGCAGCTTTCCTGAGTTGGTAGTCTTAAAAGTGTCTGTGTTGTGCTTGGATGGGGCAGGGTTTCAGGGTGGAGCCTGCAGCTTTGGCTTCCGTCAGCCCCGCCTATGCGGGTCCTTCAGTACTCGCTGCCAGCACCTCTGAGAGAAAGGTGCCCTCGATTTTCGCCTGCTTTCAAACAGTCTAGTCTCTCCCCCAATGAGCCCGGAACTGGGGTTCAGTTCAGTTGGAAGTGGAGTTGGAGGTGGCGTTCAGAGCAGTCTGGAGCCCCTGTCTCCTTCCCGCCAGGGCAATTCCGCGGCACAGCCAACCATCCCTTCTCTGCGCACAATGTGCGCTCCTCCGGGACCTCCTTTCGCTGCTCCTCCGGGGCTCCGCCTTATGGATGAGCCTGGATCCCCGGAGTCTGGCCTAGAAATGGGGTTCAGAGCAGTCGGAACTGGGGCCCAGCACAGTCGGAGCGTTTATCTCCTTCCCGCTAGGGAACCCAGGCACTCAGCTTCCCTCCTCTTTGGCTCTGTCCTCTCCATGCGCGCTGCGTGTCTCCATACCTCAGGCTTTAACAGCTCCTCCGCTCTTCCTTCTGGTTTTCTCCTTGCTTCTCGTTGTAGAATTTCCAGTCAGTCAACTTTCCTGTAGTTCTGGGTAATGTCCATTTTATATTTTAGTTGTGTTTTATTGAAATTGTTGTGTGCGGCTGCGGCTAGGTGTTTACCTGTCAGCCATCTTGGAACGACCTAGCATGGGTAACTTTTAACATCAAAACAAAAATTTACAAAAAGGTTGTGAGATATTCTCTTTCCATAGAATTAGATTTTCAGTAAATGTTTGGATGACTGAAATCTCCTAGCACAGTGTATCTTGTGAGGAACTGTGTTGGGAAAATATTGTCCAGACCTTCTGGCTGGCCCATGATCTGCTGCCTCTTTTCCCGATGATATAATGTCTCTTTTTCTTTTGTTGTGTCCTTGTCCGAAAGCTCTCTACCATACTCTCAGAAGAAACCAAAAGCCACCATGCACCAAGATGTGTGTGCCCACACATGCATACTCCTCCCCCACGCCTGCACAGACACTTTCTCGGTCACAAAGATAAACATACAACACAGCTACTCATCAGAGGTTCCCTGTTTTGCCTCAAAGTTGGCAGCACTAAGACCAACTACAAGTATTATCAAATCTAGACACATTATTTCAGGCTTTTCCAGCAACATTAGAGGAGAATATTAATAGACACTAGATATAGACTAGAGATATTTTTTAAATAGTGCTGCATTATAATTGTGTTATGTAGAGAAGTTCTTAAGCAGGGACAAAACTCTAACATATTTACAGGAGAACTGGATTGTGTCTACAGGGCACTGACTGCCCATATCAGTGACTTCACAGGATTGTCTTGTGTAAGTTGTGAACCTCCGAAGCCAGAGGACTGTTCATGTGGGACCCTTGCATAAGGACATGTAAACACCCCCTTTGCATGTATAAAGATGAAAGCTGGTTTCTATGCAAAATGTCCTTTGCATTTACAAAGACAAAGCTCGGTTTCTATGGTTATTTTCCAGGCAAATTTGCCATAAGTAATCGTATGACTTTTACCTGGATTCAGACCTGAGAATTTTATGTTACTCCTTCTGGAGATGCTGTGTATCATCCTGACAGCCTTGTTATCATCTAAGGATCTTTGTGGGCACTACAGGAATGGAGTGGCTAGACCTTGTGAAATGGAAAGGTTTTCCCATCCAAGGCAAGGAAGTCAGTCTCCTTAGAGTGTGGTGATGAGTAGTCTGGGCTTTGGAGTCAGACCTTGTTTTAAATCTCAGACCTACACCATAGTAGCAGTGTGACTTTGCCAAAGTCATCTAACCTTTGTAAAGATCCATGTCTATCTAATTTTGAGAATGAAACCAAATAGTACACTAGTATATAGAGCATTGAGTAGTGCCTGCCATACTCAGTAAGTGGAACTACACAGTCATTATTATCACTAAAAGTATCAAAGTTATTATCAAGTGCTGCCTGGATGTGCCTTGTCATCATAGTGCTCTTGACTCTACACAGGTCTTACTCTGCAGAGCCTTGGGGCGCTGTCTCAGGACATGCCTCTCTGATGTTATGCCTCCTTTTACCCGAATGACTCTGTTTTGTCCAGGCCAGTGAATGACACAAACAGAGTAGTCATTTGATAGGAATACTCTGAGGTTCAGCACAGCTTTAAAGTATTTAGTTAGAAGCATCTCTGAAGCACATTGATAATTTGTTGTGTGTTTTCTTAAAGCTAAATGCTAAAAATAAATAAATAAATAAATAAATAAATAAATAAATAAATAAAAAAATAAAAATAAATAAATGGCATCACCAAAGTAACCGTAGGCATTTTCAAAGAGTTTGGGAAAATCTTAGACGTCGTCTGTAATCCAGATACAGCGTAAGCCTCTTTCTCTTTGACAGACAGCCCCTGGGACATAACAAGCCTTTTGTGGCGGTTCTAAAAGCAGTGCTCAGGGTCAGTTCCATTTCTCAACAGAAGGAAAAACTCC
Organism: Pipistrellus kuhlii; assembly: GCF_014108245.1. NCBI lineage: Eukaryota > Metazoa > Chordata > Mammalia > Chiroptera > Vespertilionidae > Pipistrellus > Pipistrellus kuhlii. The sequence continues at coordinate 46,618,366 of NW_023425404.1, forward strand.
TGCACCTGGATGAACCTCTCTTGGCAACAGAAGCCAAAGGCTCTAACCATTCAATTAGAGCCTGTTGGAAGTTCCCCAAACAAAACCCTCATGTGTTCCAGGAACAGCATTGTTCAAATAGCATCTGGCACGTAGTAGGGGCTCAAGTTATATTTGCTGAATGAATGCACGATCAAATGATTGGATGGATGAGGAGTTAACTTGGTGATGTCCCCTTTTGTGTTTTGACTTCAGAAGCACCCGAAACTGTTCAGCCCAGTGCCACGGCGCAGCCGGCCGGCTCCCAGTCTTTGCCGCACATCCAGCAGCAGCTGAGGAGTGAAGACTGCTACCATGGCAAGCTGAGCAGGAAGGCGGCAGAGAACCTCTTAGTAAAGGATGGGGACTTTCTGGTTCGAGAGAGTGCCACCTCTCCGGGCCAGTATGTGCTGAGTGGCCTCCAGGGAGGCCAGGCAAAGCATCTTCTTCTGGTGGATCCCGAAGGCAAGGTATGACTGCCTTCTCTCTGTAGTCCCTACAGGATGTTGTAATTAAGTTTACTCTGAATGACAGGTCCCAAACCTGTTGATATTGTTGAAGAGTATTCAAGGCTAAGGGTTTATATATACTTGAACCCTCCAACTGGAGCAGCAAGTCCTAAATAGAGGTTAGTGGAAAGATTTGATAGAAGGCACCTTATAGGATGAAACAGGATAATCTCTTCCCCTCTCAATTCAATTCAGTGAATTAAATGAATACCTCCATGGTTCAAGGTTGATTATGCCCAGTTGACTATTGCTCAGTATCACATACTTAGTTCTTGCTGTCAGGATACTTATGATTTCATAAAAATAGATGCTTAAATGATTATAAGGATGAATGGCATAAGAATGGTTCAGCTAAAGTATTAGGTGTTCCTCAGGATGGAGGAATGCTCTGGAGAAGGCACTCGGAAAGGCTTCCTGCAGGGTCTGGCATTTAAGATGAAGCTTGAAAGAGGGCAAAATTGTTAAAGGGGAGGGCATTTGTAGTGTAGGAAAGGAACCACAGGAGCAGAGCAGCAGAATGGTGTTAAGCCAATAAAGGATGTATGGCTGGAGCAGAGGCTGCCTGTAAACAGACAAGATCCTGAACTAAAATGAAAAACTGTCAAAAGAGACAAAGAATCCTATTGTCTGTATATACAAAAGCCTAAGCAACCATTATGACAGGACGACTGGCCAGTAGCTCAATGCAGGAGCTGCTCCTAGTGGTCAGTGCACTCCCATGGCCAACCTCTCATTGTCCCTCCCACGGCTAGCAGACCCCAATCATCCCGATCAGGACAGAACTGGGCAAGACAGCCTCGATGGCTGACCAGGCTGAGGGACCCCACCCATGCATGAATTTGTGCACCGGGCCTCTAGTATAATGATAAAAGGATCAATTCACTAGAAAGATATAATAATTATTAATATAAAATAACAATTATTCTATAACTATAGAACACAAATATATGATACAAACATTGATACAACTGAAGGGAGAATTCGATGACAAGTGCTTACCATTTTCCAAACTGGGAGGGACAGTTGTTTAAAAAAGTATTTTTACTGAAGGATATAGAGTTAAAAAGTATCTTTTCTTTTTTTTCATTAAGCAAAATGCCTCCTTCAGGGTTATGTGTCGTGCCTCTCTCCTCCTCCACTTCCCCCCTCCCCCCCCAAGTTGTTTGCATCTGTCAGGAGAACTATTATCATTTAACATACTTTTGTTCCTCCTTTTCAAGGTAAGGACCAAGGATCACATATTTGATAATGTTGGCCATCTTATCAGATACCACATGGATAATAGTTTGCCAATCATCTCTTCTGGAAGTGAAGTAAGCCTTAAACAACCAGTGAGAAGAGATAATATTCCAGAACTTTTGCATTTAAACAAATGATAATATGGAAATACCATCACACTGGTAATTCAAGAAACTCCATTTTGTGTTAGAACACAAGGATGATTCAAACTTGGTTTCTAGATACATAGAACATAAACTGTGAAGTGCATCTTTTGAGACCGTCATGGACTAACGAAAAACTGATTTTCAGAAAGTGGAAGTCACAAGAGGGGAAAGGATTGGTCCATTTGAGAAGTTATACGTATGCACGGATGTCACTTTTTAAGGCCATATTGCATTGATAACAAGCTAAAAGCACAATTAAAATCTCACATGCTAAAGACAACTTGAATGAACTGCTGGGGCAGTGGTATGTGCCTTTCAACTTGATCATTAGGGGACATTTTCATATTGGGGAGATGAGTTCTAAGTGTCTTTGTATTCGATAACTACAGAACCATTTGCCAAAAAAACAAAAAACCTTTCCTTGTTACAGAAATAAGGAGCAATTTGCTTGATGGATATTGACTTTCATTTTTCTGTTTACTAGCACTTTCACTGCAATGTTAAAATAAATTTGACATTGAATCTGGACTGTGTCTATGGCAGTGGAATCAAATCAAAAGCCACTGAAAGCACTGGTCTCTTGCACTGACTGGTCCCATTTGCTGGTTAAAGAATTGGGGCCCAAATTGTGTGGCCTAGTCTTTCTTGATTTTTGCTATTTGGACTGTCTGTATGCGGCATGTGACAAGCTGAAGCGGCCGAATCTAGTAGTCATTTCTGATTTCATCATATTTCTCCCTCCATCCCTCTGCCCACCAAAAGAAAAGCTCATGAGTACATGGATTTAAAAGACATCAAACAGACCAGTGTTCTTCCTAATTAACATCCACATTGGTTCTATTATTATTTAAAATGCAGAATTTATTTGAAGGGATGGGGAGATCTCCTCCTGATTGGCTGTGACTGCATGATGTTCCCTCACCTTTCCTAGATAAGATCAGGCCTAATGCAGAAGGGAGAAAACATAGTGAATGAAACAGTCAGAAAGGTTTGCCATGTAGAGACGCAGTGGTAAAGTGATGGTATAATTAAGCGCTATGTAGAGGAAAGCACTGGGCTGGCTGTCATCAGGGTGACCACGAGCAAATTGCTGAACCTGTCTGGATTCCCATTTCCATGTTTCTAACATGAGAGAGTTGGGTTAGTGTCCGTTTCAGCCCTCCCATAAGTCTATAAAAAGCAAGATTCCCATTTAATGGCGGTCAATGTTGATCACCGGTCTGTATAGTTAAGGTGAAAACTTCAGTATTTTCTTTTAGTCTGTGTCTATACTCAGAATGAATGGCACAACTGAGATCAACATTCAGATAGAGGACACCCCAAGCCTTTCAGTAAAAAACATTGAAACTGGAATAACATAAGTAAATATGGTAGAAATGGATCTGGTTGTTTTAAGTAGCAAGAAAACTGCTTCAGTTCTTTACTTTCCTTTGCATGTAGATATATGGCCATTACTATAAAGTGTTTTTTCACCTTCAGTTATCTGGATAATAGTCTTAACTCCACCTTCATTTTGGCTATGTAGATCCAACTTAGTATTTGTAATTGTGATATATTTGCTAAGTTTTAAATAAAACGTGGGAAACTTCTTTTGGATAGAAATAATCAGAAATCAAGCATACCGAACTAATATTTTTATGAAAAGTTTTATGATTTTACTTGATTTCATCTATTAACTTCTTAGACAGGTTTGTTTCCTTCTATACAACTAGGAAAGAATGTATTTTTCATCAATTTTGCATTACATCTTAGATCTTGATTATCTGTCCTCATAAAGGAAGGGGTTTAGGAGGATATAAATCTTAGAGACTTATGGGTGATCTAATCACCTTTATCAGAGACAGAGAAGGGCTGTCTCAGCCTGCAGAGTAGTGTTCCTTGGGTAGCAAGAAAGAGTTCTTGGTCCAAAAAAATGCAGAGAGCATACATGATGTGAGCGTACATGACTGTGATGGTATCTTAGTTGGATGAGCAAATACCATACTTACAAATACCGCAGACACAGTGAAAATAGAAAGAAACAACAAAGGAAATGTTTGATTGCATGCTCTTTTACTGACACACTCTCATATTCATCTGTCTGAAAGTGGAAATCCATTTGACTATAAATACCTGTAAATGACTTTTCAGAAAAATAAATGATTATTACTTTGTGACTATTGACAGTATATGCCTGATGTTTGGGATTTGGAAAATTTGTCATCTGTGGGTTATGTCAGAGTCGCGAGAGGAAACAGATGGCTCGCCTAATGTGGGTAATTTGAGATTTTAATAAAGGGATTGTGTTTTACAAAGGTGTGGGCAGAGGGTGGGAAACCACAGGGGAGGGGGGCAGGGACAGTAGCAGAAGGTGAGAGAGCTGTGTGAAGGCTGCTTTTTAGGAGCTATGGCTACCGAGGAGGGCCTCAACCAGTCTTGGTGGCTCTGAAGTGGGGTGCTAGGGTCATTATTCCACAAATGGTGCTGGTGCAATCAAACAATTGGAGGCAAAAGAATGAACCTCACAATTTACATAAACATGAACTCAAGTGCATTATGAGCATGTATTTAAAACAATGAAACTTTTACAAAAGAAAAAATAAGGGCCAATCTTCAGGATATAAGGCTAGGCAAAGAGTTCTTAGACTTGACATGATCCATTAAACAACACACTGGTAAAAAAAAAAGGATAAAACAACCCTAGTATATTACACTTCAGAGAAAAGACAAATTTTTGGCCTGATTGCTGTGGCTCAGTGGTTGAGCATCTATGAACCCGAGGTCAGGGCACATGCCTGGGTTGTGGGCTTGATCCCCGTTGTGGGGAACATGCAGGAAGCAGCCGATCAATGATTCTCTCTCGTCACTGATGTTTCTATCTCTCTCTCCCTGTCCCTTCCTCTCTGAAATCAATAAAAATATTTTTTTAAAAATCAGCCTGCTTATATTTAAAAAATATAGATTTTTCTCTGTGAAAGAATGCTAAGAAGATGAAAGATAAACAATAGACTGGAAGAAAATATTTGACAACCACATATCTGAAAAAGAACTAATATCTAGAATATATATTTTAGAAAACCTCTTTAAAGCTAAACAGTAAAAAGTCTAATAAGAAAGTGGGCAAAAGAACACAGACACATCTCTGATGATATAGAGATGGCAAATAAGCACATGAAAATAGGTTCAACACCATTAGCTAGCAGGGTAATGCAAATTAAAATCACAAGAAGATATTGCCACATACCTATCAGAATGGGTAAAAATGAAAAATAGCAACGACACTAAATGCTGCTAGGATGAGAAGGATGTGGGTCACAAATACATTCCTGGTGAGAATGTAAACTAACACAGTCACTTTGGAGAGCAATTGGGTAGTTTATTACAAAACTAAACATGCAGCCAATATTCAACTGAGTAATTGTATTCCTGGGCATTGACCAAAGAGAAGTGGAAACCTGTGTTCACAGAAACACGTGTACAGGACTGTCCATGGTAGCTTTGTTTTTAGCTTCGTACAAGTGCATGGCTAAATAAACGGTTACATCTATATCATGCAGCAATAAAAAAGAATTTATGCCGACAAGATCAAAGGATGGCAGACAGATGAGATGCCACCAGCTCCGCCCAGACCCCCTTGGATCCTTGAATCATGTCTGTATGCGCACGCTGCTGGCTTCTATGTGTTTTGCTCTTAACTACCCACACTCTTCATTCTGAGGATTGCCTTAGGCTAGGGAGTTGCTTTGAGTCACCAAAAGCCAGAAGCGCTTTTGTGTTTCCTTCTCTCCTTCCCTGCCACCATCACTGCAGCAGAAGTGGGAAAGCTCAGCTCCCTCACCCCCTCGGATTACACTCCGGAGCTCCCTGTGAATCAGGCTGGGGCAGGCACTGCTTCCAAAGCACAGCCTGGCACCGCCTCTTCCTTTTCCCTGATCTTCCTCACTCCCTGACAGCTTTCTCTGGGAAGCCCTCCCTCAGTCCGCAGTTGGCTCTACCACTGAGCCAAACCGGTTTCGGCCAAGTAAGGTCACATTCTAAGGTTCTGGGTGAACATGAAATTCTGAGGGACGCTATTCAGTCCCTACATGATGCAAACCAGCTCAAGTCAAAAGATGTTTTAAGGTTCAGGTATCACAGGACCCAAGGAAAAGCTGAAAGGTCAGGCTTCACAAAGTGCAGGGACTAGATGGATCCATGGCTTTGAGTGACAGAAGTTCATGCTCTTTAGTCTAGGGTCTACCATACACCTGCCACAGCTATGGTGGTAGCATTTTTTCCATACGTCTGCTTCTCTTCTGTATGGTTCCCATCTGCCTCCATTTCATGAAGTCTTGTTTCAATTATCTGGGAAGGGGATATGATTAGCCCATCTTGGGTCTGATGTCACCTTTGTTCCAATCAGGTCTCAGGAAGGTGGGGAGGAGATGATGGTGAAGTCATGGTGGCTGTGGGCAGAAAGGAGTCTATAAAAAGGAGCTTGGTCAGGACAGGCATCTTGACCCACATGTCAGCATTAAATGGACTTCTGGAACAGTGTGTGACACAAGCAGATGCTCCCAAAATATGATTGATTGAATATACTACAAATAATGTCCTGATCTTCCTTGGTTCTTTCAAGTATTCCTTTTCCATCTCAGAACTTCATATTTTGGTCTTGTCCTCATAAAGCTCTCTCTTGAACAAACTCCTCTTTTGCCCCATTCCATAAGCTCCTGCTGCCCTCTGCACATAGTCACACTTGTATTTCTCTACCATCCACTCTTAGACCATTGTAGCATTTGGGTTACAGCATGTATAACTTCCTGATTTTTCTTTACTATCTCAGACTCCAGTATGTACTTCAGTTCAATCAGCTATAATATAACCATGGAAAACAAAATAATCTTGAGAAACAGTATTCCTACATTTTAAAAGCTTTTTCACACAATCTTATTTTATCCTTTGCACAATCCTGAGAAGTAGGTGTCATTCCTATTTTCAGATCTGGATTTGGAGGCTCAGAGAGGTAAAAAAAAATAAATAAAAAAAAATTGTACAGACAAAAGGTAGTAGGTAAGAGAGCTGGAACGTGAAGTCAGAGGATAGCACTCATTTCATGATTGCACTGCATTGATCTGATAGCTCTGACACCAAAGAGAAGGTAGGAAAAAAGAGAAATGTAAGCTTAACTCCACCTTTATAAATGCTTCTTAATGGGAAGAACCACATCTCATCAACAATGTGACATTTACTCTTGAAATGTAAACAAGTCTGGTAGAGGTAGCCTCCTTCCAGCTCACAGGTGTGTCTGTTTAAAAAATGCAGCATAAACTGTAACCCAACATCCCAAATAAGCTCTTGTCCAGCAGTCAAGGCCTTTGGTTGTTTTTCTCTCTCCCCCCTCATTTGTCTTTATTACCCCGGAATACCTCTGTCTGTGTATCTCTGGACGTGCTTCTTCTTACCTCTGTAGAATGCCTTTCCCATTCTTCCAGGCCCCAAGCTCTTCTGTTACCTTCTATCTGCCTACTTCTCCAACCTCACCTCTGGATATAAGAATCCTTCACTTTCGCTTGCCTGGCCTTCGCATTGCAATCATCCATGCTAGTCAAACTGCCTGTTGACTCTCTTCCTCTAGGAAGCTTTCCTGACAGAGCCTTTATGAGATGGTCACTTTACCCCAGAATTTTTATTGCCTATTCTACTCACATTATATGTGGTCAACTACGTAACTGTATTGTCTTTTTATGTAAGCATCTTTCACTCCAAAAAGAGTGTAGGTACCTTGAGGGTAGGGGTCCTGCCTCACACTTTGTATTCAAACACCTAAACCAGGAATTAAACAGGATATGGGCAGTCAAGAAAATTTTGATGATTATACCCACAATTCCACTCAAATCTATCATAGTTTTTATAGGCAAGGGACTCTGATATCTTTTATTTTGCATTTTTTGTGACTTATGTATTAAGTCTCACTTATATTTTATATTTAGTGACAAGCTCTGGATCGGAGACAAGTTGGTCAAATTTTGTCTCACAATGACTGTGTAGCCATGGACAAGCCATTAAAAATTTTTTTTTTGGTCATTTTCTTCTGATGTAAAATGAGATGCTAAATACTGGTCCTAACCCATCACAGGATTGTGATGTAAGGACCACATGAGCTAGTGTCTGTGAAGGAACTTAGCAAATTCTAAAGCACCTTGTAAGGATCATAAACTCAGGCTCCTCATGTGCTTCTCTTCCTTACATCTTTCATGCTTTCCTCTCTCCAAGAAACAGTTGTTTATGGGCAAGGAATCACTTAGCATTCTTGCCATAGCATTCCATCTTAACTTTTAGCACAGGACGCTTCACACAGTCTGCTGATGGACTTCAGTGAGACATAGAAGCCCCTAAGCCTGGTTCTCCCGAGCAGATACTTGGCTCAGGTTTTAATGACTGCAATTTATCTGAATGCCTTTATTTGCTTTTTTTTTCTGGCACAAAAAGCCTTCATTATTTGTTTGTTCTTTCACTTACTCATTTAACAAAACAAATTTGTTTTGAGTGCCTACCAGGGACCATGAAGCAGGCTGGATGTCCAAGCAAAGAAAGTGCTTCAAGATGTTAACATTGGACTGAGTAAAACAGACACATAGCAATTACAGTAGATAGGAAAACTATAACAAAACATGCACACTGAGTACAGAGATGGGCAATATTTCTGCCAGGGAAGGGAATTAACAAGGCGGTATGAGTTACAAGGAGGTGTTCCTTTATCTTGAAGACTGAACAGGTGGAGAAGTAAGGTAGGGCAAATACAAGTGAAAAATAGCTGGAGTGAAACAAAAGCAAGCTGGGAACCATGGGCCACTCAGCCAGTGATTTCACTTTCTCTGTTGCTATGGATTAAATACCTATTAGGCTAGTTGATGGAGTTACAGGGATCAGGGTAGGTATCCCAGGGATCAGTGGTCTGGTAATGGTCTCAAGGTCTGGGCAGGTCTTACTAAAATGTCAACTTGCTAAATGTTAAATGCAGCACAATATTTTGCAGATGCAGTTGTACACAGGATGAGCTTGACAGGAACTCCACCAAATAGGTGTAGTCACCTGCAACGAAGAGATCAACATGAATTGACCAAATCATAGATATGAACAATGGCCAAGCATCCCTTCCCAGAGGCAAAGCATTGAAAGTGAATCCCCTGTCTCCTTTCTTTGCTGCAAGTGAATAAAAAACTACCTTGGGACAACCAGTCTAGTTCTGAAATAGAACACCCAAGCAGCAAGTTCTGTAACGGTAGCAAAGGAAAATTAGCCAGATTATGAAGATGATCAACCATTTTACTCCATTTATGGGAAAGGGTTCAAAGGCTATGTGAGCCTGCTGCTATCAACGCCTTGATATTCTCTGGAAGCCTTTTAATCACGGAAGGAACATAAAGGTGCTTTACTGGACAGCGCTGTCTTAAGGGACAGGTTAACATCTACTGGTAAGTGACAAGAACTTTCACACGAGAGGAAATTCAAGTAGTGCATAAACACGTGGGAAAATGTACAATTAGTAAGGAAAGAAACACACATTCAAACAAGGTGGGATCTAGTAATCAGGAAGACAAAGTAAAAAACAAACAAAACCCAAACCAAAAAAATTTAAGCTGTTTAGCTGATGGGGAGGGGGCACCTTGGAAAATCAGGAGGCCAAACTGCAAGGTAAGGGCTTGACAGGAAAGCGAGGGATTCTGTGTGCTGAGGTTTAGGAATGGCAAGCGCAGGAGCTCATCCTCGCCCAAGCGCTTTGGCATCTCTAGGCAACCGGTAAACCTTCCCTCTCCAGAACCAACTCTTTTGTCATTGGCTCGCGAACCCACCAATGGGCGCGCAGGAGGCGCTTTCCCGCCACGTCTGGCGCCCGCTTTTAAACAGCCTGACTTTAGCAACTGCAGGCGGACTCCTCAACCAACCTTGAGCAAGGCGGAGACTTTCGCCGCCAGGTCCCGCCCCACCCCGGCATGGCCCGCCCACAGGGGAGCCTCTAGTGGGCGATTGGAGGAGGCAGCTGTCCCTCAACAACCTCAGCCCTCCGAGTTCGGTTGTGACTAGGAAGGAGCCAGCAGATTGGATCCTGGGTCTGGGGGTTTGCTAGGAAGTTGGATTCAGCCGGGGCTCTAGTTTCCCCGCGGTGACAGCGTCCGCGGCCTCCGGTGAGTATCGATTAGTCCCCGGGCTTGGGGGGTACAGTTAGAGGGGGTGCGAGATCCTCCGGATTGTGGCTGAGGCTTCCGGGAGGGCTGACCCGCCCCCTCCCCAAATCCCTCGGAGGTGCATCCCCCTGCGGGAGCTCAGCCTTTGACTTTGAAGTGTCATTCTGCTCAGCTGTGACCTCTGGGAGGCCCTCTTCTCTTCTAGGCTGCTGGGGTGACCCTAAGCCTCTACACGGGGGACCCCCTCCGTGGTCACCCTGGCGCCGCGCCTGGCTCATAGTGGGTGGTTTATGCACGTGTGTGTGGACCCAGTGCATGTGACGCCGGCAGGCAAAGCCCGCCACCCCGGGCATCCTGGGCTCTGTGCCGGGCATCCTGGGCTCTGTGCAGCTTCTGCCTCGCGGAACCTGCTTGCTTTGCCATAGCTGATGCCAGACGACGCAGCTCCTGGGTAAGGCCTCTGATGAATTCATTTCCTCGCTCCATCCTCTGGGATCCCTGACTTGATTTGTCTAAGCTGCTGTCATTAGCACGGATCACAGGTTATTGTCATCTTTTGTTTATATGTTTATGTTCTTCCACCAAGTCCCCGTTAAGTTTTGTAATCTTGAGCAGTGCTTGGTACATGGTTGAACGAACGAACGAACGAATAGACCTCCTAAACCTGATATTGCAAGCCTAAAGCAGGCTAGTGTGCTCCGGCTATTTGCATTCTAGAAGAGAAGCAGGCATGTAAGCAAATAAGTAGGATTTACTAACTCTCAGAGCTCTTATAAACCTCTTTTGTGGCACCTAACGTTTTTTATCTTATAGTCGTGAACTTATAGTATGATTTAAGCTGAATTTCGTGGTATCCTTTCACCATATGTGACAATATTTATGCACTTCCTAGATTTGTGAATGCATTCAAGTAATTGCCTTGGAATTTTCTTTTTTTTTTTTTTTAAATTAGGCAAATTAAAAAAAATATTTTATTGATTTTATACAGAGAGGAAGGGAGAGAGATAGAGAGTAAGAAACATCGATGAGAGAGAGTCATCCATCAGCTGCTTCTTGCACACCCCCTACTGGGGATATGCCCGCAACCAAGGTACATGCCCTTGACTGGAATCAAACCTGGGACCTTTCAGTCCCCAAGCCGACGCTCTATCCATTTAGACAAACCGGTTTTGGCGGAATTTTCTTTTTTTAAAAAAAAAATATATATTTTATTGATTTTTTTAGAGAGGAAGGGAGAGGGATAGAGAATTAGAAACATAAATGCGAGAGAAACATCTATCAATTGCCTCCTGCACACTCCCTACTTGGTGCCAGAAACCAAGGTACATGCCCTTGACAGGAATCAAGCCTGGGACCCTTCAATCAGCAGGCCAATGCTCTATCCTCTGAGCCAAACCAGTTAGGGCGCCTTGGAATTTTCTTTTGTCTGGAATGAAGCCATAAGAAAAGCCATAAGAAATATAGAACAAAAGTGGAAAAAGTGATTAATTCCATCAGGGAACAGGATAGGGAGGGCATTTTGAAGGAGGTGGCATTTTTATCTCAGAAGGGGTTGCGTTATATAAAAGTTTCCCACAGGTTAAACGCTTACCTTTTCTCAAATATTCTAAATGCTCTCTGTCCCACCTCTTTTGTAGCTGGCCTACTCTTATTCAGCGTTAGTATCATAATAATAACTAAAATGTATTGGTTGCTACACAGTGCTAAGCACTTAATATGCATTATCTTGTGAAGCCTTATAACCAATCTTGGAGGTAGGTACTACTTTTGTCCTCATTTTACAAAGGGAGAAATGGAAACACTTTGCTCAAAGTTGGGCAGCTGGTAAGTAGAAGAGCCAGGTTTGAGCCCCGGTTGTCTGAATGAGTGTCCTCATCCTTCACTTCCAACCGTATTGTGTCCTTGAACATCCATTTCTGATTAGAAGTCGTCCTGTGAAACTTCCCTCAGCCTTTTTTTCTTCTCAAAGTTAATATTTGCTGTTACTTTTCTCTATTATAAAGTAATAGACAATGTATCATTGTAACTATTAATATCATTGTTTCCCTGAGGAACTGTTAGCTTCCCACGTCTGGTACTATGTCTTGGATACATCTGGGATGTAACCAGGCACCCAGTAGGTGTACAGTAAAGTTTTATCATAATAATGAATCCATGTAGGGTAACATGAATGCATTATATTCATTCAACCAGGACTCGTTGTGTGCCTACCATATCCAAAGGGTAGGGTAGATATATTTAATTTCTGCCTTCAGAATGCTTGTAGACTCTTAAATGAGGCAACAACAAGATGTTTTAGTTTAGCTTACCGCTTTGTGTAACTAAACATTCATTGGTCTTCCTTCTCATTGCAAGGAGAGCAAAGACAACGTAACTGGGGACAACAAAATGAGGACGGAGGCCGAGCCCTTCTAATTTGAGTGTGAGAAAGGGCACACCATAGTCTTGATAACAGGTTCAGAAAAGTTATCTAGCTGGAAGAAAGCATTAACTAGCTTGCTATGAAAAAAGCATACTGGACACACATTCTGCCTCTTGATTTTTAAATGATCAATCAATAAATACAGAAATATTTAATTTTTATTAGTGGCATAGTATTGCCAAATTTATTCAAGAGTATGTTTACTAGCCCTGGCTGGTGTGGCTCAGTGGTAGAATTTAGGCCCGAATACTGAAGGGTTTCAGGTTCAATTCCCAGTCAAGGGCACATACCTGGGTTGCAAGTTCATTCCCTACCCCTGTGAAGCAACCAATCGATGGATGTGTCTTTGTCATATGGATGTGTTTCTCTCTCTCAGGGGAAAAATTGTCCTTAGGTGAAGGTTAACAACAACAACAAAAAAAAAAACAAAAGAAAAAAAAAAAAGAATTGTCATGTCAATTGCCTATTTTTAAATTGTTTTGTGTGTGTGTGTGCATTTCCCCCCCCTCAATTTTGTGTGAGAACTGTATATTGGGACTTTGTCATGTATTTTGCAAATATTTTTTTCTCATTATCATTATTATTATTATTATTATTTTATCTTTGGACATTTTTAGTGATGTATTTTTCCCTACATAATTTTTAACTTGTTAATGTTATCTTTTGCTTTATACAAAACTTTTTGTGTGGTTAATTTCTGTCAAGTTTTTCCTTTATGGCTTCTGGGTTTATTATCTTGCTAATTCTTTTTCTAAAGCAGGCTCTTTTATTGTTCTGAATATTATAGTAAAGTCTCTGATAGCAATGGTAATTGGTAGAGGTTAATACGTTGAAGAAGAACATTGGAATTTATTTTAAATTTTAATTAAAATACTAATTATCTTTTTAGTTTTTTTTTTTCTTTTTCTTAATCACAGTTAGTTTATCAAATTCCCCTTTATGCCTGTGATAGTTCTTAAGCTCTCTGGTATTTCACTTTTCAGAAGGAAAACTTGTTTGTATCTTTCCTTCTACAATGATTTAGATTTTGGCCTTTTCAGATATTTTCACATTTCTTCTTTAATGAGATGGTTTGAATTTAAAATGTAATTTAAAAAAAGATGTTATTTGATCTTTTACATTCTCTAACTTAAAAATCAAAATACCAGCCATGATTGGGTAGGTCAGTTGACTAAAGTGATGACGTCCCCATATGCCAAGGTTGGGGAGTTTGAATGCCTGGCAGGGCACATCCAAGAAGCAACAGATGAATGCATCAATGAGTGGGACAAGAAATCGATGTTTCTTTCTCTTTCTCATTCTCTCTCTCCCCTCTCCCCCTTCCTCACTCTCTAAATCCAATAAATAATAAAAAATGAAAATACCTTATAGAATTCATTATTCACTATCTGAGAAAAAAGTAGGCTCCTATAAATCTTTTTTTTCCCTTTAATGTTCAACACATTACTGGCATGTTAGTGAAAGAACAGCTCCCCTTCTTTTACCTAGTAAAGAAGAAATGAACCCAATTCCACCTCTGGCTTTAATGATAAGATTCAGGAAGAGGTGAATAAGAATCAAAAGCAGGAAAGATTATTTATGCCTGGAGACTTTCGGGAAGTCTTTAAGATCTAGCTGAATCTCATTTCTTTTTATGGGGCCAGGGTTTAAACGGCCTACTATTTTCTTTATCTATAGATTGTGTAGACTTGATGTTCACAAGCAGTAGTGAAAAAAAACCATGGATGTGAGCTTGCATGCTTTCCCCTCTCCACTTCAGCTCTAGTATAGACTTGTAGCTCAGGGGTGGGGAATGTCTGGCCCATGGGCCATATAAGGCCCGTGAAATCATTTGGTCTGGCAAGGCATTAGGGGTGAGTTGATTAAGTGTTTGACCAAATAGCAGGCTAGTTTTTAAGTTGATCATCTTGGATGGCCTGCAGGTGATGTTACATCTATCCAAATGGTGCTTGGCAGAAAAAAGGTTCCCCACCTGTGTTGTAGCTGCGGGGGGGGGGGGGGGGGGGGGGGGAAGAAGAGGGGGAGGGAGAGACAGGGGTTAGGCTCCCCAAGCATAGATATTTTCCCTCTCAGTGAAAGAGAACACATGTCCCCTCCTCTTAGCCCTGGCACAGGAGCAGCAAGGAGCAGGGCAGGCCCAGGCGGGTTTACAGTCTATAGAGTTGAAAGTGATGGGCAGGGTGTAGGGATCCAGGAGGGAGGGATAAAAAAGGTGGACTGCAAATTAGAGTCTGGCCAAGAAACATAATTCAGACCTTGGAAAACAAAAACGGGACACATGGGGATTTCAGCATTGAAAATCCTGTTTGTGTTGACCTGTAATCCCATATTTCTCCTACTTTAAAGTGCACGTTTTAACATCTGCAAAGTCAGGCTGCATTTTAAAATTAATGATGTGTCATAATTTAATTGGCCACCCCTTTCTCTTGGTGGTACACATGGAACTGTGTCATACCATCCGGGGGACCTCAGATCTGATGAAGTGGGATATCTTTTCCTTTGGAGCTGTTGGCTTATGTAAAAGCCTGTGATCAGAGCTCCCAGCTGTTCACACGAAGGAGTGGAGTTCTTTATGGCAACATGCTTCTGGATGGCTGGGTCCATGTTTCTTATTTCCCTTCCAGCTTAATGACATTTTAGAGCCTGAACCGTGGAGCGAATGAGCTGTGGTGCAGGCTCCCTTCAGAGTGCCTTTCACTGGCCCTCGGGAGGGCCTGCGTGGAGGGCAGTGGCAGGGTAATGGATGGCGCCCGCCTCCTTCTCTGTCAGGATTGTTCTGAGCTTTGAAAATCTGGGTCGTTTCTGGGCAGCGGCAGGATCCCAAAGTATAATTCACATCATCGGCAGCTTTTTTCAGTGCGAGAGCTTGAAAACCCATTTCCTGCTGCTGCTTCTGCCACGGCGGCTACCGTTCTCCAGGGAGCCCGGCTGTTGCCTTTGGAATGGGAGCTCCACGGTGGTACCACTTCACAGCCTTCGCTTCTGTTTTTCCGGAGTATTTTTCCCCCCCAGAACCTGATTTGATCAGGTTTAAGAGGAGGACATTAACCACTTAGAGTTTAGTTGTGTGCAGTATGGAGTCCACCCGATTGAAAATGGGTTTTAGGTTCCAATGATTAACCTAATTTTTTTGTATACAACATGAACTTTGGATTTGTGACATTCAAAGGAGGGAGGCAGTTGCAGTGGGTACTACCTGTGCCATACAGAATACATCCAATTAGAAACTTTGAGCATGTTCTTAAGATATGTATGTTTTGGGACATTTCTAGTTTATTATTATTTTATTTTTATTTTTTTGTATGTGAACTAACATCTTACTTTAAAATAAAAATCTTTATTGTTGGAAGTATTACATATGTCCCCTTTCATCCCCATTGACCCCTTCTTCCTGCCCCTCTGCCCCAGGCCTTCACCACACTATTGTCTGTGTCCATGGGTTATGAAGTCTTATTGTTTTAAGTTATACTTTTCAGAACACTGGAAAGGTCTGTTCATCACTTTATCACATTTTCCCCCCCTGTGAATTTCTGTTGTACTGCTATTTTCTGTGAATCACAGTTGATTTGTAGGAACTCCCTTTATATTGGGAATCCTAACCATTGGTCACACGTGAGTTACAGACGTTTTCTTTGTGTATGGCATCTTCTGTATGGTCTGGTCTGCCGGGAATTTTGGGACATTTAGAAACCAGACATCTTTCTTGTCCCGCAGGAGGACCATGTCACTGGACTTTGGTAGTGTGGCACTGCAGACACAAAACGAAGATGAAGAATACGACAACGAAGATTATGAAAGGGAGAAAGAGGTGAGTTGCTCAGGAAAAAAAAAAGACTCCAAACCCAATCTTAAACCATTTTATTTCCTTATCAAAATTATGTCCTTGTGTGTCATGTTGAAGGAGTGTATAATCCCCTCTGAAACCTGATCAATAGTTGGACTAAAGGTGGTTGAGTGGAAGACTTCCATTTTTGAGACGAGAATAGAACACAACCTTGAATGATGCCACTAGATAATGGTTGGATTCTCTAGGCTAGGGGTGTCGAACTCAATCAGAGAAGGGGCCAAAATCTAAAATCCAGCCTAAATCGCGGGCCGAATGGTTTACTGAACAGTCATAAACTGTCATTGTGATGGAAACACAGCGGAGTGCAGTGATGACAGCGCGGTGCGGGCCACATTGCAAGGCCTGGCGGGACTGATTTGGCCTGCGGGCCTTGTGTTTGACACATGTGCTCTAGGCTGTTTCATTTAGGAGGTAGTGGCTGGCTTTGGAGGCAGAGGCCTAGAATCTAACTGTTTGGAACATTGTGTTGACCAAGTGTGGCAAGGTCCTTAGCTTACTTCTTAGTGGAGGGCAGACCATTTAAAAGTAAACAAATGAATGAAGTCTTTGGTGCTGCAAGGATTCAGGAAGCCCCATTTTGGGATGCCAATTAATGCTGGGGTTCTTGTTCAATATTAAGAAAGGTTCAGCAGTCTGGAGAAAGGCTGCTTACTTAGTAGTAGATTAAGTAAGAGTCCAGAGACGAAAGATAATTTTGAAAGGCATTGGGGGTCAGAGGAGCTTTAGCTAAAGGAGCTCAGTTCTAAGTTCTCTTTGTCTTAGGACCCCTTGCTTTTTATTAACACAATTTTTCCTAAGGCAAGGTGGAAACATACACTTCAAAGGGTAGGGTTTCCTACAAGAAGCATCGTCAGATTGGGGAATAGCCTTCGGCTGTTCATGTGTTCAAGTCGGAAAGAGACCCCGTGTGTCCACCAAACAGCTGTTGGGATTGTGTGAGCAAGAGCTGAGTGGTGGAGATGGGGCAAAGAGGTGGGCTGGGCCAGATCTCAGTATGTCATGGTGAGACGTTTGTAGTTTATTCTAGGAGCAATGGGAAGCCAGTGGAGAATTTTAAGCAAGAAAGTAATCATATTTTTGAACGATCTATGTAAATGCTGTGTGGTGAATAGACTAAAGGAGAAAAGGAGTACACGGAGAAGGTTTTATATATATATATATATAGTGCTTAGAATTCTTGGCACGTAGTAAATGGTGGCAATAGTGATAGTTGCAGTTGGTGCAAGTCAGCTTACTTGTTGGCATTGTTTTTAGTTTGAGTCAGATTTCTCGATTGACTGGACTGTGATAGCGGGTTTCTTCTGCATTGAGCCTGTGCTTGAGAAGGCACTTTGTTAAGGGGCCCATTAGTGTTGACAGGAAGCAAGGGATGGGGCCAGTTGCCCTTGTGGTTGGCAGTACATTTAGGGCCGAGATACAGAACTGTCAGCTCAGTGGGCTTTGTCCAAAGACACGCGCTATTTGGTTGTCTGGTATTTTTAAAATATTGAATCTATATTTAAAGATGGGAAATTGTCATATAACAGTTCAGATTTTCTGGTTTGTCTTGAGACGTCCTAAGCCCTGGCCACACGGGGCCTGTGTCTGCACATGTGGCAAGGGGGCTGGAGCTGAACAGTGGCTCTCCCTTCCTGCTGGCCACGGTCCCCACCTCTCACACAGACATGGGCTCCACTCTTGGACCTGCCAGCTTCGCTCTTACAGATTCTCTGCCAGGTCCCCGAGGGACTAGGCTTTGCGGCCCTGGCCAGGGTGTTTGGATTTTGACAGGGTCCTTCACAGCAGTGTGGCAAGGACAGGGATGGGGATTTTCTGTTGCTTTGGGAACTCACAGCATGAGGTTTTCATGGCCCCAATGGCTTTGCATAGTTTGCTGAGATTTATCGATAGCTACTGGGATTCTTGAGAGGATCCGTTTAAGTAATTATTTAAGTAATTACTATAGTCGACCTTAGAGAAGAGGAAAAAATAAACTGACAGGATTTTTTTTTATCAGAAAAGATAGTAGTAGAGAGATGGAGAGAGTATTGGAGAGAATTTGCTGCCACATGTATTGTGTGGTGAAAGTTTTAAAGGGATACTGGTATTAGTTAAGGAATCAATTAATTGTAGATAATATACAAAATAGCCATTAGGATAACCTCTTTTTTTTTTTTTAAATATATTTTTATTGATTTTAGAGAGAGGAAGGGAGAGGGAGAAAAAGAAACATGGATGGGCTGCCTCCTTCATAGGTATGGGGCCCACAATCAGGCCATGCGTCCTGACTGGGAATCTAACCGTAACCTCTTGGCACATGGGATGATATCACATCTGCCTGAGCCACACCTGCTAGGGCAGAATCATTTCTTGATAGATGATGTGCTGGGGTAGGGAATTTCCAGAGGCAAAGAAGCTCTTTCGAGGTAAAGTATCTGTGAATGAGTGTTTCTGGCAGAGTGGAAGAAAATAACATATAGATGATATGACTGACATGATGATTATGGTTTGTGTTAATAAAATGTGTTTCGTGTTAATAAACAGTGGTTTTACCTTTTTTAAAAATTGCTTCAAGGTATGGAGTTGATACCATGGATAAGGTTTCCATTGGATGGAGACTTTAAGATTTTCAGCAACAAACTTCAGAATTATTCATAAAAATCCAGTTATCTGTACATTTTGTCACTGCAAGTTAAAAGGAGAAGCTGACTGATCAGACCTAAGTTGCGTGCATATCCAAAAGCCTTTTCGAACCTCCCCACTTCTGAGCCTACGGTAGCAGAACAGTTAGATGTCAGCTGTGGCCTTTTCCTGCCTGCCTGGTTGGTAGTTGTGGGATTGCTGGCTGGGTTGTGAGTGTTAGCAGTGGGCCAAGGCATATGGCTTCTCTCCTTAGTGAATCCCTTCGAATTCAGCTCACTTGTGTGGGTGGAATGCCTGTGTCAGTGAGGACGTGCTGTAGGCTATATCTGACTCAAGAGTCTACCTCGCTAAGGATTTTGAGATCCTCTCTTGGCAGAATAATCCTGGTTTTGGTCAGTTGCTAATACAAGATGCTTTACCAAGTTGAGTTTTAATTTTGGAGCTCTGGGTCAGTTGGGATTTTTGTCCACACTTTCCCCTAAGTCACTGAATAAGCCAGAGTCAAATTCTAACCTCCCTGCCCTCCTAATTAGCAGCTCTATGATCATTAACTTGTCTTTTTCATTTCTATTCCCTCCATTGTGTGATTGAAGAGAAAATGGAGAAAATGTATTTAATCTTCAGAAAACCAGAGGATTTAGTAAAGTGATTTAATATTCAGAGAACACTTAGACCAGTGGAATCTCAAGTCACAGCCCACCATGAATAGACCCCCACCACCCCCTTTTTTTTTAAGCTCTAAGAATTTTGCAGAAAAGGCAGTGTAATCGTTTCTAACTTTTTACCTTCTAATTGGTTTATTGGTAAACGTTTGGCTACTATGGGATAAGGCATAGCAGATAAACGCATAACTCAGAGCCTCACCCAGTGTTTCACCCGAAACTCCCATCTCCTACCCAGTAAACAGGACAGATTAGGGTGCAGGTGAGTGAGGGCGATGATACCATGGAGCCATGGTGTTATGTCCGTCAGTAGTCATATCCCTCCCATTCCTTACAACTTTTTGGAGTTCAATACTTTCTTGCTGTACCATTTGAGAACTACTGATACAGTTCTCTGTTGCTACTAAGTAGACCTCATCCAAAACATGTTAGGCGAAATTTTACTGGAATAGCTGGCCCAGAGAAGAGGAATTGAAAAGTTCTTTCATGAACTCATTCTTAATGTGACACTGTGGTTTTACAAAATACGTTTCACTCAAAGTCACTCTACTTTGGGATTTCGCTGTCAGATTTTAGAGAAATATAGTTGATATTGTGATGGGAATAGTTGTTATAAACTTCAACGTTATTGGGAAAGCCCTGGCTTCAGGCAGAGTGTCATTTGGGGGTCTCCCGTTTCTTGTTTCTCGTATACAGGTGCTTTATGCAGTGTCACCAGAAACAGCTCTGTGATCATTGCTCGGTTCTTGATAATAAAGTTATGTATGCATGTACATATTTTGGAGCTGGTGGTCTTGGGGCAGCAGTACTTAGTAATCTGTGCCATCCAGATAATATTTGCTGATGTTGGTTCATTTAGTGATGAAATATTCGGAACTTGGAAAATGATCTTGAGTAGAAAGGGCGGTGGTTTAAGTAGCAGATGGCCAACAGAAACTTGCACCTGGCAATTCTGATTTGAGGCCCTTTTGGATTTTCTACTGGTCCGCCTCTATTAGGAGAAGAAAGCTCAGTTGAACTTGGAATTGTGCATTTTAGAGATAAGGTTTCCATTGTATCACCTTTCTTTCACTTTTTTTCTCTCTCCTTTTTACTGCCTGATTTGATATAATTATGGAAGCATTTTGATATTTTTGTCCCCAGTAGAGGGAGTTGTAAAGCTACTATTTGTTTACATTTTATATTATTTGACCTGTTTAGTGGAAATTTCTTGTCATCACCCAAGAAAATCAAAGAAACAAATGGTTGAGTATTCATATTTTTCTGACATATATATTTTTTTAGCAACTTCTTATACTTTATCTAGATGGGGCCTTTGAGTGTTTCCCATACCATACGGGTGTTTTTTCAGGGGTGGCTGCAATGGGAACAAACACATTGGGCTCTGGCAGCCTGCAGTTTGCATACAAACAGGTAGGAGTGGGTGTCTCCCAGTGATGATTAAATGTCCCATAGAAGAAAATAGGTGTGGCAATGGAGAGGGTCAGTAAATGCGGTCAGCTCTGGGGCCGTAATCCTCTCTTTACCTGGGCCTGCTCTGTACCGCCTCAGGGCCTTGTTTGCTGACTGTGCGGAGAGGTTTGGCTTGGAGGCGCTCCCCTGCTCCTTCCAGGCATAAAGTTCTATCTATTATGTGTCGTCTGTGGTGCGGCCGGTGTTCGTCTCACGTTGCCATATTTCTTTTTCAGAGACGTGGCAACCTAGACAAAGTCTTCCCCACTAACATTATAAAATTTAGTTCAACTCATGGAATGGATTTTTTTTTTTTTTTTTTATCCTGCACAGAATGTAATTTGTCAAACTGAAGTTTTAGCTGCCAAGTTATTTGGCTTGTTATCAAGCCCATAGAGGGCCTTTTCAAAGATGTTTTTAACTTGGCTCTTAGGTTAGAATGAAGATTCTGCTTAGTGCGTATATCCATAAAAGTATTATTTAGTAATTCATCTTGTAAATGATCAGAATCTTTACAGCATACTTATGAGGTAACCTGTTCACAAGGCACACGAGTGTTGTCAGTCCATTTGCTGCTTTGCTCTGGGGAGATGTATTGTACACAGTTTGTAAGCTGAGAAGTCTTGCTTTCATGAATATTGAGGATTATAGGCTCTGAGTACTGTCTGGTTAGTTAATTTAAGTTCAAAATCCTAACAAAAGGTTTATGTGTTCTCTGTTTTACGTTTGCCCTACACGTACAATAACATTGGGTTATTGTAAAGATTTTTTGAGTAAAATGCCCTCTTTTAAAGGAAGAAACAGTATGAAGTAGTAAAGGAAGAGAGGTGTATGGAATTTTTAGAATGCACTCGACTAGAAGCCTTCGCAATAGTAAATTATCCTTTTTTTTTCCTAGGGAAGGCAACTCTTTAATTACTAAACTCAGCTGATTCACAGTAATATCCCACTGAGAAGATTGCATTTTTCTACCACAGCGTAATTTGACGTATTTGAAAGTAATGAGTGGAATTAAATCTTGTCGTTTATAAGGATTGTTATCTTTGCCCTTGAATCTATTTGGTAGTGGGTTGATCTTTAATGAGGAAACTTTATAGTTTCTAAGATTTTCAATTTGGCAACATGCATAAGTTGATCTGGTAATTCTGTGTTTTATGGCACAAGGTTCCATGACCAAAAGCAAAATCCATTTGACAGTGAATATGAGGAGAGCACACCTAAAAAAACATTTTTTTCCAGTTTTTTCATTTACAGTTGACTTTCAGTATTTATTGGTTTCAGCTGTACAACTTAGTGGTTAGACATTTATATAACTTATGAAGTGACCCCCCCCCCCCCCATAAGTCTCACACCCACCTGACAGCATATGTAAATATTGACTATATTCCATATGCTGTACATGACATCCCCATGGCTATTTTGTAACTGCCAAGAATTTGTACATTTAAAAAAAATATTTTTACTGATTTCAGAGAGGAAGGGAGAGGAGGAGAGAGATAGAAACATCAGTAATGAGGGAGAATTATTGGCCTCCTGCACGCCCACATGGGGATTGAGCCCGAAACCTGGGCATGTGCCCTGACCAGGAATGGAATCATGACCTCCTGGTTCATAGGTGGATGTGTAATCACTGAGCCATGCTGGCTGGGCCCATTTGTACTTCTTAATTCCTTCACCCTTTTCACCCAGTCCCCCAACCATTCTCCCCTCTGGCAACCATCAGTCTGTTCTCTGTATATATGTTTGTTTTTGTTTCTATATCTATAAGTTTTGTTTTTGTTTTGTTTGCTCGTTTTGTTCTTTAGATTCCACATATAAGTGAAATCATATGGTTATCATATGGTATTTGTCTTTGTCTGACTTATTTCACTTAGCATAATACCCTATTGTTTTGGCAAATGGAAAGATTTCATTATCTTTTATGGTTGAGTAATATTCCATTGTATATACGCACCATGTCTTTATCCATTCATCCTTTGATTGGAGTACTTAATTTGTTTGCATTTAAAATAATTATTGATAGACTAGAGGATTCGTGCAAGAATGGACCTTCCTTCCCCTGGCTGCTTCGCTCTGGCCGGAGCCGCCTTTCCGCTCCACCTGGCGCTGCCTTTCCGCCTTCCCATGCTGCCCAGAGGCCTGGAGCATCTGGGGTGATGCGGAATGCCTGAGTCCTGCCCTGCCCCCAGCGGTTTGACGCCTGAATTTGCAAATTAACCTGACATCTTTGTGGGTTAATTTGCATACTAACTCCTGATTGACTGGCATGTTACTCTTTTATTAAGTAGATATATAGTCATTGTCATTTTATTGTTTTTTGATTGGTTTTATAGTTCTTTGCTCATTTCTTTTTTTTAATAAAATATATTTTATTGATATTTCACCGAGAGGAGGAAGGGAGAGAGATAGAGAGCTAGAAATGCCGATGAGAGAGAAACATCAACCAGCTGCCTCTTGCACACCCCCTACCGGGGATGTGCCCACAACCAATGTACAATACATGCCCTTGACTGGAATCGAACCTGGGACCTTTCAGTCAGCAGACCAACGCTCTACCACTGAGCCAAACTGGCTTCAGCAGTTCTTTGCTCATTTCTTAATCTCTTGTTCTCTTCTCTTGTATGTTGATGACTTTCTATAGTGTTGTTTTTTAATTTCTTTATCTCTATTTCTTGTATATCTTGTAGATTTTTGGTTTGTGGTTACAGTGTGCTGCATATACCATGCTATGTATATAGTAGTCTATTTTAAGTTGATGTCTGCTGAAGTTTGAACACATTCTAAAAATCACTACCATTTTTTCTACTCCTTCCATGTTTATGTTTTTGACATTATTTTTTATTTCTTTTGTGTGTGTTTGTATTTGTGT
This sequence comes from Pipistrellus kuhlii, assembly GCF_014108245.1. NCBI lineage: Eukaryota > Metazoa > Chordata > Mammalia > Chiroptera > Vespertilionidae > Pipistrellus > Pipistrellus kuhlii. The sequence continues at coordinate 46,642,299 of NW_023425404.1, forward strand.
GTATGCATCCCTAAATTTACTGTTGTAATTACGCATGATCTCCCCACTTTTGCCTTTTAACCTTTGTACTAGCTTTAGTGTTGGTTGATCCACTGCTTTTATCTGCTGCTTTTATTAGGGTCAGTGAGAATTTTCCCCCTCATTATTTTCTTATTCATATTTGTGATTTTTTTTCCTTTCTCTTCTTAAAAAAGTCTCTAACAATTCTTGTAATACTGGTTTGGCTGTGATAAATTCCTTCAGGCTTTTCTTGTCTGGGAAGTTCTTTATCTCTAAATGATAACCTTGCTGGGTAAAGTAATCTTAGTTTAAGGCGTTTCTACTCATCACTTTGAATATTTCATGCTAATCTCTTCTAGCCTGCAAAGTTTCTGTTGAGAAATCAGTTTTATGGGAGCTACCTTGTAGGTAACAACTGCCTTTCTCTTGCTGCTTTTAAGATTCTTTCTTTGTTTCTAAACTTTGGGTTTTTACCGGTAATTAAGCTGTGTCTTGGTATGGGTATTTTTATGACTCTCTCTTCTTCCTGGACTTGTATGTCTCTTTCCTTTGCCAGGTTAGGGAAGTTTTCAATCATTTTTTCTTCAAATAGATTTTCAATCCCTAGCTCTATCTCTTCTCCTTTTGGTACCCCCATTATGTGATTGTTGTTCCTAGAGGTTTTTTAAACTATCCTTTTTTTTTTTTTTTTTTTTTAATGCTTTTTTGTTTGTTTGTTTCAATTGAGTCTTTTCTGCTACCTAGTCTTCCAAATCACTGAATTGAACCTCTGCTTCATGTAATCTGATGTTGACTCCAAGTAATGTAGTCTTCATTTCAGTTATTTTATTCTTCACTTCTGGTTATTTTTTATTCCCTCTTTGTTTAAGTTTTCACTGAGATCATCTATTCTTCCCCTAAGGTCATTGAACATCCTTATAACCAGTGTTTTAAACTCTGCATCTGGTAGATTTAAACTCTGCATCTGGTAGAATGCTTGCCTCCTTTTTTATTTTTATTTTTAGTTTTGTTCTGTTCTTTTATTTGGTACGTGCTTTTTGTCTCATTTTGGCTGTCTGTCTATGTTTGTGTTTATTAGATAGAGATTCTACATCTCTCAGTCTTGGCAGAGTGGCCTTATATAGCAGTGGTGCAATCTCCCTATTTACCTGAGCTGGGTGCTCTAGGGTTTTCCCTGAGTCAGTTGTGTGTGCCCCCCTGTTGTAGTTGAGCCTTGATTGCTGTTGGCACATCAGTGAATAGGACTGACGCTTAGGCTGGCTGGCTGTGATGACTGGCAATGATTGTAGTGGACAAGCTGTTGTGGATTTGCTTTAGTGGGGTTCTGGTGCCCACCGAGTCCCCCCTTTGGGTATGTCATTTGTGGAACTAATCGGGTGGTGCTCTGGTGTGGTCTGAAGCTGGCCACCAGGTGTTGGTTCTGGGGTCTCTTGGGGTAGGGCTCTCATGTAAGCCAAGGTCAGGCACTGCCTGTATCTGGCCTGGGTCCACCTGGTAAGAAGAAGAGTACACTTTGATTCTGGGCAAATGGAAGTATTGGGGGTGGGCTTTTGTTCCTGAGTGAGACTCACCTCATTTATCTTCTCTCTGCCCTGAAAGTTATGGAAGTCAAAGGAATATGGCCCAGCTATACCAAAGAACTTTATGGAGAACGTTTTTGAAGGTGAAGGAAACGATTTCAAATGTTAGCATATATAAAAACATAGTTTATAAGGCATTAAATACTACAGGGATGATTTTGCTGATAGATAAGTTTACTTATGGATCCAGAAACATTCAGAACTTACTGCTTATACTCAATTAAATTTCCTTTATAGATATCGATTTTGTTAATGCGTTTTCAGTTATACCTGTGGTGTCACAAAGAAAGTTACAAGAGCTGCTTAATTATTGCATAGCTTTTTCTGTCTTTGTGAGGGGAAAATGTACTGTTCAGATGTCCCTGTCAAACTTCCCCTGAATTATAAGGCTATGTACTTGAACCTCACTGAAGATTTAGAAGAAAGTATTCTTTCTGTACAGGAGTCCTTACTTGATGTAAGTATAAAATATTTCTTATTTCCCCCCCTGTATAATGTGTGGGCATAGTCTTTTTCCTTATAGCAGTGATACATAATTATAGACATGACAGGTTAGACCCGTCGTTGCCAAACTGCGGCTCTCGAGACACATGCGGTTCTTTGGCCCCTTGAGTGTGGCTTTTCCATAAAATACCATGGCCTGGGCGAGTCTATTTTGAAGAATAGACTGGCATTAGAAGAAGTTTAAGTTTAAAAATTTGGCTCTCAAAAGAAATTTCAGCCGAAACCAGTTTGGCTCAGTGGATAGAGCATCAGCCTGTGGACTAATAGGTCCCAGGTTCAATTCTGGTCAGGGGCATGTGCCTTGGTTGTGGGTATGCAGGAGGCAGCTGATCAATGTTTCTCTCTCATCAATGTTTCTAGCTCTCTTTCCCTCTCCTTTCCTCTCTGTAAAACAATCAATAAAATATTTAAAAAAAGAAAGAAATTTCAATCATTGCACTGTCGATATTTCGCTCTGTTGACTAATGAGTTTGCTGACTACTGGGTTAGACTATTTTAAAATACCTCATAGATGTTTTTCTTTTCTTCTTAGTAAATTTTGTCTTTGTAAAATCACTTTATTTTCACTTGAGGCTCACTGGTAATATACTAATATTTTGATATGTTCTGTTTGGTGTTTAGTATTGTCTCTTTTATGTTTCTATGTTCTTTATATCTTTGGATCAACTCTGATATGGCTAACTCTCAATATGATTTTTCAATTACCTTGCATGAGCATGTGGCCAATAGATCAAGGCCTGACTTATTTATATTAGTGTCAAATAAATTTTGAGATGAAGATAACTTGTCATTGAGTAGAATTATTTTTCTCTAATATAAAGAATATTTGAAAAGAACCAAATGAATTGAGAAAATCTTTTTTTTTTAATTTAAGTTATCCAGTGAATATTAGACATATATAAGAGAGTGGGGAGGTATACCCCCCTTCCCACCTCACACATCTATTTTTCATTCCCAAGTTTGATTTTACCAAAACTTAAGTTAACAATTGGAGCAGATCTTTCAGGCCTTTCTTAAAATATTTTTGTTTAACTTTTACGATATGTATTTTGTTTATGAACTTTTAAAATTATAAATGTAATTCTCAAAAATGTTTCATAACTACATTTCATTTTTTATTATAATGATAAAGTAGGGAAAATCTGTCATAGGCTAAGAAATGTTTCATTTTCTTCCTTCAGGGTTTTACACAGAGTATTTAATATCTTTAAATTTCACTCATTGCATAACTTTATGGGATTGATTTATGTGCTATGGAGGGCCTCAGTTAACTTATTTATTTAACTGGTGCTTAATTTGAAAGAGAAGGCATTATAAATAGTCTTTTAACTATTTAGTAATATAGTATTTAAATCTGTTACAGTTATTTTGGGATTTGATAATGTATTGAGATTTGAGGAAAAACATTTACTGATATATATTGAAATTCAACAGATTACACCATTCATCTCTTTATCACGGTTTATCTGGAAACTTAAATGAATTTATTCTATATCTAGTTTTTATAGTGACAATGCTAAAGGTATGAGTTTTCTAGAAAAAAATTGGAGATCTAAGTCAGATGCTTTTATTGTTAGTTTTCGAGTTATGCTTTTGAGAGTGCCACCTGTGGAAAACTAAATCTTACGTCTCTTTTCACTCAACAGCTGAATATTGCATATCTTTTCATCACTGGAATTACATGCTGTCTACTAGTTAATCACTCCCTAGGAGGTTTTTGTCACATTTTTAGAGCTTTTAATAAGGGCTTCTAGGCCACCTGCTTCTTTTTCTGCTGTTCTCACCACCTGGGCAAAGCCAGTCTGGCAGTTCAGATTTCCTGCAGGAAGTCTGGTTATCAAGTCCCCAAGGCCTGGTTTCTTGTAGAATAGGATTCTGAGACTCACATTCACCCTGCAATAACATAATCCAGTGATTGTACCATTATTACGACGTGCTGTGTTTCCAGAGAGAAGTTTTTAAGTTCTAATGCAATGTTATGTGTGTTTAAATCTAAGGCCTTTGTAGAAAAAAATAAAACCTTCTCATATAAATCCTGACCTGATCTATTCTCCAGGTGGAATGGTGAAAGTACCTGGTGTGGAATTGATGACGTTATTAAGTGTAGAAATTAGGAACTTCTTTGACTTTTACAGTTGATTCTTCATTCCAGGGCAGCTGTGGCTTGGCATCTTGTTCTAAGTCAGTGTGTTATTGACGCCCACTCTCCTGTCTCAGTTGCAGCAGCTACTCACAGACCTGCCTCATGATATGCTGGATGACGACCTGTCCTCCCCCGAGCTCCACTCTTCGGACTGCAGCGAGGACGACACAGAGGGACGGTAGGGCGCGAATCATTTTCACATGTGTATCACATTCTGCAGGTGTCCCTCTTTTGATTCCCTGCAGGTTACAATAATGTAGGTGATTGTAAAATTGTGGTCTAATTCTTAAGCCTGTAGGTGAAGGTTGGAGGGGAAACATGTTAAAATCTTGGGGTTCTTTGTGATAGCTGCGTCCAAATAAATGATAGGCTCTAAATCGAAAGTGTTGATTTTTCTCAAGACCTCATCCTTCTGAGCAATTGCAGAGGAACTGGAATGACCATCAGGTGCTGCCTAAATCTAAAAGTGCAAATGTGAGTATCTGGTGTGATAATGATTTTGACAAGGGTGGGACTAGATCTTAGTGCTTTTGTCTTACTCTTGTTGTCTAATAGGACTATAATGAGATTCGGGATATATACATGGGAGAGAAAATCAGCAATGGCTGGGAAGAGAATCCAAATAAGACTGAAGAGCAGCATCCTGGGTACCATCCTGAAGAAGGTGGCGATGAAGGCGGGAGGGGTTACAGTCCTCCGAGTAAATATGAACAGACTGATTTATACCACCTTCCTGAAGACTTTAGGCCATTTACTAATGGTCAGAAGCAGGAATTTAATAATTTGCCAGCCAATGTAATTAAATTTTCAGATCCTCAAAGGAACCATTTTCAGGTATTATAAGAACTTGACTTTTAAGAATTTGCTTATATGTGCCCATACATGTGTCTTTAAGGAATATATATAAGTAGAATGATAAGATTTATTATAAGTATAAACAGTTCTGAGAGTGCATTTATTCAGGCTCATGCTGAATTAGTCATGCTGGTTTCTGTTTACAATCTAATGAAATCATGATTTCAAGTCAGAAATTTAAAATATCATAGAGGCTTTATGGAGACAGTTAATTAAACATTAAGAATTAAATTTGTCAAAGAATAACACTCCTCATTTACTGCTGTTTCAGGCTTGTACCACTTCGCTATGCTTTAATGAGAAGCTATGTTTAGATATCTTGATACAGTTTTTTATTTTTTTAATTTATTGATTTTAGAGAGAGAAACGGAGAGAGAAAGAAAGACATCAATTTGTTATTTCACTTATTTATGCATTTATTGGTCTATTCTTGAGTGTGCCCTGACCAGGAATTGAACCCACAACATTGTCATATTGGGATGATGCTCTAACCAACTGAGCTACCTGGCCAAGGCTGATACAGTTTTAAAGCAGTAAATCTATTTATTTAATTATCATGATTTTCTAGTTCACCACCCTTATAACACATTTTAGATCAAACACTTCAAAGCTGATACCTGTTTTGTGATAATAATGGCAGTAGATGGGATGAATGTTAAGGAAAGAAACACTCTTTTTTTTTACTTAACCCTGTCAGAGTTTAATGAAGTAAGACCTTAAGATACAGTTAGCTGTTTCTTAGACTTTCTTAATGATAATGAATGCCTCATTTTGCCAGTAACTATTCTGTGTCCCCCAATGACAGGATAATTTTTTTTTCTTTTAAAGTGATAATTTTCTCTTTTGTCTCTGTAGAATAGTATTCATTCCACAAAAGTTACTGAATATTACATATGAGGCATTGTATAACATGTTCTTGGATATGTGTATTTTTGTGTTCCCAGGATGTTGGCATCATCTAAATCATTCTTAAATATTTATGTACAGTCTTGATAGAATTCTTGAATGTTACTTATGGGATTGGCCCACTATAAGCTCAAAAGTCCAATTAAGATATGAGAAATTATATTTCACAGACTTTTAATAAATAGTGTTAAATTACAGTAAGTTATTTTAAAGCAAAGATGTCTGTATAAAATTTTAATTATACACAATTAAGTTTTGTAACAAAATTAAGATGATTAAGGTAATTTTTGAGGAAAAGGCCAAATCCTAATTGTCAATTTCATTTATCATCTTATAATAGCAATTTGGTACACCGCAAGCTCCCAGTTGTCCAGTGTTGGAACCATATACAGTGGTATATCAACCTTACCAGCCTCCTGCTCAGCACAGCGACTCACCACCCCAGGAGATAGCAGGAAGTGACACATTTGAAGGCCTGCAACAACAATTCTTAGGAGCTAACGAAAGTATGTATCATGTTTATATATATTTAAAAAATATATATTTTATTGATTTTTTACAGAGAGGAAGAGAGAGGGATAGAGAGTTAGAAACATCGATGCGAGAGAATCATCGATCAGCTGCCTCTTGCACACCCCCTACTGGGGACGTGCCCGCAACCAATGTACATGCCCTTGACAGGAGTCGAACCTGGGACCTTTCAGTCCGCAGACCGACGCTCTACCACTGAGCCAAACTGGTTTCGGCGTGTTTATATTTTTTAATGATTGGAGAATTTTAAACATGTTAAGCATGTTCAAGAATTATTTCTTTTTTAAATATGGTGATTATATTGTGGCTGGTTTTTTGAAAGAACCCTTATTATTAGAGATATAGCTGAAGTACTTATAAATAAACAGATATGAAGTCTAGGATTTACTTCAAATAATATGGTGATGGGATTCATTGTGCTTTTTTTTCTACCTTCTTATATATTTGAAATTTTCCATAATAAAAACAAAAATAAACATTTCTCAATTGTACATTTGAGTTATTGTAGTTGGTTCAGATTTTTCATTAGTTTTATATTTTTCTAACTGAAGTCTAATTTGGAAAATGAAATATAGTTTTCCCTTTATTCTAGATTTTTTGTTATATAGAAATGTAATTTAGTAAATCAGCCATTATCATCTTACTTTTTCCTTTTGACTTTTAGACTTTTAATGTAATAATTAGACAACTCTGACATAAATTACTTTATGTTCAGAATTGAAACTGGACTCCTATCAGGTTTAGTCATGTGGTACTTACCAAAATTTTTTTTGGATTGTATATGTATAAATATGAAAATGAGAAAAGTAGCTATGAGAGCATTTTGAGGAGATAAAACACCCAAAACCAAAAAATCTAAACTTAGACTGACCTGAATTAGTTTTGTCATACACCCAACTGGCATTGTCTACTCACAGGCATGTGAAAAAGGTAATTATTGTGCATATTGGAGAACCATAGTGATTATAGGGTGTGACAGCAAGTTTTTTGTTTGTTTGCCTTAAGGGAGTCATGTTGGATATTGTTAGGTTTCCTGGGTGACAGCCAAGGAGAAAGCTGGCCTTCAGGCTCTAGCTCCACAGAGCCTCAGGCTCCAGACTCACAGGCCCTCGGGAGTCAAAGCAAACAGGGGGGTGGCCTCTCTTAGTTTATGCTACTGTGGCCCAAAGCGATGAGGAAGTGGACAGTGAGTGGCAGAACTGGTTTGGGGGGGCGTCCATAAGCACCACTACAGGAGTCTGAGGCATGGATGGCTTCAGTTCCCATGGTCAGTTGGTCGTTCTGCATATATAACCTTTTATCATTTTCTTAATCTGCATTTTGTCAGGTTGATTTATTTTTTGTTTACATCAGTTACACCTGTGCCTAAACTTGACATTTGGAAGTTAACTGAGTAACTTAATGGCAGTGCCAGATTTAGTGATTAGGGCTTCCTACCAACAGTCTAAAAAGATGACCTGGGAGAGGCGTGGGGCTTGTACACTGTGTTTACTCCTCCCTTAAGGCCAGAGAGAAAGTTAACTTCTAACAAAGTTTTCTATCTTCAGTTTTTTTTTGGGGGGGGAGGGGCTGGGTTAACCATATCGCTTTTTAAAAAGAGGCCTGCTTTGTTTGCTAGCAAGTAAGAGCAGTGGTCTAGTAGAAAATGCATTCGTCATTATGTCGTTTAAGCTTTATCATCCTTTGAATTCTCACCCCTTCCCCGCAGTCATTTTTAAATGTTCCCTAATGTGACTTTAATCATTTGTGAAAGAACTCCTCAAAACTCTTTTTTGTTTACATCAGTTACACAAGTGCCTAAATTTGCTCTATGCTATTGAAATTTGTGTCAATGTAAGAAAGCAATTGGCCTCCAATTAATCTATTCATTACTTTGATTCAGCTGTTTTGTGCCAGCATAAACATTGCTGACATGTACACATAAGGAACTGTTTGACATTGAAATTGGGTTTCAAAAGAACTGGTGGCCCAGAAAGAAATTCTCTACAGACTAATTCATATGCCTTTCAGCATAACCATTATTGCTTGTCTCATTTTCGATTCTTATATTTCCAGTAGGACATGATCTCACTTATCTAGGGGAAATGGTGAACAACATAGATTGATGAACAAGAATAGACCCAGAGATAAGGAGCCATGGGTCAGACTGTTGGAACTCAGAGGGAGGGTGGGGATAAAAGGGAGAGATCAACGGAAGGATTTATGTGCACACATATGAGCCTGTCGAGTGGTCGTTCACATTCGTATATGCCTGCACTTGTGCCTTTGTGGGGTAGGAAAAGAAAATTACTTTGTTATTTCAAAGCCATGGGGGCATGAGTGGGGGTGGGGATGGGGGATTCGAATGGGGGGTTGAGGACAAATATGTGATACCTTAACCAATAAAGAAATAAAAAACAAACAAACTGGGTGGCATGCGGGAGACTGTTGCTCTTTGGAGGCCAGTTGCTTTCAAATACACATCCAGAGCCCAAAAAACAAAACAAAACAAAACAAAACAAAACAAGAAACTAAACAAAAAACCATGAATACTATGTAATCCCCACTCCTGCTTTAATAAAATATTTTGAGGAGGATATCTAGAAATGTTTTTAAAAAATGGTTTTTATAGAAGCCGATGTACTTAATTTTCAATTTTATGAGATCATAGAACTCTATGCTATTGAAATTTGTGTCAATGTAAGAAACGTCCAAACCTGTAGAGAATTTTTATGGGTTTATTTGAGCCAACTGATGGCACTGCTGGCGAACATATGCTCCTAGAACAGCAGCTTTGCAACTTATTTATAGAATCAAGGGAGAAGTCATCAGGGAGGTGGATGAAATCCAATGCTGGTAGGTTAAGGGGCCGGAAGAAAACACAGCAAGAAAAACTCTAGCATTGGATAAGAGGCAAAATGGGCAAACACATACCTTTACCTTGGTGGGTATAGGGTGATTACATTTACATCACACAGAGATGGCCTGTGGAGAACAAGATAGCAATAAGGGGTTCTGTGGTCTTGTGCTCTGGTGCCTGCACTTGTGCCTTTGAGGGGTAGGGAAAAAAAATTACTTTGTTATTAATATTTCAAAGCCATGTATCAGAACGATGGACAGGGTTTCCTTAAGGTAAAGATTGGCCTCTGCCAATGATGCCATGGGCCTGGGACGTGACTACCCACTGTGACCTGCCCCGTTAGGATGTGACCAGATCATCTGTGTGGTTACTTTTGGTCACAGGGCTTGTCAGCCTGCCATATGTTCCCCTGAGCTTGTCAGGCTTATTGCATAGCCTGACACATTTTCGTTCACATTCGTATATATTTATTTTTAATTAGCCGACATGGTAGTGATGAAGGGTTATACTCTATACACTAGTGACATTTCAAACTTTTCTGGCAGTGAGCACAGTAAGAAGTGCATTTTGTACATTGTGATGGGGTCTACAATACTTACCGAGGTAAATGAGTGTTTGTAACTAAAACATATGTTCCACAAAATCACAAAATAGTACTCATTTGTACTACATGATGGACTCTGATATATTCTATTATAGTCTCTATTTTTTTGTTTCTTTAAGAAATGCTAGCCAGAATTCACTGAATTGTTTTCATGACACTCTGATGAGTAGTACCCACAGTTTGGGGAAACGCTGCCCTGAATGACCACAGATTTATATTTTGGAATGCTTTTATCTAGTGAATTGTCTTTCATTCCAAATCAGGTTCTGCAGAAAATATGCAGATTATTCAACTCCAGGTTCTTAACAAAGCAAAAGAGAGACAGCTGGACAATTTAGTTGAAAAGCTAAATGAAAGTGAGCGTCAAATCAGGTATCTGAATCACCAGCTTCTGATAATCAAAGGTAAGATGACAACTATCCTTTATGAGGTATGCTAGAGCTTAGATGCCTTGTTTCCAAGATCCTCATTTTAAATATGAAGCTTAGCGAGTTGACAGGTTTGGTCAGAGGGGTCATAGTGAGTCAGTCAGAAGGAATCAGAACCTAGGACTTTGACACCTTCTTTGGATCACTTCTCTCCAGAGCATGCTGTTTTGAGGTCCTCATTTTCTCTAACTTCTCCCTCCTCTTCTTTCTGTTAGGCTGTTAGAATAAGTGAACATTATTTAACTATGCTGATAATATCCTGTCCTAAAAATTTGTTGATTAATTTATATTGGATGAAGTGTTACAATACCCAGTGAGACTTGTGATTAGTCCAAGATATTTTCTGAGCCTACAAACTAGCATTAGGTTTTAATCCAAGGAAGAGACAGTGACCCTGAACTCCTTCAGGTCTGCCAAGGAGAAAATGGAGCCACACATGGGAGAAGCACACAGAGTAAATACAGATTCAGAGTCTAATTGCTTACTTTTTGTGCTTTCTGTAGTTTTGGTCCATGTTGAACTTTTCATTTATAGAATAATTTTGTGACTGCACTCCAGCTCATTTCAAACTTAATTGATAGTGATAAAGGTATCTTTCTGTAGTGATCATAAATTTTATTTTGAGAGAAGAATTTGTAGGCTATTATATAAAGTATGTGGGAAGAATTTAAGATTAGGTGAATTTAATAGTTCACTGCAAGTATGTATAGAACATAATTTGTCTTCAGATTCCTTTTCAAATTTTTTTTTTTTTTTTTTAAATTTCAGAGAGGAAGGGAGAGGGAGAGAGAGATAGAAACATCAGTGATGAGAGAGAATCATTTTAGGCTGCCTCCTGCATGCCCCAACTGGGGATCGAGCCCAACCCTGACCGGAATCTAATGATGACCTCCTGGTTTGTAGGTTGATGCTCAACCACTGAGGCACACTGGCCGGGCCCCCAGATTTCTGTTCTGATTAACAGTTTTGTCACATCTGTGTAACTTCTCAAATAAATAGAAGCTGAAGTCATTGTTAGGAAATCTTTTGGTCCCCAAAGGGATACAATCAGATTTTTGAAGGAAGAGGTTCTGGTTCTCTAAATTTTTTTGGTGTCACTCATGCATTCTTTTTTGGAACTTTTCTGGTTTTCTCTAAATCAGCTAAAGTTCATTAAATGAATTAAATTGAATGCAACAATTTTTATATGTGATTTAGATCTGATATTTGACAGAGATTGTGTCAATTGGGGTCCCTTCACAGTAACATATTATTCCTGTAAACATTTTTAATGTCCTAGATGAAAAGGATGGTTTGGCCCTCAGCCTTCGAGAATCACAGAAACTCTTTCAGAATGGAAAGGAAAGAGAGATACAGCTTGAAGCACAAATCAAAGCACTGGAGACCCAAATACAGGCATTAAAAGTCAAGGAAGAACAGGTAAATATTTTAACTATTGATGAAAAATTTAGTTACTTAACTTTTGGTATGGTAGGACTAAATTTAGTTCATATTTTCTTCCATCATAAGCCTGCTATTTTTAAAAAATATATATTTTATTGATTCTTCACAGAGAGGAAGAGAGAGGGATAGAGAGTTAGAAACATCGATGAGAGAGAAACATTGATCAGCTGCCTCTTGCACACCCCCTACTGGGGATGTGCCTGCAACCAAGGTACTTGCCCTTTACCAGAATCCAACTTGGGACCTTTCAGCCCAGTTTCGGCTAGCCTGCTATTCTTTTCCTTACTCTGGAACCATCCACCCAGCCATCTATACGTCACACACCAGGAAGAAACCCCAGCTTCTCTGTTCCCCTTTTTCTGCTACGTTCTGTTGAGTCTCCTCATTTCTGTTCACAAGTCCTGAATTTGGGACTTTATCTATTGCCAAAGTCTCTTACTAGTCTCTATACTTTTATCCCTTCTCCAAATTCTCTCTTATGGCCATCTGGTTAATCTTTCCAAAGTACAGTTCTGATTATGTCTTTCCCTTGCCTGTCTCTTCTCTAACTCTCACACTCAAGTCTGTTTGTTGTTTTAGATACTTGTACATGGACAAAACTTTCCACAGCATACTGCTACTTGATTACCAAGCCCCTGCTCACAGGTTTTGTTTCCCCCCGCAAGTCTCTCCTGCTTCCCTCCCCAAACCAACATCAACCAATTCTCAGACACAAGCTGGGTGTCCAGGTATTCATGAATTCAGACACTGTCTGCACCAACGTTAGATACCAGTTGTAATGTGAGGTTAGCTGTACTTCTGACGGACTGGCTGTAAATCAGTGGTTCCCTCGACCCCCTCATTGGATCCCATTAATTGTCTTGAGGGGCTCACAAACTCAGAAAAACATTTTACTTACTAGATCCTTCTATATAATAAAAGCCTAATATGCAAATTGACCAAACTGTGGAACGACTGGTGGGCAGGGGGCGGGGCTGGTGAGCGGGCTGTGCCAGGCCAGCCAAGGCAGACAGAGAGAGGTGATGATGATTGGGGGGCGGCGGCAGCAGAGGGGCAATTGAGGAGTGGGGCCCGCTGCCCGATTGGCCTGCTGGTTGCTTCCTACAGGGAAAGGCCAGACTGTGGCTTAGGCCCGTTCCCTGTAGAGAGTGGGCCTAAACCGTCAGTTGGATATCCCCCGAGGGCTCCCAGACTGTGAGAGAGCTCAGACCAGGCTGAGGGACTACCCCTCTCCCCCGCAACCCCGTGCACAAATTTTTGTGCATCAGGCCTCTAGTTGGTTTACTATAAAAGGATATAACTCAGGAACAGCCAGGGGAGGAGAGGCATGGAGCAGGGGAGGGAAAAGGACGTGGAGCTTTCGTGCCCTCTTGAGTACACCTTCTCCCTGCGTCTCCATGTGTCCACCACCCCAGAAGCTCTGAGAACCCTGTCTGATAGGGTTTTTATAGAGACTTCATTGCCTCGCATGGTTGATTAAAACTAACCTCTAGCCCCTCTCCTTACCTTGGAGGTCAGGGGATGGGACTGAAAGTTCCAACACAACCAGCCCCCATCCTCAGGTGAAAGTCAGCCTCATTCATGCAACAAGAGACATTTTATCACTCTCAATGCTTAGGAAATGCCAGGGTTTTGGGAGCTGTGAGCCAGGGATTGTAGAGGAGGACCAAATACCTTGGCCATTCGAATGACCAAATATATATTTCTTAGAAGTCACAATATTGCAGTAGGTTATTTGTATTTAAAAAGTTTTGAAAAGTGATAAAATTATTAGATTAAAAGTTGAATTTCTTTTTTTATGTAGTAAAAGGTTATAATTTTGTAATCTTCTGAATTAGAAATTGCATTTATCAGAAATAAAGTAACATAAATATAAGAATAAAATAAAAAGAACTAACAGGATCACCAAGTGTTTTGGTTTCCTATTGCTGTTATAACAGAATACCAAAAACACAGTGGGTTTAAAACAACACAGGTTATTATCTTACAGTTCCAGGGGTCCGGCATCTGACGTGGGTCTCCCGGGGCTAAAAGTAAGGTGTGAACAGGGCTGTGTTGCTCTTTGGAGGCTCTATGGTGTCAGCTGCAGGGAGATCTCATCCCCACCAGTTGCTGGGGGAAGCGGGCTTCCTGGGGTGCCATGGAATAAGAATTTCCGGAGGTCCTCATGGGAAGCTGAGATATTGTAGAAAGCTTTATTTCTGTGGGGTTACACCCCTGAGTTTCCCTCTGTCCCGTCGTAGGTCATAGAAGAAGTGTAGCTGTGACTTCAGTAGGGCTAGAACTAAAGCCATTGCCCAGAGTTTTCATCCCAGGTTGGAGCAGTGTCCAGTCTAGCGTTAAACCAGCTCAGTTTGTGTTCCAGCTGCAGTCCAGCAGTCCATTGCACAGGGCGTCCCCAGGGCCACATGGCTATGGAGGGAACATGGGCAGGAGCAAAGCCAAAGGGACTAGAGAGCCAAGAGCCAGGACAGAGAGCTCCTGTGGCTAGGGGATTATGCATTCCCAAACTTTTGTGGGCTTGCAGTAGCCCTGCCCCCTTTGTCCCGTGGTTTCTGTTCCCAGGCTTGGCAGATGGCACCTTCCCTAGGTCACCCCAACTTCACTGCCCACATGCCCATCTTCCCTTTGTTCAGTCCCTTCCTCCAGTAATCTGCAGGGGATGGGCCAGCAGTTCCCTGGGCAGTGTGAAGTTGCAGCTTCATGGTGAAGCTGCCCATATGACAGGCTTGTAATGTCTGGCCTCCCTTTGCCTTCTTCCCTATTATTAGTAACTAGAGGCCTGTGGCACGAAGATTTGTGCAAGTATAGAGCCTCCATCCCCTGGCTGCCGACACCGGTTTTCCTCCGGCACCTGGGACCCAGGCCTTCGCTCCAGCCACCACCTTCTGCCTTTGTCCAGGCTGGAGCCTTCAGTGTTTCTCTGGGGAGAGCACTGCTCCTGTAGCTCCCTCCACCCCCCACCCTCCTCTGCCCTCCCCTTCATAGCAGGCATCCTGCCCCACCCTGCTGCTCTGTGCTTGCTTATGCAAATTAACCCACCATCTTTGTTGGGTCAATTTGCATACTCACAACGGTATTAATGGAACAATCCATTTTTTGCTTTTTCTAGCCTTGAATGGCCACATGCAAAGGGTTTATGACCCATTTCCATCCTCAGAGCCAGAGGTCACAGTTTTCCTCATGTAAGGACCATAATGATTAGGCCCACTCAGATAATCCGGGAAATCTCCTTATTTTAAGGCCATCAGTTTAGCAACTTCAGTCCGCAACCTGAATTTTCTCTTGCCATGTAACATAAGGTATTCACAATTTCAGGAATTAGGACACGGACATCTTTTGGGAGCTAGTATTTAGCTTACCAGTATTTTGTAACTGTACAATTATAGCTTTCAAAACCGTGTTTTTAGTAAGTGATCATTGACAAGTTTCATCAGTCTTTCAAGAAACAATTGTTGCCGAAACCAGTTTGGCTCAGCGGTAGAGCTTTAATCTGCGGACTGAAGGGTCCCAGGTTCGATTCCGGTCAAGGGCATGTACATTGGTTGTGGGTACGTTCTGGTAGGGGGTGTGCAAGAGGCAGCTGGGCAATGTTTCTCTCTCATCGACGCTGCTAGCTCTCTATCTCTCTCCCTTCCTCTCTGTAAAAAATCAATAAAATATATTTTAAAAAAATACTTAAAAAAAGAAAAGAAACAGTTATCATTTTTCTGTGACTTAACAATCGGATTGCCCCCCACACTTGGCTCACAGAGCAATGCAAACAGCACTGGGACCCTATAGTAGCCACAGGTTCCTTGTCTGGTACCCACGTTGTCATCTCAGGTAATTCTAGTTTTTTTTTTCCTCCTCAGTGAATAATGTTTGCAGCCCCTATGGGCCTGGTGGGTCCCAGACAGGGAAGTCTTAAGGAACCAGAGCCACCATGGGGAGACCCTTCTCTCCTGTCATTAAGGCATGGTTGATTTTGGGAGTTAACATTTTTATTTTACTTATCTATTTATTTATTTATTTAATATATTTTATTGATTTTGTACAGAGAGGAAGGGAGAGAGATAGAGAGTTAGAAACATCAATGAGAGAGTGTCATCGATCAGCTGCCTCTTGCACACCCCCTACTGGGGATGTGCTCGCAACCAAGGTACATGCCCTTCACCGGAATCGAACCCGGGACCCTTCAGTCCCCAAGCCAATGCTCTATCCATTGAGCCAAACCGGTCCCGGCGGGAGTTAACATTTTTAAAGAGAGCACAGAATCACATGCCATAAACATGGCTGTCTTGTGTCTGCTAGATGATTAAGAAGTCTAGGACGACAGAAATGGCCCTGGAAAGCCTGAAGCAGCAGCTGCTGGACCTGCATCACTCCGAGTCCCTGCAGCGCGCCCGAGAGCAGCATGAGAGCATTGTGGCAGGCCTCACCAGCAAGTACGAGGAGCAAGTGATGTCCTTACAGAACAAGCTGGATGCTACGGTGGCTGCTCTTAAGGAACAGGTTGGGATGATTTCAAATGAGCAACTGTTATCAATGAGCAAAGCCATTCTGTCTTGTAATGACATTTTGTGGTTCTTCATATAGAAATTTTGGATGTTTGCAGTAGGTTTTTTGTAAGTAAAATTTTAAAGACAAAGATTTTTTATTTATGCATATTCTCTAAGGCAGACATTATTTTGGAAACCCTTCCTGTGGTAGGATGGATTCTCACAGTTCTCGTCATTTACTTGTAGAGTATTTATACATATTGTCCTGGAATAAATCCAGACTGGAAGGAATGAGTGTGCTGGGAGACGCTGTGCACTTGAGGGCTGGTCCTAGGAGCTTAACCACACCTTTCTTGGGTCTCCCAGCATTTGGTAAGGAGCCCATCGTTAAGACTGTCTAGAAATGGTTCTTAAGAGAAGACTTCATTTTGAGAAGCTACACTAATAAAAGAGAAAGATGCAAATTGACCATAGCTTCACAACGCCCACCACCAAATCAGGAATGAGTATGCAAATTAACCCAACAAAGACAGCGAGTTAATTTATATATGCAGGCGACATGGCAACGACACAGGTGTTCTGCACTGCCCCAGCTGCTCTAAGGGCAGCATAGGAAGGCGGAAAGGAGACTCTGGGCCGGAGTGGAGGCGGTGCTGGCAGCCAGGGGAAGGAAGGCCCATTCTTGCATCAATCTTCATGCACCGGGCCTCTAGTAGCATAATAAACGAGGGAAGGTAGTCTGATCTAAAATTATTGAGGTTTGAGACTTGAGCATACTTCACAGTTTTTATTACTTTTGCCCCAAAAGGAGTAGGATGTTGTAAGCTGATGGTGAGTCAGGTGGGGGGTTTGCTTGAGCTCCAGAACACCAGGTAATCATTTCGGTGAATAAAACTTCAGAGCTCATTTTCCTTAATGCAGTTTCAGAACTAATTTAACCCAAAGGAAGAGAAGAAGAAAAATAAGATGTGAAGGTATGGAAAATTCCACTACACTTAAAATTCATTCTGATTTGGATTTTTATTTTCTATTTATATAGCTGATTCTAACATTTTCCATTATTTAGATAGAGCTAAATAAGATGCATTATTGGCTATAATAATTGTTTATATACCATTTTATTTTAGTTTTATGTACATTTATATGAGTTTTTATTATGTTAATTTTCCTAAATATGTATTTATTCTTTTTTATAGAGAAACTTATTATTATGAATTTGACCAGTGTGGAGCATCTATTGGGGTGGGGAAAGACAAGGGCGATGTCAAATTATTGAAAATTTACTTTATCTAATATATAAACAAGTGGAATTTGAAATATAGTTTAACTTTGGCTGTGTGTGGGAAATAGCATTAATGTTAGACATGGAGACTGGGCCTCCTTGGATGATGAGAGGAGTAAAATCTTGCGGCTTTTGCATCGAGGGTTACTTGTCTCCATTCTCTGCTGCCTTAGGCTCAGTTTTGGGGAGGGCTGAGAGAACTCCTATGTGCTCAGCTCCTGAGCCCAGTCTATATCTGATTCTCTGACCCTGTTCGTAGAAGAACCTTAGACTAGAGAGAGAACAAAGACTTGACTCTCTGCTGAATGGGCTTCGGACCCCTGAACCATACCCTGAGGTGCTGATTAAGGTCTTTTTTCCGCAGTTACATTCTGTGACTGTTTTGTTATTGTTCTGAAATAGCATAGCAGAGCTCGGCACGGATATAGCCTCTGTGTTTAATTGCACAACTGCTTTGCGAAGTGCTGATTCCAAAGTGCTTCTCGTTGTTTCTTTCATTATGGTGCCCCTTTGTGCTCTCCATCTGCTCTCAGTTGCCTCAGTGGTATTTTTAATGAAAGGTCAGTCTGTATTATTTCAGAATCTAAATTGACTCTAGAGGTGCTGTAAAAATCCATCAGGAGCGAGGGCAATGCCCGCCTGTCATCTGAAAATGCATTGAGTCTGTTCCACACGGAGAGGGTCGATGTAGATTTTCTTATGTAATTGGTAGCCATACGTACATACTGCATTTTACCCCTTGCCTGCATCTTCTTCATAAGAGTAACTAAAGAGGGAGCTGTATTTTATTTCCCTTTCGGGTGAATCTTTATCTGCCACACTCTATTCAGCAATTGCAAAGAAAAGTAAAACAAGTCTTAGAAAGTAAGTAGCAAGGAATAAATGACTGGATAATTCAGTAAATGAACTTGAATACGTACGCCAGTGTCTGGTTTCTGTGTCATGATTTTCACGTGATCCCTTTCCTGCCTTTCTTTTAATGCTATAAGAAGTTTAAACTCCTATTGGCTGAGGATTCTCACAGAAGTGTGTGTGTGTGCGTGTGTGTATGTGTGCCCTAATTCTCATTTTGGCTGTGCCATAGAAATCTGTTCAATTTTATTTGCTTCCATGGGTTCAGCAATTATTACTCTTTTTATGATCCCACTTGTCTCCTTCAATCTTAAAAGATGTCTGTCTTTGTCTTGAATTGAGTGTTCTCATCACTCAAGCTAATTATGGAGAAGATGGAGCCATTCATTTTGTTTAATTTGTTTTTGTGTTTAAGTCGTACAGTTTATTAGTGTAATCTGTTTTCCTGAACATGTCAACAGGAAGCAGCGTGATTTAATTGATGGATGCATGTAGTCAAATTATTGCCATGGTCTGCCTTTTGTTTACAATTTTTTTTTCATATCTACCTTTAAACACACAATCACACACACACACACACACACACACACAACACCCCAGTTTGCGTCTCTTGTAAAACCTCTTATAACCTCCCCAGCTCGTAAACGTTAGTGGTCTCCCCACCCCTCTTGCACACACGTTCACGCGGTCATTGACTCTAGGTGCTCACTGTGCTTGCCGTGGTGCTCGGTGCCTGAGAGCCCTGCTTTCCCAGCTGGCCTGGGGCTGGGCGGCGTGGCCAAGAGGCTGGCAGTGCTGGATAAACACGGACAGTTTCCAGGAGCTCTATTTTGCCCACAAATTCAGAAGAAAAAATTTAAAGCAAAAATGACTACATTAGGAACTAGAACACAAAGTTCACACAAATTGTTAAGCCAAAACAGGAGACTTCAGAGTCCCTTTCCTCTGCTTAGGGCACTGTCAGTCTCCTTCTGAGGTGTGCTTTGGGTGGTATTCTTAGGGCATTATTAGGCGTCCGGTTTCCTATGGAGCAGGCCCCAGTGCTTTCTTTCTGCTTTAAAGCCTTTTCTTGATTTTCCTCTTTCTATTCATTTCTTCAGGCTTTCCCAGGGAACTTTAGCCGGTTTACCTCTCTGCTATCTCATGCTCCGCTGGCCTGGAATTCAGCCTGTGAAGCCCTTTTTGAATGAGAGGTGATGATTTCCCCTACAGGGGCCCGGACTCACTACTCCCAAACACTTTTTTGTTTTTTGAAACTTGACTATTGTGTACATGATATATACATCCCCATACAGGTACACACATGCATGTGTGCACACATTCATCTTATTTGTTGTTCTTTGTCATTTATTTTTAAGGTGTTTTTTTTTGTTTTGTTTGTAGTATATACTATGTGTAAGGCACTGCACAGGCACCTGCAAGGAGACTATGAAGAGAAATAAGACATGTAAAAGGTAGAAGGAAAAACATGAGAGGAACAGATCAAGTTTAGAAGACGTTGAGAAAACAGATTATTTTTGGCTGCTCAGAACTGAATGAGCTTTTGGATGCTTAGAGCCGAGCGAGTCGCTGTGTGTTTATCTGTGTCCTTGCTGTCTTGGGATAGAAACTCCACGCTTCAGAGTCAGAGTGGCCTGCCTGTGTCTACGGACACTTACACTGGCAAATAGGAACGTACTGCCTTTCCTTGGGCCTAAATAGGGCCTCGTTCTAGGACAGCAGTATCTTGTGAATGTAGAGCAGAAGGCACTTTAGAAATCATGGAATTCAACCTTTGTTAGTGAAATTCCAAAGGAAAAAACAGACTGAGAAGCTGATGACTCACCCAAGAATGCATGACTTGGTTCACCTGACTGCCAGCCCCAGGCACTTACCCTTGTAGAAGAGGTGATGCTGCCATGGGATGACTTTATAGTTGACTTAAAACCCAATCATGAATGATAACTGATAGTTTAATACTTAATAACGGATCATAAAAGTGACTTCTCAAACACTTTTTCTATTTAGGAAGACATTTGCTGTCATTTGAAAGATAAGGTGAAACAACTGGAAAGGGATCAAGAAGCAACCAAATTAGAAAAGACGGAGATCATTAACAGGTTGTCCAGAAGTCTAGAGGAGAGTCAAATGCAGTGTGCCAACTTATTGCACTCAGGTAGGTGTCTGAGGCACTGTGGTCTCCCCGAAGGCTGGGGTACTATGCAGAGAGGACATAGCCTTGAATTATAAAGACCCAGAAAAGACAACCAAGATCATTGGTGACAATTTTTTATTTATTTTTATTACTTATTTATTTATAAAAATACATTTTATTGATTTTTTTACAGAGAGGAAGGGAGAGGGATAGAGAGTTAGAAACATTGATGAGAGGGAAACATCAATGAGAGAGAAACATCAATCAGCTGCCCTCTACTGGGGATGTGTCTGCAACCAAGGTACATGCCCTTGACTTGAATCAAACCCAGAACCCTTCAGTCTGCAGGTCAACGCTCTATTCACTGAGCCAAACTGGTGACAATTAAAAAAAAAAAAAAAAAAAAAAAAAAAAAAAAAAAATATATATATATATATATATATATATATATATATATATATATATATAAAATTGATTTTTTTAAAGAGAGGAAGGAGAGAGATAGAAATGTCGATGAGAGAGAAACATCGACCAGCTGCCTCTTGCACACCCCCTACTGGGGATGTGCCCACAACCAGTGTACATGCCCTTGACCGGAATAGAACCTGGGACCTTTCAGTCCGCAGACCGACGCTCTACCACTGAGCCAAAAGCAGTTTCGGCTAGTGACAGTTTTTTAAACATAGTTATTATACATGTGTCATAGCTTCTGCATATTTATTGCTAGTAAATAATTTGGAAAACATAGACAATATAAAGTAGAAAATAAAAATAACCAATAATTGTACTGCACAGAGGTAACTGCAGTAGACATTTGAATGTCTTTCCTTTAAGTGAAATGAAGGCCACATAGACAATTCCCTGCTTTTGAAAATGTACCAAAGCTGAATGTTCAAAAATTAGATAATAAGTTACATGTTATAATGTAGATTCTATCTCTGAAAGCTGAAAATGATATGAAATCCTGCTATATTTTGCTGTTTAGAATTTATCACTGATCATGTAGTTCTGTCATTTTGTGTAACTTTTAAAATTACTTTTCCTTCTCACAATGGAATATAGCCACTTACCTGGTAATTTGAAGCCAGTGATACTTTTTTTTTTTTTTTTCTTAAATCAATCCTCACCCAATTTTTCCATTGGTTTTTAGAGAGAATGGAAGAGAGAGGGAAAGACAGAAACACATCAATTGGTTACGTCTGGCCTGGGCCCTGGTCAGAAGCCTCCTACACGCCCCATACTGGAGTAGAACCCGTAACCTGGGCATGTGCTCCAACTGGGAATTGAACAGTGACCTCCTGGTTTATAGGTCATTGTTCAACCACTGAACCACACCAGGCAGGCTGCATGGATAGAGAGTGGAAAGGAAGGAGGGAGAGGAAAGAGAGGGAGGGAGGGAGGGAGGGAGGGAGGGAGGGAGGGAGGGAGAGAGAGAGAGAGAGAGAGAGAGAGAGAGAGAGAGAGAGAGAGAGAGAGAGAGGGAGAGAGAGAAAGAGAAACATTGATGTGAGAGAGACACATTGATTGGTTGCCTCCTGCACGGGCCCGGAGGCAGGGACAAGGGGCAGGAGGGGGACCAGGGGTTGAACCTGCAACCCATTATGTGCCCTTGATCCGATTTCGAACTCATGTCCCTTTGGTGCAGGGGCAGACACTAGAGCCACTGAACACACCATCCAGGATTGTCATGCTTAAGATTTCTCCTATGGTCTCCATGCTATTAAGTTTGAGAATATGCTTCCTATCATTAGTTTCAGCATCTTTTGATTTCCTATTCATTTTTATAAAATGATATTAGATTAAAAGGCAATAATAATTAAATTTTTTATTTTCCATGCTGTGGAAATAGCTCAGTGGTTATTAGTTAACATACTACAATATATATGAAAGTTACACTTGGGCATGTTGAGTCAATTCTGACTATTGGTACAATGTGTATATGAGTGGGCCATTCAAAAATCAATCAGTCATGACCCTGGCATGGGGAATGTGGTAGACATGAGCAGAGCAAGGACGATGGGCCAGGTACAGAAGTTCCCCTGGACAGAAATCCCAAGGACCTGGCAATGGGCAAAACTAGGAAAACAAGGACCTGCCTCCGGGTGACCTTTCTTCCCCTAGAGTGTTTCTGCTCATGGGTTTAGACTTCCTGACCCTTCACATTGATGGTCATGCGGGTCGGACCCTCCCCTGACCTTTCCTCCCCTGGCATGCCGCTGGTCATGTGATAGACCTCCTTAGAGGAGGGACAAAGGGCCGAAGAATGGCCTCGTTTGACTCCCATGCAGGCCCTTGCACAGCACTGAGTCCTTAGAGATAATAGTAGGCCTCAGTTGCATGCTGGGCTGACATCAGGACGAGCTGCAGTGACTAATGGTCCCCTGTCCAGGCGCCCACCGATCAGTGGAGACCACAGCCCTGAAAGGACACACCTGGAAAGCTGATGAATACTCCATTGGGATCTGCCGCTAAGACTTCCCCTAAGATCCCCACCTTTAAAACCCTCAGGACAGAGCAGCTAGCTCATTCTTTTGCTCCCTAGAGCACGCCCATTGGGCTCTTCTTCTTGGTGGAGTTTTCTTTCTCTGATTGCCCTTCTTTTGCCTCTCTGCCTGGTGTCCTGAGCCCAGTTCTTCTGAAGCTCACATCATCTACCTCGGTAACTTTCTAAAGAAGCTTTCTCTTATAAAAATCACCAAAAAGTTAGGTTACAGGTTCGATCCCCAGCCTATTTGGGACACATGCAAGGGCAACCTTTGATGTTTCACTCTCACATCGATGTTTTTCTCTCCCTTTCCCACTCTCTAAAAACATAAAGCAAAACAAGTCAAAAGTACTAATGTCAATGATTGTCTAAATGTGTGTTTTTCGATCAAAATTTGGACCATGCTCTATTTAGGTCTCCCCTCTCTGTTTAGTTTTGTATCCTTTTGTTTCCCATGTCATAAACTAGGAGTCTTTTTTTCCTTGCCATTAAAGGATTTGAAAATACGATTTTTTTTAGTTGCATAATATGTCATCATTACTTTGCTTAAACATTTCCCAGATGCTCATTTTCTTTTGAGGAAACCCAATAAAGTTCCTTGTAAATGGAATCCTCTTCCCCCCACACCACCTCATTTGACTCCATGTGAGTGTGGCTCAGTGGTTGAACCAGGGGGTCTGGGTTCCATTCCTGGTTAGGGCACTTGTCTGGGTGGTGGCCTCAATCTCCGGTGGGGGAGGGGTGGGTGGGTGTGTGCGGGTTATGTCTTTCTCACATCGATACGTCTATCTTTCTACCTCCCTTCCTCTTTCAAATTAATAAAAGCTTAAAAAAAAAAAAAAGTAAGAGAAACAAGAAAACAATTAAATGGGAACCGCCCGTGTTTCATTTATAATACTGGGTTACTAAAGTTCCAGAGGCGTAATTCTAATAGGCTTCTTTCACTTGTGGAGGTCAGAGTGGCGGAAATAAAAACATTTAGAAAGAAGCTGAAGGCAACCAGATGTCGTTTTCTTGTTCGAGGGCAGAAATGGGTTCCAAAGAATTTCCACTCCGGCTTTCTATGAGTTGGAAGGTTATGCTCCTATTAAAGGACTTCTAGAGTGTTCGGGTGTGGAGATGTGATTTGATTCACAGCAACGTCACAGTTTTTAACTTCCCGAAGACATCCGGGGAGCCATATTAAACCTTGGGCCTATGCCTTCTGGGTCCCCCTGGCTATTCCTGTATGCACCCGAGGAGATAATAAAACGTTATAAAGCAGAATCCCACTTTCTGTAGCCTCAGTGGATTCATGTCTTCTGTACCCCATGGTGCTTTGGCCATTTACGTTTGGTGTGTTCTGTGACCCTTCCTCCCTCCACCAGGCTCAGTCCAGGAGGTGGCTCAGCTCCGGCTCCAGCTGCAGCAAGCGCAGAAGGCACATTCTATGAGCGAAAACATGAACGGGGCTTTGCAGGTGAGCGTGGCCCCTTGGAAGAGATGGCTGGGGTATATCACCTCGGATTTCTCTATATCAAAGAGGCAGTGGATCATCTCCAAAGCAGCCCATCAGAGTTGTGCTCAGTCTCGCCCCCACGGCTGGGTGGTCAAGCCCGGGGCCTGTTGGGGTGTGTGCTTCAGAGGAAAGGTTACCTATGGGCTTGGGAAACCTACCTCCTCCTCCGGCGCTGCTGACATTTCCTGCTGGTGCCTCCACTGGGAAGAGGCGGTTTGCCATTTCGCCACTGGCAAACTATAAAGGACAGCTGTTGCTAGGAAACCAGTCTACCCTGTCTCCCACCCTAGTGAGCCAAAAAGTGCTGCCACTGGTACCTCAGCTGCAGGGATACTTTTCATTGGAGGAGAACAGTATGTGAGGGATGTGTGAGAGGAGCTGCTTGCATGTGCTTCCTCCTGCATTCGCTCCTCCATTCAGTTTATTGGAAAACCTGATCCGCGCTGGCCTCTGTAAACTTATATTTAACATGCGCTAACGTGTGTTTGAAGAAGCGTTTCTGCCTTCTGTTGACTATTAAAATGAATCTGAAGCATAGATAGAATGCCTGATTCCTTCTTATAGGAAAATAACTTCTAGTAATTTTGTGTTGTAGGAAGAATTAACACAACTAAAAGATGAGATTTCTCTCTATGAATCTGCTGCAAGACTAGGAGTACTTCCCAGTGACTCAGAAGGAGAGTTAAACGCAGAACTCACGGAATCATACGTGGATTTGGGGATTAAAAAAGCCAACTGGGAAAAATCCAAAGTGAAGAGGTATGGAGAAAATAGTGTACTGTGGAAGAGTCTTCGTTAATAATACTGATGAGGCTTAGTAAACAAGTGGCACCAGGCATGAGGCGACGAGCTTATAAGGGGTCCTTGAATGTAGGGCAGTATGCTTAGTAATATCTGGTGAATTGCAAATGTCTGATATAAAAATGAACAGAAACCTCAAGAACTGATATTGAGCTCACTTCAGCACCAATAGGCACATCAGTTTTAGTAAGGTTAAAAAATGACTAATCTAGCTAAAATATACAAAGTAAATTCTACAGTTGAGGTTATGGATCTGTTTTACTATTAAGGCGAAGCATATTATTTTTATTATATTAACACTGTTGAAGGCAGGCGTCTGGCATTTATCAGTAGTCTATGAGAAAATAAGTGTTAATTTTCCCTAGGAATCTTACTGTGGTCTTACTTTTAAAATAGGGATTTTTAACACGGCTATTTTAGCAGTCCTATGAAAGAGATTGTTTTATTGTCCCTCCCTGGAACCGACGGGGGTGGACACGTGGTGTTAGAGGAGGAAGTATATTTAGGAATCATTACATTAAACACTTAAAAAATGAATGGAGGAGAGGATGGTCCTTTTCTAAAAAAGGACTTTATGTAATATGTTATAGCACATGAGGCACTTAATCAATGGTAGGTGTTACTATTAATGTTTAATAGATGATTAGTTAAAATACACCACTGATCAGACCTTATATCAATCCACTTCTTACTCAACACATTCTTTACAAAAGGTCCTTGATCCACATCTCAACCTTGAGAAAAGCAATAGATCCGTTATCACTAATCACATTAGAATTGGGAAAATCAGAGCTCAAAGAGCTAACCTCTTCACCCAAGAAAGTGGGCCATTATCAGCAGAGCCAATATTTGAATCCCAAACTGTACTGTCACGTAAACCTGTTGTTCTGTGTTTATATGAGGCAAACCATTTGGCCTTAAACGTCATTCTTTATGTCATTTATTTTAAATATTTAGTTAACGCCAGAAAAGCTTTCTTTCCAGTGTATTATTGCTTTAATTTATGCTATAATTAGCTTGAAAATTGGGTAAATAATAATATATATATATTATATATCATATATATATATATTTTTCAAGTAGACTGACTTCACACTGTCTACTAAAATGTGTTCTATTGTACTTTTGCTCTTTCTACTTAAGTAATACTCATAGCCAAAATCTTCTAGTACTCTAAAGCCTATTCCCATAGATAATAAATCTGAGACATCACGTCTCTGTCGTGGGAAAGGGAGTGCCAGCCATGTACACCTGGGAAAGTGGAGAGTAACTAACACATAGTGGGCAGCCTTTGAGGCTCAGCGAGAAGAATTCGATGAAACACAGGATATGTGAAGAAAGGCTCAGCTACAGTCATCCCACCTACCCGCAGTTTAATAGATAAGAATTTGGTTTAGAGGAGAAAGTAGATATTTTCTTTCTTAGATCGGCGTGAGAGTTGCAATAGGAGAGAAGACTGGTGCACTTCTTCTGCTGGCCTGTGATTCTTAGAACAAGAGGAAGCAACGGTTTTCCCAGTGTCAAGAATTTTAGTTCTTTGTTGACTTGAGCTGCTTTCAAATCACAGCCCCAGTTATTAGCGGCTCCATGCTTTCACCCCCGGCTACTACATCCCTCCAGCTATGCCTGGTAAATGTGGAGGGCTTAGCCTCAGTGTTCTGTTTCACATTCATGGAATTTGAGTAACTGAATCTGCATGTGGCTTGCACACAGCTTCTCCTCTCTCTTATTATAGTTGGCTGTGAAGCTCAAATAATAAACATTTAACAAGTGGAATGCCTTTTCCCTTTGGTCTTCTCAGCAGGCTTCACAAGGGACTACAGTTTATTTGGATTCAGGGGAACCAACTTCCACAGGGCTCAGTAGTGAGCCTTATGCAGGGCTGGTCACCCCCGTTGACTTTTTCCCTTTTGGGAAAGAAGAGAAAATTATTTTAGCAAGTACTTTCTCTGCTCTCTGACTTGGCTCCCTCCAGGGGTACATGATGTGCTGTTTCAGTGGTCAGCAGTCAGTGAGGAAAGAAATGAGGGATGCATAATTTGTTAACTGAGCAAAGTAAGTGTTCTGCTTAAAGTCAGTTCACCATGTCTCACAGCATGGGCAGATGCATTCAATATGTTTTATATTCTATTTCTTATATAAGTCTATTTCTGTTACATTCACATATTCTATAAGTGGTTAAAATAGGTGAGATCTATATATGCAGGCATATATATATATATATATATATATATATATATGCACTGAGACCTATATATACACATATGAACAGTATATTGATAAGTATGTAGCATATTGGAAGGAGCTCCTTTTATTATGTTAAAACTATATATGTTCTTAATTCTCTCTCTGTATGCATGAGTATGCATGAGTGTGTGTACATGTAGCCTATACACTAACGTTTCCTTTGGAATCATTTGAAACTGAAAACAGTAAAAATTTTAACTCAGATACTATTTCTTTTTTTTTTTAAGAAACAAATGTTAGTCTTTTAGAACAGTTTTAGGTTTAAACAAAATTAGTATAATACAATACAAAGAGTTCTGTATACTCTGCACCCATTTTCCCATTAACATCCGACATCAGGACGGTACTTTGGTACAATTAATGAAATAATATTGATTTAGCATCATTGATTGATATATCCATGGTTGATTTAGATGGTCTTCGTTTTTACTTGATGTCCCTTTTCTGTCCCAGGATTACATCCAGGATACAACATTATACTTAGAGTCATATTTCCTTAGGCTCCTCTTGGATTTCCTTCTTTTTGAAGACCGTGACAGTTTTGAGAAATATTGGTCAACTATTTTCTAGGAAGCCCCTCTATTGGAATTTGCTATTTATTTCACAATTATGTTTTCCTTTTGCGTTTTTTGGAGGGAAACTCAGCAATGAGGTTCCATTTTGTTAGCATCATTTTAAGGGTACATACTATCTATATTTATTTTTTTTTAGAAGTAATTTTCTCCTTTATTATGAAAGAAAAAGGAAAATACAGATTGAGAAAACAAGAAAATTAAAAGCACCTATAATATTACTTAAATTCCCATGAAGAAAACCACTATTAACATTTTAATATATAATTTCTTTTTTAAAAATATGTTTTTATTGATTTTAGAGAATGAGAAGAAGGGAGAGGGAGAGAGAAAAACATTGATGTAAGAGAGAAACCTAGATCGGTTGCCTCCCAAATGACTCCAGCTTGGGATCAAACCTGAAACTTGGGCATGTGCCCTGAATGAGAATCCAACTGGCGACCTTTCAGTGCCTGGGACGATGCTCAACCAACTGAGCCACACTGGCCGAGGCACATTTTGGTATATAATGTCCACATCTGGTTTGATGTTTCTAAGAGATAAAATAATGTAAAATATAGTTTTATAATGTGCCTTAATGCATTCTGAAATCTTTTAGTCAGTAGATATTGTTATATACTAGAGGCCTGGTCCACGGGTAGGGTCCCTAGGCCTGGCCGGCGATCAGGGTTGATCTGTGGGGCGACCGGTGGAGTGATTGGGGGGCCCCCACTGGCACCCATGTTGGCTGATCTGGGGCCTGAAGGCTGGGGGAAGCTCTTGCATTGAGTGTCTGCCCCTCTGGTGGTCAGTGCACGTCATAGCAACCGGTCCTTCCACTGGTCTTTCTGCTGTTTGGTTGATTTGCATATTAGGCTTTTATTATATAGGGTATTTACTAATGGATATGTGGATGAGTGTAATATATTTTAGTTAGTGACACACTGTTCAAAAAGTTTGAAATTGTGAATAATACATTATTATTACAAGCATCCTTATAGCCAAGTCTTTATTCACATCTTTGATTATTTCCTTAAGATGTGGAGGAATATTCTTGCTAAAGGATTTTTACATTATGTGAAGCCTTTGATACATGTTGCTAAGTAGCTCTGTAGTTTGCATTATTTCCCACATCCTGACAATACCTATTTCTATGTACTTAGCTAGTGTTGAAAGTTATCATCTTTCCTGTTTAAAATTTTTTTGGCAGTATTTTTCTAGTGTTTTTATAGTTTAGTTTTCTTTTTAAACTTTTAAAAATTGTGAAATACAACACATAAAGAAAAGTGTGTGAAGCATAAACTTAATTAATGATTTTAATATGAATACCCATGGAACCACTGCCCAGATCAAGAAATTGCCCATATTCCTCTTTCCAGTCACACCCTCAGAGTAATTGCTGTTCTGACTGTTATGGCAATCATTTTGTTTCTGTTTATTGTTGTTATCCTTTCAAGACCTAATATTCATCCCTAAACTATGGGATGAAATGGCTCTTATAGATTGGGTTTGCCTTCATACGAATGGAAATCACATAGTGTTTGTGCTTGTTTGTTTTCTTCTACAGCTTTGTTTATATATTTCACAACCATAAAATTGACCCATTTTAAGAGTACCGTTCAGTGGTTTTTCATACAGTCACAGAGTTGTGCAACCATCACCACAACCGAAATTTAGAACATTTTAATGTCCCCCCGCAAAAACCCCATCCCATTACCAGTTATTCTCCATTCCCCTTCCTGACCATACAGCTCTAGGCAACCATATTGTCATTTTTTGTCTCTGTAATTCCAATTTGGATCTTTTTTATGTCTTCCATTTCCATCCTCATCATGTTTGATTTTTTTTTTTAAACGTATGCTATATTTAATTAGTTCTATTGCCTGTGTCATTTCTGGTTCATTGTCTATTGATTGATTGATCTCCTAGTTATTTTCTTTCCTGGCAAATTTTGATTGGGTGCTGGACACTTAAAATTTTGTATTTTAGAAGTTGGATTTTACTGTATATTTTAAAATACAGTTTTGTGGTTTTTTTTCCTGTGACACAGTTAAGTTACCTGGAATTCACTTTATCCTTTTGAGGCTACTTTATAGGTTTTGTGAGATTGGGTTTAGAGCAGCCTCTAATCCGGGGTTTATTTGGCCCCATTACTCAGGCAGTGTTTGATGCTCTGAATTAGGAGGTCTTCCCACTGTGGCTCATTGGCATGCAAATACTTCCCACTCTGTTCTTTCCTGGTCTTGAAGTAACTTCCTCAGGTTCATACATAGAGCTCTAGAGCTCTCTTTCTGTGTGGCTTTCTTTTCCTCCTCAAATTCTAGCCATTTTGTCCTTCCCAAACTGAGGTCTTTGCACCTGAGATTGCTGGGTCCTGTTTGGGTGTCCTCTCCCTGGGCTCCACCCTGGAGAATGCAGGCAGGGAGCTGTGGCAGCCGAGGACTCCCCTGTTTGTCCTTCTTTTCTCAGGGATCACTGTGCTATGCTGCTATGGGCACTATCTCTCTCCTTTCCTCTCTATAAAATATCAATAAGATATATTTTTAAAAATCATATACTAAAATATTGATAGTACACAACTCCGTGACTGTACGAAAAACCACTAAACACAACGAAAATCAGTGTTTCAGATATTTTATTTGGTTTTCCAGTTTTTTAAGGCGGGAAGATAAACTGGTTTTTTTAACCCAATACGAGAAGGAGCATAAATTTTCATTGCAGTTTTGAAATTTATTGAAACTAAAATTGGGATGAAATGGCTCTTATTTTTGTTATATTTTTCCCCAGTTGCTCTGATATCCACTTAGACTTGTGTTTTAGTAATTGAAATACAGAAATTGTAGATTAGGATGACTTGTGTTTACTATTTTTCCCTCCTTTGCTTTGTTTTATTTCTCCCGAAGTCATAAAGGACATGCATATATGCATATACATCCTGCAGTTTATCAAAAACAAAAGCACGTGCCATATTGAAGTCCCAGTGGCTGACCTTTCGATGGAGCAGCAGGACAAAGCTTAGGAGTGGTCAGCCTAGGAATAAATGTATTCCTGTACATGGGGATGTAGCCAAAGGGATGCCTTTGTGTCTGACAAAGGTTAACACGTTAAGGGCCCAGTTCGTTTTGTCTTCCGGAGGGAAAGTGTAGTGTCAGTCACCGGTGACTGAGTGGGCGCTTAACGTGTTAAAATTGCTTTTGAAATACTGGCATAGGAATGTATAGGCAAACACATGGCCACCGTTGCAGTTCGTAGCTGTTATTTGATTTTAAATGTGGCCATTTCTTCATTAGCATGGTCCAACAAGAAGACCCAGATAAAGAGTTTTCCACGGAAGAGGTGATCCTGAGGCTGAAAGCACAAGTGCAGCGTCTGCTGGGCAGCAACTCCGTGAAGCGCCGCCTGGTGTCTCAGTTGCAGAGTGACCTCCAAGGCTGTCGGAAGAAAATCGAGGACCTACAGCAAGTGGAGAAGGATGTAAAGAGCATCGCGGTCGAGGTTCGTAGTTCTTAGGGCTACAATGCCATTTTTAAAGAGCTCAGCAATAATTTTACAGTTTTCACAGTTAAATAAATCTTTGGCTTTCAGGGTTCATTTGACTTTATTAGAAGTAAATTTTAGAGAAGGGAATGCCACTTAAAGGAATACATTTTCTGGTTACTCTCAGCACCTAGTAAATGAGAATTTTTTTTTTCTTTTTTTAATCACAAATCCAAGGAAGCATCCATCCTCTGTAACACAGTATCTGCATTTCCTCTAGATTGGCTTGTACCATCATGCACCAACATCTTAAGTGGTTCCCCACTTAGCATGGTGGCCATCAGATTTCTCTGGCCCATATTTCTGTAATGAAAGCCCTTCTGTATAAGGAAATGGATTATGTGTTACAGGGCAAGAGGCACAGAATCAGGTTTTGTTCAGTCATTGATCTGTCTTTATATCTTTCAGTTTCTTTCCTTTATAGATGAGGAAAGGAAGCTGGAGCAGTTTGTGACCCTTCTGAGGTGACAGAGTCAACCTCGAAGCAAAATGAAATTAAAACACTTGAATGACGAATAGGTGAAGGTTATTTCCCCAAGATCGTGCTCTCATGGAGATCTTTAGGGTTGCCCTCCATGGACAGCTGCCTTTTTCACATTTTACAAATGCAAGCCCATGTGTACTCCCAGTAGGAAATAAGGCGGAGAGATTTAGCAACTAACAGGAAAGGGAAGGAGGAAGATTAACGTAGGTGGTGTATTCTTTTTTCCTCCTGGATAGAAAACTTTTCTTACTTCCTATGTTAGTACTGTTTTATCTCCTGATCCATTAAACTAGGAATTGTGTTCATTAAAACAGTCCAGCTAACACACAGTTTGCAGGATGTTCTATGGTGCCTTATTATTGTGGAAATTTAATTGGGTCTAATTTACTTCCCAAAAATAATAGTGTTCTTACTGTTGAAGGCCTGCCCAGTTGGGTTCCTTCTTCTGAGTAACTGTATTTGATGAGTACAACATTGATTTCAGTGTCAACGACCACCTGTTACCCCCTTCTCCGCAGCACATACAGCGTCTTTAAATTAAGCTGTTTAAACTGTTTTTATATGTTTCTTAAAAAGGAAGGGTGTGAAAGTTGGTGTCTCAAATTGTGTTAGATCAGAGTGCGTTAGTTTACACTTTTTGGTGAGAGTATCCTAACGTTTAGGAGAGTAGGAACCTGTTTATGAGTCTGAACCTGAGCTCAGGTATCTTGGTGCTTTCTTTGTTTTATATTAAAATTATATAGTCATGCCGGGACCGGTTTGGCTCAATGGATAGAGCGTCGGCTTGGGGACTGAAGGGCCCCGGGTTCGATTCCGGTCAAGGGCATGTACCTTGATTGCGGGCATATCCCCAGTGGGGGGTGTGCAAGAGGCAGCTGATCGATGACTCTCTCTCATTGATGTTTCTAACTCTCTATCTCTCTCCCTTCCTCTCTGTACAAAAATCAATAAAATATATTTAAAAATAAATAAATAAATAAATAAATAAATAAATAAATAAATAAAATAAAATAAAATTATATAGTCACATGTATAACTTAAAATCTAGTGCTGCCATTAAAGTAAAAGTAATAAGTGAAGTTAATTTTAATAATATATTTTATTTAACCCAACATATGTAAAATATTCTCAATATTAATCAGTATAAAATTGTAAGGTGGTCTGCATTTTTTGGTGTCTGTGCTAAGTCCTTGAAACCTGTATTTTTGTTTTTGTTTTTGTTTTTTAAATATATTTTATTGATTTTTTATAGAGAGGAAGGGAGAGATATAGAGGTAGAAATGTCGATGAGAGAGAAACATCAACCAGCTGCCATACCCTTGACCAACGTACATACCCTTGACCGGAATCAAACCTGGGACCTTGCAGTCCGCAGACCGACGCTCTACCACTGAGCCAAACCGGTTTTAGCCGAAACCTGTATTTTTTAGTTAACTACACATTTCAGTCTGGACCAGCCACCTGGCCAGTGGCTATAAGCACCGGTGTCCATAAGCACACGTGGGTTAGCGGCTGCATGTTCAGCAGTGCAACTTTGCAGTGGATGGGCACCTATAACTCTGTGTTAATAAGGGTGGTACTGGTTACAGTGCCAGGAGAAGGAATTGACTACGGAATAGAATCCATATTGTGTAAGCTCAGTCTTTCTGAAAAAAAATTAAAAAATATTTTTATTGACTGTTAAAGGCCTGCCCAGTTGGGTGCCTTCTTCTGAGTAACTGTATTTGATGAGTACAACAGAGAGGAAGGGTGAGGAAAGAGAGATAGACACATCAATGATGAGAGATAATCATTGACCGGCTGCCTCCTGCATGCCCCCTACTGGGGATTGAGCCTGCAATCCAGTCATGTGCCCTTGATTGGAATCAAACCTGGGACCTTTCAGTCCACAGGCAGACACTCTATCCATTGAGCTAAACTAATTAGGGCCTCTCTGAAATCTTTAATAAGACTAAAACCATTTAGGTGTCTCATTGATTTTCAGAAAGAATGGTTATATCCGGGATATAATGTTGAACTCCTTTGCTTGCTATAGGGATGTTACGAGAAATAACATCAATTTAAACGTGTGTGGATGTGTTTTTAAAGATAAGTAGGCCATCAAAATTCTCTCCTAAAAGCTTTTGTAAGAATTAAGGAAGTCAGAAAAAATATTTATGTATGTAGTCTTTAAAAAAGTTTTTTTTTTAAATTTCTTGATTTGAGAGAGAGAGAGAAAAATATTGATTTGTTGTTCCGCTTATTTATGCATTTATTGGTTGATTCTTGTATGTGCAGGATAACAAAACACCCCCCATGCAGGGATTGAACCGACAACCTTGGTGTATCAGGACAATGCTCTAACCAACCGAGCCTACCTGGCCAGGGCCATGTATGTAGTCTTATTTGGCATTTTAAAAAAATGAACATTATATTGCCGAAACTGGTTTGGCTCAATGGATAGAGCGTTGGCTTGGGGACTGAAGGGTCCCGGGTTCGATTCCTATCAAGGGCATGTACCTTGGTTGCGGACACATCCCCAGTAGGGGGTGTGTAAGAGGCAGCTGATCGATGACTCTCATCGATGTTTCTAACTATCTCTCTCCCTTCCTCTCTGTACAAAGTCAATAAAATATATTTAAAAAAAATGAACATTATAAAGATATTGATATATTTATTGCATTATACATGCCTTGTAGTACATTTTATGTTAATTTATATCCCTCATATATAACAAATTAATATTATGCTACAGAATTGGTATTTTGCTTTCAATTCATATGACTGTTCACAGCGGTGCTGTTTTCTGGCAATCCTAGGATAATATGTGATGAAAATGAGGATTCTGCCCTTAAATAGCACTGTGTAATGATTGGGAATGGATCCGATACTTTGCTGATCGTTCCAGTTGAAAACTGGGCTGTTAAGGTAGAATGTGGTCGAGGCTTTAGGAAACCAGACTACTCACTAACCGTCAGGGTCTGCATCTGCACTTAACGTTTTGTAAGCATGATAAGTGAAACATAGAGGCCTTTCTGTGCCTGACATGCAATAGAGACCGTCACCTCACCACATGTTGTGGTGAAAGCCGTACTTTGATTCCAAGGTATTTGAGAGACAGTGTTCGGTAGCCAACCTAGAAGGTTCCTCGTTAGAATCTTTTAGGAACTAGGAAGATAGTATGAGAGTTGATATAATATTATAATTCTTATTTTCTTGAAGATGATGTCTTCAGAATACCACCTTTAGAAAGAAACTTGATTGTGCTATTTATGTGGTCCTTCTCTTTTTCAAGATGTTTGTAAGGTTTTTGTGCTGACAAGTACAGGTATCTAGGCCCTGTGTGCCTGCAGTGTGAAAACAGGTTAAAACTGAGTAATAGCTAGCTGTGAAATAATTTTTTTACTGTATCTGCATATTAATTTTGTTTATAATAATAAAAATTTACCAGTGGAGAAGGAAGCACTAATGATTATCAAAATTTTAAAAGTAGAGACCAGCCTTGGCCGGGTAGCTTGGTTGGTTGGAGCATCCATACCTTACAACAAAAGGATGTGGGTTCAATTCCTCGTCAGGGCACATAACCCAGGTTGTAGGTTCAATCCCTGGTTTGGGTGCAGGAGGCAACAGATCAATGTTTCTTTCTCAAATCAATAAAAAAAACAACAACAACAAAAAAAAACGTATCTTAAAAAAAAAAAAAAAAGTGAAGGCCCAGTAAAAAAATGAAAGCCTTTCTCTTAAGTCAGAGATCTTTTCAAGTGTTATTAGTATCCCCAAATCTGGAGAGAAGCTAACAGAATAAGCAGTCTTAGCTATTTTCTCTGCCAACTGGGATAGGGGCAATGGCTTCTGGGAAATGATGGCAGTTGAAAAGGGAAAGTCAGCAACTGGAGCAGTTTCCCTCTGAAAGTGAAGGCTCTATGAATTGGAAGACTGAGCCAAAGCCTTGGTGTTTTGTCCCCCCACCTGGGAATGAGATACACAGACCTTCCCCACCCCTATGGCTAGAATGAACCTTGGTACACAATGTTTTTAAGGTAAATACATAAACCAACAAGCCTAATAATGTAGGTTTTATTTTATTTTTTCAATCTTTGTATCCCTCAGTGAATAAAAAAGTCACAAATAGCCTGGCTGGTGTGGCTCAGGTGGTTGAGTGTCATTCCATGCACCAGGAGGTCGCCAGTTCCATTCCCGGTCAGGGCACATGCCTGAGTTGTAGGCTCCATTGCCAGTGCAGGAGGCAGCCAATGGATGTTTCTTTCTCATCGACGTTTCTGACTCTCCCTTTCCCTTCTTCTCTGAAATCATTTAAAAAAAACATTAGAAAAAGAACTCACAAAAATAAATATGGAAGACATTTAGATAGTGAGAGGAAAATGAGCAGTTATATAAACAGACAAACTTGGGATGATGTAAAATAAATGAACAATGAAGGTATGTAGGAGGTTCCACTCTGATGGCAATACAAGGAATGCCAATGGAAGCCATTGTTAGATACCCTTTCCTCCATCAAATACAACCATTATTTAAAGATAGTCACTGCCATTGGAGCTAAAGACAAACTCATGAGAGTATACATTTGTACAAGTTTTCTGGAAAAAATTTGCCAAAGTCTATCATAAGCCTTAAAAATTGTACCTATTGAGTAAAATATGTATCTATAAGTTAATAGTGGTTATATAAATAAATAAACACTAAATTTAGTGGGTGAAAGTATGATGAAAAATAGTGTATTTGCATAGTCTTGAAGTATCTTTTTATAAGGTATTAATTGTAAGTAGAAAAATACTAACTTTTCAGTGGAGGTACTTGCAGACACTCCATCAATTGATCATCATGAGACAAGACATATTGGTTTCGTGTCTCCACGAAATGCATGCGCATCATTGCTGTGGTATTCATGCCAAAAATGCATAACCTGATTTTACTAATGAAGTAACATCAGGAAAATAAATGGAGGGTCATGCTACAAAATAATTGGTTAGTACTCAAAAATATCAGGAGTTTGAAAGACAGAGACTGAGGAGCTGTCTTAGACTGGAGAGGACAAGTGAGATGTGACAACTAAGTGCAATGGGGGATCATAGATTGGATCTTGAACCAGAAAAGGACATTAAAGGAAAATCAGAAAATTTTGTACAAGATCTGTAGATTAGTTAATACTATTGTGTCCTAGTCAATATCCTGGTTTTGATCATTGTACTGTGGTTATGTTTGGGGACATGGTAAAAGGTATATGGAAATCATTTGTACTGTTTCTGCAATTTCTTTGTATGACATTATTTCAAAACTAGAGACCTGGTGCATGAAATTTGTGCGTAGGGTCCCTAGGCCTGGCCAGCGATCTGGGCCAATCAGGTTCCCTGCCTCCTCCTTCCCTTGCCACCTTGCGTGCCATCACTGTGATTCCCCTGCCTCCCTGTCTCCTCCTTCTCTCGCCACCAACATGTCACCCGGCTGTCACTGGTCACACATCATGTTCCGCGCTGTCCTCTGGTGGTCAGCGCATATCATAGTGAGTGATGGAACTCCCAGTCTCCTGGTCAAACTCCCGAGGGGACATTTACATATTAGCCTTTTATATAGATAGATAAGTACTTAGACTTTTTTAAGAACCTGAAAAATGTTTGACTTTTTTTTTTTTTTTTTTTTTTTTAAACATTTAGACTAAAACAGATGCTGCAGAGAAACCAACTAATCAATTATGGCCTGATTCTTCTACTTCTGAATTGATTGTCAAAGATGATATTATGCGACTTGAAAATGAAATTCAAGTTTTGCAACAACAAAATCAGGTAATTAAAAATTTTAAAAATATTTTGTGAGAATTTCCATGGCCTCATTAAATGCAAAAGTACAGAGGCAATGTGAGTTAGTACACAAGGATATTAGTAGGTGATTAAGGATTCCAGTTATTTCCCTTTAGTGTTGGTCGCAGGGTAGTAGTTTCATTAGAAAGTAAGTTGGTGTAAATCCAGTTTTCTGTCTGTACAGTAGCTTGGCTAATAGAGGTGTCCTTTCCTCCTTATCAGCCCTTGACCAAAAAGTAAAACTTTGCTTATTTAAAAGGCTACTGAAGACTGTTAATTCTAAGACTTTAAGGCATCAATTACCCAATACTTCTCTGGTTAAGTGTTTTCATTTCTTGTATTTCAAACAAAATACAAAATTTTAATTTTTACTCCTTTCAGAAACCTCCTTGTCAAAGAAATGATTCTGTACTCTTATCAAAACATGGAGAGACCTTTGTGGAATTATGAAAATGCTATGTCAGATAAAGTTACAGAGTAGAGATAAAATATTATGTTTAAAAATGAGATTAGTCATTGAAAATGATACTTATTTCCAACAAACACTTTATTCTTTTATATGTAGGCACTAAAAGAAACAGAAGAAAAACTGAGAAATACAAACCAGGAGTTATGTAATCAAATGAGACAAATGGTACAAGATTTTGACCGTGATAAACAAGAAACTATTGATAGGTAAAGTCTATAAAGTCTATAGAATGCCTGCCTCTTGGGCATCCTCACCGTTTACTTTCCCCTCATGTTCCTCCCCTCCCACACCCCCAAAAAAGATTCGAGAGAAATGATGGAGCGGCCCCTCCCTATTGAGATCCTAGTTTGCAGAAGACGAGTCCCTGGCTTCTCAAATTAGAATTTGGAACTCATTTTCCATAGAAGTGGTGTGAGGTGGTGTGTTGGGTTCTATAGCACCATCAACGGTGGTTCATTGAAATGATATAGCTTAAGGCTATTTTAAAGGCTATTCTATATAAGGAAGAAATCTGTGAGAGAATATGTCTTCCAAATACCAAGTGATAAACATGGAAACAGACTTTTGGAACATAACTTACGTGTGAGTTCGGCACTACCAAGTATTTGTGTTTAATATGGATGACTTGCCATTTAGGAACCACACACACCCTCAGTTATTTCAATTCATGTTTCGTAAACAAGTCCTCAACACAGACTGTTCTCTCTGTGTGAAGGACATCCTCAATCCAAGTTTCTAATTCTTTTTCTAGAAACATTTGAGGAAAGAAAAATTTGAAGATTCTTATGCTACAGTGAAAATTAATCATTACCATTTTGGGGTGGGGATCACCAATCTTACCTTAATTATCACATGCATTGGAGAAGAGTGGGGGGCAGGGAGGAGGGGAACCCAGTTGGCCCTGGGGTTTCTTGTGAAGCGGGGCCCTGCCTTAGGGTCAGCCAGCCGCCTTGTCCGCAGGTGTGAGAGGACTTACCAGCAGCACCACGAAGCCATGAAAGCCCAGATCCGCGAGAGCCTGCTAGCGAAGCACGCTATGGAGAAGCATCAGCTCTTTGAGGCCTATGAGGGGACTCGCTTGCAACTTAGGTGAGAATAAAACAGTTCGGCTGTCTTCAAAGCTGTAAGACAGCCAAAACCGGTTTGGCTCAGTGGATAGAGTGTCGGTCTGTGGACTGAAAGGTCCCAGGTTCGATTCCAGTCAAGGGCATGTACATTGGTTGCGGGCACATCCCTGGTAAGGGGTGTGCAAGAGGCAGCTGATCGATGATTCTCTCTCATTGATGTTTCTAACTCTCTATCCCTCTCCTTTCCTCTCTGTGAAAAATCAATGAAATATATTTTAAAAAACCCCACAAAAGCTGTAAGATAACGCTCTCCTATTTCCTGTTTTAGAGACCATTGTGCTGCAGCCCTTGTATTTTTTTTCCCCCCTGTGGTCATTTAGCTACTGGTTTTGTGTATCCAAGGTCTGAGCTGGATAAGATGAATAAGGAGATGGCCGCTGTGCAGGAGAGTTACCTGGAAGTGTGCAGAGAGAAGGATGACCTAGAATCGGCTCTCAGGAAGACTATCGAAAGGGAGCAACAAACGCAGGAGAAGGTACAGCCCCAGCTAATGCCGTGTGTCCTTCAGCTGATTGTCCCGGTCTCGCTGTTGTCATTGAACCCCATGCACTTGTTCTCCTGTGCAAGGGGGAAGGCATACATAGAAATCTCTTTTCTTCTGGCTATTTCACACTACTGTAACTCACGTGATACATTTAAGTGTTGAGATGATAATTAAAACCTTAGTAGAAATTGGCCTACATATAGGAGAAAATCATTCTGCTGTATCGATTCTTTCCTAAGAGGCAAAAACGAGTTCTGAAAATAGGAGTGGAACCGAGTCACTTTGAATCTGAAACTCGGGATCCTCATTTTGCATTTGCTTGTGGGCCGCTGAGCGGCCCTACCCAGTCCTCTGAGCCTGGTACAGAGTATTCCCTCGGGGGCATTTTTCTCCGGCCCATTTCTCCACCAGTGTCTGAGCATCGTTGCATTCTGGGGGGGCACAGTGATCACATGAATTTGGGTTTCTTGACAGGGAAGGGTGGCATGGTGGCTGTGGAGAGAAAGGTCAGTGTCAGTGTGGCCTCTCCGGGAAACGGGAGGGGCTACCGTGTGCTCTGCTTCTCCCTCCCTGACTCTTCCAAGCGGGAATTGCTGAGTGTCCCAAGTCCGATCACATGGAAAG
Source organism: Pipistrellus kuhlii (assembly GCF_014108245.1). Classification (NCBI taxonomy): domain Eukaryota; kingdom Metazoa; phylum Chordata; class Mammalia; order Chiroptera; family Vespertilionidae; genus Pipistrellus; species Pipistrellus kuhlii. Next base: position 46,682,983 of record NW_023425404.1, read on the forward strand.
AGGCGCACCTCCTCTTTTCTTCCCTGTCCTCAGCGTCGCATTTAGACACGATTCTCACTCCCACCTTGGACCAGGTACAGACCAGTTTGAAAGCCACCTGTGTCTAGATTAGAAAATATTTTTAAAGGCCTGAGTAAATGTTCTAAACAGTTTTTGAATAAGTCACATTAAAGCAAGGCCTTGCTACCACAGACTTAAAGAGAATAGTAAAGAGCAGGTTAGGAATTCTTTCATTTAATATTTTGATTACTTTTGAGTAGGTTAATATGGTAAAAAACAAAAACAAAAACATGTCATGTATAATTCTAAAGGGAGCTGTTTAAATATAGTACTGGAAGTGTAAAAGTTAGAAGGGATCTTAAATTACCTAGAAGTTAAAAACTTAGCTTTTAGTAATGTTATAAAAATTAAAATAGATCTGTAGTGTGATTCTTTCTTTTTTTAATTCTTTCTATATCTATCTATATCTATATCTATCTATCTATCTATCTATCTATCTATCTATCTATCTATTGAGAGAGACGGAGAGAGAGAAGTATGACCTTTATATGGCTTAGAGGCTTTATAAGCCAGTCAGGACAGAATTTCTTTAAGTTTAAGAGACTTTAATTTCATATCCTCCAGAGCTAGGTAAAGATATACCAAACTGTTTTCCTAATACATATATATAGTTTGCCCTATTTTTATTGATTTCAGAGAGGAAGGGAGAGGGAGAGAGAGAGAGAAACATCAATGATGAAAGAGAATCATTGATTGGCTGTCTCCTGCATGCTCCCTACTAGGGATCGAGCCCACAACATTTGCATGTGCCCTTGCCTGGAATTGAACCTGGGACCCTTCAGTCCATGGGCTGCTGCTCTATCTACTGAGCCAAACCAGCTGGGGCCTATGATATATTTCACACGCATACAGTGGAAGAATGTTATTAGACTCTGGAAAAAACTAAGTAACTTTTTGGGTAGCCCTTCTCTGCTGGGCATAAGCCATATTTCCTGTGGCTGAGCTTCAGGTCAGGGACTTAGTCTGGATACAGAATTTATAAGACAGTCAAAACCAGGAGTCCAAAGTTTCATTTGTTTCATCTGTGCTCTGTTCTGAAACAGTTATTGAATCCAGCTGGGGGTTAAGTAGGAGCTCAATTCCAAGTTCTAAAGCTTTATTAACACAGAACTTTCCTCATGTTAACCTGGCTTGTTCAGAGAAAGGGGGGAAAAAGTCATGCACACAGAACTCTTTAGACTCACAAACAAGGCGGAGATGTTCAATAGTCTCATTCATAATGCCATCCCTGTACACATTAAGGCTCATATATTTAGTTATAATACATGCTAAGTCCTTACAAGATAGAGGAGTTTTTGCAGTTCGAGCCATGCAAAACAAGCGCTTTAAAACTATCCAAATATTTCTTTCCCTTTAGTGGTACAACTTTCGGAATAGATATTTCTGTAATATCTTCAGATGGCGGATCCCTGTACCCAATAAATTTACTATTTTTTCTCTGTGAAGAGAGGGAACAAGGGTTTCCTCACTGTGGCAAATTGCAGAAATGGCCAGACCTTTTTCCTACCCCTGAATGCATGCCCCCTTGCGGTGTGATATTGTGGTTCTTCTCAATGCGAGGCAGAGACTCTCATCCTTGAGTTTGCCCTTGGCCACATGACTGACTTTGGTCATTGGGAAGCATTGATGCATTGTGGCTTTTGGAAGGTTGGTGCTCTTCGGAACCCTGTGGCCACCTACATGTGAATGATCTGGGATAACCTGTTGGATGATGGCACATGTGATCCAGTTATCGCCATTGTCCTTGCAGACTCCGCACTAACTACAGGATGTGTGAGGCCAGCTTAGACCCTGCAGTCCCAGTTGCCTGCAGAGACCAGCTGTATTGGCTTAGACCAGAATCAAGCCCTGGCTGACCCACAGTTTCATGAGAAATAAGAGAAGTTTGTTGTTTTAAATCACTAAATTTTAGCTGGTTTATGAGGTAGCAAAATTAACTTTATATACCCACAAACACAGAAAATTGGTAGCAATTTTCTGCTGTGAATCAAAAGGAAATGCAGGTACAAATGGGGAAAATCTCCTGAGGGATAGACATATACACAGAGAGGAAAACTTGCGGATTTCTTCTATAGTCAAACAAAAAATATAATACCAGTGTTATGTGACAATTTTCTCACCTATTTGGTGCGGCTGCAGCCCCCATGACCTGATTGTGAAGAAATGGGTCTCTTGCTCACTGGAGAATTTCCAAAATCACAGAGCACTGAACATAGAGGTCATCTAGTTGGCATGTGCCATGGTGGGGAGGAATCAGATGGCAATTAAGACAGAACTGGTCTAGGTCAGCTGTGAGCCAGAAAAGACCCAGACTACCAGTGTGACAGAAGAGTTCCAATCCCAGGAGTGCCACACTGTCCTTTGATAGTCCGAAAAAACCCCACACTGGGGCCCAGAGAGGAAGGATATAGCCTTTATTACCTACACACGGAGAAGACCCCACGGCAGGAATGTTCCCGCCCTCACCCAGGGTTAGGCAGGGGCTTACCTAGAGGAGAGGGGCTGGTGCCATTTATGGAACGGCTTGCATGCAGGCCGAGGACAGAGAGTCTGGTGAGACTCGTAGGCTGTCGAGGACAAGGCACCTGAGTATGTGCCGCTCTGCTCCTTGTGGCTGCTGGCCAGGTGGACACCGTTCAACTGACTGAAAGGGGGAACTGGGCTTTGTCCTCGAATGATCCCACAACTCAGGTAGTCATGAGTCAGAAATAATACTGAGAGAGAGGCAGAGCGAAAGCTGTGGAGTGTACGTCTCTGCCGCTGCAGTTTGTGGGCATCTGCATGTGACTCCTCACGGCCTTTCTGTGATACCTCCGGAAGACTGTCTCTGAACATTTTCAAACAAACGCTCTTAAGTAATTTTGACCCCTGTGAGGCGTCTTATTTGCATTGATGTAACATCATGCAAGGAATTCCCATTTTCAGATACACTGGGTTCCTAGAGTGAATAGAGAATGTTGTATGAATAGTTCAAAAACTGACACCTAACATTTCGTATCTGCTAATGCTTTAGCTGGTCTTGATAAAAACATTTTGTCTTTGACAATGAAAAACACCCAGTTAGGATTTATCACAGGACGCTTAGCTTTTAGTATGGAGCAGTGATTTTTGGCTTATCTCAAAATGTAAGGCTTTCAGAAATGTAAATTTTTTCTGGGCTAAGATACCTGATGAATCCCCTGATGGTGGGATGTAAATGTATATTTCAGTTTTATTTTTTAAAAAGAGTATTTTGTCTTCTGGGACTGTATTTATATATTAGGTGTTTTTCTGTTGATAGAGCCATCATGATTTTTTTATCCAATATTTGAGATGCATGCCGGTTTTTTACAAGCAACTTATTCAGCCAATTGACTTGGCATTTAGAAAGGTCATTTGTTTCTGTTGTTGTTCTCTATTGCATACATGTAACCATTATTTTATAAATTTAACTTGGAGAATATTAGTATTATACAGAGATATTTACTTGGATTTTTGTTTAAAGAGACAGTTATTGAAAGAAAGAGAAGGATATATAAGCAAATTGCAAGTAGAACTTGTAGAAAAGTATCAAGATACCCTTATTACAGAAAAAAAACAAGTGGCCAAAAAAACAGGAAAGTGATATTGAACAGCAGGTTAAAATGAAGTGATGTTAGCCAAAGCACACAGATAAGAAACAGAAAGAGGTGTAGGTTAAAATTTCTTTCTAGTTACTGTGTTTGAAAAATGTAGTATTAACTTTAGAGAATTTTTCCTGAACAGACATGTCCTGAACTTTTCATTGACAAGTATATAATCACTCATTATACTTTTCAGAATTGGGCTATTAGTAGCTTAGACCAATTTTATTTAAAAAAAACTAGAGGCCCGGTGAAATTCGTGCATGGGGGTGAGGGGTGTCCCACAGCCCAGCCTGCAACCTCTCCAGTTTGGGTGCACTCCAACACACAAGATGGCCGTCCCCATGTGGTCAAAGATGGCCACCCCCATGTGGACAGAAGATGGCCGCCACAAGATGGCCAGCAGGGGAGGGCAGTTGGGGGTGATTATGTCATCAGGGGAGGACAGTTAGTAGTGACCAGGTGGTAAAGGAGGGCAGTTAGGAGCAATCGGGCCAACAGGGGAGCAATTAGGCATTGATCAGGCTGGCAAGGGAGTGGTTAGGGGGTGATCAGGCTGGTAGGCAAAAGCAGTTAGAGGCAACCAGGAATGCAAGCAGGTGAGTGGTTGGGAGCCAGCAGTCCTGGATTGTGAGAGGGATGTCCGACTGCCTGGATAGGCCCAGGGGGATCGGGCCTAAACGGGCAGTTGGACATCCCTGGAGGAGTACCAGATTGGAGAGGGTGCAGGCTGGGCTGAGGGACACCTCTTCCCCCCACCCCTATGCATGAATTTCATGCACCGGACCTCTAGTTTAATATAACAAACAAAATTCTCATGTGTTCTAGTGAGTAAAATTAGGCTTATTAATTAGACATGCAGAGTGCCTGCTTTGTGGAAAGCCTTGTGTTGATGGAAACACATATTAATAGCAAAAGTTTTTCCCTTCCCCTTCCCTTTTTTCCCCTCCCTTCTTCCCCATCTCATCTCCTCCCCTTCTTCCTCCCTCTTTCCCTCTCTGCTTCTCTCCCTCTCTTTTATTTCTCTCCTTATTCCTTTCTTCCTATCATGCCATCTTAGTATCAGCAATGCCAGAGCCTCCAGCAGGTTGTATGTTGAGAGCAAGAAAGCCTGACCTTATACGACATACTTAAATTTTCCATGTGATTTATGTCATGTAGATAAGGTCAAAGAGTAATTTTCAGGAATTACTTGAGAACATATTTCCACAGACTTCATTTCCAAACCTCATGTAATTATCACAACAATGTCTCGATGGTTTTCAAACACAGCTGTGGCTGCCTTTTTTGGCTATCCTAGTTTTTACTAATAATGATTTGAATATTTTTCTTTTGAAAACAGATGAAAGAAGAACTTTTTCAACAGATTGAAAAGGAGTGGCAGGCTAAGCTGGCTCAGACTGCAAAACCAATGAAAAAAACAACCTCTGACTGTTACAGCCAGACAGACCAGGTAGCTGCCAAAGATGCTGTTTCCCAAGAAGAGATGGTGATGGTGACAAAAGGACAGGAGCAGGGGGCCCAGCAGGGTCTAGAGCAGGAAAAGGACAGAGCTATCAAGGCAGCCCTGAAGAAACTCGAGGTTGAATTGGAACTCAAATATTGTGAAAATGTTGCCAAACAGGTAATGGGTTTATTTTAGTACAATTACTGGAACTGCTTGTCTATCAGCAAAAGCCTATCAAATGCTATCATTGCACCTGTTCATATACTTTTAAATGTTTGTGCATTCTAGGGTAGTGGATTCCTATGCGGTTCCTAAAATTGTCCTCATGATGTTTCTGTTATAAAAACTGTTACCTCTCAATGTTTCTCTATATTTCCGTTGACAAAATGTTTGCTTCTCTGAGGTTACTCTGAGCATTCAGAAAGCTAAGGTTAAAGTCGGTGGTTTTTTCAGCTGAATTAAACACAATTTAATTATGCATCTTTCCTGTCTAACTGTATAGAAAACATTCCACCATTGTAGCTGTAGATAAACTAACGTAAAGTGAAAGGTGTTTGACCATGTTTGTGCTGAGACTTGTGGGGTTGAATAAGCAGGGACGTGGTCTGCAAATCCCATCTACTGCCCCAAAGTGGTGCCCTTCCCTCCCCTGGGACACACCCAGAAAACTGTTTCACTGTTAACTGGGGCTGGTCACTTCATTTCCAAGAACTGTCATACCAAGAAAAGGACAGCTGTGTGTGCACAGAATAAAGATGAGCTGTTTATTTTATCAGTCACAGCATTTCTTGAATTTTTGGTCCCAGGCTACCTTTACTTCCCTCCTCTGCTGGCCTGGCCACCCCTAACTGCCCTCCCCTGCAGGGTTGATCGCCCCCAACTGCCCTCCCTTGCAAGGCTGGTTCCTCTCAACTGCCCTCCCCTGCTGGCCATCTTGTGTCCACATGGGGGCAGGATCTTTGACCACATGGAGCAGCCATCTTGTATGTTGGAGTGATGGTCAATCTGCATATTGCTCTTTTATTAGATAGGATTATTTATTGTATATTTATTATTTAAAACTATTATTAAAAGTCTTAAGATAATAACCTGAAGTAACATTTTGAAAAACATATTCAGCTTTTTTTGAATACTTGAAAATTCTGTCTGCTTGATAAATTGTTCTACATGATGTTGCAGGGCATCCTTAAAGTCTGGAAACATAGGCAAACGCATGTAATGGTATCAAGGATATCTTCCATCAGTTAAAATAATTTTCTGAAATGTTTACTGTAAGACTTGACCAGAGCAAGAAAATATTCTGTCAGCAAAGAGACATGTTTAAGGGTTCAGTTATAGACCAAGCTCAAGTATAGCTCTAGAAAAGCAAATAGCATAGTATAATAGAAAGGGAATTGCATATGAACTTTTTAAGGAATATAAATTTCTGTAGGTACTTTACCTTTTCCCCATATTTTTAACTCTTTGGAATTTACCTAGAACTGTATTTGACATTTTAGTGAGGAATACAGCTTCTTATATCAGGAGCACTTTTGTGTGTATGTGTGGATATACTGTATGTGTGTGTGTATCTGTGTATTTCAAAACAAGAATAAGGAATGTGTATTTAATAAATGATCTTGTAATAGATTTATAAGCAGATTAGCCTTATAATTCATTAAGTCTTAGATTTTTGCCTGAATTGATGTACTACCCTTATTCTTTAGTCACAAACTCATTCTTGACTGCAGGAAAGTATGCCAGGTATAAGGCTCTAAACTGTATTGGTGTTTGCGTGTGTGTGTGTGTGTGTGTGTGTGTGTGTGTGTGTGTGTAGGTGTGGTGTGAGGACTGAGAAGGGCATAGGTGTACTGATTGGACAGTAGCTAGTACCAAGCAGCCCTCCTGTCTGCCTTCTCCTTTTCCTAAGAGATATAGGGAAATGGCAATTGGTACTTTGTATAGAGCTTTCTAAAATAGTACGGGCCACCAAACATGTATAGGCCCTCACTTCCTGTTATGGCATCTGCATGGGACAGTATGGGAAGTTTAGAACAGATGGATTAGACTCCACTGCTTGGGGTAAGGGGAGGTACTTGAAGTCAGTTGTAACTGTGATGTAGTACAGTGCAGGGTAACATACACATGCCATCATAGTTGCTATTTGCAAATGGGGTGCTTTTGAAGTTTTATAACCCCCTTTAACCTCTTTCTCTTGCAATATCCTGCAGGTAGAAACAGCTGTGCAGAATGCTCGCCATCGATGGCTGGAAGAACTGCCTGAGCTTGCAGAGTATAAAGCACGTGTCAGAGCGGAACAGAAGAGGTGGGAAGAACAGCAAGAGGTCTTCGTGGCCAAACGGGTAAGAACTGCTCCTGGGAAGGGCCCCTCCTGCCCTGTTCTCTCATCTCAGCCCTGGAAATTGGTGCCGACTCACAGGGTTGTTGGAGGGTTAAATGAGATAATGCATGTTAAGTGGTCCCTGTTCTCATTGTCATCAAGTTGCTCAGGGAGAGAGAATGTATTTAGGAAATCTTTAAACTCATAGAATCAGGAAAATAACCTTACCTGTGAAACTCAGTTGCACTCTGTCTTGCCAGATCTTTAGGAGAAATTGAGGACAGGTGTTTGTTTGTTTACTAGCTATTCAGAGTCCTTTCACCTGCTTAAAGATTTTTCTTCTTCTTTCTGTATAAGTAGTCTTCTTATAACATACTAGAGGCTTGGTGTATGAGATTCATGCACTGGCGGGGGTGTGTGTGTGTGTGTGTGTGTGTGTGTCCCTTAGCCCTGCTTGAGGGGAGTGGGCCTAAACTGCAGTTGACCATCCTTAGTGCTGCTACAGAGGCGGGAGAGGCTCCCACCACGGCCGCTGCGCTTGCCAGCTGTCAGTCCAGCTTGTGGGTGGGAGTGCATTGACCACCACAGGGCAGCTCCTGCGTTGAGCATCTGCCTCCTGGTAGTCAATGCTCATCATAGTGACTGGTCGTTCTGTCGTCGGTCGATTTTCATATTGCCCTTTTATTATATAGGGTTCTTATTGATAAATAGTTAATCTAACTCTCCTTTTCAAAGATCTCATGTTCCTTCACTATAATCATTTGTATTCTCCTAGTGTAAATCAGTTATCAAAATGCCATCAAACTGAACATAGTCTTGAAATTTGACCCTATGATTCTAACATTTATTGGAAAACTAAAAGGACCAGATATATTTTTTTAATGTTCTAGAAAAGAAATAGTAGTCCAACCCTAACATAGAATATATTGGAAAGCAATAATTCTGATAGTTGAGTGTCACAAATACAACATTCTTTTTCATTCAGTAAAATACAGACTTCAGAGTTAGGCCCAACTGTGAATAAAACCTAAGTAAATTATTTCAAAAACAACAGAATGATAAATAATATTATAATAAATACTCTTCTGACAGCCAGATAACACTTGGAAAAAATTAAGTTTACCTACACCCTGTATTACCATAAAATCTAGGTTGATTAAAGAGTTTTGTTTTTTTATTTTCCATTGATTTTTAAAAATTTATATTTATTGTTGAAAGTACTAGAGATGTCTCCTATTTTTCCCCATTGACCCCTCCACTCCACACCTGTTACCCCCCAGGCCTTCCATTGCTTTTTAGAAAGAGTAGATGAGAGGAAAAGAGAGAAAGAGAGAAAGAAAGAGGAACATCGATGTGAGAGAGGACACATTGCTTCCTGTACACACCCCAACTGGGAGCAGGTATGAAACCTGCAACCCAGGTACATTCCCTTTACTGGGACCCTTTGGTTTTCAGGCCTAACTACTAAGCAATGCCAGCCAGGGGTAAAGAGTTATTTTTAAAAATTAAATCAGATATTTCAGATATGTATCATAATAAAATTTGAGGCAACAGACTCAGTAGCAAAGACAAATAGGATAAAATATGTGCAAACCTTTAAAACATTTTTACTTGTAATAAAAAATAACAAAAAAGATGATAAAAAAATAAGGAAAATAAATGAATCAAACAGGAGCAGCATTATTAGTAGTATATGTTAAGAAAAAAAGCATCCATGAATAAGTTTGCCAAAGATAATCCTATATAATAAAGAAGTATATGCAAATTGACCATCACCCAACACACAAGATGGCCACCCCCATGTGGTTAAAGATGGCTACCCCCAAGTGGATACAAGATGGCTACCACAAGATGGCCGGCAGGGGAGGGTAGTTAAGAGTGACCAGGTTGGCAGGGGAGGGCAGTTAAAGGCAATTGGGCTGGTAGGAGAGGGCAGTTAGAGATGACCAGGCTGGCAAGGGAGGGAAGTTAGGGGTGATCAGACCAGCAAGGGGGGGCAGTTGGGGGCGACCAGGCCTACAAGGGAGGATAGTTAGGGTGACCAGGCTGGCAGAGGAAGGCAGTTAGGGGTGATTAAGCTGGCAGAAAGGGCAGTTAGGGGCAACCAGATTGGCAAGGGAGGGAAGTTAGGGGTGATCAGGCCAGCAGGAAAGGGCAGTTAGGGTGACCAGGCTGTCAGAGGAGGGTAGTAAGGCATGGAACAGTCTGGCAGGGGAGTGGTTAGGGGGTGATTAGGCTGGCAGGCAGAAGCGGTTAGGGGCAATCAGGCAGATAAGCTGTTGGGAGCCAGCAGTACTGGATCATGAGAAGGATGTCCAATTGCCTGTTTAGGCCCGATCACACTGGGCAGTCGGACATCTCTCGAGGGGTCCCAGATTGGAGAGGGTGCAGGCTGGGCTGAGGGTCAAACCCCCCCCCCCTCCATGCACAAATTTCGTGCACTGGATCTCCAGTGAACAAATAATCTTCATGAGAATTCCAAACAGCAAAAACCAATGGAAAAAACATTCATACCTACAAGATTGGAAACATGCAAACTAAGCCAAACTTCAGGTGTCATTTTGTGCCAAATGTATAGATCCTCTCTTCTTAGCTTTAATACACAAAACATCATGGATTGTAGTATCAAGCATGTGCTACTGTTCGAATGTCACAACCACTTTAGATAATAATGTGTGTGATGGCCATTAAAAATGATTCACACATTGTATTTGTAATCTTATTCCACGAATTCCTTAAGGAAATAATCCAACATAAATAAGAGTGTTTTAATCTAGCTTTAAGTCATGTGGCAGTACCTGGGTGCTTGTTACATTATTCTCTATACTTTTCACTTTGTTGAAATAGTTCAAAAGGAAATTAGGAGGCAGAGAGAAAGAGGAAGTAATAGGACATTATGCATATGTGTCTCATAGCTGAAGAGTAATAAAGTTGGGTAGAATATAGAAATTAGAAAAGAGGTCATTCCTTAAGAACGCAGAGCCCTGCACATATGTGGATGCAGAAATATAGAAACGAGAGGACACTGTGTTGCTTCTCAAACTTGAGCAGGCACAAGAGTCACCTGCAGGGTTTGTTAAAGCAGATTCCTGGGCTTTTCTCCTGGAAATCTGATTTGGAGGGTCTCGAGTGAGACTTGAGAATTTGCATTTCAGACAGGCTCCCCGCTAACATGACACTGCTGGTCTTTGGACCACACGTGGGTGGAAGTTGCTCGATTGAGATAATTATTCAGCCACAGAACAATGTTAGCGTGTTGGGCATCCATCCTCAAACCACAGGAGGCGGGCAAGGTCCAGTTTCCTAGCACTGGCTAGAGAGGCAAGTTTTTGCAGGATTAGAGTGTTCATCAAGTGTGGAAATTTAAAGCCATTTCCCAGAGTCAAGAAGTAGTCAGGTTGGTTTGGCAGTCCCCATACTTTGCTGCACATTGGAAAACCTTGAGGATTTTTAAAAAATATATTGTTGCCTGGCTCCCACTCCCACACCTTATGTTCTACTTGGTATGGGGTGTGCCTCGGGCTTCGGGGGTTTTTAGAAGGTGCTTAGGTGACTCAAATATGCAGCAAAGTTGGGAACCATTGAGTCAACAAATGCTGTCCGATGCTCCTTGTAAAACTTCCTGTGAGAGGATGTTTGCTTTTAGTGAGCTTGGGCCGGCTACCCACATTCCGTAGGATCCACTACCTTCCCCTGCCACCTGGCAGTGACTTCCAGGCATCCATTGTGACATGACCTGTTTTCTCTAAAGCATTCTTTAAACATGTTTCATACACAACTGAACCATTCTGCTGGTAGCAGGAGAATTTTACTGTGAATTCTTTGTGGGTTCCTTTTAGTAAAGTAATTCAAATGCAATGACTTCAAAATTTTAAATTATCATCTGCAACTATTTAAGAGCACATACAATTGAATAAAGATATATAATGTGTTTATAATGTTTGCTATCCTATCTAAAATGAGGGAATATGCTCCAACCAGTTTGGCTCAGTGGATAGAGTGTTGGCCTGCAGACTGAAGGGTCCCATTTTATTTGTTTATTTATCTATCTATCAATTTATTTATTTTGTAATCCTCACCCAAGAAACATGGATTGGTTGCCTCCTGTATATGCCCTGACTGGGAATCGAAGCCACAACCTTTTGATGTATTGGAATCACACTCCAATCACACCTGAGCAGCCTGGCCAAGGCTTTCCTGATTTTATTGCTGAGGAAACTGAGGCTCTAAGAAGTTGAGGAATGGGCCTGAGGTCCCAAAGCCAATTCCTGAGATCCCTCGGCAGTAGGTCTCAGAGCCCCTTCTGATAAGCACTCTGCTGTACTCGGCAGGATCAGAGCTAGAGCCGAGGTGCTTTGATATTCTGTTACCTTTTGGTTACATACGCTATTTTCTGTGATCTACTATTTCTGTTCTGTTACAAAAGAAAATTAACCATAAGGGGGGGATAACCTTTTCTGTTTGCTATTGTCATTTAATGAACTGCATTACCATTAAAATTGCATTCAAATACAATTATGTTTGTCAGCAAGTAATTATGCAGGTATGTGTTATATTCCTAAATAACAGTAAGATTTCTTTTTGAGGCTGCTTTTGCTTTATGTAAATGATGTTTAATTTGTTTTGGGGGTTTAAATGAAATTTGAGACTGCATCTGTATAAAACAAATGATATGGAATTTTTCCTAAAAATTAGCAGTAATTAGAATTTTCCTAAAATTGGTTTTGAGTAAATAATTACAAATTTATATTTTTGGTCAGTTTAAAGTTCTAATTTTCATAAAGAAACTGTGCTTAGTTTAGTTTTTGTTTTTTGTTAATCCTCACCAGAGGACACTTTTTCCATTGATTCCTTATATATATATATTGATTGATTTCAGAGAGGAAGGGAGAGGGAGAGATAGAAACATCAATTATGAGAGAGAATCACTGCTCCACACTGGGGATTGAGCCTGTAATCCTGGGTATGTGTCCCGACTGGCAATTGAACCGTGACCTCCTGGTTCATAGGTTGATGCTCAACTGCTGGGCTCCATTGATTATTTAGAGAGCATGAAAGATAAGGGAGGAGAGGGGGGGGGGAGAGAGAGAGAAAGAGAGAGAGAGGAACATGATATAAGAGAGACACATCAATTGGCTAATTCCTGCAAGTACCCAGACCAGGGTCGGAAACTGAACCTGAAACCCAGGTACGTGCCCTAGATCAGGCATTAAACCCCTGATCCTGTTGTGTGCAGGCAGATGATCTGACCTCTGAGCTATGCTAGCCAGGCCAGATATTTTGTTTTTTTAAATAACGTAAGATAAAATGTTAGGTGTCTTAAAATGAAGGAAAAGATCCTTAAGTATAGTGTAAGAATGTTTTAGGAATAATATCTAAATTCACTGTTTCCCCTTAATTTTGATTCTAAATCTCTTACTAAGTTCAGAGGTTAACCCAAATAATTACTTTCATTTGTTTTTATTAATGAGGAGAGTCTTAAAGGTTTTTAAATGTACATTATGTCCTTTAGATATTGTTTGCTGTTTCTGAAGCTAAAGAGAAATGGAAAAGCGAGCTTGAAAATATGAAGAAAAATGTAATGCCTGGAAAGGAATTGGAGGAGAAGATTCATTCTCTTCAGAGAGAGCTGGAACTGAAGGATGAGGAAGTCCCTGTGGTTGTCAGGGCCGAGTTGGCAAAGGCCCGGAGTGAATGGAACAAAGAAAAGCAAGAAGAAATCCACAGAATTCAAGAACAAAATGAGCAAGATTACAGACAATTTTTAGATGATCATCGAAATAAAATTAATGAGGTGCTTGCAGCAGCTAAAGACGACTTTCTGAAACAGAAAGCCGAACTGCTGCTCCAGAAGGAGACAGAATTGCAAACCTGTCTAGACCAGAGTCGCAGGGAGTGGACTGTGCAGGAAGCCAGGCGGGTCCAGCAGGAAATCTGTCAGTATGAGGAAGACATTCTGACTGTCCTTGAGCTTCTGCTAAAGGATACCCCGAAGGAGCAAGCCTCCCGTTCAGAGAACAAGCAACTCTCAGAACTCGTGTCGACGTGTTCTTCAAAGTGGGCGTCCGTGCGATATTTTGAAAAACTAAAGGCCTGCATTCAGAAAGCACTTCAAGATATGCTCTCCCTACTTACGGAAAATGCCAACTCAGGATGGGAAAAGGTATGTGCCCAGGAAGTGAAAAGAGCTGTTAAACCAAGGGTGATTGTAGAAGTTGCATACAGTATTTTTTCCTTTCATTTTACAGGTGTAATAAATACTTGTGTGTTTTTTAACCAGTGGTTTAAAAACTTTTTGTAACAAATCCAAAGCATTGCATCCTTCCCCCCACCCCCCAAAATAATATTACTTCTTCATAGTGCCATAAATATAGGCAGAGTTTTAACCCCCACACATCTTTTTTCCTAATAAAAATATATGCTATTCTTTGTAAGGGCCTGAGATTTCAGAAACTGAATAACTCTCATTCCTATTTTGTTTTTTTCGGCATTGCCACTCCAAGAAATATGCATCATATTAAAGTAGGGTTTCTTAAGAGCTTCTAAAGAGTTTAGAAACCTATTTCTTGCCCTCAAGGGATTTGTATCTCATGTAGGCAAAAAAGTGCCAAACAAGTATAAAGAATATTAATGTAGAAACAAGCCAGTAGAGGCATGGCTTGCTCACACAAACTCAGAAGCCCAGTTTGGCTAGTGTACTGGGTAATGAAATCATTGCATCCTTCTCATTGTGTAAGTACTTTCTGACACCAGCTTTGAGTTTGTGGAACAGTTAATAAAGTCAAAGTCTTGCTCCCTTATGATTGAAGAAATTTGGTATGAGTGAAAAATTCAGAATAATATTCTAGGCATTGTGATCAGCCAGTTTCAACATTTGTACTTAGGAGAAGAACAAACAAACCAGTATTATAAGGTTTGTCTGATAGAAGAGTTGAGATATAAGTTAATTCTGTCAGATAGCGTGATTAAATATCTTCAAGGCAAGAATTGAACATTTGGTATTAATACCTCCTGGAAAGAGACATAAGCTAGGAAAGAAATCTGAATTCCAGTCCCCTACATGGGGATAACTAACTTATTATCTTGGGTAATCATATAGTATTGTTTATCACCTGCAGCTCAGCCTTTTTGCATTCCAGAATTGTAGAGCTGAAGAAACCTGAGAGATCAGTCCCATCCCACCCCATTTCACTCCTGTCATTTTTTTGTTTTTGTTTTTTCTTTTAAATGAGTTTTTATTGATTTTAGACAGAAAGGAAGGGAGAGGGAGAGAGAGTTAAAAACACTGATGAGAGAGAAACATCATCATTGATTGGCTGTCTCTTGCATGCACCCCACTGGGGTTTGAGCTTGCAACATGGGGATGTCACCCTGACCAGGAATCAAACCAATGATTTCCGGGTGCATAGATCAACACTAAACTACTGAGTCACACCAGCCAGGCTCCAGTTGATATTTTTAATTCTTTTACTACTAGAGGCCTGGTGAACAAAATTTGTGCAGGGTGGGAGGGGGGGGTTGCGTGTCCCTCAGCCCAGCCTGCACCCTCTCCAATCTGGGACCCTTCAGGAGATGTCTGACTGCCAGTTTAGACCCAGTCCCCCAGGAATTGTCAGACATTCCTCTCACAATCTGGGATTGCTGGCTCCTAACCTTTTGCCTGCCTGCCTGATCGACCCTAACCTAAGGTGACCAGACGTCCTGCTTTTGGTGGCACAGTCCCGATTTTTAACAATTTGTCCCGCGTCCCATGGCGTTTTAAAACAGTCCCGATTTTTTAAAACACCGTGGGACGCAGGACAAATTATTAAAAATCAGGTCTGTCCCACCAAAAGCAGGATGTCTGGTCACCTTACCCTAACTGCTTCTGCCTGCCAGCCTGATCACCCCCTAACTTCTCCTCTGCTGGCCCAATCACCCCCAACTGCCCTCCCCTGCCAGCCTGTTGGCTCCTAACTGCCCTCCCCTGCTGGCCTGATCTCGCCCCCAACTGCCCTTCCCTGCAGGCCTAATTGCCCCTAACTGCCTCTGCCTGCCTGATCACCCCTAACTGCCCTCCTCTGCCAGCCAATTTGGTTCTGATTGGTCCATTTCTTTGCCATTCAGTGTCAAAAACTCTGCCTCCTAGACAGCCATTGATTCCTCACAGTTGACCCAGATTTGGTTCTGATTGGTCCGTTTCTATGCCAGTCAGTATCAAAAGCTCCACCTCCTAGGTAGCCAATGGCTCCTTGCAGTTCACCCAGATTTGAATCTGATTGGTCATTTTCTATGCCAGTCAGCATCTCCGGGCCTGATCATAGAGGCGGGGCTGATCAGCAGGCACCCCAGGCTGCTGGCCAGCTGCTGAACTGCTGACCTCTGGAAGAGAGAGAGGCTAATTTCCCCGCTTCTCTGTCTGCGCTGTGTCACTTAGCCACAATTCCTGCTGGTTTTTACAAACCAGAGTTACGGGGACTTCTCTTCCCGGCACTGGAACCCTGGGCTGACAGCTTTGATGTGGAGCTGGGACCCCTTGCTCCTCACAGGAGGCCTTCTCAGCCAAGATATCCATCCCAATTGAAAGCACGCCTTGGACCAGCCATTCTGCGCCTCTGCCCCATCTACCAGTCTCAGTGTGGTTTCTTTAAGTTTTCTAGTTGGCGGGCTTTCATTCAGTCGGATTTTAGGCATTTCTGAATGATGGTGGTTCTGTATTTTAGTTGTAATTCTGATGGGTGTGGGAGGTGGTGAGTACCATGTTTACCTAAGCCGCCATCCTCTCTATAGCTCAAATCTGATATTTTAAATTACTGATTTCAAAAGATGTTATTACCTACTAGTTGCTTTCAATTTAAGAATAATTGGGTGAGACTCCTTCCCCCAAGAAAATGTAACACCTTTCTTCTACCATTAATATGAAATCAAACCCGGGGTCTCTTTATAGGGCTTATAATTGTGCAAACAGTGTAAGATCATTTGTATGACTCAATGTGGCTAACATGTCTCTGGAGACAGAATCACGTAATTTGGCTAAGAACTTAGACTTTTGCGGCTTTAGTTGGGTGGGATCAGATTCCATTCCCGAGAAAAGGGTGGCTTTGAAATGCCTAATCTGGCGTTTGTCACAGAGTAATAATGATTTTTGCTCTTTTAAAGCTAACTCATTTCAGAACCTTGAGGTAAAGCAGTGATTATAAATTTGCAGTATAGGTGCCATAAATGTGAAGAGCTGTGATTGGTGATTTATAGTTTTTAGAGCTGTTCATGAAAATTAAAACAGGAACACTGATCAACAGGTATATATTAAATAAGCCTCATTAAAAATAATTTAGATGATCAAAGGGTTTTTTAAAATGGAAAGGATGGCCTTAGCTGGTTTGGGTCAGTGGATAGAACATTGGCCTGCAGACTGAAGGGTCCCAGGTTTGATTCCAGTCAGGGGCAAGTGCCCTGGTTGTAGGCTTGATCCTCAGTAGGGGGCATGCAGAAGACAGCTGATCAATGATTCTCATCAATGATGTTTGTGTCTCCTCCATCTTCCTTCCTCTCTGAAATCAATAAAAATGTTTAAAAACAAAATAAATAAATAAATAAATAAATACAATGAAAAGGATGAAATGAATTAAAAATCAAGTGTCCAAGGAAATGCACATATCAACATATATTAACACAACATTTCATAGTTGATAAAAGAAAAGAGAAATATCAATTGGAATAAAAATTTCAAACAGACTTAAGAATGTGCATTCTATTTTTTTCTTACCACCAAAGTCAAATCAAAGGTAAGACCAAAAAGTGCTTCCTCAATTTTTTGTTGTTATCTTAGCTTTTCTCCACTTTTGAAACGGAAAACATTGACTGGGGGCTCCACTTTTATTACTCCTTTTGGCCTCAGCCTCATCTGTGTCCTCTTGAATGCTCGGAATTTGCCTCTTCTCTTTACTTGCTGATCTCTGCTTTCGTTGGGCATCTTAGGTAGGTTTCCTGACAGTCAGTTAAATGAGTTTCTCATAAAACAAAGGCTTCTAGAATCAAGCATATACTAGTATAATGTGTTTTAAGTAATTAAACAAGTTAGCCCTTTCAAGATCATTCTTTGGGATTTAGTAGTTGTCCAAAATCTGAAAATACCACCTTAAAAGAATGTCTCACCACAAATTAATTTAGTGGCTGTATTGCCTATAACGACTAGAATGCAGAAAGTGTTCAATATGTGTTAGTGAAGAAATGGTCTTGTGCAAGGTGCTTCATTTAGGCGAGCCTCAGTTTCTCTTTTTAACTTTGGGATTTAGCTGGCCTTCCTTTCAAAATGGCTGCATGTATTAACATATTTAGAAACAGCATATTTATGTAAGTTAAAAAAAAATTTTTTTTTACTGTTGTTATTTTACTTTCAATTGACGGAAGGCAAAAGATCAGTGTTGTAGTTTCTAATGAAAGTGATTACTGCTGCAGTGAAAATGTTCTGGATTTTTAAGAGTAATTTTGATTTTACCTAGTCTGTCCAATGGTTTGATCACATCAACTATTAAAATACTTCAAATTCATATGTATCTCCTATCTGTCTCATAGTTGGCTACTAGTCCTCTGCCGGATAATATTTTAATTTGGAAAATTAGAGAGACTAGTTTGTAGTAATGACAGTATTCACATTAACACAATAGAAAAATATTGGTGATAGTTTAGGCAAGATTTCTTTCAGGGTGATGTGTATGTGTATGTGTTTTAATATTAGCATGTTAAATAAAGAGTTGTGTGAAGACTTTTAGTAGGCATTAACTATAAAGCTAATTTGTTTCAGAGAAACATGGGTGTCACTGGGCGAGGAGACTTTGGAACCCTCATTGTCCTTCCTGCACCCACGTCTGGACACCATGCTCAGACCTCGGCCTCAAAACAAACAGAAGCAGAAGCTGGTAATGGGGTTTGATTCCTACTGATCTTTGTAACATCCGTAACCACAGTTCCAGAGGGTTGCTTTGAAGATAAAAGGAGAGCAAAGCTGTATATAGTTTTTGAGGGAACAAATGTGTAATGTTACTCCTACTTGATGTGTGTCCTCCCCCTAAATTTCATTTTGCATTTAGAAGACAAAGTTGCCCTAGGCCCTCTTATGTCTATTTTTCATGGCTTCCCCTTCATTTAGAAGTGATTCTGTTTAGGAGAATAATGAGAATTTTAATGGCACAGTCATGTTTTTTATTCCCTGTCTCTATTGAGAAATCAAGGGTTTCACATAAGAACATTGACAAATACTGGATAGTTTTTCATTTACATTACTGGTTTATTTTAACCATTTTTTTTCTTTTTTAAAAATATATTTTTATTGATTTCAGAGAGGGAGAGGTAGAAACATCAGTGATGAGAGAGAATCATTGACTGGCTGCCTCCTGCAGCCCTCCCCTCCCACCCCTGTTGGGGATCGAGCCTGCACATGTGCCCTTGATTGGAATCGACCCCGGGACTCTTCAGTCCACAGGCCAACACTCTGTTCACTAAGCCAAGGCAGCTAGGGCTCAATCATTTTTTTAATGGAAATGTTCCTGATTAGGATTTTTCTGATTTATTTGTGAGTTTCTTTGTGGACAGGGCCAGTGTTTTTATCTCTTCCTCCCCAACACAGAGTGAATGACACAGAATTTGCTTTTCTTGAGAATTAACAGTTTGACTTTTCCTTAATGACTTAGAATTGTCATTATGAAAAAGAATGTGCTGTACTGCAGCCCCTTGAAGTTTTCAGAGGTCTTAGGGCTTATATTCACTGAGCTTTGGAGCCAGGCTTGGCATGTCTTTTAGTAGCTTTCATCCCTTATAGGAGATTGACTCCTTGCAGCCTGCTCCTCCCCTCACCCCCAAACACACACACACACACACACACACACACACACACACACACACACACACCAATACATGCACACACTCTCTGTAACCCGAGAAGAACTAAGAATTGCCAGAGCAAATCATACGTACTAAGCCAGTAACCTTAGTTTCCACACGTTTCTAATTCAGTAGACAGTGTTACCAGGAACCTTAGAGAACCTTTGCCTTGCCTAAGAGGTCAGTCAACAGATCTTTTTTCTCATTGTGCCTAGATCTTTTCCTCTTACTTCGAGGACTCACATGTGTCAAACACAAGGCCCGCGGGCCAAATTCGTCCCGCCAGGCCTTGCAATGTGGCCCGCACCACGCTGTCATCACTGCACTCCGCTGCGTTTCCATCACAATGACAGTTTATGACTGTTCAGTAAACCATTCGGCCCGCGATTTAGGCTGGATTTTAGATTTTGGCCCCTTCTCTGATTGAGTTCGACACCCCTATATGGTTGAGAATATCTAATTGCTAATTAGGTGCATGGTAATACCACCTTAATTTATATCTTGCTTCTTATTTTTCAGTGTCATTATATGTCTGTTGTTATATTTGGAATGGCCTGAGAATCATATTTTTGTGTGTGAAATGAGTAGTTTGGCTTTGGGAAATCCTGCCAATATGAGAGAAATTGGCCTAAGTCAAATCAGACTATAAACAAATTTATTTTTCTTTCTTCAGTCTTTTCCCCTAAAAACAAATACATTAACAAATTCATTAGAAAGGCTTAAATAATCCAAAACATATAGTAAGAGATAAAGTCCTTTACAATCCCTCTCCCAGAGTGCTCCTGTTGACTGTTTGGTTATAGTCTTCTAACATCTCATTATTTTTAAGAGTAATTTAAACATTAATTATTAAATACTTGACACAATACAAAAAATACATGTAATGCTTCTATAAGTAATGAGGGCTGACAACCAGGAACCGACTTTAAGACTTAAGAAATAGAACATTACCAATATTGTTAAAGACTGCTCCCCTCCAGTTTGTGTAGTTATTTATATATTTGTTTATTTATCTGTCAACCCGTCCATCTGCCTATCTACTTACCAACTTGCCTACCTATCTGCCTGTCCATCCATCCATCCATCCATCCACCATCCATCTATTCCATTTTTGGTAGGATTATTGGTATGAATCATGAATTCATATTTTTAAAAACATATATATTTTAAAAATATGTTTTATTGACTTTTTTGAGAGAGAGGAAGGGAGAGAGATAGAAATATTGATGAGAGAGGACCATCATCAATTAGCTGCCTCCTGCATGCCCATACTGGGAATGGACTTACAACCTGGGCATGTGCCAGGTGACCTCTTGGTTCCTGGGTTGATGCTCAACCGTTGAGCTACCCCAGCTGGGCTAAAATATATTTTATAATTCATTATTATATTTGGTGTTCAAATTCAGCTAATGGAGCCTCTTCAAATTGGCTCTCATGTGACATGCTATATATTTGAGTAATTTCTTACTTTCTGGTATATAGCAAAATACTCTAGCCTCATCTTGTATATACCCGCTCCCAGTACTAGAGTCAGCCATTTCTTGAAGATTTCAGGTTCTTTTTAGTGGGGAATGATATTCAATACTAAAGTCTGAGCATTATTGTTTATAGAAATTTAAAATAGATTGTTTTATTCAATTTTGCACATGAAAATGCTAAGTCTCAGAGAAGTGAAGTAATATTCTCCGAGTCGCACAGCCAGTAAATAGTGGAAATAGGACTTAAACCCAGGTCTTTCCCTTAAGCATCATACTTTTCCTAGTTATACTGTAGCTTTTAGTTACGTCATTTGTTCTCCTTTTTCCTCTTTCCCTCTCCGTCCTTCCCTCCTTCCCTCGAACTCTCCCTAGTGGTTCTTAGTCTAAATTGATATAAAGGTTTGCTACTATTTATTTTTTGCAGATAAGAAAAAGATCCCTGAAATTAAAGGTTCTTGCTGTGGACACAGTTTCCAAGAACTTGAAA
This sequence comes from Pipistrellus kuhlii, assembly GCF_014108245.1. Taxonomy (NCBI): domain Eukaryota; kingdom Metazoa; phylum Chordata; class Mammalia; order Chiroptera; family Vespertilionidae; genus Pipistrellus; species Pipistrellus kuhlii. The sequence continues at coordinate 46,704,236 of NW_023425404.1, forward strand.
AGGCAAAGCAGGAATGTCAAGATCTGAAAAGAAAGCTGGAGAAATGCTGCAGGCATCTTCAGCATTTAGAAAGGAAGCACAAAGCCGTAGTGGAAAAAATCGGAGGTAGGCATTTAAGGTAGCACTGTTACCAGTGGAAATCTCTCTGATCCTTGTTGAAATGTTCAGATGTGACATTTCAGTTAACAGACACTGATTCTCTTTGGGAGTTCATGTAAACTAATTTGGACCTTTTTTTTTTACTAACCAAATTATTACTGAACTCAAAAGAGGAAAATGGGAGCCCTGATGAAAAGGTCACATTCCTTTCTTCTTTTTTTGACCAAAGAGATGTTGAGTGCCCATTACGTGTCAGGCAGCATTGTAGGCACTATCGATACCACAGTAAGTGCATCAGGCAGAATTCCAGTTTAGATGGAGATGTGCAAGACTGTTCTTTCCCTTCAAGAAGCTTCTTATCAAGTGAGGAGAATTGAAAAAAAAAAAAAAATCAATAATTGCAGCATTGAGTGCTACAGGCAGTATGTTTGTGTCAACTCGGAAAAAAAGATATTCATTAACTCTTTCTCCTGTTTCGAGTTAAGGTGAAGGTCTTTGCCAAAGAGAACAGCATTCTAGGCAGAGGGCAAAGGCATGAACAAAGGTGCCCGGGTCTGACCTGGTCGCCTTCCAGTCCATTTTTCCCAGTGTTTTCGGGGAAATTATTAAAAGGGGCATTTCTGCCATTTCCTATTGCCCTTGTAAGAAAGGAAGCTATTGAGCTTATGAGGGTGCACCCTCTTACCTTTCACTACTCACTCACATTCCATGCCCTGTATTCTTTACATCTGAAATAGCTCAGATTCCTGAACTGGTCAGGAATTTTCTTTTACTGCTGTAAGTACCCTGAGGATAAGGAATGTTTTGTCTTATTCACCCTTGTCCTGGCGCCCACTACGTACCAGACAATAGTAAATGTCTGAATGAATGAAAGCCTGAATCTATGGGCTCCAAATAATTGCATCATCCATAAAAGACCAGGTGGATAGACTTACTTTGTTTTTTTCTACATTCACCTCTTGCTTGCCTGGGCAACCACAGTCACTTCCTGAGTCTTTCTGCTTCCACTCTTGTCCCTCTTATATGTTCTCTTCATGTAGCTAAGAGCAACTTTTTACAAAGTAAATTGGATCACCGCACTCTTAAAGCCCAGCAGGGACTGGATGTGGTCCTCAGTGTGAAATACAGATACTTAGAAAAACGTGCTGAGAAAACAGAACGGGAGTGGTCAGGTTAGGGCTCATCAGGGAATGAATGGCACAGGGAGCAACTGGAAATCCTGTAGTTTCCTCTATGACCATGTGGGTTGTGAACATAAGGGAACAGGAAGCTGAGAAAAAAAGATTGATTAATCAATATGCTATCAACTTCTTTTTTAGAAGAGAACAGTAAAGTTGTTGAAGAATTAATAGAAGAAAACAATGACATGAAGAATAAATTGGAAGCACTGAGAACCTTTCATAACTTTCCACCAAGGTATACTTTTACTATTTTAAAGAAATTGTTTATTTCTAGGTATCTTTAAATTATTTACATCAATCGTGTCGATAATATACCAGGAAAATCAATTATTGCCCTAGTCCAGTGGTCGGCAAACTCATTAGTCAACAGAGCCAAATATCAACAGTACAACGATTGACATTTCTTTTGAGAGCCAAAAATTTTAAACTTAAACTTCTTCTAATACCACTTCTTCAAAATAGACTCGCCCAGGCTATGGTATTTTGTGGAAGAGCCACACTTAAGGGGCCAAAGAGCCATATGTGACTTTCCGAGTCACAGTTTGCCGACCACTGACCTTGCCGGCATGGCTCAGTGGATAGAGCATCGGCCTGTAGACTGAAGGGTCCCAGGTTCGATTCTGGCCAAGGGCATATGCCTGGGTTGCCACCTTGATCCCCAGTAGGGGGTGTGTAGGAGGCAGCTGATCAATGATTCTCTCTCATCATTGATGTTTCTCTCTCTCCGTCTACCTTCTTCTCTGAAATCAATAAAGAAATATATTTTTTTTAAAAAGAAAAGAAAATCAATTATTGTCATTGTTATATATTCCTATGCCATGTAACAACATTTTGCTTAATGATAGACTTCATATATGATTGTAGCCCCCATTAGATTATAATGGAGCTGAGCAATTCCTCTTCCTAGTGACCTCATAGCTGTTGAAATGCAACACTTTATTCACGTGTTTGTGGAGATGCTAGTGTAAACAGACCTGCTGAGTCATACAAACATATAATACATACAATTATGTACAGTGCATAATACTTGGTCATGATAATAACTGTGTTACTGGTTTATGTTTATTATGTTTCCTGGCTGCATCATTATTTCTTGTGCTTGATTTGATCTCATGTTGTTTCATACAGTGACGGGTGTACAGGCTTATAGCCTAGGAGCAATAGGCTACGCCATATAGCCTACGTGTGTGTAGGCTGTACCATCTGGGTTTGTGGAAGGTCACTCTGCGATGCTTGCACAATGATAAAATTGCCCTATGACACTTATTCCAGAACTTACCCTGATCATTAAATGGTGCATAACTATGTGGCACAAAGTTTAAAAAAAGAAGACAATCTTCCAAAATCCTATCTCTGGGATACCCTCTTTTAACCTATTGTTTTATATCATTTAGGCTCCTTTGTGTACACATACCATGTGCACATGTTTTAAAAATTGAGAATATTGTAAAAGCTGTTTTGCAATCTTTATTAACATTTCCCCACCTCATCATATACTCTATAATATGCTGCATAGATTATGTGGGTGTACTATAGTTTACTTAAGTAACCATAACATTTCAGTTGTTTTTGTTTTTCTCCTATTTTAAATAACTATATAATAAAGATTCTCCTATGTGAACTTTTAAGCACATTTCAGTTTGTTTTATTGGATTGTATAGACAGAAGTCTTTCACTTACAACCTATGCTTTTACAACCTTCCGTTTGTATGTAGGTCATTGTCAGAAGGGGCCATTGAACATACTTGCCTGCCGTGCGGTCAGGAGGCCTTGGAAGAGCTGCGTGAGCAGTACATTAAAGCAGTGAAAAAAATCAAGCGTAAGTCCCCACGCTTTTCAAGTGGTCTGGGCCTTTTTGTTACTAGCAGTAGGAATTTTGGGGAATTTTTCTAACTACTTTATCCTAGACTCTTACCAGCTTGTATAGGACAACTTTGATACCTTTCCTAATTAAACAGTAATGGATCATTTTGCCCAAGTAATTTCTTTTGGAGGTGACATATGAGGATAGAGTTTTTATATTGTTGCTTATCTTGTTTCTTTTTTGGACCCTGATATGAAACTAAAAATGTTATAATATTTTAACTGGTAGCAAAGAAACAGTCACCTGAGTGTTAAATGATTTTTTACTACCATCAACTTTTAAGGACCATGGAAGACAGATGTAGTTAGGAGTCGTTCTCCTGTTTTCATTATTTTGACTAAGTTGTAGACACGCATTTGTTTGCCAAGGCCTTTGTGGTCCTAGGTGGTGCAGCGCACCCCACAGAGCGTTTCTTCAGTCATGTTTTCCCAGTAGCACGGATATCTCCAGGTTTTTAATTACAATATTGCATAGAATGTGTGTGTCCCAGAACAATAACCAGCACTTATATAGAATAAATGTATATTTGCGTCCTGATATTGCATTTATTTTTAACAAAAGGAGTGGAGCAGGTCTTAAGATCCGAATATAATTGGTAGATCATGAGAATCATGTATAGATGTTGAAAAGCCCATTTAGTATCAGTTTAAGTGGATTTGCTTCTCTATTACCACTTATGTTAACAGAGGCTCTGTTACTACAAACCAGGCAATTTTTGTTACTAATCATATTAATTGGGAAGTGACATTTTAATATAACTTGTGTGTGCGTGTGTTTACGTTTTAGAAGTTAGTTGGAAATTTTGTGTTGACATGTACTTTGTTTTCATTTTTCCCACTTCGGATAGTGGAAAGTAATCTATCAGTATTTTTCAGAGAACATGTGATTTTCAGGACAAGTTTACTGTTCTCTGTAATTCTTAATATAACATTATAATTCTTAATTATAACAATATAATTCCTAATTCTCTGGAATCCTTAATATAACAGGGGTGGTGATATTCTAAGATGGAGGATGCAGGCCTGGGCTTGGTAACAAAGTCAACCTTAGCTAAAGGCATTCCCAATCAAAGCGTGCCCAGTTAAAGATAAAAAGAGATTTCGAAAGCTTGTGGACTATTTTAAATGTTAATTTCAGAAGGCAATGTGAGTCCATTCCTTTCCCTGCAATAGCACTGTGCACCTCTCTCTCGTGTTTGGTGAGATTCCATGTAGTTGGATGCTCACCAGTGCTGAAAGGATCAAATATATGATGAAACATGGATTTTCAGAGCACAAGTAAACAGAAGAATGAGTCTCTTCAGCGCCTTTTGCCTCTTCTGTATCTGCTATCTTCTCCTTTTTGGCTCCCCTTTCCTGTATATTTTCTCTCCTTTTAATGAGACCTAATAGATAAGGGTGGAGCAAAAGTAGGTTTGCAGTTGTATGTGAAAGTTTATCTTTGCATTATTATTTCTGAATGATTGCATTTTCCATATGAACAACTGTAAGCCTACTTTTTGCCCCACCCTGTGTTTATGGTCTTTTTCTGATCTCAGTGTTTCAGATAAGGACAGAACCTCCCTGGGGAACGTGCTCTGTGTCCTTACCATATGTGGCTGTCATCATTCTGGAAAGACTTTTAGATTTCTTAGCCTTTGAGTCTACCAAAATAGTCATCGGAAATATTCCATTTCAGTGACTGTGGAAAAGTAGCATTTAAATTATACCTGTAATCAGTCCATCTCTTAGAAAATTGGTCTGAAGTCTGCCTCTCTTGTTTTTGAAGAATTGGTAACAAACGTGCTTCTGTGGGGATTTCTCTGTGCTTGCGCGTGCGCGCGCGCGCGCGCGCACACACACACACACACACACACACACACACACACATCCTCCACCCCTTCCCGCAGGTGACATGCTGCGGTACATCCGGGAGAGTAAGGAGAGAGCTGCGGAAATGGTCAAGGCAGAGGTGTTGCGAGAACGTCAAGAAACCATCCGTAAGATGCGCACGTACTATTTGACCTGCCTCCAGCAGATCCTGCAGGATAATGGGAAACAGGAGGGGTAAGTTTAAACAAACATCATGTCCTCAGAGTACCATGACGCATGTTGTTTCCTAAGCATTTTGCTTAATCACGCTGTTAACTGTTTCTACGTGATCAGCCATTGTGGGTTAAGAGAGGCCCAAAGGCTGTGCTGTCCTAATGTTGGCAGAGCTAATAGGAAAACAGAAGCCCTGGGGTGAAGGAAACTCATTTTTTCCTTTAAACGATATTAATTTAATGTTCTGGAATTCCCACAGAGCTGAGAAAAAGATTATGAATGCTGCTAGCAAACTTGCTACAATGGCAAAGCTGCTGGAAACGCCTATTGCAAACAGATCCCAGAGCAAAACCACAGCGTCAGGTATGTCACTTGAGGGGTTTTCTCACTCTTTTTTCCCCCTTTTGATACTTAATATTTTTCAAATGAAAAAAAAAAACACAAAAACACCCACACAACAGGTAATGTAGGGATTGAGAGGTAGTTTATTAACTTCTCTGTGTTTTTTACTTAAACTGGAAATGTGCAAAACAGTGTTGTTTCCAGCTCAAGTAGGCAGACTCAGCAAACCCATCCGCTTCTTGTTGCTGCTTCCATCCCTAGAAATGATAGAAAAGATTGTAAACAGCAACTATAAAGAAGAAATTATAACTGGGCTTAGAAAAGTGTGATGGGTAGGCCAGAAGCCATGAGAAATCTTAAAAGAAAGAAGACAGGAGAAGACTGAGGAGAGAGCCTCAGTTCAGAACTGCCAGAGCTGACAGCCGCCATAGGAGCAGTGTCGGACTGTCCCACAGGCGGAGGCGGTTATCTTGCAGGAGAAGTAATCCTGGGTGATCCCAACCGGAAAGCACGTGGGGGTTCTAAGACAGCAGGAGCCAGGAGGGGGCATCCTCTTTATTTCTTCTCTTCCTTCTCCAACCCCAGTATTGGGCTGGGCTGGGCCAGAGCAACAGGAAGAAGGGCCTGGAACCCGGGCAGCGTTCTGGGTGGCCACCACGCGAAGGCGCAGAGTGGGAGCCCACATACTCAGGGGACCAGCTTTTGTACTTTTTAATTTAATGTTTTAATAGTGGATATGTTTATTGATTTAAGAGAGAAGAAGAGAGAGAGAGAAAGAGAGAAACATGGATGTGAGAGAGAACCATCGATCAGTTGCCTTCCAAATGCACTCCTATTGGGGATCAAACCCATGACCTAGGTATATGCCCTGACTAGGAATCAAATTGCAACCTTTTGGTGTAGAGAACAGTGCTCCAACCAGCCAGGGCCAGGGTACCAGGTTTTAGGTTTTTCTACCCTGCAGCTCATTTCTTCCCATTCCATTCCCAACTCCTTTGGGCCAACAGCAAAAGGTAAGCCATCACATATTCATAGAAAGCCAGTACCATGGAAAAAGGCACCAAACTCAAAACAAAAAAACAGAACTTATACCTAAGGAAATAGAATTCATAGAACAAACAGCAGGATCTGAGAATGTTAGAAAAGTATAGTATTCTCAGAAAAATGTAAGAGAAGGTTATAGCGGAAACTAACAGTATGCTAAGATTTCTATTATTTTTAAGGAGAGGATATAGATACTGGTAATTCTAGCCATTGCTAGAAAAATATAGGTTTAAGTATGTGTATTGAAATTGAGGGATAACCAATAGAAAAATAGAAATAGAGTATGTAACTTTCAAACTGCTAGGGGAAAAACTTGGAAGGAGATGTTTTTAATCTCACAAAATCAAGAAGAGGAAAAAGACAACTAGTAAGCATGGGTAAGTAGGAAACAATAATAATAATTGGTTGAAATATCAGCAATCACACAAAATGTAAATAGCTTAAACTCACTAAGAGACCACAACTTGCAAATAGTTTTTTAAAAATCCAGACATATGTCCTTTTCACAGGAAGAACATTTAAAATTCAAAGTAAAGGGATGGAAGGTGACATACCTAGTAAATGCAGTGCTGATATTAGAAAAATTATAGAATTAAATGCAATGTTAGGTAAATTACAGAGTTTTAGCATTAAAAGGGATCAAAGGTCATGATAAAGGAGTTGCCTTCCAAGAAGCTATATAAATGGTTTCTTTTTCTACTATATATATATATATATATATATATATATATGCGCTTTAGAATATGTAAAGCAACAGCTGGTGAAAATACATGAAAGCATTGGTAAATTCCACATGGGTGGCAGGGGGGCGGATTTGGACTCTGGGAAACTTCAGGCAGAAATTGTTGAGGAAGCTGAGTCTGATGTTGGTAGGTGTGATTATTTGTGTACATTTTGGGATGGTAACGTGAACCTTGGGTAGAAAAGGTTAGTGGCATATAATAAGAAAAGATTTGTCTGGGTTTGGAGCAGCGGTGTGCAAACAGTGTACCCTCCCAGTCACAGCCCCTTTCAGGGCCTGAGGGGACCACACTGGACTCTTCTGAGGCTGGTGGCCTCTGATGCTGTGCCCTGTGGCTCCTTTGCCTCAGGTCAGATTTAACGTCTTCGCTGATTAAATGAGAGACTCCGACTAGTTTGTGCTGTGTGTGTGTGTGTGTGTGTGTGTGTGTGTGTGGTGGGGGGGGGAGGGGATGGCATAAGTGTTGGGTCGTGGGGTTCTTCCAGTCAATTTTCTTCACCAGAAACTCCCTATCAGAACAGGACTGGAAACATGGCAATTGGCTCTTAAAATGCCATAACATCTGTTGCAGAAAATAATAGACCCGGTGGGTAGCAATAGTAATGTATCAGATTTCAATAACAAAAATTGCCTGCCTTTTTCTAATGGATATATATAAAAGAAGATTATATATATATATATATATTATATATATATATATATATATATATATTTTACTGAGTTTTTACAGAGAGGAAGAGAGAGGGATAGAAAACATCTATGAGAGAGAAACATCGATCAGCTGCCTCGTGCACACCCCCCACTGGAGATGTGCCCGCAACCAACATACCTGGGACCCTTCAGTCTGCAGGCTGATGCCCTATCCACTGAGCCAAACTGGTTTTGGTTGTAAAAAAAGGATTTTAACATGTTGACATTGATGTATTTTTGAGAGTGATTAAAATAAATACGCCTTCTTTGGGAATACATAAAAATGCAGTTTCTGCCCCTCTCTTTCAATGTTAATTTTCTCCTACTTTTACGTTCCGCTCATTTTGCGTTTTCTTGTATCTTGCAGCACAGCCCCCGACTTCAGAGGTCATTGGTGTTGAAAAATCAAAAAGTCATGACGTGAAGCAGACTCTCCCGGGCCACACAGAAAGCAAAGCAAACGGTATGAAAACTCTCCCCAGAAGTTTGTGCGACCCGGTCCCCAAGCGGAGGGCTGCCTGCGACCTGCGGAGGCGGCTGGCGGAGGCGGAGCTCGGGGACCCAGAGCGCGCGGGTCCCAAAGGGTCGCATCCGGACTCCCAGGGTGAGGACCGCAAGCATCTGGACGGGGCGCCACGCGTCTCCCCCGCGTTCGCTCCTTGGGAAGGCGGAGGGGGCTTCGGGCTGCACCAGAAGGACCTCCTGGGTGACGCCGGCTTCGGCCCAGAACCCTGTCCGCATGCAGCCGAGTACCCCTTCCCTGGAGGCCCCTTCGGGAGCAAATCCTCCTCGAGACATGGCCCCGGTCCCTCCGAACCCGGATCTGCACACGCAGCCTGTTGGAGTCCTCATGAGAGACCGGGCTTCCATGTGTACACGCGTGTCCCCCTCCGTGAAGGTGAGGACGCGACGATGGAGAAGAGGGAGCACCAGGGGGTGCAGGAAGCTCCGGTCCAGGACGGCGCGGACCCGGGCGCCTCCATGGAAAGTTGGTGCAGTGGTGCCACCCCGTCCTGCGGCGGCCGAGAGGCGTCCCTCCTCCGCGGAGAGTCCCTGGATGTGCTCTCCGAGGCTGGGCATTTCAAGCAGATCTTCACAGCCGATTGCCTTTCCGATAAAGAGAGACATCCTAAGCATTCTCAGCCGATGAAATGTCGGACCGGTCGCATCCCAGGCCTGTTCGAAGAAGCCTTGTGTCCCCAGCCGGGGAAGGTCAGCCTGACTCCTGGACACCCAGCCCCTCCTAAGGCTGAGGGGTCGGATTTCAGAAAGCTGGGCGGCGCGGAGCAGCGGCAGCCTGTGAGGAGGCCGGCGGCCCCTCCGTCCAGCCAGCAGGACAGCGGCTTTGACAGCCCCTTCGTCAATCTTGACTGAAATCGTTGTACAGTATTTAAGAAGAGTATATTGACAAGAAAACTGGAAGGGAAGACTTCACACTGAAAAATGTTTGGAGATGTTTTCATAACATCTATGCTATGAGTAAAGTATTCCCATAAAAGTACTTGAGATATTAATGTCGCCTTAATCTCCCAAAGGCCTGATAGTGTCTGTGTAATCTGTTTCCGTGTGGTGTTTATATTTGATTGCTAAACCATCTATTTTTTTATACTTATAAATTAGCTCTCTGGGCACTGTTAAATTATTTAAATAAAACTTGCATATGGTCGATATATTGAGTTGTTACGAATTATTTTGGAGCTCGTGATATAGAAATGTTATATTGACTTTGTGTTTGAAATTCATCCAGGGAAAAAAAATGTAGACTTCGATGATCTGTGTGTATGATCAGCCAAATGCAGTTTTTAAAATTGGCAATATTTAATGAGGCTATATACTCACTCTGCATACACCTTTCCTGGACGTATCTTCTCAAAATATCTATTCTTGCTTTCAACTTGTAGAAGAGGTTTTGTAAGGATCGCCACAAGATATGCGGCGGAGTCCTGGGTTTATTGTTTAGAATAATAGTGTACATTTTTTACCTGGCATTCGCATTATTTCATGTCTCCTAGGACATCCAGAGACTTTCTTTGTCTCCTTTTTGGTTTCTTAGTCTTGCTTTTAGTTAAAATACCACTTTAAAAAAGAAAATGATAGGCCTTCTCATGTAGCAAATAATTTTTAGCTATTAGATTTTTATGTTTATTTATAGAATAGAAATTGGCTAAGTTATTAATACTATGTGTCAAAGGTCATAACTTTAAACCATGCAGAAATGAATGACCACCTGAATACTATTGTTTTTTAGAGGGATTGTTTTGCAGATTCTTAGAGGTGCGTATGAAGGTGTTAGGTGTACGCAGGTGCTTCTCTCAAACCTCTCACCCTCAACCATGTTATGGACAGGATATTCACTATAGCTTCCACCCAGAACCAGGCTAACATGGGTGTTGGTGGGATGGGTGGCAAATGCATCCTCCTCCTGCTGTAAATCATCTTTAAAAGCAAGAACCTGGAATGGAACCTTCTGGAGTTTGGAAAGCTATGTCATCTCAACTGCTGACCGGATGTAGAGGGAGAAGCCTGAAAACTAGCCGGGATTTCAGTGCTTGTGTTGACATGCAGTTAGGGGAAGGAACACGGCATCTCTTCCAAGTCTCACTTCTGTTCCCAAGGATCAGTGTCCCTTGTCTAATAGTTTGGCTGGAATTTCTGACTCTAGGAAAACTCCTAAACCATCTGAATTTGTGGGTCCGGCTGGTGATTGATCCATTGAAGCCCTGTATGTAACTGAACTGAGAATCTAGCTCATTGCTCACCTACCTTTTCATCTTTTGTTTGTTGTAAAACCTTGTCACGTATTGACATCCTCAGCATCAAGATTGACATTGGAGATCATGCTCTCTGCTTCTTTTATGGTGTCTGATCTCTTTTGATATCATAATTTCAACTTAATTTTTAAAAAGTATTTTATTGATATTTTACAGAGAGGAAGAGAGAGGGATAGAGAGTTAGAAACATCAATGAGAGAGAATCATTGATCAGCTGCCTCTTACACACCCCCTACTGGGGATGTGCCCGCAACCAAGGCACATGCCCTTGACCGGAATCGAACCCAGGACCTTTCAGTCTGCAGACCAACGCTCTATCCATTGAGCCAAACCGGTTTTGGCTCAACTTAATTTTTTATACCCATATTTCATTCTATTCAATAGGATTAAGTAACTTTATTTCAAACATCTTAAACACAACCACCAAGGAGGGTATACACAGACAGCTGTGCAAATGAAGGGACTGCACAGCCAAACCAGCACAGTGATTTGCATCTGAAGGATGATGTCAGAACAGAAAGGACACGGGAGCTCCATTGATGACACAGACACATACATTTAGCTTCATCATAGTGTTTAATCTTTTTTATGTGTTGCTGGGTTCTGTTTGCTAATATTGTGTTAGGGACTTCCATGTGTATGCTCACAAAGGGTGTCAGTCTCTAGTTTTCTTGTAATAATTTTGTCTTACTTTGGTAAAAAGGCAATACTGGTCTCATAGAATGGTTTGGAGGGTGTTTTCCAGCCTCTGTTTTCTGAAAGAATCTGTATAGAATTGGTATTATTTGTTAAATACTGGATAGATTACTATGTGAAATTTTGATTTCTTTGACACACCCATCCCCCTGCTATTTTTCTATTTCCTATTTAATTGATTTTTCTCCCATTTGATCATTATTTTCTTTCTAATACTTGCTTTAGGTTTAATTTACTCTTATTTGTCCTTAAAGTGGAAGCTTAGATTATTGATGTGAAACCTTTTCTACTATAGCTATTTATGTTTTTAAAAAAAATATATTTTATTGATTTTTTACAGAGAGGAAGGGAGAGAGATAGAGAGCTAGAAACTTCGATGAGTGAGAAACATCGACCAGCCACCTCCTGCACACCCCCTACCGGGGATGTGCCTGCAATCAATGTACATGCCCTTGACCAGAATCGAACCTGGGACCTTTCAGTCGGCAGGCCGACGCTCTATCCACTAAGCCAAACCAGTTTCGGCTACTATAGCTATTTAAACCTCTAAGTACTATTTAAGTCATGTAAATTTTGATATGTTGTGCTTTTTTTTTTTTTTTCGTTTAGTTCAAAGTATTTTCTAATTTCCCTTGTGATTTATTTGACTCATGGATTATATAGAAATATATAACTTTATTTCTAAGTATTAAGGATTTTCAAAATTTCTTGTTTATTCTTTTGTCATTGGATAATATACTTTGAATGATTTAAATCCCTTTACATTTCTTGAGACTTGTTTTATGGCCTGGTATATAGTTTATCTTGGAGAATGGTTACATCTGAGAAGCATATGTATAGTATACTCTTGTTTGATGGAGTATTAAAAACTGTTAGTTAGGCCCTAGCTGGTTTGGCTCAGTAGATAGAGCATCGGCCTGCAGACTGAAGGGTCCTGGGTTTGATTCTGGTCAAGGGCATGTACCTCGGTTGCAAACTCCTCCCTGGCCTGGGCCTGTGCAGGAGGCCACCAATCGATGTGGATGTGTTTCTCTCACATTGGTGTTTCTCTCTGTCTTTCCCTTTCTCTTCCACTCGCTACTATAAAAATCAATAGAAAAATGTGGTTGGTGAGGATTAAAAAAAAAAAGAAAAAAGGTCAGATCAAGTCATTGGTTGATAGTGGTGTTCAAGTCTGTGATAGCTTTGCTGATTTGTGCCTATTCTATTAATTATAAAAAATGTGAAAATTTCTCCTTTCAAGTGAGACGATGCTGCAGGGGGGCTTCTCATGCTGATCAGGGGAAGCAGGCAGGGAAGCCAGGAGGGCAGTGTCCTGGGTCAGTTAAGCAGGAACAAGGCCAGAGCCAGGGTGGAAATGGTAGGAAAGAAGGAGAATATCACAGCTCTGAGCTGAACAGGACCTGCCGCCTGACTGAATACAAGGTCCGGAGCAGAAGAAGCACCCGCAGAGGAGGAGGGCTGGAATGATTGTGAAGATCATTGTGCTGTTCATCAACAGAGACTGGGAAGTCAGGAAGAACACGGGACCTGGTGAATTTAACTGGACGTACCTTCCGTTCACTACGACAACGCCTGGTGCTTTGGTGGCCACACACACATGTTAGAACTAATTTACAGACACTTCCCTGCAAGCAGAGCATTGTGCCAAGTACTTCATTAGCTCATTTAATACTCACAGCAGTCTTTGAAGCAGGCTCCATATGACACTTTTTGGATGAATGAAATTGAGGCTTAGAGGGGTTAAATAATTTGCTCAAGGCTAACACAGCTAACACTACTTGGGCAGAGCCAGAAATCACACCCAGGTCTTTTTTTTTTTTTTTTTAAATAAACATTTCACTTAAAATAGTACTAGGTTTACAAAAGAATTAGGAAGATATTACAGAGAGCCTCCAAATGTATCTCACCTAGACACCCCTATTGTTAGCATCTTACATCACTGTGATGTATTTGCCACAGCTAAGGAACCTATTTCACCGATGTCTTTTTTTTTTTTTTTTTTTTTTTTTTTTTTTCCTTCAGAGCCCATGGTCTTAATCCCTATCCTGTCTATTTGGCTTGGCTTTAGGTGAGCTGGAATTCACTTTAAAAGGGGAGTTCTTTCCTTTTTGCTCTCCTTCCACTTCTCTCCCATGCTCCTGAGAAGGAAAATGAGTTCAGCAGGCTTTTCCACATGTGAAATCCTTTTAACTTGCCTTCTTGGTAGAATATAGGGGAAAAGAAAGATCTTACTCTTTAGTGGAGATTTATGGAATATGACATGTGGAGGTTGTGTTGCAACTCAGAATTTACCAACACAACTGGAAAATCTATAATATACTAGAATCATCTTTTGTAATCTTAAAATTCAACCAATATGGTTCATCTAAAAAGAAAAAAGAAAAGACATTTAGAAATTTTCTAGCAGTAAATACGCCATTCTAAAGCTTCTTGATATTATTATAACAACATTTTTCCTTAAGGACCAGAACAGGAAATTAATTGGAAATCAGAATAGTAATACATTAAAGAGAAACTTCATTTGCAAAAGGAACATAAACTGAAGGAATTCTTTCATAAAGTTCAACAATAATATGAAAACTCAGATTGAGTTACTAGGTGTACTGGTTAATAATACGGATTTTTGTCATCAAAACACAATAATTTCAAAAGAAACATCAAAAGTGCTTCTTCATTCAAAGTAATGTCCATTGCTAGCTACACACTTCCCCATCTTTCAGGTAATTTGTACATACCATCCCAATAGAATTTTTCTTGTTTTGAGGCAAACCATTCAAAGACCCAATTTCCACTTTTTCGTATGTTTTGAAGTGCTGCTCAGAAAGTGTGTGTGCCATCGATCGGAAAAAGTGGTAATCTGAAGGAGCAAGGTCTGGTGAATATGGCGGATGAGTTAATACTTCCCAGGCAAGATCTTTTAATGTGTCTTTAACTGGTTTTGAAGTGTGTGATGATGTGTTATCATGAAGCAAAATTACTTTGCCATGTCTTCTGGCCCATTCTAGTTTTACCATCAAAGCATGGTTCAAATTGATTATTTGTTGTTGGTAATAATCAGCTGGTTTTATAAGCTCATAATACACCACACCTTCCTGATCCCACCAAACGCAGAGCATTGTCTTCTTTCCAACGCGATTTGGCCTTGCAGTTGATATGATGATTGATCTGGATCAACCCATGATTTTGTGCATTTGGGATTCTCAAATCCACTTTTCATCGCCAGTCACAATTTGATGCAAAAAAGACTTCCTTTTTTTTGCCATTGAAGCAACATTTTACTGATGACTTTTCGGTTTCCCATTTCTTTTAGTTGATGTGGCACCTATTTTACTTCCTTTAAAATCTTCCCCATTGCTTGTAAACAATCGGAAATTGTTTGCTAAGCAACGTTTAGTCTTTCTGCAAGTTGTTTTTGAGTTTGACACACATCTTCATCCAATAATGCCTGTAATCATTGGTCTTCAAACTTTATCAGTTGACCTGGATATTCTTTGTCTTTCACATGGAAATCATCACTTTTAAAGCATTTAAACCAGCGCTTTTTTGTGATATTTATCTTTCTCTGACTGGCTTATTTCATTTAGTATAATACTCTCCTGATGGACAGAAACAGATCCAGAGACACAGAAGCATTGATCAGACCGTCAAACCTCAGAGGGAAGGTAGGGGATGGTGGAGGTAAGGGCAAGAGATCAACCAAAGGACTTGTATGCATGCATATATGCCTAACCAATGGACACAGACAATAGGGGGGTGAGGGTATGAGTGGGGGGGTTGGGGGTAAGTAATGGGGGGATGAGGACACATGTAATACCATAATCAATAAAATGATTTTTAAAAATCTGGGGGGGAAAACCCACAAAAAAATAGAGCTCACAAGTATCTTGAGATGGAGCAGGTTCACAATAGCTTTCTGAGGTATATGATAACTTTCAGCAGCACTTTTCTCCAAAATAAAGTAATAAATTAAAACTTCCCGCAAATGCTCATTTTTGGGCATGAAATTTGACATTTTTAAGCGTAAAAATATCTGTGATGTTAACACCTTCAGAAAATTTGACATGAAATTTTGAAGCTTGCCGTCAATACAACAAAATAGGATACATATCAAATCGCATATAAACATATGTGTAACTCCATCTATTGAAAAAAATCCACATTATTAACTGGTATTCCTGTTAGATCTTGTGCTCTTAGAAATGTCTGATGAGTAAATCAAATAGAACCAACAAAAAAATATGGTTTTTAAAAGTATCTTGCTTGGATTCAGGCATAGTCCTTTTTGGAAAGATTTTGTTTTCTCATAAGAAGTTTGATTTCACAATTTTATTAATCATATTGTGTACATAGTATACTGACCAAATTCTCCTCCAGTGCTTCCTAGAGTCATAGTTCATTTGTATAAGGAGATAGAGTGAACCCACTTTATGCATGATCACATTATGCATAATGCCTATAGGTATTAATTGTTTTATTGGCTGCCAATGAGTTTTCTGGAGATTTTTGAAAATGTGGTTCAATTTCACAATTTATCTGCAAAGTCTACAAAGCTTTGATTATTGTTAGTTACTTTGATTCTTTGATTCTAAGTTATTTCTGACTTTTCCATGAATTCAGGTTTCTGTTTTAATTGGCTAAAAATTTCCCAAAATTCTTTTTTTTTTTTTAATTAAATTTATTGGGATGACATTGGTCAACATGAACATATAGGTTTCAGGTGTGGCTTTCTATGTTACAAGATCTGTACATTGCACCATGTGCCCACCACCCAAACCAAAATTCTCACCTGTTATGTTTCTTAAAGTTCAGCCTGGGTATAAACACAAAATAATGATATATGCTTTTTGGATACCTGTAATAGAGCAGTCATCATATTAAGCTCCATAAACATATTTTGTCCTAATCCTTTCCACAGCCCTTCAAAGTGCATCTTCTTATGCTCATTTGACAGACGAGGAAGGCTTGAAAGGTGAGCATATGGGTTGCACAGGGACTCTCTGTGGCTGAGCAGGTAACCACAGTGGCCATAAATGCGAAGGTGGATATGAACCCATATGCTCAGCGAACATCGTCTTTAACCCAAAGCCATACATTTCTAGCATTGATATTGCTTCCCTCGCAGAAACAATACATGTGCATGCTACTGTATCATTAATAAGAAGTCTTCATACTAAAGACAGTTAAGAGTTGCTGCACTGTCCTTAAAAATCAAAAACAAAAAAACCTTCCTAAAATTAGATTAGGTGTGTGCTGTAAGCTCATATCCAGTTAGTACAAAGCAGGCTTTTCTCCAGTTAGACACTGAAGTAGTGATTGGGATCAGAACTTTGGGATCAAATATGGTTTGTATTTTTATTCCATCACTTACCAGTGAACCTACACCCCACACCTGGAAGGTGGGGATATGTGGCTGACACTGTTGGTTGTGTACCCAACATGATTACCTAGTTCTTGTTGGCAGAGTAAGGAGGCAGGGGTGTCTGTTCCTTCCCTCATGACTCAGTCCCACCTGCAGAGCTCACTACTGGTTGGCATGAGCTAATCACAGTGGTCCCAATTCCAGCTGCCAGGGATTGGTTTAGGGGTGGACATACGGCTCACTTTTGTGGGACACTGATGGAAAGGAAGGGCTGGAGAGCTTCTGGAAAATGTTCCTAACTGCATGTCCTTCCTTATTGGAAAGGAGAACTGATCTATAATGACAAATGTATAACTACTAGATTGGTGGTGAGACCCACTTCCTCGATGTCTTACCTATTGGAAGCAAATTATCTTCTTCAAGTCGCCTGAATACATATTGTAGGAAGTTTACTCTCAAAGGCCTTTTCTCTGGAGCACATCTAATTATTTACATGTACTAGAGGCCCTGTGCACAAAATTCATGCATGGATGTGTGTGTCCCTCAGCCCAGCCTGCACCCTATCCAATCTGGGACATCCCTCTCACAATCCAGGACTGCTGGCTCCCAACTGCTCGCCTGCCTGCCTTCCTGATTGCCCTTAACCACTTCTGCCTGTCAGCTTGATCACCCCCTAACCACTTTCCTGCCAGCCCGATTGATGCCTAACTGCTCCCCTGCCAGCCTGTTTGCCCCTAACTGCCATCCCCTGCAGGCCTTGTCCCCCCAACTGCTCTCCACTGCTGGCCTGGGTCCTCCCCCGCCCCCCAACTACTCTTCCCTTCAGGCCTAGTCGTCCCCAACTTTCCTCCTCTGCCAGTCTGATCATCCCTAACTGCCCTCCCCTACAAGTCTGATAGCCCCCCACTGCCCTCCCTTACAGGCCTGGTACCTTCCAACTGCCCTCCCCTGCTGGCCATCTTGTGGCAGCCATCTTGTGTCTACAATGGGGGCAGCCATCTTTGACCACATGGGGGCAGCCATCTTGTGTATTGGAGTGATGGTCAATTTGCATATTACTCTTTTATTAGATAAGATAGAGGCCTGGTGACAGGTGGGGGCCAGCTGGTTTGCCCTAAAGGGTGTCCCAGATCAGGGTGGGGGTTCTCTTGGGGCATGGGGCAGCCTGGCAGGGGGCCTGAGGTGGTTTGCAGGCTGGCGCCCTCCCCCCCCCCCCGCCCCCCAACCCAAGCAGAGGCCCTGGTAACTGGGATTTATTTATCTTCTATAATTGAAACTTTGTAGCCTTGAGTGGAGGCCTGGGCTGGCCAGGGTGTGCAGAAAGCTTGGCTTCCTCCATTGCTGGAGAAACCCAAGCCTCCTGTTCACTCCATGTCCATAGCCATCTTGGTTGGGTTAATTTGCATACTTGCTCCTGATTAGCTGGTGGGTATGGCTTGTGGGTGTGGCAGGGTGATAGCTAATTTGCATATCACTCTTTTATTAGATAGGATTTGTCCAACTGAAGCAAAAACAGACGAAAGAAGAAATTCTGAACTGGCTCAAAATCAAAATATGTAAGATTAGCCAAGGCCTGGTTTGGCTCAGTAGATAGAGCGTCGGCCTGCAGACTGAGGGGTCCCGGGTTCGATTCCGGTTGGGGGCAGGTGCCTTAGTTGCGGGCACATCCCCAGTAGGCAGTGTGCAAGAGGCAGCTGGTCGATGATTCTCTCTCATCGATGTTTCCAATTCTCTATCCCTCTCTCTTACTCTCTGTAAAAAATCAATAAAAAATATATTTTTAAAAAATGTAAGATTAACCAAAGGTTTCCTTAGGATAAATGAAAAGTCTTGTTGTTCTTGGAAGAAGTCTTCAAAATTTTTATGCTATTTATTTTTTAATTGAATTTTGGGAGAAAAAAAGAGAGAGACATAGATTTGTTATTCCACTTATTTATGCATTCATTGATTGATCCTTGTTTGTGCCCTTACCGGAGATTGGATTTTCAATCTTGGCATATGGGGAATACCCTTTATCCAACTGAGCTACCGGCCAGAGCTCAAAGATTTTAGAGCCAAACACATAGGGTATGGGGCACTATAAGATGAAAAAAGACCTCAAAAAATGAAATGTCTCATAAGTCCTTCAGAGTAATTAAGATATTTCCGTAGCTGACAAAATCTATGGCCAAATATATAGAAACATGTAAGCTGAAAACTTCTGACCTTCCACTTGCTTCTCTCCTCCCCTGTCCCATCAGCCTATTTAGAGAGGCCAGGCCAGCCTCCCCGAGTAGGTGCAGAGATGAGTGGCAGAGGAGCCAAAGCCCAAGGCCAGGCATGGCTTTCAAAACCTCCCCTATGATGGGCTCCATGCGGAATGCAAAACACCCAATTGGCCAGAGAAAGGCTTTTGGAAACGGCTGAGTGATAGAAGTTCTTCGGCGCTCATTTTCCAGCAGGGACAAATATTTCATTATATAATGAGAAGTTATGTCTTCTGGCATCCAAAGAACTGACCTACAATGACAAATGTGCAACTTATTAAACACATTCCACTGGGCCTGCAACACATGCTGGTTGTTTTCTCTAGACACGTAGTAGCTTTACCACGAAGAGCCCTTTCCCGTGGCTCCAGCTGGCAAATCTCTCTCTCATTTCGTATTCGTGGCTTTGTAATCACACAGAGCTTCGCTGTGGGTTTTTTAAAAACACAAAATAGGTTGATGTGGGTTCCCCTCTACTGCCACAGTTTTAGAGACTACAGATCATTGTTTAAGGCCAAACCCACAAATGCAAGTTCCTATTAGTGAAAATTAGAGCCAGAGAGCCCCCTCCGTGCTGTATCTCACATGTACTGCCTCCTCCGTGGTGGGCGTGGCTTTGTTGTCTTAATCAAGATTCCCATCCTGAGCATTAGATGGGTTCACATGGATTTGCTTTGCTCCGCAGTTTTCACTAATGTTAGTTGGGAAATCTTGGTTGTTACTATATGTTATTGGGGTTTCTCCTTTTCCCACAAAGCACATGCGTGGGTGGCTGTACCAATGGTGAGCGTGGTCCCTACAGCCCATGCAGTTAACGGGCACGGTCACGTGCTTGCTGAGGAAGAAGAGGGGCATGTGGAGTAGTTCTCTGAGGTCCCAGCAGGCTGGGCTCTGGCGAAGCGAGGGAAAGAGATGAGGACAGCAGTGGCTGGCTGCTCTGTGCAGACTTGTGTTGTAAGTGCAGCAGACAGATTGATCGATCTATACGTAAAAATTGTTCACAACCGACTTTATATTGTTTTTAAAATTATTAATGGTAAGTTAAACTTGAATAGTAAGCGAAACTTCTAGATGTTAAGTTTAACATTGCAAGAAGATGTATAGGGAAAAGCCTCCTTCCCAGCTCTGATCCCCAGGCTCCCCATTTTGCATCTTTGAAGCAGAATCGATTACTCTGAGTCTATGTACACATGTGTATATAAATAGCCTCTATTGCTACAAAATAATGAAAACCTGAAAATAGTGAAAACTGGATAAGAAAAGATCAGTCACTTATAAGTATGGGGTGAACCTCTACAGATATTTATAACTGAAGTGGGAGTGACCTTCTAGTGGGGACTGTGCGGTTACATGTAATCACTGAAAGCTGATTCACAGAGCCTCTTCGAACATCAGCAGTACAAGGCAGCACACTCAGCTGCTCTCTCGAACAATATGCAAAGGAAGTGTAGGCCCCAGGATGTTGGCGGGGTATAAACCATGTAGGCATCAGAATGTCAAGCAGAAGCTTATTTGACATACATGGGAGCTCCTAAATAGTCCTACATTAGCTCACATGCAAGTCAGGTATGAATGCTCCAAATATCATAAGGGACTATTAGAATTTAAATTTGAATTTCTGGTAAACAACAAATACTCCTTTAATGTAAGTATGTCTGAAATTACATGGGACTTGTTAAAAAAATTATTTGTTCATCTAATATTCAGAGTTAATAAGGAATCCTTTATTTTCTCTGGCAACCCTCATCATTAATCTTACATTGTTGATATATTGATTAATCTTAGGTACATGAGTTAGCACAGAGATGGGCACAAGACTCAAGCTAGGCAATCAGCCTGTCTCTAGGATTGTATATATGACTGTTGAAAGAAAGACTCTTTCTGGGGTGGATGTCATTTTTTAGATCCTTTTCCATTAGTTAAATAAAGTAGGCAATACTATTAGAATTAAATTCAGGGACTCTAGAATAAAAATATAAAGAAAAAACAGAGGGAAAGAGAAAGAGAGAGAGAGAGAGAGAGAGAGAGAGAGAGACCTGATGACATTGTCTATATAGATAGCCTAATTTGAATTTGATTAATGTTCATTGTAACCAAGAGTCCTGCTTCACATATTGTGCAGAAAAGGTTATGTAAATAGCTCCAGGTCACACAGAAGTCAGTTCATCAACCTAGAATTTGTCCAAGTGACTCCAAAATGAATGCTCTCTCTACTTTATCATCTGCAACTACTGGGAAACAAAGACATTAAGACTCCCCCCCTCACCGCCCCCCACCCCCCAAGTAGAATTCAAAGAACGAGTATGTACATTCCCAGACCTCTACCTGATTTCCCAGTGAAGCCCCACTAGGCACCATCTTGCTGTTTCTGCTTCTGCTCTTTTTTTCCTCTGAGGCTGGTTCCCGGAGAATAACCAGGGGCTCAGGCCTCCTTCTCCTTTTAAAACCTAACTTTGAAAGAGAAGATTAGAAAATGATATTAACATTGTATTTCTTAAAAGTAAAAGTATTAAAATACGGGGCCACGGGTCTCTAATCATGTTAATGTGAGAGAAATTCCACCTAAGGAGTCTTTCAGGCTTTGGGTGCAAAAAACTTGGAACGCAGACAAGGTTCTGTGGTCTCTTTAAACATGGAACCACTCAAGGGCTGGGAACACTGGTGTTCCTGCCTCTCAGTAAGAATTAGTTGTTAGGATGAAGTGTCTCTTATGAAATAAGGATTGGGGGATCTTTTTGGTTGCTGTAACTCAGTTGTAAATAAATAGAAAACTAGAAATTGAATGGGCATGCTTGTTCTAAAGAACTGATCTTGTTCCATTAACCAGTGACTTTAAAGAGTATAGGGCTTGGGGCTGTATTCCATAAAGCAGAAGATCTCCACATTGACATGGTGACACCCTCACATCTTTGTATGTTAAAGCAATCAAATATGATTGATTGAAACAACACATGTTAGGCAACAGTTGCAAATACATTTTATACAAGATTCCCAAGTTGAATTGTGGTATGTCTTCATCTAATGTTTTACTCCCCTCTAGTGGCTTTTTATATAGGATAGCAGATTTTAGAGGAAAAAAATTAACTTAAAAATATATTTAAAGCATATTTGTGTTTTATAGACCTTCTGTCTAATTCTATAGAATTTAAAGATGAAAAAAAATTGAACTTGAAGTGCTGTTAGTTTACTGCTCATTTTGTAAGTGAAGAAATTTAGGCAGGAAGGGGAAATGACTCACTCAAGATCACATAGTTGGTTTCAATCAGATCTCATCATAAATGATGATATTGATCATATAAATGTATGGTTTCCATGGGACTAGAAGGTTTACACCTGTCCACTCAGATGCTCCTCAACTGAGGAGGGACGTATGCTTTGGAGGAAGTTGGAAATCAAATTCAGTAAGTGCATTATGGACTCTGGGCACTCTGGGGCGAGAGGGGCTTACACCAGGAAGGGAAAAGGAACTGTTAACATGGATACCTGGAGATGAAAATACTGACCAAGTAAGCTCTGGTTTTCCTTTCTCCTTGCTAATGTTGATGAGTGCTAAACCTGTACTGAGGTGTCCTTTGTCTTAGAGACTTTCCTATTTCACAGTTTGAATTCTTGCTATGTAATTTTTAGCTCTGCTTCATTCTCCTAAAATTTTTACTATCATTCTCCAAAGTCTGCTTCCCATTGTTCTCTATATAAATGTAAAGTTTCTTTCTTTTTTTTAAATTCTTTTTTGTTGTTGTTGTTTTAATGGAAAGTTTTTGCTTATGATACAACTAGAGGCCCAGTGCATGAAATTCGTACATTGGGTGGGTTCCTCAGGCTTGCCTGTACCCTCTCACAGTTGAGGACACTTCAGGGGATGTCCGCCTGCTGGCTTAGGTCCAATCAAGTCGGCAGTCAGACATTTCTCTAGCCACAGTGTTTCCCAAACTTTTGACATATGTGTACCCCTTCTATAATTTTCATAACGCTGAGTACCCCTCGTACTCATGAGAACGTAGAATTAGGCACAGCTAAGCATGGTGCAGTGCATATCCCCACCAAACTCCAGTACAACGCGTACCCCCACCAAACTCTTCCCGTATCCCTGGGGGTACGCGTACCACACTTTGGGAAACACTGCTGGGGCTCTCACAGTTGGGGACCCCTCAAGGGATGTCCGCCTGCTGGCTTAGGCCTGATCAAGCCAGCAGTTAGACATTCCTCTAGCAGCCTGGGGCTCTCACAGTTCGGGACCCCTTGCTCCTTACTGCCCACCTGCAGCGGAGGCGGGAGAGGCTCCTGCCACCATCACTGCGCTTGTTAGTGGAGCACACTGATCACCAGGGAGCAGCTCCTGCATTGAGTATCTGCCCCCTTGGTGGTCAGTGAGCATCATAGCGACTGGTCATTCATCCTGTTGTTCCATCATTCTGTCGATTTGCATATTAGGGTTTTATTATATAGGATTGTTATATAATAAAAAATAAGTTCTTTGATTATAAAAGAAACTCTTGATTACTTCTAGAATGCCCCTCTCAGAGATAGCAACTATAAACAATGGGAAAATGAACAAACAGAGACTTCCTGAAAGCAATGAAGGCTGAACAGAGTTGAACAGATATGGAGAGGATTGGTTTTTTTTTTTTGTTTGTTTGTTTTTTGTTTTTACAGTTGAATACATGGGGCAGCTAGAATACCTGTAGAAAACCAATAGTCTTTCTGGCCTGAAGGCTTAGAGAGCAGAGCTTTAGGCTATCATGGCCTCTGGGAAGTGAGGGAGGAATTCTGGCAATGACAAATCCTAAGAGAGGAACCAAAAATTCTGTGTACTCATTAAGGGTGGGTCAGATTTTAAGTAGCTTAGCTCAGGATAAAATAACAGATTTGGGCTAGTGCCCAAGAGACAAAAATTTGCAGTTTAAACAGTTAAGTTACTTATCTGCTAAACCAAACCAAAACAACAATAATAAAAAACAAAAAACAAAAAGTAATATTCTTCAGAGGAATGTAATGTAATCCAGTCTCCCTAGATAAGGTTCACAATATCAAGGATACAATCCAAATTTATTTAACATAATAGAAACAAAAAAATATGATATACTTTTGAGAAGAATGACAATAAAAAAGATGAAACCTGATATGAGCCAGCTTTTGTAATTATCAGTCAAAGGATTTTAAAGAAGTTATTATAACTATGCACAATTATGTAAAGGAAAAAAATGCTTAAAATGAATGAAAAGATAGGAAATTTCAGCAAGAAAAACAAAACAAAACATGAAAAGAATCAAATAAATTCTTGAACTAAAAATTAAATTACATGAAATATAAAATTTAACAACAGAAAGGAGAAGACAGAGAAAGAACCACTGGATTTGAAGATAAATCAACAGAATTATCAAATCTGAAGTACAGTGAGCAAAAACACTTTAAAAACAAAGAAATGGTATCTCATGGATTTGTGGTACAATATCAAAACATTTACATATGTATAATTGGAGGTTCAGAAGTAAGAAGAAAAAGCAAATGCAACACAAAGAAACATTTTAAAATATAATGGCCAAAATACCCCAATTTTTTGTAAATTATAAATTTACGGTTTATAAAAGCTTAGCAAGCCCCAAATCAGAGTACAGTCAAACTGCTTAAAATTAAGTATAAAGAGTAAATCTAGATAGCAGCCAGGAAAACCAAGCAATGCATTACATATAAGAGTAAAATAATTTGAATAAGTTCAAATTTTATCATACAGCAGTGCCACTTTTAATTCTTTGATATTAAAAATTCTCAGAAACAATGAAGATAGAAGACAGCTAACCAACATCTTTAAAGAACTATAAGAGAGGGGGGAAATATCTGTTTGTCCAAAACTATATTAAAATTTTTATATCAACAAAAATGTTGTTTAAGAAATGAAGGCAGCCGAAACCAGTTTGGCTCAGTGGATAGAGCGTCGGTCTGCGGACTGAAAGGTCCCCGGTTCAATTCCGGTCAAGGGCATGTACCTGGAT
This sequence comes from Pipistrellus kuhlii, assembly GCF_014108245.1. Taxonomy (NCBI): domain Eukaryota; kingdom Metazoa; phylum Chordata; class Mammalia; order Chiroptera; family Vespertilionidae; genus Pipistrellus; species Pipistrellus kuhlii. Next base: position 46,729,287 of record NW_023425404.1, read on the forward strand.
TGTGGGCACATCCCCAGTAGGGGGTGTGCAAGAGGCAGCTGGTCAATGTTTCTCTCTCATCGACGTTTCTGGCTCTCTATCTCTTTCCCTTCCTCTCTGTAAAAAAATCAATAATATATATATATATATATATATATATATATATATATATATATATATATATATATATATATGAAATGAAGGCAAATAAAGACATTTTCAGATTTAAAAAATTCAGAGAACTTGTTTTAAACAGAACTACACTGAAGATATGTTGAATAAAGTTCAGGCTGATGGAAAGTAAGGCCAGATGGAAACCTGGTTCTTCAGAAAAAGAGGGAAAGAGAGAAGTAGGGCAAAAGGAAGAAAGAACATCTGAACTAGTAAAAATAAAATATTACTTTTTTCTTAATTTCTTTAAAATATGTGACAGTTTGCCGAAAGCAGTTTGGCTCAATAGTAGAGCATCGGTCTGCGGACTGAAAGGTCCCGGGTTCGATTCCGGTCAAGGGCATGTACATTGGTTGCGGGCACATCCCCAGTAAGGGATGTGCAGGAGGCAGCTGGTCAATGTTTCTCTTTCATTGACGTTTCTATCTCTCTCCCTTCCTCCCTGTAAAAAAATCAATAAAATATATTTTTAATAAAATAAAATATGTGACAGTTTAAAAGAACACTTGTAACATTGTTTCATGAGTTTAAAATGTATATAGATATAATGCATATGACAATTACAGCATAAAGATTGGAGGTGGCTGATAAGTGGACCTATATAGTTGAAAGGGTTTTACTTTTTACATGGAGTGATACAGTTATATATCTTGATGTCAGTTTGAGTTACACAGATATATACATTTACCCAAACTCAGTGAATTTATATTTCATATTTGTATATTTTACTTTATATAAAAACTAGAGGCCCAGTGCACAAATTTTGTGCACTGGGCGGGGGGGGGGGGGGGGGGGGGGGGAGGGGGATGTCCCTCAGCCCGAGATGCACCCTCTCTAATCTGGAACCCCTTGGGGAATGTTAACTGCCGGTATAGGCCTGGCAGTCAGACATCCCTCTCACAATCCTGGACTGCTGGCTCCTAACTGCTTGCCTGCCTGCCAGCCTGATAACCCCTTAACCACTGCCCTGCTGGTCTGATTGACACCTAACTGCTCTCCTGCTGGCCTGGTCCCCTCCAACTGCCTTCCCCTGCCAGCTATCTTGTGACATGTGGGGGTGGCCATCTTGTGATGATGTGGGGGCAGGCATCTTGTGATGTGAGGGTGTGAAGGTCAATTTGCATATTACCTCTTTATTATATAGGATTATTTCTAACCAAAATTACTATAAATAATATTGAACTCGAGTTAATAATATGCATACTGAAACATTTAAAGAGAACTATTTCATTTTGAAATACATAAAAAGTAAGAGAGATTAATGTCTAGACTCTAGAGTAGGGGTGTCGAACTCAATCAGAGAAGGGGCCAAAATCTAAAATCCAGCCTAAATCGCGGGCCGAATGGTTTACTGAACAGTCATAAACTGTCATTGTGATGGAAACGCAGCGGAGCGCAGTGATGACAGCGTGGTGCGGGCCACATTGCAAGGCCTGGCGAGACGGATTTGGCCCGAGGGCCTTGTGTTTGACACATGTGCTCTAGAGGAATGGATAGATGGATAGATATGTGATAAAACACATATAGCAAAACGTTATTGCTATAATCTAGGCAGTCAGAATACAGTTGTTAACTGACAAATTCTTTTAACTTTGCTATGTGTTAAAATGTTTATTATAAGATGTTGGAAATAGGAGATTAAAATTATAATTGCAAATATTTATATTACTATGCTCCTTTATTGGTTTTTCCAAAGTAATAATGATATTTATTTCTGGTTGAAAGAGGATTTTTAACATGACATTAGAACACTTTTTTAAACCCAATTACATATACTAAAAATACAGGTTCCATACATTTATTTAGTATAGAAGTGTTTTAGGCAGCTTCAGTTGCTATATCAAGGTGGCTTAAACAAGAGACATCTATTTGTCACAGTTCTGGAGACTGGGAAGTCAAGATTAAGGTGTTGGAATATTTGGTTCCTGGTGAGAATCCTTTTCTTGCTTTGCAGACGGCTGCCTTCTCTCATGTTCTCACATGGCCGTGAAGAGAAAGAGTGCTCTAGTGTCTTTACCTCTCCTTAAAAGGACACTCATTCCATCCCGGGAGCTGCACCCCAAAGAGCTCATCTACACCTATTACCTCCTAAGACCCCAGCCACAAATACAATCACGTTGTGAGTTTAGGGCTTCAATTTTAAATTCAGGGTCAGGGGACACAACCATTCATTAGTCTAGGGGTGTCGAACTCAATCAGAGAAGGGGCCAAAATCTAAAATCCAGCCTAAATCGCGGGCCGAATGGTTTACTGAACAGTCATAAACTGTCATTGTGATGGAAACGCAGCAGAGTGCAGTGATGACAGCGCGGTGCGGGCCACATTGCAAGGCCTGGCGAGACGGATTTGGCCCGCGGGCCTTGTGTTTGACACATGTGCATTAGTCTATAACAAAAAGTTACTAAAAAAGGGAACCCAAAATTTTGTCATACAGCAGTACCACTTTTTAAAAATATATATATTTTATTGATTTTTTATAGAGAGGAAGGGAGAGATATAGAGAGATAGAAATGTTGATGAGAGAGAAACATAGACCAGCTGCCTCTTGCACACCCCCTACTGGGGATGTGCCTGCAACTCAGGTACATGCCCTTGACAGGAATCGAACCTGGGATCTTTCAGTCCGTAGACCGACGCTCTACCACTGAGCCAAACCGGTTTCGGCCAGCAGTGCCACTTCTAATACTTTGGTGAGTTATCTTTTAGTTTTTAAAAACATTAATATATTATCTTTTCTATTATGGTTATTTTATTATGACATTAAATATTTGTGACAAACAATGAATGTACTGTATGTCAAATGTATGTCAAGTAATAGATATTAATTTTGGTATCTTCATATAATTAATGGCTAAATTATATGAAGATACCAAAATTAATAACATCTATTACTTGACATACATACATTGATTTTGAATTTTCACATAAATGCTCACATAAAAAGAGATCATAGAACCTGGTCCATGTGGCTCAGTGGATTAAGCACCGTCCCATAGAGGTCCCCTATTTGATTCCCAATCAGGACACATGCCCAGATTGTGGGCTTATTCCCAGTGGTGGGTGTACAGGAGGCAGCCGATCGAAGTTTCTGTCTCTCTCCCTCTCCCTTCCCTCTCTCTCTAAAAATCAATAAAAACATATTTTTGAAAAAGAGGTCATAGAATAATAATTAATAATCAAATGGGCATGAGACCTTTTTACAGCAATTGACAAAATTAGAAGTCAGTGCCTTTAAAATTCTGATGGAAAAGATTTTCAGTTCTTAATTCAAAACTCATTCTGTCAATAAGATGTACATTGCAATATCTTTTAAAATTTACTCATTTTTTTAAAGAGACAATTTTGGGATATGCATTGCCAAAACAAGGTGACAAAGAAATGTGGAAAACACAGGATCCAGGGAACAAGAATCCAACGGAACATAGTGGAAAAGGAAGGAAATTCCCAGGATGGCTGTGAAGAGAAGTCCCAACAGTACAACAGATCTGCAGTGCAGTCAGTCTAGATTAATGGAAAAGGATGGAGATACCCAAGAGAGTGAGTTCTTAAAGAAAAAGAAAACTTGTAGAATACCTTGTAGAGTTTGAACTTGAGAGAATATTTTTAGTTTAGTTGAAGAATTATGGATGAAGCAATAAGAGATCTATATAATAAAAACCCAGTGGCCCTAATGCCATAACAACCAAAGTCACCAGGAGGCTGTGTGTGTGGCGAGGTGCATGTGGGTGGGCAGGGACTTGACTCTTGCTCTCGCAGTGTGGCAGGACTCAGAGTCCCACAGTATGATTTCCACTTTTATTTTTTATTTTTTTTTCCTGAAAAATAAAGATTTATTAAATTTTAAAAAGATACTTTACTAAAGAAGATATATAGATGGCAAATAAGCATATGAAAAGATGCTCCACATCAGGGACATACAAATTAAAATAATAAATACCATCACACACCTATTAGAATTCATTTCCACTTTTAATACTTTGGTGAGTTATCTTTCAGTTTTTAAAAACATTAATATATTATCTTTTCTATTATGGTTATTTGGGATCCCAGGTCTCGTGTGATTTCTCATGGGTCTGGGTCTCATGTGATTTCGCATGCTAGGTCACTAGTAAGTATGTAAAGAGTTGAGGAAATAAAAAGGCAGTATTTCCTTTAGAAAAGAAAAGTTGCACATGGAAAGAAACTTATCATTGTATACTATAGGCTCATTCCTGAATAATATTAATTGTATTATAATAATGTAAGTACTTTATACTGATTTAAGCAAAAAGAGTAAAAAGCTATATTGTAATAATCAGGGATATATATATACATACATACATGTACACACACACACACACATACACACACACACACACACACATATGTATCCTATCTAATAATAGAGAAATATGCGAATTAACAATCACTCTGTGATAAAATGGTGGTGCCCATAGATACAAGATGGTGATGCTCAGTCCTCTCAGGCCCACCAGAGGCCCCCAGTCTCAGGGAGGGCTGCTGATAAGAGCTGGCAGCATGGCCCAGGCTGTAGGCCTGGGAGGTAGCCACACCCCGGCACCATCTGCTACTAGCCTGGGCCTGTGCATCCCTGGTGCTATCTGCTCCCAGTTGCAGCCCTGACAGTCCACCTGGGAGGCTCCTGCACCCCTACACCCCCCTCCCAAGATCTGCTTCCAGCCCTGGCCCCTGGCCATGGGCCTGCGAGGCTTCTGCACCCTCCGGCACTATCTGCTCCCAACAGTGACCCAGGTTATAGGCCTGTCAGCTGGGAGGTACCCATGCCCCTCTCAGCATGGTTTGCTTCCAGCCATGGCCATGGCTGTGGGCCTGGGAGGCAGCCACGCCTCTCCAGTGCGATCTGTTCCTATTTGTGATCAGGGCTGTGGGTGCGCCTCTCACTCCCAGCCATGGCCCAGGCAGTAAGCCTGTTGGCTGGGAGGCATCTGCACCCTTCTAGGCACATTCCGCTTTCAGCCGCCGCCAGCTTCTTCCCAACCTGCAAAACTCCTGTAAAGGGAAGAGAAGAGGACAGGACGTTCCCAGGAAATGGTGACAGCTGGTTGCATGTGTGGACTGTGCTGGAGCTGTGGGAACACTGTGAAGGAGCAGGCAGATCTGGCTGCAAGGATGGAGAGAGGGCCACAGAGACCTGGCCAGCCCTCAAAGGGCCCAGTAGATCTTTCATAGGAAGAGATAATTGAGATTAGTAAGAGGAGAAAGGCATCTTGGAAGGAGTATTTCTAGCAGAAGGGGAAAAATGGGCCAAAAGTTTGTGGGAAAATGGATAAGTACAGTGTTAGTAGACCTCTGTGTGAAAAAGCCTTCCATCTTGACATCTATTAATACATTACTTAACAGACTTGGTTCCAATTGACTTCGCCCTTTCAAAATAATTTTTGGAGGGAAAGATGAACAGTTGATTACATGTCTATAGTTTATAAAAGAAAAGGAAACTTTTAGAAAATATGAAAAAGAGTGAAATCACCTATAAACCTTTTACTTTTACAAATACATGATATCACCTTTCTAAGGTCACATGAAATTCCTGTTTAAGGAGTTTATTTTATGACACTTTTAGTTTGGGTTTACATTTTTACTGGTTTGTCAAGACCACGGCATGCACACTGTCCAATATGTTAAAGAAAAAACCCTATCTAATAAAGAGGGAATATGGAGAAGAGGGTATCTGGGGGTGACCGGGCTGTCAGGAGAGGGCAGTTTGGGATGATCCCGGCCAGGGAACAGTTAGGTGTCAATCAGGCTGGCAGGGGAGTGGTTAGGGGCAATCAGGCAGTCAGGTAAGCAGTTGGGAGCCAGCAGTCCTGAATTGTGAAAGGGATGTCCATCTGTGGATCCCTGTGGGATTGGGCCTGAACAGGCAGTCAGACATCTCCAGAGAGATCCTAGATTGGATAGGGTGTAGATTGGGTTTATAAGAGTTAAGGTTTTTTTTTTTTTTTTTTTTTTTTTTTTTTTTTTTTTTTTTTTTTAAATACTAGAGGCCTGGTGCACAAATTCGTGCACAGGTGGGATTCCTCTGGCTGGCTGGCTGAGGGAGGGACCATGGGAGGTTGGCCGGCTGCAGAAGGTTGGCTTTGAGAGCACACTGACCACCAGGGGGCAGCTCTTACATTGAGCATCTGCTCCCTGGTGATCAGTGCACATCATAGTGACCTGTCCACTGGTTGTTCGATCGGTTAGGCTTTTCTATATATAGATAGTAGAAATAAAACATAAAACTAAAAAATTTAAGAAAAATTAACATAAACACATTATTAAGAATTTTAAGGTAACTTCTAGAAAACACAGACAAAGGAATTGAAAGTTGTTGCCACTAGGGGACAAGAATTGGGAGTAGGGAAAGATAGGGCAGGATTTTATTACATTTTTTTATTACAAATTTTAGAACTCTTAATGGGAGAAGTGTATGTATTTTGCTAGTCCAGGGTGTAGGAAGCTCTGAATAGGGCTTACAAAGCCCAACCACATTGTTCTGACATTCCACATAATTGCCTTGCCTGGTTATAAAACTACTTTCAGTAAGCCCTGCCACCTAGGTATAATATTTGGATTCTGGGTAGAATTTCTTACATCATTAACAGACTCATCCTATGACAGACTCTAAGATAATGACTAGTTATCTCAGAGGTACAGTTGAATTGCTGCTGTGAAAGAATGGCTTGCTTGCATGTCAACTGGTTAAAATCTGGGAGGGGCTGGGCATGACAGGGGGAACCACAGTTCCCCATCATGGATACATTTATTTATTCATTTTATTTTATTTACTTATTATTATTATTATTTAAAAATATATCTTTTTATTCTTTTTTTCTTTTACATAGAGGAAGGGATAGAGAGTTAGAAACATCGACGAGAGAGAAACATTGATCAGCTGCTTTCTGCACACCCCCTACTGGTGATGTGCCTGCAACCAAGGTACATGCCCTTGACCAGAATTGAACCTGGGACCCTTGAGTCTGCAGGCTGACGCTCTACCCACTGAGCCAAACCAGTTAGGGCTTATTTTATTTTTTTAAATATATTTTGTTTATTGATTTCAGAGAGGAAGGAAGAGGGGAGAGATAGACAGAAACATCAATGATGAGAGAGAATCATTGATAGGCTGCCTCCTGCACACCCCACACTGGGGATTGAGACTGCCAGCCAGGCATGTGCCCTTAGAATTAAACCTTGACCTCCTGGTTCATAGGTCAGTCGACTCTCAGCCACTGAGCCACACTGGCCAAGCATCATGAATACATTTAAATAGAAACTAGATTATGGTTTTGGGAAGGTTGTTGGGACTTTTCAATTAGGTATAGGGTGGGGGTAGGCAACTCTGAAGTGCTCTACCCTGAGGTTCTATGAAGGAATTCCATTTGTAGAATGGTTACAGGTTACTGTTTACTAGTAAGTAAGGATTAGAACCCAGGAAGAGGAGGCAATGATTTTACTTTTTCTGTCAGTGTTGAGTTATACTCAGTATCTTCCCATTTCCCTTCAAATATTCCTTGTGTGTTTTAAAATAATGCATGTTATCTATTTTGAAGGCCCTTATTTTATATGTGGTCATTTGATTAAGCTTGACAAATGCATTTGTTTAAATTTTCTATGCCTTACAATTTCTTATTCACTCAGTCTGTCAGTTATTTTAAGAGGTATGTGAAGACAGTGAATGCATCAATTTGTCCTTGTGGTCTTAAAATTTCTTTATATATTTTTGTAGCTATCTTATGTTCACATACATTTAGAACTAATATTTCTTCTTGGTTTACTAAAATGTAAAAAAAAACAAAATCTATCTAGTGGCCTTCATTATCTTCGGAGAAGTGTTCATCTTCCATTTAAAGTTTATACAGTATAACAATGCCAGATTCTTTTTTCATTAGTATTTGATTGGTATATCATTTTCATCCTTCTACTTTCAACCTTTATATTTTATGCTTTTGTTGTGCAGAATTTTAGTTCACTTAAAAAGTAATCCCACAAGTTATATATTATTTTTGTTATATGCAGTTATTGTTTGTTGAAATTTATCCAAATTCTTATTATTTTTCTCACTAGTATTTCCTCGTGTACTTCAGACTTTCCTTTTGAGACTTTTTTTTTTTTTTTGATTTAGAAGTTCCTTTGGTAGATATTGGAAATAATTATTTTAGTTTGTCTGAAAAATTTTTAAAAAATTCCTTTTTACTTCAATGTTAATAGACAACATGTGGTACAGATTTATAAATTGACAATTTCATTCAGTGTTTTGAGACATTATCCCATTGTCATGCTTTTCTTGGTGAGAAATCAGCTTTTGTCTAATTGATATTTCCTTGAAAATGATCTGTTGTTTTATTTCCTGCCTGCTCTTTTTAGGGGAGTGCTGGAGGGAAAGTGTAGTGTACTTTTAAGATCATCATCTTTTTAACTTGATGTTTTACTGTCGTTATAATATGTCTAGTCAAGATTTGTTTGTATCTATTTTGCTTGGGATTCACTATAGTTCCTGGATCTGAAGACTCATGAATTTAATAGATTCTGGAAAAGTCTCAGCTATAATTTCTCCAAAATATTGCCTCTCCTTATTACCTCCTTCACTAGGACTCTGATTAACTGTAGTTCAAATTTCTCAATCCATGTTCTATTTCACATTTTTAATGTCTGTATTTATTGACTTGTATTCTAGTTATTCCTTTAGCCCGATTATTCACTTGGCAGCTGCATCTGATCTGCTGTTTCATCTGTCATTGAATTTCTAATTTTAATTTCTAAACATTTTATGTACTTTTCAAGAAATGATGTCTTGCTATTTTTGATAAACACTTATTCCTTGACATATTTCTGATAGTTTTAAAACATTGTAAGCAAAGATAGTTTATATTTATTAAAAAAATTCTAACGTATCCAATTTTTGTAGGTTTAATTTTAAAGTATATTTTTTCGTCAAGTTTGGTGACTTTTTTTCTTTTTCTTTTAGGAGGAACTCAAGTGCTTTGAAACTTTATTCTTGGGATTCACTGAATCCTGGTTTAATTAAAGTGTGCTACCAGCAAAGAACTGTTTTTGCTTCTGCAGCATGTATAGGGCCTTTACAACTTGAGAATCCTTTAAATGAAAAAAAAAAAAGTTTTTGGCTTTAGACTTTTTGGCTCAGTGGAGAGAGTGTCAGCCCGTGGATTGAAGGGTTCTGGGTTCAGTTCGGTCAAGGGCATGAACCTGGTCAGGGTGCAACCCATTGATGTGCCTCTGTCACATGGATGTTTCTCTTTGGCTCTCCCTCTCCTTTTCACTCTCTCTAAAAGTCAATGGAAACATTTCTTCTAGTGAGGACTAACTAAAAAAAGAAAAAATAAATTTAACTCCATGCTGTAATTTTAGAAATTTCAGGAGATAAATTTTATTTCCTCTATCTGAGGCCAGTCTGAGATAGGCAAATGTCTTTCAATGGGGCTTTTGTTTCTTTGTTCTCCATTTTACCCACTGAGAGTGTTACCCTGCAGGGGTCTCGCTTTATGTGGGGGATCTGATCGGACTCCCTGCGTGGGCGCTGTGCTGTTTCTCCTGTGCCCCCTTTTCCCAGAGGCCGCCAGGGATTGACAAATATTTTTACTGCAACCTTTGACTTCACTGCTGGCTCACTCTCTCAATTCATGCTTTCTTGTGATTCGGGGCTTCTGAGGATTTTCCTAACTTTCTTGCCACATAAACTATTTATTTAATGACTCGAGGGATTGCTTACTCACTGGAATTGAAAGATACTCTAACTGGGTTTGAGGGAATAAGATCGGAGTTTGTGTGGGTCATTAGTTGGCTGTACATCTGTAAAGACCTCCTACTGTATATAAAACATACGTATATGCTTTTTATCTGATATTTTGAAGTGTCCTGTACTAGGAGAAAATTGCTGGCTATTTAATTCAGCATATTGAAAAAAATAGAAATACTTTGCTTCCTTTCATTATTGACTTTTTAAAAATTTTCCCTTCCTCTTTCCCTCTCTGTCTACTCTGTTGACTTTCTTGTTTTTATTCATTTTCACTATTCCATTTTTTTTGTCATTCTATTTTTCTTTTCACTTGTCCTTGGCCTTTTTATTTCTTTTCACATTCTTGTCTCTTTATTGCTATGTTTCTTTTCTTTTTTCTTTCTTTGTTTTATTCTCTCCTCCCCCCGACCCCCCAGTTCATTTCCTCCATGTTTTCTTTCTATCGTTCATGTACTTTCCCAACAAGGGCCAAAAGATTATTCTTGGTCTCACTTAGAATAATTGTTTAATGACCTCTTTTATAAAAATTAGGTTAGCCAACACTAATTAAGACAAGGAGTCTATGTCATTGGAAGGAGGTCAAATTATAGTGCCTTTCATAGAATAGTGCTCAATAAATGTTTTGGTTTTTGAGCGCAACTTCTATAAGGATTCTATCTCGCTGATGGTAAGCACACCATGAGATAGAAATGCTGCCAAGCAGACTGTACCTGTGACTCAATCAGGTCTAACCCGCGCTGACAGGGGAGCGGATGGAATGTTAATTGAGAGCAGCTGGATGACTGGCATGCCTGCAGCCACAGGAAGGGGCCACGGAGCTCTCAGCGAGGGGACAACTTACATTTTATCAAAGACCCCGGAGGCTTTTTAATGAGAATGACCTCCGGTTAAAATTAGAGTGAAGGAGAAGCAAATATAGTAATTTGGGGACTTTGAGTCTTAACATATTTTCCACCTAGTAACTACTGTCCTAGAAAATGAAACTCATGGAATTCTCAGAATAGTAATGACTTGGCCTTAATAAGGTCGAGAACACTGTTAGGTGGGCTCACCTCTTGTTTGTTGGTCAGCAATATTGGGAAATATGTCATGTGGAGAACACTGAGATAAACCCTCCGGTTTAAAATACTCTTATTGTTGTCTTGGCTGATAGAAAACAGGCTGTGGTGATCGAATTTGCCTCTGAGAGGGATTGCTTACTCATTGGGATGGAAAGGTACTATAAATGGTTTTGAGGAGAGTGAGATCAGAATTTTTGGGGATCGTTAGCTGGCTATACATCTGTAAAGACATCCTATGCTATGAAAAATCCTAAATTGAGGCTGGAATAAAGTGACAAAGCTAACCTCAAGTTCTAAGATGCATTTTGGTGGGGACCCATAGACAACTCCTTTTGAGATTTGAGATTTCACCAGGAGAAATTAGTAATCTCACCATCCCCTAAATGAGGACTTTGGTTTGTGACTATAAAGCTGGCTGATGCAACTAGGTTGTAATACACTAGTGTGACTTTGAGTATGTTTGAAATGTTAAAGTAAATATTGTAGGATCCTGGCTACTCTTGAGAAGAGTCCAGGTTGTACCCAGCTGGTCCATTAGATAGAGGAAGCCTCGAGACATGAACCTGGTCCATGATACTTCCGCTCATGTGCCTAGCGATTTCTATGGATTCCTGTGGATGTGTCAGGAACATTGTAAGTACTTTCCATTTTTATACATATTTCACACCACTGACAAAACTGGTGAAAATTGGTTTCCTTGAGGACTCAGACTATTAGCCGACTCCACCGCTACATCTGATCAGCATATGCCCTGTAAGAAGTGCTAGAAACTGTGACCCACTGGTCCCCCATTTGGCTATTTCACCTTTTTTTCTTTACCACTAGGCTTAGAAGGATGGAGGTGATTACACTGGTTGCTTTTGTTTTACCTATATATGAAAATCCCATTCTCTGGATAAAAGACCATTTATCCAGAGCATATAGAGATGTTTTTATTCTGGGAACCTGGAAGGTATTCTGTCATCAGAGCACTGTTGAAAGCCATCTTTACATTTTGTACAATTAACAGTAAGTATTTCAGATATTTTCTGCTTCTTTGGGATGATTGTGGAGAAATGCAAGAAGGTAGTTGAACAGACTGACTTATTTGGAATTAATCAGCTTTCTTTCCCTCAGAAGGTACAAGGAAAGAAAGTTATAAATTATTATCTACTATGCTAGTCTTTCAGGTTGAATACTTTAAGTTGGAAAAAAGAGGGCTTTCCAACCCTATAACCCAAGGAAGTTTGCCCACTTGCATTTTAACTTAAAAAATACATTTTGAACAAAATGAAGAAATTGTATAATATTTTAAATGCATTATTTTATAGTTTTAAATTATATATATAAATTCTCTGGGAATTCAGATGTACATATGATGATTTTGTTTTTCATTAGGAAGAGGTTCTAAGCAGTGATCTTCCTCCAAGTTTATGTAACTATTTTTCTGTGTGTATGTGTTTGTGTTTGTGTGTGTGTGTGTGTGTGTGTGTGTGTGTGTGTGTATGCTTTTAGCACTCTTAAGGTTTTATTTTCACATTTAATCTTTGGTCCTTGGAAATATTTCCAAGTAGTCAGGCAGTGGTCATAGTGGTTTATATTGAATAAACCATCATTTCTCCAAAGGTATAAAACCCTACCCAATTCTCAGAGTAATTTCTTAAATGTAAGTGTTTCAGGACAGTGTATTCTGTTCCATTAGTGTCTATAGTTCTGGTACCAATATCAGGCACTGTTATAATTTAGGTAACTTCTAAATAAACCTGTGTCCAGTAGGGGAACTCTTTGCCAGAATGACCTAGGAAGTTTTGAAAAGTTCTGATTCCCAGGCACACACCAGATTTACTGAATCAGTAGGACTCTCAAGAAATGAGTCCAAGATGCACATCTTTGGAAGCCTCCCCTGATGTTTTTGATGTGCAGTCTGTTAAGGTAGAGCTACATCATGATGTTTAATGGGTGTATGATAGTCCATGATATGTGTATGCATGTTATTGCTAATATAAACAATATTGTAACATATATTTTTTTCCTTAATATATTTTATTGATTTTTTACAGAAAGGAAGGGAGAGGGATAGAGAGTTAGAAGCATCGATGAGAGAGATACATCGACCAGCTGCCTCCTGCAAACCTCCTACTGGGGATGTGCCCACAACCAAGGTACATGCCCTTGACCGAAATTGAACCTGGGACCTTTCAGTCCACAGGCCGATGCTCTATCCACTGAGGCAAACCGGTTTCTGCCATTACCTGCTTTATTAATTTTAATGTATTTACTTGTTGCCTTTGTGTATGAGTCTGTGTTTTAGTCAGTTTTGTCTCTTTTATTGGTACTTTCAAATAATCCCCTCCTAAATACTTTACATATGCACTGAGTGGCCAGATTATTATGATCTCTGAACGCATAATAATCTGGCCACTCAGTATATGTATCAGAGGCCTGGTGCATGAATTTGTGCATGGGTGGGGTCCAGCCAGCCTGGCCAGGGGGAGGGGACATGGGTGGTTGGCCTGCGTGCATGCTGGTCAAACTCCTGGTTGAGAGGACAATTTACATATTAGCTTTTTATTATATAGGATATACACTGAGTGGCCATTTCAGATTAAAAACATATTGTATTTCCTTTTTTATTTGTGTTATTTTTTAATTTAATAAAAAAACGTGTGGCTTAGTGGTTAAGCATTGACCCATGCACTAAGAAGTCACCAGTTTGATTCCCCAGTGAGGGCACATGCCCGAGTTGCTGGCTTAATCCCCAGTAGGCAGTGTGCAGGAGGCAGCCAATCAATATTTCTCTCTCATCAATGTTTCTATCTCTTCTTCTCTCTCTCTCTCTAAAATCAATAAAAAACATTTGAAAAATGAGTTAAGATTTTACCTTTACCCTGGATTCAGCTTTGCCAGAAACTCACGTTATAAGGAATGACATTGTCATTTTGTTGCATCTTGTTACATTTAAATTGGTAGCTTTAGCCACTTTTTTTTTCTTTTTTCATTAATACCTAAGCACCCAGTCACTCACCGGTGACTGACACTATACTTTCCATTTGTAAGGCAGGCTGGACACTCATTGTGTTAAACTTTACATAAAAATGAATTCTTTTAAAAAATATATATTTTATTGATATTTACAGAGAGGAAAGGACAGGGATAGAGAGTTAGAAGTATCGATGAGAGAGAAACATTGATCAGCTGCCTCCTGCACACCTCCTACTGGGGATGTGCCCACAATCAAGGTACATGCTCTTGACTAGAATCGAACCTGGGACCTTTCAATCTGCAGGCCGATGCTCTATCTACTGAGCCAAACCGGTTAGGGCTAAAAATGAATTCGCAGTTTTTATTTTAATTTTTAAGTTTTTTGGTTAATTCTCACTTGAGGATTTTTTCCACTGATTTTTAGAGAGAGTGAAAAGTAGGGAGGGAGGAAGAAAAAGAGGAGAGAGAGAGAGAGAGAGAGAGAGAGAGAGAGAGAGAGAGAGAGAGAGAGAGAGAGACATCAATATGAGAGAGACATATCGATTGGTTGTCTCTGGTATGGGCTTCGACCAGGGCTGGGGATCAAACCTGCAACCCAGTATGTGCCCTTGACTGGGAATCAAACCTGTGATTCTTCAGTGCTTGGGTCAACCCTCTAACCACTGGTCAGGGCAAAATAAATTCTTAGCTTTTAAGTGTCTTTGACTTCTTTTCTACCTGTCCTTTAGTTATAAACTTCCAATTTTATGGCACTGTGGTTAGAGAATATGGTCTTTATAATTTTGAGAACTTGAGATTTTTTTTTTTTTTTTGTGGCCTGGGATAGTATTACTTTCTGAAAATAAACCCTTTGACTTTCAATCAAAAGCATATTAGCCTTATGAATTAGTAAAATGTGAGAATTTTTATAGGTTGGGTTTCAGTAATACTTTGAGGACTCACTACAATATTATAGAGGAGAATCATAAAACTAGAAAAGGATCATAGGAAATCAGTTCAAGAAATGCTGATAGAATTGCCAGGTTAAGCAGAAAGGAAAAAGAAGGCTGGGAGCGTCCGTCTTGGTTGACAATGTTGCCTTAATGTTCTAGTTTAGTTAAAGAAGAGAGCGAGAGCAGGTTCTTTTCTTTTTTCTTTTTTTTCTTTCTGAATGGGCTTTTACACAGAAAACAAAGACTCCTTGAATGTTGTTCAAGTCCCCATCCCTACTCATCCCTTCGTCCCTATCCATGGGAATATAAGGAAGATAGTACCGGTATTTATCACTTGGGGAAAGACAGCAATTTAACCATCAGGTATCAATAGGTATAACAGTTGTGTGTGGAATTGTATGTGGGTCTATCACCAAGGCTGTGCTGGGCAGAGAGCTAAACAGTTCCCCTATTAAGTGGCTAACTGGAAAGTCATGGCTTCTCAGGAGAGGCTTAGGTACAAATAACCCAACAACCCTTTCTAAGGACATAACCAGTAGTCAACAAGATACCCATGCGTACATTCAAACTACTGCATTCTATCCAAGTTACCTTCTTGGTATATGTTGCTCTGGTCCCAGTGGATATTTTTGCTGCTAGTCCCATCTTTGTTAGCTAAAGACTGGGTGTGAACTGTCTATCAGAAAATAAAAAAAAGAACTCAGTCCTTCCCACTATCAATAATACAAATACTCTCTTTTTGTTACCGCTGATATTTCAAAACACATTTTATCCAATTTTGCTGGGTTTTAAAATGAAAGGTTTGGAGAAGGGAAGAGAATTAGTAATGGCTTATTAATGGCCTGTGGCAAACCATGCTTGTCAAATTGAAGATTTGAAGAAGGAAAAGTGCTTTGAGAGAAATAAGTATTGTGGAACAGTAAATAAATCCTCACTAGAATCTGAAATAAATGAACAGAAAGTAAAATTATTCAGATATCTCTCTCTCAGTCTCCCCCTCCCCCAGCCCCTCCTTCTCTCCTCCCCCTTCTCTCCTTTCTTCTCCTCCGTCTCCCTCTCCCTCTTCCTCTTTCTTCCCCCTACTTTCCCATCTTTTTCTGAGAATTAGTTCATTGCATATTCATGGAGAAAGCCACCAGCGGTCCTGGTGGTGTGCAGGCTTGGTAATTGGAGTTGAGATTAATATGGCTGCATCCTTCCACTCTGTGGTGGGAAGCCAAGCTCCCATTCAGATGCCACTTTCTTTTTTTCTTTTCTGGCTAAATGTCTATGAAAATGAGTGAGAAAGCCAATACATTTCAAAAAATATTTTATATCTGAGGTAGAAAATCTGAAGTCTAAAGAGCTGAACCTTGGCCTATGGTTAATAACAGTTACATATATGATGGCAATTCTGGAAACCCATTTTAGTCACAGGTTCAACTTGAATAGCATTGTTAGTGTGAGTAATTGTAACTACCTGCCCAGGGAGCAACCAGCACCTTGAGAACTTTGTTGCTGATCTTATCTGTCAGGGTTTGGCATAAGTAGAGGACCCAGTCCTCCTGTTCCTCTGAGGACTGCTTTTAATATTTCTGTGCGCCCTCCCCCCAGTTTGTATAGGCCGTTGCTTTTAACCACTTTTTTTTTCTTTCCAGAAAACTGCCCTGGGATTCCTGAGCCACATTGTCTGTGAGCACAGGGGATTCCCATATCCTGAAGGTGTGGCCTACAGCCAGTGGAAGATGGTGGGAAGTTTTGAAGGCCCAGTTCCCTTGTCTCAACTTAGGTCAACCTCTGAGGTGTAACTAGCTTCCTGAGGTAAATTAATTTTTCCTGTGGTAAGCACTTCTGTGGGATCTGGATGAGGCTGGAACTATGACTAAAATTGCACCCTCACTTGGCTTCTTCGCTTTCCCAGTTCCACCTCCATCACTCCCTTCATGGTTTCTCTGGCAACCGCTTCCTTAATAAATCACATGCACACAAATCCTTCTATCAGGGTCTGTTTCAGGTAAACATGACTCAAGGCATCGCTGAGTATTTTAAGAAGAAATGAGTTTAACACAGAGAACCAGGTGCTTTGAGAATTACTGAAAGGAAGTGGGAATCAGAGGCTGTCACTGAGTTTCAGGCTGTATTACCACAGTCACAGTCCAGGGAAGCTGCTGCCATGATAAGCACAATTGCCTCTCCACAATCAAAGCCGGTGGCTAGAACACCATGCCTGGCCAGTATCAGGAGACACATGTGCTTAAGACCTTGCTTCTAGTTGGGCCCATCCGAAATCTAGAGCAAGTGCTATCCGATTCAATTTCAACTTTATTATAATTTTTATTAAATTAGCTAATTGACTGTACCTTTGCGACGCCCACCAGCCAATCAGGAGTGAGTACACAAATTAACCCAACGAAGATGACAGGTTAATTTCATATGCAGGCCCTGACTGGCCACGGGTGGGGCATTCTGCACAACCCCAGCAGTTCCGGGCTTCTGGCAGTGTGGGAAGGCAAAGGCGGCTCCAGCCAGAGCGAAGGTGGTGCTGGCAGCCAAGGGAAGGAAGACCCATTCTTGCGGGAATCTTTGTGTATTGGGCCTCTAGTTGGTTAATAATAGTATATAGATTCAGGTGTATAGTTCTGTAATACATCATCTGTATATTGTATTGTGTGTGTTCACCTCCCCAAGTCAAGTCTCCTTGCAAGACCATTTATCCCCCCTTTGCTCTCTTCTACCTCCCCCAGCTCTCCTTTCCCCCTGGTAATCACCACACTGCTGTCTGTGTCTATGAGTTGTTGTTTTTTCCCCTTAATCCTTTCAATTTTTTCACCCAGTTCCCCGTCACCTTTACCCTCTGACAGCTGTCAGTCTATTCTCTTTACATATAAGTCTATTTCTATTTTGTTTGTTAGTTTTTGTTCATTAGATTCCACATATGAGTGAAATCATATGGTACTTGTCTTTCTCTAACTGGCTTATTTCATATACCAAAATACTCTCCAGGTTCATCCATGCTGTCATGGTAAGAAGGTAAGATTTCCTTCTTCTTAAAGGCCAAGTAGTATTCCATTGTGTAAATGTATCACTGCTTTTTTGTCTACTGACAGACATTTGAGCTGCTTCCAAATTTCTACTGATGGACATTTGGGCTGCTTCTAAATCTTGGTTATTGTTAATAACAGTGCAATGAGCATAGGGGTGCATATATTATTTTGAATTAATGTTTTGGGTTTCTTCTGATATATCTCCAGAACTAGAATTGCTGAATCAAATGGGAGCTCCATTTTTAATTTTTTGAGGAAACTCCAACTGCTCTCCATGGTGGCTGCACTAATCTGCATTCCCACCAGCAGTGCAGGAGGGTTCCCTTTTCTCCAAAGCCTCCCTAGCACTTGTTGTTTGTTGATTTATTGATGGTAACAATTCTGACAGGTGTGAGGCAATATCTCATTGTGGTTTTAATTTGCATTTATCTGATAATTAGTGGCATTGAGCATCTTTTCATATGTATATGGGCATCTGAATATCTTCTTTGGAGAAGTGTCTATTCATATCCTTACCCACTTTTTAAATTAGATTATTATTATTATTATTATTATTTTTTTTGGTGTTGAGTTTTGTAAATTCTTTATAAATTTTACATGTTAACCCCTTCTCAGATGTAACGTTGGTGAATATGTTCTCCCATTCAAAAGGTTGTCTTTTCATTTTGTTGATGGTTTCTTTTGCTGTGCAAAAGCATTTTTAGTTTTTTTTTTAAAATATATTTTATTGATTTTTTACAGAGAGGAGGAGCGAGGGATAGAGAGCTACAAACTTCAATGAGAGAGAAACATCGACCAGCTACCTCTTGCACACCCCCTACTGGGGATGTGCCCACAACAAATGTAAATGCCCTTGACCGGAATCGAACCTGGGACCTTTCAGTCCACAGACCGATGCTCTACCACTGAGCCAAACGCTTCAGCCATTTTTAGTTTGATGTAGTCCCATTTGTTTACTTTTTTTGTTGTTTCCCTTACCTGAGGAGATATATCAGAAATAAATATTGCTATAAAAAATGCCAATATTTTACTGCATGTTTTCTTCTATTATTTTTATGGTTTCAAGTGTAACATCTATGCCTTTAATCCATTTTGAGTTTATTCTTGTAAATAGTATAAAAGGTGGCCTAGTTTCATTTTTTTTTGGTTGCATTTATCTGTTCAACTTTCCAAATACCATTTTTAAATAGACTTTATTTACCTTATTATATGTTCTTATCTCATTTTGTCAAATATTAATTGACCATAAAGACATGGATTTATTTCTGTTCTCTCTATTCTGTTTCACTAATCTAAATGTCTGGTTTTATGCCAGTACTATGCTGTTTTGATTACTATGGCCTGGTAGTATAGTTTAATATGAGTTAGTATGATTTCTCCAACTTTGTTCTTTCTCAATATTGTTATAGCTATTTGGTTTTTTTTGTTGTGTGTGATCCCATATAAATTTTTGGAATATTTGTTCTAGTTACATGAAATATGCCATTGGTATCTTGCTAGAACTTGCATTAAATTTACAAATTGCTTTGGGTAGTATGGATATTTTAATGATGTTATTTTTTTCTACCTATGAACATGGTATATACTTCCACTTATTGGCAACTTCTTCAGTTTTTTCCTTCAGTGTCTTATAATTTTCTGAGTACAGTTCTTTTATGTCATTGGTTAAATTTATTCCTAAGAGTAGGGGACAGTTTAGCTTTACTCACAAGATTACCTATGATTATGTAGGTACATTCAGCACAGAAATCTACATACAATGATATTAAGAGGTTCTTAATTCACACTTACTAACTAAGGAGCATGTAAAATAACTGAACCCACACTTAGAATATATATCATTTCCGTAAACTACACATATTTACTTGGAATGTGTTTCTTATATGCTTCCTATTCTGCTTCACTAAGGAGTTAGTGACAAGTCTTTGCACCAAGGCCAAGTGGGGAGTCTCTATGCTAATCAGGTCAAAATTTATCTTCCGGTTCCATGATGCTTTTGTCCTATTATTGGTTGATTGTGCTAGGATATCTTTTCTCTGCTTAAGTTTCCTGTTGCAAACCTTATTTTGAGTTTATGCACTTTTTCAAAGTCTCTAGTCTACGCATTAGTCCTAGGAATAGCTAAGCAACACAAAAGTCCACAAAAAAAATTTCTCCTTTATTCATTCAACAAATGTGGGGGAAAAAGCTACATGACAGACCTCATGGCAAGGTAACAGAAAGCAAGACCAACACAGTATCTGACTTCTCCTCTGGGAGCCAAAGTCTAATGAGGAGCACAGACATTGAACGTGTGTGGAATTATTAAATATAAGGAGTGAATTACAGAGTTCTCTGCAATACACAGAAGTACCACAGCCAGACTTAAAATACCAGGGAATTGAGGGAGTTACTTGTGAGGAAATATTTTTTGACCATTTTTACTATGACCTACGCTAAGAAATACAGTTTAGAGTACAACAACACACACACACACACACACACACACACACACACACACAACCAAAACATATATTTCATAAAACAACATTTATTTTTCTATTTTATTTTTTTATACTTTGTTTTCTTTGCTGGTAAATGTCTACTAGAGTAGGAACTAAGACTAGCAGACACATATTCCAAAACACAATGTACAAAGTCCTGGAATGAATGCATGTTAATTCATTCTTCTCATCCTTCGGTTGTGCTTATGATCTATTTGCAAACATCTTTTCAGTGCCTTTCTGTTCTAGGATTAGGAAGTAAAAATTACATTTCCCAGTCTTCTTTACAGCAATGTTTTTACATTTGAAATAGGTTATGCAAGTTAGCTACAGTATCATCATTAGAAAGTTGGAACTGTAGGAGATTTTAACACCCCATTGATATCAATACATGATTTTCCAGACAGAAACAATGGCTTTAAATGACACACTGGATCAGATGAATTTCACTGATATCTTCAGAGCATTTTACCCCAAAGGGGAAAAATATACATTATTTTCAAGTACACATGTAAAGTTTTGTAGGATCGTTATGTTAGGACGTAAAACAAGTCTCAATAAATCTAAGAAGATTAAAATCTTATCAAGCATCTTTTCTGACCACAATGGTATAAAACTAGAAATCAATTATAAGAAAAAAAGCTGAAAAACACACCAAGAAAAAGTGGCTAACTCACATGCTACGAAACAATGAAGAGATCAAGGAAGAAATCAGAAGTTACCTTGAAACAAGTGAAAATGCGACTACAACAATCTGAAACCTATGCGACACAATGAACACAGCCCTAAGAGGGAAATTCATTACTGGCTACCTTAAGAAACAAGAAAAATCTCAAACAATCTAACTTTCCACTTACAGGGATCTGGAAAAGAAAAACAAACAAATCCCAAAGTGGGTAGAAGAAAGGAAGTAATAAAGATCAGGGCAGAAGTAAACAAGCTAGAGTTTAAAAGAATACAAAAGATCAATGAAACTAACAGCTGATAAAAAAGACTGACAAACCTTTAACCAGACTCATGAAGAAAAAAAGGTAGAGGTCTCAAATAAATAAAATCAGAAATGAATGAGAAGAAGTAACAATTGACACCAAAAAAATACAAAGAATTTAAAGAAAATATTACAAACAACTATATGCCAATAAATTGGACAATCTGGACAAAATGGACAAATTCCTAGAAACATACAATTATCCAACACTGGATCAGGAAGAATTAGAAAACCTGAATAAGCCAACAACAGCTGATGAAATCAAAGCAGTAATAATAATAATTAAAGGACTCCCAGCAAATAAAAGCCCTGGTACAGATGCCTTCACAGGGGAGTTTTACCAAACATTTAAAGAACTAATACATCTCCTCAAACTTTTCCAAAAACCCAAGAGGAAGGAACACTTCCAAGTTTTGTTTACAAGACCAGCATTATCCTAATTTCAAAATCAGATAAAGACATTGCAAAGAAAGAGAATTATAGGACAATATCTCTGATGAACATAGATGCTAAAATCCTCAACAAAATATTAACAAATTTGATCCAGCAATACATTAAAAAGGTCATACACCATGACCAACTGGGATTCATTCTAGGGATGCAAAGCTGGTACAATACACACAAATCAATAAATGAGTTAATCACATAAACAAATTGAAAGCTCAAAATCACATGATCATATCAATAGATGCAGAAAAGCATTAGACAAAATCCAACACCCGTTTTTTAAAAAATATATTTTATTGGCTTTTTACAGAGAGGAAGAGAGAGGGATAGACAGTTAGAAACATCGATGAGAGAGAATCATCCATCAGCTGCCTCTTACACACCCCCTACTGGGGATGTGCCCGCAACCATGGTACATGCCCTTGACCGGAATTGAACCCGGAACTTTCAGTCCACAGCCAATGCTCTATCCACTGAGCCAAACCGGTTTTGGCAACAACACCCATTTTATTTTTTATTTTTTATAGAAACTCAAAACAAAGTGGGAATAGAAGGATCATATCTCAACATAATAAAGGCCATGTAAGACAAATCTACAGCCAACATCACACTCATTGGGCAAAAACTAAAATTGTTTCCCCTCAGAATGGGAACAAAATGGATGCCTATTTTCACCACTTTTATTCAACATAGTACTGAAAGTCCTACTTGCAGCAATTAGACAAGAAGAAAAATAAAAAAGCAGCCAAATTGAAAGGAGGAAGTAAAACTGTCATTATTGGCAGGTGACATGATATTGTACATAGAAAACCATAAAGACTCCACCAAAAAACTACTAGATTTCATAAATGAATTCAGCAATGTAGCAGGAAACAAAATTAAAACACAGGGATCGATAACACTTTTATACATCAATAATGAACTCTCAGAAAGAGAAACTACAAAAAAATCTAATTTACCATTGCAACAAAAAAGTTAAGATATTTAGAAATAAACTTAACCAAGGAGGTAAAGTACTTGGAAAACTACAGGATGTTGAAAAAGAGATAGAAGAAGATATAAATAAATGGAAGAATATACCACATTTATAGATTGGTAGAATTAACATTGTTAAAATGTCCATATTACCCAAAGCAATCTATAGACTCCATGCAATCCCTATTAAAATACCAATGGCATATTTTGCAGATCTAGAACAAATACCCCAAATAGTCACGGCAATCTTGAGAAAGGAGAACAAAGTTGGAGGAATCACAATACTGATATCAAGTTATACTATAAAGCCACTGTAATCAAAACTGCCTGATACTAGCACAAGAACAGACATATAGATCAATGGACAGAACAGAGACCCCAGAAATTTACCCAAGTGATTATGCTCAATTGATATTTGACAAAGGAGGCAAGAGTATAGAGTGAAGTAAAGACAGTTTATTCAATAAATGGTATTAGGAAAATTGGACAAGTACACGCAAAAGAAAAAAAAAGAAAAAAAAAAAGAAACTAGACCACAACTTACACTACACACAAAAATAAATTCAAAATGGACAAAATACCTAAAATGTAAGTTGTGAAACCTTAAAAATCCTAGAAGAAAATGTAGGTAGCAAAATATTAGACATCTCACAAAGCCAAATTTTCACTGATGCATTCCTAGGGCAGTGGTCGGCAAACTCATTAGTCAACAGAGCCAAATATCAACAGTACAACGATTGAAATTTCTTTTGAGAGCCAAAGTTTTTAAACTTAAACTTCTTTTAATGCTACTTCTTCAAAATAGACTCCCCCAGGCCATGGTATTTTATGGAAGAGCCATACTCAAGGGGCCAAAGAGCTGCATGTGTCTCGTGAACAGCAGTTTGCCAACCATGGTTTTAGGGCAAGAGAAACAAAGGAAAAAATAAACAAACGGGGCTATGTCAAATTAAAAAGCTTCTGAACAGCAAAAGAAGCCAATATAAAATGAACAAGGAACCCACTATATGGGAGAACATATTTGCCAATGATACACCTGATAAGGGGTTAACTTCCAAAATATATAAAGTACCTATACAACTCAACACAAGGAACACAAACCAACTAAAAAAATGGTCAGAGACTAAATAGATACTTCTCCAAAGAGGACATATAGATGGCCAAGAGACATATGAAAAAATGCTGCAAGTAACTAATCATCAGGGAGATGTAAATTAAAATGACAATAAGATACCATCTCACACCTGTCAAAATAGCTATCCATCAACAAATCTACAAATGACAAGTGCTGGCGAGGATGTGGAGAAAAGGGAACCCTAGTACACTGCTGGTGGGAATGCAGATCAATGCAGCCACTGTGGAAAACAGTATGGAGTTTCCTCAGAAAATTAAGATTGGAACTGCCATTTGACTCAGTGATCCCACTTGTAGGAATATATCCTAAGAATCCCAAAACACTAATCAGAAAAAAAAAATGTACGTACCTCTCTGTTCATAACAGTGCTATTTACAATAGGTAAGATCTGGAAACAGTCCAAGTGGGCATCAAAAGATGAATGGATAAAAAAGCTGTGGTTGCCCTCGCTGGTTTGGCTCAGTGGATAGAGCATCGGCCTATGGACCGAAAGGTCCCAAGTTCAATTCGAGTCAAGGGCACATGCCAGGGTTTTGGGCTCAAACCCCAGTGGGGGGCATGCAGGAGGCAGCTGATCAATGATTCTTTCTCATCATCTCTCCCTCTCTCTCTCTCTCTCTCTCTCTCTCTCTCTCTCTCTCTCTCTCTCTCTCTCTCTCTCTCTCTCTCTCTTTCTCTCCTTCCTCTCTGAAATCAATAAATGTATATTTTTAAAAAGCTGTGGTACATTTACACCATGGAATACTATGCAGCTGTAAAAAAGAAAGCTCTCTTACCCTTTGAGACAGCATGGAGCAACCTGGAGAATATTATGCTAAGAGAAATGAACCAGTCAGAGAAAGACAAGTATTGTATGATCTCACTAATATGTGGAATCTAGTGAACAACATAAACTGATGAACATAATAGATCCAGAGACATAGATGCATGGAACAGGCTAACAAATTTCTGAGGGAAGGTGGGTGGGAGATTGCATGTGTGCGAAGAGATTAACCAATGAATTTATATGCATATATGCATAATCCTTGGGAACAGACAGTAGTAAAGTGGTGTCAGGTGAGGAATAGAGGGGAGTCAATGAAGAAAAAAGGGAACATCTGTAAGACTTTTAACAATAAAGATAAATTAAAAAATAAAATAAATTAATAAAGCTGGCGTATCTTATTATATAGCAGGGAACTGAACTAAGAACATTATACCATATAATTCTTAGGATAACTCTGCAAAGTTTTAACTACATTTTATAGATCAGAAAAGTCAGACTCAGAGAGAGTAACTCTCTTGCTCAAGGTGGTAGAGCTAGTGTGGAATTAAACCCAGATTTGTTTCACTCCTGAACCATGCTCTTAACCACTCTGGCAAGGCAAATGGTGACTAATTGTCTAATCCTTCCCCTTGCCCTTAATTATTGCTTTCTGCTTCTTTGTGGCCTGAGCTTTATTTTAATTTTTCCTGTGGTTGATGGTCTCTGTTCATATACCATAATTGCAAAAAACCTATGTGGATGGCCAAGAAAAACTTCCCCTTCAGATGGCAATTGCTTAGAAACATTTGCCTTATTCTCTAAGTGCTCATTTATGGTTAGGATGCATAAGTATTCCTCGTTAGTTTGCTTGTTCATTTATTTAAGAAATTGTTTAGTACTTGCTATGTATCACACAGAATTCTAGGCATTGGGAATATTAACCAAGTCCCTTCTCATTAGAGGAGATAAACAATTCAATTTATATTTGACATCCTATATAATAAAGAGCTAATATGCAAATTGTTGTCACATCCTCCCGCCCTCACGCCAGGGCTGGTGACCTGAAGCTGTGCCCCCTGCCCTAAAGGACTTGATGGGGTGGGGCCAGCTGTGTCTGGGTCTTGCATGATTTCAAGGCAGGGACTTGACTCTGGGTCCTGTGGCACACTCTGACAGGAGGGAAATTTTCATATACATTTTACCAATTTTCTTTCATCTCTGACACTTTTGCACTAATAAAATATATGCAAATTGACCATACCTCTGCAACACCCACCAGCCAATCAGGAGCAAGTTTGCAAGTATGCAAATTAACCCAACAAAGATGGTGGGTAAATGTGCATACGCAGGCACCAAGTGGCCAAGGATGGGGTGGCACCAAGTAGCCTGGGTCCTGGGGACAGGCGCCAAGCCCACAGCTTCCTGGGACCATCGCTGGCCCCAGGAGGTGAGGGTGGCCATGCAGCCTGACAGCAGACAGTAGAGTCTACTTGGCCTTAACTGTGGTGACCTGAGAGAAGGCAAGCAGGCCTGCAGACAGCACCCAGCAGAGCCTTCTTGCACCATGTGGTGTGGAGCAGGCAGGCCCTGCAGAGAGCAGAGAACCATGGGGAGTGGCTAAGCCATCAGTAGGACATTCCTTGAGGGCTTCCGGATTGGAGAGGGTGCAGGTTGGACTGAGGGACTCCCCAACTTGTGCACAAATTTTGTGCACTGGGCCTCTAGTCTATTATAAGGAAAATATTAAAATATTTTCTCTAATTCCCTTTTAATGTGCACAGGTTTTGCACACCAGGTCACTAGTATATAATATGAAAAGTGGAATTAAGTACAACAATAAAAGCAAAAATGAGAAATAGTGACAGCTGTATATGTATGTGAGTGTGTAACTTATTTTCTCTAGGGTGATCAGGAAAGACTTTTATGATAGGATGGCATTTGAGCAAGGACAAAAAACAGAGAGAGAGAGAGAGAGAGAGAGAGAGAGAGAGAGAGAGAGAGAGAGAGAGGGAGAGAGAGGGATATGGGAATGCGGGGTAACACTTTCCAGGTTGATGACCAACAGGTATAAAGGCCCTTAGGTAGAAGTGCACTTGGCTTCTTTGAGAAACAGTAAGGAGGTCCATATAAGTGAAATGAAGTGAGTGATGGGGAAATGGTAAAGAGAAGGGCAAGAAGCTACAGGGGCTTATGGGCTCTGATAAGGACTTTACCTTTATTCAAAGTGAGACATTATAGAGCACTTAGCAAAGGAGTTATATGATCTGATTTTCTTTTTATTTTTATGAAGATTATTATTTATTTTAAATCCTCATCTGAGGATATTTTCCAGTGATATTTATTTATTTATTTAAATATATTTTATTGCTTTTTTACAAAGAGGAAGGGAGAAGGATAGAAAGCTAGAAACATCGATGAGAAAGAAACATTGATCAGCTGCCTCCTGCACATCTCCCACTGGGAATGCGCCCGCAACCAAGAGTGAGAGGTCAACTACATCAAATACTGCTAGAGATTGACAGGATGGGTTGGATAACTGAGGATTAACCAATAGATTTGATGTTGTTGAAAATGTTGACACTTATGGTAAGAGCTGTTTAGGGGAGTAGTGGCGTTGAACGAATGAAAGAAGTTCTGGAGATAGCAGGTAGAGGTAGCTCTTTCTTGAAGATTTGCAGAAAAGTGGGCCAGTCAGGGTGTGTGGAAAGTTTTGCTTCCTCCATTGCCAGGGGCAATCCTAGCCTACTTTCTCCAGCTCTGTGGCTGCCGCCATTTCTGTTTGGATTTGTTTACCTTCTATAATTGAAATTTTGTAGCCTGAGTTGAGGCTTAGGCCGGCAAGGGCAGGTAGAAAGCTTGGCTTCCTCCGTTGCCTGGGAAACCCAAGCCTCCCTCTTGCTCTCTGTAGGTGTAGCCATCTTGGGTGGGTTTATTTGCATACTCGCTCTGATGGGCCAGTAGGCATGGCTGGTGGGCGTAGCAGAGTGATGGTTAATTTGCATATTACTCTTTTATAAGGTAGGATTGGAAACTGAACTTCCTCTTACCCTTATACACTTCTAGGTTTAAACATGATGTAAAAATTTTACTGTTTTTGTGGTTTGGTTTGATGTTTTTTCTCTTATAAGCAAGGTTGAAATGGCAGATTTTTCTTTCCATCAATAGCTTAGAGGGAAAATAATGAAATCAAGTTTGTATAACACAACTACAGGGCTATGTACAGTAAGAACTGAATGCTTTATGAAGATAGTATCAGATTAATAATGCTTTCATTTGGCTTGACCATCTGACTCTTGAATTTCTATGTGTGTGTGATTTCTACTACCATCTGTACACGTTTTTTAAACTATAAAAAGAATAGCTAAAGAACTAAATGTTTCATTTCTTTGAACGCTCTTTGAATATTTGTCCAGGCAAACGTTAGCAGACACATACATCTTTTCAATTAAATCTTCACTGTCATCACTAAGTGAAAGCAAATGGTGGAAAAGACAATTCAGAAAGAGTAAAAAGTTTAAATTGCAGAATATTAAAGAAACTTGTGCCCTGGCCAGTGTGGCTCAGTTGATTGCAGTGTCATCCCATACACTAAAAGGTTGTGGGTTCCATCCCTGGTTGGGTCATGGGCAGGGGACAAGAGATCAATGTTTCTCTTACACATTGATGTTTCTCATTTTTTTCTCTCTCTTACTTCCTCTCTAAAAATCAATAAAAACATATGCTCTGGTGAGGATAAAAAATTCCAAACTTGTTTCAGATATATTGAATCAGGGCTGCTTAGAAATGCTCTTCAGGGATTTTGTTTTACAGACTAACCAAGGTAAGTTATTTATAATCAACTTCTTCCAAATGTTTGTTAATTGGTCTCAAAGTGAGAAAGATGCTTGAAAAAGTCTGGTATTTCTTCAGATGGTATCTGTTGGCTCCCTGATGTACCTGTCAAAATGAAGCTTCCATTTGCAGCTTTAGCTGTGAATATAAAAGCTTAGAAGTTGTTACTCCTGCCTTTACAACAAAGATGTCTCACTCAATTATCCACAAAGCTAATATATATAGCAATGACAATAAACCCTTGGGGAAATGATTTATATTTTAGAATTCCATGACACTGTTAACTCATAAGAATAATAAGCAAGTTCTGGCTGCCTGCCTTCCCCGCTGGAACAGTCTAATTTCCAGGTGCATTGATCAAATCTCAGTTTTGCTATAAGGCACATGCCATAAAACTTTAAGATTTGATATCGACCTAATAAACAAAGTCAATTGACATAATGGGATTCATATAGAGGAAGTGAAGGGACTCTCACCAGGGCATGGCCTTCAGAAAGATCTCCATGCTTTTTCTCATCAGGCATACCTTTCCTTGATGCCTTTCCACCCCATCTTTCTTTACTAAAATTCTCAATAAACTTTGACTGTAAAATTAACATATGCTTATTTTGTCACTTTAAAATATGCATGTGATTCACTCAGATTTGTCACCAAATTAGATTCATTGTTCATGCCTTTTATAGAATTAGCATTTAACTTGATCACAGTATCTGTGCTCTCTAGTACTGAGAGATGATTGCTTAGGGTTACAACATTCCTGAGTGACAGAAATTCCAGTTTTCACTGTTCAAATTTTCCTAGGGATTCCAAGAATGCCTGTTAGGCAAAAAAATAGGATCTGCCTTTATTTTCCACTCAACAAATACTGGTTAGTTCATTTGCCTTCAAAGGTCCATCACATGTTTATCTTTGTAAATTATCATTGTAAAATATGATAACTCCAAATTCCCAGGAGGACATTTAAAATATTTCCCACATTTTAATGTACTGTTTTCATACAATTAGAGTAACAGCTCCTAAATTGATGTTCCATGGATATTAATAGTTTGCCACAAAAATATCTTACTAAAATATTTATGAGAAACTGTATTAAGATAACTTTAAAAGATTATGAATACCAATATTCATACATTTATACATTTATAGAAAGTGTTGTTAAATACCTGGGCAGTGTTAATTAGGACACTCCCTAGAAGTCCCTGTATGGTTAGTTTAGCAGTAAACAGACAGTTTTATTGTTAGTTTTTAGTAGACATTTTCAAGGGAAGCCATGATGATACATTACAATTCAAGAAGTCTGGACACACATAAAACACTTCCTTAGTAATCTGTGTTGTGTTTGTTTTTGTGCCTGAGGAAATTACTACTTACGTAGGGATAGAACTAGAAGATAACATGGTAAGGTTTAGGATACAACCAATATTCTGGCTTATTTGAAGATATGAAGAGATTCTTAGGAGAGATCAAATACTCAGAGTAAGAAGCTTGGGGCAGGAGGAAATATAAATTCTTGATAAAGAACTTGGAAGTTGGAAATATGTCAAGGGGATGTGAAAGGAAGAAAAGAAATAACATCACAAATGTATACAGATCAGAGAAGCTGGGTCCAGAGAGAAAGAACACCCAGAAATGAAGCAGCAGCAGCCACTCTTGCTCCAAACTATTAAGATTCCTTCCCAGGTATTGGCAGTTTATGGGAACCTATTATCTCAGACTCAAGTGGAAGAGACACATCTGTGGCAGTTGATGCAGACTCCTTGCTGAGAGGAATGGAGGTGGCCAAAGAGAGCCCACAGTGGTTACCAGGGAAGAATACATTTCTCCTGGAGTATGCTTCCAAGACAAGCTGACTACCGCTAACCCAAGTTGCTATTATACACTTCTGCAGGTTCGTGTGGAACAAATCACATCGCCTTAGACCTCATGCTCTATTTATCTGGTGAATGCACTCCTGAGAAGCTAAGGGCATGTAGCAAACAATGATGTGCTTTGGAGTAAAAAAAAAATGACTTGTTTGTAAGTAATGTGATTTGGGACAAGTTCCTTGGCCTTCCCAAATCTTAGTTTGTTCCCTCCTAAATCAGGGATGATATCTGTGTCTTCAGAATATACCACATGTCTAGATTAGAATTTTGCATATAGAAACCTCTTACACAAATACATTTTTAAAAGTTCCAAATATCTTTAATTCAGCTTTGATTAAAATTAAAGCGAGGGCCATATATATTTCAAGGAAAAAACTTTAAGAAGCAACATGCTTAAAAAAACTCAAAGCATGACATTCTGGACAAAGGGAAACTATGGAGACATTGGAAAGGTTGGTGGCTGACAGTGGGACAGGTGACAAATAAGTGGAGCACAAAGGATTTTTAGGGCACCACAAATTATGAACAACAAATACATATCAAAACACTTTATATGATATCATAATAATGGCTATATATTCACTATACATTTGTTCAAACCCACAGAACATACAACACCAATAATAAACTGTGATATAGAAACAAAGATACCATGGGGTGTGTGTGTGTGTGTTGGCTAATAGTGGGAAGCTATGCATGAGCCAGAAGGGGTATTGGGAAATTTCTTGACTCTTTCCTCAGTTTGCTGTGAACCTAAAACTTCTCTTTAAAAAAGTTGTAATAAACACAAGAATCAAGTCAAAGATTTGGAATACAAAGAGGCAAAGGATACTCCTCTGGAGAAGCAAGACGAGAAGAGAATCCAGAAAGTTGAAGATAGTGTAAGAAGCCTCTGGGACAACTTCAGGCATACCAACATCCGAATTATGGGGGTGCCAGAAGAAGTGAGAGAGAGCAAGATACTGAAAACCTATTTGAAGAAATAATGTCAGAAAACTTCCCCCACTTGGTGAAAAAAATAGAGTTACAAGTCCAGGAAGTGCACAGAACCCCATACAAAAGTAATCCAAAGAGGACAACACCAAGACACATCATAATTAAAATACCAAAGGCAAAAGACAAAAAGAGAATCTTACAAGCAGCAAGAGAAAAACAATTAGTTACCTATAAGGGAGCACCCATAGGACTGTCAGCTGATTTCTCAACAGAAACTATGCAGGCCAGATGGGAGTGGCAAGAAATATTCAGATGAGATCAGGCGCGTTCAGGGTGGTATGGCCGTAGACAGGCAAGAAATATTCAAAGTGATGAATGGCTAGAACCTACAACCAAGATTACTCTACCCAGCAAAGTTACCATTCAGAATTGAAGGGCAGATAAAGAGCTTCACAGATAAGAAAAAGCTAAAGGAGTTCATCACCACCAAACCAGTATTATATGAAATGCTGAAAGGTATGCTTTAAGAAGAGGAAGAGGAAGAAAAAAGATAAAAATTATGAACAACAAATACATATCTATCAACAAGTGAATCTAAAAATCAGGTGAATAAAAAATCTAATGAACAGAATAAACTGGTGAATATAATAGAATCAGGGGCATAGAAAGGGAGTGGACTGATAATTCTCTGGGGAAAAGGGGAGTGTGGGGTATGGGAAGAGACTGGGCAAAAATCGTATGCCCATGGATGACAGTGGGGGATGGTTAGGGCAGAGGGTGGGGTGGGAACCGGGTGGAGGGGAGCTCTGGGGGGGGAGGGGGGAAGATTATTACAATTCTGAACAATAAAGATTTATTAAATTTAAAAAAATAAAAAAATAAAAAAGTTGTAATAAAAAAAGAATCACAACAGGGGGGTGAGGGCATTAGTAGGGGGAGGGGGCAATAGGGCGATAAGGACACATATGTAATACCTTAATCATTAAAAAAAATTAAAACACTAAGTTAGTAATTAGATTTTTTAAAGAGAAAAGATAGCAAATATTTATATACTAATTACCTTAAAATTTAATTTAAATCTATATCTTGTTATCACAAGGCCAAGTTTCTATTGAAATCTGTTTGCAAAAGTATTTTTGTTGTAATGCTTTAGGACTGTTGAATTGTGACTCTGAATGCTTGTTATAGGAACTACATTTGTTAAAATGTGTATGTGGAAAACTGTTCAGTTAAAATGATAGCCATGTCTTATGAGGCTAATTTCATGCTTTGACTGGTTTACTGTATAAATTAACTCCACCAGTATAAAAAGACTATACCCCTAATCTAAAGGGCCTTCCTTCTTACAAAATTTACCTTCCATATAAAAATGGCTAAAGCACATTGACTTGAAAATACAATGTAGAAACACAGTTTCCCTCAACACATATAAATATTTGTCCTCATCAAGTCTGCAACCTCTTTTTTCTTCCTTGAAAGCCAATATTCCACATAGCCCATGGTCTGGCCAAACCTCAAAAATTCTAAGTTAAATATTTTAAATTCAATACAGAGGAGGACAACCCTACCTTTCGCCATTATGTTCTTGCTTCTAAAGGGTTATACCCTACCTGTCTGGCTGTTTGCTGATTTTAGAGCCATTCTAACTTAACTGGGAGAGGATGGACAGAAGTGGGGCTGATATGCAGATTTTAAGTGGTCATAGCCATCCTATCTTTACATAAAGTTTTCATTATCTCTGGGGTTTGCTCCTGACTCTTTTTTTTTTTTTTTTTTTTTTTTTTTGATAGGACTCTTCTATATTAGGGGATGGGGGGGATGGGGAGAAAATGATAAAGCATATTAGTCCAAATGTTAATAATTGGCAGAGCTAATGTATTGTATATGGCTGTTTTGTTACTATTCTTACATTGTGTAATGTTTAAAACGATTTCAAAATAAAAAGAAGCGTGCCCCCAATTCCATATAAGAATCTTCCCAAACACGTCATGCTGCTCACAGAAGGCTCGAAGAGATGGTGCTGCCTGACTTCCTGCTGTCTGCTCTTACGCAGCTGCTGCACCATGTGCATGTGGATGAGGAGTTAGTGACCTAGACAGCAAGATGACTTGCCTAAAGGTGATACTACATCTCTGGTTTTCAAAATAGTTGTGTGTGGGGGGTATAATCTAGGCTTCTTGACCCTGACTTTATGAAGGTAGTAACAACGAGAAAGGTCTGAAAAAGCCAAATGGGCCGCTGCCACCCATTTTCAAACCGTGGTGAAGTTTTCTTACAGGGAAGAGAAATAGTTGTGTGTGTGTGTGTGTGTGTGTGTTTTGGGAGGGGTGTGGTCTGAACCATTTTTCCACAACACACAGGCTTGTGCTCCTGGATCAGATCCTCAATATTCACTTTTCCTGCTGGTCTACCTCATCCCCGCCACACTTCTCTTTTAGGAATGGTTTCTGGTCCTGGAAGATTCCACCCAACATGGCCCAGGTCCTTACACTCTGAATGAAATCTCATTTAGGAGCATGAGTCAGCCAGGGCCCAGGAGGGAACACCTGTTGCAGCAGCCTGCTTCTGGAGCCCAGGCCCAATACAGGGGACCAGGGAAATGGCAACACAACAGCAGGTGACCTGATGGGCATTATGGACCTTCTTCATGTCAGCACCTTTCTCAGCACCTTGCCAGGAGAGGTGTAGGCAGGACTAACTACCTCCTTTCCTTAGGTAAGTCCTTTTATTTGCAATCATACTTGGGCTCAAATTTGACCTATATTAGAAAATACAGCATACTAGCCTGGCTGGTGTAGCTCATTGGTTGAGCAGAGACATATGAACCAGGATGTTAAAGTTTGATATCTGGTCAGGGCACATGCCTAGGTTGTACGCTTGATCCCTAGTGGGAGGAGTGCAGGAGGCAGCTAATCAATGATTCTCTCTCATTATTGATGTTTCTATCTTTCCCTCCCTCTCCTTTTCTCTCTGAAATCAATTTAAAAAATTTAAGAATATAATATACTAATAAAAAATTGGGGATATAAAAGACCAACACATCAGAAAGTGATTACCATTAAGAAGGTAGTTTATTACTTATATTCCCAAGAAGAGGGGATGAACCACATTACAGCAGGGATTGGGAGACACATGTGGAAGCACCAGGATCATTTAAGAGGCAGAGGGAAAGGGAGGCGTTGTTGACAAGAGCCTTTATTATGGTTTCCATAGGGATATCCTATCTAATAAAAGGGCAATATGCAAATTAACCACCACTCTGCTATACCAACAAGCCATGCCCACCAGCCAATCAGGAGCAAGTATGCAAATTAACCCAACCAAGATGTCTGAGGCCACGGAGCAAGCAGGAGGCTTGGGTTTCCCTGGCAATGGAGGAAACCAAGCTTTCTGTACACCCTGGCCAGCCCAGGCCTCCACTCAAGGCTACAAAGTTTCAATTATAGAAGATAAATAAATTCCAACAAATATAGCTGTGGCCACAGAGTGAGCAGGAGGCTTGGCTCTGCTCAAGGCTAAAACATTTTAATTATAGAAGATAAATAAATCCCAGATACCAGGGCCTCTGTTTGGGTTGCTAGGGGGCATGGCCAGCCTGCAAACCACCACAGGCCCCTCACCCAGGCCACCCCACACCCAAGGGAACCTCCACCCTGATCTGGGACACCTTTCAGGGCAAACCAGCTGGCCCCCACTCGTGCACCAGGCCTCTATCATATCTAATAAAAGAGTAATATGCAAATTGACTATCACTCCAATACACAAGATGTCTGCCCCCATGTGGAGAGAAGATGGCCACCACAAGATGGCCAACAGGGGAGTGCATCTGGGATAGATCAGGCCTACAAGGGAGGGCAGTTTTGGGGGACCCAGGACTACAAGGGAGAACAGTTGCTCGGGACCAGACCTACAGGGGAGGGCAGTTAGGGGTGAACAGTCCTACAGGGGAGGGAAGTTAGGGGCAAACAGGCTGGCAGGGGAGCAGTTAGGCATCAATCAGGCTGGCAGGGGAGTGGTTAGGGGGTGATCAGGCTGGTAGGCAGAAGCGGTTAGGGGCAATCAGGAAGGCAGGCAGGAGAGCAGTTGGGAGCCATCAGTCCTGGATTGTGAGAGGGATACCAGATTGGATAGGGTGCAGGCTGGGCTGAGGGACACATCCCCCCATGCACGAATTTCGTGCACCTGGCCTCTAGTAGAATTTATAATTTGCATAAAAATCATTGTTTATATTCTTGTCTAACTGGATAATTTGTGTTATACTCCCATTACATCATTGGTTTCCTTATACCCCATAATATTAAAAACAATGTATAAGTTTCTCATTAGAGTTTCAGCAAACCCAGAGGCAAAGGAAACTTTTATGTAAAGAAAGGATTGCTTTGCTTGTTCAGAATCTGCATAATGGCTGATGATAAGGAGAATTTTGAGCTTTCTGTGAAGTTACAGAGTTCAGAAACATAAGATTGCAGACATGACACATTTGTGGACCCCAGAGAGTAAGCTATATGTGAATGAGAGTTTGAACTAAATGAACTCTACATCCTGTCCAGCGATAGGGACTGTAAGATAATAGATAGAACAGCTCAAGAGGAGGAGACTGTAGGCCAGCAGTTCCTCAGACCAACTTTTGCTTTCCATCTTCTGAGTGCCAGGCCACAGGGAGCTAGGCACCACTCTGGTTACAACAGAGCCAGAATATTTGCAGTGTCTCCACAGAGATAAGTTACTACTGACAACAACCCCACCATGCCTCAAATAGGGTGGCCAAAGGCCCCAGGACAAGGCTAGCTGGGAAACGGCAGGTGGAATTATCCATTCTAGGAAGTGATCAGAGGCAAGGGGGTATGTTGTAATAGATCAGAGGATCCCTAGACCATGGGAAGATGATCATTTGGGTGACCCTAACATGGCACATTTCCCCATGGTTTTCTGGTATTTATGTAATTGCTTTTATTTCTGCAGCACTTTATAATGAAGGGAAGGCCGGAGAGGGTGGTGAGAGCCAGTCTAAGTGCCTGTAGGGATGGCCTCTTACTCTGACTTTATGAAACTTTGCCTTGGATCCTTCCCACTTCCTCATATTTCTCTATTAATACACGACTCATAATTGGCCCTCTAGAGAATTTGAGGAACATTTTATACTAAATGCCTTCATTGGTCACTTCTGTGAAATCAGTTGGGGGCTTTGCACTGTTGAATCATTTGTTTTTATGTTGGGCCACCTAAGAGGGCATTGGCTATACTGATGTCTAAATTTTCACTTTCCCCTGTGGGGTCTGGCTTCAAGTCTTCTCATGATACCTCAGAGTAAATCCCCCTTAGATTTTTTTTGACCACCCAATTGCCAATTAGAACCAAGACTTAGAAATCCTGGGTGGCAAAATTTAATAAGTAGATTTGATTAATTCCTAGATAATAAAATTTTAAAATGTCTTCAGATGCATTTAAAAATGTGTCATGTATTATTTTAGGCATGTGAGCTATGAAATAATGGCAATAATGATGTGTTTAAAACCATTAAATCATGTCGCTGGCTGAAAGTGTTCCATAAAATAGAGTGGGAGTAATAACTGTAGGTCAAATTGAATTCTGAAAGATGACCACACAGGGACCAGGAAGGCTCAAGAACATGGATATAGTCTGAGACAGAAATCATTTTAATGGAATTTCCTGAGGTTCACAGAAAACATATGTAGTTTACAAGACAAAAATAGTATGAAGGTTCAGCTATTTAATAATTGATGTAGAGGTCAAATAGCATGGCCTGCTGAGATAGTCCTTCCATAAGTCAATTAGTGTTGGACAAGTTCTATTTGTAAAGGAATCTGGTAGGCTCTAAGGAATTCACAGTTGATTTTGTGCTAAGGTGTTTTTATGCATCCCATTCAATTCTTTCATGAGGTAGGCAGAGCAAATAGTTGTCTCTCCATCTCACAGATGAAGAAATTGAACCCTGTGGTACCTCTCAAATTTTAATGTACCTATAAAACAAATGGAGCTTCCATTGACATGTAGATTCTGCTATGATAGGTTCAGAGTGGAGCATTTCCAATGAGTTGCATTTCTAATGAGTTTCCAGAAGATACTGATGTTGCAATGTGTGATGAGATCTTATAGGGCACGAATGATTCCAAATAGTGTGGTCAGGAAAAATGAGACTGTTTCAAGGCATAGTGGAAAATAAGTGGGCATCATATGTTTGCTCAGTTAGTATCCTTGCTGCTATAGGCTAATATTTAAAAAAAAATTGGTTAAGACTTCCATAATATAACTGAGCAAGATGAACTTCATCTTACTTAGTACTAAGCCACTTCCTCAAGAAGCCTGTATATTCCTGAGAAGTAATAGTGGTGGTGGTGGTGGTGGTGGTGGTGGTGGTGGCGGCAAGGGGTGAGGTAGTCATAGATAATGACAAAGATGATGATCCAGACAACAAGAGCTAAAATTTATTGAGTTCTTACCTGTGTCAGACATTGTATTAATTATTTCACATCACTGTCCTTAATGTTTACCACAGTCTTTACCATGGGACAAATATCATCCCCCAACCTACAAAAGAGGTACTTTAAGGCTAGAGAAGATAAGCAGCTTGTAGCTGTTCTTCAAACTCAGGTATGTCTTATTCAAGACAGAGACTATGTATATCTCTCCCACCCTCCCCAACTCTTTTGAGAGTGGACATAGAACTGAAGAGGGGTAGCTTTTGTTTTTGTTAAATGAATATTTTGGGCTAATAAGATGTTATACTTCTTCATAATGGTTGAAATGATAGAATGGGCTTTGCTGATGAAACTAATGCCCTGATTCTAAGGATTATTGAACTGGTGGGCAACTGGACTAACTCAGTTGTTTAAAAAACAATATATATATATTGATTTCAGAGAGAAAGAAAGAGAGAGAGAGAGAGAGAGAGAGAGAGAGAGAGAGAGAGAGAGAGAGAGAGAAATAAAAACATCAATGATGAGAGAGAACCATTGATCACCTGCCTTCTGCATGTACCTCACTGGATCTCAAACTCACATCCTGGACATGTTACTTGACTGGGAGTTGAACTGTGACCTCCTGGTTCATAGGTCAATGCTCAACCACTGAGCCATAGCGGCTGGACTAACTCAGTGGTTTTCAAATTGTGTTTTATGGAGTTGATTTAGAGGTGATCTGAATAGGGTTAAGTAGAGGCCTGGACCCTCCTTTGCTTTTACCAGAATAGCACTGTTTTATCTGATTTATATATTGGGGTTCTGTGTAAGGTATTTAAAAAAAAAGGTTTCTGATGCCTTAACCATGTTTAAAGTCTTTGGATCGGGTGATCTCTAAGATCTAATCTAAAGTTAACATTGTATGATTGGTGGCAGAATTTTGGAGTAGAATTTTGGTAAACTGGCTCTTCCTTCTCTCATGCTGTCCTGGTGCCCAGACCTAGTGCCTCCTTTCACTAAAAATTCACTGACAAACTTACTTCTCTGAGGCCCAATAGTTTAGGGAAAAGAATTGAAAATTGGGTGACTTTAGTACAAAACCTGACTCTTTCACTAATTATCTATGAAAACTGGAGCAGTAATTTACCCATCAAATATTTATTCTAGCTCACTATGGACCAGACACTGTTTGGTACACTGAGAATATGATGGCAAACAAGGTAGACAGAGTCTCTGTTCTCATCAAACTCACATTCAAAAGGGTGCTAGCAAAAATAGACAAATAAGATAATTTCTTCTAATACGGACCTCCTTACATAGAAAAATAAAAGGGATAAGAACAGACAGTGGAAGTGAGAGAAGATTTGCCTTGGGATTTAGCAGAGGTTCACAAATATATAGTTCTTTAGTACTTCTCCACTGCCCAACAGGGTAGGATGTTCTCTCAAATGAAAACAAAATAAAGAGATCCATGTCTCTTCCCAGTTGGATCCATCCATTTGGAAGGAGCAGATACACTCAGATCTTCTGAGACCATCTTCAAAGGCCTGCTCGGGATAAGAGGACACTCAGAGATGTTTCAGTAATCATGAGAAGCCACACGTGACTCCAAGGTGTTCTGAGTCTTCTCTTCCTTTTTCACAACCTGCACAAGCCATGAGCACTAACTAACTGGGTATCCTTAGGGACTTCTAGAATTTTAGAGCACAAGGTCATAGGGAAATTCTTCATTTTATAGATAAGAAAAGGAGATTCTAAGAGGTCAACCTTAATTCAAGGTCATTTGGTATGTGGAGTCAGGTCTAGAACCTCAGGCCTCATGATTCTTGGGTCAGTGTTTCTATCACAAAATGTTCTTGCTCCTTATCTGGGCCTTAGCTACCTCATCTATAAAACAAGGGATTGAGTTAGGTCAGGGGCCTAACCAGTGCATAAATGTGCTTGGTCTGGCGAGCATGGGGTTGTAAAGTCCTTCAGTGTGAGTCCTTGGGGTGGGTTATTACATCCCCAGTTTGACACATACCCTGTGACTCCCCTTCACTATTTTTTTTGTCATCTGCCTGGCCCTTCTTATGCATTTAGGACCCTAGACCACATGATCTCTAAGATCCCTTCTAACTGTGTCTGATCCTGAGTCTTCTCCCCTCACACTTTAGACAAGCAGACAGGATTTCTGATGGGAAAAGAGAATCCTTTGGTCTGACTTTGTCCCTTTCTGGCAGAAATACCACCCATCAAATCAGAGAGAAGCGAAAAATTACAAAAGTTTAGTCATCTTAACCCAGAGAGGCCAAAGTCTGACTAAAGACAGCCTCAGCTTATTAAATTTAACTCGTAGACAGCCACCCAGCAAGATCAAGAGGGCTCACCCCTTTAGGCTTTGGAATGAAAGCCCCCTTGAAGCTACATCTCACCCTTTCGGGGAGACCCCTTCATCACACATGCAGAAAGCTACAACCCCATGTTTTCTGGGATGGCGGCGTCCCAGTGGATCCAATCTGAAGCTTAGTGCTGGGAGGAGCGATGTTGGCTGCAGATATTGGCCTCGAATGAAACAATGACTATGCATGCTTTAGGGAATTTTACTAAGTATGAGATCACCCCGGCTGTGCTGGGCTTTCTTCACACAGCCTGCTATCTATAACAGGGCAGTTAGAAAAAGCAATGATTTTAAATATCCCTGGGAGCCTTTCCCCTGCCCTGAAGAATGAAGCTCTTTCTCTAGCTCCGCTGGCCCCCTGCCCACAGGATACTGGCCTTGGATCCAAAAAGGGTATACTTCTTGTTCCTAAGCAGTGGAAATGTGATTTGCATGGTTTGTTCTGTCAAAGGACCTGTGTGGTCCAAGCAACAAAACATCAGTTCTATCATGTATCATCTTCCTGATCTCTTCCTTTATTCATTTACTCCTGTTTCTCAACTAATATTTATTGAGGATCTACTATGTACTGACATTATTCTGGTGCTTAGCATACATGAATGAATAGATCAAGAAAAAGATATCTTATGCTCACATGTTCTATTTATGCAATAGATGGCAAGTTTGTATGGATCTTAAAAAGATCTGAAGTTTTATGAATATCTTCTTAGTTGCCTGACAGTCTCTTGGATGGCATTTTAAAGGATACTAAGAGTCAAATGCAACCACTCACTTTTCTTCTCACACCCACAATGATTGCAAAGAACAAAAATATGATTTCCGAGATTATATGGCTCATTGTCTTCCTCCAATCCTATAACCATTAGAGAACCTCAATGCTTGACTATCATAGCCTCAACTTTCACTCTTGACTTCTGAATGCCAAAGGTAGGATTTTAACATCCTGATTAATTTTTATTTATCTATTTTATTTTTAATTTAATTTTATTGTTTAAAGTATTACATATAGTAGTACATATATCCCCCCCCCCATAGACCTTCCCTCAGCCTCCCCTACCCCCTGCCACATGCCCTCATCCTCCCCACCCCCAGTGTCTTGTGTCAATTGGTTGTGCTTATATGCATGCATACAAGTCCTTTGGTTGATCTCTTTCTCCCCCCTCCCCAATTCTCCCCAGCCTTCCTGCTGTAATTTGACAATCTGTTTGTTAACACCCTGATTTATATATAGAGTTTAATAATACTTCTTGGATGTCCACATGAACAATTGCGATGTTCATAAATGAACTGGTTTTTCCACAACCATCTATCTATCCTGGTTTTGATATCTCTGTTATCAACATATTTTTTTCTCCAATTTTCTAAGTTTGAAAACGTGTCTTTAGTCACTTCTGATATCTCTGATCCTCAGTCAGCTCTCTGACTTCTTTCATCTTGTTCCTTACGTCTGTTTCTGTCTCCCTGTTGTAACTGCCCCGCACCCCCACCCCCAGCTCCTCTCCAGCT
This sequence comes from Pipistrellus kuhlii, assembly GCF_014108245.1. Lineage (NCBI taxonomy): Eukaryota > Metazoa > Chordata > Mammalia > Chiroptera > Vespertilionidae > Pipistrellus > Pipistrellus kuhlii. The sequence goes on from NW_023425404.1 coordinate 46,770,881, forward strand.
CACTCTTGGATCAGTACATCAACTACCCAGGGAACCTCCCTGACTTCAGCTTCCCCTGCTCTAATCTACCCTGCACGTGGACACCAGATGAATGTTCCTTAAACATCGCTTTCATCTTACCACTCCCTCCTATCAAACATAAATCCTTTGCCAGGTTTCCAAGGCCCTCCATAGTCTGACTTCCCTCTATATTACCAACAGCTTTTTCCATTTTCCTCTACATATACACTCTGCTATTAGTCAGGTAAGTCTCTCAATGTCCCTCAGACACACAGAGCTCATTCTGTGTATGCTCATGCTTTTCTTCCTCAGCCTGGCAGCCTATTCTTCCTCTGGCTTAAGTAGATCATGTATCAATCACTTAAAGAGTATAGTGCCATCTCCTCCACATAGACTCACTGACCAACTCAGAACCCCCCTGTGAACTTCCTCAGGTCTAAAGTTTGTAGTGTTTAGCAATCATTTACATTAGTCATTAATGGTTTGCTCATTGTTTCACATATCAACCCCATCTCCCCAAATAAATCAAAGCCCCTTGGCCAGGAACTATAGGCTATATACTGTAAAAGATATACTCTCTTTTACTCCACTATACCACACTTTACTACCCTATGATACAGTCTGATACAATTTCATGTCTAAGCTTTTGAGCTTAAGCTTTTTGGTTAATTGTATTTAAGTAGACTCTACCCCAGCCCACATTTCCCCAAAAGAAAGGATGCTACCACATTTTACTGTCTTCTCATAACTCCGCTCTGTCAAAGATAAATAATAATTGTTTTTTATTATACACAACTAGCCATATTTATCCCATCTTTGATAAACCCTATTTATGCACACAGATACATTATACATTTTCAGGCAAAGGGTCTATTCTGGTGTTCTTGGCCATAACTTTTATATTATTTTGAGAGTATTAATTAAATTAGTTAATTAAACTTCTCACTCCTTTTTTTCAACCCATAGTCATCTGATTTCAAAGAAAAAAATAATTTCCTGTCAAGGAGCTAAGATTTTAGAATCATTTACATAGAACAGTCACTTTATGCCTGTCAACATGAAAAATAATTTGTCTGGAAGAAACAAGAATATGGTTGTTTATTTTTTGGCAATATATGCAACTTCAAACTCAGTAAGCTAAAAATATGTTCCTTTCTGAATATAAATTGACTGTCAAGAATCTGTGTATTAAATGATTATGTTGCTGCATATTTCTCTCAATTCATGTACCCCGTGTATTGTATAACATTACCTCATATGCTGTAATCATCATGTGTCACATGCAAGATACATAAAATACATCATGAATGTCCCACTAGATATCAAAGCCATCCAAGTCTAGTTAACTTATTTTACAGACTATTTCTAGTTCTTGTCTCAGAACATACAAATATCAGAAATCAGAAGTCAGTCTAAATATTTGAATACCCTATTATAGTAAATCAAAATATCTTTTTTAAAAATATATATTTTATTGATTTTTTTACAGAGAGGAAGGGAGAGAGATAGAGAGCTAGAAATGTCGATGAGAGAGAAACATCGACCAGCTGCCTTCTGCATACCCCCTACTGGGAATGTGCACACAACCAATGTACATGCCGTTGACCGGGATCAAACCCAGGACCTCTCAGTCCGCAGACCGACACTCTACCGCTGAGCCAAACTGGTTTCAGTAACTCATAATATCTTTGTTTGCTATTCTTTGGCTATCTGGATTTCTTTCAAGTGCACTTCTTGTTTGTTTTTAACATCACTTTGGAGCAATTAAAATGATACAAACAGGAACTCCATTTCATATTGAATAGGCTCAAGAACTGTGAATTATTACATGTGGCTCTGTCATCATTTTAATCCACGATAAGTTTTTCCAGAGTCAAAAGGCTCTATCTTGCTTCACTACAGAGCAAAAGTCACAGGCGAGTCCATAGGTGATAGAGAAATCCGCAGGAGAGAATAGAACTGATTTTCCTCACAAATCTTATGGACATATTGAGGTTTCTAGCCATTTGGGATCTGTGCTACCTCAGAGGGAGACAAAACCCTGAACTTGGAGGACAGAAGAAAAGCATGGTGTGGCTCAGTCTCCATTATCTTTCAGTGCATGGTGATTTTATCCACCGAGCTGAGACTGAAGAGAATATGAGCTCTGACCCATGACTTTGTGCATGTCTCTTACTCACCAAGGCACCGCCTTGTAAACACATTCCTTCACCCCACATGCAATCCCCTCCTCTGACACATGCCTTCTGGGCCCTCTGCTTTTCCCAGATGCATTAGGGTCGGAGCAACATAGGGTAACATGGGCCTGGGATGTTGGAGAGACTCTGTGTCAGCAACAGTTATGTGTCCTTTTCCTGCTTTGGGAAAGATAAAAATTTTCCTTTCAAGAAAACTTTTTGCTGATTTCAAGCAAAAATAAATAAGGATGTGAAGTATCCTCAGAGGCCTTCATCCATTCCTTGGTTTAAAAAGCAGGACCGGTGCTTCTTGACACAAAACCCTCAGGCAAAGGGTTAAAGCTTGTGGGCTTAAGCAGTCTGAAATCCAGAATTTCACTGCGACACCTGTTGCCATCAGTGGCTGTGTCTCAGGTTTGCTGACCATTTGGCTGAGGTAGCTGGCTGTCTTCATAGTCACCCTGGTGGGGCCTGTTAGAGAGATGCCCAGTCCCAGGGTGGAGGAAGCCCGAGCCTTCCCAGAAGACCGCAAAGGCTAGGGAAACTCTTAAGAAATCTGCCAGTTTGGATTGTAGTTCCAGTACTTTTACGACAAATTCCTGTAAGATTTATTAATTTTCCCAATGTTTCTCCAGAAAAGCATATATCTTTGCCTCCCAGGGTTTGCAAGTAATGCTGACACATTTTTGTAGCAGCTGTTATTGAATGATACATTTCCTAGTTTTCATCATGAAGTTAGAATTCATTGAAGTAGGACATAGGAAGTATTTTTTTCTGTGGGTTTGAGACCATATTGAGGCAACAGCAATAGAGGAAATGGGTGGGCAATTGTTATTAATGATATTGAACTTGAGTTCTCCCAAATTGAACACATTATTTTTCTAGGAAGTTGCTTTGAGCTCTCTTTTTTTACTCTTTCCATTTCTCTCTCTCTCTCTCTCTCTCTCTCTCTCTCTCTCTCTCTCTCTCTCTTTCTCTCTCTCTCTCTCTTCCCCCCCACTAATCTGAAATATGAATTATTTCCACATTTTTTGTGTTTTTTAACTTTGTATTATATTATCAGCCTTTTCCCAAATTATTACCAGCATGATTTTTAATAAGCATCGTATTTACCCTAATAAAAGAGAAATATGCAAATTGAGCATACCTCCACTACACTCATCAATCAATCAGGAGTGGGTATGCAAATTAACCCAACAAAGATTGCCATTTTTGTTTAATTTGCATACTCCAGCTTGGAGCTGCTGGGCAGGGTGGGATGCCTGCTATTAGGGGGAGAGTGGGGGGCAGAGGGAGCTACAGGAGCAATGCTCTAGCCCTGAGTGGAGACTTGAAGGATCCTGGGAGGCAGCTGGGAGTGAAGTCTTGCAAAGACCCCTGATAGCAGGGAGTGAAGCCAGGGGAAGGAAGGCATATTTTTGCATGAATATTTGTGCAATGGGCCGTGTGTGTGTGTGTGTGTGTGTGTGTGTGTGTGTGTGTTTGTGTGTGTATTAGAGAAGTATGCTAATTAACTGGGATGCTGTAATGAGTCGACTGGACAGGAGGAGGTTGCGCACGCACAGCGTTGGGGCTGGGGTAGCAGAGACCTTCATGAGCCATGAGCACCTGTGCTGGGGGAGGGCCTGATCAGCAGCAACTGGGGCTGCTTTAAGGGCCAGAGAGGGAGGCAGGGCTGGACCAGCGATTCGAGGGTGGGCAATGCCACACGATTTCGAATTGCATGCTGGGCTCCTAGTATCATATAATATTCATACTTTTGCCCTTTTGTTAGTCAACAAGATTACTTTTAATATTGAAATACTATAAATATTTAAATAAGGATGCTGTGCCTATTTTTATATAAAAATGTTTTTAATTTTAAGTGTTTCTTTAGGGTTGATTTTTGTAATTGAAATCACTGGATAAAGGTATATTTTCCTTATAAAGTGTATTAAAGAAAAGTGGCAGAATAGTAAAACCTATGTACCCATCACTCATCTTCAACAGTGATCAACTTAGGAGCAACTTGTTTCTACTCCACCATCCCCCTTCTCCCTCCTCCAGGGCATTTTGAAGTAGATCCTAGTCATCTGGCCATTCCATCCTAGAACTCATCTTTGACTTCTTTCCCTGGTCCCACACAGATAATCCATCAGCATGTCCCACTGGTTTTATCTCCAGAAAATACCTTAACTGTGTCCATGGGGCCATTCTAGTCCAGGCCACAACCATCTCTTTCCTGGACCATTTCAATAATCTCCTAATTGGGTTCCTGGCTCCTACCCTTGCCTACTTATCTTAAGGTAAATATTTAATACTTCTAATAATGATTTCAAAACTATTTCCTATAAAACTCATAATAAATTGACCTTGTCTAATTTTTGTTGAACAATTCTTTTTTTTTAAAAAGGATTGCAAAATGTGTCCAACCTGTTTTAAAGAGGTCATTCTAGGTGCAACAACAAGAAGTAATCTCTTGATAGAGATATGGGAGAATATTTATAATTATATATATCTAGATTATGAAAACAGAGATGAAAATATATTGCTAAAATCAGTAACTAAGTGATAAATAAAATTGGCATATCTGGAGGTCTTTAAATATTATATATGTATATATTAGTTTAAATATTTTATATATCTATTAGTTTAAATAGTTTTGCCTAGAGAGAGGTAAATTAATTGACTTCCTAAAGTTATTCTAGTTATTAAATTTTTGGAGTCTATGATATTTCTTTTTTTTTAAATCATATTTTTATTGATTTCAGAGAGGAAGAGAGAAAGAGAGAGAAAGATAGAAACATTAATGGTGAGAGAGAATCATTGATCACTGGGGATGGAGCCTGCAATCCAGGCATGTACTCTGACTGAGAATCGAACCATGGCCTCCTGTTCACAGGTCAGCACTCAACCACTGAGACATATCATCCAGACTGATATTATTTAATGTAATTCAAATTTCCAGGTAAAAATTGAATAGTTTATTGCTTTTGAAGACACAATAAAAATAAGGCTAAAGTCAATTTTGATTAAGTGAATGATAGTGATGTTTACCTAATTACTAAATAAAATATGTAGATTCACATCTTGTCTGTCTTGTGGTTATTGAAGCCACTGTTGTCATGGAAAATGTAAGAGGACTGAGATGTGATGATTTATAATGGTCTGTGGAAATTTGACTGTGCTGACTGCTTAAATTAGAAGACTCGGTTTCCATTACTTCAATATTTACACTTCAGACTATGTCAGACAGCTTTGAAGCATCGCTTCCAATATCTCTGTATCCCCAGTCTGTATGGCAGACTCCGTTCAACTTCATGCTGGTGCAGTGGCTACTTCATGGTCTCTCACCTCCTGCACACACCTACTTCATAGGGAAGCGCACTCTAAGCCCATGCTTAGCAGAATAAAGGAGTCAGTTCCTCATGGAGAAAGACTTTATGGATTGTTAGGCAAAATGTTTCTAAAGCATGATGTTCCCAAAGCTATCTTCAGAAGCACATTGCTCTCAGTAACCGCCAGTTCACCCCGGAAGACATGGGTTCGTATCATCTGAAAAGAATGTTCTTATATAGAAAAGTAGGCCCATTAAGTTGTTCACTGCTTTGAAATGTACAGTGTTTATCAAGCATGTGGCACTAAGCTACAAGCCTGGAGACTTACTAGTATATGTCAAGCCCCCATCCCCTTTCCCGTGTGGAGATCTACCATCTTGCTGTTGGCCAAGACTCTACTTCTGTCCGTAAATTTCCTTAACAAACTCTTTGATTCTGGAGTTTTCAGCCTGGGGAACCCAGGAGAAGGGCTAATCAATGCAGGACCAGGTGACGTAAGGACAATGTGAGAGTAAAGGGGGTGCTGTTAGCTTGCTCTAATATCAAGCACAACTGTATTTTGTCTAGTCCATGTTTCCCATGAGATTGCACCATAAGTGCCAACTGGACAATGCCAACCACATATGTGTTCCCCTACGGCAAGGTTGCCTTTCTGTGATTAATTGTCTTCTTCAGAGCTACACTTGCTATTCATTTGAATTAGGTTTCATTTATGCCAGAATATTTAGGGTGGGGCCACAGTACTCTGATTCATTTCAGGCTTCACCCTCTCCCAGAAGTGAGCAAGCGGTGTTTTTATTTCACATGTGGGAAAAAACTGGTTCATAGGGAAGTCAAGAATTTGTCCAAGATGAGAAATCGGAGGGAATGGCAGAAAGCTTTGTAACATTCTCCAAGATGCAGAAGTTACTCAGTTGGACAATTACATTGTTTCGAAATCAAATATATTTGAAAGTTTTTAAATTCAAGTTGACTTTTGGTGAAGTCCTTAGAACTTATCTTCAATATGTCCTGTCTTTCATTTCTGTGGCTCCCTTCACCCCTCTTTTTCCCAATGCCTGCATATCTATGATGTTTCAACCAAGTATCTTCTATCAAAACCTGGTCCAAGCAAAGGAGCTGAATCTATACCTGCATACAGAGAATATTTATTAATGTTTAAGGTATTATTTTCCTAAAATGATGCATAAATGAATTTCTAATTGTGGAACCTGGGGACTACGAAAACTGGGATAGACTTGGTTGGAAAAGCAAGGTGAAGCGTGGGGAAAGAAGTTTGGAAAAAATTTATTTCCTTGACTCCTGGAACAAATGAGGGTTCTACTTAGGTGTCCTGTTGGTGGGCTGTGCCTTGCAGTGGCTAGCAGAGTGTGCCAGGCAGAGTGCATCAGGAATAGTTATCCTACTTGCTCAGGTTTACATATATTTTTTAAATAGACTCTTCTTTAGAGCAGTTTTAAGTTCACAGCAAAAATGAAGAGGAATTATTGAGAGTTTTGATGTATCACCTAACTGTACCCGTGCACATCCTCCCTTGCTATGAACATCCTGCACTAGAAGGGGACATCTGTTATAACTGAACCTACACTGACACATCATAAGCACCTGAAGGTCATAGTTTATATTTGGATTCACTCTTGGTGTTGTGCATTCTATGCATTTGGACAAATTTGTAATGACACGTATTTTTCATTATAATAGCACACAGAATAGTTTTAATACCCAAAAAATCCTACTCATCCCCCCTTTTCTGAATCCTTGGCAATCAGTCATCTTTTAACTGTTTCCATAGTTTTGTCTTATACAGAATGTCATATAGTTGGAATCATACAGTATGTAGCCTTTTCAGACTGGTTACATTTAAGGTTCCTTCTTATCTTTTCATGACTTGATAGATTATTTATTTTTAGTATTGAGTAATAGTCCATTATTTTAGATATACTCGTACTGGAATAAACAAAAGAGTCAGAAGTAAATCCATTTATTTGTCCATTTTACTGAAGGACATTTGGTTGCTTCCAAGTTTTGGCAATGAGGAATAAAGCAGCTATAAACATCTATGTGCCAGTTTTTGCATGGAATATTTTTTTTTCAAGTAGAGTGTGATTGTTGCATTATATGGATAAAAGCATGTTCAGTTCTGTAAGAATCTGCCACAGTGCCTTCCAAAGTGGCCGCACCATTTTGGATTCCCACCAGCAATAAAAGAAAGTTCCTGTTGCTCTACATTCTTGTCAGCCTTTGGTGTTGTCAGTATTTTAGATTTTGGCCATTCTAATAGGTGTGTAGTGATATCTCATTTATGTTTTACCTTGCAATTCCCTAATAATGTATGATGTAGAGCATCTTTTATAGATTATTAGGCATCAGTATAATTTATTTGGTGAGGTATGTGTTCAGGACTTTTGTCCATTTTTAAACTAGGTATACCTTTTCTTACTATATAAGTTTGAGTGTTCTTTTTATATTTTGGATAATAATAATTTATCAGATATCTTTTGCAAATATATTTTCCAGTCTGTGGCTTGTATTTTCATTCTCTTGAGGCTCATGATTCTACATATGAAAAATAGTGTGTGTTCTTTTTCATGTTCATTTACTCCCTGATTCCTAAGCAGCAGCCAACAAAGTTGAGGTGATATGAAAAGAACATTATGTTCTGGTATCCATGGAATATGCAGATCCCAAGATACACAGTATATTTCTTGTCAATTTTTAACTGCTGTATGCCATATATCTTACCACTAGCAGCTTATATAGATGGATCAAGGAATAGTTTATGTGGCCTCTGGGACAGAGGTTACCCCTAGGGATTTCTGTTATATATTCCTAGAACTTCAGGATATGATTGTTCTTGGAAGTTTCAGATTCCAAATTTGTGTAAATGTATTGTCTGTAGGACTCGCCCTGTTTCAAGGATTACTTATCAATAAAATAAATTAATTCCTCTAGTACACAGTGATCACATGTGGTTTTAATTTGCATTTCCTTGATAACAAATGATGCTAAACATCTTTTCATATACTATCTATATATCTTCTTTGGGGAAACTTAAATATTTTGTACTTTTTGTAAATTGGTTGCTTTCTTATTATTGAGTTATAGGATTTTATTACATATTCTGTAATGGAATAACTAAACAGAAAACTGTTTTGGCCTATTCTAGGCTCTTTGTATTGTCTTTGTAAGTTTTGAACCAGTTTTTCACTTTCTATATAATAGACTACTGGGATTTTAGTTGGGATTATGTTTATAGGTTGAAGGTTTATAGATCAATTTACTCACTAGTATTGAGTCTTTCAATCTATCATAAACTGTTATCTTCCCATTTACTTAAGTCTTGAATTTCTTTTAGCCATGTTTTATCATTTTTAGTATAAACATCTTGCACATATTTTATTAAGTTTATTTTCTATTGTTGATAGTATTTTAAATATCTATTTTTAATGAAAATGTATTTAGTCTTCAAGATATTTTTGCTGGACATAGAATTTCAGGCTGATAAGTTTTATGTTTCAACAATCTAAGGATATTTATTGTTCCATATATTTCTTGCCTTGGTTGTTTCTAATGAGAAGTCAATATTAGTGTAATTGTTCCCCTGTATATAATATGTAATTTCTTTGCCTTCTTTCAGGATTTTCTCTTTATCTTTTGTTTTCAGCAGTACCAGTATAATTTTGTACACATTTTGTTCTTCTTAGGGTTTGCTGAACACTTTCAGTCTGTAAATATATGTCTCCAAAATAAGGATATTTTGGTCAATATTATTAAAAAATTTTGTGATTGCTTCTATCTTCCTTCTCTTCTGTAACTTCAAATACATAATACATGTGTGTTAGACCTTTTCATATGGTCCCATAAGTCTATGAGGCTCTGTAAGTTTTTTTCCCCCAGTCTTTTTTGTGTTCTTCATATTGGATAATTTCTATTGATTGAAATTCAAGTTTCCCAGTTCTTTTCTCTATCATCTCAATTCTATTATTAAGTTCATTTAGTACATTTAAAAATATATATTATTGATTTTAGGGAGGAAGGGAGAAGGAGAGAGATAGATAGAAACATCATTGATTGGCTACCTCCTGTACACCCCACACTGGGGATCAAGCCCACAATCTGGGCATGTGCCCTGACCAGGAATTGAATCATGACCTCCCCATTCATAGGTCGACGCTCAACCACTGAGCCACCGCTGGCCTGGGCTACATTTTAAATTTCAAATATTATATTTATCAGTTCTAGTATTACTCATTGGTTCTTTTTTTATTTTTTATTTCTCTGCCTCTTCATTATATTTTCATTTGCTTCATTGGTCAGAATTATAATATCTGGTTTAACAATTCTTGTATGTTAATTCTAACATCTAGATCATCTTGGGTTTTTTCTCTATTGATTATCTTTACTCCTGAAAATTGCTTGCAGTTCTCCATTTCTTTGTATGTTGAGAATTTTGGATTATATCCTGAACATTGTAAATATTAAGTTAAGACTTTGGATTTTGCTCCTTTTTCCCCCAAAGAGAATTGTGATGTTGTTTTGTTTGGTTTAATAGACAATGAACTTTGTTGGGCCCAATTTATGAACTCTGTTTCTTGGGCAGTAGTTCAAACCACAGTTCAGTTCTCATGTTCTTAACTGGGTTTGTCCAAGGGTTAGGCAGATATTAGGGTTGAGTATATACACAAAATTTGTGATCCCCCCTCCCTCATGCTTCACATTTTTGTGTGATTCTACCCTCACTTTTTAGCAGGTGTGCTGCCTCAGACTTTGTTCTCTGTCTTTTCAGTCCAGAAAGACGATGGGATTTCTCAAACTTTTAGTCACCTTGCGCAATGCCTGCTGAGCTTCTCGTTTAGACCTATAATCCCCTAAGAAATGGGACATTCACCCTTTAGGTCCCTCCAGAACCTGCCTGCTTTTGCTCACATTCCAATCCTTTAGGTAATTTCATTGTTGTTTGCTTTGCTTTTATATATTTTTTCAGAGTTTACTGTTACTATCAGTGGAAGGATCAGCAGAGTAGGGGCCTACTCAGCCAAACAGAAAGAAGACTACCCAATGATACTGTTTCTAAAAATCTATTCTATAACTTTTTCCCTAGCATGTAGAATTTTAATGGAATTTTTCTAATGATCTTGTATCCTGGATCCTTGCTGAATTTGCTTTATAGCTCTAGTCTAAGGTGACCAGATTTTAACATTGGTAAAGTGGGACACCATTGACCGAGGGCGGGGGGTGGGGGTTCTAGATAAAAAAATTTGGTCTATGTGGAGCAACAAAAATTTTCAGAGAACGTAAAAATAGTATTGTAATATATTTTTTAAATTTCAATGTAAGTACAATTTACAAATATAATAAATAAATAAAAGTATGTATAGTCGTTAGTATCACTTTCAAGGCTGGCACTAGACATTTTGCCGCCACTATAAAATATAAATAATATGAGGACTGTCTGCTAAATTCAAGAAAATTTATGTATTTATGAAATAAATACATAAATTACTTACTTAAATTATCTGAATAGCTGATTTGTAATGACATCACTTGTTTAACTAGCTTACTAGCACGCAGTACGATATGTATCGTCTGAGAGACAGTTACAAAATATTTTCGTCGTTGTCAATCCCAAAAAATGCCATTGTTCATTAAGTCCAAACAATGGTGGTTGAATTCTAACAACTGATCAACAATGTGAACTTTGATAAGCAGTTCTCGATAATCAGTTCTCAACAATTATTTGTTATTATTAAAGTTTAACATTATAAAATCAACAAAAATAATATAAAACTCATATCCTGGCTAAATAACCACATGGCCGCCAAAAACCTTCCTGTTCTCCCGCCGTTCCCTAGCTTGTCGTGCAGTCTTTCCAAAAATCAGGACTTTTTAAAAACACCTCGGGATGCGGGACAAATTGTTAAAAATCAGGACTGTCCCGCCAAAAGCAGGATGTCTGGTCACCTTACTCCAGTCATTTTTTTGGTACATCCTTAGTGTACTTTATGTACAAGATCATTTTGTCTATGGTGCTTTTAGTTCTCTCTCTCTAATCTGTATGTCTGCATGACTTCCTTTCTTTTTCTCACCTGATAACACTGGATTGACAACTTCCAATACAATGTTGAATACAAGTGGTTAGACCAGATATCCTTCCCTGTCCAGATTTGGTCTTTCAATATTAAAGGTGATGTTAGTGTAAGTTTTTCATACTTGAACTTTATCAGGACATTCTCTTTTATACCTAGTTTGCTGAAAGCTTTTTATCTTAATTACTACAGGCCTGATGTATGAAATTTGTGCATGGGTAGGGTTCCTAGGCCTAGCCAGCGTTCAGGGCAGATCTGTGGGGTGACTGGTGGGATGTTGGAAGGTGGGGGGAGCTCTGCTGGCACCCTTCTTGGTTGGCCTGATGCCGCCTGCTTCCCCCCCCCCCCCCTTGCCACCACAGATGCTGGTCATTTCCCTCTGCCAGAAGTGACCACAGGGGTGATGGGGGGCAGGGGGGGAAGAGCAGTACCGGCCCACTTGGCAGCCAGCCACACCCCTGTGCCACCACTGGTTGCCTCCCTCTGCGAGCAACCAGCAGGGTGATTGGGGCCCCTGCTGGCACCCACCTTGGCTGGCCTGGGGCCTGCAGGCTAGGGGCAGCTCCTGCATTAAGCATCTGCCCCCTGGTGGTCAATGCACGTCATAGTGACCAGTCATTCCACAGTTTGGTCCGTTTGTTCGATTTGCATGTTACGCTTTTATTATACTGTATAGAATAATTTGTTGTTAAATTTTGCCAAATGGTTTTTCTGTATCACTTGAGGTGATCATATGGGTATTCTCTTTTAACCTGATAATGTGGTGAGTTATATTGACTTTAAATGTTAAATCAACCTTATACTCTGGAATAAATTCCATTTGTTCATGATTAATTTTCTTTCTATACATTGCTAGGTTTAATTTACTAAAATTTTGAGATTATTGCCCCCTTATTTTAAAAAGATATGGACCCACCTTTTTTTTTCTTGTAATGTCTTTGACTGGTTTTTGTATCAGGAGGATGACGAGCTCATAAAATGAATAATGAAGTGTTTGTTTCTCTTCTATTTTCTGAATGCGTTTTTACAGAATTGTTAATATTTATTTTATAAATGTTTGATAAAATATACCTGTGATGCTAGTTGTACTTGGTGTTTTCTTTGTGGAAATATTTTAAATGATTAATTTAATTTCTTTAATTGGTATAAAGTCTCTTCAACTTTTCAATTATTTTCATATCAGTTTGGTAATTTATACATTTCAAGAAAAATTTCCATTTAACTTAAGTTGCCAAATCTACAGGCATAAATGCATTTTATAATATTTCCTTAACCTTTTAATGTCTGTAGGGTTTTTTAATAAGGTTCACTCTTTTATTCCTTATATTGGTGATTTGAGTTTCCTCTACTTTTATCCTGAGCAGTGTAGAACTTGTATTACCCACAGCAGGCTTTGAGGGATGTTATCAACATTAGACCATGCCCCAGGGGAGGGTGTCACCTTGGAGGAGGCTGCTCCCTTTGGTCAAGGGCAGTGTCCACTTAGGGACATAGCTGTTAGCAGTTAACATTACCGGCAACTGGTGGATGGGTACATGAACCTGGAAGAGATCTTAGCAGGGAAGGAATTATTCACTTGGAAGAAACAGCACATTTTGAATGTGAGATAACGTTTGAGCAAGAGCAGGGAGTTGAGTAGCAAGAGATCAGCAGAGGTGATATAAAATTCGGCTTGGTGAGGACCAAGGGGCAGAGAAAGGTCCTAAGTAGTACCCACAATTTGGATCTCCTTAGTTTCTATTGTAATAGAAATAATGTATTCCTAGAAACAGTGATGACTGCCCAACTAACTGTATCTTCTTTACATTCTAATTATTTCATGCTGAAGAGCACCTCAACTCATGGAAATAGATATTCATTTTACTTAATACAGAATGAAATCTGTTAAAGCACAAGTCTCTGGTGAAAAATTAATAAAGGAAGTTTTTAATGGTAAAAAGTTGGAGGCTACTGGCCTGGAGCCTCGGGTGAAAAAAATTTGGTTTAAAATCAGCAATAGGAATATACCTCTAGGTTCCTGACCAAGAAAATAATCATAATGGACTAGAGGCCCGTTGCAAGAAGATTCCTGCAAGAAGAGAGCTTCCTCAGGCCTGTTCCTGCAAGAAGAGGGCTTGCTGCGTACTGAACAAAGCAGAGAAGGCGAGCTTCGTTCCCTTCTCCGCTGCCTCGCTCCCTCCTTTCTCCACTGCCTCGCTCCCTTCTCCGTAGCTTCACTCCCTTCTCCGTAGCTTCACTCCCTTCTGCAGCGCTTGGCTTCCTTCTACATTGTCTTCAGTCTTGACTCAGCCTGCATATGCAAATTAACCAAATCTTTGTTGGGTTACTTTGCATACTTGCTCCTGATTGGCTTGTGGGCATAGTGGAGGGATGGTTAGTTTGCAGGTTTCTCTTTTATTGGTATAGATTCTCAAATCTTAAGTCCAGAGTTTCAAATTTAACTCTGGCAATGTAAATTCGTTATTGTGTACTGTAGACAAGTTTGAAGCAAAGACTTCTCTCTTAAAAGAATACAAACATTTTCATAGCTTTTAAAATTGATTAGGCACATGCAATTGTATTTATCATACAGAAGTGAATGAGATCCGTGAATGTGATTTCTTAATCATCCCCCAGAATTCCAACCACCATTCCCACTGGTGATGTGTGGGTCTTTTTTTCTCCTGGTGTGTGCTGGGAGCAGAGTCCATTTCTGGTATTTATAAGGTATCCCTCTTTGCCTCTTTAATTACTCAAAATTCCTGCCCTGCTTGCCTTCAGGATCTCTTCCCAGGAATATATCTGAAAAAAGAACAAATGCTGGTTAACAAAATGGTTATCCATCTCTTCCAGGTTGACTTGAGCTTTTGTTAGGAATCAAAACTCTAAACCATGGGAAAAATGCAACTTTAATTAGTTGGTGAATATAATACCTTACAGATGTTCACAAATCTAAATCCTAAGTGCCCCAAAGCAGCCCTCTGCATCTCCATTGCCTAGTGGCTACTCCCCTTGGCTGAGCTGCCTTCAGAATTGCCACATAGAATAAGCATCAACTTGACATCTTCTCCTTCCCACATTCCCAATTTCCTCCTTCATTCCTCATTTCTGCTCATACCCCATCCAACTAGTTTCATATCTCCATGTCATCGTTGGCTCCCCAAGCTATGATTGTCCTACCATGACCTCATGCAGTAATTTTTCTATTCTGCTTCATGTCTGCTGCCACATCCCCAGAGCACACACCCATCACCAAGACCCAGAGGCTGCACAAGCTTCCTGACCTCCTTTCTTAAAGGATTTTGTTCCTTTGGCCCCGAAGCATGGTGACAAAACATTAATTTTTGAAATCATGTCATTCCCATGTTTTAAATTCTTTAATCATATATCTCCCTACAGTCCTCAATGTTCTGGCCCCAACCCACTTTCCAATCTTGTCTTACTCTTCTTTCCCTCTATTCAGCCCGCTGGTTTTGTCTACCAGCTAAACAGGTGGTAGAATTGCCTGTCTTTGGCCTTCCTTTTACGATAATAGTTCCTCATTCCATAGGAGAGGAAGGCTCCACTATTCGATTATAAAACATTTCCCCATGTTTTCAACCTTCAGCTTATCTCCTCTCTTCTCCATGACTTCTCTGGCAAAGAGTTACCTTTTTCTTCTCTGGGCATCTAGAAGTCCAATGTTCTGTCTAGTTAGTATTTACACATGTACTGCCTTACAGTATTGGTTCCATTTTCTTAGTGTACAGGGATAAAGGTGTTATGTTAGACATGGCTATGACCCTTTGACTGAAAGCGGATCCCAGGCTTTTCTTTTGTGGAAAACACAACAGAAGCTGAGAGAAGTGGGAAAGGCTCTACCTAACAAATGGCTTGTAGGCCAGAGAGGGGAGGGGAAGGATGCAAGAGAACCAGAGTGAGGGCAGGTGAAGTGGTTGATCTGAGAAATTTGGAGAGAGGGAAAAAGGGGTCTGAGAGAGAGAGTTTTCACAGCAGAGAAAGTCTTGCTGTGTGCAATGTGGCAACAGGTTCCCCTTTCACCTCCTCACAGGGCTTCAGTAGTGACTTGCATTGTTTAACAGATATTTTCTTATTAAGTTAGATTCTGTCTCTTTTTTAATGTACTGTGCACCGATTGTCTGTGTCCCCTCCAAATCCATATGTTGAAACTCTAAAGCTTCAAGAGTGATAGTATTTGGGCTGGAGTCCTTGGGAAGTAATTACACTTAGATGAAGTTATGAGGGTGGGGTGCCCATGGCATTAGTGGTTTTATAAGAAGAGAAAAAGCCAGAGATTGCTGGTCCACATGAGGAAACAGTGAGAAAACCACTGTTCATAAACCAAGAAAAATGGTCTTTACCAGGAACTGAATCAGCCAGAACTTTGATCTTGGGACTTCTCAGTCTCTAAAACTATGAGAAATAAATATCTGTTGTCTAAGCCACCCAGTGTCTCATATTTTGTTATGGCAACATGAACAGACTATTATAATGTGACATTGTGTTGTGATAGGCTGTCAAATAGGGACAAGAAGGCCTAACTCTGTACACACACACACACACACACACACACACATTATCATACAGTTTGTAAGTTCTTTTGGAGTAATAACTTTTACTTCTCAGTATCCATGCAATGCCAAGCAGTACTGTGACTATAAGGAGCCTACCTCCTAATCTGACTGTTTGCCTCTGGTATTCCCGCACCTTTGAGTCCCTCTTCACCCAAGTCCAATATACCTGTCATGGCCTCTAGTGGGTCTCCCAGTGAGGGACATGTGTCCCAGTGACTATGCAAGGATATCCATTTAGGGTTTGGGAAGAGAATAAAATGAAAAAAAACAACAACAAAAAACAAACAACCAACAACACCACCCACACATGCATATATACATTTGCACACACACAAATCCATTCTTTAATTTTGTTTGTTTGTTTTATAATGTATATGCAAAGTAGAATTGGCATCTAGTAAAAACTAGTTAACAATTACAGTATTAAGATTTAGATATCCTTTTAGAGGATCTAGCTCAGTATTTCCTCCATAAACTTCAAGGAGCTGGTCACCTCATTTTTTAATTTGTTTTATTTAAAAAGTATATTTTTATTGATTTCAGAAAGGAAGGGAGAAGGAGAGAGGGATAGAAACATCAATGGGATAGAAAGAATCATTGATCGGCTGCCTCCTCCACGCCCCCTACTGGGGATTGAGCCTGCAACTTGGGCATGTCCCCTTGACCAGAATCAAACCCAGTACTCTTCAGCCCACAGGCCCATGCTCTATCCAATGAGACAAACCAGCTAGGGCTAGTCACTTTAGAAATATAGATTTCCAAGCCCCACCTTAGACCTGCTGAATCAGCAGGGGGTAAAGTAGGGACAGGACTCTGAAATTTAACAAGCTCCCAGTTCACCCTGAAGCAGTGCACCCGTGGGTCTGATGTCCACTGACATCTAACCTCCTCATCTTGCTGAAAAGGAAAGTGACTCTTAAAGAAGTAAATGACTTGCCAAGGACACAGCCAGTTTGTAGTAAAACCTCAACCAGGACCCACATCTCAGCCTTGGAATCCCATGCTTGTTCTATCTCCCATATAATGTGCTTGCTTTTCAAGCTACGGGCATAGTTTTCAAGTTTCCCAGACTCTCCCTTCTTCCAGTCTATCACTCTGGACACTTCCCAGGGGTTTATTATCTGCGGAAAGACATCCAGAATGATGTCAGAAATTGAGAAAGTTCAAGCTGCAGCATGTGATGCTGCACAAGTGGCTTCATTTCCAGATGGACTCACAGGGGGCAATATTTCAGCTTACTAAGGCATGCCGATTGAAAAATACAAACGCTTGTGAGCTTTTGTAGATTTAAGGACATCAAATGAAGGACTTCTAACATCCTATTGTCGGCTTAGGTGAGTGGGTGCATGGTGTTCCTAGCAATTAAAATAAAGAATTTAGGGGAAGAAACAGGTTTATGGAATTTGCTGATGCATTAGTTAACTTTTTGTGGAACAAATTACCTCAAAATTTAGCAGCTTCAGCCTCCACACATTTATTACCTTTTAGTGTCTGTGGATCACCAACCAGGCACTGCTCAGCGAGGAAGTGCCTTGGACTCAGCATTCTCACAGATTTAATCAAGGTGTTGCAGTCCCCACTGAAGACTACCAAGCTCACTCATGTGGTTGTTAGCAGCACCTAGTTCACCTAGGGCTGAGGGACTGAGAGCCTTAGGTCCTCACTGGCTGTTGGCCTGAGACCTCCCTCAGTTCCCAGCCATAGGACCTCTCCATTGGGGCAGCTCAGAATATGGCAGCTGGCTTCCAGTAGTGTGAGCAAGAGGAGAGTAAGAAAGGGCAAGCAAGATGGAATCTGGCCTTTTTGTAACTTGATATCAGGAGTGATACCCCATCACCTCTGCTGTACTCTGTCTGCTAGAAGTGAGTCACTAGGTCCAGTCCACACCCAAAGGGAAGGGATAACTCAAGGGCGTGAGTACCAAGAGGTGGGGACCAGTGATCATTGCAGGCCACCTTGGAGGCTGCCAACTGAGGGAGGACTAGGTGGGGACACCCGGCAGGAATTTGGACATCTGCATTGGAAGCTTTAGGGAGATATCTGCTGGAGATGAAGATCTGGGAGTCACCCCTTCATGAGTAGGAGATGAAATCATGGGAACAGATAGAGTCAGCCAGAAAGAACATTTTAAAAAGTTACCCACTAATTACTAACTTCTAGAGAAAATTTATGTTGATATTAAAAACAAAAAACAAAAAACAAAAATATACTAACCAAAGCCACTTACTTGCTACTCCTAACTTAAGACTTTCAGATTGGCCATGAAAATTCGGGTTAGTGCATCTTCTGGTATGATTGGAATATTGTTAAGATTCTGAGAACAAGCTGATTCTCCACTGAAATTCCTTAAATGAAGTGACTAATTGAAACCTGGAACATCTCCTGGTGAAGAAAAATAAAGTCTAGTTTGTCCTCCATCAGTTTTAAATTGTGAATCTGGTGGATCTCAGTGTTTCCAATAGGTTTTGGGTGATGGATATTATAAATATTCATATAATATGATTAATTGTAGTCCTTTAAAGGCCTGTTCCCACAATACCCATCCCCTTCATAAACACCAGGCCCAGGGTGTGTCACAGAAAACTTGGAGAGCCAGAAGTATGTCATTGTCTCCACTGGTCCATGATCTTTCCTCCCACTGTGCTTTGCCTTGTGCTCATCACTTCAGCCCGGGATGTTCTCCCCAAATGGTTCTGTGCAGCCAAATCCTACCCTCCCTTCAAGGCTGTGCTCAAATCCCTTCTCTTCCATTAAGTCTTCCTGCCTGGACCAGCCCACCCCACCTTTCTCCTCTCTGGACTTGGATCATGGTGCCACCCATTTTGGGGACTAACTCCCAGCCATTTCCTATATTTTTTTCTTTGTATTATTCATCAGGATTGACAAAGCATGGTCCATGTGGCTAATCTGATCCCTCTGCTGGTTTTTATATGGCCTGTAGGCTAAGAATAGTTAATACATTTTTAAATTGTTGGGGGGAAAAAAAAACACTCAAAAGAAGAACAGTATTTGTTACATGTGAAAATCCTATGAAATTTCAATTCAATGTCCATAGATAAAGTTTTTTGTCAGTAAAACACTTGTGGAAATTTTCTTTCTTTTGCTTCTGGCCCCACAAAGCAAAAAATATTGATTATTTTCACTTTATAGAAAGTTTGCTGATCTCTACTATATGCACTTGCTTTCTCCTTCCATGAGGAACGCAGTGCTGACACATGCTGGTAGCGTATGCAGGGCCTACCAGAATCCGGAGCACAGAGCTAGTGTTTGTTGAATGCTGTTGAATGGAGCTGAGAGAAAATGTGTTTTTAATTTGTGATGGATACAATGTTATGTCCTTTCTTGCTGTCCAGGCCTTCTCTTTATTTCCCTCTGCTGTTGGGCTGGTATCTGTTATGTCTGCTAGAAAAAAAAAATAAAAAAATGACAGGGAATACCAGGGTGGGTCCCAGAACTCATGGAAAACACAAATGAAATAAAGTCTGGGAACCAGAGCTTTTGTTTTGGGTGGGGAGGATCTGTTTGCTTTTGGGGATTGAGGTAATGAAAGTTATTTCAATAACATAATTCAAGGGTTGTGCATGCTTTCTGCCAGAATAATGGCTAAGCGAACCTCACTCAGGAACCCCATCTGCAAAATGTGAAGGGTAAACACTGAAATGCTGAGCAAATTCTCCCTCAGCATAGCGCAAAACTATGCACACATGCTGGAGGCTAATTCCAGCATGTCATAATTACGCAAGAAGTTCATCAAAAGGTTGATGAACCTTGGGGCTTCAGTAGGGATAAAGATCTGCATATATTATTTTCTGCTGCCAGACAGCTGAAGGCAGTTCCCCCAACCTGATAATCTTACTGTTTACCAAACCTTACCTTTGATATGTAATCAGTTTTGCTATAGGGAAAATGTGTTAATAAAAAGCTATGGGTCCAAAGATTGGGAAACTTAGTTACTAAAGCTAAGCCTCCCTTTGCTCCCTCAAAATGCCTCCCAAGTTTATATTTCGTGTCTAGTTTATTATTTACTCGCAGCCCCTTTTCCAGATTCCTGAACCCTTCTAGATGTGGATAACACCCCAGCACAGATATCTAGGTTAGACTATGTAAGAAGCACAATATGGACAAAGACTAGAAGGGAATGTGCTTGGGAAACTGAGGCAGAGAGGCAGAGACTTTGGCTACAGCAGCTGTCATGATCCCTTCATTTCCCAGTGAGACTTAGTGATGGCAGCACTGAATACATGGATCTCTCAGGTAGGATGTGATGTAGTTTCACAAAGCAAAGAAGCTCAAAGGATGAACTTGTAGCTTCCAAGAACACACCAGAGAAGTGTTATAGATACTTGGAGTGAGTCCAATCTATATCAACCCTAGATCTTGCCTGAGATTCTTGTGGCAGATGGATGAGGTAGCCATGATAAAATTAAGAGTGACCTTGATTTGTATCAAAGGCATGGTTTTGAATCCAGCCCTGCCTCTAGTACTAGTTTTATGAACTTGAGCAATTTTCTTAACTTTTCTGAATGTGAGTTTATTCATCTATAAAATTGAGGCAGAAGTATTTTCCTTTATAAATTTGTATTATCTATTCAACAGACTACCCTAATGATTAAGTGGCTTAAAATGACCATAATCTATTTATTCTGTGGGTTTACTTGGCAATGCTTGAATCTTGAGATGGTGTAGTGGACATCTGGACATTTTTGTGTGTGTATCTGACAAGCATCTATTCCCCAATTTTAGGCAACAGTGTTTTGGTCGTCCTTTATGGAGCAACTCCTTTCCTCTAGCATGCCTTCTTGTTGGGACCATCCATCAAGCTTCTCCATCTTCCCCTGGACAGAACTGTGGGCCAATTGGACCCTAGCCTTTGAATTTGAACCCTGAGAAGTGTGGCAGAAGGACCAAAATGGTTGGAATAGATTCACTCAAACAACATCACATTGAAGAGATTCTCCATTTGTTTCTGTTGCTTCTACTCAGAATTGAGCTACTCTTCATTTGTCACAAAGTCACGTTCAATGAGCCATTTTATGACTTGATAATATTTTTTTAAAAATTTAAATTGTGCAGAGTTAGTTTTCTTGCTTGTAGACAGAACCCTTGCTGACAGAGACATCTATTCAGGAGATATAAAGTGATGAGAATGGTCTGGAAGCTAAAATGTCAGAAGATTCCAGTTGATCAAACAACAAATTAACTAGTTATGCTTTGTAACAGTTTTTAGGACACTGTACAAGTTTCCTTGAATAAGAAATGTAACCTTGTCCTTAAGGCTCCATAATCTTGCTAGGGGAGAACAAGTACAATGACTACAGAAAATATATATATTTCACTATAACAATATAATAAACATCCCAATTGTCTCTACCTAACAGTGCTTGACACATAGGATGCATACTATAATTACATATTGCAATTAATAAATTATTAAATGAGTGATTCAGTTAATAGGTGCAATGAGGTCTGAACAAGAGAGAGACCATATGAGCTAAAACGCCTCATGAACAAGGAGGAATTTGAGCAGATGCTCTTAGAATGGATAGAATTCTTTGAAATGGAGAGGCGGGATAAAGGCATTCTACCCTATTAACTTATTTTGCAAACAGAGTTATAAACTGTGATAAGTATGAAGAGAGGTGGCCTCTGAATCATCTGGCATAAGAAAATCTTATTGCAAAGACATAGATTTTATTTGTTACTGAACTTTGTTACTGGAAGCACACTGCTCTAATATATGGTGATTGCCTAGATAATGGGAATATTTCTTATGTATTTAAAAATGCATTTCCCTTTCCATAATCAGATTTTTGCACCCTTCTTCTGCAGATTTTTAGTCATGGTGGAAGTCAGGAGACTTATTGCCCAAAGGAGGAAAGATATGAGCTAGAGCAGCAATCACCAACCTTTCAGATCTCACTGCCCACCACTGGTCTGTGGACCACTGGTTGGCGACCACTGAGCTAGAGCTCCCATGCCAGATAAAGAAGATGCAGAAAATCTTTCCTCTACTGGAGAAAGGGGCCAAGGAGAAAAGAGGAGAAGATGGGGACAAAGAGCAGAAGCAAATGTTTAATCTAAATTTCTCCCTTAGAGTGAAATCCTGGAAGGTAATTTAGGGTTGAGGAAGGAATCATAGAAATAGCCAGAAATGTGGAATAGGGGCCTTGCAAGGCACCAGGATATGCTCCTTGCTAAGTGGGAAAAGCTTTGGGAAAGTTGTGTTCAGTTGCTGCTGTCCAACATGACACTGAATGGGAGGTCCTCAGAGAGATCAGAGAGTGTCTCTCATGTTAGTGGAGCGTAGGGAAAGCAGGCAGGTTCCATCAGCCCTGCTTCTCCTGAGCCACAGTCCCTCTGCTCAGACCCTTTCCCCAATCTGAACAACCCTCTTGCCTCTTCCTGCCCAGGGAACTTTTAAAAATGCTCCAGTGAAGGTTCAACTCCAGAAATCAGAACCATCAGGGGTTGGGGCCTTGTGACAGACTTTGTTAAAGCTTGTAGGTCACTCTACTATATAGCCATGACTGAGAACCACTACCCTAAGCCTAGTCCTGTCATGTGTTTTAAGTTAAACATCACTTCCTCATGGAAGCTTTCCCTGATAGCCCCAACATAGGTCAAGTCCCCTTTTTATATGTCCTCTCAGCAAACACTTAGTACTTCTCCCTCTTGGCATTTAACATTTGGGTCATTATTTATTTTTAGTAGACTGCCTGGAGAGAAACCTTCTGCCTTGCTCTCCAAGGAGCCTGTTTCAACCATGCACTAACTGCTACACAGCTCTCAGCAAATAACTTATTGAGTGAATGATTGCCTTGACTCAATCAAGGGTGTGTGATCAAGGTTCCAATTTATGACTCTGCTAGGAGCATTTCAAACCTTAAACTAGATCCCATGCACTTATAGGACTATGATTTGAAATGGGTTTATAGTTTTGGCAATTAGTTTTCTTTTCCACCTTCATGTACCACACCATTACAACCCATGTGGTCAACATTATTATTATTATTATTATTCCCATCTTGCAATTGGAAAGATGTTAAATAACTTGCCCAGGTGCCTATACCCTATTATTTAGTCGCAAACTATTGCAAATGAGGAAAAACCTTGTCAACAGGCTTCCTGTTTGGTGCTGAGCTGTGATTTCTGGCTTGGCAGCTGATGGCTGATACATGGGGATTTTCTGGGGGTCTCCGGTCTCAACAGCCAAGGCTCAGGATGCGATTTCCTGGCCTCCCAGATCGTTATAGTGTGCAGGGAACCCCAGGCCTTATTCATATAAAGATACCACTGCCATAAATACCATATTCTCCAAAGTTGCAGTGCTTTGCTTGTCCTGGACAGGCAGCTGAGCGTGCACGCGTGTGTGTGTGTGTGTGTGTGTGTGTGTGCGCGCGCGCGCGCGCGCGCGCTCCCCCAGTTTGGGCAGGTGAAATAGGGTCATCTAGCAGAAGCCCAGTCTTAGCTTTGGGCTGGGCAAGAGGACCATCTCATCACAGCACTACCCCAAATCCCAGGTTTCAACATGCACAGGCCTATGGGGCAGAATCACAAAGACTACTGGAGTATCCTGGATCCAGAAAATCTGTGCCTGCAGCAGGCTCTCCACTACCCAGGCGGCAAGTGTCAGGGTGCCTCGTCCTCCCCCCCCCCCCCCCCCGCGTCCCCCCTCTCCCTCTGTCCCCATTCCCCCTCTTGCACATCAGCCCCTGCCAAGACCCTTAGGGCCCCAGGTCCTGGCCTCCAGCACAAGCGCTGCTCGGTGCCCTGCCCAAGAGTCCCTGTAAAGAGGCACAGGCAGCGGGGACAGGTCTCATCTCGCCCTTCGGCCGGCCGCCTGGGCCTCCAGGGCCGCTGTCTCCGACGCGCCTTCTTGGTGCAGGTGGCACAGCTCTCCGCGCGCGGGCCGGTTTCCTAGCTCCCGGGAGAGACTCCTCTTGGGTCTTGACCTCCCGGCCGCTAACTCCACTTCTTCCCGTCCCTTCAGCTTCTCACCCGCAAACCAACAATCCCAGGCCGGGCAGGACCTGATCACCTCTGCCTCCTCTCTCCACGCTGATCCCGCCAGCGAGGGAGGCCCCTGCACTGCATGGAGGCGGCGGCTGGCAAAGGGGAGTGGAAAGGGAGGATGGATGGGGCCGAGGGGTGGGGTGGTGATGAGGGGGATGTAGGAGGGGGGTGTCATTTTCTTTTTCTTTCTTTCTCTCTCTCTCTCTCTTTTTTTAAAAAAGTATTTCTCTCGCGAGAAACCGCTGCGCAGACGATACTTGAAGAGGTGGGGAAAGGAGGGGGCGCGGGAGCCGCGGCGGAGCGTGTGGGTGCCGCGGGCGGACAGGCGGCCACAGCTGGAACAGCTGCGGGCGGAGCGGGGCAGCGGCTGCTTCGGCCGGGACCGAGGGACCGCCGCCTCCCCGGGAGCCGGAGCCGCTGCTTTCCAGTGGGTGCAGCTGGGGTCCCCGACGGGGGTCGGGCGGCTACCGCGCGGGGGGCTAGAGCTCCAGCCACGGAGGCTTTGGCGTTTGCGCCGCGCTGAGGACGGGGATGGGGGTGAGGGGCTGTCCCAGGACGCCCACAGCCGGCGCTGGCTCCCTTCCTCCTGACAGCGCCCCGGCCCGGGCTCCCGGCGCCCGGCGGCTCCCAGTCGGATGCTCGGGGGGCGGTGGCAGCGAGCGCAGCCGGCCCGGGAAGGCGCGGCGGGCTCCCGGCCCCGGCTGGGCGGAGGGGACGGGCTCGGGCGCGGGGCGTTCGGGACGCGCGCCACGCGCCATCTGTGCCCTGGAAAGAGAGACCCGGCTCCGCGCCCCCGGGCGCCGGACCTCTCCGCGGCGCGCGCTTTTCACCTTTTATTTATTTATTTTTTAAATATATTTTATTGATGTTTTACAGAGGAGGAGAGAAGGATAGAGAGAAACATAGATGAGAGAGAAACAGCCATCAGTTGCCTCTTGCACACCCCCCACTGGGGATGTGCCCGCAACCAAGGTACATGCTTTTGACCAGAATCGAACCTGGGACCTTTCAGTCCGCAGGCCGACGCTCTATCCACTGAGCCAAACCCATTTCGGCGCTTTTCAGCTTTTTTTCCGGAGGCGCCCGGGAGGCCGAGGGGTTGGCTGGCTGGAGCCACCGCTGCCGGGGGCCTGGGCTTTGCAGCCAGCGGTGGACCACACGGTCCTCACTGACCCCAAAATAAGTGCGCCACGCGGGCCGGGCTGGGGAGCGAGGACCGCGGAGTTGCAGCATCCCGATGCCCTGAATGACTGACTCCCCGCCCGCCCCGGCGGTCTGTCTGTTGCAGCAGCTGGCACGGGCCGCCCGCAGCGGGAGCAGCGCCTGGAGGAGGCGGGAGGAGCCCGGCCCGGCGGACGGGCGGCGGGAGAGCGGACCCCGGCGGCCGCGGAGCAGCCCCGGGCGGGCGCGGCGAGAGGCGGCGGGAGCCGGCGGCGGCCGCTCGGCACCATGCGGCGAGGGGGGCTGCTGGAGGTCGCCCTGGGGTTTACCGTGCTCCTAGCGTCCTACATGAGCCACGGGGCGGACGCCAATGTGGAGGCTGGGAACGCGAAGGAGACCCGAGCCAGCCGGGCCAAGAGAAGAGGCGGCGGAGGACACGACGCGCTGAAAGGGTAATGCATCAATCCGGGCAGCTCCTGTGGGGGGGTGGGGGGTGGGTCTCCCCTCGCTCTCCTCCAGAGAAGCTGAGGGGTGGACTCCAGACCCGGGAAGGATCCCAGGCAAGACCTCCTGGGGGCACCTCAGAAGTGCAAGGGTTACCGGCCCTCTACGCCAGTGTTTCCCCAAACTTCCCTCATGATGAGAATCACCTGGTGGAGTTGTTAAACTACGGATTCCTGAATCCCAATTAAGAAGTGCTAAACTAGAATTTTTACTTATATGTTCCCAAAAATTCTAGTTTAGCACTTCTTAGTTGGGATTCAGGAATCCGTAGTTTAACAACTCCACCAGGTGATTCTCATCATGAGGGAAGTTTGGGAAACTGCTACGCATTCGGGGATAAACCACGCTAAGGGTTCCTGCCCCAGAGGCGGCTGTTCATGGGTAAAAAAGGAGTCTTGGGCCATTGTGGAGGCCGATTTGGGGAGGCCAGACCGGTTCTTGGAGGAAGAAGGGGAGGAGCTGCGACCCAGAGTAGAGAAGTCCATTCCTTTCCCTTCACAGCAATTCCGGTTGGGTTTGGGGGAACGTGCTTCCCTGTGGGCATCTTTGCAGATGCAGATGCTCCGTGTGTAAGGGAGCAAGGACAGGGGGTGGGAGGCCGGGGGCAGGGGGAGAAGACACACTGAGCATCCTCTAAGGTGTGCTGTTCATGGCAGGGAGTGTGTTTTCTGCCCAGCACTGCTCTGCAGATGCTTACCTACCCTGGAAGCACAGCAGAACGAGCGTTTCTGAGAACTTGCCTCTGGGTTGCAAGGAGCTCTTCATCTCCCTGGGGCATTAACGCTGCTGGGGACCAGCCTTAAAGAGGTGTTTTAACCCAGCGGTGTATGCGTTATGTCCATGCAACTGGGCACTTCACCAGCTTCCTATGCCCCTGGTACAGACATTGTTCCAGCAGCAACTATTTAAATTGGGCAGCTGGACTGTCTAAAGATTGTCAGTTTCCTGAACTGCAGAAGGGTGGGAATACATGTCTTTTAAAACTGCTCAGATTGAAAAAGAAATCCCTTTCTGAGGTTAACATCCAGCCTCCATAGGAGTAGCAGGCTGGACTGTGAATGACCCATTTTACCTCCTGGGAGGAGCCTATGAAGTGAACCCAGACGGGAAATACTCAGAGGTTTTCCATGAAGTGCTTATGATTCTCATTGTGGCTCTTTTTTGAGTTCTGTAGCATGATTCTAGGGCCCCGAGTGACCAAGTGATGTTGTCTCCTGAGATATGTGGCTGAACAGTTCACTTATTATTTCTTGTTGTGGGCTGTTTTGATTGTAGATGTAGACATTTGTGTTTGCGTGGCCCACGAAGGGAATAAAAAGTGCAAAAAGCTGACAGACAAGGTGTTTTGAGTCCTTGTCTGGACTGGGGACAAGATGACTGTCAGAGCCACGCACTTAGGCTGTGGTAAGACATGTGTGATTTCCTGACCCCAGGAAATAGTTGCAATGAATTTAGTTCCATCTTGGTTTTTGTGGGATTCTGCCAGTGCTGGAAAGACAGTTTGCCTACCACGGGAAGCTGGATCCTGATCAGGTAGCAGGCATTGATTGCTCTGTGTGTGAGGCTCATTGCAAGTTCAATAGATGGACCGAAACTCTGATTTTCATAGGTCCTCAAAAAGACCTATTTTTTCCAGCATTTTTCCTTCAAAAAATATTTCTGCTATGTAACATCTTGATATCTAAGCTTGATGCCACGGTTCCTATACGGAGATAGAGGAAGTGGGGGTTTAATGCTGTGTGGATGGAAGTCTGCAGGGAGACCTTAGGCCCGGCAGACGTTTGTCTCATCTCTGTGTGCTATCTCCAACTGGGGTGTTTCCTTGGGAGGCGCAGACTCAGTGTGGAAACAAAAACTAAGCTCTGCTGCTTAACGGGATGTCCACACTTTCATGCACACCAGCGCTGACTTCTGTTGCGTTTTACATTTTTATGACTATAGAGAGATAACCCTCTCTGTTCCTCGTAGTATTTGCTCACTAACACAGATGTTACCCTGGTGCAAACTATTTATGAAAGCTGTCCTATATGCATGATGTTAAATAGGAGAGAAATTATGACTATTCCTAATTCTCCTGTTACCTTTAAGATGTTATATATAGAAATGTTTTAAAAATGATTAAAATTAACCTTTATAGTATAAATGCTATATGTTAATATGATGTGATATAATTTAATAATGAACCCTCGTAATATAAGGGTTTTTATTGTTATCTTTCTCATGTTATCTATTTGGAGAGGTAAAAATGATCATTTAAAAAGATATACAATTAAGAGTATTTTTCTATTTAGCACTCAGAGACCATTTTTCTTGGGCATTTAAACAAATTATAGGCATATACATATATAAATACATGTACACATAAATGTATACGTATATGTATACATATATGTGTGTTTTCTTTTTTAAAAAAAATTCTTTACTGTTGAAAATATTGCAGTATGTTTCTTCCCCTCCTCCCCCTCAATTGGTGTGTGTCCTTTTTAATTCATGGAATATATTGTACATATTATATTGAACCTCGCTCATTTTCATATATCATTAGTGCATCCATCTGTAAACTTAAATGGATCTACCTCATGCATTCTCTTGGCATGTAGAATTCCATAATGTGGCCAGTACATTCCCTAGTGATGTCTCTTTAGATTATATCATTTTTGTGTGCAATGACTAACATTCTTCTACATACCTACGTGTGTACATGTGCAAATTTACATATGGTATGTATGAATAAAAATAGAATTGCTGGGTCAAAAGTTTTCCGATTCATTTTAAACAAATGCCAGTTCTGATGTTAAATTTGAATGGCATTTAAATGTATTCTCTCTGCTTATTGCTATTACAGTCTCCCATGAATAAGTCTTTGAACCATGCCCTGCTGCATAAATCATCAGGGGAAGCAGTTGTGTGTAACATTTTCCCAGTTATTGCTTAAAATTCTATTTTTACTAGTTAAAATATCACCAGCTTTAAAACTAACCTCTTTGACTAAAGTAAAAACTGTTGACCATTTTAGTGGAAATGCACCATTTATGAAGTGAAAGTGATTTGTAACCCCTCAGTCTGCCTGATGCCCAGATGGTGGCAGCAACTTTCAGCACCTCACTAATATTTCCTCTAGTTAAAATGCACTTTCAGCTCATCAATGTCTGGTGTGCGCTGGCCTAATCTCTCTTACACATTCTGCCTTCTTGTCTTTCTCTGAGGTGACAGGTGGCTACAGGACTCGCCTTCATTTTCTTGGTACGTATATGTATTCCCATCCTGTCAGCTGCCTCACTTCCCAGGCTAGGGACTGCCCAGCGTTACCATCTGGGTGTATAGTCCTAGCTTGTCTTCCTCTCCTCCCATCCTGTTGCAGGTGGTTTTTTTTTTTTCTTCTCTTCCCACTGGGCAGTAGAAGTTGTTCCACAGTGGAAATTTAAGCATCCTCAAGTTTCTTCCCAGTTTTGCTGTGTTTTCTTAGAGTAAATCGCCAATTCCTGTCTTTACAGGAATATTTTTAACTGGAGTGAGTGTGGTCTGCATTTACTCTGCAAAAATCACATTTTTCTTGATTTTGAAATGACAATTTTGCAAGTTTCAAAGTGTTTTCAAATAATAAGTGTAAAGTAGTTTTCCTTTTCTGGGGTGTTGTTAATTTGTGTGAAATGAGTTTATGAGAAATAATAAAATTCTAGCTTTGTTGTTGAAATTTCGGTCCATCAGATTTTTTTCTCAGCCAAATTCTTAACTTGTGTGATTAGGCAAAAAGTGTGGGAGACAATCCAATAAAACACACACACACACACACACACACACACACACACCACACCACACCAACTTTCCTTGAATAGCAATAGTTATGCACCATTTATTTATGATTGTCTTATTGCTTTAGCTCTCAAATAAGGGAATATTACAGTTTCCTGTCAAAGGGGAAAAAGAAATCTTTAGAGTGAAACCCCTGCCCCTAAATCTCTGATAAGGTGAATTGAGAAGTTTTATCCTTGTTGCCTGGTTTATAAGTATATGAGACTGGTTGTATTTTACACAATCTGTCCCCTTGTGAATGAGTCCTTTTGGTCTTTGTTTATTTGTTTATTTTTTTCCAGAGGTCTTGTTCCCAGAAAAATACACATGGAACAGTTCGTACACAGGGTAGATTATGTGACGGCAAACTCCTAGGGATTAATTACACAGAAGTCTGTTATTAAAAGAAAGAACGTTAGCAGGGGACACAGAAAAAGTTCTGTAGACTTTATAAAGCCCATTTTACTCTACAAAGGGGACTTTAAGCCTTCACCCGAAGTCCGATAGGCTAAGTAATCATGAAATATGGCTAAAAGATTCCTGCAGTCGTAGGTATGGTTTGTCCTGGCATTTATTGAAAAGATTGAGGCACCATTAAAAAAGATATTCTTAAGTAGAAGGCTTCAGTCATTCCACATTTTAAACAAGAAGATGGAAATATCATACTGGTATTTATTTATGTGACTCATTTCGTAACATTAAGACAGTGGTTGTTGACAAAAATGCATAAGTTGTTGGTATTACAAAATAATTAAAGCATGCACCAGTCTCCTTGAGATGGGGTTAGGGCTGATGGAAACAGTATTACAGATATCTGTCCATTTGGAATTATAAAGGTTAGTGAGATGTTTCTTTCTTAGATAGCAGATACTTAATAAGGTTATAGTATTATGCCAATAACTCTAAGCAAGCAAAATACTGAACAAATTATCAGGCTCTTTACACACTAGTTTGTTTGCTCCCCCCCCCCCCCCCCCCCCAATAAACCAGGCAACCAATCTAAATAATTTGGGAATGTGAGCCTTAATTTTCAGTGTGAAAATAAGATTTTAAGTATGTTTTCTTGAGCTCTACTAACATTTTTTTCTGTTTCTAGAAACTAACCCAATAAATGGGGTCCATTTGAGCAACTTTCAGAACTTGTCTTTTAGAACAAGTCTTAGAACTTTTCCTTATCATTTTGTTTTTAGAAAGCTGAAGTCAATAATGTATCAGGCCTGAGTTATATGGCAGGCATATGAGAGTTTAATGTTTTAAGAGTGTTAAGCTTGATTTTCCCATTGGGTTGTAAAATCTTCAAAGGCAAGAAACCAACCATAAGCGTTTTAACATTAACTTATTGTTAAGATGGGATTTCAGAGAGTTCATTAACTCAGGAAGCCTTGATTGAAAGCCATCCTGAATGTAGGTGCCAGGAATGCCAGAAACATACAGCCAATGGCCTCGAGGCCCTTAATGTTTGCAAGCACAATCAGATGCATTACAGGAACCAAGAGTCAACAGAAAGATAGTAGGGGACATAGGATCTAGGATTAAGTAAAAACAAATAGTAAGAACAATTGTTGAAGTGGCAGGTGACATTTAGGTGACATTTATGTACCAGGCACTACTCTCAGTGTTTTACAGATAGGACCTCATTTGAGGCCCACAGCATTTCTATGAAGTGAGTCCATTTATTAGTTTCCTTTTACAGCTATAAGAGCTGAGGCACACAATGGTTAAGTTTTAGAGACAATTTTTTTTCATTTTTTTTATTAAGGTATTATATGTGTGCATATCTTACCATTGCCCTCCACCCCACTCCCATACATGCCCTCACCCCCCAGAGTTTTGCATCCATTAGTTATGCTTATATGCATGCATACAGGTCCTTCGGTTGATCTCTTATCTCCCCCACCTCGCCCTAACTTTCCTGCTGTAATTTGACAGTCTGTTTAATGCTTTACTGTCTCTATATCTATCTTTTGTTCATCAGTTTATAATGTTCTTTATTATCCATAAATCAGTGAGATCATGTGGAATTTTTCTTTCAGTGACTGGCTTATTTCACTTAGCGTATAGAGACAAATTTTTAATATTAAAATTTTCTTCATTAATTTTAGTTTTGGTTTGGTTTTTCATTTCACTGGACAAAAATGTGGGGCTAAAACATTGTAAAATTCCCCTTAAAATTCCTAATATTTCTTTGTGCCCAATCCCAGGCATAGTTTTTATTTTATTTTATTTTATTTTATTGATTTTTTACAGAGAGGAAGGGAGAGAGATAGTCAGAAACATCGATGAGAGAGAAACATCGACCAGCTGCCTCTTGCACACCCCCTACTGGGGATGTGCCCGCAGCCAAGGTACATGCCCTTGACCGGAATCGAACCCGGGACCTTTCAGTCCACAGACCGACGCTATACCACTGAGCCAAACCGGTTTTGGCCCAGGCATAGTTAATAACAGGATAATATTTTGTCAAACAAGAACATTTCTGCAACAACATAATAGGACAGAATGAATTAAAGAATGTTAGATCTGGTGGGGTCTTTGGATGGCACATATCTTACGTTTTAGAGTTATACCTTGACTTTTATTGAGAGTGGCAAGTGACCCTCACAGGCACTCTCTTGCATCACCCAAGGTTCTGAGCTAGAGACATTGCTCATGATGTCATTCATGATGTCATTGCACTCGTGCCATGGGAGAGAAATTTTTCTCAGAATCCAGTTGCATGAGAGACTTCTCTTTCCAGGAGAGGCTGTTATGTGTCTTAAATTCTTAAGACTCACTATGATGAGTTGCTGAATTCTTTCATTTTTTTTACCTTGGTTGCCTGCAATATATAGTTTTTACATTAAATTGCAGGAATAATGGTAAAGAATAGCAAGCTCTGATATATCCCTCATGATTCACTTTACATATGTTAATTCATTTGACACATAACTTCTTGAAGAGGGAGATTATACTTACTCCCCCATTAAACAGACGAAGAAATGGAGGAATGCAGAGTTCTAGTAATTATTCCAGAGATATAAATTAGTTAGGAAATCTGTCTTCATAATCTGTGCTCTTAATCAATGTGTTGCACTGCTTCTCCAGTGTAATAAATCTTATACCTGGTAAGTTTCTCCATACTCTTGAATCTTTCATTTTCCCAAAATCTTCTCCTACCATTGCTGCGGGGAAAGTCTCATTTATTGAAGGCAGATGCAGTCACATGATAAAGGAAACATCATTGTGGAAACTGGATTAATCAGAAAAAGACTTCAAAGTGAAAGTCTACCAGGGATCAGCCAACTGTGGACCACACTTTCTGTTTTTTATAAATAAAGTTTTATTGAATCAAATCCATGCCCAATGTTTACATATGATCTATGTCTGCTTTCACACTACAGGGATAGAGTGGGATAGTTGAGACAAAGACTGTATGGCCTGAAAAAAACCAAATTATTTGCTATTGGTCTTTACAGAAAAAGTTTGCTGACTTTTGTTTTATGGGACAAATAAGTGAGTATGAGGTCTGAGAACTTTCTAAAGGCAGTTTCCTTTTTTGTTTTACTTATTACTAGGAATACTTAGCAGCTGGGCATATGGTAGGTGTCCAATATTCAATTTTTGAATGCCTGGCCATTTTGATGGACTGGTTGACAGGATAAGGTAAATTATATAAATTAGAGCTCGAAGGACGTATGAGAGAAATGAAGAAAAATTTGAGTGGAAAAGGCACAAAGTAAAAAGAATATAAAGTGTTTGCGGTCATGGGCAGGGCTTGCATTGCCTGGCTCCAAGGGGCCCAGCTCACAGTGTAGCCTGTGAGAGCAGTGCCTTGGAGGTGTGTAATAAGCAATCTTGTGTGCCTGTCCATAGAGTGACATTGTTAGGCTGGGAGAGCAGCCAGGGGACACATACCATCACTACCTGATTGTGGGAAAGGTGACGATGATGAGTTAGTAATGGGTTTTAAGATGGGAACATGATCAGATCTTGACCACTTGGTTTCAAGAGTAGAGAAACTAGAGGCAGGGAGGTTTGGGGGGCTAACATAGCAGAAAGGGTGAGCGTGGACAATGGCCTAAGCAATGGCAGTGGAGGGGGTTAGGAGAGGCCCAAGGTGGTCCAGAAGGAACCTGGCCAGCACTCAACCTCTAAGTTGTGCGAGGCAGAGTGGGCCAGGCAATGAGGCTGCTCCCACCGCCATGTATTATTGAAACTTATTACACATGGAAACATCATAGCTCCACTAATGAGAAATGAAATCATTCCAAGTCCCTGCACTGCAAGGAAACGAGCTATTTTCATCTGTGTTTTGGTTATCTTATTGCTATGTAACAAATTACCCCCAAACGAAACGGAGTGGCTTAAAAGAACAACAATTTTATTATTTCTTATGATTCTGCAGGCCAGGAATTTGGACAGGGCACAGTGGGGAACCTTGTCTCTGCTCCCTGCAGTGTCATTGGGGCTGGAATGAGCAAGAGGACTTCTTCACGTGTGTTTCTGGTTCTGTGACTGTGGACTGGCGCCTGAAGCCCTGTTTACTTTGGTGTGGTTTAGCTAAATGGACAGATAGAGGAGGGGGATAAAGGAAGCAAAGAGTCACTTGTCTGGCTCCTTTGGGGGACTTCCAGGTTTGAAAGCTCTCTCCTGTGTGATCTCCTGCCTGGGCCTGCCCCTGGGGATAGGGCTACGTAGTGTGTTTTTTTCAAATGGGGAAACTGAGCCCCAGGTGCAGCGACCAGGCCATGCTCAGGATAAATGTCTGTTGGAGCTCGATTTTGAGCAAGAGCTTCTTGAGCCTGGGTCACATGCTTTAACCCCATGTGTTGACTGCAGAACTGACTTGAATGGCTGAAAGCTGGCTGGAAGGGCTGGATGGGCTCATTGTGTTTGGATCTTCACCTCTTCCTGTAGTCTCAGATTGTCTCTCCCCCCCACTGCCCACCCCCACAACGTGGCCCTGTGACAGACTCTCCAGCAGTGTAGCCAGACCTTTTACATGGCAGCTCAGGATTCCAAGAGTATAAAAGTGGAAGCTACCAGATTTCTTCAAACTTAGCCTGGACTTGCATGGCCTGGAATCCCATGCAAGTCACAGGCTTTGTCCAAGTTCAAGAACATGAACAAAAAGCCATCGTTTTAGCTTGGATGGAACTGGAGAGCATTATGCTAAGGGAAATAAGCCAGTCAGAGAAAGATAAATATCACATGATCTCACTCATTTGTAGAATGTAATGAACAACCTAAAATGATGAACAAAAACAGATCCAGAGACAGAGAAGATTGGATTAGACCGTCAAACCTCAGAGGGAAGGTAGGGGAGGGAGGGGTAAGGGGCAGACATCAACCAAAGGATTTGTTTGCATGCATATAAGCATAACTATGGACAGACAACAGGGGAGTGAGGGCATGAGTGCGAGGTTGGGAGGCAATGTGGGGATAAGGACACATATCTAATACTTTAATCAATAAAGAAAAAAAAAAGCCATAATTCCACTCCCCAGGTTTTTTCTTTATTTTTATTTTTTTCCTATCACTATATATCTTCTCTATGCCCTCATCCCCCTCCACCGCCCTCCTCCCAAATCACCACACTCTTGTTCTAGTTCTTTATGTGGGAGCAACATGAGTCTGCAGGAAGGGGAGGAGTTGGGAAGGACGTTTTTGGAGACTTGCTATCTAAGTGAAGGAATGGGTTTTGAGATGGATAATCAGATGTTTAAGATTTGTGTTGTTAATCCTCACCTGAGGATATTTTTTCCCCATTGATTTTTAGAGAGAGTAGAAGGGAGGGAAGGAGGGTGAGGAGAGACAGGGAGGAAAGGTGGGAGGGAGGGAGGGAGGGAGGGAGGGAGGGAGGGAGGGAGGGAGAGAGAGAGAGAGAGAGAGAGAGAGAGAGAGAGAGAGAGAGAGAGAGAGAGAGGGAGGGAGGGGGAGAGAGAGAGGGAGAGAGAGAGAGGAACATTGATGTGAGACTGACACATTGATTAGTTACCTGGCCAGGGCAGATGTTTATGTTTTAATCTAATTTGATTGAGCCTGATTGGCTTAGTTCCCTACTGAAGATGTATCACTATGTATTGCTACTGTGACTAAATAATGAAAAATGAGCAACATGTCTCCATGTTCTGTTAGATTAATGTTAAGGCACTGTTCTTAGCTTGTCCACAGTTCCACATTTAAAGAATTCACAAACCCTAGGAATAATGTTATAGTTCTAATAAGCTGGCCAATTTTGTTTTATTGAAATAGAATTATGAAACTCCTACCTTTCCTGCTTTTCCTTTATCTCCCAAGAAACTTGGACAAATTTAATGCACACTTTACTTTATTACCTTAGGTACCTGATATGGTTTACCTTCCTTCTATATGGGATTTTATTTTCATTTCTATTAATAGACAATTTTTTACATATATGTTGGTGTAATTTACCTTGAAAGTTTGTTATTTTATAGAATCAGGGAGTATAATTAATAAATAAAAAAGATATACAGTTGCTAATAGCTGAACGCTATTAATTTTGTCTTAACTAGAGCAGCCATATTGTTAATAGAACAAAACCGGCTTAGGAATGCAGTCAAGTTTTGATTGTGGATCCAATACTCTGACCATCAAAGTCTGATTTTAAGTCCTTGTGGCTTTCCCACTTTCTCAAGTGGCTTTTGTGCTGAAGTTATCACAGAGTCTATTTATTCAGCCCCTCGGAGCGGAAGGGAGAGGGGACAATCCCCTATCTCTGCCATTCCCAGCCGGAGATGTATTCCAGACATCAGGCAGGCCAGCACGGGAGAATGGCTCCATGAGACAAGTTATTTGGTTCAGTGTTCTGAAGGGTTGTGAATTCCTAGACCATCAGTCATACTTACATTCAAATATAAGTATCCAAACACATTGAAGTCCAAATATAGTACAACTACTTTACGACATGGGTGCTGGGAGACAGGATTTATGTCGGGCCTATGGACACTTTGTGTCTGCTCTTAAGCTCTGAGTTTCATAGTTTTGAACTAAACTGCTGTGCTATTGCTGTTAAAAAAGAGAAGTATTCTAGAGATAGGTTTTTGTTCTTCTGTTTCTTCTTTTTTTTTTTCTTCTATCTTCCTCTTTTCCTTTTTCTATGTCATCAATATTCTTCTCTTTTTGACTCTTCATCATCATCTCATCTTTATTTCTTCTTCTTATAAGTAACTTTATGAGCTGAGCTTCACACAAAATAGGGATAATAGGAATATCAAGTAAGGATTAAAACATTAAGAAAATTAAATTTTAAGTAAAACTTTACATTTTTACCTGAAGGTTTTGGGGTGTTCAAGAAGAAAAACAGCCGAAACTGGTTTGGCTCAATGAATAGAGCGTCGGCTTGGGGACTGAAGGGTCCCGGGTTCGATTCCAGTCAAGGGCATGTATCTTGGTTGCGGGCACATCCCCAGTAGGGGGTGTGCAAGAGGCAGCTGATTGATAACTCTCTCTCATCGATGTTTCTAACTCTCTATCTCTCTCCCTTCCTCTCTGTAAAAAAAATCAATAAAATATATTAAAAAAAGAAAAAAAAAAGAAGAAAAACAGAGGTAAGGCTTTGTTAGGGGAGGGAAGGAGAAGTACTGAGGGAGGCAGCGGAAGGAAGTCAGGAGCAGTTCTGGATGAAGAATCCAGTCAACCAGTTATCGGCACTGGACAGAGCAGGTCCCTCACTCATGGCAGCCTTGCTACCATGTGACCTATGGCCTTCACAGACTGTTCAGGGACTAGGAAAGATAGACACTTGGATGTCAGAAAGATTCTTATAAAATTTTTAGAGGGATTTTGTGGGAAAATCAGATCAAACCAGCATTTATTATGCACCTATGTCTATGGTACTATGTGTTGGTGCTCTCTCACGCTCCTCATGAATGATGGCTTATTGTCTGCCACTTCCCCTACTCATTTGATGCTAATTTATGATTGAGTAAATTAATAGGTGCCTTTGATGAATAACTTTTAAAGACTCTTCTTGGTTTTGATTTTTCTGGCATATGGAATCATGACTTGGGTCTTCCCCTATAGTCAGACCATCCATCTTTATAAAAATACTAGAGGCTGAGTGCATGAAATTCATGCACTCGTGTGAGTGTGTGTGTGTGTGGGGGGGGGGAAGGGGAGGGATCCCTCAGCCTGGCCTGTGCTCTCTCACAGTCTGGGAGCCCTTAGTTGGATATTCTTAGCACTGCTGTGTAGGCAGAAGAGGCTCCTGCCACTGCCACTGCACTTGGCAGTCATGAGCCTGGTTTCTGGCTGAGCGGTGCTCCCCCTGTGGGAGCGCACTGACCACCAGGGGGTATTTCCTACTTTGAGCATCTGCCCTCTGGTGGTCAGTGTGTCATAGGGACTGGTCATTCTGCGGTTGGGTTGATTTGCATATTAGCCTTTTATTATATAGGATTATTATATAGAATTACACGTTAGAGTGACAGTGGGGCAGACATTAAAAATTTATAGGTGCAGAAACCGAGGCCCAGAGAGAGTTTATTAACAAGTACTCAAGATGCGTATTTCCTTCTCTGTGAAGTAGAGAGATGTGGAAGCTGAGTCCCACATTGCCAGGAGCCGATTTAGATAGACGTGTGTCATTGAACAGGAGACTATGCCTCCCTTTGTGTTCATACCCTGGACAGGGTGAGTGGTACTTGAGAGTCCTTAGCTGGGCTGCCAATAAGGGCCCAGGGCCCAGGATCCAGGGCCCAAGGCACAGGCACTTTTCTTGTTCTCGCTTTATTTGGCTTAGGAAGTGCGATGGACCCAGATGGGAGGCTGGACATCCAAGCTTTAGCTCCTCAGGACTCCCTTCAATCAGTGGAAGTCTCTGGCTTAGGTGGGGTCAAATGGGATGGGGTTTCTGGTGAGGGTAGCAGTGAGGGGGTGGGAGAAGGAGCATTGGGAGTCTTCTCTGGGAGTCTGAAGGGTAACTGCCCCCCATCCCCGCCTCATGGTCACACTTCTAATGAGCAATTAGAATGTCAAATGTCCTGGGATGGGCCACGGCAATTCTAGGTCTGTAAACTTGGACTCTTGTCGCAACATGCAGACTCAGTTACCCAAACTATTAATTTGTACATTTAGAATCCATGAGCATGCCAGTATTGAAAACCCCCCTCAAATTCTTGTTCCATATCGTCTATCCCAGTAATTTTGCAGAACATCTGCCCAATCTAAGAGACAACTATTTATTGAGCATTAGCCGTGTTTGAATGGGATCTAATGCTTCTCAGAATGAACATCCTGTCTCAAGCCATTTGATATTATTATCTTCTGCCTAATGATTCCAGGCAGAATTACATTAGGAATCCCTTTCTCTGTCTTTGCTGATGGGGTTAATGAGATGACGTGGACATGTGCTCTGCAAGGAAGGACTTGATGTGCAACCTTCAAGTGGATAGAACGTTTTTTAATCTTTCATGGACCGCTGCTGCTTCACATCCCAGGGTTTAGGCCACTGACCTCAAGTTTGCAAATTTTATATCCCATTACCACCCTGTGAGCTCCGTACTCCCCAGGGCCACATAGTTGATGTTTTAGCTGGAATCTGAGAAAGTGTCTGAACATTTCCTGAGGAGTTGGCGAGGAGCAATTTGGCAGTTCAGTCATAAAAACCCAGAGCTAGTGGCTGGGTATATGTTGTAATTACCTCACGCTGTTTCCTATTTGAGCCTGGTCCTGGGTAGCTGGGTAGAGTGGTATTGCTTGCGGGACTGACAGTATTTTAAAGGTCCGAGGAGTCATTTCCAGTGAAGATTAATAGCCATTGGCCATGTTTTCAGGGAGGCTTGGAAGTGTGGGCATAGGATCTGTTAGGAAGGGACCTCAGACACGTGGCTTGGTCAGTTTGAGCCTCCGTTTATTCACTTATAAACGAGATTGCCGTACCTTTCTGGGTTGCCCTGAGGTTTAATGAGATAGTACATTTCCCATTCCTACTACAGTGCCTGGTGTGTTTAGCTATGGCAATGAAGACGATTCTCATTCTGATACGGAGAAGGCAAATGAGGGAGGGAGTCATACATAGAGGCAGGATTTTGATGGCCAAAACAAAAAGTTAAATAATTATCGGTATCTGGAGACTGCAGTCTGTGCTTTCTCTCCTTGGAACTCATTATTTTCAGAAACAAAGGAAACAAACTTGAACTTCAAAATCTTTTAAAAATATAATTTTAATGGAAGCTTACTCAGTCTGTGGAGCTCTGGCTATACCTAGAGGCAATGTGCAGGTAAGGTTTTTATTTTTAAATGACCCCTTCATCCAAGTTGAGTTGCCTTCCTTAGGAAATAAACTTACTAAGCGCTCTTCCTTATTAAAATGCCCCTCTCAACTCCTCCAAAGAAGTTTGCATTGTTGTATTGGCAGATATGGCAAATAGGCCTTGTCTCTTTCCTGAAGGACACCCCCCCCCACCCCCCCAAGAGCTTTGTGAAAGGAATTTGTATTTTAGGAAGTGGAAGGACTGGCCCCAATCCGTTTTCTTTGGCATCAATGCAAAGAGAACCCTGAAAGATAGTACTGTTTTGCGGTGAGGTGGTTGGCCGTTTATTGAAACATGCTTTCTTCGCTTACGAACGAGTGGATGACAAGCCACACTACCTTTCGGCTCATGATCTCGGAGGCAGAGAGAGACACTCTTTCCAGCTTCCACACCTCAGTGCCCATGAAGAAAACCAGCTCTGCTCCTGTTCATGTGCCCACCACTGTGGCCAAGGAAGTGGGGCACTGGGGCTGGCCAGGCCTGAGCCGTGTGGAATAGCTTCCTCTTAGGAAAGAGGAGTTTGGCCAGCAAAGAAGAGGAAGGGAAGTTGAGTGGGTCAACAGTACATCTGCACCCAAACAAAGAAA
The DNA here is from genome assembly GCF_014108245.1 of Pipistrellus kuhlii. Taxonomy (NCBI): domain Eukaryota; kingdom Metazoa; phylum Chordata; class Mammalia; order Chiroptera; family Vespertilionidae; genus Pipistrellus; species Pipistrellus kuhlii. The sequence continues at coordinate 46,811,327 of NW_023425404.1, forward strand.
GCTCCCTTTTTCTTTCTTTTCTTTCTTTAAAAAATATTTTTTTTTTACTGTTGACAGTATTACAGATGTCTCCCATTTATACCCCACCCCATGTTCTCCCCTTCCCCAGGTTTTCAAAAGCTCTCTTTTTCGGAGACTCAGACATCTTCAGCTCACTGTTATTAGGCTCTCCCTGGGCGCTGTGTGGGCGGGCCTCCCTTGCTGATTAGGGCCAGGCTGACACAGATTGGCCACCCCTGAGAAGAGCCATGGCCTTCACTTTCCAATGGACTGGCCCCTTCCGTTGGCTTCGCACTCTGCAGCAGCATAATGCATGTTCAGGACAAAAGGGTTCTTATTTGTTGTTTTTCTTCTGTGGCCCTATTTCTCCTGAGAAATTGAAAATAGTTTTATTTATTTTTCTTTTCTTTTAATGATTCCCATTTTGATTTTCAAGAGACCTGAAACTATTGAATATCCATGTTCTCTTGAAAACATACATTATCTAAATTGAGGCAAAGCTGTAGTAGAAACGCTGCACCCTTACATTTCAGCCTGTGGTGAACTGATGGCTGTAAACTTTCTGAAGTTGTGGTTGCTTCATATTCATTCTCAGCCTATAAAAGTAAGAGTGCTTTCAATAAGGAATGGTTTCCGCAGGTAATACTTTTTCTAATTGTCATTAAAAATGTTCGCATTGCCTAATATTTCTCATCCCCTTAGGGTAAATCACACAGCCACTAATACAGTCAAGGTTTATGAAAAAGCAAAAATATAAAAACAAAGCAACAAATATCAGGTACTTTTTGTGCTCTGCTAATTTCTCAAGAAAGCAAGAAATCTCAAGTAAGAAAACAAATTTTTCTTTTAAGTTTTGAAGACCGTTCAGGAATTTTACAAGAATATGCGAGCCATTTTTCTTCTGCTTTTTCTTTGGTAGGCAATTCTGACTTAATATTAAGGAGATAGTTGACTATTTGACAGAATTCTGGACAACAGAGTTTCCTTTGACCTTGGATTGAGTTGCCTGTTCATTTGCATTTGGGCTCTCCCTTGAAAATGGGTTAACACAGATTCTTACATATTGAAGAGTCAGAAAACAGCAAGATTTCTTGCTAAATGATTTCCTCCTCTCATCTATTTTCTGTGACTATAAGAATCCTCTCACTTATGAATAGAAAAGCCAAAATTCAGCCCACCTGATACAAATCAATCCCCTTAAATGTATTTTTTTTTTTTGTTAACTGATAGGTTTATTTTCTTATTAAAAAAGATAAGGTATCCTTATGAAAATGAATCATGTCAAAAGTAGTTGTAGTACCTAGCGAAGCCCACTAGGGTGGTAATCATGCTTAATTCTTTGCACAGTGTAGCGAAGTCATTGCTCTTGGAGTCCTTGTCTAATGAACAGCAGAGTATTTAGTTGCCACACACTTCAAATCTGTAGAAACACATAGGTTAGTTTTTGCCACCTGTTTAAAATGATTGGACTATTATCTCTAAATGGGGATTCCCATCCCTCTTAAGAATGTTGAGATAAATAACAGATAAAAGTGGTTCCTGAAGTGGTATGGTGATGGTGTGCAGGAGAATATGCCGATAAGGATGAACTACTGCAAAGTTGTTGTTTTAAATTTTTTAATAAGGAGAATTTAATATATAAAAAACTAGAGAGAACAATACAAAAGCTCCAGCTTCTGCAGTTATCAATTAACGGTCAATTTTATTTTATCCATTTCACTCCCCCACCACTGATTTTTTTAAAGTAAATCCCTAAAGATAATTTAGTGAATATTTCAATATGCATTTCTCTAAGATAAGGGATCTTTAGGAAACTTAAACTTTATATACTATTACATTAAAAAATAACATCAAAATATAATCAAACACTCAGGATTTAAATTTTCCTGATTAGGTTATACATTTTATTTATTTATTTTTACATTTGTCCAAATCAGGATTCACGTAAAGTTCATATTTTGTAATTATTGATATGTTTCTTAAAAAAGATAAGGAATTAGATATATTGATTGTCCCCTTGGTAATTTTATGCCTTGTAGTTTATTTATGGAAGAAATTTGTTCATGCTCTATGATATCACTTGTATGTGGAATCTAAAAAGCTTAGCAAACTCAGAGAAACAGAGAGTGGAGGGGTGGTTACCAGGCGCTGCCAGGTGGGAGAAAAGGGGGAGATATTGGTCACAGGGTATGCATTTCTGGTCGTAAGATACATTAGTTCTGGGGACCTAATGTACAGCCTGGTGATTATAGCTAAAAACACTGTGTTATATACTTGAAAATTGCTAAGAGTAGATCTGAAATGTTCTCACCACAAGAAATAAGAACTAGGTGATGGGGTGGAGGTGTTAGCACATGTGAGAGTGGTAATCATGTTGTATCAAATCAACACATTGTACATCTTAACCTTACACACTGCCACATGTCAAGTGTATCTCAGCAAGGCGGGAAAGGAGGAAACTGGTGCATGTCCTGTAGAGTAGAGCTCCTTAAATGCCAGTCCATAAACAGCTTATTACCAGTTTCTAATGAGACGAGAAGCATGTGCCAGATTGTAAATCCAGTCACTAAGCACACTAGTTAGCTCAGCGGATCCATGTTTTTTCATAGCAAGACTTTCTCCACGAAGGAAGCAGGGAGGTGATTTATCTCATTAAGATGAGTACCGTGGAGTGTGCGGACCAGCACTGCAAGTCCTGGGACTGCACCCGAGCACACTGCTGTCCAGCTTCTCAGTCCAGTGGTGTCTACCTCCAGTGCCGGTGGCACTTGTCCTTCTCCTCTGACTCATGTATGCACTGTGATTTGCTTGTTGGCACTAGAGGTGGATCCAAATCAGAATCAACTTTTTGGGGAGAAAATTTTGTTAGGTATATTCCTATTAAGAGGCTCATCATGCCTGCCGGTATCTCTTTTTGTGATGTGAGCAGCCTACATTGATGATCATTGTCTAGATCCACGGACTTACGAGGGAAGCAGAATGGGCATATGTGAACTTGTCACTTCCTATTTATTAATACTGTGAAGTTCTATACATAGATTTGAACTTAATGCTCATTGTTCCACAGCTAGCAATGTCAACGATGCTGCCTAGTGTGCTCTTTCTGCACTTATCCAGACTGTCTCATGGCTCTGAAAGTTGTGAAAAATGACTTAATATCTAAATCTAAGAATTAGCAATGATGAGGCATACGATTTTGAGAAATTTATTTTGGGGAATTTATCTCCTTGTTGCAGCATTGCTTTCTCAGGAATGCTCTTTTTAATTCAAGAAATAGCAACGTTTAAATAAACTTTATTGTGGTAACCGTTTCATAATAGCTAAGTCAAATCATTATGAATCTGTTTATCTGAAACTTATACAGTGCTGCAAGTCAGTTATATCAATAACACTGGAAAACAAACAAAAAGAAATGGTACATACAGCTTTAATGACTCAAGAGAAAGATTTCGAAAATGACTGATCTATCCAGATCCCCTTGGGAAAGGAATGCGGGACAAGAGCTGCTCCAGTAGATTCATGCTAAATGTTTGTGGAAAATAGCATGTGTGTGCATGCATGTGCGTGTGTGTGTGTGTGTGTGTGTGTGTGTGTAAGTCACATTTTCTGTGTGTTTCATGTCAGTGAAAAAGATGTATACAGTTCCTTGAGGACAGATGCATTTCTACCTAATGTCCAACTTCCAGGTCCACTGTCAGGTTTTTAGACCAAGACTTTGTTTTTGGGAGCTGCTGCAGAGACTGGGAACCTTTCAGGTATGTCAGGAGGTAGAAAGGTTTCCCTGTTCTGACAGCATCGTCTCCTTCTCAGAAGTTGTCACTCGGTTGAAGTTTTGTGTTGACATTATCACCGCCTCTGCACAATTACAGCTTGGCACATGAATGCTGCCACACCCTCCCTGGAGCTCTGAGGTGTTGAGAGGACAGCGCTGGCACCACCGAGGCCCAGAGAGAAAGCTTTTGGGTTGGATTTCAGGGGCGAGCTGTACTGGTGGTTGGGATGCATTGCCAGCCTCTCCACATGTTGGACCGAGTGCCAGCAGCCTCTGCATTGTCAGAAAGCTGTGACTGACGCTGGAGGGTATTTTAGAACATCGTTCTGCTCACCTGGCTTTCGTGCACCGGGTCAGATAGTTGCCTGGGTGATCTGATGCTTTTACTTGAAGCTGCTTTTCTAAAGACGAGACACACCCCTGTTCAAGTGTATGTGCAGAACACATTCCTGTGGGTTGTGAGTAGGTTTAGGATTATCCACATTTTGAATCTCCACATTGCTCCCCACCCACCTGCTTCCCTCAACACTGAACATGTGAAGAGCTGGCTGCTGTTTCTCTAGAGGGAACAGGACAGGATACATACCACAGAGAAGCAATTTCAGAAAAGGAAGCTCTAATCTGTAGGAGTGAGGGCTCCCAACATGTATTTATCGTTGCTTTCCCTTTCCAATCTACTTTGTAAGATGGATCTTGGAATTTTTTTTTGGTTTGCACACCCAAGAAAAGAAAACCTGAGCACAAAAAATGAGGTGCACATTAGTTTTTATGAGGGAACACATTCTTTCTGGGATATTTATGGAAACATCTTTCTAATCACTAACCTAGAAATGTTTAGTACTAACCTTGGGATATTTTAGGAGTAAATTCTTTTGGTTCTAAATTAATGACCTATGACATGCTTCTATTGTGTAACCTCGGAACAATTACTTCACATCTCTGAATTTCAGTTTCCTCATCCAAAAAGGAACACAATAATACATTTTCTAGATAGAATCTAAGGAAAGAGTCACATGATAATTTTGTAAATTATAAAGCTCTCTAAAATTTGCTAATGATATTTGTTCTACAGTGTGACTTCACATGGACTAGCTAGATTCCTGATTTAGTCATATTCCCTCAAATTTAAATTAGACTGTTTTATTAAAAGTTTTCTAGATATCTGAATGTTTAGAAATAATGCTTACACTTCTGCTTCAATTGCAAAGTTAGAAGGAAAAAAAAAGACTTACGTTCTTGACCCCTTATATTGTGAATTGTTAATTTCTATGACATATTCTCAACAACTTGCTTTTATCTAACTTCCTCTGACTTTTTAAAAACATAAACTCTATCAATGATTTGTTGTTGTTCCTTAGGAACAGTGTTGTGTCTGTTCTCATGAAAGGGTTAGGTAGAGAGATGTTTTGAAAAACCCACTGCCTGTTGACCCTCATGAAATAGAGATAGAGATACAAGACCCCCGAAGCTTTCGTAGCTGTAAAATGTTTCTAAATAATGCACCTGAAACATGGAAAAACTTTACTCTCGGACCCCTCGCATTCCACGTATGGGTATCTTTTATGTTTTTGATTTTTCATGTTAATTTCTTCAAATTTAGAAGAGTGAATGAAATTGTATTAATTTCTTAGGACTCAATATCTTTTTTTATTCCCTTATTATTGGATTTCTTCTAAACAGAGGGACCTTGGCAATAAATGAAGTACCCACTTACTCTGACTGAATTCGGTCCCCTAGTGCTGTCTTAGTGGGATGTAAGTTTGACACCTGAGCCTACATTTACCATTGAAGACTCAGGTATTGTGCGAGATGCTGGGTGACGAAGATCAGTCTGCACTTCCTATCTTTAAGGAACTCCCATTGCAAAGGACAGGATGATTTTTTGGTTCCAGGGGATCTGAAACGCTTGAATAACTTGAGTACAAGTTAAAGCTGCTCAATGGAGTTCAAATCTGACCTGCCTCCTTGTTTCATAGGGAAGCTACTCTTTCTGGAAATGGCTCCCTGACCCCTTGTTCTGTGAACCTGTCCTGAGGACTGATTGTATATCAGAGTTGTGGGTGGGGTGGGACCTTCTGGTCTCTAAAAGAAGCCAGGTACATTGAGGATGAGAATATCCAATTCCTCGCCAGCATTTAAGTTCCTACTTTATGGACTTATGGATATCCTGTATTGGCCCCAGTGGTCTGGGGCTAGGGGAGAGGGTGACACTGGGCCTGGGGCTAAGAAGGCCTATTCTGGCCGCCCTCTTAGGACTGTTTGGAGTGGTCTGAGTTGAAGGTGTTTTGTTCTCATAGTTCCTTGAGCAGCTTACTGTAGCTGCAGGGACCAGGAGCCCGAGTGGCCAAGTTTCCCTGGGCTTGCCTGCCGTGGAATGTATTTTCCCATAGAAACATTTTAAGTTGTGGTCAGTTCCAAGACCAGCCTATAATAACCTCCAGACCAGCCTATAATAACCTATTTAGCTGATAATGTAGTCCAGAGACTGCTATTTGACTAGCTTGGGGACCAAACCACCACCTATTAACATTATTTCTATTGGAAGAGCCATCTCGAGTTCTAAATACCAATATAGAAATGACATTTGGAGCCCTTCCTGTTTGTCAATTGGGAGCTGCCAGTACTCAGACCCAGAATCTCGCATCACTCTGCACTCCCAGTTCCTGAAGAACCCCATTCATTCCCCTCAGCCTGACCCCACCGACTGGTATTCTTGTCTTTTCCTGTGGCTGCCAGTACATTCAGAAGATATGATCGTCCTGGACAGAGCTCTGGGTTTGAGAACTTCTGGGAAGGGGTGGGAATCATGGTTTTTGGCCCCCACTTCTGTGGGTGATGAAGAGGAGAGAAGGGAATAGTAGAGCTAATAATGGGGCAATGAATTCCACAGACCTAGCCCTGGCCTGCCTCTCACCACGCAGGTCCTGGACCACTTGCTGAGTTTATGTGTTTGTGTTTTAATAATCTCTACAATTTTGCCAGTCCTTGGGAAAGTACAGGATGGCTCTGGTTTGAGTAAATGGAGCAAATATGCTAGAAAAGGTAACTGTGGTGCCAGTCCTTGAACTCGTGGGGAAGGCCAAGGAGCCGCAGTGCTTTGGGAAGCCATTCTACAGAAACTGTGCGTTTCCTGGGTGCCATTGGTCAGATCCTCTGGGATGCTGGAGAGACACAAATCCGAGATGTGCTGGTTTGCCTGTTTTGAGGAAACCCTCCCTCATCCTTATAGAATCAAAGAGTAAAGTCCGGACTCGTTATCAACAGATACACCGCCCTGCACATTTAGATGGGAGTGTCTTTTCTACAACCAACTGTGGGTGTGGTGCCGGCAGGCCTGGCACAGGTCCCTCCCTTTAGAGAAGTGGATCCAGTGCAGCCTGTGGTGGCAAGGTAGCTGGAGCAGCGCCTTCCGAAGCCCAGGGCCTCTGGGTGTTCAGTAGTGTGAGCAGCCTCGGTGCTGTGAGTGTTGCTCTGCGCAGAGCTCCAGGAGTAGGAAGTGCCAGGCTTTAGTGGGATCAGGACGCGCTGCACTCCGCCTCTGGCTTTTGGTCTTCACGGTTCTTTCCTATCACACTGCCCCGGGGCTTTAAATTCTTCCTTTCTTTCTTTTTTCCAAAGTAAGTCAAACACACATGCTTCAGTCACCCATAAAAGATTCCAGAAGTCGGCAGCCAGTCTACAATGACCTCCCAGATTTGGGGAATTGCCTTTGCTGCTTTCCATTCTTTTAGCTTCTTAGTGTGTGTGTGTGTGTGTGTGTGTGTGTGTGTGTGTGTGTGTAGTGGGGGGGGGGGTGTCCTTGATACAGTGACCTAAATTCTTTGGTTCTTGAATCCTTGGGCTGTTGCATTTGATCAACACAAAATCCCCTCAAGATCACAGTTTAGGGCAGACAGCAAAAAACAGTTGATGCAACACCCTCTCTGTGCTGTGAGTTCCCTACTCAGCTCTGGGAACAGCCTTTGTCCAAACAGCACCTGCAGGCAGGCCTTTCCAGGCCACCCAGGGAACTCTGTGCTGTTTGTCTTTAGGAATTGGCTGTCCATGGTGGCTTCCTCTGTGGCCTTGGTCAGTTGCACCAACCTGCCAAAAGGAAATATGCACCAATTTGTGAACTGAAAGCTTTTGTTTCATTGCTTTTGGGATTTTGATCAGCTGCCTCCTGTATGCCCCCTCCCAAGGGTGATTGAGCTCATCACCAGAGCATGTGCCCTTTTGCTAAAGAAATAAGTAGAATCAGCTGGGACCGGTTTGGCTCCATGGATAGAGCATCGGCTTGGGGACTGAAGGGTCCCGGTTCGATTCCAGTCAAGGGCATGTACCTTGGTTGCGGGCATATCCCCAGTAGGGGGTGGTCAAGAGGCAGCTGATCGATGACTCTCTCATCGATGCTTCTAACTCTCTATCTCTCTCCCTTCCTTTCTGTATAAAATCAATAAAATATATATATTTTAAAAAGAAATAAGTAGAATCAGAAATTCAGATATGATTTTGTCTACATTAATTTTGTTTTTTTTTCCTCAAAGGAAACGTATTGATCCCTGAGTTGTAAACACTGATAACTTCACTGAGCAGAATAAATTAGTGAGCCCTGGCCGGTGTGGCTCAGTTGGTTGGGTGTCATCCCATGCTAGTTCTATTTCCAGTCTGAACACATGCCCAGGTTGCAAGCTTGATTCCTGGTGGGGGGCATGCAGAAGGCAGCTGATCGATGTTCAACTCTCACATCGATATTTCTTTCTCTCTCTCTCCTTTCCTCTCTCTCTAAAAATCAGTGAAAATATTAAAAAGGAGAAATCCTATATAATGAAAGCCTAATATGCTAAGTGTCTGGTCAACCGGTTGACTGTTCTACCATTCAAAGCATAATATGCTAATGATATGCTAAGTTGCTCAACCTCTTGCACTGACCACCAGGTGGCAGATGCTCTGTCCTGTAGGTTAGCTTGCTGCTGGGGTCTGGCCTATTGGGACTGAGCAAGACAGGCTGGACATGCCTTGGGGCTCTCCCATGGTCCCTCCCCAGCTGGCCAACCTCCCACATCCCTCCCAGGGGTCCCTCAGCCTGACTTGCACCCTTTCACAATCTGTGACCCTTTGGGGGATGCCAGAGAGCCAGATTTGGCAGGATCCCACAGGCCAGGCTGAGGGACCCCATTGGTGCATGATTTGTGTACCTGGCCTCTAGTAAATTAATGATCATCATGTCAGCAAGTAACCAAGGCATGAGACCATTATACATCATTGTTTAACTGCCTATACCTTTCAAATAGGCATGAAATATGCTCTCTTTAAATAGATTAACTGATAAGAAACAGTTCTCACTACTAGATAGACTTCCATGTTGGTGGCATTTACAGCTGGCCTATTTATGACACCAAAGGAATAGTGTTCATCTTTGTTAACTGTACTTTGTATTTACTAAGGCATTTATTTAGTTCCGTGTGCTTTTAAAGAGACTCCAGGATATTCTAGGTGTAATAGACACTGTTTCTCTGCTTAAAGAACTATTAGTCTGAGATCAGAGCAGGTGGGGGCAGGGCTGAGAATATAGACATATAATTATTTAGAATGTATAATTACAGTATAGCAATGTTGGTTTTTGAGAGGTATGTTTGGAATTGTGTTGATAGGTTGTAAGGTGTGTGTGTGTGGGGGGGATTTTCATCCGGGGGTAGGGATTAACAGCATGGAGAGAGATGGACTGACACATTAAAAGCAAAAGATGGGTCGGGACTGGTTTGGCTCAGTGGATAGAGCATCGGCTTGGGGACTGAAGGGTCCTGGGTTCGATTCCAGTCAAGGGCATGTACCTTGGTTGTGGGCAGATCCCCAGTATGGGGTGTGCAGGAGGCAGCTGATCGATGACTCTCTCTCATCGATGTTTCTAGCTCTCTATCTCTCTCCCTTCCTCTCTGTACAAAATCAATAAGATATATTAAAAAAAAGTGAAAAATGGGAGAAGAGTTTGGATTTAGCATGCGCATGTCATGGGTGTGGGGGCATGTGCATTAATGAGGGCTGAGACAGCAAAGAGGAGCAGAGCAGGAGAGTGAAAGTGAGGGTACAGGTGAAGAAGAGAGCGGCAGGTAGGTAGGCCTTCCTGGAAGAGATATGAAGCTAATAGTGAGATGTTTCACATTTTGTGGAGGGTAAAGGTCTATCTCTGGATCATAGAACAGAATTAATCACGGTGAACATATAATAGAAAGATACTTAGCTACATTGTCCTAATGGAGTAGAGAGGGATTAGGAAAAGAACGTGATATTGGTCCAACAATGAAACACCAGAATTTGGACAAGGGATTTGCTAATGGGGTTAGAGAATTTAAGAAGCATTTCAGCAGTGGGGTGAAATAAAACCAGCAACTCCTCTAAGCATCTGGGAAACGTTAAGTCATAGTTCAGCTAGTCTCCTTCTGAGCCTACTCTGGATTATGAGGCAAAACACCCTTGTCCTGGACTTTAGCTCTCTGGGTGACCTTGATGCCCATGTTCCATAGACAGTCGGTGCTGGGTCAACATACAGGCCTATCTTCTGTCACAATCAATGACTGTGTCTTAGTCACTTTTTTTTGGAAATAACAGTTTACTTATAATCACATGGTTACAAACTTGTTATTATTTTAGCAGCTTTAATTTTCTTAAACTTCATTTTAGCAGCTTTAGATTTAAAAAAAAATTCACAGGATAATACAGAGTGTTCCCTTTTACTCTAGACACAGTTTCCTCAGTTAGCATCTTATATTAATTTAATACATTTATTACAATAAATGAACCAATGCTGACACATTATTATAACTACAGTGCATTCTTTATTCAGACTTTCTTAGTTTTTTATGTCTAGGATTCCATCCAGGATACCAAATTGCCTCTAGTTGTCATGTTTTTTTTTCTTTTCTTTTGCCAGTTTCTCAGATGTTCCTTGTGTTTGATGACCTTGACAGTTTTGATGACTAGTGGTCAGGAATTCTGTAGATTGCCCCTTAATTGCGACTCCTTTGGAAGAAAGTCACTATGCATAGTCTACACATAAGAAATGGGAGTTAGGCTTCACCTCCCTGAAGGCAGAGTTTCTATATGAATTACTTGGAATCTCCAGCACAGGAGATCTTTCTCTTCTTTCCCATTTGTTTTTTTTATCCAATGATGTATTAATCACTATTGACTTATGAACACTTATTTTATACTTTGGATTACAATCCAATACAACTTTTGTTATTTTATCACTCACATGGTCCTAGCTTTGACCATTGGGAGTTACTTCATTTGCCTCCTGTGTCCCTTGACATGCCCCATCGTGGAGTTTAGCACTTCTTTACTTTATTACTTCCTGTTACTACAAGATGCTCTAGACTCCTCTGTGTATCTCTTGTTCAGTCCTAGAATCAACCATTTGTTCCAGGAGCTCTGCTTCCTTTTACTGGAAAATGATGTCAGAAACCAAGATTTGGGAGTTAGATCTGCTCATCTTTGTCATTTTTCTTCTATGTAACAAAGTGCTTGGCACATAGTGGGTTCTCATTGAATACTGTTCAGTAGCTTTGTGCTTGTGGGCAGGTGATTGCTTATGTACACCGTGTGTGCCCAGCATTGAACTTACTGACTACACAGGAAGGTGAGCTGTGTGATCTTGACTGCATTGAGTGTGAGATAGAATGTTTGGTTTTAAATGTCCTGAGGATGGAACTGAAGGGAGAGAGGGAGAAAGGAATGAAGGAATGAAAGAGGGAAAGATGGTTATTGGCTTTAGAAGAAAAGGTAATGGAGTTACTAATCTATTGGATATGGAAGAGAGAAAGAAGAGGTTAAAGGTTTTGCAAACCAGAATATGAAATTGTTCACCTCTCTGTTCTTTTGAACGGCATAAAGTCACTTAGAGAGGTTGGCTGGCTTTCTTCAAAGAAGGAAACCAGGATTGTCTACATCCCAGCCAGTGTTGACCCAGACACTCCAGAAATGGATCCCCGGGTCTGGAGAGCCCAGCTGAGGCTTGAGGAGGCCACGGGAGCTGTTTTCATGACCAGGGTTTGAAGTTTCATTACTCAAGTTGTTGTGACTGGCAGATGGGTTGGAACAGTCACATGTGGTATTCAGATCATTTCTGGGAGATCTGAACCCCTGTCTTCAGTGAGGAGGGCCAGAATACGGCACTGAAGTAAGAGAGAGCATTTGCAAAGTTTATTGGAGCAGTAGTGGGGTTCCTTTATCAGATGTATACATGATTTTTCTTTTTTATCTTGATAAAAATTTTGTCAAAGAACTAATACAGTCAAGATTTCCAATACATGTAGCTCATTTGTGTATTATAATTTTTTCATCTATCATACTTTTTACCCTGAACATTAAATTTTTATAAAACTTTGGAACAGTGGAATACTGCCTTGAGGCATATTACATGGGCAGTTAGGCCCTCTTCATTATGTAGGGCATATTCCTCTTGATATCCCTCCACAGTTATACTCATGGAGACTAAATCATAATTTCTACCCCTAGATTTAAAAAATCTGGCAACTCATGGAGCAGTGTCCACCTCATTCACCTTTATCTAATATTTAGTATTCTCCTTGCCTAAGGATTGAATCACGTCACAGCCTAAGAAACTCACACGGATGCAATAAGAGCCCCTGAACTTGTTTCTATTACCCCAGTCTTGTCTGGAAAGCCGTTTGCACTCGGGATAGGAAGCAGAAAGGCTATCTTGCTGTAAGAGAGGCCAGACTCACAGAAGTGGGTCCTGGCTAAGGAGTCTGGACACACTGCAGACATTTTGCACAGAGGCCAATTCTTGCAATAATGTGGTCAGACGTGGTAGAGCCCAGCTGTTTGCTCCATTGAGAGGGGCTCTCACTAGCCCACGCAATCTCTGAGCACTCTGTCTGAACTGGATCCAAATATCCAGCCTGCTGAGGCTCACCCATCCCCCAGGCTGATTGGAAGTGGGTTGTTGCAGAGCACAATATTCACAGCAATTTATGAGAGAAGTTACAGATCTTTATCAATTAAAAAAAAAGTAATATATAGTGGTGATGTGGAATGTAAATGTATTTCTTCCTCTCCCCCTCCCCCCATGAACTATTAGAATACAACTATAAGTAATTTATGCTTTATCTTTGGTCTATTGATGGACATGTTGAGATTTTTGTTACTCATGCCACCATGAAATGCCATCTTGTTTCCTAAATACATCTCTGCCTTAACATAGGGCTTAAGAGGGTATACTAGTATTTCTAAGTAAGGTTTCCTGAGTTCAAATCCTGTTCTCTACTTCCAAGCCATGGGACCTTGGCAATTTGTGTAACCTTCCTACATCATGGTTTCCTCAGTGTTAAAGACAACAGGAATAGAACTTCCCTCAAAGAGCTGCTATGAGGATGGGAGAAAGTGATGTATCTTTAGCATTTAGCATGAAGTTCTTTTGCCTTTAATTTGCTGAATGCTACTGCCACTTTCATGGGCTTTAACTCTGACTTTTTGTTTGTTTGTTTGTTTTGTTGGTGGAGGGCTAGTGGGTATGGCTGATGAAGTAAAAAGGAAGAGAAAGAGATTTATGAACACTATACTTCCATTTACACAAAAACGTAGCTTTATTAAAGACATATCTTCTTTGTTAATACTTGTTGTGCTAAAACCTTAAAGTCTTTCATAATGGAAATAATCCAACATGTCTACTTCAGACTTTACATGTGTTAGTGCTTTCCAACTTAAATAAAACACTCATTTATTTCTAGAATTAGAGCTGTTCTTTTATGTGCATACGTAGAACAGATGCCACCCAGCTTGCTTGAATGAGTTCTGGTAGTTTGCCGTTCTCAAGACCAAAGTCAGCAGAGAAGAAATCTTAACACCTTTGTAATACTTTGCATTTAGTCATAAAACATAGTAGTATTTACTGTTGTTAAAGGATGAATGAGATTAAAACAATCATCAGATGAGGATGTTGGTTGAAACAACTGAAATTAAATGATATACTACTTATTATAAAGGATAAAGTTATGAAACACAATAAAAAGTCAGAACATGCAATCTAAATAAGTCACAATTCAGCGTTATCTAGCATCTTAAGAGATGCAGTGAAAGGAAGATGTGATAACTCAAAAAGGGACTGTGATAACTAATAAAGCAGAAAGTGACTTGTTTATGAGATAAGATCTTTATACTTTTAAAGTAACTTGTAGCTTTAAATAAAAAATGATGGCCCTGCCAGTGTGGCATCATCCCATGCATGAAACAGTTGCCGGTTCAATTCCTGGACAGGCACATAACTAGGTTTCATCCTGGTGGAATGCATGCAGGAGGCAGCCAATTGATGTTACACTCCCACATCCATGTTTTTCTCTCTCTCCCTCTCCCTTGCTCTCTCTCTAAAAATCAATTTAAAAAATCTTTAAAAAAAAGACAATCAAAGTATAACAGTGTGTATTTGAAAAATAAACAGTTTTGGATGGGATTAAAGTGAGAAAGCAAGTCCACGGACACAAATAATAGTGTGGAGAAGGCCGGAGGGGTGGGTATGGGGGGAAGGGGAGTCAATGGGACAAACAAACAAACACAAACAAATGGGACATCTAATACTTTCAACAATAAAGATAATTTTTTAAAAACTGAGAAAGCAAAAGAATTCTCTTTCCACTTCCCCAGATCTTCAGCTCTTAAGGCAACATGTTTTAACCACTTCTGTTTTTAATTCTTCTCATATTTATCTGCACAGCACCATCTGCTTTGCCTGTATCTATATGCTTAGATGTAAACAGTACCCATTGGCTCCTTGCCATGAAAGATGGAGACACAGCTCATGTAGATATAACATCTAACATGTTGGTAGGTTGATTCAAAACACTAAAAGGACCAATAAAGAACGACACTATTTCTGTGATTTTTCAAATACTTTGGAAAACCTTTTGAATATCTTGCTTTGTAGGACTGAAATTACTGATTCTTTTTTCCTTAACTTTTTCACCCTATTGTGTGTATTGTTACTCCATAAATATACTCATTCTTGTCAGACAATATGTCCTGATTTTTGTTTGAAAAACATCGTTTCTCCAAACACAGGACACCCTGCAAAGGCTCAGGGGTCCTCTGAAGCCATTCCAGGCTTTGGTTTGGGGTTGGACTGGATCCAGGGGAGTTGTTGCAAATGGGCTATTGGTGGGGGAAAGTTTGAGGTGGTTGACTTTAGCCTGGATTGTCATTTTAGATGGAGAGAGCATTTATGAAGCTTAGAAGGGTTGAGTGCCCCCGTGCCCCCTCCCCTCCTTGTAGCTCCCTACCCTAACTTCTCCTCTCATCATTCTTTCCAAGATTTTAAGTTGCCCCAGGAAATTTTGGGGCAACTGAACTAAAGTTTTTGGCACTACTTCACAGGAGGGGCAAAGGATTGATGGCTGTTGGCTAAGAATTCTTAAAAACCAACATCCCTCCCTCCTTCCCTCCCTTCCCCCCTCCCTCCCTCCCTTCCTTTCATCTTCTATGGTTCCTTTGGCTGAGTAGGTAATTTAGGTTAGAAGATGATTCCATCAAGAAATCCATTACATTTTCATTGTCTTTTTCATACACTGAGCTTTCATATCCATCATTTCAACTAACACACATATTACACATATTTCATCCTAATGTGTAGAGAAATAAACTAAGGATCAGAAATAAACTAAGGATCAAGAAGCCCAGAGTGACGTGGATTTTATTTTCCTGTAACTGTGGGTATCAACTGTGTTTCCAAACTTTGGCTAAAGAAATAAAGTCATGTAATGTACATATAAGTCTCTATCTAATCATTTTCTGTTTAGCCTTGGAGAAGCTCTGGGCTCTTGGGTATGGATTTAGGGCCTTTGGCCTGGTCCTTCCATCTTTCTTCCTACTTCTCTTTCTGACCTTAGCATCAGTGAGCCTGAAGTATGCATTTTATCCTGCAAAGTGTTCCAGGTTCTCTTAGTCTGTCAGAGGTGTACAGGGCAGGGCAGAGACCTTACCTGCGTTCTCAATCCTGCAAGTGGTCCAAGTAGTGACTTCAGAGGAAGAAAGTGTGAGTTCACACCAACCGGAACTACACTTCAGCTGTGCATTTGTTTTTAAAGGCTTATGCTTGTGGAGCTACAGTGTACCAGAAAGCCTCGGAATAGCTTTTGGTTTGTGAAATTGATTGCAAAACAGTTGACCTTCCTCATTAGTCCCTGAACTTGAGGTACTAGCATGAATGTTTAGGCTTCACTTGTGGCCAAGTATCCTCAGCCATTGTGGAACTAGCTGGATCCTCACCCAGTTGCTCCTTAAAATTTTAAATATGGATCATCTGGGTTTGGAGTGGAGGCTTTGCTCTAAGATGTGTGATGAGTGTCTGTAAACAAGAAGCCCAGAGTGACGTTGACTTTATTTTCCTGTAACTGTGGGTATCAACTGTGTTTCCAAACTTTGGCTAAAGAAATATTTATGTGTTTCGGCTTTTATTTATTCTGAGTAATGTCAGAATTTGCATTCCTGTAATTCTGGTGAAGGGAAGAATGCAGTCATTCTTCCTTTTTAGAGGTGAACTGGGCCAGAGGAAAAAAATGTACAAAGCTTCAATGAATAGAAATTGAAAGTCTTACATGCAATATATTTTATGATGACCTTTCTTAACTAGATTAGTAGGAAGTTGATTATTTTTTAAATGTTTAGAAATTTCATACTGTTTTTTAAAAACATATTGTTATTGATTTCAGAGAGGAAGCGGGGGAGAGAGAAACATCAATGATGAGAGAGAATCATTGATTGGCTGCCTCCTGCACACCCCACACTGGGGATGGAGCCCACAACTCAGGCCCTGATCAGGAATTGAACCATGGCCTCCTGGTTCATAGGTCCATGCTCAACCACTGAGACAATTGGCCAGAAGTTTATTGTTTAAATTAGACTCCTATATAGCTCTATAAGCATTTATATTTGTATATTGGGATAGAAGGTAATGCATTTTGCATCCCTGTTTTTTTATTTCCTTGATGTACTGTATCCGCAGGTGATATTAAGGGATATCATTATTGATATCATTATGTTAAAGTGTCTCAAACTAAAAAGCCAGCATTGAGTCCCATGAGTTTACTTTTCTCTGTCTGCAAAGATTCATCCTGTTCTTTAAAAAAGTTTTTGTAATCCTTACCTGAGGATATTTTTTTATTGATTTTTTTAGATAGAGAGAGAGAAAAACATTAATTGATTGCTTCAGGTATGTACCCCGACCAGGGATCCAACCTGAAGCCTGGTATGTATGACAGGGAATTGAACCTGCAACCTTTTGGTGGACAGGATGTTGCTGCAACCAACTAAGCCACCTGGTCAGAACCATCCTGTTCTTATTACTCAGGAATTTTTGGTTTTATTTGGTCAGTGTCCTTTCTTAAAAAAAAATATGTATTTCTTATCATTAAATTTTGCTTTTGTTTTTGTTTCAGACCCAATGTCTGTGGATCACGTTATAATGCTTACTGTTGCCCTGGATGGAAAACCTTACCTGGTGGAAATCAGTGTATTGTTCGTAAGTAAATAGACGATCTGCTATTCTTCATGTTCTTCCTTTGTGGTTTGGTTGCATGGTGATTTTTAGTGTTTGGTCCTTTGTAACTGCATACCAGTAATACGTTGGAGTACCTTCCAGCTCTAAGATTTCCCTACTTTCTCTAAATCCAGTTGGAAAATACACTAATGGGGTCAGATCATTGTTATCCCTTAACTCGGTGACTTTTTTTGGGGTATTTCTGAGATACGGGAATAGAACCTTAGAGTACTGGGATACTTGGGTCAGTGTTGCATGTCATCACATATGCTGTGCCTTGTTGCATAGGTTATGTGATTATTTTGAGGGGATTGTGAAAGAAAGGTACTATTGCTGTTTTCTTTATTTTAACTTCTTTCTTGGCCACCCACAAGCCTACTCAAACGTTGTACGTTGAGTTTGTGTGGTCACAGCCACAGGCAGACCTTCCTGTTAGACAAAGGGGAAAGGAGGCAGATAGAGTGTCAGATGAAGACCAGTGAAGATATTAGGGAAAAATTCAAGTGACACCAGAGATTCCTCTGGGAACTGTGCTGAGTGGTACACCACATACCAGGCCAGATGTTATTTAATGGAGATACTTAAGTTAAATTAGTTATGACATCTGTTCTCCATGAACTTTTACAGTCATCATACCTATGAAATAAATTTCAGTTTTCAGAAAACTCCATTAGTATAATGGGAGAATTACAGCTGAAAAGACACTAAGCAGGCGTCTTCAAACTACGGCCCGTTGGCCACATGCGGCCCGCAGAGGAGTCTGATCCGGCCCGCCAGGTTTTTTGGGCGGTGAGCGCAGCCGAGGTGTTACAGTAGGAATTAGTAGTTCATATAGTCCGGCCCTCCAGCTCTCTGAGGGACCGTGATCTGGCCTCCATTTTAAAAAGTTTGAGGACCCCTGCACTAAGGAATCACTCAGTTTACCTTCTCACTTGGCTAACAGTGGTATGTAGATAAAAATAGACTATTTCAATAAATATTCACTTGGTGATCTGAAAAAATTAATCATTTTCTCCCAAATTGATTTTAGGCAGAAAGAGAGGGCAGGAGGGAAAGAAAAAAGAGAGAGAAAGAAAGAGGGAGGAAGGGAGGGAAGCAGGGAGAGAGAGATTTGTTGTTCTGCTTATTTATGCATTCATTGCTTGATTCTTGTATGTGTCCTGCTGGGGAATTGAACCCGCAACCTTAGCATATTGAGACGATGCTCTAATCAACTGGACTACCAGGCCAGGGACCTTTTCTCAATTTCTGAATCTGACCAAAAGCAACTTATTCCTTTAACACATGCCATGTATTTCAAAACCAAAGTTGAGTCAATAAAAAAGGGATATAAATGATATTTGGAATTTTCCAAATGAACTGAACAATAGAACTCTTTCCCTGGTGTTCTGTAGACTCTCTCAGAAATGCTATCCAGATACTTAAATAAATGTTTATAGGATCCTTTGACAGCTTTTTTTCTTAATAGTTTTCAGTCTCCATCCATGGATGTTTTGATGTTTCAATGCATTTTTCTATCAAGTGTATGTAGCCTTGCCATCTTATTTGCCTCTTGAAAGGTTGTGTAAGAATTTGAGGAAAGGATCATGCCTATGAGAATTAAAAATAGTCACCAAGTCTTAGTTTGGTGATAAATAGAAATCACTTGCCATTTGGACTTACTGTTTTGGCCACTGGCAAAGCACTCGGTACCGGTAAGATATTAGCCTAAAAACCAGCAGCTTCCTGGCTGCGGAGGCAGGACTGTTGCAGTGGATCTCAGACATCTGCTCTCAGACGGTGGACATGACTCACGATTGGACTGAAGGCAGGATCAGAGCTGCTCCATAGATCATATGTTCTCAACTAGCAGTATCTGACTTAGAGAAGGAGGCTCAATGGGCCCCAGTATTTTTATACAAATTATTAAAGATTAAGCATTTATGATGAACTAAACTTCCAAGAATACAGTGGTAATTTTTATATCATTACATCTTAAAGTTGATATAAAAACAAAATGCTTGCAGGTATGTAAGTATGTTTAGCCGCAGGATTTGTGTTTTTGTTTTTCCTTCATAGGATGTCTGGGGCCTCTGGATAGATGGATTGCTGCGGGATAAGCCAAGAGAGGCCGAGAACCACTGACATGGATAAGGGAGTTAACCAAATTTTATAGCCAGAGTTTATTTAGTCCAAGTGATTTGTTTGGCAAATGAATGAACCCGAGGCCTAAGGTGCCATAAGTCACGATGACAGAGTTAAGGAGGAGCCAGAGATCCCAGGCCCCTCATTTGAGGCCTGGGTTCTCGTCAATCAGTGTGCGCTGAAACCGTGTGCTAACAGCCCTCTGGTTTTGTTCACAGCCATCTGCCGGCATTCCTGTGGGGACGGATTTTGTTCTAGGCCGAATATGTGCACTTGCCCATCTGGTCAGATATCTCCTTCCTGTGGCTCCAGATCCAGTGAGTATAACCTGTTATTATATATATACAATATTATTTTATGTGGTTATGCCCTGTTTTCTCCTAAATTTGCATTTGGCTTTTCTCTTGCCTGCAATACATTTTTTTTTTTTTTTTCACGAGAACATCTGCCTTCTCTGTTCTGCCCAAAATACTTGGAATGACTTTGCTTAATCTGGCCTCCCATTTCCCTTCTTCACTCTTTATAGGGAAATTGCTATATGGGGCATAGTTACTATGAGTAATATAAAGATTATGACCTTCTGTGTAGCCATTGCCTTATTTATCTTTGCATCTCCAATGTAAACACCATAAAAAGATGCTCAATGAAATGGTTGTTTAATGAACATTTTGGCTCAACCTAGGCATTCTTCCTTGTGGTACTGAAATATGAATCTGATTAAACATTTTTTAAAAAAAACTCAAGACCCTTGCCTATGCAAGAAGAATATGCAAGAAGTCATTATGGCAGTTTCTGGGCATAATTTATTTTGAAGCACAAACATATTTTCCCTTTCAGAATTTTATCACTTTGTTCATGCTGTGAGCCAAACAAATATTTACAGTTCATTCCTCAGAACTTTGCTTGCTTGTTCTTTAAGTGTGAGGCCCTCCGCAGTGAATTAGGGGAAATGGGCGGGGGGGGGGGGGGGGGGGGGGGAGAGGTGAGTGGGAAGGCGGTGAGTCATTATTGGTTGTTAACAAGTTGAAGTTCATGTTCCTCAGCACCTTGACACTCCCCTCACAGTGTGTTCTGTTTCTGACAAGGTTTTAAGGGAATGTATTGCGAAAAGAGTTCATTCTCTTTGGTTTTCTGCAGTTAGAGACTTCAGCACAGTCCAGGTTCATCATCCCTTCAGAGTTCTGACATTTAAGTGTGGCTCTTCTAAGCCAGTTAACAGGATAAGGCAACTAGTGCTGGGGAGCCGGTGCCCTCTCGGTGCCCACTCACATACCTTGGCATTCATGGGTTGACTCTGCCTGAGACATCTGTAAAATTTTCCTGGCTAGGGAGCATGCCAGGTTGCATGCAGGGCAAGATGGAAAGGCTGGGGGTGGGAATGGGGACAGTTAATGGCCCCAGAAGCAACTTTTAACCAATGACAGAAGGAGAGTGCTAGTGCCCTCGCTTCCTTGCCCCTCAGTTTGCATCACGATGAGGTGTATTCTGCACTGTCTCCTGAAGTTCTCCACTTGAACACAGTAGGGATAGGCTTGATAATGTACTTTGTTAGCTTTCTTCTTTTCCCTGTCTCACTTTCCCACTCTCCTATCAGCGTTTCCTTAAATTACCTCCAAAATAAACTACTCACATTCAAATAATTGTCTCAGAACTTGTTTCTGATAGAAACCTAGAACTACACACAGACAGATTGGGATAAGAACACCTTGGGCTGGGACTCATTTGTTTATTGCACTGAGTATAGCTTATTCTTATTTCATCTTAGCTTGGTTTTGAATGTATGTTTTCCAAGCAATAGAAGGTTCATTTGTCATATTAAGGATACCCGAGTGGGAGGAATAGAAAGAGGCAGAGAGGTCAGGTGGCAGCACAGGAACATGTTGGAATCTCTATCCTCATCAGGATGGCCCTCAGGCTGCTGCTGAGGAGTGAGAGCCTCAGGGTTGGGGGAACAATCTACATATCAAACTGGGAATAGACCCATCTCTCAAATTGGTCTTGAACCAACCAGCAACACTGCTCTCCTTTGGGGGAAAAAAATAAAGCCAGATGGCAAAAACCGAGTAGCCAGCTGGAAAGACCTTCATTGATAGTGTGAGCTGCTAATGATTTCTGTCAAGTAATGACATCTCTGTCATGAGAGGTGGAGATAGCTGTTAATAAGACCAGAAGGGAAAACTGTGGTCCCAGTAGACTTCTTGCTAGCAATGAGGTGGGAGGAATGGTGAGTCTTGTGCCCAGATTTAGGTTAGAGATGGAAGTTTAAGACTTCTGGGTGATGTTCTCTGAAGAGGTTTGGGTTCATCTATGGTGCTTGGACAATGGGCAAAGTAGATCGTAGATGAGAATAATGTGAGGAGGAGGATTTGGAGCATCAGGATCTTTGAGGCATTTGGAGCCTGTAATATTGTTAGTTTGGACTCTACGTGAACTCATATTTTCTAAATAGCTTGCATTATTAATGATGGCAGAATGTTTTTCATTAAGGTGGCTGGGGATGATCAGAACCCATTTCTGATCTTTTGAAGTGATGTTCTAGGGAAGAGCTATACCTTCCTATGGAACTTCCTGGCCATGTTGTGGTAGACAATAAATGTGGATGAATCACATTGTTAACTCTCATGCTAGTAGAGGATAACCCAGCTCAGTGAAATGTTTGCACTCACTACCTGTGGTTCTATGAAAATGGCGTAAATTTAAATCATCTCACCAATTTTTTCGATTAGATGTTTTACGCTTGTTTTGTGATAGATGTCAAGAAGGGGCAGGCTAGTTGTAGGACCTCCAAAGCCTTAGTTTTCTCACTTGAAAATGAAAAGAAAGAAAGGAAGGCTGTTCTTCTAGGTCACATGTGTCAAACACAAGGCCCGCGGGCCAAATCCGTCCCGCCAGGCCTTGCAATGTGGCCCGCACCGCGCTGTCATCACTGCACTCCGCTGCGTTTCCATCACAATGACAGTTTATGACTGTTCAGTAAACCATTCGGCCCGTGATTTAGGCTGGATTTTAGATTTTGGCCCCTTCTCTGATTGAGTTCGACACCCCTATTCTAGGTTGTTTTTGACTTGAGTGTCCTATGAATCTGAAAATTGGAAATGACTCTTTAGTGGTCTGAGAAATTGCTTTCCCAGAAGGTCCAAAGTGCCAGTCCACAGTTCCTTTAGATACCAAGGACATGGCTTCCCTTAATCTATTGGGCGTCATCTCACCGGTCATTGAAGCATCAGAGTAAAAAGAGAAGGTTGGCTAAACAAGGTTATAACAATGGATTTTTTCAACTTTAATTTCAGCTCTCTTAGGACCCTTCTCTATCTATGAGTCTCTGAGACTAGATGGACTCTGAGTAATCCTAATTCTCACAAAGATCTGTCATGATGGACTGATCCATGAATTTGTCCATCAAAACTAGTTTTACACTGTTGACAAAAATTAGTTATCTTGTCTGTATCAACAAAAAATTATTTCCTAAGATTTGATAAGAATTGTATTAAGACTCTATGTCAATTTGGGAAGTATTGGCATCTTTAAGCTTTGTTAAATTTTATCATTTTCAATTCACTTCAAATTCAGTGAGAATTTGGTGTGCTTGTACTCCCAATAGGAATCCAACCTCTATGGGTATAAGAAGGCTAAGGCCAGGGTGACAGTTCCAGAGCAGCATGTTATTGGGTCTGAGTGAGCGTGGTGCAACAACATAGTGAAACTGCAATGACTCCCAAGCATGGGAAGGTGCTGTAGCTAGTCTGAAAGAAGTGACCCTTTGAACAGTTTTTCAGGGAAGGGTGGGGTGTATATGGTCAGGGAGGAAAGGAGTGGGTAGACTGATCCATAGAAACAATTCAGTTCTTTGCTTTCTAGTGTATCCTCTATGGAAGTGCCTTATCTTTGCTGTTGTATAACTTGCCTTTCTCTGGCCCCTTTCTAGCTCTGCTAGGTTGTTGGTTTTTGTGTGTGTGTTTTGATTTGTTAATACTCATGTGAGGGTATTTTCCCCCCATTGATTTTCAGAAAGAATGAAAAGAAGGGAGGGAGGGGGAGATAGATGGACTAGAGAGAGAGAAACCTTGAAGTGAGAGAGACACATTGATTGGTTGCCTCCTGCATGCACCCTGACTGGGGCTGGGGATCAAATTTGTAACCCAGGCACATGTCCTTAACTAGGAGTCAAACCTGCGACCCTTTGGTGCGTGGGCTGGTGGTATAACCTCTGAGCAACACAGCCAGAGTTTATTGAGGTATTTCTTTTTGTTGTTGTTGTTTTTAAGATATTTTAGTGAAGTTGCTCCTCTGAGTAGTGTGTCTTTAGGCAGCACGGGATATTTATGCACTTAAGGAAAATGTTATTGCTGTTATCTCTTCCTGTGAAAATCTTTTTTTTTGTCTTTCAATGATTCTGGTTGCCTTATCAACTGTTGTCTCAGGCAGAGAGTCAAGAAGTCAGTCCAATTGTTTGATTTGCCTGTCTTGTGCTTTTCCTAGTTCCTAAATTAAAATCACCTGCTCACCATACACATACTTATTTGCAAATTGCTCCCAGGGTTCTGTCTGCCCCTGGGCCTGCCAAGATAATGGCAGGTTTTGGAACCATTTCCAACCTAATGCATCCCAAAGAAAATCGTTACCTGGGTATTTAGACCTTAGTGCCAGCCTGGCATATCATGTTCCAGTAGGGTGCTCACATTGTTCTCTTTGGATTGGTTATTTTAAGAATTAATTTGTACTGGGCTGTGATCTAAAGAAAGTTTCCTCTACTCCTCCTGATGCCTGTCAGATGGAAGGCATTCAATAAGTGTGGGATGACTGAAATCTGGAACAAACATAAAATTCATAGGTACATGGATACAGGTTAATTCCATCTTCAAGGGGAAATCCTCACTGGGCCTCATGAACCTCAGGTGGCAGCCTGCACACCGACACTTGGTATTTAGAGCATCCAATAAAGAGCTATTATTTTTTACTTGCCATTTGTTGAGACATAGAACTTGATCTCCAAATTGCCAGACATCTGGAATTCTTGTACACATCAGAGTAAATTTAGAATATGCATCAATGGCAGAACCCAATAAAAAATACAAGCAATTGGTGTGCATATACTCTCTACACTGTTCCTGTTGTTCGGTGAGGTCCTGGGTGCCTGCTTTCCCCTAGAGATCTAGAATGCAATTTCTGTCCTGCCCAGTTTCTCAGTGGATAGAGCGTGGACCAGCAGACTGAAGGGTCCTGAGTTCGGTTCTGGTCAAGGGCACATTCCTGGGTTGTGGGCTTGGTCCTCTTTGGGGAATGTGCAGGGGGCAGCCAATCAGTGATTCTCTTTCATCATTGATCTTTCTCTCTCTCTCTCTCTCTCCCTCTTCCTTCCTCTCTGAAATTAACGAGAAAATATTTTTTTAAAAAGAGTGCAGTTTCTTTGGTAAACATCTTTAGGGCAAAGCAGGTGCGATTAAGATCTGTTCTCTGTTGATGAGCTTGCTTCCCTGGGGCCAAGGACTCATGGCTCATTGGTTTATGTGGACCCCTGGACTCACCATGCCTTCGTGTTTCACAAGTCTGACCAAGTTGTTTTTTATTTTAAAGGAGAAAGAATATTTCATGCTTGAAAAAGTTCACTAGAAACACAGAAAATATATAAAAGCATATGAAAGAGGTTTTTTATTATATTCATTAAATTTAAATATAAACTTATTCTTCTTCGAAAGAAGAATTAATTCTAGTTTCTAATTTGAACACATAATGTAAAGTTACTATGTAATCTGCTGTTAGCTTTTTATCTCAAAGTAGCTAAATGGCTTTGCTGCTCATGTGGGAATGGAAATTAGCTTTTGGCATGAGCTACTTTAATTGAAATCAGTTTGTGGGTTGAGTTCCTCTGCTGCCTGACAGATGACATCATTTCCTGTGCCTTTCCCAGTCCTTGCTGTTTTGCTAAGATAGGATGGAGCTAAGTTTAACTTCGAATTTTAAAGCAGCTATACACCTTTTCCTGACCTACTTAGAGTACTATCCAAAAATTTTCAACAAATCATTTCCTTAGTGTGCTTAGTTAAAAGCATTTTGGCTGAGACGTTTTAATGGAAATATAGGAGCCTAAAATAACAGTTTGTTTTAATCAGTTTCCTGGGTTGCTTGACTTCTATAACAATTCTTTAACAAAAGAGTTATTTCTGCTTTTACACATGGGGAAATGAAGATAAAAATATTTTCACTTTTTGGTGCTCTGTGAGGCATAGTGAGTGTTGAGTTCGGCCTGTATAAATGCTTAGGACACAATGGGCAAATTCCCAGTCTCGCTTTTTAGCATAGCTCTTGATATCATTATCAGGTAGCACAATTTACGTAAGTAGGTGTTAATTTAGTAATTTTTTAAAAAATATGTTTTTATTGATTTCAGAAAGTAAGGGACATGAAGAGAGAGATAGAAACTGGGGATTGAGCCCACAACCTGGACCTGTGCTCTACCCAGGAACCAATCCGTGACCTCCAATTTCATATTAAACCACTGAGCCACACAGGCTAGGCAGTTTTAGAAAAGTTTTTACTGCATCTACAAATAGGCTTGCATTACTCTGAGCATTTATGAGATATAATTAATGATCATAATGCTTCCCACTTTCAAGAGCTTTCAGACAAATGGGCTGAGGATGGGAGAAATAATTAAAAAAATAATTTTGGTGACATAATGTACATTTCAAAATATAGGTATAAGGTACTCTGAAGTCAGAGGGAAAGGAGGGGAGGGATGAGAGAATAGAATTGAGGAAATGTCAAAGGAGAAAAGAGATGCTTGCAGTGGGTATTGGAGTTAGGTGGGATTTCAGATTTGGTAACAGATGCAGTGATGATCACAGGTATGCTTTATGTTGGGGGTAGAGAGTTATGCTCAAAAGACAAAGAGGTTAAAGAGGAGAGTCCATGAAGAGGCCAGTGCAAATGAAGTGCCTGGCATTTTGCAGGGTATATATTAGGCACTCGGAAATATTTGTTGAGTGAATGAATGGCTGATAAGGAGATTGGGAACTGAGTCATAGGACATAGTAGCAGTTTACAAAGGAGCCTGAAAGGTGCCTGGGGCCTTCCTTTGATGCTGAGAGATGGAGGTTGCTCTTAATATAGTAAAGAGAGTGAGCCTTTGATGATGTTTCAGTCAGTGTGTGACATGTTCTTGCAAAAGTGCGCCACTTTCAATGTGACTTCACTCTTCGGTGCTCTGTGAGGGCATAGTAAGTGTTGAGTTCTGGCCCCTTCCTTTCCCTGTTGTCATGCTGAGATTTGTGCAGCTCCTTATGAAATGGCACTTTCTCCTGGAGTCAGCAGCTGCTTTTTGATCCTCACAAGGCTGCTGGAGTCTTCTCTCTGCTCCTGGGAGAAGATAGGGCCTCCATGCTCCAGGAAGACTGAGCAGAAGAAAGAGCATAGCCCCTGATGTCTGCTCTTGCACATAGAAGGATTCTCTTCTTTTTCTTTCCCCCTTGTTAAAATTCTTTAATGTAATGATTTTTTAAAAATTTCTTTATTGATTAAGATATTACATATGTATCTTATCTCTCCTTGCTCCCCCAAACCACACTCATGCCGTCACCACCACCCCTGGTGTCTGTGTTCATTGGTTATGCTTATATGCATGCATAGAAGTCCTTTGGTTGATCTCTCCCCCTTACCCCTACCCTCCACTACCTTTCCTCTGAGGTTTGACAGTCTTATCGATGTAAAACTGTTGAGCCTTTTTCTTTAGAAATTTACTCCCACTGCTTGGAGGACAGGACAGAGTAAGGCAGACTTCCATGCCTGGCCTGGCCTTTTTGTGTAGGGATGTGCCACTGAGGATTGATGATGAATTCAAGAAAGCCTTCAGTCTTTTCCAAGTAGAGTAGTTACTATTTCTGGAGGCCTAAGGAACAGCCTGGGATTTTGAAAGTGTTCTTAGCATACCCGCACCACTACAATAGAGACAGCCTAAACTCTAGAGAAATGAGAGCTCATGACTTGCCATCACGCTCATAGGTGTCTTTTACTCTAGCTTTCTCTCAGGTCTGCTGGCCTGCCTGTGGTCTTTCTATCCTGGGCCCTGAAGCCCCCACTTCTGTAGGTGACAATTTAATGAAGAATGAATTTCTAACACTGCAGGTCTTATTTGATTTAAGGTTAAAGTTGAAGCAAGCAGCTCTCTCTGAGCCGAGTGCAGCAGGTCTCTATTATCAGGAGTCTCGTGACTAAATGCTGTTGTAGGTTTTTCCCCTTCTTTTTTGTTGTCGCCAAAACTTCTTTTAACAAAGTTCCTTGGACTTTCTCACTCTGACTGTTTTCCTGGGCACCTAGCTGGAATTATAAATCTTTTAAAAGAAAAATTATTGCCATGGTAATCTTGCCTCATATGGTTACTCAAACCACTGCTTTCTTGGTATAAATTACAGAAATTATATTGAGCGGTAAGTTCTGCTAAATTAGGGAAGTCGGTTGGCATGATTAGAGTAAAAATCAAAGAAACAATTACATTGTATTGTAAATTATTTTATACATACAAACGATAAGATGTTTATCATTGCCAATTAGGTTACTTCTGAATAAATATATGAATCTTGATAAATCATTTTATTTCCTCTTTAAATCACTATAGATCAACTTCTGTGAACTGTTGCAACCTATGTACTTAAATTGCTAAACTAAAGCATTCTTCTTTTCTTTTTCCTTTTCAAGTCCAACACTGTAATATTCGCTGTATGAATGGAGGTAGCTGCAGCGATGATCACTGTATATGCCAGAAAGGATACATAGGGACTCACTGTGGACAACGTAAGTATACCATAGCTGTAAGTATTCTAGATGTTAATCCATGTAGACAGACATGTGGGCAGATATACAGGCCAAAAGAATACAGAGATAAACACCAGTGGATTTTCTTTGATTACCTGGGACATGACTTTTCATAGATGTCCAGTGGCTTATTGGTGAACAGGTCACTTACTCTGCACACTTAGCACCAAATTTCTGATAGGAACCTTGGGAATGGGTAGTTTGATTAATTTTCCTCTCGTTTGTCTTCACCAGCTCACTTTACCTTATCCCTTTGGTTTATAGTCACCACCAAAGGTGCAGAATTGTTATTCATTCCAGCTGTCAACCTTCCATTTGATCACTGCCCCCTCCACCTGAATTTTCAAGAAGCATTTCAAATAAAGAAATCAATCTCATCTTTCTCCTTAAATGTGTCCTTTCTCTTGATCAATGGTATTTGCATCTCTTTAGTTTCCCAATCTAGATTCTGCTGCTCTAATAGGTATCACATGGTGTTCAGTTTGTTGGTTCATTCACAAACAGTTCATTGTGTTTGCTCCTTTATAAGTCCTTGTGCTTTTCAGAAGAAAAAAATTCCTTTTCAAAACGTATTTTTATATCACACCAAGCTAAAGATATATATATATCCTGAAAAAATTTGGAAAAGTTCAAAAATATAAAAAATAAAATTATCCATAACCCATCATTTCAGATATCCCATTAGTCTCTTAATATATATTTGGAACATGAGATCTTACCCTATGCATACTTTTTCATACTACTTTTTGTCTAAATATTTTATTAGAAGTATCTTCCATGTGATTAAACATTTAAACATACATTTAATGGCTGAATTTCATTACATGGATGAATTCTTAAGTATGTGTATTTATTATGTTGTTTCCAATTGGCGAGAGAAAAGGGGGGCAGCCTCCCCAGTGTGGGACACCCTTCAGCTGAGTCTTGAGGGCCAGCTAGGAGTTCAGTTGTCAGATGATGGGAGATGGGCCTTCTAGGCAGATGGCCAGCATGGGCCACAGTGCTGGAGCGTGACAGAGCATGAGCTGTTGAACATGGCGGGTGCTTTGGTGTTGCTAGAACTTCTGTGCTAAGGGGAGTTACGGGAATGGAGCTATTGCATGGAATGGAAGATATGGGCCAGGTTTTGAGGATCTTTATGCATACCATGTTTTTGCCCAAAGTAGAGCCAGGAAGATGAGTGAGATAACAACCAACAACCAAAACAAC
This sequence comes from Pipistrellus kuhlii, assembly GCF_014108245.1. Lineage (NCBI taxonomy): Eukaryota > Metazoa > Chordata > Mammalia > Chiroptera > Vespertilionidae > Pipistrellus > Pipistrellus kuhlii. Next base: position 46,840,768 of record NW_023425404.1, read on the forward strand.
ATTATTCAGCTACTGACTTACTTACTCTGTGCTAGGCACATTTCAGACTCTTTGCATGTGTTACCTCATTCACTATAACAATAGCCCTAAGTTCTTTTGAGTTTTAAGCACAGCAGTGATTAGACACACACACACACACACACACACACACACACACACACATATATGTATATATACACACACACACACACACACACACACACACACGCACACACACACATATATATATATATATATATATATATATATATATATAATGTCTTATGAAGTGATTTCCCCGTTAAGCCTAGTACCCGTCTCACACCATACCTACCTTGTTTCCCCGAAAATAAGACAGTGTCTTATATTAATTTTTTTTCTCCCAAAGTTGCGCTAGGTCTTATTTTCGGAGGATGTCTTATTTTCGGGGAAACATGGAAGTTATTACAATGTTATTCACTGTGTTCCCTATGCTGTACTTTACATCCCCATGGCTGTTTTTATAATTGGCAATTTGTATGTCTTAATCCCTTCCCCCTCTTAACTCTCCCTCTTAATCCTCCTCCCTCTGGCAACCCTCAAAATGTTCTGTGTATCTTTGAGTTCAGTGATGCCTTTTATAAAGCACCATTTTGGATGCAGAACTGAAAGCATTGCTCCTATGCTTCCTGGAATGAAACTGCCAGTGTTTACACAGGTACAAACTCACCTACCCAGGTAGTCCTACCTAAGAGTTGGCTGAGCTAGAACTATAGAATAACTGTTTAAAACACATTATTTAGATTTTTTTTTATTGTTGTCCTTTACAAGGAGCAGAGAGTGTTATTTCATTAGCATTAGAAGGCCTCTCAGCTCCTCTCTCCTTGTTTTTCAGCTGTCTGTGAAAGTGGCTGTCTCAACGGTGGCAGGTGTGTGGCCCCAAACCGATGTGCATGCACTTACGGCTTTACTGGACCCCAGTGTGAAAGAGGTAATTTGTAAAAAATGAATTGGTATACAGATGTTCTGGTGGCTACAGCTGTTACTGATTTGAATACACATTGGATTTGTACTGCTGCTTCATGACTTTGGCTGATTATTGAGGGGCTTTCCAAATTGTCACTGGGAAGGATCCTAGGATGATAAGATAGTGGTCTTAAATCTTGTATGCCATTCAGTTATTCTTTCCAATGGACTCAGGACTCCAGAGTAAGCATAAGTTCCAGTTGGCATCCAGATAGAAGGGGAATTTCCTGTATTGAGCTCATTATTATCTTAGCAAAGTAGAGAAATGGTTCTAAACAAAACATAAGTATAGAAAAGGGAAAATTCAGGATGAAGAAAAACACACCTAAAGATCTATTAGGACCCGTTGGAGGCTGTAGTGGCACAGACGCTCAACATTCAGAATCCACTGTAGAAATATCGGGTGCCTGTTGCGGCAGTGTGTGGCTTTTCCAGCACTCTGCACCTGCTGACGCGTGTCACCATCCTCACTTTTGCACCTGAGGAGGTCACACACATAATAATAAGCTTTAATTTGAATGTGAATTTTCTGTGTTCAAGCCTAATGCTTACTCCTGCTCCTAATACAAACAAATGTTCTACCTAAAAATGCAGATGTATGGAGATGTGTAATGTGCTTGAGTTCCTTCCCATCCATGAAACTATGGTTCTTTTTATCATTTTGTCTCCAAATTCATAGCCATTTTCTTATTGTTCCCAGTTTTATAGTGAAGGTTTAGACCAGAGGTGGGCTGTATAAGGCCCGAGAAATCATTTGGTCTGGCCCTGCCAAGGCATTAGGGGTGAGTTAATTAAAGGTTAGATCAAATATAGTAGGCTAATTTTCAAGTTGATAAATGTGTATGGTTCACAAATGATGTTATAAATATCCAAAAGGCCTTTGACAGACAAAGATTCACACCTCTGGTTTAGTGAGTTCATTTCACCAAAACTGCAAGAATACTGTACTTATGAAAAGTATTCATTGAAAAATACAGGCAGTCCTTGGGTTATGTTGGACTCAACTTACGTCATTTTGTGGTTATGATGCCATCTCCCATTTATTTATTTAAAGAAGTTAAATCATTTCCACATATGTACATATGTGCCTTATGTTTTTATTATTTATTTACCACAAAGTAAAGGGCAGGAATTATCTTTATTTTAATTTTTTTTATTGTTTCCCGTCATTACTGCTGTGCATGTGCTCCCTGTGAGTAAGTTGGCACCTAAGTAGGTGAGTTCTGACTGACAGCGAAAATCACGTTATGTTGCGCCATAGGAACGGATCTCCGACGTAACCCCAAGACTGCCTGTACTCATAAACCTTTTAAACTGAATCATCATTTATACCCAATGTTGTTAATATTGGGTATATATGTTTTTATTTGTTTTTAAAATGTTTTTATTTTAAAAACCCAATGTTTTTATTTGAAGATGGAAAGTAAAGATTTAGTAGCAGAAGTTGAATATATGTTATTTTAAAACAGCAGAGAGTGGTATGTGAGAAATTGTTTTCTGTTCCTCTTTTTATAAGTTTATTTAAATTGAGTTATTTGTTGATAAAGCAACAATACATATTTTAGCAAGTAACTCCAGGTGAATTACTATGATTAGTGGATAAATAACATTGTATTTCTATCAGCAAACCATTGTGTGGTATTGATGTGTGATGGATGCATCATGGCCTCTTGGCCTTTACGTTGCATTTGGTACCATGTTGGAGGCCCTTCTTAAAACCATTTCTTTTTACAACTTGCACAGATGTATTTTTACTGACTTGGAGCTAATATTATGGTATCCAGAGTAATACAAGTAAATATTTTTATTAGGTAGTATCATTATGTCCTCATTATTTACTCAATGAAGATATTGTAGTATTTAAATTACTGAGATTAAAATTGTTAATGTGTAAATTGAGCAAGTGGTATGTGAAAATAATTCTGCGATGGTAATACTAGGTTCACTTTGTTTTAGAAAAAAATCACTGAAAGTGAAATTACAGGCGATTTTACATCTAAGAAAGTAATTAATAATTTGCAGCAAAGGATATTGATGTCCATAGTTCTGGTATTGATAATAACCCAATCTAAGATAAAGAGGACGTGGTGTTTCACCATCCCACAGTTATGTCTTTAAAGGCCTGAATGTTTTTGTTTTTTTTTAACCAAAATTAAGAAATGAAATGAATGGGTTATGTTACTAAACTACTAATTAAAACTGTCATATTATTCAAGGTTTTCTCCAACTTTTGGAGAGCATTTTGGTCACCTCCGCTGAAATTTGCACTGAGGTGTGGGGTCTTCGCAGTATCTAAATAAGATTAATCCCTAACTGGCAGATTCCCAGGCATTTGCGATAGTTGAGATGGGGGAATAGAAAGTGGGCTCTCTTTAATCATTACCTTTTACCTGTTCCACCTTGAATGCAGTCACAGACCTTCATCAGGAGAGGTGATGCATGTGTATATGTTCCTTCAGTCCACAGCGGAGGGGAGTCTTTTGGATTCTAGAATTGTATTTCCCTTATTAGAATTTTCACTGTTTTCTGCTCATGAGAAACTAATCTGCTTACTGCTTTACAAAATTAGAGGCAATATATCTTTTTACTCAAATGAACATTTGTGATTTCAGGAATCGTTACTAAATATGCAGGACTGAGTCAGGACAACTACACCTGGAAATGTAGGGAAGTGTCTGTGTGACTTCTGTGGTTGGTAGTGTACTGATTACCTAGTTTATTATATAGGCTCATTTAAACTGCCTAAGCTAGTTGTGTTATGTTTTAGTTGGGATGTTACTTTTTATTTTTAAAAATGAACTTTCAGGAAGGCTTTATTAATCTCCCCCCTTCCAGGCAGCTGGGGCTGGTGCTCCTTCTGCATTCTTCCTTAGCTCTCTCTCCATGCCTCTCGTAGGGATGTCACCATGGTACCCAAGTGGGTTTCCCTGTCCACCCCCACCCCCCAAACTAGAGAGCAAGCTCTTCTGCAGCAACTATGGTTTCATCTTTTTAATTCCTACTGATGCATGGTACATGGCCAATACATGTTGAATGGGACTTATTTTAAAGCATCAGAAAACCCAGAGATATGTTTATCAGACACAAATAAGTATCTCCTGGAAGTAATTGCTGTTTGCTCACGGGGATAATCCTGGATATATATTTTTAAAAATATATTTTATTGATTTTTTACAGAGAGAAGGGAGAGAGGTAGAGAGTTAGAAACATCAATGAGAGAGAAACATCGATCAGCTGCCTCCTGCACACCCCCTATTGGGGATGTGCCCGCAACCAAGTTACATGCCCTTGACTGGAATCGAACCTGGGACCTTTCAGTCCGCAGGCCGATGCTCTATCCACTGAGCCAAACCTGTTTCGGCAATCCTGGATATTTTTCATTGGGTTTATCGTAGGCATAGTTTACACAGTTGATGCCTAATTGAATTTGACCCCATCTCTCACACATATGATTTTTTTTAGGACCACAAGACTCCTATTTTTCAGTTGACAAGGATGCAGAAAAAAAGGTGTGCTTTGGTCCAAAGCAAGTGGCAATAAACAAAGACAAACCAACAACTTCTTGTCATGGTGTAATGCACATGAAAGGAACACTTAAAATGTCAGTTACAGTCCATCTTAGAATTAACAGCTTTGTCCTTGGGAAATCTTGGAACTTTTATATATCTCTAAGTGCTTTAGGGAGCCCATACAAGTGTGGAACACCCTTTGGGGATGACTTGGGAAGAATTTGGCTCTCTGTAAGCCAATACGTGAATCTTAATCCATGGACCTAGTGGTTTGGTCTGTGATAGAGAGGAGCAGTGGGTGCACGCTCGAATTATGAATCATAACAATTCACTCAGCAAATGCAATCAGATTGTGAAGTAAATTTGCCTTACTTGTAGCTTTTAGCCAGTAAAATAAATACGTTTTTTAAAACATTTCTTGGCTAACCAGCCTCATTGCGCTGGTAACAATGACACTAATTCCTATCACTGCACTAGAGGAGAAAAGTAAAGGCCAGTGACCTTTTTGGCTTGCAATGTTTACTTTTCTGAATGCAAATACCTTTAGTTACATTCTTTGGTTTGCCTCAGCCTTCACCACTCCCTGTTATCATCCTGCCCACTTCATTTATTTAACTTGCTTCTCAGCCCCTGTGAGCACTTGCATTCCCCACTCCCTGCTATATTCTCTATGAAAGATAGAATCTCTTGTATTTTATATCATAAGTTTCTTTCATTGTTCTTTTTTTTACAATTATTTTCTGTAAAATTTACATTTATTCATTTATGGTTTTCTTGATTGCTCTTTCCTTCTTCCACCACCATTTTTACCTTCTTTCTGCTTGGGCCTTGAGTAACCAGCAAAACTGAGCATTTCCTATGCTCTGCGGTACAGAACTCAACACTCACTATTCATTTGTTATTAGTACTGAAATGAAGTCAGTGTCTGTTTTGGCAATGATAACACGAGCTAGTTGTTTGTTACCATAGTTACTGTCAATAAGACAGTGTGGAGTCACACTTTCTCTTGCCATCTTGCCTCAGAATGCAGACCATTTAAAATCTTGTTAAATTCTCTTATATTAAACACAGTGAATCATGTGAGTGAATGAAACTTCTCAAGGTAATGAAAAAAGGGAGAATGATGGCGACAGACCTCAACTTGGAGATGGGGAGGGATAATGATGAATAAGCTTGAGGAAGAAGACAATGAAAGAAAGACACTGAGAAAAAACAAAGAGAAGTAAGACACCCAGGAGGGCACTGAGTTAAAGAACTCAAGGCAGCAACTTCATGAAAAAAGTCCCATAATGAGTCCCATTTTTTAGAAGTGTAAACAGAAGCAGACAGAGGTCAAATAGCTTGTCCAAGGTTAGATAGCTTGTAAGTGGTGCCATCAAAAGCTAAACCCAGCCAGTTTGGCTCATAAGCCTGTACATGGAATCACTGTGCTACAGTTGGATTTCACTGGGAAGGGACCATTGATAATGCAGAGCATTTTCTGAGGAATAGAGGAAGAAATGTAGAATGATGAGTTTTTAAGTGTAAATAATAGATTTTTTAAAAGCCCTTCAAGAAATTTGGCTAAGTGGGTGGAGAGTTGAACTAAGTTGCTTATAAATAAGTTTAAAGCCAAGGGGAATGTTCAGTTGCATCTAATTCAGGGTTTTGGAATATTTTTCTATTTTATTGATTTATATATATTTTTTAAAAATGTATTTTTATTGATTTCACAGAGGAAGGAAAAGAGAGAGAGTGATAGAAACATCAATGATGAGGGAGAATCATTGATGGGTTGCCTCCTGCAGGCTTCACACTGGGAATTGAGCTTGCAACCTGGGCATGTGCCCTGACTTGGAATCACACTGTGACCTCTTGGTTCATAAGTCTACAATCAGCCTTTGAGCCAAGTTGGTCAGGCTAATTTTAATATTTTAAAGATAATTCACTCATGGAAAGATGGTGATTACTGTCTGTTCGCAGTATACCCTATAAATAAACTAGAGGCCTGGTGCACAAAATTTGTGCACTTGGGGGAGGAAGGGGGAAGTGTCCCTTAGCCTGGCCTGTTCTCTCTCGAAGTTCAGGACCCCTCAGGGGAGGTATGCCTAACTGGCAGTCAGCCATCCCTCTCATAGTCCAGGGCTCTCAGAGTCCTAGACCCCTTGCTCCTTACTACCCTCCTGCAGCTGAGGCGGGAGAGGCTCCCACCACCTCTGCTGCACTCACCAGCCATGAGCCTGGCTTCTGGCTGAGCAGTGCTCCCCCTATGGGAGCACAATGACCAACAGGGGGCAGCTTCTGCATTGAGGGACTGCACCCTCGCGGTCAGTGCACATCATAGTGACTAGTCATTCTGCTGTTTGTTCGATTTGCATATTAGGGTTTTATTATATAGGATGGACTCTGAAGGACTGACCCAACACTCCTAAATGTAGACATACAAAATGAATATTGCCATTCAGTGTATGTACCATGGAAGGTTCTATTGATTCTATATTACGATATAGAGGTCTGTTGCACTTGGAGGGGGGGTGGCCTCTCAGTCCAGCCTGTGCCCTTTTGTTGTCTAAAAGCCCTTAGCGGATGTCTGACTGCCACAGAGGCTGGAGAGGCTCCCATTACCACTACTCCTGCTACACTTGCTAGCCCTGAGTCCGGCTTCTGGCTGAGTGGTGCTCCCCCTGTGGGAGTGCATTGACCACCAGGGGCAGCTCCTGCATCGAGCATCTACCCCCTCGTGGGTCAGTGCTGTCACAGTGACCATTTGATTGATTTCCATATTAGCCTTTTATTATATAGGACTATTTATACCATATTTTGAGCCACTTTTTTTCAGGAATTACCTTTATAGAGTCAGCAATACATTAAAATGAGCACCTGACCATTTTTACTTCTTTTTCTGGGAGGTATTTGCATTTTAGAAACAAAACGGTGTCAGCTCTAATGACGTCAGTGGATAGTCAAGCACTTTAGTTGTTTGGGGTCAAAAACTGACTCATTAGAAAGCAGTGAAAAGGATCGTCTTGCATAGCTCTCGCAGCACATGGAAGTGGATTAATGTTTCATGGCAAACTTTCTGTGAACCGGGGAGGAAGTCTTTTGGAAGCATGAGTGCACATAGCAAAACGTTTTCTCTCATTCCCGCATCTGGCGGTCCTCACGCGTGCTGCTGAGTGTGAGCATGGACACGGAGCCTTCTAAATTCCGATGCGTTCGTTCCGTGTTAAATTCCTACCCACGTCTAAACTGTGAAGACAGTCATTGGGTTGTTGCCAAATCAAGAATGTCTGTTGGCTGTTCTGCTGGCTCTTCCTCGAGAAAGCCTAAGGGAAAGCATTGTTGAAATGATTGCTTTAAGAAAAAGAACAATGGGGCAAATGTGGAGTAGAATAAAAATGAAAATATTGCCACAATTCTCTCCCCCTCAGAGAAGCAGATAGGGGAAGGGGAACTAAGCCTTCCTTCCCCATACTTACCTCCTTTATGGAATTGCAGTGTTAATGAAGCTGGAAAAGGTGTTTATTTTTAAATCTACATCCTCATATGTGCAGTCGGTATATAAGAAACTGTCTTTATCATTTGCACAGAGATCTTTTTAAATGATTTCATTGAACAATTATTAAAAAATAATCCTTAAACAATTGATAAGCATTTATTTTGTGAATCCAGGAAAGCTGCCTTGTGTCTAATGAATGGAAAGGACTCACATATAATGTTCCCAATACATAATAACCAAGTTGTGCACTTCAGATACCTTTTCCTCATAAAAAGGAGCTAGAAACATGATCTCACAGAGGCCTGTCTAGGGTGTTTCATGGAATCAAGGCCTGGTTTTCTCATGTTTTCTTTTCTTTTCTTTTCTTTTTTTTTCTGGAAGGAGTTAATGAAATGCATTTCTCTCTTTCTCTCTCTCTTTCTGGAAGTGAGGTTTTTTTTACACTAATTTTACATAATGTTAAATGTTAGGTGCCTATTACTGAAGTTCCTAGTGCAAATGCCGCAGGCCATCTTCTGATCTCAAAGTGCTTTTGGAAGGGGGTTGAGGGATCTTGACCCCCGCCCCTTAAAGGTAACCAGCAATACTCTGTTGTCACTAACGTGTATCAAAGCCCTCTGTTAGCCTCACTTTTGGTATTCAGTCTAAATGGAAACTAAATACCAGTGTGCAGAGAGCAAAGGCAGAATGCCCTACATGTTACCATGCATCTGAAGTGGTATGGCAACACTCGGCAGGTGGTGGATCATTGAATAAACTGATTGTCCTAGAATAGCTGCAGAAACCACATCTGTTGACACAGACATTCAGTTTTCACGGTTGAGTCACTGTATGCACACAGGGAACATGTGCTACCATGCCTCTCGAAGCTGCACATGTCTGTCATGGAGACACAGCACTGGGGGATGCTGTGATAAAGCAGTTGTACTGTCCCCATGCTCTGTCCATCCCAGCCCACTCAGTGGGCTAGCTTTTCCTCTGTTGGTGGATGAAATTTTTTCGTCCCTTTCAGAATTTCTTCCCTGTGGCTTAATGTGAACAAATATACCTAAGTTCTTGGCTGTTTACAGTTTCTTTCATCCAGTGGTACTTCTGGCTGCTCCAGGCAGTCTTCTGAGAAAGGATCTAAGCCCACTTCATACCAGCTTTCCCTTGCAGTGGCCCACCACTAGCTGGCAGAAAACACTTGCATTTTTTGTCACAATAAATTTCTGGAGTACAAACCAACTTTGACAGTAGCAGCCTCTCCCTGGAACCATGTCTGAGCATCAGGACACTCAGTTTCTCTTTTCTTTAAAAAATTTATTTTTTTTAGAATAATAATAAAATAAGAAATAAAAAATAAAAAATAAAAATAATTAAAAAATTTATTATTTCTTGCCGAAATCAGTGGTAGAGCGTCGGTCTGCGGACTGAAAGGTCCCAGGTTCGATTCCGGTCAAGGGCATGTACCTGGGTTGTGGGCACATCCCAGTGGGGGGTGTGCAAGAGGCAGCTGGTCAATGTTTCTCTCTCATTGACGTTTCTAGCTCTCTATCTCTCTCCCTTCCTCTCTGTAAAAAAAATCAATAAAATATATTTAAAAAATATATTTTTGAGAGAGAGAAAGATAGAGAGAGAGAGAGAGAGAGAGAGAGAGAGAGAGAGAGACATCAATAATGAGAGAACCATTGATTGACTGCCTCCTGCACACTCCATACTGAGGATCGAGCCCACAATCCAGACATGTGCCCTGACTGGGAATCGAATCATGACCTCCTAGTTCATAAGTTGCCACTCAACCACTGAGCCACATCAGCTGGGCAGGGCGGCCAGTTTCTATCATTGGACAGTCCCCAGTGTCCTGCAGATGTCAGGGTTATATATCATGTATTCTGAGCAGCCTCCTATAAGCCCCCTTGTAATCATTCATCATAATGTGGTCTTCCCCCAGTTTCTCAGATAGAGCTAGTGATAGCTCAGCTCTCACCCAAGTAACCTCCTACCCATCTCTTGCTACCTCAGACACTTACTTTGATACTCTAGGTGTGCATGAGATTTAAGTGCCTTGTGATCAGATTGTCATCACCCCCTTTGCAAATTCTGATCGCAGCGTCACACTTGATTTAGATGTGATATCTGTTGTCTTGGTGGGAATGTCCATTTTCACATCATCTTCTATTCTCAAAGCCAATAATGGAATGCAGCTATTGAATTTGATCAAATATTTAGTATCATGGATTCATCTTCAAGGACAGTTTGTTTTCAACTTCATTGTCTTTTTAGCACTCTGATCTTTTTTAAAAAATGAAAATATCCTATATAATAAAAACCTTGATACGAGGGCATGACACCATCACAAGATGGCCACCACAAGATGGCCACATGCACAGCAGAGGTGAGGCCTGGTGGCTGCTTCATGCAGTGAGGCCTGAGTGTCCTAGAGCTCCATGCAGCATGGAGGAGGCTGGTCCCGGTGTCTCATTCGCCTCCTATGGAGGAGGCGGGTTCCAGCTGAGGAGGCAGGTGGCGTCAGGAGAGGGCAGTTGTGGGCGATCTGGCTGGCAGGCAGGCAAGTGGTTAGCAGCCAGTGATCCTGGATTGTGAGAGGGATGTCCAACTATGTGGTCAATCAGGCCAGCAGGGATCAGGCCTAAACCAGTAGTCAGAAATCCCCCGAGGAGTCCCGCATTGGAGAGGGTGCAAGCTGGGTTGAGGGATTCCCGCCCCCCCCCCCCCCTCCCCCCCCCCCCCAAAAAAATCACAAATTTTGTGCACTGGACCTCTAGTTTTTGGTTTTTTTTTTTTTTTTTTAATAAGTTAGTGGCCACATTTAATATTTGGACCATTATTTTTTTCTGGACTGTGTTTTAGTGTTGAGTGCTCAAAACTCTGGAGCAACATTCAATAGAAGTATTGTGAACCACATAAGTAATTTTAACTTTTCTAGTAGTCACATAAAAACATCAAAAGAAACGGGTAAAATGGGTTTTAATAACATATTTTGTTTAATGCAACATATCCAAAAGTTTTTTTTAGTTGATCCTCAGTATTGAAAATTATTGAGATGTTTTGCATTTTTTTCCCCATAGTAAGTCTTTGAACCCCAGTGCATGTATTATGCCACATATGAATTTGGGCCAGCTAATAGCCATGTGTGGCTATTGGACAGCACACTCTGGAACCTTATTTCTAGTAACATCAGCACTTCTCCTAAATTCACAGTTAAGCCTGCAATTTCCCTTCTTCCTGTTGCTTCTTCAACTTTTTAAAACAAGTATATTTCATTGATTTTTCCACAGAGAGGAAGGGAGAAGGCTAGAGAGCTAGAAATGTTGAGGAGAGAGAAACATCGACCAGCTGCCTCCTGCACACCCCCTACTGGGGATGTGCCCGCAACCAATGTACATGCCCATGACTGGAATCGAACCTGGGACCTTTCAGTCCGCAGGCCGACACTCTATCCACTGAGCCAAACCGGTTTCGGCAACTTCTTCAACTTTTAAGGAAGCAGCATCTTTGAGACAGAACCTGTATTGGTATTTGCATATAAGCAAAACCAATGGATGAAAAACTCTGGGGAGGGAGGGCATGTATGGGAGTGGGGAGGGGGGGCAATGGTAACATATGTACACATATAATACCTTAATTAAAAAAATAAAAGTAAACCAATAATAATAATAAAAAAAACAGAACTGGGGCCTCAGATGAGAGTCTAATTTCTCAGGACATATGAATAGAATTTTGTTCAAATATAAATGATAAGCAAAATCTCTTACAGTCATATTATTTAGAAATAACAATTATAGCAAGTATTTCATAAAAGCCTGGCCCTAAGATAGACATTATGATGGAACCAAAAAGAAATGTGTGATTTTTCTCATCAGGTCTTTTTTTAAAAATATATTTTTTATTGATTTTTTACAGAGAGGGAGAGGGATAGAGGTTAGAAACATCAATGAGAGAGAAACATCGATCAGCTACCTCTTGCACACTCCCTACTGGGGATGTGCCCGCAACCAAGGTACATGTCCTTGACGGGAATCAAACCTGGGACCCTTCAGGCCACAGGCCAATGCTCTATCCACTGAGCCAAACCGGTTAGGGAATCATCAGGTTTTTGGAATCATTTTTTTGAAAGATAGAAATGCATATATGGAATAATTAGATAACTGAGCAGGGCAAAGGTTTAGTGAGGCAGCGTAGGGGAGGGGAAGTACAGGTGAAGGGAAAAGAGTGTGCAAAGGTGCAGAAGCTGGAACTAGCTGGGAAAAGGGAGCACACAGTCACCCTGAGGAGGTCCCTGATCTGCCAGCCTTCTCTGTATTGGAGACCTCCTATGAGGAAGAAGGGGCATGATGCCAACTTGCTTTTCTTCAAAGAAGGCAGGGTGAATTTCAAATCTCTCCGTGGTGCCCCTCTATTCTACTGAATGCTGCTTCAGCACAGTATCTGTATGTTGCAGGGTTTTGGGATTTTGAAAATTCTCTTTTGTATGTGTAAATTAGTGAGTGGACTGGCCTGTTTCTGAAACTTTCAGTTTAACCCTGTGGATAGCAGTCTGAAGACCCTTCCCGGGTTTACATGCTCGATTGGGAGTCCTTGAGGACGCTTAGTGTTTATGTTCCCTTAGAGTTATGGCCTCTAGAAAGTCTGCTGCTTTTGGTGTGGGAATGGATACTGAGCACGTATATGGTGCTTTGTGGTCCAGATGATGTGCCAAAGTACTTTTTGTGAAACATTACTTCTTTGGGGGTTCCATGCAATGAAGTTTCCATGGCCGTACCATTTTGGAAACGCTATTCCATGTCCTCGTCTTGGAGAGACTCTGGTGTATTTGCAGACTAGCTCCCAGGAGTCCTGCAGGAAGGTAAGTGTTTTCACTTAGTTTAACCCGGCACTTTCAAATCCATTCATTTTACCCTCCTTCCCTTCCTCCCTCAACACCTTTAACATTCTTATTCTGAAGATCTGGATTCTGATCTTGACAATCATTTTGAAGTCATTTGACATCTGCATGACAACAACTTCGTATTCTAGATAGGTCTTTTAAATCCATATGTGATCCTCATCTGTAGATGAGTATTTGTCAGTGTCTAGAGCGCTAGGAGGAAGATCTTCATCATGTAGTAACTTACCTTTTGTGTTTTTAAGAAGATGCTTGTGACCAGTAATTAAGGCAATAGGAAACACCCATTCTCTTGGGTTTGGTTCTTTAATATTCTAAAGTATTACCAAGGCAAGCTGAGTTATCTCATTAAGTAGTGATAAATTCATAGTCTGAATGGTTTAATGTGGTTGGTATGTATGCCATCTGATTCTTATCAGCCCTTGGGGGTACTACTTATGAAAAACTAGGAGTATTGGATATTCTCAGAGCTAGAGCTCCCTTTTCTAGATTGGTTACTTTACTTTCAAGGTCAGGTTTAAGGCTTTATTCTTCCTCAGTTCTTTCCTGACCAAAGAGGACTCCACCCCGAGAGCCCATCTATTTCCATGCAACTTCACTGACATCACCACTTCTGGCCGCCTGGACCCCACCCACATTTCTGTTTGATGCTCAATGCATCTATTCAAATCTTGGTCTTTGTAATTTACTTTAAGGATTACATCAGCCATTTTAGTATTTTCATTCCTCTAATGACTTCTTGTTTTCCTATATTTTATTATGTTTTAAGATAATTGGATGACACAATCCTTGTCCTTGGGGATGATGGTTTTATTTGTGTGGTGGTGTTTTTTTTTAAGAACATAATATTTTAAAAAATATATTTTTATTGATTTCAGAGAGGAAGGAAAAGGAAGAGATAGAAACATCACTGATGACAGAGAATCTGATAGGCTGCCTCTTGCACACCCAATACTGGGGATCGAGCTTTCAACCTAGGCATGTGCCCCTGACCGATATCTAACCTGGCCAAACCAACTAGGGTGGGATGATGATTTTTAATGATGTTACCTAAGAGGTAAGGAATGAGCACGTTCACCTTGTCAAAAAATGTTTTTAATGTACATTTGTTGATATACTTATATCCTAATAAAGTGATCTAGAATCCTTTTTCATGTATTTTGGGAAACCTTATAAGCAAGTTATAATACTTGAAGCTTTCTTAAAAATATTTTCTTGCCAAAACTGGTTTGGCTCTATCTGCTGAGATATCCACTGGTTTGGCTCTATCCACTGAAATAGAGCCTGCAGACTGAGGGGTCCCAGGTTCGATTCCGGTCAGGGGCATGTACGTTGGTTGCCGGCATATCCCCAGTAGGGGGTGTGCAGAAGGCAGCTGATCGGTGTTTCTGGCTCTCTATCTCTCTCTCTCTTACTCTCTGTAAAAAAAATCAATAAAAATATATTTTAAAAAATTTTCTTCATCAAATGAAATACAAATGACCTCTTAATTTTAAAACATACATATGTATTTACATAAATATGAATATATACACAACTGTGAATATATATGTAAACTAGAGGCCTGGTGCACAACATTCATGCACTGGGGTGAGGGGAGTGGGTCCTCAGCCTGGCCTGTGCCCTCTTGCAGTCTGGGAGAGTGCCTAAGCCAGCCGTAGGACATCCCACGAGGGATCCCTAGGGCTGCCGCAGAGGTGGGAGAGACTCCAGCCACTGCTGATATGCTTGCCAGCCATGAGCCCTGCTTATGGCTGAGCAAAGCTTCCCCTGTGGGAGTGCACTGACCACCAGGGGGCAGCTCCTGCATTGAGCGTCTGCCCCCTGGTAGTCAGTGTGCATCATAGAGACCAGTTGTCCCGCCGTTAGGTAGATTTACATATTAGGGTTTTATTATACAGTATACATGTGAATATATTTTTTTCTCTATAAAGTAAATTTGAGCCCATGATATGGGCATTATAAATGTAGCTAATCTAGTTCTAGTTTGGGGGCTAATAAAGCACTGATTTATAATATATATATGTCTCCAGCCAGGCTATGGTGCTTTCCATAGAACAAAGAACAAAACTATGATGCTCCTTCCTATGGCACTGAATACCAAACCCAGTGCTGTGACAAGTTGTTTATTAAATCTCTGTTGACTTACTTTATTTAACTGTGGGATCTTGAGGTTGCTGAGATATAGTATTTTAATGGTAAATATATTTGTTTGATACAACCTTTTTAAAAATGGTACTCTGAAATGTGTGGGAAGTGAACTCTGTGGAACACATGAAAAAAAAATGTTCTCCAACTTTCCTTTCATATTCCCTCAGCAGCAATCCCTTCTCTCTGAACTGTTTCAGAAGAGGTTTATAAGTAAACAATGGGTTGGGATATTTATTTCCTCAGGAAATAAAGAATGTTGTAATGGTGCAATTCATAAAATAGGCCATTTCTCTCTGTCCCTGGAGAGCCTTTGTCCTCTTGCCTGCCTTTTCATAGGAGACACTGCTGATCTTCACTGATGTAGGACACTCAACTGAAAGAGAAGTCTTTCAGGTTTGGGGGCCAATTTTACCCGGATTGAAAGAAAATTATAATAAATATGCATTAGCTCTTAGGTATCATTTCTTCCCTAAAGTCTCAACAAAAAAGCTCATATTTTGTTAGGGATTCCAGTGGTACAATCTTTAAATTAAAAACTAGTGAATTTTAAAAAAAACAAAGGCAAAGCCATGGTCCTCTAAATATAAATTCTGATTCAATCTTTGTATAATGATTTGCAAGCATAATTTGAAAAGCTGGGAGTATTTTGGAACTTGTACTAAGGGAAAATTATATATATATAATATAAAACTCGCTTTGCAAAGTAGTATGTAATAGAAAATTGAATTGCCCTCTTTGAGGAAAACAACCCTTAAACACCATAGAAAATTCTCTAATTAAAAAAAATAGTGTGATTTGGAATTAGAGCTATTTCTTTTTCTTTTTTAAAACTTATCTTTATTGTTGAAAGCATTACAAATGTCACCCCCTTTTTTCCAATTGACCCCCTTTACCCTGCCCCTGCCCCTCCCAGGCCTTCACCACGCTACTCTCTGTGTCCATGGGCTATGCATATAGGCAAATAAGTTCCCAGAGTCATTTCTCCCCACCCACTCCCCACCTACTTCCACTGCCCTTCCCTCTGAGCTCATCAATCTGTTCCATCTCTTTTCAGACCTTATTTAGGCTTCATTGCTTTCAGCAATCCTTTTTCACACTGCCAAGCACAACAGCTATCATAAAGCCAGACAAAAGGCAAGGTTCTGAGAAGTCATTTCCGCCTTTTACTGAGCCTGCCTGACGTGTGCACGGGGCTCCCCTGTTTTCTGGGTTGTTATTCTTTCTTTATTTTATTTTTTCATGAATGAGAGGAAATGATTGGGAAATGATCTTTGAGACTAAGTTTCATAGCAAAGGAGTCCGTTCTTCCAATTTGCCAGAATTACATGACAATAATTTGAACATTTTAATTACAATCCCTAATTAAGAGGCATCGTGTTTTTGAAATTGCTTGTTCATTCCCAGAAAACGGGTTAAGAACTTAGACCCTGAAGAAAGTCCTGCCACATGTTGGCTGTAGGGCTTTCAGAAGTCCCCGATGGGCTCTCGGCCACGCTTCCCATATCTGTACCAGGGGGAACTGAAACCCATTTAGTGAGACGTTGGGACATTACATGAGGTAGTATACGAAGTACTTAGTGTGAGGTCTAGCCCAGACATAATTCATGTGTAATAAGCATTTGCTATTAATATTTGCATTCTCATGAAAGTGAGAGTATCTTGGTTGAAAGTGTTACTGGTATTTCATAAACAATATTATCAGACTATCAGCTATCACCACTACTAGACCTAAACTTAGAGGCCCCATTGTAACTAAGCTTTTCACTTAGAGGACTTGTCATTTTACTGTTACAACATATTATAGTTTTTGGGCCGCCTATTCAGATTAAGCACAACTTTCCCTTTTGGACATCATTTCAACCATGTGCTTTTCCTCAATACACACCCAATTGTTGCAACTGTAATGAAGGCTGAAACTCCAGAGGTGCAAACAGCAATAGAAGGAGGAGAAAGTGAAGGAGTGAATGACAACCATTCCCATAAAATGTGGTGCCTGGAGCCCAGGAAGACACTTGTTGTCACAACAGCTAACCAAAGATTACTAAAAGGTTTTTGTTTCCATGTATTGACAAATACAGCAGATACAGAAGGGGGAGTGAACTTGTTTCTTCAGAAAAGGCCAGCAGTAAAATGTGGAAAGCACTCAGCTATTCTAGAAAGGTGGCATTCTAAAATCATTGAAAGGCCATAGGAACTTACCAATCGGCAAAATAAAATGAACACCTGTGTAAAGTATATGTTTAGTTTCCCAGGTTGGTATGAGAACGTGAGTTTATTATAAAGATGGCATCAGGCAGTTTATGGGTGTGTGGGAGGTGCTTTTACTTATAGGATCCACATGACATTCTTCTTTTCTATGTTTCTATTTATGTATCTATTTATATATCTATCTTTTTCTTTTTAATCCTCACCTGAGGACATGTTTAGAGAGAGGAAGGGGTGGGGAGAGAAAGACAGAGAAAAACACTGATCAGTTGCCGGTTGCTTTCCATCTGTGCCCAGACCTGGGATTGAACCTGCAATCCAGGCATGTGCCCCGACTGGTAGTCGAACTAGCAGTCTTTCAGTGCACAGGATGACACTCAATCAACTGAGCCACTCCAGCTGGGCTCATCTTTTCCTCTTTTTTTTTCTGTTATTTTTCAATTAGTTTACATCCAGTATTACTTTGTATTAGTTTCAGGTGTGCAGCATAGATAATCATATACTTTACAAAGTGTTTCCCCCAGTATTTCCAGCACCCACCTGGCACCATACAGTGATTACATTGACTATTTCTCTCTGCTGTACTTTATTTTTATTATTACTTTAATCCTCACCCGAGGATATTTTTCCATTGATTTTTAGAGAGAGTGGAAGAGAGAGGGAAAAACAGAGAGAAATATCAATGTGAGAGAAACACATTGACTCGTTGTACTTCTTACTCCCTTCACCTTTTCACACAGTCCCCCAACCCCCATCCCTCTGACAACCGTCATTCAGTATCTATGAGTCTGATTCAATTTTTTTGTTTGTTAATTTTAGTTTATAGATCCCACATATAAGTGAAAATCACATGCCATTCTGGAGGCCCACATCTGTAAAAGGACTGAAAGTGCTAGTCATAAAGGAGGGCTACAGCTAGAAAAGCCAAAATATTGACATTTCCAACCTCACTCATTAGGGTTTTATTAAATGCATCTGTAAGGAAGATATGCCATTAGGCTGAAAAGAAATGGTTCCTAGAAGAGATGTGAGTGTGTCCCTGTGCATCTGCTCTTTCTAGGAGCACACTTACTCTACCTTCTGCAGTCACAGTCTAGTGGGCGAAGCACAGAGCAAACACAAACACGGAAACACCCAAGTACCAGTGTGGGCTGGCAATGAAGGGATGTGCAGGGCATAAGGACAGATAATAATGACACATGGGGACCCCTGGTCAGGGTGGCCCCTCTAAGAGAAGTCGCCAGCTGGTGAGGTGTGAGTGAGAGGAGGTTAGGTATCATAGAAGGAACGACATGTGTAAGGGTTCTAAGATGATCCAGGTACCTGAGACAGTTCAGGCCACGAGGGAGAGGGATGGGACCTGAGGTTGGAGAAGCCATCAGGAGAGTGAGTGGGAGCTCTGCTCGCAGCCCGTCAGGACGAGGGCAGTGGTGCGTGGCACCCACGAGTGGGTGATAGGATGCCGTAGACTATTCTTTACAGCATATTAGAAACCTGATAGCTCAGGTTGTCCGTGAGAATCTTCTGTAAAGAGCCACCAAGCCCTGTAAGGTGGGAGAGTTCTTGCAGGTTTCCAATGCCCTTCAAAACCAGGGAGGTCTTGAGTTTTGTGTTGCTTACCACTGTTTTTCCCCTCGTGTTTCTAGAGGGACTCAGACCCCCTAGCTTTTTCCCCAGGGAAGTGACTAAGCTGCCCTTAAAACACATAAAACAAGAACACCCTAAAAATGGTTTGTTCAGGCCCTAAACATTTTGAGATAATGCATCCTTTCAAGTGGACGCATGCAGACTTGTCTCCGGGGAATGCCTTTGGATGTCATAATAACAATTCTGGTATCAATAAATCATTTACTATTTGGAAAAGTCATGGCCACCACCTCAGTCACTAGATACATTTGTAATGGTTTTTATGAACAATAATAACAACCACCTAGCAACATAGTGTTTGGGCATGTCAGTTTTATAATAGCACATGTGGCTTTGTGGGCTTTGGAAGGATAAATTCTTACTGCCTGTAATATATTTTGAAAATTAAACAGCCAATATTGTTGGAGGCCCACTGTGCACAATACATGAAGTCATGCTACATGGTGTGTGGCTTTATATAAGAATGACACATCAGTGTTTTTTTTTGTGTGTGTGTTTTTTTATTTTTTTTTATTTTTGCTAGTTTTTAAGTACTTTCCTGCTTCATGAAGGAAGGGACTGATCTTTCTTGCTCCCTTTTTTCTCCAATGTAGAGGGCACATAGTATTATAGCTCAGTAGTATGTGTTGACTAGATGAATGAATAAATGAATAGTTTCTAGGCACAGTATCATATATTTCTTGAATTTCTTATTACGAATGAGTGATCTGCCATCTCTACTTTGAATGCATAGCTTTCCCCTTGACCCTTTAAAACCACGAACAGCTTCAAATATAGCCATTTGTTATTGTTCGCAAATGAATTCTCTGCAGTTTGATACCCCAGAGAAGCCAAAGCTGTATGATCTCTTCTATTTATGCACTACTTTATAGCCATGCATACTGTCTCAGTTGGTCCTTGGCGGGGATACATTTCCAAGTTAAGGAAACTGAGTTGGGAAAGACCCTCTTGTCTCTTCTAAGACAGGTGTCCAGGAATGAGATCTGTGTTTTCTAACTCAGTCCAGACTGTGGTGTATCCATATTATCTAGCAAATATTTGCCTGGCCTTTAAGGCTAAAACCATCTCTAGCATTACTTTTAGCTATTATTAATAATCAGCTTTTTAAAAAATTTCTAATTTTGTTCTGTTCATTTCTCCTTTGGTTCTCAGTTGGGTTGCTAATTCTTGGCTATTGCCATTTTTTATGTCTTTCAGTTTCTAGATCAAGTCTTAAAATTCTACATTTCAGGTGACTAAGCAAAATTGTTTGATTGAATTTGTTGGGGAATAGCTTGTCTTCAATCGTAAGTGGATTCTGTATGATTAAAATGCTTTCCCCCAGACTGTGATGAATGTATGGATGGATGCAGGAACTTAGCTGAAATTGAGCTGTAAGTAGAATCAGAAGAGATTGTGGTGCCGAAGGAGCCTGAGAGAACACACAGGCACCAAGAATCTGGATGTCTGAATGAATGTCCTGCTGCCGAGTTGCTCTGCCTAGGACACCCTTCTGGCAGTTTCTGTAAGTGTGAAGTTAGACAGGTGTACTGGAGCACCTGTTTAGGGAAGGGCTAACAATTTTTTTTAATATATAATATACATGTCAGGCGATGTGCAGTTTCACTCTTATAAAAATGCCTGGGGATTTAGGAAGGAGAATGGTCTTCTCTAGAGCATGAGCTCTGTGAGAACAGAGGCTTTTGCCTATTGTGTCAAGGGCCTAGCATTATACTGACACATAGTAGATGCTAAATAAATATTTATTGAGTAAAAGACTGAACCTAACAATGGATCTAGCCCATGGCCTTTAGCAACAGAACTGGATTCAGAGTGGACCCTGTGATTTGCTTGGCGTGCGACTGTAACGACACTCTGAGTTCAGTCTGCCTCAGTTACTTTTTTTTTTTTTTAATATATTTTATTGATTTTTTTACAGAGAGGAAGAGAGAGGGATAGAGAGTTAGAAACATCCATGAGAGAGAATCATCGATCAGTTGCCTCTTGCACACCCCCCTACTGGGGATGTATCCGCAACCAAGGTATGTGCCCTTGACCAGAATCGAACCCGGGACCCTTCAGTCCGCAGGCCGACACTCTATCCACTGAGCCAAACCGGTTTCGGCTGCCTCAGTTACTTAATGACCAGATGCTCCAGCCAAGTTGGAGCTGGCACTTGACTCTCCTGCCACACTGTGCATGCAGTTCTCGTCACTGTCTCAGTGGGTGGTGACTTGCCCCTCTGATATGTTCTACTCGATTATGAAACTATAATTGGCTGTAGCTCAACTCCACAGAATAGAATCGTGGCTGTAGCTTATCTGTGGCTGAAAATAGGGGAGAAGAATGAAAAGAATTAAAAGGGACCGCTCTGGGTAGCCTGCAGTGACAGTGATTAATATGCTATCAATTTTCTTCCCCTGAGAAACATTTGGTCACAAAGAGATCTGGCTTTCAGAAGAAATTTAAATTTGGGTGTGAGGCTTTTTGGCATAGCCTGGTACCATTGGAACGGTCTAAGAAGCATTTGTTTCTTTTTTCCCATGCCTGCCTCACCATGCTTGCCCACAAAGGCCCAGTGTAGCCCTTGACGGTAGAGCTATCCGTCTTCCATGGGCTGAGCGTTACCTTGCCAAGTGCCATGGAGGAGCCCGTGTGTGGAGTGCACGTGGGGCAGGACATGTCACTCTGGGAAGCACCTCAGGAAGCCTGGGACACTACAGTCTGAGGGGGTACGGTGTGGAACGTCCAGGGAGAGGCTGAGCGAGACGGAGGCTGATGGGTTGATTGATCTCCAAAGGGCAGGGGTTATACTTCACAGTTCGTGGTGCTGGGAGCCACAGGCTTTGAACAGATGCCTTTCGAGTGCCTCAAGAAGTACAAAGGTCCCACTTGTTAGGTTTTCAAGAACAAATGGCCTCAAGGGTTCCGTGTTCTCTTTCAGGCACGGTGAGTGCAGAGTGGCCGCATGTTCTCTGACAGCGTCACGGTGTGGGTAGGTAGGAGGAGCTGCTGGCTGAAAAGCAAATGAGAAAACTGGAGAGGAAGGAAAGAAAATTGAAATAAGATGTTGGATTGAGAAATACCAAGAAGGGTGGATGTTTCAGGCTTTCTTTTTTGTAACGTCAGTAACTGTAAAAAAAGAAAAAAGAAAAGATAAACAGAAGTGTCATAGTTTATCTTTTTAATTTTACTTTTTATAGCTATCCACTCACTGACCTTTGTTCTTCTTCAAATTCTAATTATACAATATTAAACACACCTCATCAACTTCCTCTTCACCAAGTACAAAATGCTCATGTGAGAGGATGCTATCACAGCAATCTCATGTTGGATGAGATTTTGAAAGATCTCATCCAAAAAATTTCGAAGAGGTTAAAGTGCAGGTCAAGTTGCTGCCTTGGGAAGCAAGGAAGAACTTGCTCCATTCTCCATCACAAATCTCTGTAGACTCGTATTATTTGGACTCCTTTTACCCTGTTATCTTTCAGGAATTCATTCCATCTTATAATAAAATAACATTGGTTTTCATAGAGAACTAACTGATTTTAGAATAAATAAGATTTTTTGATGGGCTCCTTGTTTTGACCTTAGGATGGTAATACTAATAATAACTCTCTTAGTCCTCAGGGTTGCTAAAACAGATCTGCACCCTTCCACACTGAGACACTTCAGGTGGTTTGAGTGTAAGTGTGTACAGGTTTGATGAAGTCTGGAGTGAGAGTTTATTGAGGAGGAGCATTTCCGAGGACATCGAAGTCTGAACTAGCCTGATATAGAACTTTCCTCAGTACTTGGTGAAGGGATAGAACACGAAGTGCTCTTCTGTGGGGTGACTTGGGCTGAAAAAGACTCGGAGAATACCATCCTCAAAGCACTCACACCTGAGGCAGAAGATGGCGCCAAATATTCCCCTCATTGTTCTTCAGAGACCTAAGCTGTTCCCGACATCCACAGGTTTCAGAAAGCTAGCTTCTGGGAAAAGCAGATTTTATAGCCTATTAAAAAATGAACATACCCACTCTCTTTCTTCCCCCCTCTTCTGAGAGAGTGATAGAATTATATGTGCAACTGTATTGTAGTTTAAAGTAAAATATAAAAAGAAAAAGGAAAAATGGAAGTGCCATTATGAACATTAAGCAACAGACCTAGCAGTAATCCTATAACTGTTTTGCTTAATACATGGAATTATTTCTAAATTCAATTAACATGGTATTTTAAAGAATGGATTTTTGCCAAGAAAATATCCATTACAAACATGTAAAGAATAGCTCCTTATCATTCTCTACTGTAATTGCTACATTCAGACATGCATCATCACACCCAACAAGACTTGGCAATGCTCCCTCCGGGTGAGGTCTCCATGGTCCTCACACTGCTTTGGCCCTGGACCACCCTCCTTTCAAATTTGTGTTCACCACTTGGGTACATGGTCACTGAAAGTGCCTACAAGCTTCAACAAGTTGGAGTTGCATTTTTGTAGCCGACATATTTTACTAAAAAATAAAGCACAGGATGCACTTTGGAGAGCACAGGTCTAGGAATGGAACATTAACAGAGGGTATGTCAAACCGCAAACACCTCTAGTCCATCCAACTCAAAGTATTTCCACACAAGCCTGAAAAATAAATAACATAACCAGCAAAAGTTTTGTCTTGTCCATAACTCTCCGTCATTGCCCTGAGAACTTTTTGAGCACACATCTGGAGCTTAGGAACCCAGTGACAGTCTCCTCAGAGATTTGAGTGTTCTTCCTTACTTGCCCCTTTGAATGAAGGAACTGACAATGAATTTGAACCATGTGCCAACCTTAGAGGATTTGATTTTAAAATATTGTTTCTTCTCAAATACTTGAACCAATAGAATCACTTTTGATTCTCCAATCCTATTCCTGGCCAAAAGTACACATTCTAATCTTCAAATTCTTTTTTTGTAGACAGAGTGTTCCAAGACTGTTTGTTGATATAAAGAGCAATATTCTTTTATTAATAAGTCCGTAATAGCAGCTTAATTTCTTTTGAATTGAATTGTTCAGACATACAAGTCAATCATTTGGTGCCAACTGCAGATTGCTTTTACAAGAAGATATGTGTCATAAGTAAATGAAGCTTAATGATTGATGTACACCTCCTTAGATCTTAGGGCAGGGGTTGCAAATTGGATGCTCATGCTGTATTAACCAACTCGTTCCTTAACTTTCATTATTTAGTGAATGCATTATGGAGAATCACCAACACCTGAAATATAAAAGTAAAAATGACACTGTTGAGTAATCACAAGCTGTTGACTAATCTCCAGGGAAGGGAGGGCAATGAGCATTCTTTAGGCCACTTAATTCAAGAAAGAACAGGCTCTGTTTACTTAAGAGGCTAGTTCGTCTGTTTCCTGATTGCATTATTATTGTGAGAATGCCAGAATGTATTACAATGGATAAAATGAGGGGAAAAAATAAAAGATTAACTTACACGGGCCAGGAAAGAGTGGTGGTAGATGTTTGAATGTTTCTTTGGAATTAATCAGTGGTTCATAAACTTAAAATACTTTTTTTTTTTCTTTTTTTTTCTCTCTCGAGAAGTGAGTTTTTGATTCAAGTTACACAGGAGAAAATATGAGCTGGCTTGAGAAAGGAAAAACCTTGGTTCACATAAACTTGTGCACAGATGCCTTTATCATGGGAAACTTGTAATTAAGGGTCCAAATCTCGAGCATACGATTGCAACCTAGTTATTCCTGTACTGCGAGTGCTCGCAGGAGGTACTGGCTAGACCTGCAAATAACGAATTAAGAGATTCCAGCTGGGACGTGATGAAAGCATTTTTGTGAATCTCTGTATCTTGGCTGGACCACAGGCTTATAACTTGGAGAAAGCTAACTTGTAGTAGTATGTGACAGATTTATAGCCCAATGGATGTTGGGCATCAGAAAAAAAGACTGAGGTTAAAAGAATGACTTGAGAATTATGAACTTCAAAACAATTGCCATTGGAAGGGATGCTGCAGAAGGAAAGAACAAATTCCTTATAAGAAGAGAAATAAAAATAATAAAGATTGATGGTGAGGCATTGAATGGGAAGCAAGGTAGTTTGTTTTTCACAGCAACCCTCTCCTTCAAGACCCCTATCCACTTTCTCTGCTTCACAGTTCTCCACGCACCTTCTTCCTGCTGACACATTGTAAGAGCTTGTCCAGGATCTAGTTCTTCTACTACATTGTGAGAAGAGGGATTGCGTTTTTGTTTTGTTTTGTTTTGTTTTGTTTTTGCCGCCAACCTTCTTCAGCTACATTGGTGCATCTTCAGCTACCAGAGTTGTGTCTGGGACATAGTAGGCTCTCAATAAAAATTTGTTGAATTAATGAATCTTGTGACTTTAAGCCAAAACTTTGTTTTAATCTGTCTTTCCTTCATCCCTTTTTCTCCCCCTCCTTCCCTGCCTTCTTTCGGCAATTGCATATAGGATGTGCTAGGGCCCAAAGACCAACCAAAACAAGATTCCTGCACTCCTGGAGTTTGCAGTCGATTGGGATAAATCCAATTGTATAAACCGGGGGAGAACGAGGGAGTCCAATTCAGGTTGATAATGCTGTGATAGACATAACATGACGTGCAATGGGCATATAGAAAAAGCACACACATTTAAATCAGATTGAGGGGCCAAGGAAATGTTTTTTGGAGGAGTGGAAAAATGAAGGATTTATAGAACCTAGAAGGATTTGTGAGTTGGTGAAGAAAAAGACTTGGATGAAAGCACAAGCCTGAAGGAACACAATAGCATTTACGGAGAAACTGGAGTAAGCTTGTGAATGGTGATAACACCAGAGCATACAAAGTTTTGGAAATAAGCAAAATGGACAGTAATTTAGAAATCATTGACTTCATGAGGTGTTTGGGTGTTTTCATTGGGCGAGTGCTTTATACTGACTGAGATTTCATAATACTTCAGACAAGTAGGTGAGATCACTCATCTGTCCTTGGTCATCTTACCTTTTTATTTCCTAGTTTCCTATTTGCCCCTTCTGATCTCGATACCCTAGGCTTAGAATTAATAGAGCTCTAAAGTAGAATTGCCACTTGCTGCCATTTGGAAGGTGGGGGCTCTTTTTTTTTTTTTTAGCTTGTAATAACTGGTTGCAAGGCCGTAAAGTCTGTTAGGACTTTCAGACTAATTTTGTGATTTGTGATTGTGGCCAGGGGTTATCTCTGAGAGAATACTCTTACCTTCCTTGAATGAATAAATGAATGAATAATGGAATGAATGAAGTTGAATGAATGAAGTTGAATGAATGAAAGGACGAATTATTTCTGACCTCTATTCTACAGCTGTTCTTTTCTGGAATCTGTTTTTATATTTAGCTTCTAGGCATGCCTAGCTGACGATTAAAGTGATAGTTCTGTGTTAATCTGGTCTGATATAATCTTCAAATTTCATTAGTTTTAGTGTTAATATCTTTATATATGATGAACTTGCCATCCGTATTTGTTCATTTAAATTGATATTTAAAATTAAATGAACAAAGCAGTGATTTTCATAAGATTGGATGCTATTTTGTGTCTTACTTGAATTTCCAAATGGGAGACTTCTGATTGTCCTGATCTGACGTTGTATAGAAATCATGCATAATTTCAACCTTCCCGTGCTCTTAATCATTTAATTGACATTTCTTGGAATATTTTCTAGCTTGTTGCATTTATATTGGTCTTGCTTTATAATGGTAAGTAGATGTATCTGAAAACAGTGCCTGTGCAAAGTGGAAGCCTAGTACATATTTGTTGAATGGGTGAATAAGAAAGATTTTAAAAACATACATCTGATCGTTAGCAGTTTCTCATGGTCATTAAGGAAAAGTCCAGACTCCTTTGTAAGCAGCACCAGGCCATTTACAGTTTGAGACTGGTACATCTTTTGGGCCTCATCTCTTGCTGTCACACATAATAATTCATATTCCTAGCTCTGTGCCTTTGTTCATTCTGTCCCTTCTGTCTGACAGATTCTTACTGACCCACCAGATAGGAAAGATTCCCCTAGTCCCACTGCAGGAGAATAACTTCTGCATTATTACTGAAACATAACTCCCACTGCACCATTTCACCTACTGTGCTTAGCTCCTTGTCTAGCCTAGCCTGTACCGGAAAGACAGAGGCACAGTCTTATTGGCCTTTGTGTCTCTGTGGTGTAATGCTGTGCCCCTGATCATTCCAAGGACTCAGTAATGTGTTTTGAATGAACAGATGGGGTTATTAGGCCGGTGCCAAGGCTTGAGAGTCACCCAGTTGCTATGAGGCCTGCTCCACACCATGAGGATAGGAGCCCCACTGCCAGGACAAGCAGACAGGGTTAGCGGGCTGAGGAGACCTAACCCAGAGATGGGGCACCTGCAGGAGGAGAGACCATTGCCAGCATCGAGAAGGCCATGGGGTCCTGGCCCGACTGCTCACTGGCCTTTTTTGGAGGAGTCCTTGGATGGTGCTGCCCTTGGTTCCTCACCGGAAAAGCCTTTCTCAAGAGATCATGATCCATCAGAGGTCTGAAGTCTAGTTCTCAGGGTTTCTTTACATGCTTGCCAGGCATTTGGTTAAAGGAAGAATGACAGACTTCAAGGGAGTGTGGAAAATCCGAGATCTCTTTGTTGGGCCATGTCTTAGGGGTGTAATAGTGATTATTTTCCCCAGAGCTATGATTTTACATTTGCTGAAGCTTACTTAATACTTAACTGCTCATTCACTTAGTCTTGTAAAAGCTTTTTGTTTTATAATAACAGGCATGGTGCTTTTATTGTTATTACACAATAAGCCACGTTGTCGAGTTTATGATTTATTAGACTCTACGAGGGTGTAATGAGTAATGGTGGTGTTGAGTACAGAAACGTGATTAGATGTCATTTGCTGTGCCATAGGAGATGAATGCTCTTTACACGAGCTTCAGATAGGCAGTTCCAACATGTAATTGGAAGTGTGTTGTGTATTCTGGGTCATAACTGTGACATAACTCAGACTATGGTGATATAAATATATATGCAAAATACAAGCTGTCCAAAGTAATTTGAGATGAGCCCGAAGAGATGCCAAAGAAAGATTCCTTTCTTAGTTGAAATGCTTTATGAGTTTTCAGTTTGCAGGTAGTGTTTAAGCTCCTTAGTGTAGCAGACAAGGTCCCTCCTGATCAGGTCCTTGCCTACCTCCTCCTCCCCTCACCATTGCTCCCTGCCAGCAGGTACCCTTCACTTTTCTGGGGAACCACGCCCACTTCCTCCCTTTGTCCCACTTCCCACAGATTTTTCCAACCCTGGTCAGCATCCTCAACTTTCCTTGCCCTTTGCCTCTTCTTTATTTATTTACTTTTTAAATTTATGAAATGTAGAAAAATACAGAGCATAATACAGACAACCATATGTAAGCTCTCCAATGTCAGCATTTCATGAATTTTGCCTCTAAATGAAATAGACAAACCATAACATCTCAGATAAAGCTGATGTCTCTTTTTTCTTTTTTCTTTTCTTCCTGGTTTCTTTGCCATTCCTTTTTCCAGAGGCAACTGCCATCATGACTATGTCCTATAGTTTTTCATCTCAACACATTACTGTACAGAAAAGCCCATGGGCACTTGTGACTGCACAGATTTTGCTGTGCATAGTTCTCTGCCCTATTTCTGAGAGAATGCTAATTTAGAGAATCCCAGGGCTCCCCTCTGGGAGCTCCTTGTCTCCTGTGGTTTGAGGGTTCTTTGTTTTCTACTGTTTGTCTTTTAAACAATTCAGTTGTGTGTTGTTATTTTTTGTCAAAGTCTTCTAAATTTTAAATGTGATTCTCCATTTCATTAAAAGGTCGGTTGGTCATTCTTCTAATCCCTTCCCCCTACAAATATAGTTATTAAGTATACATCATTTCTTTTTACAGAAATCATATTACCTTTTTATTAACCTGGCAGTTTTAGCAGTGAGAAATTTTATTTGTAAATGTTCACAATTTTTCTTAACGTCTTAACATTTCTAATTCTTTAGTTTAAAAATATCTTGATATCAGCGTAATACATGTTCATGTAAACAATGTGAAAAGTGTTTTTTGAAAAGTGAAAAGCAGTTGGAAAAAATGCCAATAGGTCCTTGGGAAACTACTGTTAATGTTTAATATGCTCATTTAAGAAAATTTAGAAGGCGAAGGAAGGGAGGTAAGGAAAAAATGATCTACCATGTTAATATAATCAGTGTGTGTTTGCTTGACTTTATTTGCATTTAGTTTTTATGTTTCTTTACATAGCCATTTACATCGTAATCGGGATATAAATGTAGCTTACATTATATGTTTATCCACACATAAGTATTTAAGACATTATTATATAAACCCATGTTTTCATTTTGTTGAGTATTTGGACTCTACCTTTAGTATTTTAGTTTTTTTTCTCTTCTGTTATATCACTATGTTTAACATCTTTGTACCTGGAGCTTTTCCTGCATTTAGAATAAAGTGAAATTATTGGGGCATGGCTATGGGCATCTGAAAGCTCTTGATACATATTGCCAATCTGACTGTGTGCCTCTGAATGTCTGGGTCCTAGCCTCTCCTCATTCTTGCTAACATATGGTGTGTGTGTGTGTGTGTGTGTGTGTGTGTGTGTGTGTGTTTAAAATAATCAAAAAGAAAATAAATCTTTTCTCATTCCTATCAATTGGCATCAGCTCTTTTTAAAATATACGTATGTTTTTATTGATTTCAGAGAGGAAGGGAGAGGGAGAGATAGAAACATCAATGATGAGAGAGAAACATTGATTGGCTGCCTTGCAACCCAGGCATGTGCTCTTGACTGGAATCTAATGGGGGACCCTTCAGTCCACAAGCCGACACTATCCACTGAGCCAAACCAGCTAGGGCAGGCATCAGCTCTTTAGAGAATTAAATTCTTATTTCTTTGATATCTTATTTGTTTTAAATATTTTCCCAGATATATTTATTGTTTATTAGTGTACAGATATTTTTATTTAATATCACATATGGGTATTTTCCTTGTGATTCCATCTATGGCTTTTGAGAGTAAATAGTCCTCTTGCTTCCAAAGATTGGATACATGTTTTGATTTATGTTTTTCCAGTGGTTTTTTTTTTATGGTTTGATTTTTAAATGTATTTGAAGCTGTAGTTCAATTTGAGGATTCACTGTGGCTGAAGACAGAGGCTACTGAAGTGCTATTGTTCTGTCATGCCTAGTAGAGACCGTGAGGAATGCAGTGGTGGGAGGATGCAACTCACATTTTTTTTTTTTTTCACCTGATTCCTATTAGAAGTGTTATTTAAATCATACTGGTGGGTTTTACTAAAATGTTGGGCTAACCCTGGACTTTCCAATGTGCTGCTCCTCTGTGGCTCAGGGGAAAGCTGGCGTCTGTCCTTGCCAGGTGCCCTTGTTTCCTGCTTGTCCCCCAGCTAGTTCACACTGGGTCTTTGGCCTGTCTCTTGGACTTGTAAGCTCTGCCTTCCAGCAGATAATTCACACAGCATTAGTCAACAAAGCCATTTTCCTTTATGCTCTGGGAGTCCTAAAACTCAGGGTCATTCCTGTACAGACAGGATCTCTTCTCATCACCTTCCTCCAGGACCTGCTCCCCCATCTGCTGCAGCCCAGCCAGCAGAGGCCAGTGTGCGGGCCTGGCCAGCTCATCCAGGCAGCTCTGCCCCCTTAGCTGGATGAAAGGCTTTCTTTGCTAGCTCCACTGCTTCAGAATAAACACAAACTCTGTTTATAGCAACAGCATTGTTTTTTTATTTTTATTTCTTAAGGAATGAGTATGGGGTAAGCGATTCAATAACTGATCAGTGGGTTGACTTTCAAATAAACAGCACTTTGTGGGCAGAACAGTTTAAATGTAATGATCTCCTTGTCACCCAAAGTGTTCAACAAAGATGGGAAAACATTTTAACAAATGGTGTATCAGGGAGTCACACATTTCATGAGGATAACCTTTTCAATAATTTTCTCACTCTAAGGGTCTAAAGTTATACTGATGTCTCATCGTCACCTCCTCCCCCAAGTTCTAAAATTTATAGTAGCAGAGGCTCAAAACAAATTTCCAAGCTATAGAGTCAGTTTGGAAAAAAAGAATTCCAAAACCAAAGGATACATATGATTGGAAATGGGTTGGTAATCTGCCCCAAGTGATTAGAAATACAAAGCTTACTCATGTAGTAAGTAAAACAAACCAAAAGGAAGAAAAGAAAGGAAGAAAATAAAAAGACAGTAAGTTCATACAGCTAAGACAGAACGAGGACATCGAACTGCAGACTTATAGGGCTTAGTATATGATTTTTTTCAGTTGACAATATGTGCAGCTCTTAGGTAAATAAAAATCTGATAAGCCAATCAATTTTTAAAACAACCCAGTGGAGGCATAATTTATTCCTCATAAAATTCACTCATCCTGAATGTGCGGTTCCATAACCACATTTCAGTTTTAGGATATTTTTCATTCTCTGAGTAAGGGATGTCTCTTCACTTACTTAAAGATTCTTCAGTTCCTCTCAGAAGTGTCTTGTAGTTTATAGTGTGAAAATCTTGCACTTACATTGTTACATTTATTTCTGTAAATTTTATCCTTTTTGATGTAATTTTGAATAGAATTGTTTTTAAATTTCACTTCAAGATTGTTTATTGTTAATATATACAAATGTAGTTGTTCTTTGTATGAGATTTTGTATGCAATGACCTTGTTTATTTGTTATAGAAATTTTATGTAGGTCCTTTAGGATCTTCAATAGGTGAGATTATGTTGTCAGTGATTAAAGATACTTTTACTTCTTCCTTTCCAAATTGTATACTTTTCTTTTCATTACAGCACTGGCTAGAAACCCCAATTCAATGTTTAATAGCGGTGGTAAGAGCAGATGTCCTTGCATTTGTCCTGATTTTAGAAAGAAAATATTTATGATTTCTCTTATTTATGGTGTTAGCTACAGGTTTAGGAAGTTCACTTCTATTCTTATTTTTTTAAGAGTTTTACTATGAATGGTTGTTGGATTTTATCTAATGCATTTCCTGCAGCTATTGAGATTATCATGAGTTTCCTCCCCTTCATTCTGTTGATATGAAGTATTATATGATTATCAGATGTTAAGCCAACCTTGCATTCCTGGGATAAACTGTCCCCTGGTCATGGTCGATAAACTTTTTATATATTTGGTAGTATTATGTTAAGGGTTTTTGTGTCTCTGTTAATAGGAGATATTGGTCTGTAATTTTCTTTTCTTGTGATAACATTGGCTCAGAATAAATTGAGAAGTGAGCCAATTGATGTTTTTATTTATTTGTTTTTTTTTCAACTAGTCTTAATTAGTAGGATAGTTTAGGACAGTGTTTCTTTATGGTAAAATTCTATTTAAAAAATAATTTCTAATCTATTGTGAACTGGGGATTTTTATAAGTACAATAAAAATAAATTACTAGGAAAATTATCCAAAATAGACAAATATAAATTCCACTTCTAAAAATAAATTCAGCTTCTATAAGCTTTATTCAAATTGATACATGAATTTCTAAAGGCTTTTTATTCTTAATTTCTGTATTTGTTTCTTCACAGACTGGATACACATAATTCTCACCAGTCTATAAACTGACTCTGAATCAGCTTATGTTTCTCAGACTTTAATGTGCATGAAATCACCCAGAGACTCTGTTGAAATGCAGATTCAGATTCAATAGGTCTGGGACAGGGCCCAAGGGTCTGCATTTCTGTCAAGCTACCAGATCATACTGATGCTGTTGGTTCACAGACCACACTTTGAGTACTAACGCTATGAAATAGAATACAGATAGTAAAATAAATGTGATATCTTCTATAACCCTATTATAAATTGCTTTGGGACATACTTTGGTTTTTCAAGGATTGTTGGATTGATGCTCAATGGTCACAGTTCCCTAGATATTCATCGTTTTTCTTGGCCTCGCCTTTCTGGGCCTAAAACTGCTCATCTCCACCTCGAGGGGGTTGAACTGGAAGATTTCTGAAGTCCCTTCCTGATATCACATTCTGTGGTTTTAAGCATCCACGTCAAAGGACCATTATGGCTACATTTGCATTTTCTTTTTATATAAACCTAATAAAACAATGAACTCAAAGTCTTATTTTATAACAGTTCTTAATGTGATGTTTAAAAATAACAGTCAACTTTCTTTGCAAAATTTTGGAAGATCCAGAAAGATTAATATCAACATTCAATGATTTTTTTTTTCATGGTGAAGTCTTAATAAAAATGGGCAGGGTTCTTGTTTAACCTTATAGTTGGAGATCCAATAAAAAATAATTGACTTGCTTAAACTGTGGAGAAAAAAGTAAAGTAGGTGTTTATATTATGAAATTCAAGTTGACACAAAATAGCCGAAAGGCTTTAATTTCAGCCAAGTTAAAATGATCTCATTTTTCTTTATATTTCATTTTATATACGGAGACAGTTGAAACATTCCACCCTCTCTCATCTTCCCTCCCACTCCCCCAATGCTGAAAAGTAAATGAAAGGGGGGTAAATCAGTGGTAGAAATGTGTTGTCGAGACCTCCAGGGGTGGTATCCTCAGTTTTCAGCGCAAATTAGTGTGATTCTGCTATTCTTAATTCAGATGATTAGAGCAAACTCTGCAATGAAGGGGGGAGGCATTTGGTCAGCCTCCAAAGAAAGTGACTAATAATTGACCTAATGTACAGAGCACATGAATAACATATTCTTTGGTAAAAAGTATATATATGGTTTATGGGGTGTGAGAGAGTTCACATCCCTCTTTCAATTCTTCCAAAAAGATTTAAAAACTCAGCACTAGCCCTGGCTGGAGTGGCTCAGTTGGTTGGGCATTGTCCAGTGCATCAAAAGGTCACCGGTTTGATTCCCGGTCAGGGCACATGCCCAGGTTGTGGATTTGTTCTCCAGGAGGCAGCCAGTTGATGTTTTTCTCTCACATCTGTGTTCCTCTCTCTCTCTCTCTCTCTCTCTCTCTCTCTCTCTCTCTCTCTCTCTCTCATCAGTAACAACATATTTAAAATAAAGCAAACAAAAAAACCTCAGTTGTTTTAAAATTTTAATCCCTTAGTCTCAAATACAAGTCATGCATTCAATGTCACTATGTAATTCAAAAGCAGATTCCTGATCCCAGGATTTTCTTAAAATCATTTTTTAAAATTTTAAAGAGAAGAGTATTGATTTTGTTACATTTAAGTTTACACTGACCTCATACTCTAAAACAATTTTATTATAGTCTTTTACACCACTGAGCAATTGTTTCCCTTGGTGAAGAGATTTGATGTCTCCAAAATACATAGGAGTTTTCACTTGTTGAGAGATTAGTGGAAAGTTGTAATTTTTTTTTCCTTTTTTCATTTAACACATTGCACATCACATCGATAATACATTTACTGTATTTCTGTTATTCTTGGCTTGTCTGCAAGATATTTTGCTTGGTGGATTTCCTTTTATTCATTTAGTAATAATGGGGTCAACTATGCAGACCTTTTTATTTTTAATTGACTAACCCTTATTGTGTTATGTGCTAAGACACATCCATTAATGTTAGGAAGGACATGGATCAAAATGTTTTACAGTGGTTCTTTCTGGGCGGTGAGATTATAGTTGAATGTTATTTTCTGCCTTCTAATTCTTTGTATGTTTTTCGGAAATGTTCTGCAAAATCCATCTTTTTAATTTTTAAATAGAAAGAACTACAAGTATAACAATTAACAGAAACATTTCTAGATTTATTTCTCTCTAAAGAAACTGTTTCACATAACTATTCAGCATAGATGGCATGCCTGCTGTATGTCGGCACGCTGCCCGGACTGGAGCAGTCAGGCAGATGAGACTCAGCTGTCACCCTGGATGAGCTCTAGTCCATCATCTCACTAACGTATGGTCAGTGGGAGCCAAAAACTGGCACACCCAATAAATTAGTACCACCTGTAAAGTGAGAATAATTCCAGGCCTCTTTCCTGGGATTAACTGAGATTGTGTAAGTGAATGACTGCTCTGATAGTTGGCACATAGGAAGCTTTGGTCATGATTGCCGTGCTTGGCACATCCGTGAGGATGTGGAACTCATTGCTTCCAGAGGGGCAGCTCATACTGTCCTTGGGGAAAGGGAGTCCATGCACCCAGGTGACCTCTGCTCTGAGTCCTCTCCTCCCCCCTCCCCTGCAGTTGCTGTTCACAGGGCCTCCCGCTGAGCACTGGCTGCTGGAGGTTGGAGCTGTTACCTTGTTCCTTCCAAGCCAACCTGCAGTTGGGATTTTCCTGAGAAGGCACCTCTGTTTTATGAGGGGTAGTGAGAAACTAGGATTTCATTTCTGGTTGCGCAACTCCAGAGGCTTATTTTGTAGATATGTAAGGTAAGGTGACCAGACGTCCAGCTTTTGGCGGGACAGTCCCGATTTTTAACAATTTGTCCTACGTCCCACGGCGTTTTAAAAAAGTCCTGGTTTACATCTGGTCATCTTAAGTAAGGGCCACCTTTGGCTTTTGCTTTTTAATGAACGGCATGTTTCATAGTATTAGAAAATAAGCATCTGAGAAGACAAAAATAAAACTAGAAAAAACATATGCTGGGTCACCTAAAGCCATTTAGATGAAGACGTCAAGTCCAGAAACTTCCAAATGTCTTTTCTCTGACCTCCCAACAGAGCACACATAAATCCCCGCTGGCTTTGTCTCACAGAAACACCGCCCGGTGTGAGCAGATGATTCTAATAAGCTTGCTTTATTGATCTGGTTGCAAAGGGCGCTGTCCAACAAGTAATCCTATACAATCAAAAGCCTTCTTGGGGGATCTTTTAAGAGTGAGGGTGCCATTGGTGTCTGCGCGATGATGACGGTAGTGAAGGGGAAAGGTTAGCTGATCACACAGTTACTGTCCTGCAGTGAAGCAGCCGCAGCGGCACTCTCGAGCTTTCCGGATGCCTGCCTCCCATACCAAGCATTACAGCCTTGCCCTGAAGTTCCCAGACCACCCACTGTAACGGCATAGTATGTAAAAGGATCCAGATGCTCAGAGAGAGAACGGGTGAAGTGTCGAGCACGTGTGATAGCTTCCCCTTTGTCCTTCTAGATTTGAGCACTGTTTTCTCATAGCTGGCTCTGACTATGAGATCAAATTCCACCTCAAAGTCTTTGGAGCTTTTTTTTTTTTAAATAGATCAGGATTAAATTTATCACAAAAATATGCATTTTTAGAATTGTATTTGATTCAAGGGTCTCTGTGCCTGTCTAGCCTTTGCACTTCTCTTCTATATTCCTCAGAGAAAGAAACTGTAGGCTGCGCACACGTGTTGAGACCCAAAGACAGATAGGACGTGGAGGGCATCATGCAACAAAGTGATAACCACCAGGCATCAGGTCAGGGATCAGGTAATGTGGAGCGTGCATTTGCAAAATGGGAGGAGAGAACTGGCTACACACAGATAACTTATTACGGTTTAAGGCCTAATTTCTTGGAAGCTTTAAAAATGCTTTCTTTTGTACATGTTTTGCAAGTGAAGATCTGTTTGGAACTTAAACATCATGGCAGCTTTGCAGTGGTTCAACTGGCGATCTATAGGTAGTTTGTTCAAAACATATTTAATAGATGTTGCTGTTCCTCTCCCCCAGGACAGGGGATTTAGAAGAAGAAACTTTCTTCAGAGGAGATTCATTCATTTATTCATCCTAACCCCTTTATTTTCTCTCATCATCCTGCTTAATTGTGTTTCCCAGTGGCTCTTGATCACATTACTATATTTTAAAAAATGCCTAACCTAAAATTATATTTCTTCCTCAAGAAAGTTAGCTTCAAGAGAGCAGAAGCTGGCTGCCCATTTTTTGCTATATCTTCAGGGGCCCAAAACAATGCCTGGCACACAGTGAGTTCTCAATAAGCATTGATGATGGAACTTGGCCCATAAGGGGATTCTAGCTAGGACTGTGAAGGAAAAGATCTTGGTTCATTCGTTCATTTGTTCATTCATTCAGTCCACAAGCATTTATTGAGGAGTTGGCACACAACAGGAACTGTGTGCTGGTTACTGGGTAAACCTGCTCTAAAAGAATTTACAAATGGATAAAAATTCATTTAACTATAATGTCGTACAATCCCTTCATTAAGGAACAAGTTAATGAACACTGGGTTTAAAATGTCTCATTAAACATGTTAGAGTCTTTCAAAATCTTTATTAATATATAAAAATTTCCCTTCTAACTTAAATGCTGTAATCAGGGAGACTGTGAGAACAGGCCTGTGTGGGCTGCTGTCTTGGCCTGACTTAGGCAGTGAAGATGAGGGGTGACCCATCAGGGGGCCATCACCAACTCAGTGCCATCTCTGAAAACAGCAGATCTTTATCCTTGAAAATGAAAATGGTTTGGTTTTAAAAATATGTTTTTGTTTCTAATGAATCCAAAGCTTGGCTTTATTTAAAGGCATGCACATTCCCTGTTGCTGATGGAAAACAAAAATTTGATGCCCGTGCATGAAGGGCTATTTCATTTTAGAGTCTCAGTTCTCCATTTGTAATATACAACCTGATCACCATTTGGCAAAAACAAAACAAACAAACAAACAAATAAACAATAAATATTCTTAAAACAAGGAAAGACTATAGGCTACTGTGTTGCATGCTCTTTCAGAATAAGTACTTTCTCTGAAGTAGATGCATCACAACAACCCGCAGTCTCTTTGAGGCCTACTATCCATCGAAGTTGTCTAAGCTGTCACAGCATCACAGTAGACCTCTGGAGGGGAACCACCTTATGACCTACCCAGTCTCTGCCTTTTGTAGAGGATACTATGAATGTCCAGTGAGCCAAAGTTCCTTACCAGGGGTCATGCAGTTAATTGATGGTAGTTTAGAGATTTTTCTAACTTTCCAGTCCAATGTTTTCCCAAATGTGGTCTGTTGTCACTTGAATCATAACTGCTAGGGTTGCTCAGTAAAAGGTGATTTCTGGTCCTCAGGGAAATTAGAATAGCTGGGAATTCAGCTCAGAAATTTGTGTCTTAATAAGCTCCTCAGTTGAGCTTACATTAAGAAATCTGCTTGCACAGAGTGGCCTGCCTTCCTGTTGTGCTCCAAGGAATCAGTTGACTGTATCCCATTTAAAGAGGTGATTTAGTTGGGCTGAGGTGGCTCAATGATTAAGCATTGACCTTTCAACCAGGAGGTCACAGTTTGATTCCTGTCAAGGCACATACCTGGGTTGTGGACTCAATCCCAAGTGTGGGGCGTGCAGGAGGCAGTTGATCAATGGTTTTCTCTCATCACAAATATTTCATATATATATATATATATATATATATATATATATTCATATATATATATATTTTTCACATATATATTTTCACACACACACACACACACACACACACACACACATATATATATATATATATATATATATATATATATATATATATGTAGTTTAAATGGCAAAATCCCTAATTTAGAGAGAGATTATCTTCCCATAGTGTAGCAGTAGAAAAATTTTCATTTGAAGGTTGTTGGACCAGTGGACTGATAGGGAATTGTAGATCAAGTCTAAAAAGATAAATGTGATTCTTTAAAATGTTGAGTTGAATCTAATAGAGTGTGAGCTGACATTTAATATATTTACTTCTGTTTGTGTTATCATAAAACATTCTCTGAATGGATGTTGATGGCACTAATAAAGGGGTTACCTATTTTGTGGAAGGACTGGGCAGAAGATAAATGAGGGGGAAATGAAACTTTATAGTAAATATTTTCTATGCCTCTTGAATTTTGAACTCTCTGAATGTATTGCCTATTCCAAATTTTATAATCATATAAAAGTTTAAAGTGTTGACATTCACCACTGGATCTTAGCAGGTGGTAGCTCTGACTGCCCAGGCGATATGAGCACATACTCTGGAATCTTGATCTCCCTGTAGCAGAAGTTAATGCACATTTCTGAAGGTCAAGGCCAGGAAGGGAAAGACTGCAGGTTCAGCTAGTTTTAAGGAAATCACTAATTGGCTTGAAAAGATAAGTTGCTGTGATTGTCCACGTATACCCATGATCTTACAGCTCCACCCAGCATCGCACTCAGCACCGGGAATTATGGTGACCTTGGGAAAATTACTCAGTCCTCTTGAGAATTAATTTTCCAATCTGTAATAATGATGATGAAAATGAATGCTTTTCAATTTGCTGACTGTTTCTAAAAACATTAGCTAGTCTTCAAAAACTGTTCTGTGGACAGATAATATGGTGCCATCTCCATTGTTCATATGGGGAAATTTTGACCCAGAGAGGTTAAGTGTTTTAGGGTCACACAAGGGTGGGACATCTAACTTCATCTACTGTGTTTTTTTTTAACGTGACATGAGGTGCCATGAATTAGACAATTTCCAAGGCCCTTTCCAGCATTAAAGTCTTTGAGAATATCAGCTATTCAGGACTCAGGCAACTTTTGTTGAAATCTTTCAGAGAAATCCAAAAGAAATTGAAATGAAGAGCCCTCAGTTTTAGGAGCTTGTATGAAGAAGACCAAGGAATACTTGCAAATCCAGTGCATACCAAGTGCAAATTACACTTATACACATTCTCTTATCACATAGCACCGTCTTGTGTACCTGACCACCAAGAGGATGGGGAATTCTAGTTCCTAGGAAATAATGTCTGACTGACTCTCAGCTTCTCCATTAGTAATAGTAACAACCAGGGACTGCTCTCTGAGCACTCCCTGAGGAAAGTGTTTGTTATGTATTATCTCATTAAATCCTTACCACAACCCTCAGGAAAATATTAGTTGCTTTTATAGATAAGAAAACCAAGGCTTGGAGACCAAGTGATTTAAATTATAGGTGGCAAGGCAGGTCACTACCCAGGATCCTTTATTGGTTGCAGGTGTGTGAGCTTCCTTCATACCTGTGCCATCTTCATGTTTGAGAATGCATGTCGGATGGTTTCAGATAAGGATATGCTAGAAAACTTAACCAACCCCTGTCAACATAAAGGCATGTGTGGTTTCATACAACAACAATTTAAGTCATCTTTAGTGTGATCCCCAGTAGAAAAGGGCCCATGAGTTTCACATTCTTGTCTCAAAACTCTTTATCATGTGAGCCTGGCCTCTCCTATGCAATATATATCACCTCATTTTGCTTCCTATATAAGAAGTAGAAATTGATCAACTTATCTTACAGGTTATGGCTGACTGAAAGCAAATGATGGGCATACTAATCAATTTGCCAGGCACATAACAGGAGGGTTTTGTGGACCACGTACTTTCAGTCTTTCTTTGCATCATGTTTTGTTCATTCTTTTTTCTGTGGTCAAATGTGACCACTTTCCTCTGTCATATGCCATCATCTCTTTCAATGCCTTACCCGTGGCCAGAGTGGATCCATGCAGAGTCAGCATTTACCCAGCCGTTCTGGGAAGTGAGGGGAATTTCCATCGTTTTCTTAGTTCACATGGACACAGCAAGGTTCATAGCTTGCCCGGATTGGCAGTTTTTGATGATTGTAAAAACTGCTTTGCTCAGGACCCTGGCTCCTCGCAGAGGTCTGCCTGCCTCTCCTTGGTCTGTGTCCTCAGCAGGCCTTTTCCTCGAGTCAGACTCTTCTAATGAGAGTGTTCTTGGGTTTCATTCTGGGGGGAACCCAGCCTCTACCCGCCAGACTTCTTGGAGAGCTCTCGGCTGCTGCCGAAAGGGCCTGGAGCCTTGAGGATTGGAACGAGCTCCCTTTCGAAGTGGGGGGTGGGGGGGTGGGGGGTGGTCCTCAAAATTCCGTACACATAATATATTTGTGGCTACAATTTGTTAAGAAAGGAACCCAGGCTGTTCCAGCCAATAAATTGTCAAAGGAACACATACCTTAGATAAAGAAAATGATTCTCAGTCCACAGGATTTCCAGTAACTTCACGTAAAGCTCATTTCTAAGCAGACCTCTGGTGCCTGCTCTTTGCATTCTCCAAACTCTTGGGGCCTATGTTGTGTGAGGACAGGCCTCTTCATTCACCTGCCTCTTTGTCTGAACTTCATGTAATCAACACAATCAACACTGTTTGTTCCCAGTATGAATTCACAGAGCTCGGAAACAGCATTCCTTATGGGAAATCAGGTAAGTGGGGTTTCTTGGCAGGGATGTGTGTGCGGATGTCCATGCCGTGCTCCCCAGCTCACTGGGGAGGTGCTGACCAGAAAGTTAGAGCTCTGGAGTGCACATAGCTGCTCCCTTCAAAGATTGCTGTGGCTTTGTAAAAATTAGCTATCAGAAAATCAGAGCTGGCCATATCACCCCATAGGCTTTGAACTTCGAAAACACATTTCATATCTATTCCAACATAATCTTCTCTCTAAACCTGATCCCTCTGCTATTCATACATGTCTGGCTTTGTATTAGGATATATTGTAGCCAGATATTTAGCTAATTTATATGTTTTATTTTTATGTTTATTTTTATTTTTTTTTACTTTTCATAATTCTCTTCAATTTCTTAGGTATAGAATTTCCAAAGCTGGCTGTCAATGTGCCAAATTGCCTTATGCTTTGCTTGACTGGGTTATAAGATGACTTAGATAATTTATGCTTCCCTTCACCATACTTGAGGGAGTAATTGCTTAGAAAGGGTTTACATCTTGGCTTGAAATAGGTTGAATAATTTAAATACTCCCTCCTGGAATTAGCAAGACAGCAAGAAAAACTAAGCCTCGTGGTAATAATGTGGAAATGATGTTTAAAATGATATTCAAGTATTTATGATTCTTTATATCCCAAATTACAGTATTGAGATAA
This sequence comes from Pipistrellus kuhlii, assembly GCF_014108245.1. Classification (NCBI taxonomy): domain Eukaryota; kingdom Metazoa; phylum Chordata; class Mammalia; order Chiroptera; family Vespertilionidae; genus Pipistrellus; species Pipistrellus kuhlii. The sequence goes on from NW_023425404.1 coordinate 46,882,356, forward strand.
ACTGGGGAAAGATAGTCTGGAGTGGGAACCAGTTTTAAAAAAACAAAGATGTATGCATAGAAATATGGAAAATCTGTTACAGAATCAAAGATTGAGCAGTTTAGATGAAGCAAAAAGAATTCAAATAGGGAGGCTGGAAATGGTATTGGATGCTAGCTGGCCTCGCTGAGAGGACTTGTGCTGCTAGTTACGAGTTATGCCAAGTTTGCTTAAGAGTTCTTCTCTTTATAGGAAGACATATTTGGTTGGGGTACGGGAGAGAAGTCTAACTTGTCATAGTCACTAAAACAAAAGCTTAGTATGCAAACTTCAAAGTCATCTCCTGGTGGTGGCTTCATTATATTTTTGTCACAGTGTTTAAAGTGAGTGTTAAGGTTTTGGTTTTCTTTAAGTGAGAATCTTGCAAATGCAAACGTATCATATCCAGTGGTTGTCAATGTCACAGGGACCCTCCACAAACAGCTAAGTTGGCTGCTAGTAGCCCCAGTGGAGGAAAATGCTGAAAAGGAAATCCAGTCCGCTAGTACCTTTCCTTCACCCTTCACCTAATCCTTTCCTCCTCCCTTCCCTAACCTGGACCCATCTTGCCTTGCCTTTTCAATGAATACTTGGCTTGAACTTAGTTCACTCAACTTTGTCGCTGACACGCCCGTCGTACTGACGGAATCCTGGCTTGCACAGAGCTTGCTCAGCTGTGCTTCAGACAAATCCTTCTGGCTGACCTGGTTTAAACCTGGCTTTCTTGACATCATCACTGGCATGTTTCAAGGTGAAAAAGGACTCCGCTGCCCCTTTGATTGCTCCCCTAGAGGGGAAACCAGTTGCCACTTGGCACCAGAGCCTATCAGGCCCTCATCCAGAGCGGTAACATGATTTAGTGCTGGAGCAGGAGTCAGGAAACTTGAGTTCTAGTGCTGGCTGTGCTTTGCAGCAGCCGTGTGATCCTGGGCAAATCATTTCCCTGCCCTGGCCTCAGTGTTTTCATCTGTAAAGACAAGTTAGGCCCTTTCTGATCCCGAACATCAGGAATTCACGTGATGTTAGTAGACGCTTGAGTGATTAGAGAGCTTGGTTCCATGTGCTAATCTTTTTTACCTGCCACACTGCATTGTTCCACATGGGAACAGGGAGCCTCTCCATTGTGACTCTGTAGTGTGCACTCCACCCACCTCTTCATCTTTGTCTTAAGAACCGCAAAGCCCTTCTTCCTTCTGCTGCGAAGAAGGCCATTCAAAAAGTTGGTTAATTGGGGAAGGCTATTCTGCATATTAATTTTCTCTCTTGAATGTTTCACATTATTTTAAGAAGTTTTTTCTTAAGTTAAATCACTCTGTTATTAGCCCCTTTCGGGTGATGATCTCAAAAATATCACTGATGACAGCTATGTACTTGGAACACTTCCAGGTATTTTACATTCACGGGGTGGGGTGGCAAAAGTAGGCTTACAGTTGTGAGTCACGAAACAAGTTTTCTTTTTGTTATTATTTATTAATTATTGTATTATTTTTCATACCAGCAACTGTAAATCTACTTTTGACCAACTCTGCATAATATTCATTTAAGTCTTAATAAGCCTATCAGAGACATATCATCATCTCCATTTGGTACATGAGGGAATTGAGTCTCTCTGAGGCCACTCAGAGCACAAAACTGATACAGATCAAAGTTATCTGTCCATAGCATGAGCTCACCCACTCTCTTTGCTATGAGAAGTACCTGCCAGCGACATAAGAAGAATCTAGTGTTTTGTGCAAGAGATCTCAGGGAACCCCTCTCGTTAAGATCTCAAAGAAAATAATCTCTAACTGCATTTCAGATGCTTGGAATTTATGCTTTACTGAGCGGTTTTCCACTTAATTTTAAATCCATGGGTATTTCAAGGGGGATTTAACCCATATGTTTCTGATTCATTTGTACTTAATTCATCAAAGAGGATTGTTTTGTACACTTTAGATTCTTCTCACCAGCACTCTGGAGCTCATATTTGACTGGCGTGGGCTGGATTTCCAGTCTGCCAGGGTTGAAGCTTGATTTTAAATCTTCTTTCCAACCACTATTTCATGGTGGTTTCATCCTGTGAGTTGATGGAAATTGAAGGTGAATCCTAAAGGCTCTTCCACCACTCACCAATATTTCACCGATATAAAAAGAGAGCCACTAACCTTTCAACGTCTGTTGTGCTCACCTACAATCTTACCTCATGTAGCTTTTGACCCATGTGTTCTATGAGGGGGGGAAATGAACTTTTAGAATCAACATTTTCTCCTGGAATGGTATAGAGCAAAATTGTCTTACAGAGAAAAGTGTTTATGGAGCTTAGGTATATTATTGGAAAAATCTATTAGCTTAGAATTCTATTTGGGTGATTCTTGAGTTGTACAGCTATAGAAAGTTTTCTTCAGAGACCACCATTTGAAATGCAGAACGCCAAGCCTTCTTATGATCTCAGCATATAGATGGGTTTGGTACATTCAGTTCTGATAACCTGCTGAGTTGGAGGATGAATTAACTTTATGTGAGTTCTTTGTATAGTTGCTGGTAGTTGTGCATGGCCCAAAGGGAAGCAAGAACAATTTTTGTTCCCAGTTAACAGTTTGGTTCTATGAACATATATAGAGAGTGTCTTCTGTCCCTGGCACTCGGAGATAGAGGATGAGAGGTCTGAGAAAAACAAGAGACTGGAAATTTACCATTTGGTAGGCGATGTGACATGTATACTTTTAAATGTACCATAAAGCCAAATGGTCTGAGTACCAAGTAGACAAAGTACAGGCAATGCACCACAGGAGCTAGGAAGATGATGATGTTTATTTTGGTTGATGAAGTTGGATAGGCTTTCTCCAAAATGAGATGTTTAAGTTTGGGCTTGAAGGATGAGAAAACTTTTGGAGGGGGAAGGGTATTCTGGGATGAGACAACCAGACATATTCTCAGGTAATAGAGACAGTCTCAGATAGTTATCCCAGGTTCCTGCCCTGGGGTAGATGTGGGCTGGGGTGAGTCTGCAGAGGAGGATCAGAATCTTAGAAGCTCATTCTGGGCTCGCAGAAGTTGTGCACACCTCTGAGTAATGAGCAGCCAGGATTAGTCTGACAGCCTTTAACTGGGCACAGGTTTGCAGTGGAGGGAATGTTTTTTTAGTCTTGGATCAAAGAGAGGACACTGGAAAGAGGCCTAGAAAGGAACAAGATGTGAAGGAGCAGTGTGTGAAATTTACATAAAAATTAATGTATGAATTGGGGAGGGGGCATATGTAATACTTTCAACAATAAAGATTTTAAAAAACAATAGCCCTAACTTGTTTGGCTCAGTAGATAGAGCATCGGCCTGTGGACTGAAGGGTCCCAGGTTCAATTCCGGTCAAGGGCATGTACCTTGGTTGTGGGCACATCCCCAGTATATGCAGGAGGCAGCTGATCAATGTTTCTCTCTCATCTATGTTTTTAACTCTCCCTCTCCCTTCCTCTCTATAAAAAATAAATAAATATATTTAAAAAATAAAAAAAAGAAATAACAGAGAAAGCAAAATAAAATTAACATAAACACCATAACTGTATAGGTGAAATTAACAGTACATTATACATGGCTTTGTACTTGAATAGTGTATAAATACTGGTCAGTTCTAGTTGATGGAGAAGAAACCAATCAAATGATGCATCCTATGTGAAAAGCTCTCTTCACAGTATCATTTTCATAGTGTAAAAAGAGATACCATACTATTAGATACAAGATTAAACATTTTACATACTTTACCTCATGTTGTTCTTATGAACACCCTGTCTTATTATACCCTTTATAATTAAGAAAACTGACACCAGAGAGTAAATAATTTGCCCATAATCATATAGTTGTATAAGGTACTTGCATCTTAGTTTACAGAGACAATGTTTATGTATGGATGTGGCTTAGTCCTTTCTATTCATAATACATTTTCATTGCAATATATGGCATATAAAGGATACATGTCATATATGTATGACTTATGAAACTAATAAAAGCATATACACTGCCTAACATAAGCTCTAGAACAATGCCAAAACCTATTTAGGCTTTCCAATCCTCTTTCCTGCTACATTCTACAAAGGTAGCTACCTCTGTTGTCAATTTTTAATGCATATATTTTTTCAACTGACACCAACATTGCTTCTGTGTTACCATGGTTTAGGATGAATATATTTATAAAAACAAAATTAAGATAATTTGCATTTTACGCAAACATTTCAATATTACACCAATAGTCTGAAGGTAGCTCAAAATGTAGGAGTCTGAGAAGTAGGACTCTTGACACTGATACAAACATCACTTTCATCATGAAAGCTGTGATTTAATCCTAGGGAACAGGAAGAACAAAGAACTAAGAGGCTATATGCAGTAACAGACAGGACCCAATTCTAGATTTAAGATATCTAAGTTCTAATTCCATCTGCCATTAATTTGTTTTGTGACATTGAGAAAGTTACTTCATTTCTCTGAGTTTTAACTTACCCTTGTATAAATTGTATGATCTCTTTGAGAAAGGCAAAGTTGTACAGCAGGAAAAGCACTGATTTTTAGAATCAGAAACACCAAAATTAGAATTTGCATGGTGTCCTTTCACCTTTGTATAGCCTTAGGCAAGTATCTCAACTTTATTTTCAGCCTCGGTTCCCCATTCTGTAAAATGGAGTGAGAAAATATACCTCAGAGAATTGTTATGTGAATTAGGTGAGAAACCATGTAAAAGTAGCCAGTACAACGTATTTCTTTTCCTTCTTCTATAAGTTTCTTTCCAATTCCAAAATGAGAGATTCCAATGTTCATCTTATACATAGATTTTTGAAGCTCACCAGCTCATAATTATGGAATTTCCTGTATTAGCAGGCTAAACATTTCTCTTAAATCAGACTTGTCATCAAGGACTTTCCAAGGTCTGGGTGAATCTTTTCAAATTAACAACAGCATCTGAGATTTTAAAAAAATTACACAAAAACCAGTTCCTCTCATACTCACAAGTGTGAGGGAAGAGGAGTGGAAAGAAAAGTGGAATAAAAGTTCATTTACCACCCCTTTTCTTCCCTTTCTCTGAGTCAAAACAATAGAATATAAAGCTAAGACTTTGTTTTTATTGGTTGTGTAGACCATCTGTGCTTGCATGAAATATCACTACTGTTGCCATATTTAAAGATTGAATAGTTCCCCATGTCAATTTGAATGCAGTAATTACCTTTCGATGACCTTCCAGTCTCTCCCTACCCATAAACCTCCTTGGCATTTACATAGTTCCTTGATTTCTTCTCAGTACATTCTTATTGATGTATAGTTTGAAATTGCCACTGTTTGGGAATAACTCCAAAATTCCATTAGTTCCAGATGTCCACTGTATTTGTTTATATTTTATGATTGTTATGGCAACAAATCAAATACATATAACCTTTGGGAATCTAGGGGAGAGGATAGTGGTCTTTGTTTTCAGTTAAGGTTATTTTATGGGGCACATCCCATTTAAAAAATATCTCTAATATTTAGAAAATTGAATAGATAAACATGGTATTTAGAGTTACCAGTGAGCTTATTTTAAAAAATAGAATGCATTTTACAAATGAAAGCTGACATAACTCTTGTGATGGCGATGTGCATTTGGCCATTTCCATGCTGATTAATTTAAAAAATGTGTGTATATCAGCAGAGTATTAAGGCAGATTAGCAGAGTATTCATGTCCCAACATTAGGCACCTTATCCAGTTGGCCAGGAAGGAAAAATAGGTTGATTTTTAGAATATGAGTTCATAAAAGAATAGTATCTGGGATTCTCTTTTGAAGTTAGGTGTTTATTTATGCACTTGACCAGTTTTGCCCAATCGTTTTGCTGGCAGTCTTTAAAGTACATGCTAAATATAAATTTCCAAAATGAAATATTTCATTCTTGGGTCATTCATTCGTATATGTCAAATGACTACAATATCCATGTGCTTGGTGTGTCAGTTAGGAATCAGTTTAGATGAAGTAATGGGAAACCCAACCACAGTGATGTAAGCAAGTAGGGCTTACAGTTTTCTTATGTCACAAGTGAATTTGGAGATATCAAAAATGTGATCAAGGATCATGGCTCTTCATTCTTTCTGCTTCACCATCCTTAGTGCATAAACTTTTGTCCCCACAATTGCAGTTTGGAGGATGGACTTCCAGGGATCACATTTTCTAAAAGGGATGAAGGACAAGGGGTAATCCAGATGAATGTGTCTCATTATATCAGAAAATGAAAAGCTTTCCTTGACTATCCATCCTGCAGGCCTCCACTTGCATCTTATTGACCAGACGTAGACACATGTCCACTCCTAGCTGGAATAGCTAAGAAGAAAGAGATTGTGGAGATGGTAGACCTTGCTCAGAGCAAGGGCTTCATGTATCCAGGCTTGGACTTGATCTCCCTGTTGACCATTACTTTTGCTCTATTTTTAAAATCCCAACTATTGTTCACAAGACAGGGCAAGCAACAGAGTAGAGATGACTTAGATCAAATCTATCAGCATCACAAACAGATTAAAAGATGTGTGTCCAGTAGTCTGTAGATCAATGACATCATCTATTTTTAAGAATTGAAGAATACATAAGTTATCTTTAGCCTTGGTATGTGTGGGAGAAAGAGAAAATAGAAAAACTAGTGACTCTGCTAGGTCTTTCATATACAGGTTTTGTTTACTACTCATGCAACCCCAGGAGGTAGAGGAAACTGACTCAGAGGGTAACAGTTCATTGTCTTGTTGATAATCAAGTTTGAGGATTCAATTAAAGTGTGATAGATTCAAGGGATCACAACAGTTAATTATGGCTTGGGCAAAGTGTGCGAATAGTGCAAAAGATGACGGATTTAGACTAACTTGAAGATTTAAACTAACTTGTTTTCATCATTCACTCATTCATAAATACTTATTTGCTTATTTTGGGCTCACAGACTATTCTAGGCCCTGATGATGCAGAGTTTAATGGGATAAAATATTTATTCTTAAGACTCACAGTTTGATGAAAGACAATTATATAAATCAGTGATTAAAGATAATTATATAATAAATCAGTGATTACTGTTGAGCTTAACTGCTAGCACAGAGGAAGAGTAAAGTGGTGAGGGAAGACTTCCAGAGGAGGAATTTGCTGGGCATATAGATTGGTAACAGCTCTGTGAGTTGAGTAACTACATACAGTTCATTCAATGTTGCTGCAGAGAATCTGCACCTGGGAGAGGCAGAAGATGAAGCTGGATGATCCTAATTTAGGCTCTAACTTAAGTATCACCTGCAGGGTCAGTGGAAACGGGGCTGTACAATAAAGCAGCAACATTTGAGTTGCAGAGGAGGGGCAGATTAAGAAGCTGTTGGGGTGGTAAATTTCACAGGGTTCACAGTGATGATGGAGAAGGGGTGTAAGGGCTTCTGTGATACACCCAACCACGTTTGTAGACTTGATGTGGGCTATGATGATGCCCTTCAACAAAGTAAGAAGGGTGGGAGGAGCCAGTCTAGGAGGAAAACAAGCTCAGACATCTTTCTGCGCACACACTACCCTTCTTAGGTGATGAAAACAATACTTCTTCCCTAATCTGGCTGCTGCTGTTCTGGCTCAGGCCCGCAGGGCACCTGAGTGGTTCATGGTTCCGCCACTTAAAAGTCCATCAGACAGGTAGAGTGTCTGACTCAAGATGCACAGCAAATAAGTTGCTGAGCTGAGACTGGAAGGAGCCCCTTTGACGTTTTAGGCCTTCTGCCTTTCAGTTCTGCCATTGTGTGTAGTCTACCTACATAGGGCAGGCATATAGCATTATATGCCTGCTGATGTAGAACTTTGGGTGTTACTGAGAGTTAGCCACTGATTGATATATGTCTGTGATCATTTTCCTGCAAGTTTATCTGTTTAGTTGAGTTACAACTAAAAGGATAGCTTGCTGCAGTCATTTTTGTTTGGGATTGTGCTACTATTTGGGAGGGGTTTTATATTTTCACTTTTCTTTGAGAATGAAACAGTACACATTTCATAAAACTCTTTCTGACAAATATGGACAATTATGTAAGTAGTGCCACATTCTTCTTAGTGACTTGTTAAATAGTACAGGGGCTTGGTATCTTTTTTGAGCAATGGGTAATTTTAAAATCTGATGAAAGCTGTGGATTCTCTTCCTCCAAAAAGGCACAAATGCATACCCATGTTGGCTCAGATCCATTGAGGTGGTTGCAAATAAGGAAACCAGCTTTCGCAGAAACGGAGATTGATTGTGAGGAGCCTGGGGTATGCCAGGAATCCCAGAACAGTGATGCACTATGGCTTGTTGAGGGCTGGAGGCAGGAACCAAGTGCTCTCTCAGCCTCTCCCTGGAGCCACAGGCTCTCTGGTCCTCCCTGTAGATGTTGCTCCTACTCCATGTAAATCTGTGCTTCCTCGTGTACATCCTGGCCTGCAGCTCCGGAGGTAACATCATCTGAGGTTCCAGACAGAATAAGACCAGTGTTTCTCAATCCCAGTTCCAAATTTATGGAAGAGAGCATGTGATTGCTGCACGTGGCTTCAGTATTTGGATGCCAGGCCCCCTTGACTGTGTCCATGTATGTCACACTGGTGCATGTGACACATGCACCATGTCGGGGCACTTCTGGATGCCTGGAGTTCTAACTGTGGTCTTCAAGTTAAGAACCCCGGACTAGAGAAATTTGAATGCTGATGGCCCAGCAGCACTACCTTTTAGCCATAAAACTTACAGAAAATGGAACATACATTTGAGTAGAAGGTATTTGCACAAGCGTAGAGCCTATGAGCACTTGCTCTGTGCAGAGTTGTGAAGTTTGAATATCGGTAGTGAGTGAAATCCCAGGATGGTGAATATGATGTAGATTGAATTATAACTCTCTCCAAGGTCGTTGATATTATATTCCTAACTTTTACCCTTAAAGGTTTGGAAATTCAATTTTAATTATTGTTAACATGCCTCATAAATATCCAGGGGAATACAATATAGACCTGTTCATACATCCAGAGAGCCAGAATCTGGCTGGAGTTGTTTTTTCTTCCACAGTTGGAGAAAATTGTGGTGTTCGGCTTGCCTCTTGGGGCATGTTAAACCACTTTTAATGCTGTCTCTTATTATTTCCTAACCATATGCACTTTCCGCACATATCTAACTAGCTGCTCAGATGAAACCCCAGTGTCTGGCCAAGCTGGTGTAAATCTTCCGTAAGTGGTAAGAGAGAACAGAGTAGCACAGTGCCTCTAATGTTCAGACAGTGCACGATTTAATAGTTAGACCTCATCGTCTCAGGAGCAACTTCAGATTTTTTTTTTCCAGTCCTATAGAATGGAAACTTCTGAGCTATACTCCCTTCTCTCACTGGCTGCACCAGGCAACACTTCATTGAAACTAGATTGGCCTGTGTGCCTGGATAGTGTGGTGTTGCTACTTTGCTCTTCAGATCATTAACCTGCGATGCGTGGGACATAATTATTACTTCTAAAGAGCATAGCACATATCTATCAAATTGCTATTCTATATTCTATACTGTACATCAGTAGTCATCTAAAAAACATAAATGTCCCAGAACATCAAAACCTGTATGTTATAGAGAAGCTGCCAAGAAACCACGGTGCTTAACGTGGTTTCAGTTAGTGGGTATTTTTCTCAGTCCACATGGTAGTTCCCAAAGGTGGATGACCATAAAAATAACAGAAAAAATGCAGTTTTGAGTTTCTAAATGCAGCTTTGTCTTTGGGCTGAAAAAAATCAGCCTTCTGCCATATTTTGGTATATGAGCATGCACAGATTTTTAAAAAAATCAGGAATCTTATTTAGTTGATGAATTAAACCTACATGATAGGACTTTGGTACTGCTACCTCTCCCATCCCCTAGTGTCCGTGCCTGTCTTCTGCCTGGTTCATGCATGTGTTCTGAGTAATGCTGTACTTTCTTCTTACTTGTCTGTCTTCAGTTGAGGTCAGTGCCAAACCCTGAGCTGGAAACAGTCTGAGGAATTTTTCTTTCATCAAAATATTTTATTCCAAAGAAGAATTCTGAGAATGGGAGGGTCACCTTGAGAACTGTTTGATGATGTATTAGCATAGTTTAGTAGTGCATGTCTGTATGTGTACTTAGTTCAGTGGTATATCTGTATGTGTACATGAGTATGTGTGTACTTGTGTGGTTTGTGTATGTGTGTGTATGTCTGTGTGTTTGTGTCAGAGAGAGAGAGAGAGAGAGAGAGAGAGAGAGAGAGAGAGAGAGAGAGAGAGAGAGAGAGAGAGGAGCAACCTATTATCATATACCCCATAAGCAAATAAATGTTTGGTAAAAAGCCAAATCTAGACATAACACTTCCCAACCAATGTGTGTGAAGGCTCTCACTGTTGTTTTTCTGCCTTGCTATGACAGAAAGACCATCTTTATAGAAGGCATGGCTTAGCTGTGGTTAAGTGGCTGAACCTTTGTCCTTGCTTTAAGTTTCCCACCCAATCTCTGACAATTGATAGTATCACTGGAACATGATATGTACCTATGTCCTGTCACGTGAGCTTAGCTGGCAGGTGGAATGCCAGTGGTCATGGGCTCCCTTGCCCTGTCAGTTCAGAGGTGCAGCCGCTCTGGGAGAACTCCCACCCGTCACGCCAGGACTCCGTCACTTAGTGTTGTAACGCTCAGGTTTCTGTGAGAATCGGCCAAATGTGTTTGAAGTAAGAATTTCCACCATGAAGTTTACATATAAATATCTGACTGTGGTGCGACTAAGTGCTTGCTCACAAAGAGGAAGGGAAGGGCAAGAAATTTAGTGAAAAAGCTAAATACACAGACTAAGGTATACTACGTTACACATAGGTTCTGCTTTATTTTGATAGCCTCTATATTTACAGAGGCCAATATTGTTTTGTGCAGGGCCAGACTCATCAATTCAAATCACTTGTCCTATACCAGGTATTTGATTGTAAAAAGTGTGGAGAACTTTCACACTGCGTATTGGTGGGTAGAGCCTCATCTTCCCACAGGTTCTCCATTTCAGTGAGTGGCTGGCTGCATGCCCAGCGACCAAAGCCAGACACCTAGGAGTCATTCCTGTCTCGTTTCCCTCACTCACATCCAATCCATCTTTAAGTGCTCTTGGTTCTACCCCCCAAAGACATCCCACCTGCCACCTGCTCTCTATTTCTATGCCACCACCTTCACCTAGTCAACACCATCTGTCACCTCAGACCCTTCAGTAGCCTCTTTACAAGCCTTCCCACTTCCATCCTTGAACTCTCCAAGCCCCACTTTTTAAAAATAACAAATCGTGTTTTCTGCGGCTTCTTGTCGCACATAGAGCCAAATCCAAACTCCTACCGTAGCCTGGAATGCACTGTGTACTCCAGGCCCTGCGTCACATTCCCACCTCATGGAGTGCCCCTTAGCCTTTGCTCTCTGAGCTCTGGTCACAGTGGCCTCCTCTTGTTACTAGAGAAGCCAGACCGTGTACTAGCTCAGAGCCACTGTTCTTGCTGCCTCCTAAACCTGGAAAGCACTTACTGTCACTGCATAGCTGACTTGCTCTCATCCTTTAGACTCCAATTAAATGTCATCGCCTCCATGAAATCTTCTCTGATAATTCTACCAAGATAGGTAGAATTTACTTACTCTGTATCACAGCGGCATGTTTACTAGTATTTCATTTGCAGACTAAATCACATCCTCAAATCTAATATTACTTTAAGTGTATTTACCTACTGACTATCTCCCCTACCACATTGTGAACCCATGTGATTTAAGTACATTCACACTGTTATGCAGCAACCGCCACCATTCATCTCCAGAACTTTTTCTTATCATACCCAAGTGAAACTCTATGCCCATTAAACAATAACTCCTCACTTCTCCCTCCCCCAGCTTCTGGAAACCACAAATCTAATTTCTGTTTCTATAAATTTGACTATTCTAGGTAACTCATATTAGTGGAATACTTTGAATCAATTTATTTTACTTCTCCTTTACCAATATAGGCCTTTCCTTCTATATAGAAAAAAAAAATCTCATTTATAAGAATAATTTCCCAATTTTATTTATAAAACATTCTACTAGGATCCTTCAGAAGTTTAATTCATTTTTGGAAGAAATAATGGTTGGAGATTAAACAATATTGCAAGGCACTTTTAAGATATACAAGTTGATCTAATATCATTGATCATAAGGCCTGTTACCCTTGTCATTAGCCTGGCTTTTGGATTGTAGAGAATCTTCGATACTTGGTGGTGTTGAAGAAAATATAAAAGAACAAATAGCTCAAATGGTTATATGATACTGTTTTGTTTTGTTTTTCTTGCTGTACAATAGCTGATGCTCTTCAGTGAAGCTGTAGTTTGGTTTCACAGGGCGCTCATACAAGCCATTTAAAAAGTGAATAAATAGGAGCCAGCTGGTTCTTTAGCATGAAATTCGCAAACCATTAAAAATGAAGACACTTGCTATCATTTTATTATCTTGGTGGTAAACATCACTGAAACCAGAATTTGACTTCTGTTCACCTTCCACCCATTTCTGCCCTCTCCCTCCCACCCCCCACCTCCCAGTAAAGATAGTTGAGAGATAACTTTGGGGGGAAATGAAAATCAGTAATGACTTATAGGATATCCAGTAAGGGAACAAATAATGTCAGGTAAATGATTATTCGGAAATGAGATATCCTCTTTCCTGGATAAGATTGCTTACTGTTTTCTTCAGCATGCAACAGAATAAAATGTGGTAACAATTTTCTGGAGTTGAATTGCTGCCATACATAATTGGGTCCCACAGAAGTATGGCCTAAGTTTTGGTGAATAGTGTAATATGCATTTTTAAAATTTATTTTTAAAATTTATCTTTATTGTTGAAAGTATTTCAGCTGTCCTCTTTCCCTCTCCATTTGTTGCTTTAAATAATATTTATGTTAACATATAATGGCAATACTTTTCACTTAAGAATTAAAGAAGTTAATAGGTAAGATATTAACATATAGTTTATTTTATTTATGCTTTATTTCTAAAATGCTTTAAAAACCATTATAATTAAGCTGCACTTCAAATACAGTTGCATAAAGATAAATATTTTTCATATTATGGTTTAGTAAAGTTTTACAAAGGTACATATTCTTTAAATAACATTGTGTAGACCATAGACCATGCTCAATAGGTAATCTTGCACGTACTATTTTATAGAAATGTATGAATTGGAAAGTATATTCAAAATTTATTGTCTTTAAAAGAAACACATAACTTGAATGAAATGGGAGAAGCAATGTTGCCTATTAAAAGTAGCCCAGAAAGGAATTCCTACTCCCCCCAAATTTTTATTTTGAAAAATTTTAAACCTACATTAAAGATGAAATAAAAATATACCTATATACCTTCCACCTATATTAAATATTTGTTAATCTTTTCCATTTTTATACACAAAATACTCTATATATGTATATGTGTATATTTATATAAACATATACTCATATAATATATGCATATAGCAGTATATGTATACATTATTATATAGTATTATATAGTATACAAGGGACCTAAATTTGTGCATGAATTTGTGCACCTTGAAAGGAACTGTGAGCCTTGAGGCTGCGGTGGGCACAGGGGCGGGTCTTGGCTCATCCTCCACACACCCATCTGGCCCCTCCTGCTGTGGAACCTGATCCTCTGTCTTCCAGCAGCTCTGCTCCTACCCCTGCCACTCCTATGCACTGTAGGTGCCAGCCCGGTTCCCACCTGCTGATGACATGGAGTGATTGGGGCTGGCACCGGCAGCAGGTGCAAGCAAGGCTGTCAACAGGTGCGAGCAGCAGTTGCTGCCCCAATCACCCCTTAGTAGCAGGGAGAGGTGGAGAAGCCTTCAAGGGTGATCAGGGCCGGCAGTGGCTGCTCATACCTGCTGATGGCACCAAGAGATCGGGACTGACACTGAGTGCCATCAGTGACTGTGAGCAACAGCTCTGGCACCCACTATGTGTGCGAGCAGATTTGGTGCCAGTAGTGGGTGCAAGTAGGGCCATTGCCGGCAGCAGGGGGGAGAGGGTTAGGTGCAAGCAGCAGTTGCTGCCCCATGACCCCTCAGGAGCAGGGGGAGGTGGAGAAGCCCTGAAGGGTTATTAGGGCATACCAGTAAACTTAAATAATGCTTAATACTTTATATTTCATCAAATCAGGACATGAGGACCTAAGTTTGATCATTCCGTTAGGACCCTGGTTGGAGAATGCCCCTGGAGTTTCATCCAGGTAGTAGCTCCAGCACTGGACAGGGAAGCAGGAGGCAGGGGTTTATGGTAGTGGATTGATGTCATGTATATAAATGTAAACAAGTAAAATTGCATTTTAATTTTGGAAAGGCTTGGCCTGTTGCCCTAGTTCATGGAGGTCTTATATGGAAGTGATTGTGGAGCAATTTGCAAACTGTGAATTTCTAACACTGTGAATTCAGTTGACTATTAGGACAATGGAGTAGTGTGTGTTAGCCTTCTTAAATTTTGTTTTGTTGTTTGGTTAGTGAGCTTGTGAAGAGAATAATTAATAAAGAACATAGTAAAGTATCTCATAATCAGTCAACACTAAGGAAATGAACACTATTTTTGCCGTGATTATAAGGGAGGTCCTGGTTGGGAAATACTGGATTGTGTTTACTGTTTGTGATTCTAAGGTTAGAATCACATTTCTAGGGTTAAGACTTTTAGGTAAGCAGCCAGCTAGCTATCTTGCCAACACTTCCAATTAATAATGGAACATAAGCTCTTCTCCAAGTTTTAAAAAGAAATAGAGACACATTCAACTGAGAGCCCTAGAAGGCAAAATCACTTTGGGGGCTTATGCAAAATATGGATACCCTTATCTAGTGCCACATCTACTGTGTCAGATTCCACGGGGGAGGTCTGTGGGAGAGCAGAGGTGAGGCCCAGGCATCCGTATTTTGTAGACCACCCCCCACCCCAGGGGATTTGGTTATGTCCTAAGGTTAAGAATGATTGGAGTAAGAAGAAATAGCAGTTATGACACTGATTATGATCATGGAACTTCTTTGCCTTAATTTTCTCCAAGACCAACAGCCCTCTGTACTCTTTCCTGAGAAGGAGGTATTAAAATTCCATATATCAGTAATTTAGGCAAACCAGTGCGCCCCAGGGCAACCTACCTGGAAGAAAGAAGCATGGCTGTGACCCTCTCTGTCATGAATAAATTGAAATCGCATCCTTTCTTTCGTTTGTAATTTTTATGGAAAGGATTTAAAATAATTGGAGCCTAGTGCCCATAATTATATCCTTGTGCCTTCCGCGCAGCTTGTGGTTTCGTGACTGGGCAGGAGTGACAAGAATTCATTGGGCCACAGAATATTCTTTGTGAATGATGCATTTGCTTCAGAGTGAAGTCTGAATACAAATGAAGGTGACATGATGCTCTATGTCACAGCATTCTGAGCTGCGGAGCTGGGAAGGAGCTAAGGGTCGAGGCGGACACACGTGGGTTAGCTCTCAAGCACTGAGGCCAAATCTGTTGGGACTCAGGAACAATCCTTGAGCCTCACCACTAAGAATGAGAACATTTAGAGGCAGAATTTCCCATGAACTAGCTATCGTAGGGTAAGCCAGTTAAAAACAAGTAAAATTGCATTTTAATTTTGGAAAGGCTTGGCCTGTTGCCCTAGTTCATGGAGGTCTTATATGGAAGTGATTGTGGAGCAATTTGCAAACAGCCAGTCTTTTTAGTACTATATTTTAGTTGCATTAGGAATAATGATTTACGTTGAAGGAATGAGTTAGACGTTACCCAAGCTTTGAATAAGGTGCATTTCCTGTTTATCTGGGAATATTTTGTTTGAAAAAAAATAAAAAAAGTATGTAAATTTAGCCCATTATCATGTAAGTGCTATGGGAATAATTGTACATAATTGAATTATTAGGGAGGAATTAGAAGTGTGGGCAGATTTTTTTTTTCCTGTGGTTGGAGTATTGTACTAAAAGCAGCATAACTTTGGTAATTTAAATGAAGTATGGGACATAAAGCACATGCTGCCAAGTCAGAATGGCATTTGAAAACCACGTTGATATAGCAGTGACCTTTCAAAAGATTTTTAGTTCCAACTCTGTTGTATCCAAATGATGCCTATCCCTCTGCAATCAGAAATTTTTATTGAAAATATGGCTCTGTAAATACATTTATGTCCACTTACTAATCTGCATTGGTAAATGAGCTGGGTCTTTGTCCACAGTGATAAGGATCTAGAGTGGCAATGTGTTAAGTTCATAAATTTTGTTATACACACTCAAACTATTTGCCAAATATTCAGAATATTTAATAAAGATTGCTCCCTATGGGCTGTAGCGATGACTAATGAATATTGTCAGAATTAACAAGTGCCATTTTTATTCCATGTGTTCCATATTGAAATGAGAGCAAGATGTTGTTGACCCTGGAAAAGTCTTAAGGGTTATTTTTATTTTTGTGAAGGCCTTCCAGTGAGGAATTCATGTCTGGAGTCATGAACCAGTGTGAGAGAGGACTGAATCAGATTTTCCTAGCATTTTTGTTTTGTGCCCTGATTCTGCCAGTGTCAATCACAAAACACAGCGTTTGCACCTACCCTGAATCTTTGCATATATAATTCCTTAGGGTGTCTTGGCAAAATGAAGAGGGAAAACAAATCCAAGCAGTGTTGAAGAAGGGGACTTTAATTAAAATTCATGTTTCATTATGTGTTTTAAAGATTGAAAATGGCACGCCAACATGAATCTGTTTGATGAAAGCATTTGCACTTGTCTCAATACATTAAGGGGGGGGGAGTAATAAACCTAAATATTCTTCCTTGTTACCTAACATGGAAGGTTTTATTTGTTTTTCAAGTAAAAGATCGTGTTGCTCTGATTTTTCTAGCTCAGATTTAAGATCTGTATAGTCATAAAAATCTTGATGGCTGTACATGAGACAACATTTTTCATGCTAAAGGAATTCATCAGTAATATACACTGAATGTTGTGTATAAAAATGAAAAATTGGAAGCAATTTAAATGACATACAGAAACAAAATTACTGAATTATTCTGTAACGTCTTGGAAAATTATGCCATAAGAATCATATTTTGGAATAATATCTTTATGTGCACTGACCACCAGCTCAATGTAGGAGCTGCCCTCTGGTGATCAGTGCACTCCCACAGCGGGAGTGCCATTTCACAAGTGGTGGTGGCAGCAGGCAAGTGGTGCAGGGTCCTTCCCAGTGGCCTGCCACTTTGTGCACTACTACATCCCTTGGGGGATGTCAGGCTACCGGTTAAAAATACACACATGTAAAAGTATATCAGATAATATAACCAATATGTTATCAAGGGTAATTACATGTAAGCGCCATGGGAATAGTAGTGAATAATTAAATTTTTATTTTCTTACTAGAGGCCCAGTGCATGAAATTTGTGCACAGGTGGAGGGGATGTCCCTCAGCCCAGCCTGCACCCTCTTCAAACTGGGACCCCTTGAGGAATGTCCAACTGCCCTTTTAGGCCCGATCCTACTGCTCACAATCCAGGACTGCTGTATCCCAACTGCTCACCTATCTGCCTGCCTGATTGCCCCTACCCATTTCTGCCTGCCAGCCTGATCACCCCCTAACCATTCCTTTGCCGACCTGATTGCCCCTAAATGCCTTCCCCTGCTTGCCTGGTTACCACTAACTGCCCTCCCTTGCCAACCTGGCCACCCCTAACTGTCCTACCCTGCTGGCCTGATTGTCCCTAACTGTCCTCCTCTGCTGGCCTGATTGCCCACAACTGTCCTCTCTGGCTGGCCATCTTGTGGCGGCCATCTTATGTCCACATGGAGGCGGCCTTCTTTGACCACATGGGGTAGCCATATTGTGTGTTGGAGTGATGGTCAATTTGTATATTACCTCTTTATTATATAGGATTTATATGTTACTACTTTTGCTAATTGTCTGAAATCATTATTTTTGAATCAAAAATACATGATAAAATATTAAAATAGAAAAAGAAATACCATATATCAGATAAGTATTCGTTGAATGTCTATTTGCAATATGTGGAAGAATTGAGCCAAAGAAAGAAAGATGATTTTAGCTTTGCCCTTTGTCCCATGTAGTTCCTCCATCTAAGAGTAAACTGCTGTGGTGCTGAGCCACTTTTTCTTTATTGACAGAATGAAATGAAGGCAGAGATTTTATTCAATAGCTCAAGCATTTAATTTCTATGTTCTTGTTTGAATTCAATAGCTAGAGAGGAAGAGCAGATTTTCAACAGATATGGCATTGTGGAGAATATTAAAATATACCTAGAATTTGACTATATAAAAGTAAAAAATAATCAGGTGGGTGAGATATACATAAACAAAGTAAAAAGACAAACAGGAAGTGTCAAGAGGGTAGGCTGGGAAAGGTGGGTGGGACCAGAGCATATGGAGACTTGAGGGGAACAAAGGTCTAAGGTTAGTCTTGCAGTACTGTCATGAAGACTTGTCCTTAGTAAATTGCATGTCTCTGTTCCATGAGCTACTGAGAGAAAGAAAAAAAATAAAAATGAAAACATAACCCAGGGTTTCATTGGCATACACAGGGATGTTCATAAAACTATAAAATTCAGTAGGGAAAGGAACTTACCGAGGTCATCTAGTCCATCCCAAGACTCACAGGAAACACTCTATCTGTATCTGTTTGCTTCCAAAAATGACACAAGGAATCTTGCAATGTTGGGTAGCGGATGGAAGCCCATGAGTCTTGTCACAGCCCAGTCTCCCTAGAGGCCATTGTACAGCAGAATGGGACATTATGGTCCCAATTTCTCCCACAGGAGACAGAAGACAGCCTGGCTTTGCTCTTTTGTGTTCCCCACATCTTACTCTTTCTTGCTTTCCTGTTGGTTGCTGAATCCAGATGGACTTTCTCCCTTATGCAAAAAAAAAAAAAAAAAAAAAAAAAAAAAGGCAGATCTTGTATTTGGTGAGACTACTTGGAAATTCTCCTGTGGCCTTTCTTAGCTTATTTATGTTTTCTTTAAGATGTTCCTTTTGCCCAGGATTATAATGATTTCAGACCATTGTTCTTACTTTCTATATTATCCAATACCTCATGTCTTTAACATGGCTAAATTAAAAAAAAACAACTTTGGCCAAGACTGGTTTGGTTCAATGGATAGAGCGTCGGCTTGGGGACTGAGAGGTCCCGGGTTCGATTCCAGTCAAGGGCATGTACCTTGGTTGCGGGCATGTCCCCAGTAGGGGGTGTGCAAGAGGCAGCTGATCGATGACCCTCTCTCATCGATGTTTCTAACTCTCTATCTCTCTCCCTACCTCTCTGTACAAAATCAATAAAATATATTTTTTTAAAAAAACAAAACAAAACAACTTTGTTGTTGTTGTTGTTTACTTGTTTTTGTATTTGAAATAAAACAGACTCTGTTCAGAAGAAACAGGTAACTATTTCTTTGTTTAAGGAACTCCCAAGAAGAAGTTGACATGAGTTGCCACACTGAAAGTTCTTAAATTCTTTGTTTTTACAACCTGTATAATGATAGACTGTAAGCTCTGTGAGGACAAGGACTTTGTCTCCCAATCACTGAAGCATCAAACCAAACATTGGACTGATTCATAGTAGGCGCATCTGATACCTTTCCTTGAGTGAGCGGATATGTAATAATGGCATTATGTTATATTTGTATAGCACGTCTCAGGTGTAGTATCTGTTAGCTCATCTGATCCTCACAACAGCATCTATAAAATGAGTAGGAACTGGTTTTTATATCCCCATTTTGTAGGAGAGGGAAATGGGGTTCAGAGGTAGAATGGACTTCCCAAGGCATCATATGAGGCCAGTGATTTGGAGTTAAGCAAGATGGGTCTCAAGGTTCCTCTGCTAGAGGGTTCTGGTTTTCTGGACTTTCATGGCTTTCTCCTTCTTTATTTTCAGATTACAGGACAGGCCCGTGCTTCACTGTGGTCAGCAACCAGATGTGCCAGGGACAGCTCAGCGGGATTGTCTGCACAAAGACCCTCTGCTGCGCCACCGTGGGCCGAGCCTGGGGCCACCCCTGCGAGATGTGCCCTGCCCAGCCCCACCCCTGCCGCCGCGGCTTCATTCCCAACATCCGCACAGGAGCCTGTCAAGGTAAACCCAGGCTGGTGGGGTTATGAATGGATTCATCTTGTTATCTCTGGAGGGCCATTCTCCAACAGCGTTGGAGAGAATGGAAAAGCAGCATCAGAGACATAACTTAACGATTTCGCTGATGGCATGACATCCAACATAGGCGTGAGAAGCTTGGCCCTCCCTGGATTTTCCTTGCCAGCAGTTTCTCCTTGGGACCCCAGAGGTGCTTCTCTGAGGTGCTATGATTCTAGTTACAGCAATGCTGTCTAGGCACACAAAGCAAAATTTGTGGTCAAGGTAGTTCGTTTTCCTTGATGTTTCCCCCCCTTCATATGAAATCGTTGGAGTTTCCCTGTCTCCTAGGTTGTACTCAGTTGACCTGAAGAAAACTGCATCGGACTCCATTTTACTGTTGTATCTCTCTCCATTTTATGGGCTACAGTATGCTTTTTTTTTTTCCTTTACAAGTCAGAAATAAATTAGGCTTTGGTTCACAGTTTTAAATATCCCCAGATGTTGCCTGCTTGCTTCTTCTCCTGCCTCCCCTAGAAGCCCTTACTCTGTTTTTTGGCTTTTACTCCTGTTCTCCCAGCTGTACAAATTCTTTTATTGTCTGGATGTCTGGCAGGAAACAGGAGGAAGTGAACGGAGGCAGCCGCACACTAAACTGATGGGCCTGAAAACTCCCAGGCTGTCTCTGTTTCCTTTAAACATCTTCGGTGCTTTCTTAGCAAGTTGCAGTATTTGCAGAAAATTCAGGGTATGCTTTTCTGAGGCATGGAGAGACTAGTTTGGTTTTTGTTCTATATGTTAATTCTAAGGGTAATATGCAATAAAACAGAACTTGAGCTTAATCACACAGTTCTATGGGTCTCCATAAATGGTACTTCAATAAATTCATCTCCTGAGAAATGCTGTTGGTGCTGGCTTCTGGCTTCTATGTACAACTTACGACTCCTTTGGATGTATCCTTCTCAGTGTCAGAAACAGCAAGAAATCACTTTGAAACTAGAATTACAAAGCAGTTGATTGTATGATTTTATAAGAGAGGGTGAATTTAGTTCCCCTTTTTGTTGGGACCTTTCGCTTTTACTTAGAAAGTCCCAGTGAATTTTGAAGAAATTCTTGGCCTTGGTGTTCTGAAGTCAGTTAATGCCCATGAACTCACTGACTGACCAGAGAGCCAGAATTTGAGTGCCCAGCTGCCCATCCATGAGTCAGAGGCTGAGGCGCTAAGATAATTTGGGGAAAAGAGAATTAAAAGGGAGAGGAGAGAGCTACTGCTCTTTACTTTGCTATTCATTTAATACACTCTGGACTTTTCCAGCATTTTCTTTCTGTCCTTCCCTGACTCTGCTATTCAACATCCAAGAAAAAAAAGTATCTTATAAGAAAATTTATGAAAAGCCATAGAATCAAAATGGCAGTTGTATTGCCACTTTTCAATGAAATTCTCCAACTCCACCCTGAGGGATTCTGCTGTCAGCTTGGGGCTCCGTCTCCTTGCTGGTGTTCTGAGTCCCTGGGCCAGATGTAAGAGTCTGTGGGCAAAAGGGTTTATCAAGGAGCTTATTGGGTCTTTGATTTTGGACTGTATGGCCAGTAGAGAAGTGCTTTCATCTATATTTCCTCTTGGCCAAAAATCATAATCCCAACAAGACGATATAGTTTTGTTTCTATGTACCATCTTAATTTGAAATAACATTTTAATAAACATATTTGACCTACCAAGATAATGGGAAATTATGACCTAAGAAAAAAATGAGATAAGCTCTAGAACATAATTGAATTATATTTCACATGCAGTCATTAATTTCTGGGCCAGGACATTCCATCTAAAACAGGAACCAACACTTTTATATCAAAATAAAAGGTGGTTCCTTTGTTGCCCCCTTTTCTTCGTGCCAACTTTCCTCAAGAGCGCAGGTTGTTCAGAAGTCTTACAACTGGTAATTGTTCTCTTGCTTCGCACAATGAAGAGTAAAACTAAAGAGGATACTAGGCTTCTAGATTTCTAAGAAAATACCCGAAGCAGAGGAAGAAGCATTAGGCTGCTTCCCTGAGGTTCTTCCTCAAACCAGACTTTTGCATGTTGCAGATGAAGAGATGGAGAAAAAGTACACGCACTTTCACCATCTCTCTAACTGGATGCAATGAGCCTGGATTGATTACATCTGTTCATAGCTGAGGCTCCATGTAGGACCCACAGGTGAACGAAATGAACAAAGAACCTACTCTGTGGAAGATAATCAATTTATATTGATAAAATCAAAACAAAGCAAACCTCTGTATTAGGTCACTTGATGATTCATCCTATGGAGAAAAATAAGCCGAGTAACTAAGAAGGGTGGTGACTGATGGGAGGCCGGGTGTTGCTATCAGACTGTCAGGGAGGGGTCTGCTTCTGAAGTGCCTTAGGAACAGAGACCTGATGGATGGGACAAAAACCAGGCAACTGTATGGAGAGAGAATGCTCCAGGCAGAGGGGCCACCACCCTAAAGCCCGTGGCAGGTGCATCCTGGGTGTATTTGAGGCCCGGCAAGGATGCCGATGTGCATGGAGAGGGGTGTGAGAGGGAGGAGGTTAGGAGATGAAGTCAGAGAGTGGAGGGGTTGGATAGAATTTCCTAGGGCTTAATGTGGACTTAAGTTTTGAGCTGAAGCGGACATGATCTGGCTTTAAAAGGTCCTCTCCCATCGCCAACTGAGATAAGCTCTAGAACCAAATTGAATTATATGAAGCAAGGTGCTTCATCTGGGATTTCTCACTTCTTGACCTAACTTCCTGGGTTCTTTAACTTTTTAGTGCACAAGACAGTTCTACAGAATGCAAGGTGAACATGTTGCATTGAATTTGTACAAAAACATTAGCACTCTTGTGTAGTCTGAGTGACCTTATTTAAGTAAATTCTGTTTTAACTGAATTATCCAATACAACTCAAAAATAGTTTTGCTATAGATTGGGTTACGTTTTGACTCTAAGGGTTTCTTGAATAACTCTAGTTTTTAATGTCAACTGCTTTTGTCATTGTACCTTTGTACTTTACAGCATGTATGGTCAAACCCCCAAAAGTTAGTATAAATTCTTCTTTCTCTACATGAGAAAAGATGGAAGGTGGAAAAATAAAAAATGGTTGTAACTTTCATATAGAAAGCATTATTAGAATATTTTATATGAATTAGTAAATTTTGTATAAATCAATCAATCTCTCTCTCTCTCTCTCTCTCTCTCTCTCTCTCTCTCTCTCTCTCTTTCTCTCCCCTCTCTTTTTCCGTCTCTGACCTAAAATTGGACAGATGTGGATGAATGCCAGGCCATCCCTGGGCTCTGTCAAGGAGGAAATTGCATCAATACTGTTGGATCTTTTGAGTGCAAATGCCCTGCTGGACACAAATTTAATGAAGTGTCACAAAAATGTGAAGGTAAGAAATATCAGGCTTTGCAGTTCGAGGGTGGAGGGGCAAGTACAATCTAAATAAGTGGCAAGCTTTTTTTTTTTTTTTGTAAATTGTTTCTAATTCCTTCTGTCTTTGTCATTCTTATGAATGTGTAATTATAACATTTTCACCAGGAATAATATGCCTTTGTTCTATGGAACCAGAAAAGCCCAGCAGCTTTTTCCATTTTTATAGACCCAAAATAAGAGATCCATCTGAATAAAATTAAATATTAAAACATGACATTTTGATTTCATTTCTGTTGTTGACATTATTATAAATATCCCCCTTTTTCAATATTTGAGTTACAGTGTTTAAGACACATATTTTTGCATAGTTCTGGAGATAATAAATTTAAATTTGATCATTACATATTATTATTATTTAGAATGCCTTATCTTCTAATGTTTTCCTACTTAAAACGTATGTCTGATTTTTTTTTTAAAGAGACCTATGAATTCATTTATTCTCTAAGTACAAGTAGGGTAAGAGTTAGGGTTAGGTCAAGTTTAGAATTTGCTTTTCTGTCTATTAAATGGACACCTTTTTATGTTAAACAAACAAAAATAACTTGAGGTATATTGATTTATTTGCATTTAGTTTATAGATTGAGCTTCTAAAAACATATGTACAGATAATATGTTCATATTCACCATTACTGCTATGTATCAAAAAGAGAGGCCTGGCTTCCAAGTGTAATAAATCTACTTTTTATGAGAGGGAAACACCCAGGAAATAAATAAGCAGCAATGAGCCCTCTTTTCTTTGAGAGTGCATGTACCTTATGTGTAAAATCTGACAATAATGTACACCATTCTCAGGCCTACATCTCTGATGAGCAAACGATTTTTCATCATTTGGTTAACACTCTAGCACTTACATTGTCTTCTTTCCTAGATGTATGCCATTACCTCTACTTTAATATATATATAGTTTTCAGAGAGGAAGGGAAAGGGTGAGAGAGATAAAAACATCATTCATGAGAGAGAATCATTGATCAGCTGCCTCCTACATGCCCCACACTGGGGATCGAGCCCACAACCCAAGCATGTGTCCTTGTCTGGAATCGAACCTGAGACCCTTTAGTCCGTAGGCCAATGCTCCATCCACCAAGCCAAACCAGCTAGGTTAACCTCTACTTTAACAATTATACTTCCAAATTTAAAAATATTATGGTACAGGTTCTTAAGTATCATCATACATATATTTTTATGGCATTAATACACTATTAAGATTTATCACATGCAAAATTCACATCAGATTGGGCTGTGCTTATAAGCTTAGGCTGTCTCAGATTAATATATTCATCTTCAAGAGACAGGACAGCTTTCAGAGAGGGGGATATGGGGCGTGGGACTTGGCAGTCTGTTTTGTTTTCTGGAATTCTTATTGGTTCCAGTCTGGCTTAGAATCATTTTCCTGCATCCCTTATCTTTCACCCAGACCCATCAGTTAGCATCAGTTGGGACTGATCACCTTCTGTGGTTGTGAATGAGACAGAAGACACTCGGATTTAATATCCAGACAGAAAGAAAAATGATTCAAAATCCTCGTACTAAAGCAAGGAAACCTATTATGGTGGTGTATCTAATGGACCAAAAATTCAGTCTGAGAATTACTTAACCATTTCCCACAAATATTCCACCCTAAACCCCATTCCCCGAGCTACATATTGAAGTCAGTAGGCAAGATAAAAACAGAATACTTTTGGCTAAACCATTTTTTCTTTCTTTGCCATCTACTGTTACATTAAATTCAGATAGTGGTTTTTTTTTTTTTCTCTTCCTTTTTATTTTTCTTTGCAAAATTGATATTGGAAGAGACCGTGTTTATACTACATGTACTGTGAGATGGTTGCCCTCCTTAGCCTGGTTAAGGAAAGAAGGCAGAACGCCCTCTCAGAATGCTTGGTGAGCTGGGTCCCCGCCAGGCTCTTTGCTCTTCTCCCGCTGCAGCGCCTCACGTTGGGGATGGCATAGCTCTGGGCACATAGGATGATCTCCAGATGCTCAATAGGAGGGAATTCCAGACACTCTGGCCCACGTGGCTGAGAGAATGAAGAGAACTTCTCTGAGTCCTCAGAAATGGTCAGGCCACAGTGGGATTCTGTGCCCTTGTGGACATTGTTCTGGCATCTTTGTCATTACTTTGGGTGGCTTTTTATTTATTATTTTATTTTATTTAAAAAAATATATATATAGGCTTCCCTTTCTGATATAATGGCATACTTATCTGGTGGCTACTTGCTATTAGAGATTCTTACAGCTCAGGCAGCAAGAATCCCTGGGTTACTCAACCCATAGACACAGAAGGGGCTCCATCTTCTGCAGCTGCTCACAGGCCCTTGGCTCTCACTGTTCAAGGTTGCTAGCTCCCTGTACTACTGCTGAACAAAATCTCTGTGGTCCAGACATAAGAGCCCTGGAGTAGAGTAGACCTGGCCCCAGTCCAGGCGATGTCCCTCATCCTTCGTGTGATCTTGGACAAGTCAATTCCCAGCTCTGAGTTAACCTCAGTTTTCAAATGAGGAAGTAGAGCAAGATGGTATCTGGGTTCTTTCCAGTCCCGCCATCCAGACCCCGTCGCCACATTTCTCACTGTTGTCCAGTTGTGATCAGGCTGCCGGTACCGGGTGAATAAGAAACCATGGGCTCTGGCATACCTGGTATGACTCTCAAATAGCATGCCTGATGGTTTTTTCCATGTGGCTTGAAGAATCAGCCTGTTTACGTTTTAGTCACACATTTTTCACTGGATGCTGTGTGTTTGTAATAAAGCAAAATTCATCTCCCAGGCTTGGTGACATTCATAATTAGTAGTGTCACATGTTGCTTTTAAACAGCTGCCATGATTTTTAGTTTCATATTTTCTTAGTGAATAATTTAGATGGTCCAGATCAGGTTAACTGGTTTCCCCTGTTTCTCACTCAGGGTAGATGTCCATGGTCCTGGATGGAGCTCCTGAATAGTGATCCCTGGACCAACCTCCATTCCATTGGTCCATTCTTTCTTCCCTCTGCTAGGGGAGCCCCAGGATAGGGGAGTGGCTGAGGGACAGGAAGAATGCCCAGGGAGAGACAGAGGGAAGGGAAGGAAGACCAAGAACAAAGATGGGGGCAGCGAATCCAGAGGAAATGGATCTATCATTTGTGTCCCTTCTCAGGTTCATAGCCAACCATGGCACAGGTATCTCTCAAGGGATAGATATTTCCCAGCAGCCCAGCCTCTCTCTCCTGCCCCAGGGGAACAGGGGAAGTGTCCCGAGCACAGACACACCTCTTCCCAGCCAAGCCTCACTGCTCATCAAGTCCCTGAAATGGATTTACTTTTGTGGCTGGCATTTGAGACAGATGGACTTGCAGAACCTAAGAAAGCCATGGCTCCCAGACTCTCCTGCCTGGGGTCCCTGGTAGGAGATAAACGCAGAGTGACAAGAGCCTGGAGAAATAATACATTCGTATGAATGAATTTCAGAGTATGAATGATTCTTTTATTTAGTCTTTTCCTCTTGAGACCTCCTCACAGCTTGGTCATGAAATCGGAACTCGTGCTTCCGTCCCTGCGAAGCAATAGGACCGAGGAGGCGAGGGGGTGCAGGGAAGTAGAAAGGCCCTACACACATGGAGGAAAGGGCTGTGTCACTGAAGAGAGGACACGGAAGGGGACTCAGAACCACTGAAGCTTTCTCACATTGAGCAATGTGGCCTGGGAGTTTTATCTGGATCTGTGTGAAATTAGGGAGGTTCGCACTTCAGTGAGTTTTCTAACCTGCTCACATGTGAGGGTGTGCACCTAAGATAACTCCATTCCTCCCTCTCCCCAGCCCCTGGCAGTGGAGACTTGGGTTTAACATCACTTTATAAATGAACCTGGAGGCCTCCTGGGCATCAGAATTACAGGGATAATTGGATGAGTTGACATACATAAATCATTTAGACAATGCCCAGCAGCCAGCACAGGTCACCTCACTCTTATTATTGCTGTGATAATCTTCAGTAAGGGGCCCAAATCTGACCTAGCCAGCATGTGAAAGATGATTTGCCATCTGGCCAAATTAATTCTGGCTTTAAAATGGCTTTCTCTGATATATGCTATCACATAAATAACCTCTTTGGATATTGCTATACACTGAGTGGCCAGATTATTATGAATTCATATATGGGTGGGGTCCAGCCAGCCTGGCCAGGGGGAGGGGACATGGGTGGTTGACCAGCCTGCCTGCTGGTTGAACTCCTGGTCAAGGGGTCAATTTGCATATTAGCCTTTTATTATATAAGATATACACTGCATTCAGAGATCATAATAATCTGGCCACTCAGTGTATGTTGTGTTTTTAATAGGAATGGTAGCAACCATTTATACTAACAGGTATAAAAAGATTTCTTTCCATAGACACTCTGCTCACAGGATCTTTGATAGATATTATATGACTTAGTCATTAACTTTTAGGGACACTTTGAGAAAGGTGCTTTCTTTTTAATACTGTTGTGGGTTTTGGGTGGAGTATCCCAGTGTTCCCCACTACTCTCCTCTGAACCCACAGAGAAGCATCATAATGACAGTCTGAGTGCTCCTGAGAACACCATCATGGCCAAGTTTGGTCATCACTCATACCACGTGGTCTTCTCTGTGGGATTTTAAAATCTGCTTTGTGGAAAATCAGATTGAAATGCAGTGCAAGCACTGATGCAGATCATAGAGTAAATAGAGAGGAAGCAAACCATGGAGAGAGAAGGGAAAAACAGAATTTAAAAATAAGTGACGTTTGGTCTGTTAGCATGCTGTAGTTACTTGGTGAAATAGCAGTGCACATGCTTTTAAAGGGGAATTTTTTTTTTCCCTCTAATAATGAATTTGGTGAATTTCTTTGGTAAACCTGTGTTGAGAGGAGAAACACTCACTCATTGAATTGACTTTTATGTGCAGCTTTTATCCTGTAAATATTGCTGTTTCTGGCGACACTGTTTGAGTAATGTCACATCTGAGTCCTTGGGTGACAAACAGTTGTCTATTGTGTTCTGTGAGTACAGCAACTCTTCTTTATGTTCCAGATATTGATGAGTGCAGCACCATTCCTGGAGTCTGTGACGGGGGCGAATGTACAAACACAGTCAGCAGCTACTTTTGCAAATGTTACCCCGGTTTCTACAGCTCTCTCGATGGCACCAGGTGTATAGGTAGGTCTAATTGTAAACAGCGTGCATGGTTTCTGTAAATTAGTTCCATAACATCTTTCTAAACAAGCCTGTTAAGGGGGTCATATAATTTCTCACTTCATGTAAAAGGGACATCTGTGGAAATCTATTTTACAGTCAAGCACCCTTGGAAAGAGCAGAGGCACCCTGTGGTCCTGTTTTGGGACTTTTGCCTCCCATAATGAGGGGTGATCCAGGAGACCCTACAGATATCCTCAGGCTATGAATTAACCTGCAGTTATGCAAGTGTCAGACCTTGAAGCAGTGTTTGACTCTTCTGTCTTTTGACCCCCAGCCTTCATCATTTCCTGGGACCTATACTATTTCAGGTCTGAAGTTTTGCCATAATCTTTTCACGTGTCTTCCTGCTCCCTGGCTTCTCTACAATTTATCTTGTCAGATTTATCTTCCTCAAGTAGTGCTCTGATTAAATAACTCTCTTGCTTGGGTAGTTTTCCATCAGGGTTTGGAGATTAGTGGATCCTTCAGGTGCTGCCAAGCCCTTTCTCCCCCCCCCCCCCCCCCCCAGCTTTTGGGGTTAGAGAGGAGGCTGTGACCATGGCGAGGCTGAGTGAGTGGAGAGGGTTCTTGCCTTCCACTCCCAATCCCCACCCTCCAGCTCTGTTTTTATCTGGTTGGATGTTAAACTTCCATGAAAAAAATATTAATTAAATAAGGGGTTCTTATTTAATTAATAGATTTGACAGCTGCTGGATTTAACAATTGCTAAGACTCCCTTCAAAACTGATTATTTTAGACTAAAGTTCAAGCTCCAGAGTGTTCAGCCGGATAGCTAAAAAGCTTCGCTCTCTGCCCGCTCCCAGCCTCACTAAGTTGTCAGCACAGCTCCTGCTTCTCACCCTCAAACAGGCCATTCATTTTCATCCCTTCATCTCATCATACAGGTTACACCCACCACTCAAGACACCCCTCTTCCCAGCTCAAGCTTCCTTTCGCCTTTTTCTTAGGTCCTCTGTCTTTGAAGATGTCCCAGATCAGCTAACCTGAAAGCTATTTCTCCCTTACCCGGGGACAAGCTTCTCATAAATGGCCTCATAGGGAAATTCTGTGTCTGCTTGTTTTTATATCACTAATTATGCTGGTAAGCTATCCTTGACAACTAGTAACTGCTGTCTTGCTATCCCTGGTGGTTCTCAGCACAGTTTCTCCGATGTCTAGGCACTCAGGAAGTATTTGTTGAATATTGAGATGACTAATTCTTTACTGTTGGGACAATGCTAGGAAGCCCGTGGCAAATGGCCTTGGAGAAAAGCGAAGGCTATCTTTTGATGTTTGTTTCTGGCCCATATTTTTTGGAGACACTCAGCTTCACATCCTCACCACAGGCCATGGATTTCAGACCAAAACTAAATTGCACTTGAAATTCTGAATTCCTTTTTACTTAGTCACATACAACAAAAGCCGAGAGCAGTCTCTTACAGTTGACATTTGGGTAACTACAACTAGTGAGGGAAGGATATCTGACTTTTCCTCAGAAACAATGGGAGTGCCCAGATTGCTGGATTTTCTAGGATCTATCCATAGAGTAGGAACTGCAGTGAAAGAATGGCAAGTGCAATATATAGTTCCTTCCCCCCCCCCCCCCGCCCACCAAAAAAACTGCCAATTAGCATATGACCTCTAGTGGATATGCTTAGCACAGAGATAGATAAGAAGTCCTTTCCTGGCCAGATAATAGGTAGATTTTTTTTTTTTTTTTAACCTTCAAAGAGAGACTCAAATGACATTAGAATGGTTAAAGCACATTTACATATCAGATTACTAACATTAAAATTTTTTTTCTTTTTACTAGCTATATGCATGCTAATTTTTTACAAAGGAAGAGGGTGTGGAGGGAACTGAGATTTATGGATCACCTTGGTCTGAGGTACTTTATGGAAGTTACCTAACTTAATGGTCATGACAGTGCCATGGATGGGAAAAGCTAGGGTTTAAAGAGGCCAGGTAAATAGGTTGGTCCAGTTGTTTAATGACTAGTAAGTGAGGGAGCTGGATTTCAGCCTGGGCTTCAGTCCACACACAGTCTGGCCTCTTCCACTACCTTCTCCCACACGAAGCCCATGCAGTGACTTTCTTGCCATACCTCCAGGCAAGCACCGCTGCTCCTTCTTTAGAACTTTCTGGTACCCACAATTAACAATTTATTATATAAAGTTATCCAGAGCACATATCTGCCTTTGCTAATGCTAATGTTTCCTGCCATGGTAAACCACAGAGACACCCCCCTCAAATAAACCCTATTGGCAGGAAAATAGATTTAGTCTCCAACTTATATACACATCCAAGGTTAGTTAGTAAGTTGACTGTTTGGAATCAGTGAATCCAGCCAATAGAAAATTCCATATGTAGATAGTGGTCTGTAGTGTTTCCTTATATACCTCTTGTGAGCCCACAATTTTGTTACCTTTTGTCAGCACTGAGACTCTCAGCCCTTCTAAGCCCCAGTGCCCACTGTGTTCTGTAAGCTCTGGCAGGATTATTTTATTTCTTGTTCTGTGATCATTTGTTGGCACACTATGATCCTTTGTGTAGAGTTGTCTTTTCATAGTAGTGAGTCTGTCACATCAACTTCCAGGAGTCCTAAAGATGTCCTGTACCTAGTGTAGGCATCACTGCCCTAACTCTGGGCTGGACACAATGATGCTAGTGATTAGATAGGAGAGGCCTGTTGATAGTCTAGGTCAGTGGTCGGCAAACTCGTTAGTCAACACAGCCACACATCAACAGTACAAAGATTGAAATTTCTTTTGAGAGCCGAAAACCGACTTCTGCGCATGGGCCATGGTTTGAATTGCACTGTACCTGTGTGCCTGCAGGTGGTATTTTGTGGAAGAGCCACACTCAAGGAGCCAAAGAGCCATATGTGGCTCATGAGCCACAGTTTGCCAACCACTGGGCTAGAAGGACCTGCAAACTCCTATTTATAATATATTTGTTCTCCTATGATGTGGCTTCTGGGTCCTGAGAGAAGTGGGGAAAGGAGGAAATTCCTGTTCCTTTCCTGCTAGATAACTTGGCCAGGAGAGGTTTAAAATAGCTGATGGTGTCTGCAGTTCCCCCTACCTCCCTTTACTGCCTTCAAACCCTGACTTTCTTCTCCCTCAGTTTCTATGAGTCTTCATATTATCCAAAATCCACCCCTGACCCTCCATGCACCCCTGATCTACCTCTGAACCAGCACCAGAATGGTTTTCTCCCCGCTTACTATGGCATTGCTACCTGATGACACAGGAAACTTCAGGCTGGTGTGCCCAGGGCTCGGTTCCTCCAAATAGTGCCTGGTTTTCACATGTTTTCTCTGCTTTTACCTATTAGCCCATAGGTTTTCTTTAAAATAGTGAATTGTATAAATGTGTGCATTTTTAACAAAGCCTCTCCTTCTGGGCAAAAAAAGCAAAGACAAAATGATGATTGCATGTGCAGGTGCCATTTGTAAATCAAGGACTGTGGCAATCGAAACATGGCTGATAATTTTTTCAGCATTCACCATTTTCATCAAGAGTTTCAGACTCATTGACTTAACACATAAGAGAGCCAGTGGAGCAGGAACACAGTGTCATAGCTAATTTGCAAAACAATATACATTAGCCCATTATGAGTTCACTGTCCCCAGCTTTTCTCTGAAGGATAGCTCATGCTGAAAATTATGTAGACAAATTTTGGTCAAGTGTTTACACTGGGTTTGGACCACTAAATTCATTGGAAGCTGGGATATAAGCCAGTTTTTAACATCCCATTTCATTCTTAACAGCCTTTGGTTTCTGATCTTCAAATATTTACTAATCCCTGAATATAGAAAGTACTAGTGGCTTTCAGGCATTGCTAAAGAGACTGTAATAGCTCCTATCTCTCCACTTCTTCAGGAGGAGGGGCCACCCTTGGCTTCACAGAACATGCCTTGCCTGCACCCCTCTCCCACCCTCTACCCTGGACCAGCCTGGAATATCACTTGTCTTGCCTCTTTGCTGAGAATATTAGTCCAACAGAGGTGCAGGAACTGGGGTCACAAAACATTCCTGGAAAGCACATTCATTCTTGCTAGTGGATTTAAGTCCTTCTCAGAAATGATCTTGCATCATTTAAAGTGGACCCATAGTTTTATGGGTTTGTCTAGGCTTGTTGTAGCCTTTCTCACCTGATGTTAACAATGTAACTGCTTCTAAGTTAGCCTGGTTTTTACATTTTATTTCACTTTATTCATTTACTAGAGGCCTGGTGCATGAGATTTGTGCCCTGGTGGGGGGTGTGGCCTGCAGGGATTGGCCTGCTGTGTGAGCCCCGCTCATCCTGTTCACCAGAGTGGCTGTGGACCCGCCCTCTGAGCGCCTGCTCCCTGGTTCAGCATCTTTTATGCTAGAGCACTCGCTTCTCCAGGGGACCTGGTCGGGCCAGGCCCAAGGACAATAGCACTGAGAGAAGGTGGAGTAGGCCTCAGTCCTGTGAAGGCCACCAACCCATCTCTTAGCCTCTGGGGTCAGTTCTGTGAGCCCAGCTGCAGCACTGCAAGGCCTGCAGGCATCTAGAGGAGGTGGCAGGGAGCAAGGAGGAGGAGCCTGGGGTGAAGAGGCAACAATCGTTGGCCTGTGGTTCACAGTGGGAGCAGCGGCTCATCCTGGTCAGCCAACCGGCCCTCCCACTGTGGGAATGCACTGACCACCAGGGGGCAGCTCTTGTGTTGAGGGTCTGCCCCTTGATGGTCTGCCCCTTGCGCGTCATGGCAACTGGTTGACTGGTCATTCTGGTCATTTCACTGTTCAGTCACTGGGCTTTTATTATATAAGAGTGCAATCATCAGGATTTGAAGGCTTTGCATTCTTAAGAATGATGTAGGTGAAAACCATGCTCGGTATAACCCTCTTTGGGCAAACTTCAGGTTTAATATTTAGTCTTATAGGAAACATAGTGACGGATTTTTTTACTATTAAAAAATTCCACACTTCAGAGGATTTGCCACTTATATTCTTTTAAATGACAGGCATATGTGAAATATTATTTACATTTCAGAACATTATTTTGTATGATCTGCTGAGAGATGTGGTTTACTTGAAGAGAAGCATACCATACACACATGCCAGGCAGACCAAAGTGTTCAGTTGGCTCCTTCTTGGTAGCCCGGAGTTGCACTTTGGTGTGTCAGTGTTGTCATGGCCGTTAGACATGATGTCACCCAGTAAAAGTGATCTATAGAAAGAAATATGTCTTCCCATGTTGCCTTGGGATGATCGTTCTGCCAAAAATAAATAAATAAATAAATAAATAAATAAATAAATAAATGCTTCCAGAACCATTGTCTCCTATAGGACTAAGCACTTGGAACCGCCTGCATTCTGAACTTGTAAATATTTCATGCCTTATAAAATTCGTTAGGGCCCCAGGACAAAAAGGAAATCTCGATTAGCAAGCGCTGGATCTGTCTGCAGAATGGCTCATTCCTTAAGAAAATCAAAAATAAAAAAAATCTCACAAGTCTGACTCATAGTTTCAGACTGCAAAATAAGAAAGATCTTTCAGAAATGCAGACTACAGCACAGACTTAATGTTGTTTTAAAATAGATTTATATCAATATTTTCCTAAAGGGGCTCGAATGAAATCGTTGGAAACCAAGGACAACACAGCCTCCCTTCAGCAGAGAGACCTGTCTTTATAATAATTAACTGTCACCACCGTGGTTTTCTTAGTCTCTCTTTTCCTATGGCACATATGGATGTAATCATTCGTTCCCACCTTGGGATTGGAATGTGGGCCTTGGGCCAAGGGCACCAGCTCGCAGGGCACAAGGTGTGAGCCGAAGACGGGGTTTCTGTCTGAGCATTGTTCCTGAGCGGGGCTCGCAGCAGCCCTTCCAGGGGGCAGGAGTGTCTGTTCCTGCTGCCGGAGCCCGAATGGGAGACGCAGAAGTGGCGGGCAGCAGAGTGTTGCAATAAGTTTGATCTCAGTGATGTGTGTGTGTGTCTCTTTCTTCTCTCAGACGGTCGCCCAGGATACTGTTACGCGGCCCTGGCAAACGGGCGCTGCTCTAACCAGCTGCCACAGTCCATCACCAAAATGCAGTGCTGCTGTGACGTCGGTCGATGCTGGTCTCCGGGGATCACCCTCGCCCCTGAGATGTGTCCCATCAGAGCAACTGGTAAGACTCCTCCCCGCTTACTGTGGGGTGTCCCAACGTGGCTCCCACAGGTCTGGTGGCAATATGCATGATGCAGATTTCATGGAAACCCAGGTGAGTAAGATTCCCAAAAATAAGAGATGACATTCAGGAACATTTCCCCAGGTCACGGACTGGGAAAAGAGAGGGGCCTATATCAATAACACTGCTTCCAGGTGCTGCTTCTTACGTCGCTTGGTTATGACCGCGGAACAGCACCCTTTTCTGGAAGTGCTTGTTCTTTCTCCTTCGCATCTATTTCTTTTGGCCTCCTGCAGTCCAAAATGCAACTCTCTCAGAGCTGTTCAGGGGAGCTATTCTGGGTACACATTTCCTCCTTCCCTAACATCTGACACTTTCCTTTTCCTACTTGCCAAGTTCTGTTGACTTTTTTTTTTTTTCACAGTATCTCTTTCATCTGTCATATTTATTTCCACGTAATGTTCATTTTCCCGCGTCAGGGCTATTGCGGTAGCTCCCTAGCTGATCTCCGTGAACTCCACAGCTGCCACATACATTTCCCAAAGCATAACTCATCTGAAGTCCAGTTAAAAAATTATGTCTGGGGAGGGAAATGTAGAGAAAGATGTCCAGAAAATTTTTCCCAGGATGAAGTCAGGCCGTGTATACTGGTCTAAGTCACTTTATTTCTTGAAAATGAGATTTCAGTACTTAGCCTTATGTTTAGTCCCCAAAGCTGCCCCCTGTTCATCTTTTTAACTCCTGTTCTTTGTAATAGCTTTCTTTTCTTTTTTAAAAGTATATATTTGTATTGATTTCAGAGAGGAAGGAAGAGGGAGAGAGAGGTAGAAATATCAGTGATGAGAGAGAATCATTGACTGGCTGCCTTCTGCATGGTCTACCTTGGGGATTGAGCCCACAACCAGGGCATGTATCCTGACTCAGAATCGAATCATGACCCTCTGGTTCATGGCCTAATCACTGAACCACGCTGGCCAGGCTAGCTTTATTTTCTAGTTAAATAATGTGATCCAGTGTTCCTTGAACCCAGTCACAGTGTTTCTAAACTCAAATGTTCTTTTTTCTTAACACTTCTCCCCACTTCAGGTCCTTCTTCCTTCTTCCTCACCCCTGCCACCCTGCTCATGACCTACCTCTTGTCTGTTAAGGATTGGCTCAAAGGTGACCTGGTCCATACACTCTCTTTAGACAGTGAGCTGGAATTGCTGCGTTGTCCTCAGTGCTCCAGGCTTGGGCTCCTGCTGCAGCACCCATCCCCCCAGCTCTGCCTGTGCCTGTGTGTGTTCACCACTGTGTTTTCACTAGTTGATAAATCTCATTAGGAGGTCTTCTGCATTATTATAACCCCGTATTCCTTATGCTTTTTTAAAAAACACTTCCACAGTACTTAGCATAACCTTGCTTCTACCATGTTTCGCCGAAAATAAGAAATCCTCCGAAAATAAGACCTAGAGCATGGAAAGATAAGACATCCCCTGAAAATAAGACCTAGTGCAACTTTGGGAGAAAAATTTAATATAAGACACTGTCTTATTTTCGGGGAAACAGAGTAGGAGGCAATCAGAAGAAGGAACATTTTATTAAGTGACATCTTTCCCAACAGTTCTAAGTTATAACTGGGGTTATATCTCCATCTCAACCTGAGTCCTGAAAAGTATGTTTAAATCAGGGACATTTGGGAGAGAAAAGGAAGGTGAGGGTTGATAGTGCAGAGTTCATGAAATATTTCAGAGTATGCTACTTCCAGAATGCGAATTGCCCATTATCGGGGGTTATAGAATTGCTCACAGATGTTGCTATAAAATGTCTGTTTATTGCTGAGAATTATATGTGTGAGTTAAAGAAGCAATAAAATCTTTCAATATATTTTAACATATACCAAGTCATATATTTTGTTTGATTTGCTTACGGTCTCTGGCCTAAAAATATAACCCAACCTCCTTCGTTCACTAGGAAGACCATTTAGTAGGTCACTGTTTAGACACACCTGACTTCCTACTAAGTCGTATGATTTGGTTACCAGGAAAATTGCTTTTTAAATACCTATGTTAACTTAAGAATCAGCAGCATCGATGCGAATTTCTTCCTGTTGAAGCTTGAGTAGAGGAGAGAGAAAATTGGAGCAGGTTTATGTGCCTGAAGACCTGCTTTGGGACATACAGGGCAGAAGGCCTGGTTCCCTCGAGTTCTAGGCGTACCAGGAAAGATGACAGGCTGAGACAGGCCCAGGGCAAAGCAGGCTGATAGAGAAAACACATTTGCAGGTACGTGTGTGTTTGCTCCAATGTTCCAGTACCATTGCTGCAGAGCTTGGGCCTCTTACAGAGAGTGATGACACAGGAAGGAATATTTTAAATAGGCCAGTTTTTTACTCTTCAAAAAAATAAAATCTGTATCATCTCTGGGTTAAATGGGGACAGGAAATGTGGACATTGACTAAACAAAATTACATGCAGGATCAGCAACCAGGGGCAATTTTTGTTCAGTTGATGTCCACTTTTCCTGAAGAAAGTACAGGACCCAGTCTGATATACTCTCCTGGAGAGGACATGATGAATTTAATGGAATGCTTAAAGTAATATATCAACTTAATTAGTAGAAATTATGTTAAGCTAATGACCTTCTTTTATACAAATGCTGAAAGACTGAAAAACAAAAGAAAGAAAGAAAGGCTGCTGGATGCTTGGAAGCAAAAGAGTCTTTTAATATAATTAGCATTCAATTAAATCCAGCACATTAACAAGTTCCTCTTATGCGCATTTTAAGACATAATTTAATGGCCAGGCTGAGAGTGGGAGGTTGAACTATGAATGTATCTCAGTAAGACATTTTACTGTGTCTTAGAAGAAACCGGACTTCAGTCCACAAGGAAATAAAAATATTGGCTTAATTTCTATTAACAGATTAAACTAATATAGAAAGTAACTATGAGAGAATCTCTCTGTGACTGATAATTCAATTATCAATATTCTGGCAACAGAGTAAAAAATACATTAAAAATTGCATGGTTGACTTTCTCATAGAAGGTTACTATGACAGAATATGGCTATTTGTGGGAAACATGAAACTGATTAGTTAAGTGACTACATCTCTGGAAACCTGAGTACTGTTTAAAAGCCCTGTTTAGAAGCTCAGAGGCTAAGAAAGTGTCACAGATCTAAAGACGATTTCTTCTAATGAAGACATGGCATTATGGGAAATAGGAATCAGCCTGTGTCAGGGTGTACTGGTTCAGAGGGTCATTAGGCAGCATCAGTAGCAGACCTCCACCCCCTGGGCCCCTCCTTCATCATTGCTTTGCTGTCTTTCACAAGTATGTGTTCTTCGGGGGTCCTGTCCCCTCATTCCCTTCTTAGTTTCCCACACCTTCCTTAGATGAGCTCCTCCACCTCTATGGGTTTAGATATCACCCATCCACTGATAACTCCAAAACTTATGTCCAGCCTGACTTCTCTTTAGGCTTCAAATGCTATGTGGCATCTGCACTGGGATGTCTGATATCTCAAACTCATCTGCTCAGATGGAACATAGAGCTTCCACCCAGCAAACCCACCCCACTTTTCCCCATCCCAGGAACTGGAGCCTGCATCTACCCAATTGCACAACCAGGAAATTAGAAGTCATTCTCAATGTCCTCTTCCCTTCACTCTGACATTTACTCCTGCACCAAGCACTATCCATTTTCACTAAAATGTGCTTCAGAATTATCTACTTCCGTCTTTACTACCCGCTCTGTTCAGTCTTCATTGTCTTGCCCCAGGCTCTGCAGCAGCCTTAGCTCTCTGCAGTACATCTTCCACGTTAACAAGAATGATCTGAAAATGTTCATCTGCTCATCTTTACCCTGCTGAAGACCTCCAGTGGCTTTCCATTGCACATGAAATAAAATCTGTGATTTTAAGGGTATTCTTTAGAGTCCTTTGGGATCCATGGGTGGGACTAGATGGAGAAAGTGGCATTTTTTCTCTTTTGAAATGAATTGTGATATAAGTGAAAGACTTCCTGGGTTTGGGAGAGGCATTGGTACACCCGCTGGGGAGTTTGTTTTGGGATTTGGATTATTGTGCCGGAATGGCTGCTGTTGTCAGTATTCTGAATGGGAATAAAGTAAGTTGGCTTTTTCCCTTTTCTTCAGTTAACCTATGTGGTTTGAAGATCAGTGCTACTCAAAGATTTCTTTGAAAAGTAAAGATGATTTCTGTGGATCTATGACAGATGCTACAGCTTAGCTGTTGTGTTCTGTTGTGTTTTTCCAGAGGATTACAACAAGCTGTGTTCTGTCCCTATGGTGGTTCCCGAGAGACCAGGATATCCTCCTCCACCCATTGGCCCCATTCCTCCAGTTCACCCTGTTCCTCCTGGCTTTCCTCCGGGACCTGCCATTCCAGCCCCTCAACCACCAGTGGACTATCCGTATCCATCTCGGCGACCAAGTAAGAATTCAGAAGTTATCTAGCAATTTTTCTTGAATTAGTCAGCTTAACTTCTTTGTTGCTGGCTATGCTGCTTTAGTCATTACATAATTTTACCAAATCTTGGATTAAACTTGAGTTTATATAGTGTTGTATAAAACTTTCTCAATTTACTTGGTTCTTAGATAAAAATGGGAGGTTTCATATTCTCCATAGATCAATGTCCTTTTATGTTATAGATGTTTTCAGTCAACTGTGGGAAAGAATTGGGAGAGATTTTTAAAAAGCTGATTTACAGGATGAGTTAATAGAGGAGGTGTAAAATTATCCATGGGTTATATGTCATACACAGCAGTTTTGCAAGTAAATGCCAACAACTCAAGACTCCAACCTGGAATCTTGGGGTTGGGGTGGGAAAATGGGTAGGGAGGAGTGGACAGAGAAACAGGTGTTACCTGGCCAGGTGTGCCACAGTGCACATGTGATCTCTGTGAACAGGATGGAAGTATGCTTTAGTGAAACCAGATGACCTTTGCCCAAAGAATCTCCTTTTATGACCCAGTTTCTTGCCCATTATTGCCAGATGAAGTGCTGATGAAAGATGCCCTCGTTAGAAAGCATTTTAATGGGATTTAATATGATTCCTTTAGTGGTGCTGCCAGTCAACGTCACTGATTACTGCCAGCTGTATCGTCACCTCTGTCAGAATGGACGCTGCATTCCAACTCCTGGGAGCTACCGGTGCGAGTGCAACAAAGGATTCCAGCTGGACCTCCGTGGGGAGTGCATCGGTATGTAATAGATCATTAGGCTGGTAGCAAGAGGTTGCTGCAGTATTCTGTTCCTTGACTATAACAGGTTTTCTATTCTGCTGTAACAAGTCACCTCACACGTAGTGGCACCACAAGTTAATGGCATTGCAAGTGGCAACACAAATGTATGATCTTATAGTTCTGTAGGTTATAAGTCCAGCACAGTCTCACTGGGCCCATAGCAAGGTGCTACAGTGCTGTGCTCCCCTTGGAGGCTCTCCAGAAAATTCATTTCTTTGCCTTTCCCACTTCCTGGAGTCTGTCTGTATTCCCTGAGGGCTCCTACCTCTATCTTCAAAGCCAACAGTGTAACATCCTCAGATCAGTCTCTAACTCTCTGGTTCCCTCTTCCAAGCCCCCTTCCATTCAAGGACATTCGCGATCACTGTAGGGGATCTGTGTGATCCAGGGGACCCTCCCCAGCTCAGATCTGTTGATTATCAGCATTAATTTTACCTTCAACCTTCATTCCCCTTTGTCACGTAGCATATGTACAGGTTTTGAGGATTAGGACATGAACATATTTGGGGGGCCATTATTCTGCCTAACACAGTGACATTTTTTTTTTTTTTAATAAAACTAGAGGCCCAGTGCATGAAAATTTATTCACTGGAGGGAGGGGGGGGCTCAGCAAGGCCTGCCCCCTTTCTCTGTCTGGGAGCCTTCGGGGCAAAAGGCAACCCAGCAATCAGGGATTGAGATGCCCTATCACACCTCTGATACTGCCACTGTCGGCAGTGCAAGCCTCCGCCGGCCCTGCTTACCTGAGCCTTGGGTGGCCCTGGGCGGCTAGGTAGCCTCCATCTGAGGCTTGCCTGTACCTTGGGCCAGCCCTTGGCAGCTGGGTGGCTGAGAGAACTGGGAGACTCCAGAGGCAGGTGCTTGGCAAGATCGGGCCCAGCCTTGCCATGTGCCTGCCGCCCAGGCAGGGCTAAAGGAACTGAGCATCACCATCTTTGAGAGTGGGGCAGTCAATTAGCATATTCTCTCCTTATTGGCTGGACACCACCACCTCTGTGACAGCGTGAGGGTCAATTAGCATATTACTTCTTTATTAGATAGGATACATTAAAATCTTTGCTGGTAACTCCAGCTTAACTCATCTTACTAAAATGCATGAGCATTAAAAGTATCTCAAGATTATAAAATCTTTTTACATTTTACTAATTTAAATGGACAACTTACCAACTCTCTCTAGTTAGTCATTAAAAATTGAAGAGAGAAACTTTAAATGGTTGACAAGACCTTTAAGCTAGTGAAGGGAGCAAAAGTCCTATAGGGACAATGTATAGATATGAAAACCCAATTGCCATTTAATGTTTAAAAAATAATAACAAATTCTTCCCTTAGTTCTTCTGTTTCAAATTCCAATTCTGAAATTGTGAGTTAGGCAAAAATCAGTCGTTCTTGGTTTCTTGTACTGTGGAGTTTGCTGGTGATATGAAAGCCCCTCTAGCAGCCCATTGGAAAGTCATTCAACCCTAGAGGTCACCCAGGGTTGGGCAGAAGAGAGAACATCCAGCTCAGGGGAGTGTGAGGTCAGACCTGTATCTGCCACAAAAAGCATGAGACCTTGGCCAAGTAGTTTCTCTTCTGTAAGCCTTAGCTTCCTCGCCTTGACAATAGAGAAATGTAAGCCAGTTTACCTCTAAATCTACTGATAGTTCCCTATGACTGTAAAGCTAGTGGGAGCCTGTCTGGGGACACGGGGGAGGTGGTGGAGGGCTCTGAGATGAGTGAGAATGGTCCTTTAGAGGACAGCGGGGTCATGTTTTGTTCTAACACTCCCAGTGGAGTTCAGCAGGGGTTGCTTAGATGCCTTTACACCTTCTTTTTATTGAAAAATCAGGCTTCAAGAGACACTCAGAATCCTATCCAGAAGCCGCTTCTGAAGTGATAGTCTGTTTGGTTCTTTTGGGCCAGACTCAGGGAAGATAAAATGTTTATGAGTTTGGGAGTGTTGAGTTGCTATGTGTTCAGCATTTTTCTCTGAAAAATGACACAAGAGAAGAAGACACTTGAACTGCTGCACCAGTCTCCAAGTGGCCAGTGACATGGTGCACGGCAGTGGAAAGAAAAGAGGTCCTTTCACTGTGCTCTTTATTTCTTAAAAGGAAACCAATAAAATGGTCTGGAGTTATGAGTTATTGCTATCAAATTTCTTACTAAAATATGCTGTGTTTTTCAGATGTGGATGAGTGTGAAAAGAACCCGTGTGCCGGGGGAGAGTGCATTAATAACCAGGGCTCCTACACCTGCCAGTGCCGCACCGGCTACCAGAGCACGCTCACCCGGACGGAGTGCCGAGGTGCGTCCTCGCTGGGCTG
The DNA here is from genome assembly GCF_014108245.1 of Pipistrellus kuhlii. NCBI lineage: Eukaryota > Metazoa > Chordata > Mammalia > Chiroptera > Vespertilionidae > Pipistrellus > Pipistrellus kuhlii. The sequence continues at coordinate 46,924,774 of NW_023425404.1, forward strand.
GGGGGCGTGTGTGCTCAGTGGGGGATTTGCTTCGAAGGAGTTCAGTGGAGTTTAACTAATCTTTACCAGGAACGGCTAACGTGGTCACATTGATTTCCGCACTTCCCTCGAGATACTGTTACTTCAAAGGACGTAACTGGCAAACATTCAAATTATTTTAAAAGAAGCTTCTGTGCCTGCAGACATGTCCTGTTTTTCACTACTTTTTACCTGAGATTTAAGGAATGAGGGAGTCTTTTGTTTATACAGAAACGGAGGAAAGTTTCAGGTGAAATTGGATGCAATTAATTTATTAATAGGAAGATCTAAAGCAGGGTTGGGGAATGTCTGGCCTATGGGCTGTGTGAAGCCCAAGAAATAATTTGTTCTGGCCCAGCCAAGGCATTAGGAGTGAGTTAATTAAAATTTTGACCAAAATATAGCAGGCTACTTAAAAAAAAAAAAAAAAATATATATATATATATATATATATATATATATATATATATATATATGTTATTGATTTTTTACAAAGAGAAAGGGAGAGGGACAGAGTCAGAAACATCGATGAGAAAGAAACATCTATAAACTGCCTCCTGCACACCCACTGGGGATATGCCCGCAACCAAGGCACATGCTCCTGACCTTAACCAAACCCGAGACCTTTCAGTCCACAGGCCAACACTCTACCCACTGAGCCAAACCGGTTATGGCAGCAGGCTAATTTTTAAGACGATACTTTTATATGGCCTGAGAATGATGTTATAAATATCCAATGACTCTTGGCAGAAAAAAGGTTCCCCACCCCTGGTCTACAGACTAAGGAAGTAGCCTGTAAGTCTTCCTAGTGTGGTCAGCTGCTGCATCATTTGTTCGCTGGGTGGATGTGCAGAATCTCAGGTCCCACGCCAGATCTGCCGAGGAAGAATCACATTTAAGTTCAACTTGATCCTCAGGGATCCACATGCACATTCAAGTTTTCGAAGCACTCTTATCAATGTTTCCTCATGAAAATTCCCCCTCAGGTTTGCTTCTTCATTAACATATTAAGTCACCCAAAATGCCTTTTATTGGCTGACTGTGATGTACGAAGGGGTACTTTCCACCCTCAGAGAACTCATATATCTATATCTTTATAAATTTGGCACAGAATGAGCTGGGCTGTATCACTGTTGCAGTAAAGCCAGATAAAAGCAAGAAAACTCCCTGTTAAAATTAAATACAAGGAAAGATGGGAGGTTTGTATGACTTAAAAATGTGTAAGCCATTAATAAGAGTTAATTTTATTGCCTCTTTTAGCAAAAGCTATGAGTTGAAGACATATAGAAGTTCTAAGTGTTTGTTTTTACCAGTGACTGATTTCAAAATCTTTGTATTTAGTTCTGACTTGAAGATTGCTTCCCATCCGTACATTTTAGTTCACTCCTTTGGCAATTGGCAGTTTTGAGCAGAAAAGAACTTCAGTCTGCTAATTAATTTCTATTAATAGCATACTTAGTGAATTATAAATGTGGGTAGTTTGATTATCTAATTTTAGAACCTTCTTAATATTAAAACATTATTTAAAATAATTAGCATGTTCAGTGTACTAGGCATTTTTGAAATAGTAGAAAATAAACGTAAAGTGGTGTGTCAGAAATCCGCACTATTAAATAAATGACTAGAAGACACTATTGAGAGCACTCAGGTAGGGCACAGGCAGCAGTGAATATGAATGTTGTTGTCATTCATGTGAGAATTGATTTATTAGATACTGAGGACTTCCTAAAAGCCTCCAGCACTGTCTTTGTTAAGAGCTAGTGCTAATAAGCTTATTATAAACATAGAAAATTGATAGCATGATCACAGTTTTGGGCAGATACTTGCCACAGATGGTCAGAAAGGCTGTGTACTTCATTGAGAAATACATGATGGGCTGAACAGAGTCAGAAGAGACAGACTTTGAATGGTGAGCTTTTCATTCATCTTGTAGAGCAGCAGGGAGCCTGAGGCATTCAGAAATTAGTAAGGAGAAAAATCGCTGAACTCTTTATCCTAGCCCCGAGAATATGTGGGTTTTCCTATTTTTTTTGGAGTGTGGAGCAACTCAGATTTTAGCAAGGATTAAGAAATAAATGAGAGAGAAAAAGATCGGAGGTTGTTGGCACAAAGATCAGACAGAAGAAAAGCCCAGACTGCCTCAGCTAGTCCAAGGACTCGTGTGGAAACCGCTGCTGGGTCTGCCCAGAAAGAAAGTGCGCCTGAGGGTCAACCACAAGACACCCTGCAGACGCAGTGCAGACAGTCAGAACCACCCATGTGCCATGAGTGCACATTCTTGTCCTCCGGAGGGTGCTGAGGGCACTTGTAATCAGGGACATGTGGTCTCGGCTCCAATAGGTAGGTCTGCTCCCCTCCGGTTCTACACAGATCCTTGGTCTCCACCCTCTGGGGAAGAAGCCCTGGCAAAGCTTGTGTGCTGTGTAGACAAGGCGGTTTGTGTTCATCCTCTTTGATGTTCCTCCACGTAGCTAGCTTAGAAACGAAGAGGAGCAGATAATCCAGGACACTGTCTTGTCCAATTTGGGTTTATTATCAATCTTTAAATGAGAGATCAGATAAAAGTTTACCCCAGTTATTGTCATCTTTAACGCTTTCACATCAAGCTCTGCTGTTTACTTTGGCATAATATTGAATACAATAGAAAAAAGAGGGAAATGCCCACAGTACCAATGTTTTATTTGGTAGGTAGAATACTCATAATAGAATACTCAAAATTCTCAGTTGTGATAGAATCCTGTTTTTAAAAAAAAAAATAAAAAAAATAGAAGAGCGACTAGGAATAAATAAACAATAACATTGTACTTGGACCAGAACTGCCATCAGGAAGGTAGACATTCAGAGTCATGTGATTGATGGTTTACAGATGGAATTAAATGTTTTTTTCAAATAGCATTTTTGTTTTATTATTCTGATATAGCTATCAGATCTACCTTATTTTTTAAATCATATACAGAATGTGGCAAAAATAGGTTTACAGGTGTTGATACATGAAAACAGAGTTTATTCTTGTATTATATTTTGTTGAGTATTGTATTATTTTACATACAAGCAACTGTATTGAAGGATGCCTGCAAAAGTTCAACATGAATTATGGTATATACTGGCTCATTACCTCAGCTAGGAAAATGGTGAAGAAGAATCTATTTTATTTATAAATCGAGGTTTAAAGAGTCTTATAAGAAATTAGAGTTAGAGTGAATACTATTATGTTGGCATTTTTCTTCTGTCATATGTCTTTCAAACTCTTATTTCTCACAATATTTGATGCCAACTTTATGTTTGAAGAGTATTATTTAGTAATTATGACCCAAGGTTAAGATTATGAGTTTGGAGGTGGAGGGAGGGAGAAATAAAATACTTTTTAATCCCCTAACTAAGGCTATTTCTTCTACTTTAACTTTGATTTTAGACATTGATGAATGTTTACAGAATGGCCGGATCTGCAATAATGGACGTTGCATCAACACAGACGGCAGTTTCCATTGTGTGTGTAATGCGGGCTTTCACGTTACAGTAGATGGGAAGAACTGTGAAGGTAATGACAGCATGCTAACAATAACAGTATAATACTGTTATCTCCTTTCCAGTGAGTGTCAATATCAGAGGTCTTTAACAAGACAAAGTCAACCATTGAGTGAAAGGTCAAAATATTAAATATATTTCACATATTGTTATCTGGGAGGCAAGCACAATTTTCAACAATATCCATGCCTTTAATTCACATTTCTGTGAGTCAAATACATTTTAGATATAGGAGGAGAGCTTGCCATTTAAAGATCCCTGGTTATGATGAAACTTTGGTGGCATAAATCATTACTTCCAAATTTTATAAAATTAGAGTTTGTACATTTTTTTAAATGCAGGGCACATCGTTTATTTTTTAATCATAGTTGATCCTTCTGTTTAAACTGTCTACCTAAGTAATAACAAATTATTAACGGGCATCTGAAAATGTAAAATTTGATTGAGAATGATTGACTATAGAGAGCCAGCCATAATTTTATATTATCTCTTGAATTAGGTAATTTTATATTATCTCTTGAGTTAATCATCTCATTTTTTTCTGAATTGGGCTGTTTCAAATATTTTGTCATTTTTCCTAAATTGAAACTATGGCAATTATTGATGAGTTTCCACTTCTTAGACTTTCCATGAAAAATGAAGAATGGCCCTTATCATCTTTCCCAACATCTTTGGGAAAGATCCCAAGAATCTATTCATACATTAAAAGAATTTCAAAATTGTTCTTAGAAACATTTTTGGCAGAATATTATCTCAGTGATTCAATTCAAACACCTAATGCCAAAATTCTAGGTTGGGACAGAATCCTGTTTAAAAAAAAGAGATAAATTACACTGATCTGACTAATGCCTGTAAGTAAAAACACACCATGTCTAGAAGATCAAACGCCTTCCAAGACATCCTTAATATTAAATAAAATAACATATTGATGAATTTAAAGAAATATCCTCATGGTCAAAGGATCCTTAAAAGTTAGCTGGCATGACTATAGTCCATAGTCAAATCTTGCAGTTTAAAAATACATTTTTTTCTTACTCCTATTTGAAATTGCTTCAAACTTCAAGCTGTCCTCTGATTCTCTGGTTTCCACTTTTTAAACTATATAAACTATATAACTGATTGATTTTTAGAGAGAGGAATTGGGAGAGGGAGAGAGAGAGAGAAACATCCATGTGAGAGCAAAACATCAATCGGCTGCCTTCTGCATGTCCCCCTATGGGTAGAGCCCACAGCATGGGCATGTGGCCCGGGAATGGAATCAGCAACCTTTTAGTGCATGGGACAGTGCCCAACCACATGAGCCACACTGGCTAGGGCTCTAGTTTTTACTTTTTAAAGAATCAGGAAATCACTTAAATAAATTTCAAATTCCATTATTTAATTTTTACTTTTGGTATATGAGAATAATATGGATCTGTGAAGTAAATATAACCATGAGGCTGCTAACACAGTTTCAGTTTGTAAACTACTATTCCTTAAAAGAGTCTTGGTAGTTTCTATTGAGTCAAATTTCATAATATGTGTATGTATATGACATAAAATTATATATTAACTTTATATATATATATGTATACCATGTATGTGTATATGTGTGTATTATATATACATGTCATAAAATAAATTTAGCTTTATAGTTAGCATGCATATGTCAAAATTGAGAACTTGAGATACATATTTCCTATGGCTGTAATTTGGATGATCATTAGCCTTAGACTATAATTTTATAAAAGAAAGAAATGTAAAGAAACAATCGCATCCATCTAGATTGGCTTCCTTTGTAAACTTATTCTTCTGATCCTAAGAAAATGTACATTTGTATTTTAAGATATGGATGAATGCAGCATACGGAACATGTGTCTTAATGGAATGTGTATCAATGAAGATGGCAGTTTTAAATGTATTTGCAAACCTGGATTTCAGCTGGCATCAGATGGGCGTTATTGCAAAGGTTTGTGCTTTTTCCTTCTCTCTACATTACTGAGAGGTACCATTTTATTGATTCTACCCATTTAAATTACTCCTCATTCTGGATTAGGCAATGTCCTAAGTCCAGCCTCCAGAGAGCTACCATGAGTGCCCAAGAGGCTGTCCTTATTTCAGAAAGGATGTTTAGGGTCTCCTTAAAGGAGCCCAATTGGCCTACCAACAGATGAGAGTGCCTTTTAGATAAGCTGGGTCTGCCTCTTCCTTGCAGTTGAGGAATAAGCGCAGTTAGCCGCCTTGATGGCTTCCTTTTGCCACTTCTTCCATCTTCAGGGGGACCAAGTAATGTGGATTCATTGCAGTGATCTCTTTTTCATGGTTCTCTCCACATGCCTTAAGGAACAGAAAATTATTCATGGACAATTTATTTAGGCTTTCTCAAGAAACAAAAGGGTAACAAGATTAAGTAGAACAGATAAATGAACCAAGAGGCACTGGGTAGCTTGGTAGCTTTTGAAATAATCTCATTGTTCCAGGTATTGAAGCAAAAGTGAAGATTTTCATTTGTGCTTTTGAAAACTGGTATTCTAAGGAGAGTCATAGGGGATCCACCTGAGCTTAGAGTCTCTTGCCATAGTTAGCAGGGGTGAGAGGCTATTGTGCTTGGGTTCAAGATCTAAGTTGAAACCAGGCTTCTCAAGAAACCTCACACTCATAACAGGCCCAGGAAATCTGCTGAAATGCCACACACAGAGCCTTTTGCTCCTGGGTTCAGATGCAGAAGCACAGAGCTTCCAGCTCTTCACTTGCAGGATAAAATCCCATGGTGCCCCTTCTCCAGCTGGTGGACAGCTTTGGTAAAGGTGTTATGGAAGAAAGCCTTATATCAAGTTTTTGGCAAGATGTGCATGTTCTCTAGGCTTTAAAGAGCTTCTAGTTCTGGGTTGTTTGCCTACTTTCTCTATGACCTTCAGAGCAGTGACTTAACTTAATGTTGGGCAAATCTGTCTTCCTAGCAAGGAAAAACATTGGAGTTTTTAAAGCTGAGGTAGAAAATTGGTTTCTGTACTTTTGTGCCCTGTACTGGGAGAAACTCAGAGTTGGGAAGACAAGATGAACATGTGGAAATATTCTGCAACGTAAGACAGCATAACGGAGTGCCAAAACGTGCAGATCAAGTGCTGTACACGTGAAAAAGAAAGGGGAAGAGATGTGAAGGCTCCCTTGTGAGCAGACCTTTAGCAAGAACACACACTCCTCTTAGCTACCCACGGAGCACACAAGATTCACTTTCATTGCTTTGAGGCTGCTAGTGAGCCCACAGCCTCTCATCATTAAGTATGAGAATGGTGATAGAACTATTTCACAAGACACTAGTAGATGAAACTAGTTTTTGCAACTATTTGCAACCAGTGAAACAGAGGCCCAATGCATGAAATTTGTGCAAGGGGCTCGGCCCTCGCAGCCCCGGTGGCTGCCTCAGCCCTCGCAGCCCCGGTGGCTGCCTCAGCCCTCGCAGCTCCAGCTTCGTCTGGAAGATTGTTCAAATGGTTGTCCAGATGGTCGTTCTGCTGTTTGGTCTAATTAGCATATAAGCTCTTTATTATTTAAGATTATATAAGATAGGTTGTTCCATTCATCTGAAAGTGCCTAATGACTTGGAAGATTTGTTCTGACTTTACTATCTGGTTTAAGAATCAAAGATAGAGAGAGAGAATCAGAGAGAAAAGGCTTCATATTCTTAGTGGTCTTTTCTTCTGGTGTATAGAGAACATGAAACATACACTGTAATAAGAATAAAGGAAAAAGAAAATTCTTTATATGAAGATTTCCTTATTTCCCATGGTTTTTCTCTTGCCATCACAGGAGAAGGTTTTTCTCTTAATGCTGGATGGCCAAAGGAAAAGCTTCCTGCCCAGGTCAAAAGTGCAGTTTATAACCAAGCCAGATTCCTGGCAGTCCTAGAACTGCAGTGTGAAACATTGCACCAGATCCTTTGTATTTTAGCCGTCCCTTTTCTTTTGCTTCCAGTTCTGTTTTTGCTTTTGTGATTCTTGTTTTGGATTACAAAAACAACAACAACAAAAAATATCCTTCAGGAAAATGTTATTAAAATAGCCTTCTAGGGAAAAGAAATAAGCTCAACCAGGTTATTTCTTTTGGTTTGTGTTCTCTCATAGGACACTGAAAATGTATTTTATCGAGCTTTGATTGCTGATCCTGCATATTATGTCCCATCTTCCCCATTTCCAAATGTAATGGAACTATAAACATGTTATGGCCGTAGGTGAAAGTTGCTTCTTTTTTAATAAGTGCTTTTCCGCACCACAGATATTAACGAGTGTGAAACACCGGGGATCTGCATGAACGGGCGCTGTGTTAACACCGATGGCTCCTACAAATGTGAATGCTTCCCTGGACTGGCCGTGGGACTGGATGGGCGAGTGTGTGTTGGTAAGTTAAGCCATAACAAGATGTAGGATAGCAATTCACTCTCTGTCAATCAATAAAAAACTCACCGATAGCAAATGTAATCGACTGCAGCAGATATGATATCATTAATATTTATGGAGCAACAAACCAACAGTCAGTTCTCTTCTTGGATAAATTGGATATTAATTTAAGGGATAGAAAGATGAGCTGCAGTAAATGGAAAGCAAAGGAATCCTCACCTCTTCTTACCCCTTTTCTTTCCTAATCACAGGGCTGTCCTCAGTTTTCTCCAACTCTCTTTGATTGATAATGGTTTTTGAAATTGGCCTGTGTATGTTCATTATCTCTTGGCAACATGTTCATCAAGTATTAACGTCCAAAGGGAAATACAGAATGCAGCAGAGGAGGATGTGAATAACCAAGAAACTTAGATCATAATAGTTTTATGTGGCTTTATAAGAAGTTTGAGTTTTCTTGAGACTTAGATATGAGTTTTATTCAAATGATTTTTAAGAAAGTTAGTGAACCCTTTGAATGGGGAGGGGATTGGGCATAGCTGGACACCCTCTCCCTGATGCTAAAGATGACACTACGTACTGGCCACCATTTACAGACTTATATGATGAACCTTTACAGGTCAAACTTCCCTATTTTGGAAGTACATCCAATTCAGGCATTCAATAATTACATGTCTATTTGGAGGTAGGCCACAATTCATAAAGATCTTATTTATCATGGGGTGATATTCAGCCATCAGCCATCATCATTATGAAGTGTCTGCTTTGTTCAGGCCTGGGGCAGACAAAAATGAATGAAGTATAATTCCAGTACCTAAGTGCCTCCCAGTTAAGGAAACCATGATAGTCCCTAGAACACTGAGGCCATTGGTTTCCAGGGCTTGGAAACTGAATGTAGTTTTTTTGTCTTATTGTTTTTTTTATTGAGACCTAACACCAGAGGCATTATTTGTGAGTAAGAACAGGGATGATGGATAAATAAAGCTTGTTTCAACTTTGACCTGGGGGGGTCTCATCTGTTTGAAGCAGTGGCGTGATGACAGATGTGTCTTTCCGTTTAGACACACACATGCGGAGCACATGCTATGGTGGATACAAGAGAGGCCAATGTGTCAAGCCCTTGTTTGGTGCTGTTACTAAATCCGAATGCTGCTGTGCCAGCACTGAGTACGCGTTTGGAGAACCTTGCCAGCCGTGTCCGGCGCAGAATTCAGGTATGTTCTGTCATGAGGATGCCTTCCTTGCACTGCTAGCCTTGTGCCACCATGTGCAGTCTTGCGTTTGTGCAGGTCCTAGGGAAAGAGTACATATGCTCTCCAGGTACATCATGTACCTTCCTGGGGTCTTGGCAGGAGTCTTGATCCACATTACTCACCCGATTCTAACAACTGTTTGGAATAGGCAGCACATTTGTGCCTCCCATCTGCATTCCCCCACCTTAATATAATAATAGTCATGCTCTTTGGAATACATGTAATTTTGTTTTCTAAAGTAGTTTCATGGTGTTTGCATTTTGTAGGGATGACTTATAAAGCAGAATTTTACATAGCATAAGAGTAAATAGTTTTCAGGTTACCTGAATATTTCCAACTATTCTCCAAAAGGCCTTGTAAATTTTGTTCAAATCCATCGTGTTGATTTTAGTGTGCTACTCCTAAATAATTTTATTCAAGCCTAGGGAAAAAGTAATTTCCATTATTTGAAGCAACACGGAACAGTGGAAAGAAAACTGGTCCATCATAATTCTGCTCCCAGGCCACAGGCAGACAAAGTACTCAACTGGGAGGAGTGGGGGCGTTAGTTTTCTGTGGATTTCTGTTTAGGAATTTTCCTCACCTATTTGCAAAAAGGTTTGAGATGGCTTACATTGGTAAACATAATTATAAACTAGAATGATATGGAAAAGGGATTCTTAGTTTTCTCATATCTAAAATGACTTGTTTTAGGTAATTCAGAGGAGCTTCTCTACTTGTAAATTATATTTATTTGTAAGACAAAAAAAGTGTATTTAAATTAAAACAATAGACTCTGCATTTGAACAGAATTTTAAGGTGGCTTGGCCATTGGCTTCTAATGCCTATGTTAGATCTAATATTGAAAACATGTAGTTCTGATTGGTTGGTTCATTTTGATAGGTTCTATTATTTCATTTCTGACCTAGAAATTAAAATATCAAAAGTTAGAGAAAGTTAAATGGAGACTTTTTAAAAATGAGGATACCAATGAAAGAATAAAAGCTTTATCCTGTCTGATTACTTTACCCAATGACTAATATACAAATGATCATTTTATATTAATTATCAATCCATTAAATATTTGTTTATAATACTTCAATTATGTAATATACAAATATAATTTTATTCAGCAAAATAATTTTATTCAAATAGCTTTATAGTCATATATCATTACTGTTAGCCTTTTGTATGTTACTTTAACTTTTCAAGTACTTTTTTGTTGCCTGCTTTGAATTTAGAAGATAGATAAGTATCTTGAAAACTGGTGCACGGGACTATCGGTGATTTGTTCATATAGGAAATGAGTGGAAGAGCCAACCTTAGAACCCAGGACCCTTGGTGCATATACCTAGTTCTTAGTTCTCACCTTTTTCCTCTGGACTGAGTACATCGCCAAAGAACTTTAGCTGTGCCGGGTGTTATGATACGTAGGAAAATAATTGGACTTATAAAAAGATGACTAAGGAGACCAGATTTCTTTAGAAAGCTTGGAGTGACATTTGAAGCCTAGTTCCACTAGCCTCCATTTATATTTGAATGGATTTGCACAGCAGAGGCCCACATGTGGAAGTGATTTCATTCAGTGTGTTTCTCTACCTCTTTGGTAAATGGAAATGCCAAGTTATGAAGGATCTGAATATAAGCATCCCTTATTTCAGGAGAGAAGAGGGATTTCAAAAGGTATTGAAAATATCCAGAAGGCATATCTTTAGCTAACCTACTGAGAGACCCCAACCACACAACATCTAAAGCCTATTTTTGTGCTCTGGAGGTCAAGTGGGCTATATATGAAGATATTTCGCACAGGCTGAGCATTCCCTCTCACAGAGATCAGTTAAATACACAGAAGTGTCATCATTAGGAATATTTTTGATCTGTCCCCATGCCACTGTCTTTATGGCACAATGCTGAGACAGCTCAGCAACACCTGTCATCTAAGTGCTTGAGCTGTCCCAGGTGTTATGCTGAGCACTTTCCACGTTCTCTCATTAAATCCATGGGACTACAGTGGGTATTATTGTCTCCAGTTTATAGAAGATGAAACTAACAGAGGGAAACGCCTTGCTCTCCAGGCCCCCAGAAGTAAGCATAGCCATCAGCATTCAAATCCATGCTAACCTGAATTCACCACAGGGAATGCTTTAGTACCAGATCTTGCCCAAATGGAAAAGAACAATAGTGTACCTGCATTTAGTGTAAGCATCAGCTAACTCAGCACTAATGTTAAAAGTATTTTTTACAAAACTGGTTTGATTTTGCTTTTCCTGTTTTTATTACATAGAGTATTTCTCCACTTTTTGGTTAGATGTCTCAATTAATTGCTACTGTAAGAGAACAAAAAGGACATGTTTTCTTTTGCTCCTAGTTCCTGTCTTTCAAACACACAATGGCAGGCACCTTGCATTTGTTCCCTTTACCCACCCCCCTTTAAGATGATTTAAAAATTAGGGATTTTCCTACTTCTCTCAAATTTACGTTTGCTGGAAGACACAGGTTCTGAGGAATTCAACCTTAATTTTTTTCTATGGGTGGCCTAACTTCATGGTCGGCAAACTGCAGCTCGCAAGCCACATGCAGCTCTTTGGCCCCTTGAGTGTGGCTCTTCCACAAAATACCACGGCCTGGGCAAGTCTATTTTGAAGAAGTGGCGTTAGAAGAAGTTTAAGTTTAAAAAACTTGGCTCTCAAAAGAAATGTCAATCGCTGTACTGTTGATATTTGGCTCTGCTGACTAATGAGTTTGCCAACCACTGGCCTAACTCACTTGCATCACTGTCATCAGGAACACGATTCTCTAGTAAGGCTATAAGGACTGTTGGCTTGAGCAGTGAGCTGCAGGGGCCCCTGTAAAGATGCTCATCCTTAGGATTCATCCTTTTCCTGCAAATTATTTGCATTTAACCATGAAGCTCTCATGTCTATTAGATATTGTTGGAATTGTATGTAAAACATTTTATCAATTTTAACCAATATTACCCCAATAATTTTAATTAAAAAAATAAATAGAAATCGGATCTATCACAGTCTTGGGAACATAGTCCATAAACTTCTATTTCTTCAATAAGATCTCACAGTTTTAGCATCATGCAATACTTCTCCTAGGGACTTACATAGAATGAGTCTAGCACCCTGAAAAATACCCACTTTAAAAATGTACTTTCATGCAAACACAGGTACCCTGTTGTTCTTGTGAGTGGAGGCTAGAGACTTTGCAGAGAGAAATGAGAAAATGTTAAGACCTGGGTACTGAGGAAACAGCTCACACCGAGAAACGAAATTATTCCCAAGATGGTGGGAGAAAGTTTTATTAACAGTTAAGAAACCACACTTTAACAGGCACATTTCACTGTAAGTGTAAACTGTTCCCTGGTGAACAAAATCAAGTTATAGGAAAAAACACCTTTTCCGAAAGTGCTCTGCACGGGGAATTGCTGTAACTCGCCTATTGCCTTAAAACTTGTTTTCCTCAGTGATGCGGAGCCTTTAAATGGGAGCTCCGTGCAATGGTGACTCTCCCGGGAGATGCCTCCCTTTCCGTTGCCACTTATTTCAGTTCCACTCACTTTGGAGGAAATGATGTGTGCAAAACCAAAAGCAGGATCGACCTGTTCTGCAAACAAAGGGATCATTTACTGTCTGTTAATTTATTGCAGCGGAGTATCAGGCACTCTGCAGCAGTGGGCCAGGAATGACCTCAGCAGGCAGCGGTAAGGACTGGTTCTGAAATTTACTACCTTGGGCATGTGCAGAGGCGGGAACGGGCCTTCCTGTGGGTTTCCAGTTGGCCCCTTTACACCAGTCTGGTCTGACTCCCACATTGGCCATCACTGCATGAGGTACCTGGGTCACGGAGAAGGCCCCAGTGGGAGGGCAATCAGGGCACAGCAGGTCCTGGAATGCTGGGTGTGGGGCTTGGAAATGACAATTATTTGGGTGCCCTCCCTGGAGGGTGCGGTTAAAGGACAGTGGATGAGATACAAAAACTGGTTGCTCATTTACAAGGGGCAGCCTGGCCTTCCTTTGTGTCTTCCATTATCAAGTACAATTGAGGATTATGGGCTCAATTGAATTGTTATTTTGTAATTGTCCAGTTGGGAGCCATCTTATATTTTATATTTTTCATCTTTTGTAGCAGACAATGACAGCAATTAACTCAGTTAGGTGAGAATGAACTATTTAAGTGTAGGAGTAAGAACTAGAGAAATATCAGTGCTATAAAAGGAATTACAATTAAAAGGGAGAATTGGGATAAGTATAAAATGGGTGATAAGAAAGCCGAAAGGATTATTTTATTAATATAAAATGAAACTATTTGATTCAGAGGAGTTCTGCAAAAAGTGGGCTGGCTGAATTGATTGTCAGTTCACTCAACTTGATTGATTTTATCACTTCGAGTGGATGAAGGTGGGAGAGGATATTTGGAGGATGTGAGAGGAGAATTTAGGTAATTTATAATGAATAAGGAGCTAGTGTGGAGTAACTAAGTTGTGCTAGAGACCTGCAGAAATAATAAAAAAAAAAATTAGCTCTGAAGTATAGAAGAGTCAGGCACCAAGATTGGAGACTGCCATTCACTGATTGTCATTCTGCATCACCTTTGACTGTTAGAGCTCTCCTCTGTCTGGGAGGGCACAGCAAGGGGGAACCTAGCATCCTCTGGGCAGAGCCACAGAGCTCTCCCAGCAAAGGTGGTGTGTGAGCGAGCTTTGGACAGAAGCACAGGTCTGCCTCGAGCATTCTGGACACAGAGTGAAGAGGGTGTTTTATGTTCATGGAAGAGTGAAAAGCTTAAAGTTAATAAACAGGGTTCATATTTTAATTTGAGCTTGAGGATGTTATTACAAGAGTTTGAGCCATGAGAATGACACAGTCACCTTGTTTTGAGGTTAAGTCTGGTGGCAGTCTGGAAGGTGGAAGGTGGAAGGGAGACAGACAGCAGGTGGCAGAGAGACCAGTTGTAGGGACTTGGGCTCTGCTTTTGATTCACTTTTCCATCTCTGTGTTTGGATCAGAAGCCAGGAAGTCTCCTTCAGTTTGATTAAGGATTGGAAATCTTGTAAGTCCAGGTGAGAAGCCAGTTCCTCTCATAGACTAAGGGAAGGAAGATTTGACTCAGGATATCCTGTACTGAGAAAAAAGGATCAAAGGTTTTTATCAAATTGTCACCGTTTTGTTTTTTGTTCTCTTTTCATAAGATCCTAAGGCCATTACATTTATTGTAACGTTATCTTTTGAAAGTTCATTTGGTATTTAGAATGTTATTGATTTTGGACTCTCTTGTGGTGCAGACATAAACGAATGTGCGTTAGATCCTGACATTTGTCCAAATGGAATTTGTGAAAACCTCCGTGGGACCTACAAATGTATATGCAATTCAGGATACGAAGTGGATTCAACTGGGAAAAACTGTGTTGGTGAGACGTTCCCCCTGTTTGTGCTCATTGCTTTCCGCCTGTGATGCTCTGGCAGGAACTACTCAGGAAGGACTTCAGGGACTGGGCACGTGGATGCTCTTCACTTTGGGCGACAGCATGGTCCATCCATGTCTTGGTGGACAAAAATTTATGTAACTGAATCTTGATAATTTATGAATAATCATGTAGCAGATTTAGTCCTTTAAAGAGGAACTCCTTAGATCACATGTGTCAAACACAAGGCCCGCGGGCCAAATCCGTCCCGCCAGGCCTTGCAATGTGGCCCGCACCGCGCTGTCATCACTGCACTCCGCTGCGTTTCCATCACAATGACAGTTTATGACTGTTCAGTAAACCATTCGGCCCGCGATTTAGGCTGGATTTTAGATTTTGGCCCCTTCTCTGATTGAGTTTGACACCCCTACCTTAGATACATAAAATGCAAATACTGAACCATTCCAAGATGGCTACAAAGGCATCCCTGGCTTTTATCATGTAGCAGCTCTTTTCCCAACCACATTTTAGGATTAATCAGAGAAAACCCAGCTTATTTTCAGTAATAACTGCTCTCTGTTAAGTTTAACAAATATCATTTTTATGCTCTAACAATCCTAATGAAGGTACCAGCCGGTAACTAAATAAATCCTTTGGTTGAGAAGAAAATGGTCAACAGAGACACCATTGTTTTCTTCTTCAGCTTTTCCAGTTGCCTAGACTTAGCATCTTCTGAAATGTAGTGTCCGTTCTGTGGTGGAGTGACATACTGCCTCCGGTTTCCTGAAGTTCAGCTTCTAAAACCAGAATATTTAGACTTGTGAAAATATGCCAAAGCATACCCAAACCAAAATGTAAGATGGTGAACCTTTTTTTATTTGTAAGCAAAACACATTTTACCTCAAAGCAAACATACTTTCATGAAGTGGGATGAAAATTAGTAGTCTTTAAGATAAACAGAAGACCTAAAAGTATGTTTTTTACTTTATGAAAGCCATTTGGGGCTTTCTTCTGCCTTTAGGGCTATGTATGTGTGTATGTATTCATGTATTTTTATCCCCACCTGAGGATACTTTTTTACTGGTTGAGAGAGAGAGAGAGAGAGAGAGAGAGAGAGATTGATTGATTAATGGTTGCCTCCCATGTGCATCCCGATGGAGGAGGATGGGACCCACAACCTTGTGGTGTATGGGATGACACTTCAACCAACTAAGCCAACCAGGTTTATTAGTGGTATTTTAGGGATAGGGTTTGAAATGTACTGTTCTAAGGTGGTTAGTCAGTTGTTGGAAATGTAATAATTTATAGATGCTACAGATTGAAATAAACAAATGTCCTGTTTGTTCTTTTAACACACAATCTAGCAAGTATCAACTAATTACCTATTGGGTAATGGACTCAACTATCTCTGATCTAGCCATTAGGGAATCACCATATGTTCTGATCCTAGGAAAAACAAGTTTCTCTCATATGTCCTTGGGTGTCAGCTGTTTTATTTGTCATGTTTCTCCCTTTACCATTTGGAGTTCTCTGGTGTTGGAGAACTTGATGAAATGCTGGGACCCCTCCCAAGAAACTTGTTGCCTTTGAGTAGACAAATAGTGCTTTAATTTATAAGAGGAATGGGATTAAATTATATCATATAGAACTTTACTGCCTTGAACAAGGAACAGTGGTCATGCCATTTAAGTTTTTTTAATTTATTACTAGAGGCCCAATGCATGAAATTCGTGCATTCGAGGGGGGATCGCTCAGCCCAGCCTGCACCCTCTCACAGTCTGGGAGCCCTTAGATGATGTCCGATTGCCAGTTTAGGCCTTCTCCCTGCCTAAGCCATCAGTGGGACATCCTTAGCATTGCCATGGAGGCAGGGAGAAGCTCTCACCACCACCGCTGTGCTCACGAGCTGTGAGCCAAGCTTATGGCTGAGCAGTACTCCTCTGGGGGAATGCACTGACCACCAGGGGGCAGCTCCTGCATTAAGCATCTGCCCCCTGGTGGTCAGTGAATATCATAGCGACTGGTTATTCCTCAGTTTGGTCGATTTCCATATCAGCCTTTTATTATATAGGATGCTATATAGGACTATTTTAATATTGACCATCTCTGAAACATCCATAACTTGTCCCTTGGCCGTTTGTTATTACAAACATTCTTTCCAAAGCTTATTCAGCCTAATTGTTATTTCTGACTCCTAGTGCCAAGGTACTTTGGTTCTCTACGGCACTTTTTATATGTTACAAAGACCTTTATTCAAATGTAACTTTTTTATAGTTGTCCATTTGTTCTTTTTTTTCATAGCTCCTCCTCCTACAAAATTCTTGTGTTTATATTTACACTCTGACATCAGTATTAAAACAATGTGGATACTGTATGTATTAACACAGCAATACATGATGAAGGTCTGGCCTCTATTTATAGCTCTATCTAAATTAAGAAAAGGGAATGAGACAGAGAGAGAGAGAGGGGGGGGGCCTCTAACTCCAGGTGCTCTAAAACAACCCTCAATCACTTTGCCTCCTCCCCCTCCCCCTGCATCTCTGAGTTATTTTTGTAGGTCTTCTGTTTTCACACCTTTTACTATACTCTTCTTCTTTCCTATACTTTCACTGTTTTTTAATGAGTAATTTTTACTTTATCTCCTATTTATCTACTTACAGAATGGAACATAGCAGGTGTACTTACTGCCCTTCTCATACAATGTACAGTTGTCCAATTTTGCAGGCGGGAGCAGAATGCTGTACCTAATAGATCCCTCTGTTGTTAGGGCTGCTGACGATTGTCATTGTGGCCAAGATACAGATATGTTACTTTGGAAAAAGCAGAAATCTTACTTATTTTTCACCTGCTTGCCTTCTTAACATGTGGCATCCGCACACGTGGAAAAAGAACTGACAGTAGAACAAAGCATCTGCTCCCATTTAAATTAGCTTTCATCTGGGTCTCAGGCTAACTCAGTACCTAGAAAACATGGAGGATGGAAACAGGTCAGGGGGACTACACACCAAACCCTTCTCTTTGAAGTACAGGCTTCTTTCTCCCTCCCTCTCTTTTATTGCTGCTCCGAATGTGGCCCCTCCTTCTCTGTGGTCTACACTAACTTTTGAGAAATGAATTCTTTGTCTCACACACCCTTAATTGTAGGGCCCCTTTGTAGGTTACACATGGTATTTTAAAACTAGACTCTACTTAAAACAAGTTTTATTATTTTATTTGTCTATGAGAGCCTCTCTTCATTGGCAAACATGAAAAATCATTATTTATTTGGGCAGGCCAGAACGACACAGGGATGTTTAGCTCCATCCAGAAAACACCCCATGAGAAGCCAAAGGGAGAGCCTGAGAGGCTGTAGGGATTCTTTGTTCAGTGCTTTAGTATACACTGAGTGGCCAGATTATTATGATCTCTAAATGCAAAATAATCTTGCCACTCAGAGTGTATATCCTATATAATAATTCTATATAATAATAGGCTGATATGTAAATTGTCCCCTCAACCAGGAGTTCAACCAGCAGGCAGGCTGGCCAAAGGCCCATGTTCCCTTCCCCTGGCCAGGCTGGCCGGACCCCACCCATACACAAATTCATTCACTGGGCCTCTAAAAAAAAAAAAAAAAAAATATATATATATATATATATATATATATATATATATAAATATATATACATACACACACACATACACACACACACACACACACACACACACACACACACTGAATGGCCAGATTATTATGCATTCAGAGATCATAATAATCTGGCCACTCAGTGTATACTTCAAAGTTGGCACTATTATTATCAAGTCAAAAGTATCTTCAAATTTCAGATTATGTTCAGAAGTAGGAAGTTAGTACTCAAAGGTCCACTCCAGCCACTTCCCACACAGGACTCCAGGGCCTGGCTGGTTTTTAATGTTTCTCAATTCCTCAGTTTAAGTTTTCAGACACTATCAAAGTTTAAGAATTGCAATATGACCCTTTTGGAAAGTATTAACATTCCATACATTATTTTGACAGAATTCTCAGTATGCTACTTACTCAGCTGATAACATGACTTCACACTCGATTTTCCCATATTAAAGACTCTAAAAATATGTTGCTGAGTTAAGTGAGTTTAATACTGTGAACCCATGCAGCTCTCCAGTGCTGAATTTCTGTATCCTTTATGTCAGGGTTACTAGCTTGTCAAATGATGATCTAAGCAGAACCTCTCCATGTCTAAAAAATTCCTTGTGAATATATAGCTTTTTCTGTGGGCTGGGTGATGGTATAGCCCAAAGGGATACTTTGAAAAGCCATGTAATGTCTACACTTCCTACTCTCAGTCATACATATCAAAAGTTAGATTTTGCATCAGATAGGCCAACTATTCAGCTGAAAGCAAGGAGTTTCCTCAGCTCTCTAAATCTCCAGTCTAATTCCCCATGACAATTATAAACTTTGCAGATTGCCTCATACTTGATAAACATAACCAGAGACCTTTCAAATTATTCTAAAAAGAAACACCCATCCTGGAACTAACACATATCAAAAAATGGACCATATCTTCTAAATCTTTATTTAATTTCTTAAATAAATAGATTAGTCCTTTGAATTCTGGTACAATTAGACAATTATATAAAGATTAGTAACTTCCAGTAAATTCAGATTTTCTTCCTTCTCAAGAAAGAAGTGAATTGAACAGTGTGTGGTGACTTTAGACTTTGTACATACCAAGTACAGATAGTCAGATAACGGTACTTACCTGCAAGTACAGATAGTTTGGCATTCCATCAGGTCAAAGTTGTGTGGTGTAGGCAAAGACTAATGGGTCAAGTGTTTTGCCTCTTTCTTTGAATTAATTATATCATTGTGGCTTTGTGAATCTAACTAAAAGAGCAAAGAAGTTGCATACAAGGGATGGGCTCTTTTAAAAGTTTATTTTCATTGATTTTCCAGATATTAATGAATGTGTATTGAACCCTCTACTTTGTGACAATGGACAATGTAGGAACACTCCTGGAAGTTTTGTCTGTACCTGCCCCAAAGGATTTATATACAAACCTGATCTAAAAACCTGTGAAGGTAAACTACATTTTTTTTTGTTCTTATACTACATACTTTGCTTTCTTTTGTATTACCATTAGAAAGCCATGAAAATAAATAAGAGCACTTCTATTTTAGATAATTATGCCCCTTCAGTTGAGAATCTGTGGTCCTAAATGGCACTTGTATGCACTTTGCAAGCACTTGGTGGTACTTACCTGCAACTGGCATATTATTTGTCCTTTATTCTTAGTTTAAGTACCTTTTTAAAGCATTCATTTTGCATTTGCCTGCTATTGGCATTTTATTAGCTAACATTTAATAGATGTAGAAGACATTGGATAAATGTTGTTTGAGTTCATTATTCAGAAATCACACTTACAGATTTCCTTAATAAAAATATTTATCCACATATCAGGTTCTGTACCATAGAGACTTGCTTAATTATTATTTTTGGCATTCCATCTAGTCTAGAAAAAATTTATTTAGGCCAGTTTTACTAACTAATGAAGAATTTATGATAGCCATTGAGGCCAAAGTTTCCATATCCATTCATGCTCAAGACTAGTGTTTAAACTAAAAAACAGATCCAGAGACAGAGAAACATCGATCAGACAGTCAAACCTCAGAGGGATGGTAGGGGAGGGTGGGGGTAAAAGGTAGAGATCAACCAAAGGACTTATATGTATGCATATAGGCCTAACCAATGGACACAGATAACAGGGGGGTGAAGGCATGAGTGGGGGGATGGGTGGATAATGTGGGGATAAGGACACATATGTAATAACTTAATCAATAAAGAAATTTTAAAAAAAGACTAGTGTTTAGCAGTGATATAGAGCTGTTTTTGTTTCAGATATTGATGAATGCGAATCCAGTCCTTGCATTAATGGAGTTTGCAAAAACACCCAAGGCTCTTTTATCTGTGAATGTTCTCCTGAAAGTACTTTGGATCCAACAAAGACCATCTGCATAGGTATTTATCTTCCTGAGAATGATTTCCTGGTGTTCACCAATGCTGCTGTATTGAAGTACCTATTAAATATTATCCCTCCATCACCCCTCCCCCCCAGAAACCATCAAGGGCACTTGCTGGCAGACTTATATAGATGGGCGGTGTGAGGTCAACATCAATGGAGCCACCCTGAAGTCCGAGTGCTGTTCCTCCCTTGGTGCTGCCTGGGGGAGTCCCTGTACCAGATGCCAACTCGGTAAGTGAAATGGGCACATCTCACTGGTCACTTTGGTTAGAAAGGGGAAGCCTAGTACTTTGTGCATCTGGGTTCATGTGAGGATTTTAGAAGGTTTAATTCTGATGGCTTCAGTAAAACATAGTACCGAATAGAAGATTAAGAGAAGTATCAAGACAATAATTTCAGGTAATTTGGCAATTTATTGTTTTCTATCACCACATTGTAATACAGTGAGCTGGTATTGGTTTCCTGGACCAGCAATTCCTATTGGCTCTCTGGAAAATTATGGGATTAAGGGTTCTGAGCCTTTTATAGGTGCACATTTTCCAAAAAACAAAAACACAGAGTAACATAAAGAAATCAGTATTCATGACTAAATTTCCAAGTCTGTTGCAAACCTGAGGTCTAGGAGACTTGCTGATGATTTTGTTGATTCAACGTTTGGGTATATAAATGCATGAATTTACATAGTATGAATGCTGCAGGGCATGATATATTCAAGTTCTAGACTTTGGTTTCCAAATTATTGTTACAGTAATCCCATAGTTTGATTCCTATGTTAGGGCTAATAGCAAGAGATAAATCTAGCCAGTTTCCTTCTTGGTCCTCAATGTAACATGATCTTTAGGGCACATTGGGGTCTTTTTGGATATCTCTCAGGAACTGAGCTTTATTTCGTGTTTCTCATACTAGGTCAGTGATTGCAAACCACAGCTCAAAGTCACATGTGGCTCTTTGGCCCCTGGAGTGTGGCTCGACATTAGAACCACTTCTTGAAAATAGACTCGCCCAGGCCAAAAACCGACTTCTGTGCATGGGCCACGAAGTTTCAATCACACTGTATGTGCACGCCCGCACGTGGTATTTTGTGGAAGAGCCACACTCAAGGGGCCAGAGAGCTGCATGTGGCTCGCAAGCTGCAGTTTGCTGACCATTGTATTAGGTCATAACTACAAAGTCTGGATATTGTTATCTCAAATTTGTTTTTTGTTTTTGTTTGTTTGTGGTTTTTTTACAGATCCCATATGTGGTAAAGGCTATTCAAGGATAAAAGGAACACAATGTGAAGGTATTTATGATTATTTATAAACCATAAATTTCTGTGTGCTTGAAGAATGCTTGTGTTAACTTGGACTGGATAAAGATGTCATGTAACTTCACAATGAGAAATATGCTGTAGGGAAATAAAACAATGAGAACTGTAGTGCATAACAGATGTTAATTTCACAAGCATATATATAATCTTGCCAGTTTCAAGAGCAGAGTACAGGATAGCTGAGAATGTAGGCTGACCATGGTTTGAATTGACTGCCCTTTCAAAATGCTGTATATCGAGAAGATAAAAGAGGAGGTTTTTAATGGGGCTGTAAAATTTGCCTTTTTCTTAGTTTGTCCTATTTTTTGTTGTTTGTTTGTTTTATCACAGATGATTTAGAAAGAAACACTTAGCTGCATTAGTTTTGAAAAGATACATGGGTTAATATCTATTTTGCTATGGTTCTTTCTCCTGGGGTCCCAGGTAGACATAGGTCAGGGTGACTAACACCACCTGACATGACACAGCAGCTAAACAATTTTTAAAAAAACAATTAGTCCCATCTGCGGGATGAAATGCAATTTCTTCCCTGCTAAAATAAAGAGGAACACTATAACCTCCACCCAAGGTCTCGCTTTCCAAATAATGACTGAATTCTTTGGCCTTTCTTTCGTCCAGACCCACTGTTAATAACTTATCTGAACTCAGCAGCACTTTTATGTATACAAGTGGCCAGAACAAAAAAAAATACCCAAAAAGGTCAAATTTTTTCTTCCCACTTATCTCTCTTACAAGGAAAGATCTGAAACATTTTTTTCAGCATCCCTAGTTGGAGAAATATTTCTTCTAAATAGAGACACTATGTGTGAATTTCTTAACCAATGCTCCATGTTTTTGACATTGGCAAGTAAGTGCCTTTCTTTGGATTGATTTGATGGTGAATATTTTTCCAAATTAAGTGCAGAGCACATACTGCTTTGCATTAAGCAAACTGGTACAGAAAGGCACATTTGAGAGAGAGTCAGTGAGTGATAAAAGGGTGAACACGAGCATCTTTTCACTCTCCCCAACTCAAACTGGGACCACCAAAGTTTTGACAGAACAGTGAGACCATTGCTAAGGTAGAACCAGTAATACACTCCTGAGGACTTCTCAGCACTCTCAAAAGGGAATCTTTTTACCAGCCCTTCATATTCCTCAGTAGGATTTTTTTTCCATGCCCACTTTTAAGCTCTTTATTCTTTGCCAGTTTGAAAGACCACGTTTCTGTTTCTCTACTTGCTTCCAAACATCTGGTCTCACAAAGCTAATTATCTGGTTCCTGGGAGCCTTACTTGAGATAGTCACAGTATCCAGAGCTGTCTCTTAGACCTCACACCAGCTCCCTGTCTCTTCAATTCAGAAATTTCTCCTGAGACCAGTGGAGAAACTCATATCTTTAGCAGCAGGTGAGCTCTCTTTGTTGCTATTCAGACAGCCCAGAAATTCTACCTCAACTATTTGGAAGCAAACTAATTTTGTGATCTTATCAGGTTCAAATGGCCATTTCTGTTATGAGAGTAATTATGACTTCGCGAATGGAATTAAGTAGAATGATGTTACAGATATATTAACTTCATGCTTTCTTTTCTTCATAGATATCAACGAATGTGAGGTGTTCCCAGGAGTATGCAAAAATGGCGAATGTGTGAACTCCATGGGGTCATTTAAGTGCCAGTGTCCCAATGGGATGAGTTTGGATTCCACTGGAAGGATCTGCCTGGGTAAACACAGAACTTATTACCTTTCTAGTGACCATTTCTTGAAGATTATTAATGCTTTAGTTAATAAGATAGAGCTGAATATTTGGTTCCAAGTACAGATACATGCATCCCAAATTCAGAATTTTCGTTAGGATCCATGGTTGTTTTCTGGAAAAAGAGCCTTCCCTACCAAAGCTTTTTTTTTTATTCTTTATCAAAAGAGTAGAGAACGTGTTAGTGAAGTGAATTGCGTGTAACTATTTCTTCAATCATTATCACCACAGTTATTATTCCAGAGCTCTTAAATTCACCTCCATACATCATGAGCTCTAACATGTGACGTGAATGGTGGGGAGAATACTTTCAATTAAAAAACTATAACTCATACCTGTTAGGCCTGTCCTCCTATTGGCCAGGAGGACAGGTGCTTGCAGGCAACTTTTGTGGATATCAGGAAAGAAAGTGACTATCATGCCTTATGTTTTAATCACACTTTATAGTCTTCAGATGCATAATCTCATTTGTCTCAGACAAGCAAACTTCTTGGTTACAGAATAGGACCAAATTCTACGTCTTCTGACCTCTGATCTGCTATTCTTTCAATTCTTCCTCATAATCTCATGAATTTGGGGTTGGAGCTAGATATACCCCACATGTATCCAGAAGAATGTGTACACGAACACATGTTGAAGCGAAGGAATACTTGAGAAGAGGAGTGAATGGCTTTTCTTTGCTCTTCTTCCTCATTTTGGAGTTTACCATTCCATCTCTCCACAATGAAGTGGATCATAGGAAAAGGGGCTGGGGCCAGATCATTTGTTCTCCAAAGATAGAGATGGTAGTTTGATATTAGCCTGAGAAGAGATGGCAAGACCTCATGGCCGATATGCATTGGTACCCAGCATGTCTGTGAAAACATCTCCCCCAAGCACATTGCAGGATTTCTTAGAATACTGCTCCTTTCATAGAATTATCAGAAAAAGTGAACACAGAGTAGCTCCCTCTCTCATGCTCCCTCTGCTCTCTGGCAGATATCCGCATGGAAACCTGCTTCCTGAGATACGATGATGAGGAGTGCACTCTGCCCATTGCTGGCCGCCACCGCATGGACGCCTGCTGCTGCTCTGTGGGGGCGGCCTGGGGTACGGTGGAATGTGAGGAGTGTCCCATGAAAAACACGCCTGAGTATGAGGAGCTCTGCCCCAGAGGACCCGGATTTGCCACAAAAGACATTACAAACGGAAAACCTTTCTTCAAAGGTACAATGGTTTCAGTGCTTGGTTGCCCTTTCTTTTAGACCAACAGGATGCATTCGCATGAGCCCAGATTTCTACCAATAGGATTATGAGTACCGTCACTGTGTACCTCCATCGTCTCAGCATACATTCTTTGCTTCCTGAATGATCTGTAACCAAGCATTCACTCTGTAATGGGTTTTGTTTTTTTTCTATATCTCAGGATTTCCTGAGGTTGCTTGCCTCACCCATCCAGCCATTATTAAGTGTTAAAGTCGATTTTAATGCTACCCTAGCCAAACATGAATGAAAGGAAATGGGAAAATTGTATGCCATCTGCTAAAGCCACATGAGAAGACCTCTTATCTGCTGATTTGAGCATCCATGTCTCTGCAGTCCACCCGAGTACAGATAATGGAGGGCGAA
This sequence comes from Pipistrellus kuhlii, assembly GCF_014108245.1. NCBI lineage: Eukaryota > Metazoa > Chordata > Mammalia > Chiroptera > Vespertilionidae > Pipistrellus > Pipistrellus kuhlii. Next base: position 46,949,987 of record NW_023425404.1, read on the forward strand.
TGGCATGAGAAACCCAGCAGCAGGTCCTCTTTGTCCAAATGTAGCGAAACTCATTCCTGTGGCAGACACACTCCAGGGACAGGATATTTCAAACATTATTTCAGTTTATTATGCTATAATCTAAAATTCGTGCAAAAAAAACCCCAAGAAGTCGCAGATTTAATCTAATTCCAATTTGATTTAAGTTTTTGCACACCATGAGACAGAGCTTGTTTACTTTAGCATATGGAAAAATCATAATTGGTTACTCAGAATTCTGACTATTCAGGGAGGCTCAGCTTATGTTCCCAGTATAGAGTTTTGTGTTGGTTGCCCATTGTGTCTGGTCCTAGTTATTGTACTTCATAATTGAATCAGATGGGAAATGAGTATATAAATATCAGTTAACTATATTTATAGAAAAATGTGTAGACTTTTTTTTTTTTTTCCTACTGAGCATTTTGTCCAAGAAGCTCTGGGGTTTAAAATTGTTGTGTCTAGAGAGACGGTTTCTAGATGGCCCTGTTAACTGTCTCTTTAGTAAATTTAAAGGAACTCGAGTGATTTGCTTCCAAAGGCTGTGGGAATCCATTGCCACAGAAGGACGTAATGTTCTTGAGATTTAATCTGCCCATTCTGTCTCTCATGACACTACGTAAAAATTAACTCGTATTTGTTGAGCTTCAGGTCTTACTTTGGAAAGGCTCCTAAAAGGGTAAACTCAGATTACACGTTACAGAACTCATCCCTTAATATACAAAAAAACTATTTTATTTATACTAATGAAATTCTAAGGCTATATAATATTGATAAAATATTTTAAACAGTATGCATTATTTCCAAATAATTTAAATTAGAAATGATGTCTTCTTTGAAATTCTTGTACTTTATATGAAATTCATATAAAAAAGCATAAATGAATATCTTATTTCTCTACACCAGCAATGTTCAACCAGTGTGCCTCAAGTATTCTTAAAATTCGCATTATCTGACTACTTATTCAGGGGCACTAGCCTCTTTTTCCTGAGATTGTCAAGTTAAAAAATGACAACAGCCAGCACAATAATAGCCATCTTGTGTGAATGAATCAAAATTATACCCCCTTTTTTTTTTTTTTGTCAGATCAGCCAAGAATGTAATATATTTTTTTGTTTGTTTACCATAAATTTTTAGTATAATTACTTTACATGTGCCAGGAGATGAAAAAGGATGAAACTCTTTGCTCTACATACTCACTTGGTTGTTGAGGGGCAATATATGCTAATAATCTTCTATATGCTTTAAGTATAAACACTAGTGGTTTGGACCATTCATTCAGCAAATAGTTAAATGTTCAGTGTGTATCGGACTGGATTCCAAAAGTCCAAATAAATACACTCCTTACTTCTCTGATAATGCTTTCTAAAACAGAAGTTGAAAAGACATAGAAATATGTACAGTCATATTTCTCATGGATCATCACACAGTCTTTAAAATCAATATTGCCAAGACCCTCCAACCTCCTGGGTTTAACACGGTGGGATTGAGACCTATTGGTTACTCACAACTTCTCACACATGTTATTTTTCTTGAAGATATCAACGAATGCAAGATGATCCCCAGCCTCTGCACCCACGGCAAGTGCAGAAACACCATTGGCAGTTTTAAGTGCAGGTGCGACAGCGGCTTTGCTCTTGACTCTGAAGAACGGAACTGCACAGGTCAGTGAGGGGGCTCACCTTGGAGGGACAACCTTTAGATTCTTCACCTCTATTCCACAAGAATCAAGGCTATCCCGATACTCACTTGTGCCACTTGCTGCTTTTGTGCAGACATTGATGAGTGCCGCATATCTCCCGACCTCTGTGGCCGTGGCCAGTGTGTGAACACCCCAGGGGACTTTGAATGCAAGTGCGATGAAGGCTATGAAAGTGGATTCATGATGATGAAGAACTGCATGGGTAAGTGTGTGCCCCTTTGATCAGCATAGGAAAGAACAGATTCCAAGCAGCTTTGAGGACTCCTGGCCCATGGCCCCTCTTCTTCCTGTCCCACTGAGCTCTGCTCTCCTGACCAGTGAGCCCGGAATCAGTCTGTGGCAGCGGAAGGCTGACGTGGGAGAGCTGAGGGAATTCATGCTGCGGGGTGGTGGGTGGCCTCAGACACCAGTTATGGGTCCCAGACAAGTGAGTGTAAAGCCTAGAATAGACACCAGGGAAGAGAGAACAATTCAAACATAAGTTATATTCAAGATCACATTACAGTGTCTCTGCCCAATATTCCTAGAAAAGGAGATTAATGAAGCTGGATGCGTTAAGTCAGGGGCCCTGGAAACAAGCCTGAGATGGAGATTATTTTGAAGGAGTGCTCTGAGGAAGAGCCTGAAGTGAGGGAGGCGGGTGAGGGAAGGAGAAGACAGGCAGACGGCAGCCTGACCAGTTTTCCACAGGTGGCTCGGGAGTGTGAATAGCATCGGAGAATTGTCCTACCTTGAGACAAGGTGGCCAAGATTTTCTGTTTCCACATCAGTTCAATCAACTATTGGCCATGGGTGGCCGCCAGCAAGGGAGGGATAGGCCATATCTCACCTCCCAGAGATTTCTGAGTGAAATGCACAGCAGTTCTTCAAGAAGGAATCTGTTAGCGGCCAGGACACCCAGAAATGGGGTGATGAGTACACTGGCCTGGGCGTGAGGATCTGGGCAGGATACCACCAACATCTTCAACACGGGTCGTTTCCATTTTGCAGATATTGACGAGTGTCTGCGAGATCCCCTCCTGTGCCGGGGAGGCGCTTGCCTGAATACCGAGGGAAGTTACCGCTGTGAATGTCCTCCTGGTCATCAGCTGTCCCCCAACATCTCAGCATGTATTGGTAAGGAGGAAGACTTCAGACCACTTACTCGTGGTCAGTCATTCAACCCGCGTCTCTGTCAGAGTCCGAAGCTGATGGCTGGATGTTTGCTCTTCCTGTTTTCTGCACAGACGTCAACGAGTGTGAACTGAGCGCAAACCTCTGTCCCAATGGCCGGTGTGTGAACCTCATAGGGAAATATCAGTGTGCCTGCAACCCTGGTTATCATTCAACTCCCGACAGGCTGTTTTGTGTGGGTAAGTTCTATACAGTACAACGTTTTTTGTATTTGATTTTATTAGTCTCTTTCTAAAGCACGCAAGCCATATTCTCAGAGTTCTGCTCCCATCACTAGTGACCTTTACTTAATCTTTCTTGTTTCCCTCTAAGTAAAAGTCTTTTCCTTGTGGCTTACAATCTTCAGATAGCACCTCCTTGTGTGTTTAAAGAGCAGCTAAGAGAGAGCTATGGAATGTTTTAGTTCTAACAAGTATAGTTTGACCCATGCTGCTTTAATGGTGAATGGTAGCACATGCTCTGTTTACACATATGCATAACCAGGTAAATCAGCACGTGATTACTAACCCCCTGAAATAATGATGTATAGTGAGTGCTGTGAAAAAGACCAAAAACAAACAAACAAACAAAACCCATAGGGTGTAATCTCTGCCCTTAGGTGGTGTAGATCAGTTGAGAGGTTTCAAACAATAATTATTCGAAAGAAGACTATGATATCTTACCCAGCAGGAGGCCAAGTCTAGCACTCCTTAATGAGGGGGTTTTGTGGGACAAGCCTTTTGCTTTGTGGCTGGCCCTCTGTAGTGTTAGTCGTGCTGGAAAGAGTGGCTCAGAAAACCCTGTGGCTTTATTTTGCCCAAAGTCAAAGTGAAACTTTGTGGAAACTGCCAGTTTTTGCCTGGTTTGGGGTGTACATCATGTGGAACTGCCAAGTCTCACATGGTTTCTACCCAAAGTCATAAATCAGCCCAAAAATTCTCCTGAAGTATGGCCCAGGACAACTCAGAACTCTAACTCAAGTTCTTGAAAGGTTTAGAACTTCAGCCAGTCAAACCAAATTTCAAGTTTATAACTGAATCTGTGACCCAGAGAATTTCACCCATGTGGTCATTGTCATATATGTTCTCATAGCCCCTAGCATTTGTCCTATGTTGCATGTGGCACACTGTGTATTGTCTAATTAATTGTTCATCTAATTCTCCAGCTGCACTTCAGCATTTTGAGGTCTTGTGTCTGTCACATTCACCATTAGATTCACATCTCTAGCACACAGTAGGTGTGCAGTTCATATTTTTTGAGAGAATCAAGCAATGTGATGACTTTCAGTTTCCCTAGGAAGGTTTTTTGTTTGTTTGTTTGTTTTCCTTGTCACATGCCTAGAAATTATAAACACATGCTATGATCATAAACACAGAAAAAGGTAATATTATTTTTATTTTTATTTTTAGACATTGACGAATGCAGCATAATGAATGGTGGTTGTGAGACCTTCTGTACAAACTCTGAAGGTAGCTATGAATGTAGCTGTCAGCCGGGATTTGCACTGATGCCCGACCAGAGGTCATGTACTGGTAAGTAGGCTTTAGCCTCCTGGGAAGTAACAGGTTTCTTTATAGAGGAGTTTGGTGCCTGGGCTGTGGGGTTAATAGTCCTGAGTCCAGATCTTTGTTTTGTTACATATTCTAGCTGTGTTTACTTGATAAAGATCCTTAGCATAAGATTTCTCATCTATAAGATGGGGTCAGATTGCCTATGTGGAAGAGTATATTCAGCACTTAGTGTAGTATCTGGCACATACTCAACAAGTGGAGTTTAAAATAGTGTCTCCATTGATCAGAATTTTGAAGAATCTGAACTCAACTTACTTCAGTGCTCTTCAGGGTGTGTTGCCTGGACCAGCAGCAGCAGCCTCACCTGAGCATGTGTTAGAAATAAAACATCTTAGGCCCCACCTCAGACCTAACTGAATCGGAAACTCCTGGGTGGAGCACAGTAATCTGTTTTCATAAGCTCTCCAAGTGATTTGGATGTGAGAAATGCCAGACTTATTTACACTTCTTGCTCTATCATCCTGGGCTAGAAGGGCCATGTGAGCATCTAGAGGTGAAAAATGAAGTGGGTAATATAGGTACTGATTTTGGCTTGGGTTAAGAAGGGAACTTAAGTGTAGAGACCAAAAGTATTTTATCTGACCTAAAAAAATCTCCCTGAAAAGCTCTAAATATATATTTTGCTATAAAAATTAAATGTTGGAACATTTTTACTAAAATTACATCTGAGCAGATATGTTTATTAACTAGTTTTCACTTTAAAAATATCAATAAAAGAGAAGATGATAGAGTAGGCATTTAAATTTCATAACAAATAGGATTCATAATCATTTTTGAATGATAAATTCATATCAGAGGTAAAATTGCTAATTACATGATGGACTTTTAAGTGGGTGTGGACCTCGACCTTGAACAGTATGTTGGAATCTTGGAAATGCTTCTCTTCTGTAAGCATGTTCTATGGAAAGCTTCATTTGGATTTGAAAACTAATTCTCTAATGCAAGTAGGCTGAGTCCATTCAACTTGGGTCACTGAATTAATAGAACCAATATCAACAACAGGTCATTGTTGGTTTTATTCTCTGCAGATATTGATGAGTGTGAAGATAACCCCAACATCTGTGATGGTGGTCAGTGTACCAACATACCTGGAGAGTACCGGTGCTTGTGTTATGATGGATTCATGGCATCTGAAGACATGAAGACTTGTGTAGGTAAGTGAAGAAAACAGAATTTTCCAATTTCTCTGATTATTCACAAGTACTGTTAAATTACATAAAGATTAGTTTGGGTAGCTGATAGATCCTAGATGGAAAGTAAGGATAGTTAGGAGTATAATGCCAATATTCCAAAACTGGCATTTCATACTTTTGTGTCTCTATTTGATAATTTCAAATCATTCCTCTAGCTTTTGAACATGTGGAATACAGTCATAATAACCCTTTTAATGTCCTAGTCTACTAATTCTGTCATCTGTGTCAGTTCTGAGTCATTTCAGTAAGTTGACTTTTCTCTTTATGATGGGTCATATTTTCCCACTTCATAGAATGCCTGGTAATTTTTTATTGGATGCCAGACATTATAAAATTTTACTTACTAGGTACTAGGTATTTTTGGATTCCTAGAAATATTCTTGAATTTTATTATGTAACTCAGTTATTTGGAAATGGATTGGACCTTTCAAAATTTTGCTTTTATGCTTTTAAGAGAAATTAGTTTTGGGCCAATTTTGCCCCATTATGGTGGCAAGATCCTTATGGACACTCTACCCAAACCCCTGTGAATTCTGGGATATTCCAAACCTCTGTGAAATCAGACCTTCCATGAACATTGATGATTGTTTCCTCTAATTCCTGTGGGTGGTACTTCCCCCAGCTTTCAATAGTTTCCTTGGATGAATCCACTGATGATTACTTATCTAAATATTGACTGGGCCCCTTTGTGGGTATTTGGATGCTTTCTCGCTGTGCAGTTTCCATCTGTCCCTTGCTCTGCCCTGTGAACTCTAGTGACTTGGGCTTTCAGGACTTCCAACTTCACCTCCTTAACCTAGGGACACTGCCTGGTTCCATCTGTCATCCCTTCTCTATGCCAGGGTCTTAAGACTCTCCTTACATAGTAATCTGGGGATTCATATAACTCATCCAGTTTGTTTTCTTTCTTTGAGATCACTGTCTTTTGTTGCCTATATTGTCCTTTTGTTGCTTCAAATGGGAAGGTAAATTCTGTGCCAGTTACTCCATCTTGTCCAGAAGCAGGAATTTAAAATTGAAAATATTTAAATTGTATCACATTTATAGCTTCAGAAAACCCTTACTGAATATCTGTGAAGTCCCAGAAATGAAAGTGAATGTCATAAAAAAGTAAATCACTTTAAATTTTGGGAAAAAGTGAAGTTTATAACTACCGACACCAATACTACTATTTTATCTGTCCTCTCTTTAAAAATATGGAAACTAACTTGTTGGCATCATGCAAACTGAATCAAAAGTTTCATTTTGCAATATAATATTCTGTTTTGAGCAGTTTTCTAGACTGTCACAGAAACAGGCTCTATACTTAGCCTAGAGTCAACCAGTTTCTTTGCTTACTTGACCTCCTGCCTATGGCCCAGATAAAATGCCAGTGTGCATGGCTAGCCTGAAATGTAGAAAGCATATGTGAATTGAGTTTCACAGATATGATGCATTTTTTGAGTGAAAGTATTTCACCCTTTCTAATTATTTAGCACAGTTGCATTATGGGAAAAGTATCCATTGATATCAAACAATGGTGATATGCATTAATGATATCTATGTTTTACAGATGTTAATGAATGTGACTTGAATCCAAATATCTGTCTAAGTGGAACCTGTGAAAACACGAAAGGCTCATTTATCTGCCACTGTGACATGGGATATTCAGGCAAAAAAGGAAAAACTGGCTGTACTGGTATGTTTTTTAAATCAGACAATAAAACATTAAGTAGTTAAGAGATTGCTACCGTAGTTATAGATTAGTATACATTTTAGATCTACTAACATTTTAATTACATTATAAAGCATTTTGTATAACATTTTTTATTAACTTATTCTGTACTTCTTTGAAATTTGTCTTACTATAGATTGGATCTAAGCTGCGAGTTTTTTCTTTATCTGTGAAACAGGGCATATTGGATAAATTATCACTATAACTAACACTATAAGTATCACATTTTTATGAGATTAAAAATAATATTTTTATATCAAAGTAATTAACGTGCTAATTACTAAACATCCATATCCCTTTACAGTGTGCACCACATATTGTATAATGTTTAGGTCATCAGACCACATCTACAACAGTGGTCCCATAAGATGATAATGGAGCTGAAAAATTCCATTACCTAGAAATGTTGCTGTGGTAATGTCATAGCTCAATGTCTTTGTGGAGATGCTCGTGTGAACAGACCTACTGCACAATCAGTCATATAACAGCACAGCACATCCAGTTACAGTAGGAGACTGCACCATCTAGGTTTGTGTAAGTGCACTCTAGTGTTTGCACAACGACAAAATTGCCTGACTCTGCATTTCTCAGAAAGTACCCATCATTAAATGGCACGTGATTGTATTAAAGCAAGCCTTTCTCAATAACCTCCACGGCCAACACTTTATTTAAGGTCATAACTTTTTAAGGAAGCATATCCTATAATTCAAATATTTCATCAATTCTCATCAGTCTTCTAGTTCCTTAAATTAGTGCTTTTGATGTATTAAGTGGCATTAGCCCAAATAAGTCTTTCTTGGGACTTAACAAATCTTACGGAGTGCTAATTAAGCCATTTTGTAGTTTTGGTTGTCTAATACTAAAAGCACAATAATACCAATAAGAGAAATCCTTCTACACCCACCCAGGGTTGCTCAGTGGTTGAGCATCAACCCAGGAACCAAGAAAATCTTTTCACAGTATTTCTAGATTATTCTATTAAATGTCAAATTAAAGAGGTAATTCTTTCTGAGTGATTTTGTTTTGAAGTGTTTAATTGTTATTTTCAAACTTGAGACAATGGTGTGTTAAGTATGTAGAATAATGAGCAACATTTTTCAGTAATTATTTACATAACAGATTATGGCATATAACATCATTTAAAACATAATAGAGACCATGGTGAGCTTGAATTAGGTAACTGCATAATTTCTTTACAAATAACAGTCTTTAATTCCAAATGCCAGTTTGGCAAGCCCCTGTGACTTAAAATGAACATTAAAATATTTTCACATTGGCAACATAGTCAGTGTACAGATCTTTTTCTAAATTATAACAGCATTTTCCAAGAAAACCCCCAAATATATTATCATTTTAAGCTGTGCAATAATACCAAGTTTCAAAGTTATAGATATACAAAATAACACCAATAATATTACCATTGGTTCAAAAATGGCAGATTCCAGCCAAATTATAAAAATAAGCATGAAGCTGGAATGCTTTCATCCTCACTATATTACTCTTCATATAGCACAGTGTTTAAAAATCTCAACTCCTCATGTGGTCTCTGGGATACAAACGATGCTTAGCTCACTACATCTATGGTGTAAGCTTTATTTTTAGCTTCCAGTATAAATACAGAACTTGGGATAAGGGGGGAGGGGGCTGGCAGTAATGAAGGCAAAGGTAGGACAGTTTCATATTGCATTTTACTCAATAGAGATTAATGCCAATGTTTGGCTCTGTTGAACTCACTGAACTTCACCCCAGGAAACAGTGATGTTTAAGAAGGAAGAAGTTAATCTAATGGGATGCTCTTCAGCTATAAGAAAAAGAAATTTCTAGAATTGTATGCTCCAAATTCCGGCTCAGAGGGGCATGTGCAGAGGCCAATTATTTTAGGCCTTTCACCATTCAGACAGCTTACATTTTCATGTGATGTTAATTTTATTTCAGGTAAATGAGATATAATGCCCTTGGCACAGTGCTTGACGTTCAGTAGCCGGACAATAAATAGTAGCTCCTGTTGTTATTGTAAAATGAGACGGAGACAGTGTCTAGAAGCCGTTTAATTGAAGACATAACTTCTAGTCTAGCAAAATCCTATACGTACTACTCTTTACTGACACACATTTGAAGTCAGTTTCAAGGAAGAAAAATTTTCCCTTTTATATTAAAAAGCTTGGTTTTAAGTGAGTTTGCACAGATACTGAGACTGTGGTGAGAAGAACCTGTGTACATCATATGAGGTAAAATGACACCAGTTTTACTTTAGGAACAGCAATCTTTCAGTGAATTATGTGAACAGAAATAGAGATTGGAAGCCCAAGAAAATTACTCTATCTCTTCCCAAGAGACAACATCCACCTACTTTCAAATTATAGCCTAAGATGAATTTTAATTTTGTAAAACCCAGATAGCACTGTAGGGAGAAGACTCCAGTCTCATGGTCCTTTTGGTATCACAGCATTGTGGCCTATGCTCTTTTCTTGGGAGGCAGAAGAACTCTGGATTTTATTCCTGGTTCTACTGATTTATGAGCTTGAAGAAGTCATATAAGCATTCCCCTTGGGCGAGCACCCTGCAGGGAAGGAGGGAGTGCATTGGGGAGAGGGAAGGGGGGGAGAGGGCCTCTGTAAATACTGTTATTAACAACCAAGGGTATCACATCTGATTGAAAATGACTTACACAAACAGGAATTGGCAGCACGTCTGGTATACTTAAAAACAAGTTTTAAAAAATCCAAGCCAAAATATTTTTTAATCCCATGTAACTAGGGCTCTTTTAGCCTGCTTTTAGTTTAAAATTAGTGTCACTCCCAACTTAGAATACTAGAAGGTTACCTTGGTGATAGCCGTGTTAAACACAAGTGTTTATAATGTCCCAGGCAACTAATATAAATACAGATATGTTCTCGCCTAATGGGACAGGCAAGCCACACAACACATAACAATGGAGAGCAGCCTGGAACTATGTTTTGATATCTTATATATATTTCTATATAAGCATAATATGTATAATATACATAATATATATTTTTAAAATAAGAGCCTGTAAAGGAATTATAAAAATATGTATACTATTTCATAGGGAGGAACTCGGTGTCACGAGAACTAGAAAAATGTTCTCTGGGTTCCATTACAGCTTTGTCTAAATATTTCAGCTCCCTTGTCATTACTGATTGTTTCCATTTTAACAAATAAACATGTTCCCCCCCCACCCCCCCAAATCACTTCAGCAGTGTTCAGAATCCACCCACTGACTTACATTCCCAGCCTACACAGATGTTAAGAGTTTCTTTTTTTCTCTGTAAGTGTTGTCCAAATCTGGGTTGAGGGGAATGTTCGATTTAATGGTGGGAGAAAGCACATTTGTTTGAATCTAGAACGCAGCTCTCTGTCCCTGGCTTGAGGGAGCTTGCTGGGTTACAGAGTTTCTGTGGCCCCACACATAGCTTCTGCTGCTCATTTTGCCTAATTGCCGTTAGACAACCAATCAGAAAGAGGAAAACTAGGTTGCTGCTGGGTGCCATCCTTGGTGGGTCCTGGCTTTCACAAGCGAATTTGCAAGAACCTTCCACCCTATTGGGCTCACTCCATCAGTTAACAAGGTATGCCATTAGCATCAGTTGTTTTGAGTTAAAATAGCGAGATTTCTTGGTAATGCCATTTCTCAAACTATGTGCTTCTCTCTACCTGAGAAATGGTGCCAGAAATGTTCTCTCCATAAGAGAGAATCATATCCTTCAAAACCACCAGCATTCAGTGACAATTTGCACCCACTTACTTCCAGCTTCTTATCACCACTAATTGTCCTCCACTGGCTGTCAGCCTGTGGAAACTCGGTGGGAGTTCAGTTAAATGGTCTTGGCTCCAAATTTGGATTCAAATGAAGAAATCCAAGAAGCCTTCACATTGGGCCTCTCCATTCACTCAAACATCCCCTTCCCCAATGCCTAATCCAGGAGATGCCACAGTGTGTCAGCACGTGACTGATGCCCAGAGGGTGGGAATGCAGGTGTTTGTGTGGGCGACACAGCCTCTCCCTGTCTGACTGTCAGAGGCGGCCAAGCAGCTCAGAGCACAGCCCTTGTTCGAATGGCGGTGGAACACACCCAAGCCTGCGCCTGGGGTCTGCTCAGGCCACACCCTTGCCCTTCCAGGGAGCCCTGCACATAGGACCTTTGAGTCTGTGAGGCAGCTCCGGTGGGGTTACGGAGGCTGCAGTGTCAGCCCTAAATTTGAATTCCCTTGCTTTCCTTGGCTTATGCTTTATTCTTAATCTTAAAAAGGAATTTTCTGTCTGGAGCAAACTTGTGGGGGAAAGAGAACATTTGTACAGAAAGAGATGTTCTTGGCAGACGCGTACTGTGTTTCCTTCACATTACTGAAGACTGGAGTGTTGTAATTAGAATGCAGCGTTTTTGTTTGCTTGTTTATTTTATGGCTCAGTTTCCCCTTTTGTTTGTTTTTATAACGGGGTGCAGTCTTAGGCCCAAGTCTGCCACGAAACCGATTAAGGAATAATAGTTGGCACATGTATGCACATACACACATGCAGCAACTTTTTATGTAGAGATGCCTTTACACTCTATGACCAAGTCTTTCTGATTTACATGTCACATACTGAGAGTGTAAGACATTGAAATGATGACATAACAGACATTCACAACATGGGGAATTGAATATTGGCTCCTGAGTTACTCTCTCCTTGTATCTTAAAGCCCATGACGCTTGGCTTCTTACAAATATAATTTCTCTTCACCTTGGAAATGTGTGGTGAAATTGCACACATTTTCTTGAATTAGAAATTTATATTAGCATATTATTAATAATTTAGAGAGAAGGGAGTATCTCCTTTTATTTTTAATTTCTGTTGTTGTTAAGCCTCATGTAAGCGTATTCTTTCCATTGCTTCCTAGAGAGTGGAAGGGAGAGAGGAAGTGGGAGAGAAAGAGAGACACACACATTGATTGGGTGCCTCCTGCACACACCCCCACTAGGCCAGGGTCTAGCCTGCAACCCAGGTACTGCTCCCTTGACTGGGAATTGAACCCAACAACCTTTGATGTGCAAGCACTGAGCAAAGGCAGGGCGGTTCTCATTTTAAAAGAAAATTGTTGCTTTTTTAATTGCAACACTAAATATGGAAGGTAAAAATAGTTCATATGAAAATAAAGGTACCTTTGGTTATTAGAAAACTGGAAAGGAAGGAATTACAGAATTACTAGAATGTCAGGCTAGGCTAATGTCTGAAAATTATACTTAGTAGGAAAGATTAGTGAAATCTTCTAGGAGTCTGTTAAACTCACCAAGATTTTGAAAACTCCATAAAGCAGGACTTTGTATCTAAAGAAGTCAGCCCAATGAGGCAGCTAAGGGCAAGAGCATTAAGCAGTGGACAAGGAAAGGGAGTTACTGGTGGCCCTGGCTCTGCCCCTCCATGGCTGTGAGGCCCTTAGAAGTCCCCATGCCTTTGGGGACTTCGGTATCTTCTTCTTGGAAAATGAGGATAAGGAAAGTAGAATTCTAAGTTCTTTTCACTTTGAAAATCTTGTGATTTTGTAACATTTTGGGGCTATAGGACTTGGGCAATTGAAGCTCATTATTTCTACCTGATTCAGAGATCGTGACAAATAAAAGAGGGAAATTAAGAGGACTCTGCAAGAATTGCTGGTGTGCATCATTAACTCTGAGGGGAGTGATTATCTGAGGAAGAGAGATAGGTCCGTGGCTCTGGTTGGGGCCCTTTAGATCAGGCTTACTTTCCTGAATTCCGGTATAACAGTGCCTACTTAGCAGGCCTGGAATGTGCCCGGCTCAATTATCCAGTTGGTTAAAGCTCCCAATCACACGTCTAAAGCTGCCTGGTATGTGCCTCCCTTGACCTGCTAATAACTCAGTAGGTTCATGTGGCTGCCAAGGTTACATTAAAGTCACCTATAAAACATGTTGTAATTGTAAGAACTTTCTTTCAGGTGTGTTTTTACCTTATGATTATTAATGACACTGCAAAATAACTTGGTGTGGAAATGTTATTATTTTGCATTTCTTCTAGAAGTTCTGAAGAAGCCAAAGAGCCTAGGACCATGTCAGAGTTTCAGATGAAATATTTGGCAAACAGTGGGTTTGCAAACACTTTCAAATCATTTAATTGGGCTTCTTAAGTAAACAAAAGGGTACATATAAGTTTCTTGCCCAGTTTCCTATTCATGCCACTATTCAACCGATCACTGAAAATTCTTGCAACATTTTATAGGCCAAAATTACCCTTGTAACCCAAGTTTTGTGTTAGGCACTGGTTTCTCTATAGAGTCATCCATACCTATGAACTCTTGTTCTTAGTTAATAAAAAATAAATTAAAAATTAAAAAAAAAGTTGATTACTAGTTTAGATGCCTGGCTTTCCTTATCTAATGGATTAATTTTAGGAAATAAGATTATGGTACCAATTTTAATTTTTATCATTAACAAGATGTATTTTAATTCAATGAAATTTGGACACTAGCTTCAGGTAGATTGTGTCAGAGTCCACAAGTTAAGGGCTCAGTACCACAAGACTGTCCTAATTCAAGTTTGCCCATTACCAGTCTAGGTTTGTTACCTGTGCTTCTGACAGATTGGCTGTAAATCAGAGGTTCCCACACATCTTCCTTGGATTTGATTAGTTTTCCAGAGAAGCTCACAGAACTCAAGAAATCAGTTTATCCTCTAGATTACCAGTTTGTTATACAGAGGATGTAATGCAGGAACAACCAGATAGAAGAGGTGCATAGGACAAAACATGGGAAAGGGATGTGGAACTCCATGCTCTTGCTGAATCTCCATGTGTTCATGAATCCTGTTCTTTTGGAATTTTATGAAGGCTTCTTTACAATGGCCTTGGATTGATTCACCCTCCAACCCCTCTCCCCATCCCTTGTCCTAAGTCAGAGGAGTGGGACTGAAAGTTCTAAGTCTCTAATTAGAGGGATGGTTCTCCTTCCAACCAGCCCTCCTGCTTACAGTTGCGTCATTCCTCACTCTCATCACTTAGGAAATTCCAAGGTTTTAAGAGCTCTGTGTCAGAAATGGAGACAAAGACCAACTGTATAAACCTTATTTTAAATTAAAACTTCACAGAAAACAAAAACCATTTCTATTCTTTATTGTAACACTTTCATATTAGAGAATCTATCTTGGCTAAATTTGGAAAGGAAAATTTGAAGAACAGAGAACTTTCAAGAATTGGGAGTCTTAGTAATGTGCCCCTAATCTGGTACTCCTTTTACAGAGACATCTCCATTGGATTGATTTGAGTTTTACATGAACCAAGCAAGAAGACTTGGGTTTCCAACGTGCTAGGACTCTAAGAAGCTAGAGAAAAGAAGGTTCACACACTGCCCTAAAGAACATTCTCTGCAAATGCTTAAATTAGCCATACCTACAGTAAAACTGTTATAAAAACAATGCATAATTAAATAATAGTGTTTTACATTTAAGAATAAAATATATTCACTATGTAGAATATGGATATAGAAAATATATTCAATATATAGAATATTTCCAATATGTCAGCATATTGCATTCCTTTGCCTGTATGATTGACTTAATAAAAATATTGGATATAGAAATGCTTGACCATGAGTGTTAATACCATAGAACATGAGGCAACTCACTTTTTAAAGTCAACTGGAAAATGTTTCCTTTGGTTTTGCAGGGACTAGACACTTACATAGGATAATGGAAAATAATTAAGAGTCAATAATAACAAGTAACATCATGTTGTTTTTATAAATTGAAGTTTAAAGCTGTTCAACCTATGTAGAATATTTAGGTGGATGTTAAACCAATATATATTTTACTGTGGGAAGTGTGAAAGTAAGTACACTTCTGACGTTACTAAGTTGCTATCGCTACAACTTAAAGGGCCAAAAAAGGCATCTGTGCTAAACGTTTTTTTAAGCTGCCGCATTTTTTTTCAGACATCAATGAATGTGAAATCGGAGCACACAATTGTGACAGACACGCCGTATGTACCAACACAGCAGGAAGCTTCAAATGCAGCTGCAGCCCCGGATGGATCGGAGATGGCATTAAGTGCACCGGTGCGTTGGAAAATAACGGACGTTTTCCCATGAACTGCAGAGATTATATGAATTCTGTAAAGAAAAATCTAATGTGTGCATTATTGATGTTCAACGACACACTTTCTGTTCATAATGGCATGTTCTGCTTTTTTCAGATCTGGATGAATGCTCCAATGGAACCCACATGTGCAGCCAACATGCAGACTGCAAGAATACCATGGGGTCCTACCGCTGCCTCTGTAAGGAGGGGTACACAGGCGATGGCTTCACTTGCACAGGTAGGTTTGTGATGGAAACATCTGTGTAAATGGCAGTCAGAGAAGCAAGGTCTTTCAGACCATCAGTTCTTTTCTGAAGGCTGTGTCAGTTACGAGTGTCTTCAACATAAAAGATGGGTCCTTTGAAACTACATCCTGTAGAATGGAAATCTGGAGCTAGGTCAGTTAGGAAAACCTCAGAAGCTCATTATATAAATAGTTATTAGTTCTCTATATATCTCATTGTATTTAGTGATGTCATTAATTTAAAATAAGTCACACTTCCTTTTGAAACTTTAGTTTTTATATTTTTTGTGCCCATTTCTCACTGTTGACTTGTTTTTCATGCTGTAGGAAGCTAGGTTCTGGATCATGTTGGCACTATATGTTTTTCTTCATCATCACTATCACCCTACATTGGTATAAGCAAGAATTTCCCAACTGCTTTGTAAGGAATTCATTCACTTCAAGTTTTACATTATATCAATGACATTTTTCTTCAGTTATAATTAATAGTCATGAAATTAACAGGAATTGCTATTTCTTTTCAAAATAGATTATTAGAAATGTGATTGTGTGAATATAGTGATGGGCAAAAGTAGGTTAATAATAATAAATAATATAAGAATTAATTAATAAATAATAGTACAAGAGTAAACTGTTTCCAATACTCACAATTATAAACTTATGTTGGCCCACCCTGTATGATACATATGCTTCCATGAACACATAAAAGCAGTAATCCTTTTTATGTCAGGGCTTTGGTATTAAATAAGATATCGAGATCCATTTTTCATTGACCATTATGTAGCATAGCTGCTCACATGACTTGAAGTGTTAATTTATCCTGAGCACTTTGCTCATAAGAAGTCATTCAAACAAAAAAGAGGCAAGGACCCAGTAAGTGATCTACCTGAGTTTTTGTAACTCTTTGCAAGTTGTATCATACTTGTAACTCTGAAAGTTGTATCATACTAACCCAGTGAAGTTTTGTCAGCATAAACCTATCATTACTTTTTAGAAAATATTTAGTGCTTCATGTATTAGGCATGTATGATTCTAGTTGTTTGATATTTAATGCACATGATTATTTTAAAAATTTTTTAAATATTTTAAATTAATTTCAGAGAGGAAGGGAGAGTTAGAAACATCAATGATGAGAGAGAATCATTAATCAGCTGCCTCTTGCACTCCTCCTACTTGGGATCAAGCCTAAAACCCAGGCATGTGCCCTTGACCAGAATTGAACCCGGGACCCTTCAGTCCTCAGGCCTATGCTCTATCCACTGAGCAAAACTGGCTGGGGCTTTAATTTAATTTTTTTATTTTTATTGTTTAAAGTGTTACAAATAGTAGTACATATGTCTCTCTCCCCCTCCCTTTTTTGATGCCCATAGTTAACAAAACTCAGTAAGATTAAGCAGATGGGATTTTTTGGTGTCCTCTATCATTGTTCTAGCTGTTTTGATTCCCCTCTGAGCTGAATCTGAAATTTAAAAAATAGGCACAAACCATGCTGGTATTTCCTGCCATGGATGTGTCTTCATGTGGATGATTCTGCTGGAAAAAGCCTTGGTTGGAATGATTTGTTTAACTTACTCATTTTACATCATTAGTGATGATTTAGCATCTGAACACCATGTTCACTGAATATTCAATATCAGCATTCAAAAAGTGAGCTTAAATGTGTCAAGGACAAAGTGTGGCCAAACACCACTACACTCAGGAAGCTGACAATTATAAAAATTGTCGGACTTGAGGAGTGGGAAAACTAATGGAGAAAGAGTAACTTGTGTTTTTTCCTGGCTGTAGATCTGGATGAGTGCTCTGAGAATCTGAACTTGTGTGGCAATGGCCAGTGCCTAAATGCCCCAGGAGGATACCGCTGTGAGTGCGACATGGGCTTCGTGCCCAGTGCTGACGGGAAAGCCTGCGAAGGTAACTAACTGCTGGGGAGGCTACTGGGGGCCTTTCAGGCCTGATGAGATTAGGTTATTTACACATTCCTGATTTTATTTTTTAGCCGAAATGCGTTTCGGCTTCAACCTCATCAACTCAGTTTGTGAAGGGATTAGGTCTCCAGCCAGATCATTTTTCTTTGTGCAGAGAAAGTCTTCTCTGGCCATAAGCTGCACATCCAAAACCATGGCCAGATAGTCTGCGACAGTACACTTGTTGGTCATAAGTGAGAAGAGATCACCACGTGTGTATAACTCAATGCAATCTCTTTGTCCCCATTGCCAAGGGAAAGAACTCAAAGTGCTGGTCCCCTGGTAAAAGCCTATTGAAGGATTCTCTTTAGATATAGAAACACAGTTTTGAGTCTCTACTATGGTTTGGTTTCTGGAAATTGAACCTTTAAAATAACAGCGAGCAGAAGTCTTTTCCACGTAGAATAATGTCTTGGGTACATATGTCTCACATGGTCTCTAAATGTCTTTTGCAAATCTGTCCTGGAGGAGACCCTTTGGGATAATGCCATAAGTCATGCTATGTCTCAGCACAAGGCTCTATCTTTCTCATAAGTGTCAGTCAGACAGGAAGAGCCCTGTTGGCTAACAGTAGACCCCACTAGGAGACGCAGGATTCTTCTCTTCGCCTATACATGTGAAATTTAAGCACATTGTCCCTCATTGAGAAGAATTAGTCGCTACAGTGAACTGAAAAGATTTCAAGAGAAATAAACAAGTGATAACGGATTGACAATAGAAATTTAAACAAGACCCTGACTAATGTTCTTAACTAATAGTTGTTGCCTGTTAATAGAACATTAACTCAAAATCAGTCTTTAGCTATGACATATATACTAATTCTCTCATATAGTTCTATAAATACTGTGTTATGGAATCATTGGGTATTCTTTATACAGTTTATATTAATATGCAAAGTTTGATATAAAATTCCTCTGAGTCAAGAAACTAGATTATGCTCTTGGTCATGTGCCTAATGCCTTGTTTAGTTTTGTTATTCCAAACATCCAAGGAAAACAGGTACTGTGCCACCTCTGGTAACATAAATAGTTGCATTCAAAGTTTTGCTTCTCTTAATGCTACAAGGGGAGGTTTTGTTTGTTTGTTTGTTCTTAGTATAAATCATCCCTAGCAGAGTGGTCATGGCTATTTAAAACCAGTCTCATGGCTGAAAATGTGCCCGTGTGTCAGTTACACAAGCAAAATGTTAATGTGAGGCCAGGACAGAGGCCTAGAAGAAGCTTCTGCACTTTTCAGATCTCCATCAACAATAGCAAACGCACAACATAAGGACACAGAGAGTTAGAAAACTGATTATCAAAGCTACCACAGAGCCTTTGTAATTCTCAAAAATTTAACCTACAACGAAAACTGTAAATAGATAGATTAAAAATAATAATAATTTAGGCTAATGTGGTCTTTTTGGCTCTTTACAAAAGTGATGTGGGCCTGTGTGAAACACCACAAATGAGATAATATATGTAAAATGCTTAGCCCACTACTTGGCATGTAATAGAGGCTGAGAAAAAGTAAGTTCTCACCTAAAAGACTTCCTTATTCATAGCAAGTCATCTAAAAGTCAATAGAAGTGCCTAGATTTATGTCTGATAGTCCTGATTTTCCTAATAACTTTAGTTGATGAATTATATTAGGCAGTTTCTGTAGTAAAAAAATAAATTTAAATTTTATTTTATTTTTTTACCTCTTTCCAAGATATTGATGAGTGCTCCCTTCCAAACATCTGTGTTTTTGGAACTTGTCACAATCTTCCTGGCCTGTTCCGTTGTGAGTGTGAGATTGGCTACGAACTGGACAGAAGTGGCGGGAACTGCACAGGTAAGGTGTCCATTGGCATCAGAGTTTGCTTCCAGGGGTGCCAGGGCACTTGGCTGTTGGGGCCCTGCTGGGATCCCATAAGGATATTCAGAGTCACAAACAAAAAGCTGGGATGAAGCATGAGGGATCACATTTTCTGAGACCTGGAACTTATTGTACATGAGGATCCATAGGAGAGAGTTCAAGGCAGCTGAAGGAGCAGAGTTTATAAATTCAGAATCAAGCTGTAGCTACAGAGAATGTGCCAGGGGTGCGCCGGCTATAAAGCTTCCCAGCCATTCCTTTTCTCCTTCGTGCGGTTTCAGAGTTCCTTCCGAAGGCCATGGGATTGGATTGTCTCCTTGTCTTCTCCAAAGCAATACTCATTCCTTCTGGGCCCTGGCCTGCCAGTGGTCACCAGAGAATATGGTACTCAGCCCCCATTTGTAATATGTTGATCATCTTCCTATAAAGCAAAGGACTCTCTGGGAACACACGAAAAACATGAGAAAAGCTATGGGCGTGACCATAGACGGTTACTCTGTTCGCTTTGGCACTGAGTAAAGACTTTGAGAGACATTTGCACTTCTCCATCCTTGTCTGCCCTTTGTCCAATGATAAGAAGAAAGAGATTTTTCCAGTAACCCTCACAAGTCATGACTCAGTGGCTCTCCAGATTATGACCGTAAACTGCATCTCCACCCTCGGTTTATCCCCAGTTTGCTCTGCACTAGGCTCACATTCTTCTCTTGGTTTTCCTAAAAACAGTTATGACACCGAGCTGGGCTTCTAGCATAACACAGGAAGTTGCCTCTCCACATGCCATAGCCTCTCCTCAGTGCCCCAAATCGCCATCAGCATCATTCTATCCAACCTCATTTCTGTGAGTCTGCCCTGTCCCTCCAAGTTCCCATGAGATTTGAGCAAAATCATTCTCTGCTACAGGTTCCAGGTCTAAGGGGGAGGTCCCCAGGAGAAGGTATCAACCTCATTCTTCAACCTCTCCTCTCTGAATCCCTGTTTATCTGATCTTGAGTATTTTGTGAGTGTTCAATACAAACTAAAGGATTACACAGAGCTGGAATTTGCCAAAACCCATGTCCTAAGTATCTGGAATTTTATACATATTTTTAGACTAGAAACTGAAAGGGAAATCCTCAAACCAGCATCAGTGACAGGAGAGAGACTTAAAGAGCAGCCTTGTGGAAGGAAACACGCTGAGCTCGTGCATGTGTGTGTTCACACTGGGCTGCACCAGGGCAAGCACAGCCAACGGGGGAAGCAGCAGAAGTGCCTGCTCCTGAGGGTTCCCTGGGACATTGTGCTCTAATTTGATGAAATAACAAGTCACACATATTACATACGTTTTTTTAAAACCTGTGTCTGAATTTCTGGTTGACCGAGGTCACAGTCATGTTTTGCTTTCAGTTACCTTGACTGGAATATTTTTCCGAGTTCCCAAGTCATATTTCCTCCTGATGACAAATTTGAATGCTAAATGTGTTCCAGAGGAAAAAAGACCAAAGACTATGACATATTTCCTTCCTTCCTAAGGGGTTGTATTTCACAAGTAGAAGACTGTATTTCTAGGTGTAATTATAATGAGTAATTCTTAGAAAATTCTCGTTGGGAGGCTTAGATTTGGGAGCTACTATTTTATGGCAATGTCTTCCCCACATGGGCTCTTGTGACAATTCTGTCTTTTGCTGTTTGGTCTTAGATGTTAATGAATGTCTGGATCCAACAACGTGTATCAGTGGGAACTGTATCAACACTCCAGGCAGCTATACCTGTGATTGTCCACCTGATTTTGAGCTGAATCCGACTCGAGTTGGCTGTGTTGGTAAGATCTTAAAAACTTCTCAGAGAAGCATACTGTTTATTATTTTTAAAGCAGCATTGAAAATTCCATCCTCAATTATTTTTTAAAAAGTATTATAATAATATGAAAATGTAAACATTTCCTCAAGTTGGTTTATACTTTCGGATTCCTTTTCTGTAGGTAAATTCCCAATTTAGTTTCTTCGTAAAAATAAATTTGTTTTTAAATAGTTTCTGAGACAGTTTCTGAAATGGATTTACATTTTCAGCCCCCGTGTAGAAAGAATCTGCCTGACACTTTTTTGTTTGTATATGGGAAATAGATACCCGCTCTGGAAATTGCTATTTGGATGTTCGGCCTCGAGGAGACAATGGAGATACTGCCTGCAGCAATGAAATTGGAGTTGGTGTGTCCAAAGCTTCCTGCTGCTGTTCTCTGGGGAAAGCCTGGGGGACTCCTTGTGAGCTGTGCCCTGCTGTGAACACCTGTAAGTGAACATCCACTTCTTTATTATCATTATTCCAGATTTGGCCCAATCTCCTTGCTAGATACACAGAATAGAAGCCCCAGAGGGAAGAAGCTGCCACTAGTCTCTACTCTTCCATCACAAAAAGAGATCAGTCCTCTCTGCTTTGTCGAGGGGACCTGCTCCCAATTTGGTGGTCAGAATGTGTCACCAGTTGGCTTGCACTGAGAGGTCAGGTGGAGCAGGTTACAGCTCCCTTCTACCTGAGGGATAAGCAGATCCCATTATGTTAAAGAACACCTTCCAGGCTCAGTCACTTATAGTGCTTCCCTTCCAGGGACACATTGATTGGTCTCTCCTTTGTCGTCTATTGGCTTGTTTCAAAAGTTCTAGGACAAATCTGAGTGTCCCTGAGTTTTTGAAAAAGAAGCAATTAATTAAGCAAACATGAGATGGAAGATCATTCCATTCTTACGGTATGACTTTAAAGAAAGTTTTAGAATGATTTTAAGACATAAATAATATATCCTAAAAAGAATAAAAGGCTTCTCGTTTTTTTCTAAGTGTGTCCCCCAGAATGATTCAGAGTCAGATGTAGTTTCTTTGGCAAAAATCAATGGTTGCTACTTATGGGGTATATTGGGATGTTATGGGGTCGAACCCTGGGTTCAAAATAAGACCACCGGAGACTGATGATTAATTAAAAAGCAGGCAAAGATGTATTGAAATATCTGGCCAGGGCAGACGCGAGAGCACCACACGCAGGTGGTCTCCACACGACTGCCCCGTTTCAGGGGTAGGAAGTCCATTTTAAAGGTTCAAACCACAGGAATTTCCCTTTGTTCTAAATTCTAAATCTTACAGACTACATTCTAAGGACCGTGGTCAGCCCGCAGGGTCATTGCTAGTCACATCCTGTTGGACATTGGAATGTGGCCCTATCCTGCAATAGCCTATAACATAGAAGCAGAGCTCAGAGGTTATCTACAGTTTCTATCTCTGAAGGTTAATGAGTTAGTGGGAATTACTCTCCTGTGCTCCTGGTCCCAGGCATGGGAAAATTGCCTTAGCCTCCAAGTCTCCACCTGAAAGCTAAAGTAAATAGCTCCCCGCCCCCCCTCCGTGTTTAATCAGGTGCAAGAGTTAAACTAGAAGGGTTAAAATTCAAACAGCAGTTTTTATCAAAGTATGGTTGCCATTATATTTCAGGGACAGGCATTGATTCTTTCCTTGATAAAAACCCATTTATTAAGTTTTTCTAAAAGTACTCTTAGAGTACCTAAAGTATGTACCTTGAGTATGCAAAGATGAAATTTACTAGATCTTGCCTTCCAAGAGTATACTGTCTAATAAAATAAGGCCCACGCATATAAGCAATAATTCAGTGTAGGCCTCACTAAGGGAGAATAAAGGGAAGACTGACATGAGTGAGAGGAACAGCACACCTGGTTCTAATTAGGACTCCATCTCATGCCACTCACGTAACTTTGGGCAAGTTGCTTAGCAAGCCTGAGTTTTCTCATTCATAAAATGCCTCATAGGATTAAATGAAATGACTGAGCACTCAGCACAGGGTGAATGTTCAGCAAGCATCTCCTTCTCCCCTCTTCTCTTCAGAAAAAGAAGTCAGTCTGGCATAGGATGGTGGTAATGAATGTGCTTTTTTTTAATGATTTTTTTTAGAGGGAGAGGAAGGGAGAGAGAGAGAGAGAGAGAGAGAGAGAGAGAGAGAGAGAGAGAGAGAGAGGGAAACACTGATGTGAGAACCAGACATCTATTAACTGCCTCCTGCATGCTGCAGCCCAGAAATATGTCCTGACTAGGAATGAAACCGGCAATCTTTTAGTGCATGAGGTGATGTCCGGCCACCTGAGCCACACTGGCCAGGGCATGACTGTGCATTTTTTTAACTGGGCCTTGAAGGAAGGGTGTGATGTGAAAGTGAAGACTTAAAAGGAGTAATAGACAGCAGAAATAGGAGGAGAAAAAAAGGTAAATTAATTTTATTGATATTGAAAGAAGCAAACCAAGATGTTTAAGTGGGGGAGTCAGCTCTGTTGATTAATAATGATTAGCAAATAAAAGTCCACCTTACACCAAACTAGATTGGAGCTAAAGCTAGAATATACACATATTTAAATTTATGTGTATATATGCATAAAATTTCAGAAATCCAAGAGAGGGATTATCAAATTATGAAAGAACATGAGGACGATGAAAGAATTGCTTCTTATAGATACTTTCCAGCAGGTTAGGGTCATTCTTATTCATGTGTTCCTATATGTATCACAGTGCTGATGCATGGCACTGAAATAAATGTTTTTGAATGAAGTAGTTGAGTCAGAGAATTAATAGGGGGAATCAAAGAGCACTGTAAAAACTTGGTCAGGGGCATCAGTATTACTGTCCGTTAAACAGAGGGCAAAAAAGATCTCTCGTCATTATGGAGAGAAGAGGGATGGGAACCCAGAAAGAACAGCTCTTCCTAAGGCTCTATCTGTGAAGGGTTTTGGAAACAGGCTGATTAACATTATTATGGAAGCTGTGATTTCCAGGAAGTAAGGCTGAACCATACATAAAGTTGGAGGAGTCTGTGAGAAAATAAGAAAAAAATCTTTAAAAAGAAAGAAGGGTAGAGATGAGGAATAAAATAGTTCACAAGTACATAAGGCCACGGGAGTGTGTATAGGGTTCAGAGACTGAGGACAGTGGCCATAGTAAAAGCCTTTTGAAAATGATGAGCATAGAGAGAGATATTAACGCGTTAGATGGGTGGGGGAGTCACTGTTAGAGATTTCTGCAAATGAATATGTGCAGTTGGATATGTCAACATTTCTCTCAAAGATATTATTGTTAGAAATTTTATCCTCAAAACAACTCAATTTGATTTTTTCCCCCCCATAGCTGAGTACAAAATTCTTTGTCCTGGAGGAGAAGGTTTTCGACCCAACCCCATCACTGTTATACTGGAAGGTAATTCTGTTTCCTTTATCAGAAAGAGCATACATGCTGAACTTCCTTGGGTTTATTGACAATGCTAAAGAAATACTGCTGTCTTCGTTTTGACAGACATTGACGAGTGCCAGGAGCTTCCCGGGCTGTGCCAAGGCGGCAAATGCATCAACACCTTCGGTAGTTTCCAGTGCCGCTGTCCAACGGGCTACTTCCTGAATGAAGATACCCGCGTGTGTGATGGTAAATGGCCCCATAGGATGATAAGTTCTTTCCAATACTGAGAACTGACCTCAAAAGCCAGGAAAACTGAAATTTAGTAAAATAACACAATGGTCTACATAGGAACGTAGTCAGGTAAATACGACATGTGGCAGTGTGCACTAACATTACTGACATAATGTCATTGTCATAAAGCCAAGATGCCACAAACCTCCCTCTTTTCCTGTGGAAAGTATACTTACACTCAGGCCTACAAAAGTTTTCCATGCTTTTCAGAAAAGCACAGAAAAGCACAGGTCCCATTTCAATGACTTCTATATGCTGGACAGTTCTAGGCTCTTCCTCTTGCCCTTCTCCACTTAGCAGTGCTACTAATGCATTTAAATTAGCTTCTCTTAAAGGTGGCCCCAGTTGGTTTCATGACGTTATGACTCCTGTTCATCCTGGAAAGATGGAGACTATTGGCCACTTTTAGCTGTAGGTCTTGGGCTACAGACCAGGTTGAGAGAGGGGGATTTCATTTACATGCAAGAGTCACAGGACTAGTTAGAGAAGAGACGTCCTTGCATCCTGGAGGAAAAGTAGTCATCTGGTTCTCCAAAAGGCTTATTGGGTGCCTCAATGACAACCTTGTTGAGTGTTAGTTGAAAATTTCTGTGTGTACAACATAGCTCTAAGATCCATGGAGTTAACAAAAATTAGGACCATCTCCTGTGTTTGAAAATAGGGAAGGAGGTGTAAAATACCTATTTTCATGCCCCCATACCAATCCGGGTTCATGAATCCAGCTCTCGATGGCTGGATACATAATATCCTTCCATGGATTTTGTGAACATATGAAGTGCTATACACAGTTGTCTTTCTGAAGGATGCTTGAGAATTATATTTTCTCCACATTTTCATCTTTGCATGCCTTTGAGGATGTTATGGACTCAGTTATTAGGAACTCATACTAGAAACAAAATTCCCCTTGCTAAAACCTCCTTTTCTGAAAATGCACACCCACACTAGCACAGATAAAGGACACTGATGAACTAAACATCTGTTTCTCTTGTCTGGATTTCAAAGTGCTCTGCGGACTTTCTCCTTCCTTGTCAACATTCATAGTGATTCTGACTACCAGGCTATTCCCAAGAGTGAAGTGTCTATCTTCTCATACCCCTTTTTCTTTGGATTACAGATGTGAATGAATGTGAAACTCCAGGAATCTGTGGTCCAGGGACATGTTACAACACCGTTGGCAACTACACCTGCATCTGCCCTCCAGACTACATGCAAGTGAACGGGGGGAATAATTGCATGGGTAAGTCCAGGCTTTTGTTAATAACGCACGGTTGGTTCTCAACTGCAAAAAAAAAAAGCGTACAGGCCCAGCAACTACTCCTTACGTTATTTTCTGCTTGCACTGTCTTTGTGAGAACCACCTCCCCTTTAAACCATGAGTCTGGCCTTTTCTCACCGCCTCGTGTGGGTGGTTGGGAGTTTTCTCTAAACTGTAATGTTGGAAAATCCCAAACAATGGCTTAATAGTACTTCTTTTGTTTGACTTTGGGTGTATCTTTATGCAATTATATTTACAGCACTGACCTGCAGTATTAAAACATCATGAGTCGGAAATGAGAAAATTACTGCCAAACAGCAGTGGAGAATGGTTACTAGGAGACGGGGTGGAGAGTCATATAAAGCTTATTATTGCTACAGCTACATAAAGACCTAGTTTTGTGGCACCAACTACCAGGGGATATAATTCTCAGCTGTTGTTTTTCTTATGGCACCATAAGTAGATGGAAAGCTGTGTAAGAACAGGCTTTGCCCTTATCAAAGTCCGTTCGAAAGAAGCTCACGGCTTGAGTATCCCTTTAGAAATCCTCATGGCATCACCAATCCCTTCCTTCTTCTTTTCTTCTAGATATGAGAAGAAGTTTATGCTACAGAAATTATTATGCTGACAACCAGACCTGTGACGGAGAACTGTTGTTCAATATGACCAAGAAGATGTGCTGCTGTTCCTACAATATTGGCCGAGCCTGGAATAAGCCCTGTGAACAGTGTCCCATCCCCAGCACAGGTGAGTTTTAGCTTCACCATCACCAAAACTATAGGTAAATCAATTCTTCATAGATTGTTGGGGGAATGGGTCTCAGCCAGGGAAGGGAAGGGTGCATCGTTAATCTTCATTAGAAAAAAAAAAAAATGAGCTCACAAAGACAAATATTTAAATTTGTTGTTGATCCTGGTTTTTCCAGCTGAAAATTTAAGTTACAGAATATGCTTTCTAATTTTTATATTTGTTCATTTACCAGACTTACATACTCAGCATGTCACAAAAGTATAAATACTGTTATCATTGTTATGGAGCTTGCGTCTAAGACACTGGAAACATCATCCAGAGCAGTATGACAAATAAGCAAACCATATTCCCAATTTTTTAACTTATTTATAACTAGCCCTATTCCAAAATAGAATTTAAGGCAGCCCACAAAGATTCAAATGTAAAACAAGATGGCCTAAGGCAAATGGCAAACAATGGCAAGAAACTTGGAGCAAGTGAGCGAGGCTAATCCACAGAATTCCAGCCAGGAATTTCCAAACACTCGCCAGAGATGAACACTAACTTTGGCTCCAAACTTCCCAACAGCTCACATGAACAAGGGAGACATGAGCAAGCTTAAGAGTCTCAATGACCATGGAGCAAACTCAACACTAAAAGGAAGCGCAACTCTTTTCGATATTGAGACCTGAGAGAAATTTCTCTTTCTATCCTCATAGAGAAAGATCTATATAATTTTACCTGTTTTTTAAAAAGGATTTATACCCTTGGAGTAAATGTACTGGAAACTTTGGCGCACTGTTATTATAGCATGTGCTAGATGGCATATTTTATGCATGCCATGATGACATCTCTTACTAATGTGATGACTTAGATTGCGTCAACTATTGTGTATTCTGTAGTAAAGTTCAGCAAATTTGATCATATAGAATGAGCTAAATGTCATCTGCGGTCCCTTCTGACTCTGAGATTTTGTCATTCTAGACAAAATGTGCTACTCCATTCTCCACAGTGATCTGTAATATAGCAAATCTATGTCTAGTGCTACCTGATAACACATGAAACATTTTATTTGAGTAAAATGTACCATTTCATCCATTGTTTACTGCAGAAATAATGTAGTATCTATCACTTAGAATTGTAAATTACCTTACTATACAAGATATCGCTAAACCATGGTTGATAAACTACATGTAGCCCATGGGCAAAATCTAACATACCACCTATCTGTATATGGACCACAAGCTAAGAATGAATTTTGCATTTTTAAATGGATGAAAAAAAAATTATTAATTTTTTAAATTACAAAAACAAAAGTTTTTTAATCCTCGCTCAAGGATGTGGGTGTTTTTTATTATTATCTATTTGAGAGAGAAGAAGGAGGAGGAGGAGGAGGAGGAGGAGGAGGAGGAGGAGGAGGAGGAGGAGGAGGAAGTGGAGAAGAAAGATGAAGAGAGAGAGAGAGAAAAACATAGATTAGTTACCTCCTATAATTGCCTAACTGGGGATTGAACATGTGACCTTGTGAAGTATGGGATGATGCTCTAACAAACTGAACTGCCCTCCCAGGGCAGAACAGACTTCTTAAAATAATATTTACATGACCTGAAAATTATATGAACTTCAAATTTTGGTGTCCATAAATAAAATTTTGTTAGAACACAGCCACACTAATTTCTTCACATTGTCTATGGCTGCTTTAATGAAATAGTTGAGACTGCACAGCCTGAAAAACCTAACATATTTACTCTTTACCCCTTTAAGAAAAAAACTTGCTGACCCCTTATCTGATTGTCTTTGATGATACATACCTTTTAAAAAAATACCTGTGGGTTATACTCACTTGGTGTGTGTATTCACATATAAAAATATATGTGTATATGTCTCTATCTATTTGTTTTTAATTATATTGGAAAATGAATTTATTTTTATAAAATATACACAAAAGTCTTTTCAAATTAGATTTTTCAAAGCTAAATAGAAGTTCTAGTATTTTTTTTTATCTTAATGGATCTTTGTATATTCCCTTAAAGACCATATTGAAGAGCCCTGGTAAAGATTATCATTTACTTTCATAAGTGCCTGTCTGAGGTTTAAGCATCTGCAAACTCTTACTAAAATGTAAGATGTCTTTTTTCATATTGAATATTGACCAAATCAAATCATGGCTTTTCATTACCTATGCAATCTGCACACATTAGAGGAGTCCCTGAAATTTGCCTAGATGACCAGTGCCTTTTGGCATGACACTTATTGGAGGTGGACACTCATAGATTAAAACATAAATCACTAGGAAAAGAACATGCTACATTTACATCTAGAAACCATTGACTAATTTTCAGTGGATTTGACTAATAAGGCAATGGCCATCTTGAACATAAATTTATGTTATGCTGTAATAGTTACAGTAGTGATCTAGTATGACAAAATCTCAGAGTCAGCAGGGACAGCAGATGACATTTAGCTCATTCTTTGTTATCAACTTTTCTGAATTCAGGCACAAGAGAAAGATAGAGGGTCAGGAGAGAGGGAGAAAGCAAGAGTACAGCACCAAAAGAAATCCAGCTCCAAATTGAAGTAATGGTGTAAGATGGTTGTTTGGCATGAATTAGTGATTAATAGACCTGAAGTCAAGAACTTGGCTAGACTTACTATGGTCTTCCCCAGTCTACTGAGGAAATGGCTTTTATAGGCATTCCCCTTGATGCAGAGTGGAAAGAGAACTCTTGCCAGTCCTTGGTTCAGAGGTGAACAGTACTCTTATAAAAACCCAAATTCCTACAGGCAAGTTCATACAAATGAGTGTCAGATAGTGGGGAGATCGTTTCTTGTCCCTCATGACATCAACATAAGGTTACTTTTCCTTCAACATTCATCTTCAGGGCAAGCTTATAACATCTGTAGAAATTTTCAAATTTATTTTTTATTTTAAAATCTTCAATATATAGATAAATATCTTTCCAGAACGTTTACAAAGTAAATTCTTTCAGCTCAGTCATTGCTCTTTGCTGACCCCTGTTCCTATGCCCCTCACCCCACCTCTGTCTGATCTTGCAGATGAATTTGCTACACTCTGTGGAAGTCAAAGGCCAGGCTTCGTCATTGACATTTACACCGGCTTACCTGTTGGTGAGTTATGATGCTGTTGTTGGAACTTTCTGCTTTTGCTTTTGGGTTAAGAAAAGGGTAACACATTGTTATTTTCTCAATTCGCTTTTTTTTTTCCCCCTTAGAAGGAAAATTCATTAAACAGTGTCATTTCGATTTATTGAAACACTGATTCTTAGTTTGAAATGAACTGTGCAAACACCCCGGGGAAGCTCCACCTAATTGGCAGCAGCATTTTTTGCTCATGATTAAGGGGACTGGAAGGCTTTCACAAAATTACAATCAAGCTTAGTTAAACCAACCCTAGTCATCAACAAAGAGAGAGATTCTGGGAGCGGGGCCAGTTGACGTTAGATTTGACTGTAATTCCCAATCCTGCCTTCTAAGACATGCATTTAATACTACTTTTCGTACCGATCCTCATGTGTAGGTTGTTCACATAAATCCCTTCTTGTGGATCAATTTTGTCTTTCATGGAATCTCCCCAGGTCATCTGCTTTGGGAATTCCAGATATAATTTTTTTTTTTTTTTTTAATTCCTTCTAACTGGTAACTGAAGCAGAAACCATTATAGTGCTAGAGATGCTTGTGCAAGAGTCAGAAGTATTGCACAGCGGTCAGCCAACGAGGCAATGCTTCTGTGGTTTGAAACCAAATCACATAAAAGTAGAAAACTATTGCAATCTCAAAGTGCCTCTGTGTGATTTATATATATCCTTAGATGCCCCTCCTTCGTCTGAGCAATTGAGTGGATGAGCAAACATCATCCCTTGCTTTGTTTCACCTTATTCCTAATAAGTAAACTGAAATCCACATCAGCCTTTCCAATGACTTTGTGTAAGAAATCAAGGGTCTGGTCCAGCAATCAGCCCAGCTCCTTTAGTGCCAAATCCATATGGCTCCACAGTCTAGTCAACGTCCAAAGAAACTTCATGGTTTGGAAAAAGAAACTGCTAAATGACACCGGCATAGAACACCTGGCCCCAGCTGCTTTGTTTTCCCCCTCCCCAAAACAGAACTTTTCATCTCCCTAGACTCTCTGATCCGAACATAAGTGGTCTTAGTAGTGATGAGTCTCCGTGGCAGGACCAGGAGTGCACCCAGAAAGGCCTGCCCTGCAAGGCTGGCAGTAGTCGGACTCAGCCTTAGCACTACCCACTAGTCCAGCTGGAAAGATCCCAAACAGCATCTAGTCCAAATGCCTTGCTTTGCAGTTGAGGGGACAGAGGCCCAGAGAAGGGAAGGGACTAGGCCGAGGTCACCTAGCTAATTAATAACAGAGCTAGGGCCAGAATCCATCCTGACTCACAGCTTGCTTTGACTCTAGCTCTTGAAAACTGGAAACGTGATAGTGAGCAGTATACTTACTGTACCAAATTCCACCATGACAAAATATTTAGATGACTGGGAAACTTTGTTTTATTTAAGCTTTATACTCTTCTTCTGAAAGGCCTTAAGATTGTTGGCATATAGAGCCCATTCGTATGGGGTTAAAACTATAGCAAGTTTATTAATCTTGTCTTAAAATATAAACTTCTCCATGTTGAAGTTCAAATGAAATCCAGACAGGAAAAGAAAATATAAATTTTTATTATATCCTTTGGCTGTTTTATGCAGAACAATGGCTAGAAATTTGACCCAGCCTGTTATTGTTAAACTTAATAATATATCACATAAAGAAAACAAATAAACATGAATATGCTATTTCATGTTTTAACCCATTCTGTTGTTGGATTAGGTTGTTGTTTGTTTGCTGATTAGACAAGGCTGTGTTCTTATTTGTATATGTTTTTAACAACATGAATGACAAATGTGTAAAAAATTTAAAAACTTAATTACCTGTATTCAAAATAACAATAAAACTTTTAAAATGTTTAAACTTTTATTTTAAAGAGACCAATTTGCCTTCACACAAAATCAAGCCCTTTAGAAAAGGGCCTAAAATAAATGGATTTTTCTCTTTTAAAACAGGTTGGTTTCAGAGGGGAGTCTTCTGAAATTATAGCATCTTTTTGTTGGCTCCACATACTTCTATGGCCATCTTCTTACAACTTAGGCAAAGCGCCTTGCAGAGACTCTGGGCCACAATAGTAAATGAAAAGATCTCGACAACAGTAATAGAAACCTGGAGAATTGGAAAGATGTGTGAGGCAGATAGACCAAAGCTTTACATCCTCTCCTACCTTCTGGAGTGTTTTATGAAACTACCAGGGGCTGATGGAGGGGCCCCAAAAATAACAAGTGCTTTTATAAAGGCTCTGAAGTTTGTATGGCTGTGATGTGCAAAAACACAAGAGAGGCAGAACAGCTGGCTAGAGGATTCCTGGTATCAAATCTGGACTCTGCTTCTTATTGGCTGTGTGGTCTTTGGCAAGTTCCATCCCCTGACTTGGCCTCAGTTCCATCACCCACATAGATACCACCTCATAGGGAGACTGATGATTCAGTGTGTAAATTGAGGTTGACTGCATGACAAACATACTGGGCATATAGACATTATTAATATTATTAATATTACTCTCCTAGAAGGAACTGAATGAAAGGGAGCAGGTTAGATAGAGAGTGGGCCAACCAGGCTGATGGAGAGTGAGACCCTACCCACAAGGTTCCCTCACCAGCCTGTGTCTTGTTCAAGTGCTCACCAACTCCACTTCCAAATACTGGTTCTTAATTTAACAAATTTTAATTGACACTTGATATTTGTCAGGGGCTTTTAACAGTGGTGTAGCAGCTAGGCCCAGCCCTGGCCTTAGGAAGCCACAGTCTATTCCAAATTCTGACAGTCTTTCCTTAGTGCTTACTCCATCTTCACCATCAGCGGGGGCCCAGAGTACCCCCAGACCTGACCAAAAACCTGGTGAAAGAGGAGGGGGCACTGAAGTTGAATTTGAAAGGCCAGAGTTGGCTTTGACCATGGGCTCTTCCTCTCTTCTTTACCAGCCCCCTTTCCCATTTTAGCCAAACATTGCCACACATTTCGAGTGGAGAGGCTGTCTCCTCTCAGCAGTCACTTTTTCCTTCTCTTCTGCCCAGTGTCCAGGGGGTGCAAAGATGGCTCCCAGCTGGACAAAGAAAGTGGATGTTCTGAAGCAACATAAAAAAGACAGACACTCAATCCAAATAGACACATGCGTGTCTCAAAAGTGGTTTCATGATTTCAGTTTGCCACTCATTGATGTTTCCTTCCCCTTCCATCAACCATAGCACCCCAATATCTACCCACACACACATACACACATGCACACGGCCACACAAATGTGTATGCATTTTCTCTTCTTTTTAGACTTTGGTTGAACATCCTCATGTACAACCAAAGTGACTTTCCCTCCCCATGGTCCCTGCTCAGGGGCGGTGTTCTGTGCTGTCACTCATGCCTGGCTGCTCTGTTTCTAGATATTGACGAATGCCGGGAGATCCCGGGGGTCTGTGAAAACGGAGTGTGCATCAACATGGTTGGCAGCTTCCGATGTGAATGCCCAGTGGGCTTTTTCTATAACGACAAGCTGCTGGTATGTGAAGGTAAGTGATGTTGACACTCTGTCATGTCCAGAAGTGAGCTAACTGGTGAGCTACTTACCCAAACACTTGGCCAAATTCACAACATTGGAATTTCATAAGTTCATCAAGCTCTAGCATAGCGCGGGCGCCGTGGGGAACACCATGAAACCTCATGCAAAAAAAATCCACCAACTCCCAGTGGAAAAAGCAGGACGTGCATTTCCCCAGCCCCCTCCCCCTAGGCACACAATGTATTAGATTTCCCAGCTGATAGGAAAGAGCCTTGGGTTCCTGGGTGTGTCAGAGAGATTGCCTTTGTTTCTCATTGCCGGAAAGGGAGCGTGAGTGGTGGGCAGTCATCTTGAATTGAATCTCAGAGTCAGCGCTCTCTTCCAAATGGAGCCTTTGCTACTCCCAAGTGAAAACAAGGCGAATGCAAATTTTCCAAATGCATGAGAGAATTTCAAATGACAGGAACGGCAAATTCGATTTTATAGGAAGAATGTTGGCATGCATGCAAGTGGTACTTTTTACGTTTTCAAATAACCTTCCCTTGCTATGGGTATGTACTGTGATTCTGCACATTCCTTGCAGCACTTCATCTTTTTCCTATGTCTGGGGAAGATAGTGTCCCTTCACATTTTAAAAAAGGGACAGTGTCACTGGTTTTTAAATATACCATGTGCCCTGGGATAGCTGGAATAATTTTCTATTTAATATGTAAACTTGGAGCCCCTGGCAGTGTTTTTGCTCACGTTAGAAAGTGTTAGTATCCCTTAAAGCGTGGATTAGAATACATGTCAACATTTTAATGTTAAAAAATAACTTTTCTCCTAAATTGGGGACAATTATAGACCATGTGATAGCTCTGGGCACATGTTTGTTAAATTCTCCTCACCCGGCTTTTGGTTACTGTGGCCAAGTGAACACATGGCCTTTCCTCTGCCTGCTGGGTGAGGGAGTGGGAGGGGCTGACAGCCACTCAGAGCCTTGCTAAGGAGATAGTCATTTCAGACCTGGGCCGGCCCTGTACTTGGAGGCAATCCAGGAACAGGTGTCTGAGGAGGAGGCATGATGCCAGGGAGAGGGAAAGCCCATTGCGGATGATCATACAGTGCTAGGGTTGACCTTCTTCAGCGCTACAGTCTTCTTCCTTCCATATCGGCCTTAGGATGGCTGCTGCCTCCTTGTGGCATCTCCCCTCTGCTTCCATCCAGAGATCCTTGGATGGTTTCTTTATCCAGATGCCTCTCTCCAGTTCAGATTTGCTAAAGCAGCAGCCCTTGGCCAGAGCCCAGAGGGAAGGCCACCCATGACCACCAAGTCAGCCTTGAGATTGATACCCACATGAGATGAGAAACCCACAGCTGTGCCAGTGTAAGCCACTTAGCTATTGTGGCAGCATTCAGTGGGTATTGAGATTACAAAATGCTCCAACTTTTGGTTTCCATTTCATACGATGTCCATCTGCAGGGTGGGCATTTAATCCAGGGTCAGCTGCTTCCCAGCATGATCCTAGCTCTCAGAATCAGAACATGAAGATTGATTCAGTACATGCCTCGGCTACACTGCAGCTGGAATGAATTCCAGAAGTGATTTAGAGGGAGCTACTATGCATCTGCTCTTCCCAAGACTGCACACAATCAGATGTTCGGTGTCTGATGCATCACAGAAATGCTTGTCTGTGACAGCGTTTGGCTTCTCCAAGGATACAAGCTGTGCTTGGTGTTTCTGTACACCCTTAGCTGAGAGCAGGACGCACATGGTGGGTGAGGAGGTGCTGGGTGCTAGGACCCAAGGCAAGCAGACTTCTGCTCTTGTATCTCCTGCACAAAGGAGCATCCCTCCCCTACATACTCCCCCCCACCCACCCCAACACCCACATACACACAGGACAGAAACTCCCACTGACAACAGTCCTGACATTTTCCCGCCACAAAGCACAGGCCTGAGAGGCATGGTTTGAAGTATTTGCCGCCCCCTTGTGGGAACTTCTGCTGAGCCAACTCTGTGTGAAACCACAGCGCTGGGGCTGAGGGCTGCCTCCCACCTGCGGTATAGGCTCTTCCTTTAGTGGTCTTAGGCCTGAATTAGATGATTTCATTGGAGCAGGGGCAGGGAGCATGTATTTTGCCGCATGGAATAGACTGGAATATGCAGTAACTTTTGTGATGCCATGAATTTGAACTTCATTTTAATTCCATTTACTACATAATTTGAAGTACATAATTACATTTAAATGATTTTAAGTGTGTGTGTGTGTGTGTGTGTGTGTGTGTGTGTGTATACGCAAACACCCCCCTGAGCATAGTCAAAGCTTTGAAGTACACAATATCCGTTTTATTCTTTTCTTTGATAATGTGAATTGGGTTGTTTGCAGTAGTTTTATGTGCAACATGTTCGGCTTCCTTGACTTGACTGCCATGTGGCAGTAATTTGACCAGCGGCCTCTGCAGCCCTGCGCTCCGAGTGCATCTGTAGCCCAGGAGCTCCAGCTTCCCCCCGGGAGCTTACGGGAAATGCAGGCTCTCGAGCCATCCATCCCCAGACGTGCTGGTCAGCATCTGCCTTTCCACAGCTTCCATGCAATTCATACACACCCCGAGGATTGAGGTGCTCTGCCCGCCAGGTCTTCCGACAAGAGAAACCGAATTGAATCATAAAACCCTGAGGCTTTGAGCAAATACAAGATTCCCTGCGATCATTGTCTCGACCCATGTGAAGCCTTAACTGTAGCAGTTGAGTTTCACGCCTTTTTAAAAAAAGACACGGGTAACATTAGAATCCATATGTGTCCTAAATCAAATACTACTATTTATGAAAAATCCTAGTAAGGTGGGAAAATTAGAAAATTCGTGTCCAGTTCTCCGTGGCGTGTTTCATCAGACGGATCAGAATGAGAAAATATAAAGTTGTTCTGTGTGAGAGGCTACCTTGACTGGATACCAGATTCCGTTCTCCTTCTAATTAACTTCTCTTCTGCCTGAAGATATCGATGAGTGTCAGAACGGCCCGGTGTGCCAGCGCAATGCCGAGTGCATCAACACTGCCGGCAGTTACCGCTGTGAGTGCAAGCCCGGCTACCGCTTCACTTCCACGGGCCAGTGCAACGGTAAGTAGTGCCCTGCTGGCTGGACGGGCCTTCCCAGGGCGTTGTCTCCATTTATGTATATATATGTTTTCCTGATTTCAGAGAGGAAGGGAGAGGGAGAGAGAGAAACAGCAAAGATGAGAGAAAACCATTGATTGACTGCCTCCTGCACACCCCACCCTGGGGTTCTAACCCGTAACCCAGAGAACTGAGCCATGCTGGCCAGGAGATTATCTTCATTTAGACTACTGAGTTTCAGCAACTAAACCGGAAAAAGCAAAACTTGCAATGCCTAAGCACTTACCTTTCCCCCTCTTTATAGATGAGATGTTTTCAAAACAATAAATAAATTATGTATGTGCATAGATTTCATATTTACCCATCTGCTACCCTGCTGCAAACAGCCACACCCACAAATATATACAAGTACATGCACACACACACACATACACACTTCCCTAACCAGTATGCAGGACCAAATATTTTTCTTTTTTTTTAGTTCCACATAATGCCCCTTGGGTTGGTGAGGTTGTCACCATCTCAGCCACACTCCCCAAATCTAGACAGCAAAGCTCTCCTGAGCTGCACATTAACCTGCAAAAAATGAACAAAAAGGAATCAAACATATCTTTTCCTCCTAAACATCGTACGGATGTAAGATCACTCACTGAGGGCAGCAAACATTAACAGCCTTTTATTAGCTGTAAGTCCTCTAGAGAAGAATGAGAAACTGACTTCCAGAGGCTAGTCTTTTGGTTGTTCCCTTGCATCAGGAATGTGGTAGAAGGAAGGAGAATGAGTGTGTTACCAACTTAAATTGATTGTAACGGTATTAAAATATCTGATGGTACCTTGTAGCCAGTGGTATCAAATTAGACCACTGGTATTTCAGCCCAGATGCAAAATAATACTTTATAATGATTTTCATGTAAGTGTTAGAGTAATTATAAATCATTATATATTTAGCAAAAAAGGTCAGGGAGAACGTGTTGTTTTGCTTATGGTTCATTTTGCAGGGAGTTTCCTGGGTATTTTATGCATTTGTGAATGAAACAACACAAGGGAACATGCTCCGATTCCCCTTGGATTTCCTTGCCCACCAGTGAATAAGTGGTAGGATGTGCACTGCTCTCTGCAGGGTATTTTGCATTGTTTCAGGAGAGCTTGGTGGGAAGAGGGTGTAATAGCAGAACAGAAACCCACTTTGAGAATCAAGACTTGTTTTGTTGAGTTTCGAGGAGCATGTGCAAGTGTTTAGCATTTTGTCAACAGAGTTGTTGTTATCCATGTATTTTTTTTAAAATGACAGGAAAAGTGGGGACGTCTCTGATATGAGCCACAATGCCCTCCTGAAACTTGGCATGGAGACTACTTCCTTGCATTTTGCTCTTAATTTATATTTCTTTGAAACTGAATGAAATGATTCCAATCCAAATAAAGAGTTGCTGATAATATAGAATGTGCCATTTCACACCATTTTTCACGCAGGCATGTTAAGATAGCATGTCCAACTAGGGCCTGCTGGGCTCAAGCCCTGCCATATTTTCTCCTAGAGTTCACATAAATGGAACTCATAGGGTATTAACTAGCCACGAGGGCTGTGAGAGTGTTGTTTGTAGCCAAAGCTCTATTTCCCTCCTTCATTGAAATCCTCAGAAGAAAGGGAATGTACATGCATTTTACAACTGTTCAGTCTCGAGGGGTGAAGAGTTCATTCTAGTAATGTCTTCATTTACATCTTACTTTAAAAGTATTTTTACATGTCTTTAAATGCTGTTCTATATATGGCTTTTTTTTTCTTTCTTTTTTTTTTTTTTTAGACATAATGCATACTACTGCTCTTTTCCTGTATTTCAAATGAAAAGAACTAAAATTTTCTTTTCATCATGAGGTTTTTATTTGAATTCATCAGTCTATAATTTCAAACCAGAATCATATCTAGTGGCCATAATGCCCACATTGTTGCTGAGAGATCTGAGAAAACGATTATAGTTAGTTACCTAAGCCCTGGATGCTGGCAGGACTGTAGGAGTTGCATAGTTACACAAATGCAGCCCTCTTCTGCAGTTTCTCACCCCGCTAAAGACAAGAGGCAGGTTCTTCCCACTCACTGTCTCATGGTCTCTCCTCTCTCCACTGACTGTGTCAGTTTTTCT
Organism: Pipistrellus kuhlii; assembly: GCF_014108245.1. NCBI lineage: Eukaryota > Metazoa > Chordata > Mammalia > Chiroptera > Vespertilionidae > Pipistrellus > Pipistrellus kuhlii. The sequence continues at coordinate 46,988,789 of NW_023425404.1, forward strand.
CCCCAGATACCATGTTTAAACCTCTTATCTCAACCTCAGACATAATCTCCTGGGAGTTCACATCCTGATGCTCGAGAAACCTAGTTTTCTAGTCTCAAAACAAAGTGAACTTTACCATTAAGTTCTATAGAATTGTGACTTTCTGTTTCACCAGTAGACTCTCAAAGTACTCCATTTTTTTTTTTTAAATCCTCATGAGATAGGCAAGGTAGGAAAGAAAATTCCTGATTGGGGAGCCATTTCTAAGAAGACCCTTAATGTTCTATATTTCCTGGGGGCTCCAGAGATTAGACAGACCTAGTCCCCTGCATACTTCCAGGTCTGGCACCCAAGGTTTTGGTCAACTATGGTAGGCCCAAAGACACACTTCCTCCAATCAGCTTCTTTCCCAGAGCTTGGAGATGAAAATTAGTTTCCTCAGCCTATCCCAGAGTACAGTTTGCTCATTTTAAGTCCATTTTCTCCAATGGGAAGAATCATAATTTTTAAAGTTAACTAGCATTTCTGAATAGGCAAGTGGAGCTCCTAAGCTGCTCCAATTTCCTCTCTTAATGAAATATTCAACCTTACTTTTAAACAGTTTGGTCACTAATCACAACTCTACATGTTCTGTGGATTGGAAGGAAGTGCTTGTAAAAATGGCAGCTGGAGCCCATAAGATGGAGGGGATACCATCTCTTCTGGTCACCAGTGATCCGTGTAGTGGAAAGTGCCCATTCCCAGCTGCTGTCTGGTCAGCAGGCAGGGCAGACAAGCAGCAAATGTGGATTATTTGGCTGAGAGCAAGGTGCTGCTGTGTCCTACAGCGTCTATACGCAAGGGAGTGGTCAGCTTTTTGCTTTCTTCTGTGATGATGGGAAAATCAGGATGAATCGGTGCTCTTAAAATTCTAGTTTTAAGAGCCCTAAACATGTCCTGAAAACTTTGAAAAATTAGATTAGAGACATAAGTAAGCATGTCATATGTGGATTCGTGCAGTCAGTTCCACTCTGCAGATGATTAGATTTCAGGAGAGCAACCAAGACTCAGTTGACGAAAAATGCAGCTTAAAGCTTAAAGACTGGGCAAGATGACAGAGCTTTCTTTTGAATTAATGTGAATAAAAAGAAAGAAATATCATTAGGATTGTCAAGTGTTGAAAAGGAGATGACATGAAGACTTGGTTAAAATGGAACTAAAGGTTATAGGAATAAGACAAAACAATGAGGTGAAACTTGAACAAGGGACAAGGCAGGTTGTCCATCATCGAAATCTATCTTAGCAAAGGGATTTGCTTGACTTCGGTATAAATTTCCAAAGGAAGCTGTGAAGGGTCAATGATTAGAGGCCCCAAATCTTGACTACTAGACAAAATACTTCAATTCCACAGTCGTGATGATGCTTTTAGGAAAATAATCAAAGGAATTATCTCCAAGCTTGGATTTTTCTTCCCCATTCTACTTTTAAGTTCTCTCATCTTTCAGAACATTTTTTTGAATACTGCCCCTGTTTTCTTCTCCCCCCCCCATATATTATTAACATACTCTGAATGTGCCCAGTAGATGAAAATAAGCTTTAACCAGTTTTGAGGCAAAAAGAAACATAATGCCTGTGCCTGTTTTACTGTCTTAGTTTATAAAGAGCTAGGGTCAGCCCTGGGAGAAATACCTAGAAGTAAGTTATTCATTTTGATTTTGAACCTTCCACATAAGATGCTAAAGATGCCTTTTACCTATAGATCGCAATGAATGTCAAGAGATCCCCAACATATGCAGCCATGGACAGTGTATTGACACAGTTGGAAGCTTTTATTGCCTTTGTCACACTGGCTTCAAAACAAATGATGATCAAACCATGTGTTTGGGTGAGTATATGATGTGATTATTATTTCATTTTTCCTTCATATCCTACTGAAAAATTCATTTGAATCTGAATATATATAATAGTTAACACTAAACTTTTCAATAGTTGTTTTGCTATTTATAAAATAAAAACACAAGCAGGTGTGTAGCATTAACATCCTTTGGTATTTAATCTCTGGCCATCTAAGCATCATAAATTTCTTCCTTGATATTCATTTGGCTGTTAGTTCAGAAAAAAACAAAAAACAAAAAAAACTTCTGACTAGGGTATAAATTTAGAAAGATCTTTTGATAAAAAATATCTTTTATTAATGTTAATAGCCTCTTATTATTCTTTTATAATATTTATGGGGGCTTGGCTGATTGGAACAGAGTGCAATTTTTGAGTGTTTGAATATAAACATTCTTTAAGATGAGTTTATATTGTAGTTTTTGCCGGATCCTAAAAGCAAATTTACAGATGCTACAAAAGCATAAAAAGTAAAGAAATCTTTTCCGAGGAGAAAAGAGCTCAAGATTTTAAATCTCTTCCCAGGTGTTAATACTGAGTCAGGGTCTTGATTCAGAACAAACTTCAAATATGTAATCAACCATTTCCTCTCTTTATCTCCTTTCTTTATCTACTTTAAAGCAACATCTATTGGGTCTTGTGGGGACTTTGTGAACATGCATCAGCTTCACAGCTGAAAAAAGAACAATCAATAGATAATGTTTAAAGTGCTTGCCTTTGGCTATGATTGAATTCACCCATTAGGGAAAATTCTCATAAAGTTTTGTCTTCTTCAGAGCAGATACTTTTAAATGAAAGAAGTATAACCAGCCCTGCTCATCACTGGGGAGCTAACCTCTGCATATTAATGGGACCCTGCTCAGATTCCTTTCTGTCTCTTTCATCTGAATTATCTGCAACCCGCTACCAAAGAACCTACCCTACCAAAGCTCGGCTAAACCCGAATCACTCTTGGCAGAAGCTCTTGCTTGCTGGCAGGGTTACTTACTTGGATGCCATCTGCAACCACAGATGCACACACATGGAGTCACCCGGGAGTCAACAATAGCTGCTTGATTTAGGATCACAGATTATGTATCTTCCTGTGCAAAATCCTAACTCTGACACCACACTGCCAACTTGGGGTGTTGCCTCTCACTCCCTCTCCCTCTCTTTGTCCTTCTCTTCCTCCTCATACCTCACTCTTGCAAATTAGCAGTATCAGCTTTCTTTCACTTAAATGTCTTATTTCTTCCTTTATGTACACCTGCTCTTCATAAGAAAGATATAAGTTGCTGTGGTGAGACGTATTATAAGATATCCAGATAGCTTTACAAAATAGTCCAAGAGAAAGGTCATAGAGCAATGAAAAGACAAACAAATAATGCATGAGTGAGTGAGAGGAGCCTAGTTAAGTGCCAATACCACCTTGAGGTCATTTAGGAGAGAGAGATAAGTCACTCTCGGTGGGAGTGGTGGAGGGTTTTAGGGGTGGACTGGGGGGAAAGGAAAAATGTCTAAAATGTCAGGTGAGTTGAAAAGCTAATTTATGTTATTGCTGATTGCAGGGTAATATCGGGTGACTCACTGCTTTTTGGGAAACTGGAGTGAGAATCTTACAGGCTGGCGTTTGCCAAAGGTGGCAGCAAATCAAGACCCAGATGCTCAGTTTTCCATTTGCAAGCGAAAAAGAAATTGAAAAAAGTGGCAAGGGTGGAGGATTCTAGAAGTAAATAGAATAAAATAATTCCTGTCCAGTTCTCATGTCCTTAGCTTGCCTCCTTCCACATGCCAGCCAAGGAAATGATTTACTCCCAAGCGTTAGAACCTCGCCTTTTGCTGGGTTCTCACGGGGAGCTGCCACTGCCGGAACCCATACCAACACCAAGGACTTCTCAGCCCACGAGGGGCACTTTATGAACTCTAAAATGCCCTTTCACCCCAGGGAAACATGCAACCTCCTCTTCCGTTAATAACCATGTTTTCTATGTCCTTTGCTCCTACTAGACATAAATGAGTGTGAAAGAGACGCCTGTGGAAACGGAACTTGCAGAAATACAATTGGCTCCTTCAACTGCCGCTGCAATCACGGCTTCATCCTCTCTCACAACAATGACTGCATAGGTGCGTGTGCAAAACAGTCACCAAGGGAGTCAAGGTCATATGTGCTCTTTGGAATTAGCATCACTCCCAGTGTGCCAGCTGTCTTTTTTTTTTCTTTTTTTTTTTTTTAGCATATGCATGACAATTGTTTAAAAGATTTGTCAAGTAGAATATGCCAATTAAATGTCATATGTAATAATGCACGTCCACTACTTTTATCAAAATGCTTATTAGCAACTATATTTTTATGCCTGCTATGCTGTGAATTGAACAAATTTTAAAATAATTGAAATGATTACATTTTAAAACATATGAAAGTGGTGCTCTGTATAAAAATTACATAATTTGTGAATAATGTGGACCTGCTTATCTACAATGTTTCCCTCTGGCCTCTTTTAAAAGAAGTAAATTATTGAATCTATTAAAACCTCCTCATAAAACATGCACCATTATTCATAAGTGAGTGTAATGAACCAATGACATATTGTTCTTGAGGCAAGTTTAATATAATTCCAATTATGGAAATACTTAATAATACCCTCAGGGGTGTTGTGTATTAGTAACTCAGTTTTAGCCTTTAACATTAAACTTAAAGGAAGATTAAGATAAACTCACATAAGATTGTCGTATAAATTATCCATCTCTAATTAATAGAATGCTGTAATCTTTTAGGTTTTGATAGGTATGTATAGCCAGGTCTAGATTTTCATTGGTGGCAAAGGCCACTGAAATTCAGAACAAGTATTTTTCCCTTTAAAGGTTTTGATCATTGCTGGGATTATGACATTTTCTTTGGGATATATTAAAAGGACATTTTTTTTTTGGCAGATGTTGATGAATGTGCAACCGGAAATGGGAACCTTTGCAGAAATGGCCAATGCATCAATACTGTGGGGTCCTTCCAATGTGAATGTAACGAAGGCTACGAGGTGGCTCTGGATGGCAGAACTTGTGTGGGTGAGTCCATTCTCAGCGAGACTCTCCAAAGAACACCCCAGAGACCAAAGAATCATGCAGGCTCTACCACCATGCATCCGTCTGGAAGCTCAGTGGGGAAAAAAGCAGAGTAGAATGACAGTAATTCTACACACACACACACACACACACACACACACACACGATCACATATACCACTTTTCCCCCTCATCTTTTAAAATTAAATTATATCACAGGTAATAGTTAACCTGTTAGAGAATTAGAGAAATAATTCTATAAACAATTGTAATTCCATTTCTTATATTTATTTTTCTTCAAAATAACTTTGTAGTACATTCTTATATGATTTTTTAGCTGCTCTCAAAATCTTCATATCCATTGACTTTTTACATGCTACACTTTTCTGGAAATATTTCATTGATAGTAGGTTAAATAAAATGTGGTTGCCGTATTGCACGCACACTTCTGAAAGCTGTTAAAGCTTATTTTTATTGAGTCATTAATTTTTCTCCATGGTAGTTTCATGGAGAATTTTATTTAGTTTTATGTGTTTCTTTGATTTGATCCCAGTTTCTTTGGGTTTTAATTGCTTGATGGAAGGCATGCCAGTTGAAATCTCTTTCATCTTTTTTCTCTTTTCTTTACAGATATCAATGAATGTGCGCTAGAACCCGGAAAATGTGCACCAGGCACCTGTCAGAACTTGGATGGGTCCTACAGATGTATTTGTCCACCTGGATACAGCCTACAAAATGACAAGTGTGAAGGTAGGAAGGCATTTGGGAATAAGTAGTATTGGTTACTACCCTGGTATTATCACAGTCAAAGCTTCTCTGATGGTGTGACGGTCTTCATTTTGGAATGCTTTTTAGCAAAAACAAATCCAGGAGCAGAGAGTGTGACTTATTGTCTCAGATGGCGAGACAATGACATCTAATTCTCATTCTAATCCTTGATGAGGTTATTTGCTCTGTACCTAAGGATGGTCATATGACCCTGACTCTTTTCCAATCTGCTTTTATGCAGCTTGTAAAATATCTTAAATTACATATTTTTAAGTGCTAATAGTTTACAACTAAAATCAGCTTCCTGATTCCAGTTAAAATATTTTTTTTTAACCACATTCGAGGTTGGATGCAGGTGGCTATATAGTTTGTCTATGTGGTTTTGACCTATAGAGAGGTGGAAATGTGTTACAACAAATAAATTATGTGCAAGTTCTATAGTATCGCCTTCCTCAGTACACATGCCATTGCATTACATGAAAGACATTAATTGCCAGAACTTCATAAATAACTAGGGTTGAAAAGATTCTTAAGAAGTCACCTAGCCCATGCTTCCACTTTGCACAGGACTATGTCTAATCCATATGAGGAATAAATGTCTCTACTTTTAGTATCATCAATGAGTAAATTTTATTATATATCCAATTTAAATTGCAATCAAATGAAAATATTATACATGGAAACATATAATCAAAATTAGGCCAAAATGCAAATTATTAAACATGCTATTTTACTCTTAAAGACCACCTTTATTCACTCCATTGTTACTGCAAACCTTCCTCTAGAATGAACAGAATAGAAGTGCATAGAAAGAAAAGCAACTTCCTGAATAGTCAATAAATGTGCCCATTCCAAAGACTCTTTGTCCCCCCCTCTTAGGAAGCCAGCATTTACTGGTTAATTTCTTCTGTAAGAGAACAAATCATAACAACAATGATGAAAACAGTAACCAAAAAGAAATGTGTGACATTTTTACAAAAGTTGGCTTTTCTTTTAAGAAAAGGTTAAATGATGCAGCCGAGGGAGTGTGGGAACGGAGTAACCCATTATCAGCTGCATTTCAGATTTGTTAATAAACCACAGGAAACGTGATGCAATTATAAATGCCATGTAATAATGTGGAGTGATGAAGAGGCTGGCTTTGAATTGCACAGAAAGATAATCACTTCATAGTGCCATCACCAAATACCACAATTTATAATGTTAAGTCAAGATAAAGAAGTTAAGTTTCTAATTTCCCTTTAGTTGGACCTTGTGGGAATCAAGCTGTATGAGGCAAATACATTTTGGTGTGGGTAGAACTCTTTGTTACAAACGTCACAATAAAGAGCTCCAAGATGCAAGAGATACACGTTTTATAGGGGAGAAAGGTATTTCCATAAAAATATTATAGCTCCGAATCAAGAGTGACCTCTTTTTCACGACAAATGTCTGCTGAAAAGGGAAACAATGGGCAAATCTGTTGGAAGGAGTGGCTATACCTTTCCCATAAGTAGGGTGGTCATGCAATTTTATGACCAACCCAGCACAGTTTTAGGATGGTCACCATTAATAATGAGGCTAAGCCAGCCTGGGGTTTGTTGCATCTTTCCTAGCTTAGGGGAGGTTGGAACTACTCCAACTTTTCTAACTACCCAAGCAATGCAGTTGCGTCTCTAAGAAGGTAACTTGCCGATTCCATTTTTGCAAGAACTGTCAAAGGCTAGTTTTTAAAGTCATCACAGTCTATATGTCTCCCCATAGCACATGATATAGGAACGTATCCTCATGATTGGGATAATTTTGAAAGCCAGTCACACTTCATATTTCCACATTTTTGCACCTGGTACCCGATGGTTTGACTTTGTTTGACACGGGTGCTTCTTTTAGATATTGATGAGTGCGTTGAAGAGCCAGAAATCTGTGCCTTGGGCACTTGCAGTAACACTGAAGGCAGCTTCAAGTGCCTGTGTCCAGACGGGTTCTCTTTGTCCTCTACTGGAAGAAGATGCCAAGGTAAGTGCCTTTGAAGGCCTTAGACTTTCATTACCATGTGTTTATTTGTTGTGGTTTTACTTTTAAAACATGGCAAAGCTTTGATTTTCTGTGAAAGAGAAAATGAAGAGTTTTTATTCACCCAGAGGTCTAATGACTACCATATGTCAGAAAGTTCATTTTTACTTTTAAGGTTAAACACTCATCCATCAAGTTATGGTTGCTTGTGCAACAACTGTCCTGGCACTGAGATCCAGACTCCCATAAGAACACAGATGCTGGTAGTCCAGTGGGTGGGATCTGCCAGTAGCCACTGAATGTGGCAAAGCCTGGCACAATCAGCCATCAGCCACATGGTCTCTGCTCCTGAAGAGGTAACCTAGATAAATATGGGCCAAAACCTAGGCTCTCAGACAGAAAAATGCGATTAACCCACATGTCCCCAGTATATAGTGCCCATCCCTTACATCACAAGTTTTCTAAGAAAATAGAAAAATGAATTTGAACTGACCAAGATTCTTGCTAGGCCATACTCTGTTTTCTGGAATAATACATATGCACTTTTTTAAAAAATCAGAAGGGAGCCTGAACTTAAGCATAACAGTGTATTGTGTCCCAGAAAACTGTTTAGATTTTACTTAGCAATGCAATGAATGGTGTAAGTCTGTCTATTTTCACAAATTAGTTTAATGAATTCTGGACAAAAAAAAACTTCACATAAACACATATAGTTCTCTTCCCCCTGCCCCTGACTCCAGCCCTGCTCCAGAGCCTTTTGGTTGTTTTGTTTTTGTTGTTCCATTTTCTCTTTTTTGTTTGTTTTATTTTATTTTGTGTGTATGTGTGTGTGTGTGTGTGTTTGTGTGTGTGTGTCTTTCCATATTACCAAATGAGAGGCAAAGGATATCAATTAAGATTCTAAAAATTGTGTTAAAGTCTTAACCCTGTCATGTTTTGCATAGGTCAAGGCATTTAATCTTTTGTAATCTCCATTTTCTCATTTTAAATAACAATAATACCTGCCCAACCAATCTTATTGAACATGTGACAGAGCTTTTTTACTTTCTGAGTCATTCATAGACTCTAGTTATTTTAATCTATTCACTTTTTGCTTTACAGCTGATCATTTAGCTACCTAATATTTAAAAGTGAGAAAGGGAATAGTTGCGAATACTCTGGTTGGTTTGGTCTTATAGGTAGTTACTGAAGGCTGTGGGTTGATTTTGAGGTTGTGGGTTGGGTGATGCTTGACTCAAGCAGATACTTGGTCTGGATAGTATAGACCAGCCCAATAAATTCCAACTTCTCCCTGGTTTTTGTGTGCTTTTGGGTTGGCCTGAGTTTGGAAAGAAAGCAGTGAGAAACCAGGTGTGAATCTGCCGATGTGGCAAGCCAGAGGAAACTCAGAGGCTATTAATTCAATTTGCACTGGCCTGTCACAGAGTGAGGTAACGCTGCAGGAAGAATCGGCCCAGCTTGTGAGCAGCCCTGCCACATACTCAGCGACAGAGTTGAGGAATGCAAGCAGGGAAAGCAACTGTTGTAGTTCTAATGCAATTCCCAAGGTCATTAAGGGCTCTTTGCAGATGGACTAGTAAACAGGCATCCCAGGGAGCTCTAGTTAAAGTGTGTGGGCAAGCCACAGTTCTCTTTCCCAATGCTAGGCACCTTTGATTAATAAACCCATTCTAGAGAATCACCACAAGCAAATCTCCCACAGAGCACAGATTTCAGTGGAGCCAGGGAATAAAGACCCAGGTTTTTCTTAAAAGATGGCAAACTTATACATGCATATAAGTACAAGCAATGGACACAAAACTCTGGGGAGGGAGGGTATGTATGGAAGGGATGAGCAATGTTAAAATATGTACACAGATAATAATTTAATAAAAATAAAAAATAAAAAGATGGCAAACTAGGAGTCAGGCTTCTATTGCCCAAGAAATGAGAAAAGTCCACAGAACTACTGATAATGCTATGAAGGAACAAATCTGATGGATCATGGCACCTGGAGGTCGCAGATGTAAAAGAGCCACTTCACTTACAAAGTTTAGGGAAGATAATTCATCACTTAGGCTCACCCTAAATGTCTTGTGTTTGAGCCTCTGCGTAAAGCCTAGATTTCTTTTTCCAGGGGTGGGTGGGGTGATGGAGTAGGGTTGGGGAGACTGGGCTAAGGAACAGGGTCAGTGATAAAAGGAAGAGAGATTGAAAATGTTAACAGACAAGTATTAGAACATGCACGTGTCTAGATTTCAAAGAAACATTACAAGCTGGAAAGACAAAGGAAGGAATTAAGCTTTAATATATTTATTGAGTCATATTAGTGAGTAGTCACTAAGTTATATCTTAAGACATTTGTAGGCATTAATTATAAAAACAGGACTGATAAACTCAAAACTTTGAGGGAGTCAAAAGGTATCCTTGCCATGACTGTATGGCTCAGCTGGTTGGAGCATCATCCTGTACACCAAAAAGTGGCACGTTCAATTCCCTGTCAGGACTCATACCCAGGTGTTTTGTTGGTTTCTCTCCCACATCAGTGTTCCTCTCTCTCTCTCCCCCTATCTCTTTCTAAAAATCAATAATATATATATTTAAATGTGTCATTCATGGGACTATCATTCCCTGAAGCTTCTCAGCAACACAAACATTTGGTTGGCAGATAGGCTATAGGATGAGGACTGGGGTTTTAATTGCTCTTTACCTTCTGAAGAGTAGCTGACTGAAGGGTGCCTGTGAGGTCCTATTTATAGCAGATATGAAAGTGAAGTAGAAACTAGGGAGATAGTTTATGTGGAAAAGTTGGTTGAACAAGTTCATTGGGGAGGCCAATAGAACTTGATTTAACAGAACCTCATAAACCAGATAGACAGACAGATATTTTTACTTTACTTCATGAAAATTTTTCTGGTATGCTCTTTGGCAACTCAGTTATTCTTATATTGTCCCATTTGTCATGAAATAAAATGAAAATGTCTTAACAGAACTGCATTGGTGACTATAACAGTATGCTACCTGAGATTGGAAAACTGTAACAGGAGAGAGCAGACTTGATCAAAAATAAAAAGAGGAATTGTGCAGAGTGGATATGAAAGCATTTTGTTAAAACCTGCAGATTTTGCCTCTGGGTAACTTGAGAGGAGATTGCAAGGGTCTGGAAGTCAAGTTTGAGGGAAAACACACTCCAGGCTCTTGGATGAGCTCACTTTCTGGAGTCACTCAATTTGCTCTGTAAGAAATGGAAAAGTCAGTTGCCAAAATTATGTCGCACAATGTTAGAGAATTTTGTAGGAACTAGATCCCATATTCCATGTTGGAGTCCCCAAGAAATAATCAATATTAAAGTAACATATTCTTTGATAGAGAGAATATTCTCTCTCTCGTCACTCCTCTCCCTGCCCTCCTCTTTACCTTCCCTCTCACTCTGTTTAGCTAAACAAGTTTCTGTTTGTGTGCGTGTTGATGTGCATGTTCATGTGTAAAATCTGCAGAAAGCCCGCCTCCACTTTCAGACAGCAACTGCATGAGTAGCTGCTGCAGTAGATGACTATTGTGTTGTGTTCCTTCCAGTCCACAAAATCGCCACGTCTTTATCTGCTCTATCCCTCAATCTGGGGTTTTATTTTGGCTCCAAGGCTTAGAGACACAGAATAAAGAGCAAAGTATGGTGCTACAGTAAGTTCTAGCACTGGGAGGTCTCCCTTTGCCCAGTATGCTTGCTCAGTGTTATCCCAAACATGTGTAAGCAGAGCTCTCAGTGAGAGGTACTTGTGAACTACTCCATCTCTGGATGTCCCCATCCTGAAGTCACTGATGATACCAGGTTTGAAATGTGACAGTCTTCATTTTTATTATTTACATCGGGTTATTTGGGAAAGTGGCAAAAATGAGAAATAATATGGTGAAAGTCACATAGATTTGTCCAGATCTCACTACCTATGACTATGAAGACTCAGCTCAGTTATTATTATAATCACTTAAGGCAGTGGTTCTCAACCTTTCTAATGCCGTGACCCTTTAATACAGTTATTCATGTGGTGACCCCCAACCATAAAATTATTTTTGTTGCTACTTAATAACTGTAATTTTGCTACTGTTATGAATCGTAATGTAAATATCTTTGTTTTCTGAGCAACATCAACGAGGCCTTATTTTTTTATTCCCTATTATACATTAACGATTTAGTGATTTAGTAAGAAAGCAACTGAAGGGCCTCTTGAATTTATGCTGCAGATTTGCGAATGAGCTACTGTTATGCGAAGTTTGAAGGAGGAAAGTGTTCATCACCCAAATCCAGGAACCACTCGAAGCAGGAATGCTGCTGCGCCTTGAAAGGAGAGGGCTGGGGAGATCCCTGTGAGCTGTGTCCCACGGAGCCCGATGGTATGTTTCCATCTGTGTTTCTCTTTGGCCCGTGCAGGGTGCTCACTGGCCACAAAATAAGCAAGACCTTAATTTAATTGTAAGTCTAACTAAAATATTCGTTAAAATAGTTTTTCCTCAGGAGCTATGTAGTTCTTTTCTTCTAAGCTATGTTATGAACTGGAGCTGCCCAAGTAGTAGGCACGGCAGCTCTGGGACCTCGTTAACTGTCTCTGGTTTCTGGGCTTGTCCTGTTCACTGTTTCCCAATACGTGCAGCATGTGGCAGTTTGGCCACCACATAATGCTTGGGGAAGAGCCTAGGGCTGGTGCCACTGGTCTGTCTATTAACGAGCATGTCTCCACCACAGAGGCCTTCCGCCAGATCTGTCCCTATGGAAGTGGGATCATTGTGGGACCTGATGACTCAGCAGTTGGTGAGTGGCCTGTGTGCTAGATTCTCAGCATTTCTAAGTATCAGCTAGCCTCCTTCTTACTCATTTCCAGTTGTTCTTATTTCTTCACATCTGTCTTAAAAAATTAAGCTCTATTTCTTTGTCTTCTCATTTAGGTACCAATTGTATTTTGTTTTGTATTTGAGATATTGTCTTGGAATAGATAATCTATTCCATGGATTAAGCACTGAAATGATTATAATTTACCTCTGTGTTTAAAAAACAACAACACCTTGTTACTTACTTTTTCCCCTCTCCTTTGCTTAAGATATGGATGAGTGCAAAGAACCTGATGTCTGTAAACACGGGCAGTGCATCAACACCGATGGCTCCTACCGCTGCGAGTGTCCCTTTGGTTACATTTTGGAGGCGAATGAATGTATAGGTGAGTGATAAGTCCGTTTCTTTCACTGGAGTTTTACAAGTTAAAAATTAAGCTCTACAGCAAGCATGTCAAACTCAAAGGCTAACATGGGCCAAATAAACAAGGTTTAATTTTATGTGGGCCGCAAAATAAAACCACAAAAGCTTCAATTTTCATAAAAACATACGTTTATTTCAATAGAGACATGCTGAATACAAAGGGCTGAAATAAACTAGTAATCATTAACATAAAATAATGTTAATAAATAATAAAATAATTTCAATAAATATTTTTCTTGAATATTAACTTACCAGACACTGAATAACTGCACAGATTAATAAGCATAACTCAAATAAACCTATTTTTCTTATTCTCCAAAAGTAAGATTTTTCCTGTTGCTCACACCAAACAAGTCAATTCAACACTAATGACTTAGCAATCGGCTGCTAAAATATTCGCTGCTAGTATTAGTGGAAAGAAAAAGTATGTTTGCTCGTAAGGTGCATAAGGGAAATGAATGCAACATGATATAGTAATCAGTCATTAGGGAATGTTGTAGTTCTTTATTAATAATTATGATTAACAGGATGTTGTAAAAATTGTTACAAATTTTTTATTAAAACGTTTCTTACATACTGTTATATTGAGATGGACATGCTTGTTCTACAGCATTCACATGAGGAAGTACAAATACTAAGATGGAAGAAAAATAAATTTTGTTCATTTGTTTATGTATCATTCATCTAACAATACTAGCTGAGGCCCCACTGTGTGCCAGCCACTTTGGCTTTATGACTACAGCAGTGAATCAAGACAATATTGTCCTTCCTTGCATGGACCTTAAGTCTAATGGGAAAGACACAGTTGAAGAGATAGTGGAAAGGACAATATTATAATGAAAGTCTTTCTGAAATTAAAACATATTAATGGTCATAATCTTATTCTTTCAAGATATAAAATACAAAATTTGCCCAGATTTTATTGCACATAGTAATATGAAATGCTATGTATCTAATGTATTTCCCTTTGTTTTAACCTTTTTATTAAAATTTCAAAGAATGGCTTTTATGGCTGGCCTTTGACCTCTTAATTCACACTAACTCCACATGCAATCCAAGTATTATGTCTATTTATCTAAGAAATCAAACATGAGTTAATAATGGTATAAATGCTAAGAATCTGTATACATTAGAAAGTGTTCTTTCCACACAGGGATCAGGGTGTAAGAATTTCAGCTTCAGTTATGCCTCTGGGAGCTTAAGCAAGTTCTTTAGGCCTTAGAATGTAATACTATGCAGATGGACCAAGTTATTTTTTAATTACCTTATAACTCTAAAAATCAATGATATTGTGATTATTAACTTGAAGGAGATATGACATTCCTTACAGTGAAATGGAAGGTCATAGCAGAACAAAATGTTTTCTCTCTGGCATCTTCAGTTAGTGCTACTATGGATGTGAGACATAAGCCTCCTTACCCACGGTCTCTCTACCACAGTCTTTGTCTTCACTTGCTGAATTCAGAGCCCAGCAGAAGGCAGAACCCTTGATGCTAGTCTATTACTTTTCTTTGCCCTCCATAGCTAAAACACAATGCTTTTTTTTCAATTCTCCCCTCTCCCGAAGGAAGATGTTTTAGAATGAGGATTCCAGATAGATGAGTCGGGAGGCATATCTATTTTTTTTTGGACCTCCTTGGTAAAACTTGTTCTCTCTATATAGTTATTTAGAGAGATCAGACCCTAAATATATTTCTTTCTAGACTTTCGTCTGCCTAATGTAAACCATCTGGCTTCAACAGAATCAACAAAATCTTCTTGGGTCTTGATTTTATCCAGTGTATTAATTTTGCTTAACCTCTGGTCTCTTATTTTGCGTCAGTTTAGTCTTCTATTTTATATCTGGCAGAGCGCCATCATGTTTAAGGCTTCTTGGAGAGTGATGTAATGTAAGGCCAAGCTGGAGATGTGTTTCTAGCTTTAAGTAAGTGAAAACTTTTGACTTGTGAAAGAAGCATTGTTTTAACCCTTTGAACATCTATTCCCACTAGAAGATGTACTTCTTTATAATGTGGGAGGCTGGAGAAACTCACAGGGAAGTGCACTATAAGAGCTAGAAACCCAGCTAGTGTCACTGTCATTGTCACTGCCACTGCCACTTAGCAAGTTGGATTTCACAGCCACAAACTTGTGGCAATAGGACTGTGCATTTCTTCTCTGCAAGGACAGAATGAAAATAAAATAAGACATTATAGATCAAAGGATTCTGATAGAATGAAAGGTATTATCTGAGTCCAAGCCCATTTTCTCTCAATTCATTGTGTTTTGAATATTCTCCTGGTCACCTGCAGATATTGATGAATGTTCTGTGGGCAATCCTTGTGGAAATGGAACTTGCAAGAATGTGATTGGAGGGTTTGAATGCACCTGTGAGGAGGGATTTGAGCCTGGTCCAATGATGACTTGTGAAGGTAAGACTCTTAACTGTATAATAGTTGGTTACATGTTCTGATCTTGTAAGCAACAGTTGGTTAATTATAATTCTTAATGTGAAATACCACTCAGAATGTATAAAATAAAAAAAACATCAGGGCGGGATTGGCCATTCCATCTTTTCATCTCTGTGTGTCACCTTTCTGCAGGGAGTATCTGAAAAACATACAGATGGCTCATGGCACAAGTTAGGCTGTAGATCATGGAGAGTTCTTGGTGGTGTCTCCCTACTACTGATATTTATATACAACTCCAGTCTTATTTATTACCTTCTTTCATACTTTCCATTTTCCCCTTCTGACTTTATTTTCATCTCACAATGATCCCTCTCTTTTTCTTCTCCGGTTTTTCTTTTCTATTTATAGAAACATCTACCGACTGAGGTAACCACCAACATCCCACAGCTGTCACAGCAGGATCGTCTATATATGTTATATGTGTCGGCCAGTATGGCTAGAAGAATGTATGGAAAGAAAGCAAAGGGAGAGAGTGTCTAGAAGAGAAGTTCTCAAAAGATGGTCCCTGGACCTGTTACATCAGCATCACCTGTGAATTGTTAGGGCTTCAGATTTTTAGGCCTCATCCCAGACCTCCTGAGTCAGCAACTCTAAGGTTGGGGTTCAGCAGCCTTCCAGGTGATTCTGATGTCTTCTCTAGTTGAGAACCACTGGTCTAAGAAAAGCATGAAGGGGAAATGAAGGCAGAGAGTAAAGTTGGTACTAAAATGAGCTCTGCATTAGAAATATGGCTCATCGGTACCCATTGTTGAAGTTGTGAGTGGATCTTTCAAGACTGTAACTAGTCATGATCTGGGGTCTTACTGTTGATCTCAGTTGGCATTAGTGGCCTTTGAGAGAAACATGATCATCAAGATGGTATGTTTTAACCCTGATTTTCCAAAAACACATTCTGATGTTTTCAAATTATGAAATCTACAAATTCACTTTGACCACTAACAGTAAAGCCATTCCCACCTATTGAAAGCTCTAACCTGGGCCTCAGTGGGAACGAGGTATCTCTGTAAGTGTATAATAATTCGGAACACTATTTGCTTGGGTATAAGGAACGCTGTTATTCAACAGAAGCCTCTTCTATATGGGGAAAGGGAGGGGTTTAACAGTCACGGAGGGGTCTGTTTCTGTTCTGACAGCAATAGACTTGGCAGTTGCTTTGGCTGAATGGGGTAAAACGGATCACCACTCCGTGTGACTTTGGGGGTGGTAAGTGATCATCTTGAGGCTTCAAAGCAAGAATTTTAGAACAGCTCCTTCTGTATAGGTGACATCATCGATCTAAATAACAATTTATAATTTCACAGGAATGACAAACATAAACTTGACTGTGCTGGGAGCATCAGAATGCAAGGCCACCTTACTGATACCAATTATAAAATAACCAGATCATTTTCTAACTCCCTGAAAACCAGAGACTGCTTGGTCCACCCATGTTTATAACAATGAAGCGTTTCAGCTTTTGGTAAAAGTAGATTCCTTTTTTTGTTGATGTCCATGATCCATTATTTTCTTACTACCTCTGCTGCAGATGTAAACGAGTGTGCCCAGAATCCTCTGCTCTGTGCTTTCCGATGTGTAAACACTTATGGGTCGTATGAATGCAAATGTCCTGCTGGCTATATCCTGAGAGAAGACAAGAGGATGTGCAAAGGTGAGACATTCATGTTCAAGTTCATCCAAGCCAGGGAGCTCTAACACGATGATGGGGGATGTCCCTCCCAAGCTTTCAACCATAGAGGAGGGCTGGGAAGTGGGGAACACTGCTGCAGTTCATGGACATTATGAGGGTTGTCATTGCTCCTTTTCCTAGTAAATTGTTGCTTGAGGCTTCACATTGAGTCAAGGGCTGCACTGCAGATCCCTTTTAGTTCACTCTGCGTTGCATGCCAGCCGTGCCACAAATGTGAAGACAGAAAGAAAAGAAGACATTTCCCCACATTCAGGAAGTTCTATATGAAGATGTTGAGATGGAATATTCAATCAATCAAAAAGTATTAAAAATCATGCTTCCTCCTTTCGAAGAGGTTGCCAGTTAGTTAGGGAGCAATTTCTTCGGGTTCATAAGTGGCTAGAAGACCTCTTCTCATTCTTGGGAGGCCACAGAGTCCAACAATGCTAAAGGAAATAGGTTGCTTAATACTGTTTGATGTTTAAAAGGCAAGAAATTAATGTAGCTTTTCTTATAAATTTGTGGTTGCACATTCTCTCCAGACCTGGATGAGTGTGAAGAGATGAAGCATGACTGTGATGAAAAGCAAATGCAATGCAAGAACCTCATTGGCACGTATATATGCATCTGTGGACCTGGGTATCAGCGCACACCTGACGGGGAAGCCTGCATAGGTAAGAGAATCCCAGCAGAAGCTCTGAGTGCATTGGAAGTGACAAAGGAAGGGACTTGGGCCCTATGTTCTTGGCCAGAGCCATTTTGCCCCTCAGAATTAACCTCCTGCCATAACTTCCAGTGGAGGGCCCCTTGTCTCTTGATGATCTGTGAATCCCATGAGCTCAGTGATTGTCTCCCTCTGAGCTGGCCTTTGCCTTCTCTCTCAGCCCATTTTGCTATCAGGGTTGGAATACTGGATGTTTTCTCTATTTCCTCCCTTTACATTTTTGTACTCCTTTGTTTTGGGGTCAGTTTCACTTACTGCCCTAGTATGTCTCCCTGTTGACCCAACTTTGCTACCAGTATCCTCGCATTGAGTGCTGATGCCAGGTCCTAAACAAGGAACATCGCTAAACCATCACTAAACCGGTGGGATCCACCTCCAGAGAATGGGTGGGTGCAGAGTGGGTCCCAAGCAATGGCATTTTAAGGCTCCCCCAAGTTCCTATGGTGCGGATCCAGCATTAAAAACCACAGCTTTAGACTAGGGGTTGACACACCACAGTGTGAGGTTCAAATCCAGCCTGCCAGCCCCCGACCTGTTTTTTTTTGTAAATGGAGTTACATGGAAACATAGCCCTAATCATTCACTTATGGTCCACGGCTGCTTTCCTGCCCCAGGGGCAGAGCAGAGTAGAGCACTTGCAACAGAGACCATATGGCCTGCAAAGCCTAAAATTTACTACACATTTATAGTAACACTGTGGTGTTAGTAATACCTAAAGAAAATTTCCTGACCACTGCTTCAGACAAGAAACACAGGAGAAAATTGCTTAGAAAACTCCCACATGCATCCCTTTCCTTTCTAAGAATCAGTGACATTAGAAAACATATTTTATGTTGTCAATCAAGAATTTTAAGGACCTCACCATCGTTTTCCTCTGTAAGAAACGGAATTAAGTAGTCATTAAAGGGCAGGCTTTAAAAGCACAGGAAAAGGGTGTGGGCTGAGGATCCCATCCTGGGGCTTCTGAGTCTGTGCTGCTGACTCAGCGGCTCATCAGAGTGGGAGAGCTTGGGTTCCATGCCAGGGATTCTGAACCACTTGGTCTGCCACTGGGATGTTTAACCTGTTCCAGCCCTCTCTAGGTGTCACCTTCCAGCTCTCTGCCTCTCCTTTTGAGAGCTGTGCCTCAGGGGCTTGGGACTCTTCTTTCAAATGGGATGCACCAAGTGGTCAGAAAACTCATTAGTTTCCAGAGCCAAATAACAACAGTACAATGATTGAAAATTCTTTTGAGAACCAAAAACCAACTTCTGCACATGGGCCACAAAGTTTCAATTGCACTGTACATATGCGCCCGCACGTGGTATTTTGTGGAAGAGCCACACTCTAGGGGCCAAAGAGCCGCATGTGGTTCTCGAGCCGCAGTTTGCCGATCACTGACCTAGGCAAATTATTTCATCAGACACTTCTAAGAATTTCAAGCTACTTGAATGCTTTTTTCTAAACCTGAAAGATTGAACTATGATTTATTCTTTCTTAAGAACATTATTGAAGTAGTGTAATAAACATCATCTATATTGAAATGGAAGGTTAGTCTAGATAAATTGCCTTAGGTCATAACTGACTATTGCAGATATTATTCTACTGAAGTATAACAATATTTCTCTAATATTGTTGATTTTAAAGTTAAAAATTTTTTCCTTCATTTGAAATGAGGAAATCTTCTTTATATTCAGATATGGAAAATTTAAAATTTTATTAAGTTAAAAACTGTAAGTGTACATAAAATGCTGTCATCTATGTTTTAAGTGTATAAAATGCCATCAATTATGTTTTTTAAAGGGGGGAGGTACACACCCAGGTGTATGTATCTGCTTATATGTGTGCAGTTCGTCTCTGGGAAGACACATTAGTAACACATTTGACTCCCTGGAGGGGAATTTGTGGCTGGGAGAAGGGGAAAAAGGGGAAATTTTGCTGAATATGTTTTTATGCCTTTTGTATTTGGGATCCATGTGAACAGCTTACCTAGTATCCACAAACTAAATTTAAGAAAAGAAAGAGTTCATTCTTGTACAAAGTGGTCAGATGACTCCTCTTTTTTTCGGTCCTTCAATGAAACCGCCCAGATGAGAATGAGTGTCAGACCAAGCCGGGCATCTGTGAGAACGGGCGCTGCCTCAACACGCGGGGGAGCTACACCTGCGAGTGCAATGACGGCTTCACGGCCAGCCCCGCCCAGGACGAGTGCCTCGGTGAGTACGGGCGGATAGCGGGATGCCTTCGCAGCTGGTCCCCACACTGGGGTGCTGAGAACCCAGGTCTCATCTTGGAAATAATAGAGACTGTCAACATTTCAGGAAAGGTTAAAAAATGCTCATATTTTAGAGATGACTCAGTGACTGATTGTCCATTGGGCTTAGCACTGCCCTGCAGCTCGGTTCTTCCTTTACAGTACTAATTGTATCGCTGAATCACTCGTTTGAAATTTCTTTCTGCCTTTTTAAACGCTTGGTGCTCAGGATGCTACCGTATGTTTCTCTGCTTCCATAGCATGACTATACTTCTGGGAGCAGATAGAGTTGCAACCTTGCCCAGACCAATGCCTTTCTGCCTACTTACTGAATTTCTTATTTGTCTCCTCAGATGCCATCCTTTCTCTCTCACTGCAGTTTCCAGCTTTCCCTTCTCGCTCCTTCTCACCAGGGTAAAGTGTTATATCCCTTGTGGGTTTCGTATCTGACCAAATTTTTGAAAGCTTGCTGCGCTTAGAAAATTTCCTAAAATTTTCCTTTTAATATAACACCCCTTCCAGACAACCGGGAAGGGTACTGCTTCACGGAGGTGCTCCAGAACATGTGCCAGATCGGCTCAAGCAACAGGAATCCCGTCACCAAGTCGGAGTGCTGCTGTGACGGAGGGAGAGGTTGGGGTCCCCAGTGCGAGATCTGCCCTTTCCAGGGTACTGTGGCCTTCAAAAAGCTCTGCCCCCATGGCCGAGGATTCATGACCAATGGAACAGGTACTTCCCTTTGTTCCGGTTTATTACGGGTGGAGCAGGTAATTCATTCGGTCCAAAAATACTTGCAGGGAATTTGTTTATTCTATGAAGGACAGATGAGACTATGGAATCAGCAATATGAACCTAGGCTGAGTTGCATAGTTGAGATTGACAAAAATTCTTCATCACGATATTTTAGATGTTCAAGGCCATGTTGCCAAAGTGTCCTGAATAAGTGGTGTGTGCTGCCTCTGCTTTATAAGGAGTCTTCAATGTTTTATTTATTTATTTATTTATTTATTTATTTATTTATTTATTTATTTATAAGTCCTCACCTGAGGATATGTTTTTATTGATTTTTAGCAAGAGAGGGAGGGAGGAGGGAGCAAACAAGGGAGGGAGAGAGAGGGAGGAACTGAGGGAAGGAGGAAGAGAGAAAGGGAGGGAGGGAGGGAGGTGAGAAATATCGATTGGTTGCCTTCCGCATGCACCCTGACTGGGGATTGAACCACAACCTTTCGGTGCATAGAATGGTGCTCCAGTTAGCTGAGCTACCTGGGCAGGAGTCTTCAACTTTTTAAACAAAAGTTTGTTATCAGTGTTGCTGATGACTCAGAACATCGTTTTTAGATAAATCTTAAAATAAATGTACATTAAATCCCTAAACTAGTGCGCCAAGATGTACTTTAGCTCTTGAAGTTGACTGAAATATACTGTACAAAAGTATGCTGAATTTATGTTCATGTTAGAAAGATGTGGTTAGTGGTAGAATAACAGAACTGGGTAGATTAGATGGAGTGACCAGACCAAATTTATGACTTTTTGGAGGAAAAATTGAAATGGTGGAAAACATTTCTTGAGATGAATGAGGGTAGGCTAAATTGCATTTCAGAGAAAACTTGAAGAATTTCAGTAAAAATATTAGTTGTTGGTACAAAATGGTTATTTGACAATCAACAGTGAAGAAATCTCTGGTATTGGCCCCCACTGAGCAATAAGTGGATCGGTGGGTCCAGATGGGGAGGACAGTGGCTTGAATGCTCAGTGGTACATACTGAGCAAATGTCCTTTGGTGGAGCTGTGAGTGGCGTTCTAACTTCTTTCACCTTAACTTTCTGGCAGTGAGGAAAGAAGCCTGGTCAAAGCGGAGGATTTTATTGAGATGTGAGGAATAACCTGTAGACAGTTTTTAAAAGTGCTACTAAATTTTAAAATTCTACTTACATTTGGAACCCACTCCCAGTGTTATTTATAGCAAAGGATCAAACACTTCACAGAGTTTACTTTTTCTTTTCTCAAAACCAAAGTTTTAACTTTCTGGCAGTGAGGAAAGAAGCCTGGTCAAAGCGGAGGGTTTTATTGAGACGTGAGGAAGAATTGTAGACAGTTTTTTAAAGTGCTACAAAGGCACAGCCCAGTAATCTACCCCAAACCCTGGGCCTCCCTCATCAAAGAGGTGACGTTTAGTCCATTTCCCCCCATACTATGTGATTTGATATTTTTTTAGGGTTAACTTTATACACAACAAGAAGAATAGAAAAAAAAACAAAAAAACTTTTCTCCTCATTTTGGACATGCAATTTTAGAAAAAAGGTGGGATTTCCTTGTCAGAAGGGTCCACTGCTGAGATTCACTTATGGAGCATCAGCCGGAGGCGAGCTTGATGGCGTGAGATGGCACAGGGAGCTAACTACGTCTAGATGAGGTAGATGGTCTATGACCCAGAGGAAGAAAACGGTACAAATCTAAAAAGAAATTATTTTTAAAATTTTCTCCTAGCCTGATTAGTTTACCACTGCAGTCTGATAAAGTTATTCTTTGCCTTTCAAAATAGTTACCATTACATGGGAAATGTATGCTGTCATCCCTTTGTTTTTTTTAATTTCTTAGGTCCATAATTTAGTAACATGGTTCCTTAGTACTTACACTGAAATGATTCTTACATATTAATATTGTCCATTTTAATGCCTTTCTTATTTTAATTTCTGTTCATTAAATGACAGATATTGATGAGTGCAGGGTTATCCATGACGTTTGCAAAAACGGGGAATGTGTCAATGACAGAGGATCATATCATTGCAATTGTAAAACTGGCTACACTCCCGACATCACTGGGACTGCCTGCGTAGGTAAGTATTCTATTTCTTCTGCTTTAGTAACTCCAGCTAAAATTGTAGATTATGGCAATAAATAAATAAATAAAATCCTAAAACTAAAAATATCTAAAAAGCCTGTGTAAACTCATAAGAAAACATAAGAGAAGGATCAAACACTTCACAGAGTCTACTTTTTCTTTTCTCAAAACCAAAGTTTTTTGTTCAGCCTTGTGGGTATTGATATTTATGCATCTTTTCAGATAGGTAGTCACACTGTGTGTCTTTGATCATAGATCTGAACGAGTGCAACCAGGCTCCCAAACCCTGCAATTTCATCTGCAAAAACACAGAAGGGAGTTACCAGTGTTCGTGCCCAAAAGGCTACATTCTGCAGGATGATGGGAGGAGCTGCAAAGGTAAAGTAGAAGTCCCTTCACCCGCTCGCCTGCCTCCGGGCACACGGTTGCCAGACAGACCCTCTCTACACACAAGAGGAGCCCCCCTGGTGTTAGAGCCTCTAGGGAGGCTCCCTGTGCGGGAGGAAGGGAGATGGCAGAGGACCAGTGGCAGCAGCTATCCTCACTGCTGCCCCCTGGGCATAAATGGGGCCCTTCCCTGAGAGTCTCAGAGGCACAGGACCAGTTCCACACAGCTGGGATGCTGAGGATTCCTAGTGGACTGCATCTGCTTTCTGTTTATTGCATCACTATGTAGTCAGACTGTTCAACAACTAAATAGCCTAGATCTCCAGCAGAGTCCTACCTCACACTAATCAGTGCCATGACCCAGAGGACACTGAACTAAGTAAGCACTTTGTCTAGGCTTTTGCTCTGCAAAAAGGGGGCCTGCAGGAGCTTATCTGAGATGTAAATGTCACAATGAATTAAGAAGTAGGCAATGCTTCAGCAGCAATCCCTTATCAACCCAGGATTTTTGCAAAATTCTGTTGGAGGAAGCATACTCCTGGGAACAGCTTCCTCAACATTAAGGAATCCATATATTGAGTAAATAGCACTAGCGAGTCATTCTTAAGGATAATTTGGACAATGAGGGTTTTGGAGAAGGTAGACTAGATGTCAGAACAAGAGTCATAGAGTATTCTTCCCTGAAGTCTTGAAAAAGAACAAGGGAAATAAGGAAGTTAAGTGGTGGGATGGAGTGGAAGTGGGGAGCAGAGGGAAGGAGGGAGAGAAGGAGGGAAGAAGGAAGGAAGGGGCCTGCATTCACAGTGATTTTTTTTTTTAAATTAAAATTCTACTTATATTTGGAAGCCACTCCCGATGTTATTTATAGCAATGGAGTTGAGAATGAACCTTAACTTTCTGGCAGTGAGGAAAGAAGCCTGATCAAAGTGGAGTGTTTTATTGAGACATGAGGAAGAATCTAGGCAGTTTTTAAAAATGCTACCAGCTTATCGGAATGAGTATTTTTCTTTCCTTTTTTCCCCTTCCTTATTGCTCAGTTTTGTTTTATCCCAAGGAGGATCTCTAAACAAAAGGTCAGTTTTGTTTTGTTTGGTTTGGTTGATCAACTCCTTTGAACAGAATAAAAAACAGCAAAGAATGAAGTGAACAAATTTTCAGCCTCAACATTTCTTCTTATGTTTCAGCTTAAATAGATCTTTTCAACACTCTGGAAATTTTTTGAGAATCCCTAGTCTCTTACCTCATTTAAAATTTATTTAAAATTTTGTAACTGATCTGAAATTTCTTGAAGAATTCCCAGTTTCCTCTCACCAAAGAGAATTGGGTTTTCCTTGGCTTCCCCCAAAGAGCTACATTTCTTAATCTAAATTGAGACCACGTTTTGTCTTTCAAACTCTTATCTCCTGGGTGATCCCAGCCATTGCTTGGCTCTGTTCTGGCCCAGGCACACTTGAGTCAGAGAGATGGAAACTCAGAGCTTCCTCCTAGGGCAGCTTCTAGGTATGCCTGCTGTCAGCTCTACTCCAATGCCCTTCTTGCATTTTCTTGTAGATCTTGATGAGTGTGCAACGAAGCAGCACAACTGCCAGTTCCTGTGTGTTAACACCATTGGCAGCTTCGCTTGTAAATGTCCTCCTGGCTTTACCCAGCACCACACTGCCTGCATTGGTAAGTGGGGAGGAAAAGGCCCTATGTGAGAGACAGCTATTCCTTTAAGTTCTTCTGTTGCTGGACTAAGAAGACAAAAACTTGGGAAAATATGGGAGTACCTATATGTGTGTATGTGCATGTGAACAAGCACATGTGAGCAGTTACAGGCCTTTTTGGGTCTTTTTTAAGTGAATCATCCGTCTCTCTTCCTTTTAAATAATAGAAAGAGAGCTCCAGGGAATTCCTCACCCCCCTCTCTGCCCCCACCTTTACCTACCCTGTCTCTTACAGATAACAATGAGTGCAGCTCGGACATCAACCTGTGTGGGTCCAAGGGCATTTGCCAGAATACTCCTGGGAGCTTCACCTGTGAATGCCAGCGGGGATTCTCACTGGATCAGAGTGGCGCCAGCTGTGAAGGTGGGTAGGGCGCTCAGCACAATCCAGTTGGTGGATCCCTCTGAGGGGACTGTGTGACTGTCAGCACCTTCATCATCGTCCTCTATGTGACATCACACGTGAGCACTGGGGTGTTCAGAATGCATGTCGGGGACACCCACCTGAAGACAGGAAAGGTTCACCTGGTTTGCACAGGTCCCATACCTTAGCAATTCTTTCTTTTGTTCTCATGCTTGATTGTGTTGATAACCCATGCTTTTCCTAGGTATCTCTGCCCAGTTATTAATTTCATTGAATAAGCAATTACTCAGTCAAGAAAAAATAACTAGATTCCTGAATTTTATTCATTAATTTTCTGGTCATTGGATTCAAAGTCAGTCATAAAAGGATCCCCCCAATGTGAATTAAACATATGAGGAAAGCCATTCTGATAACATATCATTAAAAGTTTAAACTATTTTTTTAAAAACTTTACCTTTGTATTGACATTTTTTTTTGTTTTGTTTCTAATTCTGGTACAAGTAAGCAAATAGAAATAATTTACACAGCTAACCCATTAAGTGTTTTTGCATTAATTTCTTCATCATTTTTATTTGTAGACTTTACCAGGGATATATGAATATTTTTCTCCTTAAACTTAACAAACTTCCAAGGTAGATATTCTTAAAGTTTTGGATGGTAGAACAGTTTTTCAAAACAAAAACAGTTTTGGGGCTAGTAAAGTTCAGCATAGGGAATATACTTAATAATATTGTGATAACTACAATGGATACTAGACTTATCGGAGTAATCACTTCATGAGTTGTATAGGTGTCTAATCACTGTACTATACAATATATAATATTGTTTGTCAACTGTGATGGAAAACTACATTTTTAAAAATATAGCTCAGAAAACAAACAAAAAACAACCACCGTGGAATAAGCTTTTAAAGGGTCAGATTTCCTTTGAAAATGGCTTTCACTTTAGCACACCTATAGATGTTGCTTCAGAAAATGCCTCTGAGACAAATAGGAATGTGGCTTAAAAGCGACTGCTCCTCCTTTTTCAGATGTGGACGAGTGTGAGGGAAACCACCGCTGCCAGCACGGCTGCCAGAACATCATCGGGGGCTACCGGTGCAGCTGCCCACAGGGCTACCTCCAGCACTACCAGTGGAACCAGTGTGTTGGCAAGTACTTTTCTTTCTGAGTGAGAGGAATTGCTCTGAGCTCCTAGGAGTCGAAATGCTGCTTTCTCTCTGGAAACTTATATTCATTTAAAACTGCCCTAAGCCATTGCCAGTTTGGTTCAGTGTTTAGAGGGTTTGATTCCTGGTCAAGTGCCTGTACTTGGGTTGCAGGTTCCATCGCTGGTCCTGTTCAGGATGCATATCAGAAGCAACCAATTGTGGTGTCTTTCTCATATCAATATTTCTCTTTCTCTTTCTTTCTTTCTCACATCAATATTTCTCTCTTCCTCCCTTTCCCTCCCTTCCATTCTCTTTCTAAAAATGGATGGAAAATATCCTCAGGTGATGATTAACAATAAATAAGTAAGTAAATCCTATATAATAAAAGCCTAATATACAAATCTACTGAAGGGCAGGAGCTGCCCCCTGGTGGTCAGTGCTCTCCCACAAGGGAGCGCTGCTCAGCCAGAAGCCGGGCTCAAGGCTGGTGAGTGCAGCGGTGGTGGTGGGAGCCTCTCCCGCCTCTGCAGCAGCAATAAGGACCCCTTGGGGTTGTCTGCCTGTCAGCTTAGGCCTGCTCTCCATGGCAGGTGGACAACCCGGAGGGATTGGGAGAGGGCACAGGCCGGGCTCCCCCCTCCTATCTTCCCACCCCCACCACCCCCAGTGCACAGATGTCTTGAAATAAAATAAAACTGTCCTAACTTGGTTGAAACCAGAAGGAAGATATAACCTTCACAAAATAGCAAACTAAGAAAAAAATAATTAGTGTGTGTGTGTATATATATATAATATATATATATATATATATATATATATATATATATATATATAAAATAATGGTAGAGGACACTTCAAGACATTTGAAATGAAAAAAAATTTAAGTCAGTTTATAGAATCCCAATATCCCCATGCCCTTCTGTTGCCTTGCTAGCCTACTCTGCCCACACTTGACTTCTGTAAACATCAGGGGCTGACAAAATCCTACTTCTGACTAAAAAATATCAGCCAGCTAGAGGCCATTATGTTTTGGCCTGAAGATGAAAAAGGGGTTTCATTCAGCTCTGCACATCTTTGGGGCAGAGAGCAAATAGCATACACAGCTAGACCCAAAGACTCTCTCATTAAATTGAAATTATGTCATTTTTTATTGCACAATGTCAGGGGAAAATAACTTTTTGTTGTTGTTAATCTTCACCCGAGGATATTTTTGCCATTGGTTTTTAGAGAAAGTGGAAGCTAGGACAAGTCACCGGGAGGGACGGAGGGAGGGAGGAAGAAACATAGATGTGAGAGAGACACAGCTATTGTTTGCCTCCTACACGCTGGGGATTGAACCTATAACCCAGGTACAGGCACTTGATTGGGGATCGAGCCTGAATCCCTTTGGTCCACGGGCCAGCACTGTAACCATTGAGCTACACCGGCCAAGGCTAACTCTTTAATGCACATCAGAGAATTCAAACATGGTGAATTTAGGTCCACCTAGCAGCCTGAGCTCTTTGATTTCCTGTTGAGGACTGGAAGCCCAGGGAGGAGAGGGAAGTTGTCCTCACACAGGTTCTCTTGTGATATGTCTGGAGATAGAGCCCAAGGCCCTTAACTTTAAGCATCACAATCACTCCTGTTTTCACTGTAGAAGCATCTGTGGCCTGTCCCAGCTGCCACACTCTAAGGCACATGTGTCAAACACAAGGCCCGCGGGCCAAATCCGTCCCGCCAGGCCTTGCAATGTGGCCCGCACCGCGCTGTCATCACTGCACTCCGCTGCGTTTCCATCACAATGACAGTTTATGACTGTTCAGTAAACCATTCGGCCCGCGATTTAGGCTGGATTTTAGATTTTGGCCCTTCTCTGATTGAGTTCGACACCCCTACTCTAAGGGCACAGCCCTCCTTAGCAAAGACGAGAATTCCTGGTCTTGTCTCTTGATAGGGAAGTGGGAGTAGCTGCTCCGCATTGCCATGCTTCACTTTACTTCACACACACATCATTCAGTGTGTTTTCATTTGTCAAAACTGTGTCTCTCTCATCTAGTTTGATTTCCTAGAAGCCACAGTCTTGCAGAAGTGAGTAGGATTGGCTAAAGTGACCCCCATGCCAGAGGAGTTTAGATCCACGTGTTGCTGACCAGCTTTATTATTTTAATAAAAATGCCTTCATTGTTATGGGCTCAGGGAGATCTTTGGTTTTAGTTACCAAATTCTGACACTTTCCACAGACTTTCAGAGTGAGCTTTATTGGATTTTGTCCTTGTTATGTAGATTCCTTGAATTAAATTAGACCTCGTTGGGGGTGTGGAGATAAGAGAGGTGAGATCTACCACTCCTGAGCTTTTGCCCTCCTTTCTCTCCCTGCTCTCCCTTCCTTCTGTCCAGGGATAGTAGAGATGGCCAGGTCGTGCCCTAGTTGTCTGGGGATTCAATTTTGGCCCCATGAAGATCATATCCTGGCTGCAGTTATAGTTATACATTCATTAAGAAGCAAGAAGAGCACTGGTCAATGTGGCTTAGTTGGTAGAGCATCATCCCATGCACCAAAGGGTTGCCGGTTTGATTCCTGGCCAGGGTACATACCTGGAGTTGATCCCAGTCAGAGTGTGTGCAGGAGGCAATCAATTGCTATTTCTCTCTCACATGGATGTTTCTCTCAGTGTGTGCCTTCCTCTCTCTCAAATCAATTTTTTAAAAACACATTTTTTAAAAAGGCAAAAATAGGTTTGGGAGTTTTTGATGCCCCAAAGATTCCAGCCCAAATGTGGCTCATAATTCTTGAGAATTATAGTTATCCAGAGTGAGGGTTGCCTTGGGTCAGAATGGCTTCCCCAGAGCCATGCAGAGCAGAGCAGATTTCTTAGACCATCCCAGCCTGGAGGTCACTAGAGGATGGATGGGTTTGGAACCAGTGGCCACTGGACTTCATTGTTTTCTGAGAAATATCCAACTTCCAGCTTGCGGTTGAAGTTGGCCCATTTTGACCTAGAGAAAATGAGTACAAGAAAGCCCATCCTACATTTTGGGATTCGCCCAGTGGTTCTTCATGCCACAGTGAACACTACGCACACCAAAGGCTAAAAGCTTTTATTTTCGAGGACAGGGTGGGTAGGCCTCAATCTGCTTTTAAGGAGTATTTCTTTGGAGACTCTAAGGCTGTTTCATATAAAATTAGAATTGTGCTTTTTTAATAAAAAGAACAAAACCCTCACCAATATAAGAGCCAACAGAAAGAATAAAACAAAGATTTGGGAGTGTAGAAAAATTCCTTGTGGAGCCCTTTGCTCCAGGTGCATAAGGTGAAAAGGTCAGGAAAAGTGCAAAGTATGTTAAACAAATTGTGGTGTTTGTATATTGATAAAAAAAAAAGGGGGGGGGGTGAGTGTACTGAGTATTGTCAAGCTATAAATACTGAACATTTGCCAACTTCTTATCTTAATTTGTGCTCCACTCTACCCCACCTCTCCAATCCCAATAAGCAAGTTTAATTTAAACTTTACTAGATTCTCTAGGAGGGAGAAATGTAAAATAAATAGGAAAGGATATGAAAGGGGAAGGGAGTTCTCAACTGAAACTGATGCTCAAAGTGCAAAAGGACTTTAGAGATGATCTAGTCTGACCTTATTGCTAATATACAAACCCTACTCCTACCTCCCGGGTCATCCAGGGTTAATGTAAATGCCACCTTGAAGGGCACTCACTTTCTCCCAACGTAGGCCAATCTCTATATAGAAAATATTAATTCTTAGAAATGTCTTTTTCATAGAGAATGAACTTTTCACCCTCTGACTTCTTCTTTTTTTAATTTATTTTATTGATTTTTTTTTTTTTTTTTTTTTTTTTTTTTTTTTTTTTTACAGAGAGGAAGGGAGAGGGAGAGAGAGTTAGAAACATCAATGAGAGAGAAACATCAGCTACCTCCTGCACACCCTAGGGATGTGCCCACAACCAACGTACATGCCCTTGATTGAAATTGAACCTGGGACCCTTGAGTCTGCAGGCAACACTCTATCCACTGAGCCAAACCAGTTAGGGCCCTCTCTTTAACTTCTAACCATTGCTCCTATTTCTGCATCTCAGGGAAAAACACACCATGACAGGTCTTTTCCCACATATACCTATGCCTTAGGGATTTTTATCAGTCACTAGAGCCCAGTGCACGGATTCATGCACTGGTGGGGTCCCTCGGCCTGGCCTGCGGGGATCAGGCCAATACTGGCTCTCTTACACCCTTTAAAGGATTCCAGATTGTGAGAGTGCATTTCTCTGGTGACTCACTCCAGAATCAGACTCCCTCCTCTCTAGTTCCAAATGCATCACCTGAGAACCCCAGCTGCCAAATCACCACAGCTTGGCAGCTCCTGTGTTGATCATCTGCCCCCTGGTGGTCATTGCATATCACAACTACCAGTTGGACAATCAAGTGGTTGGATGGTCACTTAGGCTTTTATATATAAAGAGAGATAGATGGTCCCAGCTGGAAACAAATGGCTGAGCCCTACCAAAAGCACAGGGCAAGGGAAAGGAGCCTGTCGATATCTATAAAGGTGAGCCTCCTGGGGATGAGAGCAGGTGGGAAGTCTGCAGACAGACATAGAGGGTCAAAGAAAAGACATCTAGTCCAGAGATATTCTCTCCATCAAAGTAATCCCCTCGGTTCTTCATTCACTCTTTGGTGCCCATGTCTCCACTGGTCTCCATCACTAATTTAACACCTCATCTCTAATTTAACATATGGGGAGAAGAACACAAACAGTGGCATATTTCATTATTTCTGTTCTAGGAATCTTGGAGCTTAAGTGACCTTAGGTGTGTGATTGAGAGTCCTTGGATAGTAAGGACCCTCAAACAGACTCAAAGGTAGGCACTGAGTCATTGCAGGCAGCCCAGTGCCTGGCTTTCTTCTTATGTATCGACTCACTCTCCCTGTAACCACACACAGGAGAGACAGAGAGAAGGAGGCAGAGAGGAAAATAAGGGAGATAGGTAAGGAGAGAGGGAGGTAGGAAATAAAGGATAGAAATATGAATATTATGTATATATGTAAGCATGCTGCCCCCACTATTTTTACCCATCTATTTTCCTAGATTGAAAAACAGATATTTTCTTGAAACAATATTGCTCTTTAAAAATGAATGAAAAGACATTTCTAAGAATTGTGTTTTCTACATGAACCAAATAAGGCAAAAGTCATTGAAGGAGAAAGGATGTATGACTTTAGATGGAGGTGAGCCTCTGGAGAAACATCGTGGCATAAAGGGAAGCAGGTTGCTGCTGCAGTCAGACAGACCTGGGTGCTGGCCCTGCCCACCGCGGCTTTGTGAGCCTCACTCTCTTCATCAACGGGGATTATAGTACTTCCCTCCCATGATGGTTAGGAAGGTGGAGTAAATGAACGTGAAGCACCTCATCTCCCATATGTCATGCAGCTGGCATCTAATAAGCGCCAATTACCTTCTCCCTCCTCCCTTTTATTGGAAGTATTTGCTAAGTGAGGAGAAGGCCAGTCTACCTGCATTAAAATGGACATACGCTTAACCATGAGCTGTCCCAATTAACAACTGTCTTGCCAGCATGCTTTCAACCTGCTCTTCAGAGGCAGGACTACAAAAATATACTGGAGGTTTCAAAAAAAAAATAATATAAATTATAAATAATAAGAAATTTGAGGTTTTCTCCCTCCCTGTTGACTTAAGTTAGATTTCCCCCCTGCTTATTACTATCAGACTTGGCAGGTCCCTGTGGGCAGCCAGTCTGCACCATCTGTCTCTCTTGTGGGTTTTCCAGAATTATTGCTCAAGAAGTTTGCACGCATCTCTTCCAGCCGTACTCAGTGTTAGACGCGGCCCAGACTTTCGGGTGGGAGTCTGGTTTGGATAAGGGGGACCCATTCAGAGATGGGAGCGGACATACCAGAAGGTACTATTCATCCCCAGCACAAGCACTGGGGGTGGGGGAGCTTTTGCAGATTTTTGAAAAGGAAGGCCAGGGCGGGCAGACAGGTGTCAGCCCTTGCCAGCCCTGTACATCCTGAAAAAAGGAGATGGAAAAGCAACCTCCAGGAATGTGCTCGGTCTTTGCGTTAGAGACAGTCATGCCGTTGCACAGAGAAGCGGGTGATTCCTTCCCTCTCACCCTCAATCCTGAACCTTAGCTATGAACCAGCCTCCTGGGGGGCTCACGAACATACTACTGTAGGCTTCCCGTGAACATTAGAGTCTGTCGGTCCTCAGAATGCCGTGCTCTATTGCCCTCCACCCGGTGCATTTGACCTTGTCGAACACATTTGTTCGCCATATGGCAAAAGCCCACCTCCATTTCCATATCTTTCTCCTGTTTTCCTTCTCTCATCCCAGACACCTTCACCTGCTTCAGCTTCCTGAGAGCCTGGCCGAGGGCCAGCTGGCCAGCAGCCAGGGACTTGACCCAGACTCCTCGATAGAACCTCTGGCCCATGTCACCTAAGTCTTGTCTTCTGCTTCTTCCTACAGATGAAAACGAATGCCTCAGCGCTCACATCTGCGGAGGAGCCTCCTGTCACAACACCCTGGGAAGCTACAAGTGCATGTGTCCCACCGGCTTCCAGTACGAGCAGTTCAGTGGAGGGTGCCAGGACATCAACGAATGTGGCTCCTCCCAGGCCCCCTGCAGCTATGGCTGCTCCAACACCGAGGGCGGCTACCTGTGCGGCTGCCCACCAGGCTACTTCCGGATCGGCCAAGGGTGAGCACCGCTGCTTGCTATCCTGGTTGGAGACTCTCTCACTGATTCAGCATATTTCACTGTTCTCGGAGAGCAGAGTTATACATTTTATAACCCTTGAGTTAATTCTAGTTAGCTCCATAGAGGAGGTTGTAGGTTATATTTTTTGAAAGGGGGCATCTACAGTTCTGACAATGTATACAAATTGAACAAAAGAGTCTGTGGGAAAGTGATTCATTTCTCAGGAAATATGGGGGCTGACCCGTGACAAAGCTGGGCTCACGTAGCACACTGTTGATTCCCTCTCTTCTTGGGCAAGTAGCATTCTGTCTTAACTTAAAATGCCATCTTGCCCAGTGCCTAGTAGGATAAATCCAAAAGATACCTTTTGCGTGGTTTTAAAGTATATTTCACGTTTTAGACTTAAATTTACATTAAAATGACCAAAAAGAGTATTAAAATGAGAGTTAAAATAGTTATTACATTTTCCAGGTAAAATATTTCACTGCATTGTATGTATGTGAGTTGGGACAGGGAAGACCTCTTTTTGTTTTACTCAGTGCTTTAAATTGGGCGGCAAGTTTTCAAAGGTTAGGTCCTTTTCCCTGCCAAGTTCATCTAGACTTGGACATCTGTCGAGTTTTGGCTATCCTGTGAAGGATCTCAAGTTTTAATTGTTTAATTGGGAACACACAGACATTAAATGTGCAAACACTCATAATGCCCTTGCACACACACATATAAACCCCACACACAAAGTTAGTTACATGTTTCCCAACATACACATCCATGTATTTGTCAAGTTATTAACCTAGTGGCCTTGGATTTCTTGACACACACGGCAAGCAGTTCATTTTGGGTCTGTGTAGACTTGGAGGCAAAAGAATGCTTGATGGGAAGCACGCAGAATGCCAGCCATGGGACACAAATTCCCAGATGTCTATGTTGGCTCTTAGGAAACTCATTCTTTTTAAGTTTAATGCCAGAGCCATTGTCCCAGCAAAAAAATGTGAGACTTCGCACAGGCTTCTGGCCACTGGGGTTTCATAGTCACACTTCTTGAAGTGGTGTTCCAGGAAAATGAGAATCCTGGGAAAGAGTCTTGAGAAAGGAACCAAAGTCTGCAAATTTGGGGTTTGCCTGTCCATAATGGAATCATTATGTAAATGTATACGGGTGCGTGCGCACGTGTGCGTGCGTGTGTGTGCGCGCGCGCACACACACACACACACACACACACACACACACACGATGAGCATTTATCATTTCATTCATTGTTATTGTTTCTTCACATTTCATGTTGCAAGATAAAGAAAGAAGAAAAGGAAATGTATTGGGCTCTGGCAGCATTGCAAAAAAAAAATGGTAGGAATCTGTATATTGAGTCTGCGAGAGAGAGAGAGAGAGAGAGAGAGAGAGATTGATT
The DNA here is from genome assembly GCF_014108245.1 of Pipistrellus kuhlii. NCBI lineage: Eukaryota > Metazoa > Chordata > Mammalia > Chiroptera > Vespertilionidae > Pipistrellus > Pipistrellus kuhlii. Next base: position 47,023,303 of record NW_023425404.1, read on the forward strand.
TGTTGTTCCACTTATTTATGCATTCACTGGTTGATTCTTGTATGTGCCCTGACCAGGGATTGAACCTGCAACCTTGGCGTATCGGGATGGCGCTCTAACCAACTGAGCTGCCTGGCCAAGGCCTATATTGAATAACAGCATAAAAGAAGATGGGTTATAAATAGTAGGCCAGCTAATACAGAAAAAGAGATAACTGATGTATGGTCCACATTTTGACCCATTATACCCATTTATATATAGTTTTGGCTTCTCTATGAATCACTAAAGGGATAAGACCAGGCCCCCCAGAATAAAGATTCTTGTTGAGTCATTCAGATATTTCAACACATTTTGAAAGGGGAGCCTACTAACTACATTCCAAGTGGCCTATGAAATAGTAAGCAGAATAAGAAAACAAGGTACTTGTGAAACATGCAGGCCTCTGTCCATAATTTGGCTTTGATAACTCAAAGGCAAAGAAAAACAGCTGAACCAGTTCTCTCTTGGGCACTGGCTTTGTTTGTTCAGCCTCACATGAGTCAGAGCCAATGGCCCTGGTGGTTTTGAATGACTTGAAACAATTTCCCACAGTTGAGCAAGCTCTGATCCATGGGTTTTATATGTTGCCTATCTTCCCAATTTATTTCTAAGTCAGCCTCAAGTATCACCTAGACTGCACATGGGCCAAATCCGTCCCGCCAGGCCTTGCAATGTGGCCCGCACCGCACTGTCATCACTGCACTCCGCTGCGTTTCCATCACAATGACAGTTTATGACTGTTCAGTAAACCATTCGGCCCGTGATTTAGGCTGGATTTTAGATTTTGGCCCCTTCTCTGATTGAATTCGACACCCCTAACCTAGAGCTTTCTCCCTACCTTCAGTAGCTTCAGCCAGAGTAAGAGATCAGGTAATAGGAGAGATTGCCAAGAAGCTGGAGCTAGGAAGGGTGGTAATGGTGGTGGTGATGGTACCCATAAGTTGGGAAGAGGGCAAAGAACTGAATAGTGATGTCTTACACTTTTCTCCATGGAACCCATTTCATAAAAAGAAGACTTATTTAACCTCCTCATTGCATGGTCTTTCCAAGACAGGAGGAAAACAACACTGCATGTCCCTTCCCTACATATAAGTACAGCAAATCACCGGCCACATCAGGCTTGGGGAACAAAGGGGCAAATCAATATTCAAAATAGAGCCCCGAGAGAATGGAGAAAAATCAATAAACTAAGCAGCTGGGAGTAAGAGCTCAACCACAGAACACTTCAGTCTCTGAACCGTCCAGTCACCCAATGGACATGTAATTAAGGGCTGAATGTCACCAGGTTTCACCAGAATTCTCATATCACCTCCCTGTGACCCGCTTCTCATGACAAATGTCTGTGCTCCCTTCCCATTCTCCCACAGGCACTGTGTTTCTGGAATGGGCATGGGCCGAGGAGCCCCAGAGCCACCTGCCAGCGGAGAAATGGATGACAATTCCCTCTCCCCAGAGGCCTGCTACGAGTGTAAGATCAATGGCTACCCGAAACGGGGCAGGAGGCGGAGAAGCGCCAATGAGACAGATGCCTCCCCCGTCGAGGTAGGTACAGCGTGGTGGCTCCTGATGTCTCCTATTGCAGAAAGGCCTTCCAGATTCCTGTGGTTTCCTCTGAGGATGCTCCAAAGTGAGCAAAGGCTCCCTGGGGAGAAAAATCCAGACATTCCCCGAGCTCTAGGCTGAATTTTACAAGAGTCTGTGGGGCTCTCTCTGGATTTTCTTGCTGCTTGTAGGGAGTGGCCCTTCGAAGGCTTCCACATACTTGCTCATTTCCTCTGTCTCGCCAAAAAAGAAAGTCCAGCACCCACCCAAAGTCTGCTGAAAGGACCAGGTCTGAACCGGGACAGCCAGTGGGCAGAATAGTGAAGTGACATAGTGCTTCCTACCCAGGGACGCCAAGTTCTGAAGCAAAAGGCTGCTCTCCTGAGAAGAGCCATGTGGAGTGTGAGGGAACTTGGATTCTGGACAAGAACAACACGGAGCTCAGGCAGCCTGGTTTTCTTTGCCTATGGCTGCCGCAGCCTTTCAGTCAACTCAGAAATGCACAGATACTCACCCAGACCTCTGGCTCCGGGCCCTGAGAATCTAGCACATCTGGTCCCAGAGAGGCAAGCAGGAAGCCAGGTGCAAAGCATTGAATATTAGCAGATCATCAGAGTCAGGAAGTAGGTTGATAGGTGTGTCCTTCGGAGGGAATGGTTTTGCCTCCGTGAACAAAATTGAAATAGACTGGTTCTTTCTTAAGCGTCGGTGCTGTAATGCATCCGCTGTGGTTTAGGAAATGAGATAATCTTTAGAAAGAAAACCATCTATTAAGACAGTGGTTCTCAGATTTGAGGGTGCATCTGAATTATCTCGAAAGCTTGATAAAATGATTTTCTGGGAGACACCCCCAGGGCTTCTGGTTCACCCTAGGGTGGCACCGAGAATTGGCATTTTTAACAGATTCCCAGGTGATGCGCAGGCTGCTGGTCCAGGGACCACACCTGGAGACCCACCACATTAAAAGCCCTCCAAATACAAGTGGTTTCAAACTGATCTTCTTCTTGACATAAGTTTAGTATTTTTAATATTATAGCCATGTGGGAACTTAATACCTCTGTGGTTTTAAAAATGTGTTTTATGAACATGCTTTTTCAATATGGCTTATACAACCTGAGAAGAAAGCTGTATCAGTGTGAGAATCACGTTACCTTTCCTGTATAGTGGGACACAAGTGCCTTATCTACAATTTATGTAACACACTGCATGTGTCTTTTCAGGATCAGCCGGAGAAAGAAGCCAATGTGAGTCTTGCAAGTTGGGACGCTGAGAAGATGGCCATGTTCGCTTTCAATATCTCCCACGTCAGCAACAAGGTCCGAATCCTGGAACTTCTTCCCGCTCTTACAACTCTAACGAATCACAACAGATACTTGATTGAATCTGGGAATGAAAACGGCTTCTTTAAAATCAACCAAAAGGAAGGGATCAGCTACCTCCACTTCACGAAGAAGAAGCCAGTGGCTGGAACCTATTCATTACAGATCAGCAGCACTCCACTTTATAAGAAGAAAGAACTGAACCAGCTAGAAGACAAATATGACAAAGACTACCTCAGTGGTGAACTGGGTGATAATCTGAAGATGAAAATTCAGATTTTGCTTCATTAATTCACCATCCAGAGACCCAATAATGAAAAACCAAAGATAGATAGGTAGAACTGAATTTACCCCCCCCATCAGAATTTTATATCATAGGTACAATCTTTCACCACATCAATTTCCATAAATAAGCACTATTCTTGTATTACCAAAGCAAAGGTACAGGAGACTACCCTAGTTCAAAACAACCACTTTCTCAGGCTTCTCATGTGTGTAGCTAAGCTACCTTGACATGTGTGTTGATTCTTGAAAACTGGGATGTGTATTTCTACTGGGGGCTGGCCATCCACGCTCACGTGCCATCCTTCCAGCAGACATACAGGAATGTGCTTTCAATCGTTGGACTTCTTTTTCCCCCCCAGATTTTAAAACTTTGCTTCTCCAAATAAAAGTACTAGGTTGGCCATTTCTAATATCTACTTGGTGCTAGTAAATTCTCAAACTAGATTCGTAAATGCACTGTACTATCTACACAACTTAGAAACCAAATTCCAAGTATTCAGCTCCAGTACTTCATTCATTTCAACCAACCAAAGTTAGTTCAGTAGCTTCTCTCAGTTATGAGTATAATACATTACATGTAAATTAAGTGTGTGTATACTGTAATCGTGCTATTTTTATCATTGAAACATTTATAAACTAGAATAATAATACCCTTCATGTGAGGGTTTGTAATGGTGCTTATTAAGACCAAAGACTTGTTAAATGTGTACACCATGTGGTATTGAGATTCTGTGACTGGCCCGCACGTGCATGGAGGTCTGGGAGGACCAAGAGACAGCCTCAGCCGCCAGAACGTCACCAGTGCATCCTTCATCACACCTGTGCCGTCTGCCAAGATGACCCTCGATCATTCATGTCCGCAAGGGGTCCATGTCATAAATGTCACAATAAAACAGTCTCTTCTTTTTTTTTAGTGTACCCCTTGATTTCGTGTTCTTGCATGGATGTGGGATTGGAGGGGCCATTCTGGAGGCTAAATAAAGTCTCCTGAATTTGAATTATCCTGGGTCTGTTACTTACGGCTTCTAAAGGTGCCAAATGTATAACCATTGTAAGCAGACTTAACATATTTGCGTCTGAGTCTCTTGGTTCATAATTCACTAAAGACCGCAGCATTATTTCTTACCAGTGAGAGATTTAGGTTGGAGCATCATTTCTAAAGCATGACCTAATTAATCCGGTGACTTTTCAACTACTAGATTTAAGTGCTTTAAAAATCTCAAGTTTAGTCATTGTCTTAGAGCACATGCATTTCATTACAAAAGATTTATCCTGCCCCCTTTCCTCAAATATATACACAGTGTTGGCAAGCCTTCGGTGTTCCATCCCTCTTTCCCCCTAAACATCTGTTGTTAGTCAGTGCTAGTCTAATTTCAAAGGGGTAATTCCAAATCGAATCCAATTGAAGGCTATTAATCTTATTTTCTGAATGTCATAATTTGAAAATGCAGTTTTATTTTAAGTGCAATATTAAATAGTTAACAATTAAGCTCATTCAAATGATATGAAATGGTTTTTAAAATACCAGGAAGGTGAAAATAAAGGAAAGTGAGATTGCTACATGAAGGGAGAAGAAACCGGACAGGACTCAGACAAATCCTCTCAAAATCTGCGGACAGCTAAGGAAGATAGAGTAGGCATGCTCCAGAAGACAAAACCAGGATCATTTGGAGTGCAGTTTAGATTAGCACTTACGTACCTGCCTCGTTCTGGGGCTACCCTCTGAGACAATGGGTTTCCTTGCAATGTGGTGATGTCCCTGTCACTAGCTGGGTGGTTTCAGTCTAGGCATAATATCGGCTTTCTTCTATCTGAACATTTTTAAAAATATATATCTTTATTTTTAAAAAATATATTTTTATTGATTTCAGAGAGGAAGGGAGAGGGAGAGAGATAGAAACATCAACTATGAGAGAATCATTGACCGGCTGCCTCGTGCATGCCCCACCAGAATTGACCTGGGACCATTTAGTCCGCAGGCCAACACTCTACCCACTGAGCCAAACCGGCTAGGGCTACCTGAACATTTTAAAGTATTTTTCTATCTCTTATTTTGCCATCCAAAAAACCTTGCTCAGAATAGGTGCTCAATAGAGATGAGTCAAATAACTATTTTGGAAAGGACTTGTATCTTGGTTAGGAAGTTAAATTTATGACTCAAAATTTCCTTCTAACTCTGCACCTATGGCTCTGTGATGGAAGTGTGCTAAAATTATTAGGGAAGAATATATAGCATATGGTAAACGACAGTTTGCAATACGGAAAATGTCTTTGGTGATTTAACCAGAACTGCATTATATTCAATAACGGATTTTCTTTCTAACAAACAACAGAAGAAAATAGAGTTGGCACATAGTAGATCACTTTGATATTTTTAATGGTCTCAGTCTGGATTTTATTTATTTCAGAGCCAACAATTTTCAACGGCATATTTTCCATGTTTCTGACTGTAACGAAACATTTTCCTCATTGTTCCATTGTAAATATTCCTCTTGTTGGAACCATCTTAATCCTGAGACTTAAACCTGTACATTTTAATTGTTTGTGACCTTTCAATTTTACTTTCAATGATTGAAGAACTTGATTTTGTAAATCGCTCAGAAGCTTGAAAACTTGTCTCTATCCCCCAGCCCATTTCATTTGCCAATAATTACTTTGTAAGTAGGGTTGAAGTGAACCAGCTGGCCTTGTGAAATGTTAAACTTGCACAAACAACTACATTTTTATTCAACAAATAGCACTTTACTCAGCCAAAATTGCTTTGGACATTGCCATTACAAATACTGTTCAACTTCAGAAATCATGTTTGTAAATTAGATGAGCCAAAATAAAGGACAATTAAGTCAATATTATATTATATGCTTAAAAGTCATATACCTATAAACTCCTTAGATTTTTAAATCACCATCAGCTTTGTCCATAGAATGTACTTTATTCTGACTTAGCTATAATTCTTAGGGTATATTAGAAATGTGATTATTAAATGGTTTAAGGACATTGTTTTTAAATGCTAGCAGATTATTACTGGGAGATTTATTTTCACATACATAGCTGACGACAATTACTTTCCTCTTGCCAATTTTAAATAACACTTTGTGTGTTTTTTTAAAAGGTAATAATTTACCTCATTAGACTTGTTAGGCCCGATGTGAGCCTAACTGTGTTTTGTTAGGAAAGGATTCTCAGTATTCATCTGAGAATTAGAAACAAGAAGGCTGTGGGTTTGATTTTGCTAATTTCCATATATCCATACAGGGTTCACTTCCAGGGTTGGGTCTCAATGAAAGGTTCTGACGTTCTCACAAATATCTGTGTAAACATGAGGGTCTTGTACGTTTGACATCCGACATACATTTGGCAGGACCTGGCAATGTCACAGAATCTGCTATTTCAACTTACTGCCAATGATTCCAAAATGGCTTTTTTGGCAAACAAAATCAGAAACTTCCTTTTTGGACACGGGCTGTTTTGCATCCTTGGTTCAAGCCTGAATTGTGACCTCTGCAAATGGATGTCAGGTCCATGTTTACCCGTGGATAGTGGAAGGTGCACCCTTTTTAACCGAACGAACCCAGTCGTAGCTCAACTCCATGCTCTCTGTCCATTGTTGCTTTTGTTCTGTGTATAGTAATACTCATGGTTATTTTTGATCCCCGTGACTTTTCCTGTTTCATGAATAAATGCAAGAGTAACCTCTCTCTGCTCCCTTTGGCCTCTTAAGGGTTGGGTAGAGTATCAGCTAGCATGTTTCTGAAATCCTAGCTCAGCTTCGAAGGTAAGCAGCACCAAAGTGGGAAAGGTTAGCAGAAAGCAGCTGCTCTGTTCAGCAGGTCCTGGGTCATGTCCATACCCTACCTGATGTGGGCTCTACAACTGTGCTCAGACTTCTCAAAATCAGAATAGGCCTGGCTCCTTTTTAAAACTCTCTCTGGGGTAAGGCTGAAATCAAAGCTGAGTGATTCTACTTTTGTTTCTCCTGGAAATTGAGACATTTGAAAACATCCTGGTGGTAATCACAGATCCTGTGGAGCCCACTAGCTATTGAGGGAAAGAGGTCACAGGCCTGGGTTGTTGTGTCTGCGTGGTCAGCTCTGCTCTGGGCACCCCAACAGCTCTGCCAGTTGAAAGGCCAGACCTGTCCCGAAAGATTATGTGCCCTGACATGTCAGGATCTCAAAGCCTGGCAGGCTGGATTGGGTTGTTGGTGTCTGTATTTTTATTGTTGCATGAAATCACATGGGTTGTTCAGCCTTTCTGTCTTCAAGTATTTCTCATTATACCCCTTTGGCATGTTCACTGCACCTCTCCAGGCCAGTCCTTTGTTCCAGCTCCACTGACCTCAGCTAGGGGGACCAGCTCCTCCAGGGCCTGCTGCTTCCTGCACGTTTGTAGATTGACCCCAGCAGGCTCTCTGTGGGTCCTTCACAGTAATCCGTGAGCCCAAGAGTCCGTCCGCGGCAGAGCCAGCTTCCCAGGAGCACAGGGCTCCCAATAGTGGCCATTGGGTCCAACCCACCCATACTGGCCCCGCCTCCCCTGGGAAAGGGCATGGAAGCTGGGCCCACCATTCTTAAAGGCTGATGCTCTCAGTCTCAAGTTTTTATTTTCTCAGGGTCTGTGATTCTTGGTTCACAGAATTTTGACTTCTTATCTTACAAGAAAGTTTGCAGAGAGTTCAATCGGGTCCTGAGGTCCTCAGGCGCTCTTGGTCCAAAGTCCCGATTCTGCAGGAAATCTGAGGTCAGAAAGCTCTGTCCAGGGCTTATTCCCTAAGTTATTCAGACAGGGCAACTCTATGTTTCAGAGTCTTGTTTTCCTCATCAGTATTTTAGGGTTAACGATAACACCTTCCCCAGATGCTCACAGGGATCATTATTGCCTGCGATAGATGCATGATAGATACATAGATACTTTTAAAAATCTAACACCTCTAGTTTAAAAAATACTTGTGAACAGTGTTCCTCTGCATCTCACCTCAATCCTGGGTAATTACAATCTTTATTGTGCATGAGTGCAGGTGTCTTGCCAAAGGTCTCTCTCCTTAAAGAGGTACGACTGAGGCTAAAAGCCCCAGGCCTCCCGATGACATAGCACTTACTCATTTCACTGTGCCTGTCCAAAGAACAAATAAGATACACCATATGACAGCAAAATAGGACCCTGCAAAGCTACAATTACACATGTGATTGAAGATCCAGGCTCCTCTCTGCTCTTCCAGCCACAGTGAACACGAAGGAAAGAATTGAGCCTCACCCTGCTCAGCCCTCTTGCTCCCCCTTTCCTTCTTCCCCCAGTAAATGCTTGTCACTGCTGCCTCCTTTGTGTCATTTGAGAGCTCTGGTGGCAAGAATCTGCTGTGTCCTCATAGCTCCATTGCCCAGCTCAGGGCCTGGCACACAGTAGGTACTGACTATGTATTGAATGGATCAATGATTGAGACTGGAAGAAGTGAAAACAGGAAAGACCCATACAGAAGAGCAAACCATTTCTTCTCTCTGTTGTGACCTCTTCCTCTCCCGTTTCTTTCTTTTCCTCCACGAACATTTTTTTTTTCACTTTCCTTGTGCTACTGGCATGAAGCACTAAGGACAAAGGTGGAAGAAGCCAGGTTTCTACCCTGCAGAAACTTTAAAACAAGGGGGCACCAAGCAGGTCTCTCCCAGTTGTACTTTGGTGGGAACATGGTTAGACTCGGCAGGCCTATGAAGAAGAAGGCAGGGTTAGTTGTCCTCACATCCCACCATCCTAGCAGACAGGGGCAAGGAATAGATTCACTTTTGACATCTAAAAGTGCATGCAGGAGGCAGCCTATCAATGATTCTCTCTCATCATTGATGTTTCTATCTGTCTCTCCCTCTCTCTTCCTCTCTAAAATCAATAAATTAAAAAAATAAAATAAAAAAGACTTCTCTTTAAAAAAATAAAATAAAAAACCCATGTCTAGATCTTTATGAATCATCAAAATTAGAAACAGCATTCTACACCTCATAATGCTGAAACATGGCAATTTTCAGTGGTGAAGGTACTTTTAGAGTTAGATTCCTGTTTAAATGAAACCTACCCTAATTAAATCTAACATAAAATATAAGCAGAGCTGCTTGGGTTAAAGCAGAGCTAGACAGCCTGGGGTCTCTACTCACTGCCTCCAAAACAATTTTTATTGAAATTACAACTGAAAGGTCCTTTAAAGTTTCATTGATTCTACAAATGTAAGACAAATATAATGTATAAAGTTAATTTTAAATGTTGACACAAACCCTAAGCCCATGGTTCTTAAATAAGGGTGTTATAAACACATGCCAAATAATGAAGTTATAAATATTTTCATAGTATTAACATAAGGCAGAAACTGACTAGATGCTCACCAACCCTACTTTTCACTCTCAGGCCCATAAAAGGACATTCCTAACTTCCTCTGTAGTTAGGCTGCGGCCCGGTGATGGATTCTAACCATTGATATGTCAGGAGAAGTGCTATATGCCATTTCCAGGTCTAGCAAAAAAAAATACAGTGCCTTGATAAGAGATCAACCGAAGGACTTGTATACATGCATATAAGTACAACCAATGGACACAAAACTCTGGGGTGAGAGGGTATGTATGGGGGGAGGGGGCAATGTTAAAATATGTACACAGATAATAATTTAATAAAAAAAAAAATACAGTGCCTTGGCAGGGTAGCTCAGTTGGTTAGAGCATTGCCCCCACACACCAAGATTTCTGGTTTGATCCCAGTTAGGGTGCATGTAGAAATCAACCTTGAAGGCATAAAAGGACGGGGCAACAAATCCACACTTTTCTCTCTCTCTCTCTCTCTCTCTCTCTCTCTCTCTCTCTCTTTCTCAAGTTAATCATCTACACTCAAAAGGAATAAACTTGATTGCACTAGCCACTGATAATTTAGAATTATTTGTTATATATCTGTTATATTTATAAATTTGTAAGTACATTTATACATATGCATATTTGTCTAGGCAGTCTAGAGTCATTATAATAGTCAAGGTAGTTCATATAGAGCCATTTGTTTCATTACAAAGAATCCACATCAACCTTAACAGCACATTAGAATGACTCAGGGGACTTTTTAAAACCCCAGTGTCTTGGCTGCTCCTCTGACCCATTGATTCAGAATCTCTGTAATTGAGGCCCAGCCACGGTCAGTGTCGAGAACTCTCCAGGGGATTCCAGTTTGCAGCCAAGGGGATTTCTGGTTGCTCTCAAACTGAGGCCCGTTGTGAACGGCCACTTGGAGAAATTCACCCTGTAGTTCTGAGATGCATCCCACTGCTGTTAACACTGCTGGTCTATATGTCATTGGATTACCATAATCACATGAACTTTGACAGAAAGTTCTGACTCTGCAAATTGTGAAGCATTGGTAGGGAGCAATCAAGCCACAGCGAGGTGTGGATGTCGCCAGGTGGTTGCCTAAACACATTGACCTACCCCATGACTATCATACACACTAGCCTTTCAGCGAGATTATAATTTTGCCTCCAAACTGGGTAGTTCTCAGTCTCAGGGAGTCAACATCTCTAATGTAAAGTCTATTCATAGGAAAACATTGGGAAAGCCCCCTAAAAATATCTAAATCAGAACAATGGTCCAGTTAACTCAAATTTCCTCATACCATCTTACAAAACTGGAAAGGTAAATTCGTTCTTCTGAAGTGATATTTCTCTGGAGTAAAAATGGAAATTATCTTTTCCAGAAAGTATACATTTCTGCTAAGAGTATGCAAATTAATATGGTGGGATACAGGGCCAGGCCACCACCCAGCCACTGACCTGACTCCAAGTTCTGTCATTGGGCCTTGCAACATTGGAATGATAGCACAATGCATTTATCAAGAATGGCTCTGTGCTCTGTTACCTAAGATTTAAGCCTCTAATAGGCCTTCCAAGGAGTTTTTTTTGTTGTTGTTCAGAAAACCACAAAAGAAAAACTGGAGATGAAACAAGAACTACAGAAAAGTGAGACATTGTTGCCAATATGAGTCAGAAAAGGGAACTTTAAAATGTATTTTGAATAAGCATGCTCAATTGCATTTCCACATACTCCATGTGTGAAGTACTATCTGATTACAGAGGACAAAAAGGATCTGATAGCCTATATAATAAAAAGGTAATATACAAATTGACCATCACACCCTCACACAAGATGGCTGCCCCCATGTGGTCACAAGATGGCTGTCATGGGAGGGCAGTTGTGGATGATCAGGCCAGCAGGGTAGGGCAGTTAGGGGTTACCAGGCCAGCAGAGGAGGGCAGTTGGAGGTAACCGGGTCTGCAGGGGAAGGAGGGTGGTTGAGGGGGACCAGGCCTGCAGGGGAGGGAAGTTAAGGGTGACCAAGCCAGCAGGGGAGGTCAATTGGGGGCAATCTGACCAGCAGGGAGCAGTTATGTGTCAATCAGGCTGGCAGGGGAGTGATTAGGGGGTGATAAGGCTGGCAGGCAGAAGCAGTTAGGGGCAATCAGGCAGGGGGGCAAGCAACCAGTTGGGAGCCAGTAGTCCCGGATTGTGAGAGGAATGTTAGACTACTGTTTTAGGCCAGATACCTGTAGGATCAAGCCTAAACCAGCAGTTGGACATCCCTCAAGGGATCCCAGATTGGAGATTTTGCAGGCTGGGCAGAGGGACACCCCCCCTCCAGTGAATGAATTTTGTGCACCTGACCTCTAGTAAAAAAAAAAAAAAAAAAAAAAAAAAAAAAAAAAAAAAAAAAAAAAAAAAAAAAAAAAAATCCAATTCCAAGTAAGTTTAAGTGTTTTATTATAGCCAATGCATGTGATAAATATCCTATGTGGAATATAAAGAAAGACATCCATTTGAATCAAATAGGGCCTCAAAACACATTTGCCTCCTAATATTATAGGTATTTATTCTTTATCTAATATCATCAGAATATTTGTCAGAAGAGGTTAGGAATTATATTTATACGTAAAAAGCATGTCAAACACTATCAGACTTGAAAGGAACTTCAATTGCCTCTTCAATAGTGGAGAACAGATTCTGTGTGATTTTTTTTTTTAATAAGCTAAACTGACTTTGGATAATCCATCATTCCTTCATTGCTCTTATTCTTTTACTATGTGTCCTCTTTTTAAAAACACGTTGACATAATTCCCGAAGACTCAACATACCAACCTGATGAGATGGTTGATCCTCATCAACTTAATATTTTATCCTGGGCTGAAGTGCTTAGCAACATCTCCCAACTTAGAGATTTCATCATACATCTCGTGTCTATAGCTCGTTTATAAAATATGAAACAAGGCCACCTCCAGCATGGTTCCCTCACAATCTGTTCCCGAAGACCTCAGTAATCCACCCCTCCCTTCCTTGTCTGGCTCCTGCTCCATTGGTTACAAACCACAAAAGGACTTTCATCCAAATAGATACACCCATTTACTCACTGACTGAGTAACAGATTTACACAAAAATACCCTTTACAGGGTAGGGGGTTGAGAAGTGGAGGGAACTGGACCAGCAGGAGAGGATCTTGGAGCAAGAGAATTAAGGGAGCTATGTGATGGGGTGGGTGGTGGTGGCCCAAGAGGGGAAGCCATCAAACATGTAGCAAAGGAAGTTAGTTTTGCTTGTTTTAAACCAAGATAGTTATGCTTTTAGTAAATATTTATTGAGAACTTCTCTGTGTTTTGCCCTGTGCTAGGCTTTACGGCAAATGCAGAATGGGTCTGCAACATTAAAGCACTATGCAAGGGATTTAAAATCTAGTGACAAGATGAACACACATGAAGCCACTGCATGGGAGTGCTTGTACACACACACATGTTACAGAGAAAATTTGGTTTCTATAATATCCTAAGAACTTTAGAAATTTCTTATTTATGTCTCATAACCATTCTGCAAAGTTAGGTACTGTTAACCCATTCTGATAATGGAGAATCTGAGACCCAGGGAGGGTAAGTGATCATCCCAACATCACACACCTAAAAGTGGCAGAGATGGACTCCGTCCTAAATTATCTAACTCTGTTTTCGTCAGGGAAGATCTCAGTGGTTCATTCTAATGAAAGTTTATTTCCTGCCTGAAGTTTACAGATGTTCCTGGTTGGCTCTCCCAGGAGATTATTGTCTAGGTGAAAACTCGAGAATCCAGTCCCTTTCCTTCCTGAAGCTCTGCTATCCCCAATGCCTGGCATCCGAGCTTGTGGAAGAAGAGGAAGGTGAGCGATGATGACACCAGAGATACATAACAACCCCCTCCAAACGCACTACAAATCCCTTTCCCTCTGAGGACCATCATTAGTTTTGTAGCCCAGTAAGGTGCACAGGACTTGGGAAATGGAGTGGCTGGGTAGCTGGGTCCCAGAAACAACCTGTTCTGGTGGAAGGAGAGAGAATACCTTTGGCTGCCACCTACCTCTCTTCCTGCCACAAGTCCCAAAGCCACCAAGTGTCACACTTCTGGGACATCTGAGGAAGAGCTAAATTATGTGGCGCTACATTATAGTTCCTGAAAGAAGTTCAGGGGAGTGGGAGGGAAAACGTTTGGAGAGGAAAGAAGGGAACCTGAGTAGGTGCTGAAAGTGGGTGAGGAAGGCATTCTGGCTGAGAAGAACCAGAGTAAACATGTGAAGCTGGGAAGGTAAGGATGCATTCATGGCCATGCTATGGGACCTAGTTACAAGGTGAACCACATGCAGTGGCCTCTGCCCCAGATCAAGCTCCCAGGGATGGCAGTTCTGAGAAAAGTAGAGCTTATAGAGCCCTGGCCACAAGCTCTGTAAGCTCAGTTGGTTAGAGTGGTGTCCTGATACATCAAGGTTGTAGGTTCCATCCCCGATCAGGGCATGTACAAGAATCAACCAATGAATAAGTGGAACAACAAATTGATCTCTCTCTCTCTCTCTCTCTCTCTCTCTCTCTCTCTCTCTCTCTCTCTCTCTCTCTCTCATCTCTCTTACTCTTCCTTTAAATCAATAATAAAAAAAGCAGGGCCCATAAGTGTTTTTCAGCTGACACAGGCTGTATACTTCCCAGGGACTTCTGAAAATATAAACTCACACAGGCCAGAGACCTGCATGTTGTGTTTTGCTATTCAGCACCCAGAACTTAGCAATGGCTCAGGAATAATGAGTTGTGCATATTCTATGGACAAGGGTGGGCTTTTGAAAAATGCACCAAGAGGTGGATCATCCAAGGCTTTCCAGTTTCATTGTCAACCATGGCACTTTCCATTGCCTAAAAGGAGTTGTCAAGTCCTCGACTTTTGTAACTTGTATCTTTTCCAGAAAAGAAGCTCTAAAACTTGGTAAGGGCATATATAGCGGAGGTGGTGAAAGCATTTCCATCAGAGACATGGGTGAAAGCTTCTTGGAGATGTGGCAGCTATGCTGAGCTGTTATAGAGAGAACTAGAGGCTTGATGCATGGATTTGTGCACATTGAAAGGAAATTAATTAGTAGAAAAAATTTAGAGACTAGGGAGGGATGACAGGAAATTCAATTCAGGGTATGTCTGGCCAGTCTCTCCCAGTCCTGATTCCAGCCCATTGGGGCAGTAGCAAGTTAACTTACCAGTTGTAGCAACTGCCCCCTGGTGGTCAGTGTGCATCATAGTGACTGGTCAGAGGTCAAATGGTCAAATGAATGTGCAGACACTTAGCATTTTAGGCTTTTATTATATAGGAGATCTTGTTGAGGGCAGTGACTTGGGCAAGAACAGAGTAGGCAGTAGGGCCAGCTGGCAGGTATGGCCTGGAAAGGGAGGAGAAGGGTCATGAGGTTGTGGTCATGGGGCTAGAATGCCTGCCCAGACCAGTTTGAATGCAGGGGCTGTTTGGGGGGTGCTAACCCATCAGGAGTGTGCAGGATTATCTCAGGTAGTGGGGCAGATCAGGAAGCCTCAGGCTGTGGACAGATCAGGCCCTTTTCCATCCTCATTTACAATCAGTTAGCCACCACTTGGCTGAGGCCCCTTATCTCCATGGGCATTTAGGCCTGAGGCTTCTGTCTCAGTCACTTGTTGAAAGAATGAGCTCCTGCAGAAGTACAGGTGGAAGGCCGGCGGGGGCAGGGGGGGGGGGTGGATTCAAGAGACAGTAGGAGAGCATCCTGTTCCCTGCAGTTCTGCTGAGGAAAGTCTCCTCTCTCTTCATCTCTGTTTTCCACCTTTACCTGGGCCGCTGTGTATGGACACTGAGAAGACAGGGTTATAGAAGAGGTTAGGGACGACTAACAGGAAGGCGACTTGTGACTTGTGTAAGACTTGGGGATGGGTGACGTCTTAAGGCCTCAGTGCCAAGGGATGCAGGACCCTGTAGGAAGGTAGGAGAAGTAAAAATAAACAGCGGAATGAATTGGGTGAATGTGAAATTAGCAATTACAGAATGCAGTCTTGCCTTGATGGCTGAAAAAGAATAGTAACATAGAAGAAAAGTAACATCTTTTAAGCTTATAAAAGACCATCGAGACCAAAGGCGGCAGCAGGATGAGTGGTGGACCTGGGCAAGTTGGTGAGGCTTCTGTGCTTCAGCTGGCACAGCGGGGAAAGGAAGTGGTTGGGTTCTGCCTCAAAGCTGCCCTGGCTGACCTCCTACATCCACCTGCTCCCCTTCTCCCTCCTCTGAGCCCATCCCCTGTGCTTCCAGCTGTCAGATTCCATGGGAACCAAGGACTCAGATGGCCCACCCCATGTCACTCTCCATTCTTTAAGGGACACAGAAAGGCTCCTGGTAAAAATATGGAACAACCCAAGGTTTGCTAATGGGGCACCTCCACCCCAATGTGAATCCCTGTTTGAGAGAACTGACCAAGGACCCTGTGCTCTAAGGTTCGAGAAGTCCTACAGCTCAATCCCAGGCCGAGGTCTTGTACATTTGGAAAGATCTTTCCAACTTGCAAAGTGTTGTTATGTGGGTAAGTTCCTCTCTAGAGCGAGGGTGATAAACATCCCGATGAGCCCCGGGTTTGGCTGCTGCGTGTTCCAAGGGAGGGGAGGCCTCCCTGACCACGCGAGGTGCCTCACACCCTGTGTCCTCCCTTTCTCACCACCACCAGACCCCCAGGGAGTGCTGGAGAAGATGAGCTAGTGCTCATGGCTCCCAAGTCTGCGCAAGCCCCAGGCCACCTCCTCTGCCTGCTGACCACAGCCAGCTCAGAGGAGAGATGTTCCCCGCTCAGATCCGGGCTGGAACCAGAGTCTCAGGAGAAGGGCCAAGCAAATTGGGTCAGACTTCCTTGCTGGGATGAGAGATTCCTTGGAGTGACTGGGTATGTGTCAGCTGCTAAAAGATTCCACTCTCCTTTCCCAGCTCCTAAGCCTCCACCCTCCCCACAGGGAGCGTCCGCTGCCAAGGAGCACTGCTCTGCCCTCTGGCTGCTGTGGCACGTGTGCTCAGTAATAATGAGCATCGTTTATGGGGCCCTTAGCATGTGCCAGGCAGTGTGCTAAACACTTTGCAAATGTAGCCGATTCACCAGCTCAGGATGTGAAATGAGCTCACCTTCGTGCAAAGGAACATTAAATGCCTGCATCGTGTTATGTCTATGTGAGAGCCCCAAGGCCCCAAAAAGGCTTCTTCTGTCCAAAGAGTCAGTTTAGGTGAGTACAGCCATAAGGCATAAAACCCAAACGTTACCTATCAGCCAAGGAGCCTCATTCTTTTTGGCTGTGGTTGCCACTGTCAGTAGTCACTGTTGGGATTCCACAAAACCTACCCAGAGACAGTCCCTCAATGAAATCAGTGCCCTGGTGTCTGCGGTGGCCTCTGCCCATTCCAGGAACTGGACCCTTCCAAACAGGCATTCCCAGCAATGGGAACAAGTCCAAAGCACTGTGGAGGTCAGAAATGCATCTGCTATGCTCCACTGTCCTCTGTCCATGTCACTTCGAGGCAAGGGCCCTTAGACAAACACCAAGTGCTAGGGCTCGGCTCTGAATACCCAGTTCTGAGTTCACACAGTTATTTTTCCCAGTTCAGCTAACCACCATGCTTCCTATGCCTGACAATGGTGTAGAAGGGACCACCTCTCCATACATAACAGCAATCCTATTTCCTGTCTCAGTATGACCAAGCATGCTTTTCAGGGAATCACCCTCCTTATTTGTGGGTTATTTTATTTTATTTTTTTTAAATTCTCAAACCCCTTTGTATGATTAGCTTCATTTCACAATTGAGAAAATAGTTAAATGATATAAAAGGAATCACTCAAGATCACACAGCAAATAAATGGTAGGACTGGGATTTAAACCCATATCTCCATCTCACTAAAGTGTTGGTGGTTGGGGTGTCCATCCAAGATAAAGTCCAGGGAAGAGGCTCCTTCAGTAGGTAAATGTGTTTCTTTGTGGAGCCCTAGACCTGGGGAAAATGAGAAAAAACATGGGGAGCCAGTGAAGCTGATAGCCCCCACCTAAGTTGCACTGGAGGAGACGAACACCGAGCAGTTTGTGAGTAGCGAGGACAAGTCAGACCACATGTAGGGTGTGGCACAAGTGTTAGTGTTGGACTGTGGCCTGGCCTGACTATCTTGCTAGGCCAACACTATGAGTTACAAAGACCCAGAGGGTAAATATGAGAGAATCTAAAGGCTTGTGTGCCAACTATGAGCCTGTGTCCATTCCTAAACTGTTTTGTTTGTTTGTTAGTTTATTTTGTTCTGTTTTTTGGGTTTTTTGTTTGTTTGTTTGTTTGTTTGTTTTTGCCTCAAACTCAGCACTAGTCTCTACTCTGGGTCTGATACCCTTTGAACAGAAACACAAGGGAATAATGATTGTATCTGGTATAACTTAAAAGCAATTTGGTTAAATGAACTTGACTTTTCCAGTGCCATCCTGAATCACCTTCTCTCCCAACAAAGGCCCACCTTGGTGAAACACTGTCTGCTCCAGAGACGTTCATATGGAAAATATTCTAACAGAAGTTAGAGTTGAGTCTCAGGCAAGAGCCAAATAGCTGATGGAGAAATCAGAGAGCAGAGGCTATGGGTCCAGAGAAGGAGCAGGTGGCTCTGAGGGAGACTCATATTCTGGGGTGACGGCGGAGGAATGTTAGCAGGAAGAAAGCTGGGAATCACCAAGCCAAAGCAAATACAAGATCCAAAGCTGCCCATATGGTCTATCCATAAGGAACATTGCCAAGAGAGAGCACAGCAGGGAGGAGAGAACGGAAGATTCACGGCACCTTGCTTAGCAGCCAACAACTGGCGGAGGTGGTTCTAGCAAGGCATTCTGGGCTCTCTCTCTGGAGTAACTCAAATGGGGTTCTTCTGCCCCTTAGGTCTGGGTACAAGAGGCTCAAATCCTATCTCCATTCCCAACCCTAGATTGAAATTAAATGCTGTCCCCAGGATTTCTTTGAACTCCTGAGGGTTTATATTATCACCACCTCCTCTGCCACTTAAACTTCTACTTTCCAGCCCTGTTGTGTACCATATTGACTCACATGTCAAATACAGTGGCCTCCCTCAAGTTTCTAAACACCTCTGCCCTACTGCTTTCTGAAATAGCCTTTAAAGGAATTTAGCTTAAGGGGAGCAGGAGAGAGGATTCCTCATGGTGATGTAAAGCAATGGATACAGATGGCAATGTTCCTTATTACATCTGCTTGCTTTGAACTTTTTCAAAGGGTGATTGAATACTTTGCTACTACATGTGCCCAAATATATATCTGCTTCCTGAGAGTGGGTAAGCCTGTTTTTATATAAGCACTAGAGGCCCAGTGCATGACATTTGTGGACTGGGGGAGGGGAGGGTCCCTCAGCCCAGCCTGTGACCTCTCACAGTCAGGGACCCCTCAGGACTCCTCGACTGCCAACTTAAGCCCACTCCCTGTGGCAGTTGAGGAGTCCTTAGTGCTGCTGTGAAGGCAGGAGAGGCTCCCGCCACTGCTGCTGCACTTGCCAGCTATGAGCCCGGCTTCCGGCTGAGTGACTGCTGTGGGAGCTCACTGACCACCAGAGGGCAACTCCTGCATTGTCTGCCCCCTGGTGGTCAGTGCATGTCATAACGACCCATCATTCTGCCATTTGGTCAATGCATATTATGATTTTATTATATAGGATTAGATAATAACCATAAATACAACTCATATTTATTGAGAATGTACCCATGCCAGGCACTATTAAGGCATTTAAATGGAGTAATTCATTTTGTCATAACAACTATCACCATTTTACAGACTAAGGAATTATTAAGCTATTGAGTGGTAAAGTAATTTCTCCAAGGGGACAGAGCTAATACATACCAGGACTGGGATTTGAGCCCAGGCAGTCTGACCTTCAATCACCTGGAGCCTATCTAGAGTCCCTATCTAGAGCCCAAAAATCACTAGAGAGAGTAGAGAACAGCTATAGCAGTAACTGGACCATGTGTATGAGAAGCAGAAGATGGGAGGAAGGGAAAATGGAGATGAAAGCGCCTGAGGGATTATTAAATGGTCAATAGGATCTCCACTCTGAGAGAGAATAATTCCAGAAAGAGGCTAATTTTCCCCTAGAGTCATACATTTGGATCTGAATTACAGCAAAGTTCAGAAAGAAATGTAATTCTAATAGACGGGGGAGGTAACCTCAGCCTGAACCTAGAGAAACCGGCTATAAAAATTCAGATAAGAACTGGCAGGAGGCTGTCTCTGCTCTATGCTGTAGATGCAGATACAAGAAGGCTCTTGGCTACTTGCCACTGGAAATGGGAATAATGGGACAAAGGTAGGAAAAGCAGAAGATAAATCTTTGTCAGGAGTCTAAAGATCTCTAAGTGTCCTTTTTTTGTCTCTTGATCTTCAACTTAGAACTTATTTCTAGAAACATTTTTCCCCAGTTGTATAGATGATATATCTTTATGTGGAAAATGCAGGAAGGTATAAAGTAGAAAATGTCAATCACTCAGGGAATAAGCTAGTATTCCATTAGACCCATGCATAACAGTATTCTGTTACATTAGGTCCATGCAAAGTAGACTTACTAGTATAATAAAGGTTACACTGTAGCTCAATGGGGAAATGCACATTTTTCAATAAATTGATGATGGTATAATTAGATGTCAATTTGGCAAAAGAAATACTCTTTTGGAACAACTCTGTTACTCATCACCATTGTCACAAAAAATCTAGGTGGGCTAAAAACCTAAATCTAAGCTACATAGCTTATAGAAAACATGTAGATATCTTGATTTGCTTGGAGTAGGAAAAATTTCTTAAATCAGGGCCAAAAACATTAATTAGGACAAAAAAGATTGACAAATTCAGCTACTTTTAATTAAGAAATTCTATTCATCAAAAGACAATATAGCCATTTTTGCTCAGTGGTTGGGTGTAGACCTATGAACTTGGGAGTTACAGTTTGATTCCCATTCAGGGCATATGCCTGGGTTTCAGGCTCAATCCCCAGTAGAGGGCGTGCAAGAGGCAGCCAATCAATAATGATTCTCTCATCACTGATATTTCCTTCTTTCTCTACTTCTCCCTTCCTCTCTGAAATAAAAATGAATATATGTTTTTAAAAGACAATATAAAGAGGCTAAAAAGAGAAGCCACTCGTCAGAGAACATTTGCAACATATATGACTGACAAAGAACTAATAACCAGCATATATAAATAACTATGAACCAATCAGAAAAAGAAAGACAGAAGAAAGGAATATTTAGGTCCACATAAAACTGTTACATCATTGTTGATTGCAGTATTTCACTTTTCAAAAAAAGTGAAAACAGCCCAAATGTCCATTGACTGGTGAATGGATTAGTAAAATGTGATATGTCTATAGAAAAAAAAATTATTTGGCAATAAAAGGACATGAAATACTAAAACATGCTATAGTATGGATGAATGATAAAAACATTATGCTAAGTGAAAGAAGCCAGTGACAAAGAACCACATATTGTGTGATTCCTTTTATATGAAATATGCAGAATACGAAAATCTATAGATAGAAAGGAGATTAGTAATTGGCTACATCTGAGGGAGGATGTGGTAATTGGAGGTGATAGCTAAATGCTGCAGGATTTCTTATGGGGTAAAAAAAAATGTTCTAAAATTGGTTGTGGCAATGGATGCCCAACTTTGTGAGTGTATTAAAAGTCACTGAATTATATACCTTAAATGGGAACAAAGACATGGCATGCTCAAATGGGTGTGAGTGAAGAAAGTTTAATAAAGAGTTTAATGATGGGTGAGTGAGTAGTAGCCAGCAGTGCAAGCCTGAACCTCGGATGGCCCTGAGGGTCTGGGGGGCTGGGAGGACTGTGGGACTCCGGGCCTTGCTGTGCACCTGCCACCCAAGCGGGGCTGAAGGGACTGGGTGCCACCATCTTGTAGCTGTGGGCACTGCCATCTTTGAAGGTGGGGCAGTTAATTAGCATATTCCCTCCTTATTGGCTATAGGTGCCACCATCTTTGAGGGTGGGGCAGTCAATGAGCATATTCCCTCTTTATTAGATAGGATTAGAGGCCTAGTGCAAGAAACTCATGCAGGGGTGCGGGGGTCCTTCAGTCCAGCCTGCATCCTCTTCCAATCTGGGATCCCTCTCCCAGTACAGGATCACTGGCTCCTAACAGCTCACCTGCCTGCCTGCCTGAGCACCCCTAAGCACTCTGCCTGCTTGCCTGATGGCCCCTAACCACTTCTACTTTGGCCTCTGCCATGGTGGTTTCGTCCTTTCGATGTCTGAAAGGTCTTTCAGCTGTCTTCCACACACTGAAGGGTCCCAAGTTTGATTCTCAGCCAACTGCAGGTACCTGGATTGGAGTTTTCCTCTCTATCCCCAGTTTGGATGCATACAAGAGATAATGGGTAGATGTGTCTCTCTCTCACATAGATGCTTCTCTCTCTCTCTCTCTCTCTCTCTCTCTCTCTCTCTCTCTCTCTCTCTCTCTCTATCTCTCTCTCTCTTTCTATTCCCTTCTCTCTCTTCCATTTGCTCTGAAAAGCAATGGAAATATATCCTCAGTTGAGGACTAACAACAACAACAAAAATATTTTAGTATTTTTATGATCGAGTAATTCATTATATATAGTATGTACCATCTAAACCAGTGGTTGGCAAACTCATTAGTCAACAGAGTCAAATATCAACAGTACAACAATTAAAAATTTTTTTGAGAGCCAATTTTTTAAAACTTAAACTTCTTCTAATGCCACTTTTTCAAAATAGACTCGCCCAGGCCAAAGAGCCACATGTGGATCTCGAGCTGCAGTTTGCCAACCACTGATCTAACCCGTCCTTTAAAAAGTGAAAAGGTAGCTGAAACCAGTTTGGCTCAGTGGATAGAGCATCGGCCTGTGGACTGAATGGTCCTGGGTTCGATTCCGGTCCAGGGCATGTACCTTGGTTGCGGGCACATCCCCAGTAGGGGGTGTGCAAGAGGCAGCTTATCGATGATTCTCTCTCATCAATGTTTCTAACTTTCTGTCCTTCTCTCTTCCTCTCTGTAAAAAATCAATAAAATATACATATTTTTTAAAAAGTGAAAAGGTAAAGGTTCCATGCACTTACTTGTCTCTCTCCCATACTGGGAGCTCCATGAGGGCAGAGACCACATCTACTCTGCTGAACTCTATCCTCAGAGTCAACACAAAGCCTACCTGGCACAAATAAGATGCTCAATAAAATTGTCAAATGGATAAGTGAGTGCAGGAATGAATAGATGACTGTATCTAGTCTATCTTGCTCATCTCTATTACAAAACAGAAACACTACTGGGTGTCTAAGCAGAGGACCAGATGGAAAGGACAAGGGTGTGGATGGAATTCCTTCACCAGTTGTGATTTGGACTAGTGGTGTCTAAGGTCCTTTCCACTCCCCAAATCCTGGGATTTGTTACCTGCCCAGAGCCAAAAGAGAGGAACCTCATGTATGAACAGAAAGAATTTGTTTAAAAGTAACTGAAGAGTATTAGAAGCTATTTTCTTTCTTACCAACAAAAAGGGGAGAAACATCGAAAAATGTAAAAAAAACATTGCACAGGTAAATGAGCTTTGAGGGAGTGGCAAAAACCAGAATCTACACTTTCAAAGTGTAAAACTAAAAAGCATTATTAAAATTTGCCAAGGCTTTTAAAAAGGATGCATGTTTTAGAAATCTGTCTAAAAAAAACTAAGCCACTAAAACTGTCTATGTCTTGTGCTTTTCTACACTCTGATTTGAGAGTATAAAGCATCTTCCTTTATTGGAATTAAGAACAAGTAACATTTCTTGTTAGATTTTAAAGCAGTGAAACATCGGTCATAATTAAAAAAAAAAAAGACTCCTCTAGAAAGAGGCAGAACTCTGTACAATGGAAAATTGAAAACTCTCCAATTTCAAGATGAATCAGCAAATAACTTCCCCATGACAGGGACCTGTGAACCCTGCTGGACAGACAGACCTACTTAAATTGAAAATCAGCTCTATTTCCTGACTTGCAGGAACAACTGTCATTTCAATACCTTCTCTAGGTGATATGTGTGTTGGAATTTATTAGGAACGGAACACCATATCCCAGGACAATGTTCACCTGCAGGAAAGCGTTTTCATTCAAAGGAATGTGATTACATCAGGCCGACTCGTCCCACCCAACCTTTCCATCCTTGCTTTCCCACAGAGTGCAAGCTGTTTAGTGCGGTTGCCAGTTTTTAATTATAAATTCTCATATTTGCCGGGAAATCATCAACACCTGGCTTCATGCTCACGAGTCCCACAATCCCGTCATCCCACTTCCAAATTAATTTCCTCTTGCTCCATAGGGAAATGCTTTTGCCAAACATTCTTTATCCTTAGTAACTTATTCACTCAAAGAAGGGAAGTGGGGAGGGCAAAGAGGACAGAAGAGGAGGTGAGTTCTTTCCTTTCAGCTCTGGCCACCCCAAATTTTTGGCATTTCTTGGAGCTTCATTTGATGCCCTCTTATTTCTGAGATAACACTGTCTGTGATATAAATTACCTACATATTCTTAACCAATGGAACTGGAGCCCTCTGTTCCCAATGAAATTTGGTATAGAGACTGAGTATTTGAGATTATTTAGATCTTGAGTCAAAGATACCAATTTTCTTAGTAATTTCTATCTTCCACCTAACTCTGAATCCATGTAGTTGTCTCAAATTTTATTTGGCTCAAAATTAATTTTTCTATTAAAATGTCATCCAGCGTGGGCAACATCTAAATTTCTATAGTGAAAACAGGACCAACTTTAGTTGAAAAGATGATTCCCCCCCCACCCTGTCTCACAAGTTCAGAGCTAACCAATCACTTTTAAATGTATTGGTCACCTTTCATCTGTCTGCCCAGCAGCTTTCTTTTTCTGGGATAGCAATGTCCTGCCTCTCTTTGGGGAACTGCCTCTCTCTCCACTTCTCTAATTAAATCAATCTTGTTGGGGCTGAAAAGCTGGCACCTCTGAGAGTCTACTAAAGGTTCTGATACTCTGAGAACCCAGCTAGATGTTTCTCTAGCAAAATGTCCAGTGAAGCCTAACCTGAACACATCTTTAACAAGAAGAGCTGCCCCCAGTTTTGTGCCTGGGAGATTCAGAAAGTCACCCTGAGACAGGTCATCCTTGATGTTTCACTGTAATACTGGAATGGTCTCTGTCAAGCAGAGTTGGCCATGCTCCAGGGAGAAGAGTGTGTCACACTCCAGCCTCAGAACCACTGAGACCCCCGTGGAGTGCAGCAGGATTAAAGAATCTCGATGGCTTAGATGGTCCTGACAGAAGTTCACAGAGACATGAGGAACTACCTGTGCAGTGAACTGAGCTACTGAATTGTGGGAAGAGCTTCTACAAGTGAAGCTATAAAAGTAGACAGTTATACTATGTCTCTATTGCCACATAAAAAATTACCCCCAGCCTTAGCAACTTAACACAACAAGGATTATTTCACACCAGTTTCTGGGGGCTAGGCATCTAGGGTGGCAGAGATGAATAGGGTGGCTCAGGATCTTTCATGAGGTTGCAGTCAAGTTGTCATTGGGGCTGCAATCATCTGAAGGCTGGATGGGGGCTGGAGGCTTTACTTCCAAAATGGTGCAGTCATGTGGCTATTTCTGGAGACTTCAATTCATTACAGTGTGGGCCTCTCCCTAGTGCTGTCCACTCATAGTAGCTGGATTCCCCCAGAATGAGTGATGGGAGGAAGGCAGAGTGGGGGAAGGGAGAGAGAGAGAGAGAGAGAGAGAGAGAGGGAGAGAGAGAGAGAGAGAGAGAGAGAGAGAGAGAGAGAGAGAGAGAGAGAGAGAGAGAGAGAAGCCAGTGTCTTCTATAACCTAAACTTAGAAGCAACTTACTATCTTACTTCTGCCATATTCTACTGGTCACACAAACCAACTTCCAGTACAGTATGGGAGGGGAAGATGTAAGGGTACGACCAGAAGGCAGAAATCACTGGGAGCCATCTGAGAGATCAGCAGAATCAAGAGAAGGATGGGGAGAATGAGTCTTACTGATACTGCTTGAGCCCCTGGAACATCTGTGCCTTATATTAATCAATAAATGCCTTTCTGTATTTAAGTTGTTTTGAGCTGTTTTTTTGGCCCATTGCTACCAAAAGGTTGTTGACTAGTACAATTGCTAACTCTTATTGAGCCCTTACTCATTGCCAAACAGTGAGCTAAGTCCTTCTCCATGACAGCTCCATGAGACAGGGACTATTATTTTTTATATCTTTTTACCAGATGAAAAATAGGAGTCTAAGAGGTGTTACATGGTTTGGAAAGAAGCCATGCAACTGGTAAGTAACCAATGCAAATTTTACTCCCAGGCAGTCTTACTCTAGAACATATTCTCATGCCATATAAAGGGTTATTCTTTAGGTGCTTCTCCTCTGGATTCCATTTGATATCTTCCCCATGAGATGAGCTGTGAACTAGGATGCTCCTGTGGAGTGGCTCCCGCACTAACTGAGACTGGGCCCACACTCACTGGGTCTATGGCCCAGAACAAAAGCTGCCTGAATCAGAGGAGACAAAAATGTTAGTCGGCTAAACCATTCCCACCGTGGCATCCATGGTGCATATCCAACAAAAATCAAGAGTCAACCAGTCATCCATCACCAACCCAAAAGGTGTCTTCAGTTTCTCATCCCAGTAATTGAGGACATGTGTTACTCTGCAAACAGTCCTGATGGGAAATGGTTGATAGTCCTCCCCTCTGAAGCTTGGCAAATGAGAGGGAAGAGGAGGGTGGGGGAGAGGAGGAGGCTGAGCATTTTCATTTTCTTATGTTAACAACTCTAAATAATTAAGGGCAAGAAGGGGATGGCAATAGAATACAAAAATGCTTTGTGTAGAGTTCACATTTACTCACACTTTTAACTCCACTGTGGCTTATTAGTTCATGGGAAAAAATGACAAAAAGGAATAAAAACCTGACAATGAATCCAGTATCAACAATTTGCATCCATAGTAACCAAGAAAGTGCAATTCATGAATTGAAAAAAGAAAAGAAAATGTTTGAGAGAGAGAGAGAAAGAAAGAGAGAGACCAGGTGGATGTCAGAAAATGGTTACTGAGTGAAGAATGCAGTTAACCCCTAGTAGTTAAGCAGGGCAGCTCTGGGTTGGCCTTGTACACACTCTGGCTAATATACACATAAGGGATTGGCAAAGAAGTTATAATTCCTATTTGATAGAGTATCCAACTCAGCTGAAAAGAAATTCACTCAAGGATAAAACAGCATAAAAAGGCTCTGCCTAATAAGAATTTCTTGACTTTTTCTGGGGAAGTAGGGGGGAAGGGGGGTAAATCAAATTTGGTTTGCATTAGTTCAGCTTAGATTCATTACAGGAAGACAATGGAGTGTGTGACTCCTTGAGTATTTCCACAGTTAGCTCTGGAATGACTTGGAGCCGCCTTGTGAACACAACTCTGGATGAAGTACTGCGGGCCAGGGCTCAGAACCACAACCCATGCTCTTCACCTTTGGGACATAAGTCATCTGTTTTTTATTTGTGTAGCCAGGTCTCAGGAATGGGTGGCTCCAGGGCCCTGGAAGGAAGTCCAAGCAAGTGCAGTGGTTTTGGAGGTCCTGGGGCAATGACTCAGATGGGAGTTATGGGCAACTTGGGAACTACCCAGTTATCAAACAGGGGGCTGAGAGCATCTTTCAGGGTCATCGAGCCCAATGAGTCATATGAGGCTTAAATTTCCTTCTTTTCCCAACCTTTGTGCTGAAGAGGTAGTTCAACCCATGCTCAGACCTCATCCTTGAGAAGGAACTCCCCTCACTTTGGGGCAATCCATGTAGATTTAACTGCTAAAGAAATTTTTCTCCCTATAAATGACCACTCACAGCTACTTAAAGCAAGTCAAATATTCATATATTTGAGAATAAATGGCTATTTTGTCTTCAGGCTTCTCCAATATAAACATAGAGTTCTTGATCATTCTGCATTTGGCTCTTTTCCTTTGAAGACCTCTTAAAGTATGGTCCCTTGCTTTAACTATACTCCCTTCAAGTGTCACTCAAAGAATATTCTGTCCAGGGAAGGGAAGTAGAACCACTAAAAGCTCTATCATTCTGAGATTTTACTTGCGTTAATATTGCCTCATATTTACATGTTTCTAACAGCCTTATGCATTTCAGTATTTACAATTAATTTATTTCACTAAAATTTGTGTGATAGGCAAATTAATGATGCTTCTGGTCATCAATTACCAATTCTGCTTTTCTCCCCAAGGACATGTACATGTCCCCACTCCTGAAGTTAGTTGTGGTTATGTGCCCAGTTTTGGCCAATGGTCAAAGGTCTCATATGTCAATTCAGGGTTGAGACATTTAAGTACTCATTCTCAGCTTTCCAGCCCATCTCCCCCCTCCCCCCTTTACATCAATTGTCAACACATGTGTTGATTAGGAACTGTCATGGATAGAATCAAGCTGTGATGCTGAACCAATACACAAAGGACAGATGCCCTGGAAGATTGCCTAGACATACAGCACAATTTGCTTGAGGAAAAACATAAAATTTTTGTTGCATTTTGACAAGATTTTGGGCTGGCTTGTTATTGCAATACAGACTAAACTTTCTGACTTAATTTATAAGTCTTTTGCATAAATAGAATTAGATTTACCACTCCACACATCCCCTTACACCACCTTTTTATATTTTAACTAGTAACCCTGCACATGAATCATGTGCCAGTAGCTCGCCAGTAGCTCACTGCCACCCTCCAGTAGCTCTCCACCCATTGCACTGCCCTCCTGTAGCTCCCCCCCACACTGTCCCCCTTCTTTCCCCCTAGCTTGCTGCCCTTCCCCCTCCTGCAGCTCTCCGCTGCCCGCTTGTAGCTTGCTGCCCCATCCTCCTGCTGATCCGTGATCTGGTCGTTACACGGTCGGTCATTATGCTTCCCGGTGTAGCAACCATTTGCATATTACATCTTTATTATATAGGATAATTGGTTTTGGAGTATGAGTTAGGAACTTAGGTGGGTTTTTTCCTCATAATAATTAATTTTAGTTCAAGGGCCAGTTGAATTAAAAACTTTTTTAAAATTTTGTTCCATCAAAGGTACATATTCACTCTTCCTACTACTTCCTTTATACTTGAGATGCTGATAAGAATATACAGGGTGAGGCAAAAGCAGGTTTACAAAATTTAATAAATATGAAAAATAGTACAAAAGATAATGAATAATAATACAAGAATAAACTATGTTTTTAAATATTTTTTAAATAATCTCTTAATCTTCACCCAAGGATGTATTTTCCATTGATTTTTAGAGAGAGCAGAAGAAAGAGGGAGAGAGAGAAACATGGGGATGTGAGAGAGACACATCAATTTGTTGCCTCCTGCAGGCTCCTGACCTGGGTTAGGAATCAAACCTGCAACCCAGGAATGTGCCTTTGTCCAGGAAGAGTTCATGGACAATGCTCTACTGGCTAGGGATGAACTCTGTTTTGTGAATCACAACTGTAAACCTACCTTCCCTCCATCCTCTGCATTTAAAGACTGGAAAAAAAAAAAAAGACATTTGCAATGCCATACTTTTCTTAGCTCCCCATCTTCTACTTTCATAGTAATATTTTACCCTAATGAAGTAATGAAGATAGTTCCAGCCTCACTGTAGAGATTTAAAAAAAAAAATCACTGGGGGACCTGTAACTGCTAGAGATCTTGTTTTTATTAGCTCGATGAAATCTCAGTTCCTCTAATTAAAACAAGACATAACAAAGGAAAAACATGGTTACTTTATTTTATTCAACAACCAAATCATTCCCTTTTGAGCACTCTGGGAAGAATCGAATGATACATAACATTCGACTACTATTCTCAAGGTGTCTGAAGCATAGTCACATGAAAAATTTTGGCTGAAATCAGCCTGCTTACATGGAGAAACAGCTCCAGCAATATCACTGTGGCTGACACTGCTGGCTGTGCACTTGATGGTGAACCCCCAGTTTCTTTCATGTTAACCAAATCCTGCCTTTGTTCAGGTATCAGCAATAAATGAGCTTTAGGAAGTATAGGTCCCATCTCTAGGACCAGTTATCTGAAATATTTTCCTTTGCCAGTCCTTGGTTTGGGAAAGGTCACGTAATATAATCTGGCCACTTCGATAAAGATGAAGACTGAAGATAAATTTCTGGGAAATTTTTTCTCATTCTTACAAAGGGATATGGAGAAGGACAGTTCTCTCCTGCAGCTGTGAATATGCACCAGTGAGAATATAATGCTGAAAGCAGCCTCAGTCATCTTTCACCATTAGAGGATACATATAAAGACAAAAACAAACACAGCCTGCCTTGGAAAAACTAGATCATATCATATCATATCATATCGCATCATATCACATCTTTCTTGTATTACAGTATTGTTACAGACTAATAGTAGCAATAGTAACATTATTAGTAGCAGCAGAAGCAGTGGTGATAGTAGGAGAAAAGTAATAGTTAGAGTAGCAGTAAAGGAGGAAGAACAATGAGAAATACTGTCTTACAGGGATAAGAACCTACTTTGTGGGGCACTATAAGAGCCATGTAAGATAGGTTCATTTTTCCTTTATTCCTCCAATTCAAGACCGTATCGCTTCCATTCTGGGCTCAACATGCCATCTGCTCTGTATCACATGGTCTTTTATCCCTGGACTCTGACATTCAGAGAATCCAAGAAATTGGGTGCACACCAGTCTCCATCCACTCACAGCAAAGGAATAATGCCGCCTTTTCTCTATTCCACTGGTATTGTCAGTGTTGTTGCTACATGGGATGTGCTGCTTCTGGTGCCTGATGGAGGAAGATGGGGTACAACAGCAATGCAGGCTTTTATTGACCAGTTCACATGCCACAGATGACCTCTGAGCCATTCGTTTGGAGAGTCTCAGAAGAGTGTAGAGCAATCACGTGTCCAATCAGTGGATAGGTAGCTCTCAGCTGGTCATTCCTGGCATGGCGAGGCTATATAGACAGACAAGTCACAACAGTGAATTTGCTCAAAAGAGCACAATTGTTATGGGCATGGACTCAGGAGTTGGACAACTATAGTATCAGGTTTCACTATCAATCCTGCCACTTGCTAGCTCAGTGTCTTCATCTATAAAATGAATGTGCCTGACACCTAGAAAAGGCTCAATAAGTTATAGGCATTGTTATTCAATAACCTGTCCACAAGGAAGATGTACTAACACGCTGCCTAGATCATGTAAAGGAAAATCTTCACTAAGCTACTTCCCTCTAAACATAAAACAAAAGTGAAGACTAAATTCTGATGACTGCATCTAGCTTTGCCTAAAAATAGGTGATCTCTGGATGTGCAGTTCCTTCTTTAAGGGAATTTAAACTGGATTTTTGTCACATCCAGGACATTTGACTAATGCAACATTAGTTAGGATCAAGCTCAAGTGCAAGTGTTTTCTCTATAAGCTTTCAATATATATATGTAAAAGCCTGAGTGATCATCTAACCCTTTGACCATCTGACCAGTAGCTATAACATGCAATGACCACCAGGGGTCAGATGCTCAATGCAGGAGCTGCTGAGCTGCAGTGACTTAGCAGCTTCAGTTCTCAGGTGCCGCACCTGGAAACAGAGAGGAGGGTGCCCAATTCCGGGATGCATCACCTGAAAACCACCCTCTCACAATCCAGGACCCCTAAGAGATGTCAGAGAGTCAGTTTCTGCCTGATCCCCACAGGCCAGGCTGAGGGACCTCAGAGGTGCACAAATCTGTACACTGGGCCTCTAGTATAACATAATACATAATATGACAATTCACAATATTTTATTCTTCTAATTTCTATATTATTCATTGAGCATTTAACCCTATCTTGCTTGGCTTTTTTAACTTAGCTATTTTATGTGCATATCTTATTTTCCCAATGTTTTTAAGCTTTTCAAGGCCAATAGCAAGGCAACCCACTAATTTTCTGCCACAGAAACAGGTGCTGTTCTGGGCACACACCAGCTCATAATGAATACAATCAAGGTGGTTTTCATTGGGACTTAAGTCAGGTTCGCTGCTGGATGGAAGCCTGGCAGGAGGTATCTTCCAGGAAAGAAACATGAGAAAAGAGGACAGAGTCATGCACACACTTCTGCCTTAGCCAACAGAGACCAGGGGATTCTAAGCATGAAGTATCTGTGAAATTCTTAGAACATCAGACAGCACCGTAAGGGGTTAAGTCTAGGACACTTTATCTTATCACAGTGCAGCCACAGAATGACAAGGGGAAGTAGTCACATTCAAGATCCTATAGCTGAATGTTTGTGTTCCTCCCCACCCAAATTCATATCTGGAAACCTAATTCCCCATGTAATGGTATGTGGAGGTGGACATTGGGGTAATTGGGTCATGAGAACAGAGCCCTCATGGTTGGATTAGTGACTTTATAAGGGAGACCTCAGAGAGCTGCCTCATTCCTTTGGCCATGTGAGGACTCAGCAAACCGATGGACATCTAGGACTAGGCAGCTGCCCCCCACCAGACAGTGAATCTGCCAGTGCCTTGATCCTGAACTTCCCAGCCTCCAGAGCTGTGGGAAATAAATGTGTGTTGTTTGTAAACCACCCAGTCTATGGTATTCTGTTATTGCAGCCAAATAGACTAAGACACAAGGCCAGCTCCCTCACTGGTGGTGGCAGAGAAACCAGCATCTGTGCATTTCAACAGCAAAGCTCATTACCTGAGACACAGAGATCCTGGGGATGCAGGGGCACCACAGTCTCTGTGGTGATGGGGCATGGCTGGAGGACAGGCCCTGATGGGTAGTCAATGACAAGGAGCAGAATCTTGTCACTTCGTGGGAGCCATTGAAGACATTTCCCAGTGCTCGCTTCGGCAGCACATATACTAAAATTGGAATGAAGACATTTCCCAGAAATGCTGGGTTGGGGAGGCAGAGATCTTTTCTGGAGACTAAATACATCGCAGAGTGTCCTGTGGTACCCTACGGTGCATTCTCCAGGGAGACATAAATTACACTTGCAAACTACATTGGGGGGACTCCAGTGCCATGGCCAGACTGCCACCTGGCTGAGGAGGACAGGGACAGCAGGGCTGCCCTCCTCTCTCTGTGCAGGCATGCCCTGCTCTCTGCCCAAGCTCCTGCCCTGGCTGCTCTTCTCCCCATGGCCCCTGGACCAGCAGGAGTTGGATGACATTTCCCCCTGCCCCTAGGAGGTCCACAATCACATACTATTTTTTTTGGCTCCAATTCTATTTAATTTTCAGAAACTGGATTCCTACTTGTGTCTATGACTGTAGTTGTTTTTCTCATTTTGTTTTAATCCAGTCTTTTAAACATGTTGTTTCTCATTTCTCCTCTCCTCTGAGAATGGGTTTAACTATTAAAACCTGACATTGTTTGTTATAAAATGTAGTCTATGGTGTTCTAAGTTCCTTGGTCAACAGGTGTACGACAACAAGAGGTGACCCAGAAGTTTGCGATGGCTTTAGAGGATATAAAATCAGTTTACTTAGCCCTGCATTTCTCATTCTGAGGTTTGTGAAAATATTGAGCTAAGTGTAGAAATGATTCCTTTAAGGGAAGTAAAGAACTTGTGGAAGCAATGTTAACACTGTAGAGCTACAGGGTATTAATGACTAAATCTTCATTTCAGAGTTTGGGGAAGTGCCTGTCTGCCCTCTTCCCATCCTTTGGCTTCCAAAGGCTGTGCCAATGCCTGAAGTTCAGTTTACTGCATCAACTGAATCGACTAGGTAGCTGCCAGCACATGGGTCGTGGACATACCAATGGCGGGGTGGGGGGTGGGGGGTGGGGGGGAATGTTACCCAATGTGGTCCTATATGAACTTCAGTCACCTGGGAGGGTTGCCAGGCTCTCTGATGCTCCTTGGTGGTTTCTGGGCACCTGAACTGAGATGGGCACTCACCAGCCAGGGTGAGAGTCTCACCTTACACTCTTCCAATTTGTTCCCTGGGAGTGAGAAGAGGGAAGCTGTCACTGTGGGCTGCTGTATCCTCCTCCAAGTGGACGGAGCTGCCGCAAGGCTGTGACACAGGAAAACACGGGGAAACTGTTGCAAATTGCTACTTACAGTTTTCCTTCCACGTTTCAGCAAAAAGGCCATCTGTGAAAACAACATTCTCATTGTCATCACTCAAGAAAACAAACGGAGGCCTCTGGGCTTTGGGAGGATGCTTCCCGGTCCTCGTGTCCAACTCTGTAAATGTGAGAGGAGCCCAGGAGGAAGAGGGGAATATACAGGAGAAATGTGTTTTCTCTCCCCTTATTTTCCTTATTGTACAAGATTATAAAAATAGTCTATTCTTCTATTAATATAACTTAATAGTTATATTAATTCTTTCAGTTCTATTATCTACTTTTATGAATTTAAATAACACATTTATATCACTATTCAGAGAGAATTATAACAATACTAGTGACCTGGTGCATGAAATTCGTGTACATTAAAAGGGGATTAATTAGAGGAAATAATTTAATATTGCTATTTGCCCTTTCTCTATAATAAAATAGTCAGAGATGAAAGAAAATTAATAAAATGTATATGAAAACCTTCCTTCTATCAGAGTCTGGGGTACACCACAGGACCCAGAGTCAAGTCCCCGCCCACCCACATGTACCTCAAAATCGTGTGAGACCCAGACCTGGCCTGCCCCCTCCCCCCATTGGGCTAGATTCAGACCCAGCCAGTCCCACCCTTGTCAAGCCCTGCCAGTCAGGGGGCATAGCCTCAGGTCCCCAGGTCCAGTGCCAGGATGGGGGGGCATAGCCTGAGATCCTCCAGCCCAGACTGGGGCATAGGAATGCCTTGAGGTCCTCCATCAAGCCCCACCAGGTGGGGGACATGGCCAGAGATCCCCTGTCAAGCCCTGCTAGGTGGGGAGGCATGGCCTGAGGTCCCCCATCAAGCCCCACTGGGCAGGGGTACAGCCTGAGTTCCCCCAACTCAGCACTGGAGATGCACCTTGAGGTCCTCCGTCAAGCTCTGCTGGGTGGAGGGCCTGGCCTGAGGTCCCCTGTCAAGCCCAGCCAGCCAGGGGGGCACAGCCTCAGGTCCCTTAGCCCATGCTGGGGTGGGGGGTGCAGTCTTGAGGTTCCCCAGCCTGGTGCTGGGGCAGGGGGAGTAGTCTGAGATCCTGTAGCCCAGCACCAGGACAGGAAGTGCACCTTGAGGTCTCCTGTGAAGCCCTGCCAGGGGGGGGGGGGGGGGGGGATGTGGCCTAAGGTCCCTTGTCAAGCCCCACAGGGGCAAACAGGGCATAGCCTCAGGTCCCTGCTGATTGCTTGTTAATGTTCCTTAAGGGAACTTGGCCTCAGCTGTGGGTGCAACCATCTTTGTGAGGAAGTGATGGTCAATTAGCATATTCCCTCTTTATTAGATGGGATTAGAGGCCTGGTGCATGAAATTTGTGCACTCAGAGGGGGGGCCCTCAGCCTGGCCTGTATCCTCTTGCAGTCTGGGAGTCCTTGGGAATGTCTGACTGACAGCGTAGGCCTTCTTCTGAAGCACACTGACCATCAGAGGGCAGTGCACATCACAGCGACTGTTCACTCCGCAGTTCAGTCAATTACCCTTTTATTATATAGGATTCAGAAGGAAAGCAGCTGTGGCTTATCTGTTAGTTGATTGGGTTAATATTTTTAAAATCTATTTATTGACATATGAGTGACTTATAAAAGTTGTATATATTTAAAGTATACAACTCAATGAGTTTAGGGATAAATATACACTCATGAAACCATAACCACCATCAAGGCCATAAACATGCTGGTTTTCAGAAGGACGACGCAGTGAGAGGGGAGGGAGGGCCCAGCAGAGCAGTGTTTGTGAGAGGGTGACTCGGGGCAGACAAAGGGATGAGAAGTTGGAGTACTTCTGTCCCTCTGTGCCCCACAGAGCAGGCCATGCACAAACAGGGGGGCTCCAGCCTGGAAGAAAGACTGGATACATACCAGAGTCTTCTCCTTAGCTTCAGGAAACACGAAGTACCCCAGTGCAGCCGGGACCCTGAGAAACCTGCTGTCATGTTAGCACCTTCAGGTTCTAGCTTTGGGAGCACAGGAAATAGCACTCCACAGAGCAGAGGGAGCCAGTGCTCACAGAGGGATTTTCACAGGGACTGGGGATGTGGCAAGGTACCCGTTTCAGTGGCAAATACTACCTGTGAGGGGACTGGAATGGACTACCATTAGAACTAAGTGTGAGCACATGTAAGGTGGCCCCAGAGAGGCCCAAAATATGCAGCGGATGTTGAGGTCCCACTTCCCGTCCATGGGCACAGGTCCATGAAATATGAACCATGACAATTAGCCCAGCTCTGTGCCTGCAGCTGGGGAAACCTATGAATTCAAACTGAAAAGAAAGAGAAAACAAACTGAACTGCCACTTCAGAAATTTTGAAGGGCCCTCCCTGGGAGGAGTAGTATGCCACCAAGAGGCCCAATGTAACTCAATTTTGAAAACCAGATTAAGCTGGTCCAGCTCCCATAATTCAGTTTCCAATGCCTCATTTTGCATATTGACAGGAGAAATAGGAGAAGTGTGGGACCTGAGGAAGGAGCTATTGCACTCCCCTCGGTCCCTATCCCTTTACTTCCTTCAAAGGAAGTAATTTGCCTGGCATTTTTGTTAGGGAAGCCAGTCTTTCCCTGCTCCAAACCAGGTTTTCCAGTGTAAAGGAGAGAGGATGTTCTTAGAAATAATAATAATAATATAATATGTGCATTCAAGTGATGATGCAAAACACAGCTTCTAGGACTGCTAAGCTATCGGAGAAGACAGAGATCATCTGGTAGAGCACTGCCTAGATTCACTTGCTCTTTGCGCTTCCATCCTCCTGCCCCTTCCAGTCAATCAGAGAAAAAAATAGATGGGGCTTTATAGCTACATGATATTGAAGAAAGGCTAACAGTGGATGAGAGAATGAGTGGTTTGAATGTAGAGCATGAAGAGAAATGCCAACCCTTGAGAATTCGCAAGAAAGGGGAAAAGACAATTTCCTTTGAGTGTAAATCTCAGCCTTATGGTATTGAAAAAGAGAAAAGTGGCTAGAGGAATAAATATAAAAGAACAAAACTGGGATGATTAAGGAAGGGTGGAACTCAGGAAACAAACAAAGAGAATGGAAAGAAAGGGATTAGGAGGAGGGAAGTGGGACAGCAAGGGAGAAAGAGGCTCGTGAGTGGAAAGACCTGCTGGGTGGGGAGGGGAGGAGATGCCCAAAGGGCGAGCCCAGGCTGATAATGGCAGTCTGGGGAAGATGAAGCAGTCACAGGAGTGGAGACAGGCTGGGAGGAGATCCTGCAAAAGGAATTAACAGCCCATCTGGGGGTTAGTGGCTGGGAAGAGGAGCGAGGTTGGGAGAGAAGAAAGGATGGCCCAAGTCCAGGTAGCCTCACACAGGGAACCTCTGGGCAGTGACTCAGCATCTCTCACGCAGGAGATGTGCTGAGGTCCTAGGGCTGTACCGCTAGTTGGGATCATCAAGAAGCTCAGCAAATTAAGAAGGGAACAATATTCAGGGCAGAGCCAGCTATTGTTGCCAATTTTATATGATTAATGTTATAATAGTCACTGCTCAGCTTTCCAGAGTCCATCTTGTCACTGAGAGTCCATCACACGGTCTGTTGAGTCATTCTGCTTTTCTTCACCTCCGAAGCCCTCTGGTGGCCTTTCCCTGATGTTGCTCTTTGTGGAACCTCACCTCACAGTAATTTGACTGAGTGGACAGTGATGTTAGCATCAGGAGTAAGTTTAGCAAAATCTTAGGAGGCACTATCGCTGCCATTGAGTGGCTATTTAAAAGGGCAGTGAAACAGCATCCATAACTGTGCAGAAGCAGATGTTATGACCACTGTTCCCTGTGGTGATGAGGCTTCAGAGGCAGCACAGTTCAGGGCGGGCAGCCTCTCCTCTCTCCGTCTCAGTCTGATGGTGAGGCAAGGATGGGAGTGGGGATTGAATTAGATCAGAAATGGTTCATGAATCTCTTCTCACATCTTAGAAATATTTCCCTGTAATGCTGTGCTGAAGGAAATTCCAAAACTGTATCATGGCTAAGTGAGAAAGTGCTAATAGGGCTCAGTGGGAATATAGACATTTTTTTAGTATTCTGTGAAAGTCACTGTTCTAAGTGATTTACGTGAATTATCTCATTGTTATCCCATTGTATAGATAAGGATAATCAAAGAGAGTGTTGATTGTTGGTGTCTGCTATAATCTTGAGAAAGGTCAGAGGCAGCATAGAGGCCTTGGTTTCTGACTTCTGCACCAAGTAATCTCTCAATTATAACGTATGAGTGATTCTAGCAGTGATCTGCCTAAGTCACTGTCTTAGCAGGTGTCCCTTTTGCCACTTGCCATGTTCATCATCCTTCTCTCCAGGGTTTAAGAGCTCCTTCTTAAATGCATTGAAATAGTCATGGACTCTATGGCAATTTTCACATTGTTGACCCAGGAAGGATGATGAAACTTGCCTTGCTCTGTCTGCAACCCCACATAGGTGCTTGGTTAAACATGCTGAACTGATTGTTCAGAAATTCACTGTTTTCCCAGTGCTGCCAGAGACCTGAATTTGGTGACTATCCTCTGCTCTTTGGCTCATTATCATTGGAGATGTCCATCTTCCTTAAATTTCCTCCTGGCACAAACTGAGTGAGATTCATGACCATAGGTCAACTCTACATCCATAGCCCTGGGAGGATGCTGAGAAAAAGAAAAAAAGAAGAAGAAGAAAAAGCAGATCATTTTCTTCCTAAATGTGTATCCTCTTATGTGTGCCTTCAGAGCCATTAAAGGTTTTCAAATAATGATTAAAGTCTAACCAAACGTCTTTGGATATAGATCTCGTGTCTCCGGCATACTAGTGTATGTATTCATAATTACTTAAAAGGTACATAGAATGCATAGTTTACACAATTCATTTATGCAATTCACTTAATTTTATTTTCATTCTCACAACAACTAAAGTAGGGTATTATTATTTCTATCAGCCCAAGAAGAAATCCAGTCTTAGGGAGCTCAAATGATCTTCACACACAGCTGGAAAGAAGCAGAACTGGAGCTGGAATCTAGACTGTTTGACAGGAGGCCCACAGAATTTACAAGAGCAGGAAGTTGGTGAAAAACTTGGACAAGAAATTGAGTAAGGGGATGGGCAGCTAGCTTTACTCTAGGTCACCTCCATCCCTCGCTCTGAATAGAATCCAGGGAGCTTGGGTTCAGAGGCAGGTCATAAGAATAAAGCTATAATTACGGAGTGAAACAGCTGTTGAAATGAGCCACAAACGTTTTGGCTTCCTCTTCCCTTTCAGAATCCTGTATGTTAGTGGTTTCCCACCCATGTCCTGAGGAGCCTTTGAGCTTGTGGAGATTCCCCAGGGTTAACATGACATTGTGGTGGGACACCTTCACAGTGCCACACTCATCTGCTTTAGACATTGAGCAACTGTGTACAATTTAATTTGAAGAAAAAACTATTCTGCTACTTAACAGTGTGGTAATTGCAGGAGGAGGGAGGAGGAAGTGGAAGAGGGTATGGAGGGGATTAAGTGGTGATAGGGAAAAATAAAATAAAATAAAATAAATGGAAGAAATAAAAATAAAACAGGAAAAAAATGTAATCATCATTATATAGGACTATTTAACATCCTGCCCATATAGTTCTCTTGGACATCTAGATAGTTTTCAGCCAAGGAATTTGTCCCTGGAAGAGGTGAACCATGACCTACTAGTAAAGTGACTCAGAAAGAGCTTGGAGCTAGAGTAATAATCAGGCTTAAGACACAGGATTAGAAGCCATAGGGTGTGGTTGGCAAACTGCAGCTCTAGAGCTACATGTGGCTCTTTGGCCCCTTGAGTGTGGCTCTTCCACAAAATACCACGGCCTGGGTGAGTCTATTTTGAAGAAGTGGCATTAGAAGAAGTTTAAGTTTAAAAAATGTGGCTCTCAAAAGAAATTTCAATCGCTGTACTGTTGATATTTGGCTCTGTTGACTAATGAGTTTGCCGACCACTGCCATAAGGACATGGTCACCTGGGGTCAGAGGAGTGGTCCACTAAGGCTGTGATGGCAGGAATTCTGCACTGAGCAGGACACTTCAGAGAAGGTGTGTGGATGAACAGGAACTGAAAAATGAATATATAGACCCAATTCCAGGTTTTTCTCACGCTTACACCAGAGTTCTCCTAGTTTCTAGCGGTCCAGGCTGGGCTTCACTCCCAGAGCCTTCATGAACTAAGTTCAACTGGAAACACCATCAACCACACTGAATAGAACTGGGTCTTGTCTTCTAAGCACTCTGTCACTTTCATAAATGTGTGAAATCAGCATGCAACCCTGTCATCTGGCTGTAATCACTGATCTCCATAAATTCTACTAGCAAGCCTGGCTCCTTTTAGATCAGGATCTGGACTGGGTCAAGCATTAGGAACAAGAATGGATACAGATTGAAACTTGATATAAGATAACTAAATTTAATCCTACCACCATCATCACCATCTTGAACTTGCTATAGAAAGTCTACACTCCATTTTTTCCCCCTGCACAGAGACTTTGTCAGAAATCATTTTGGTGGTTCTGAAGAGAAGGCGTTTCAGAGGCAGGAACACAAGAACAGCAGAGTAATCAAAGGCTCTCCTTTCCCTGACGCTGGCATCAAAGAAGCAGCAGCGGATATAGAATATTGCCTCGGAGAGGAGGAAAGACCTTGGACAGCTTACTGCTGGGTATCCGTGGCCGGGGTTGAATATTGAGGGGGCGGTCTGGCCTGTCGGTGAGCTGTGTACTAGGTTGCTACAACCACTCAGCCTAAGTCATCCCCCTGGTGACTCTGTGTCCCCACAGCAGCGCCCCGAACTCCCTGTTATGTTAGGCAATTGTGGCAAGTCCCGTAACCCGATAGCAGCACGTTATGCAGTTTTGTGGGAACTCTTGTTTCTGGAAAGGATTGAGGTTCCCAAACTCTGGTCTTGTGCTGTTCGGGTGTGTCTTTCATGAAACACTCTCTATGTGAAAAAACAGTCTAAAGCACTAACGAACTCCGTCCTTGGAAGTTATTTTCAATAATAGCATGAAACTGACCCATTTCTTTCAAAGGCTTCTTGCCAGAAAGAAGAAAAGTTGCTGAAAGCAATAAATAACTCCCTTCTCGGCTTGACATTTGTCACCTAGTTTGTTGAAATACCGTTCTTTTGGGTCAGTTACATTTTTTATAAATTAAAATGTAGTGAAATAATTTTTTATTGTTGATGAAGGAGATACCTTAAACCCTTGTTTCTTAAAGAACCCACTAAACTGAATAGGACGCCAAAGTGTAACATTTCAGATTTAGTAAATGAAAACGAGTGGGGAAAAGTAATAAGGATTTAACTCCCAGTTTTCACGGTTGTAATGAGAAGTAAATTCCTCGTGCCTTGTCATCCCCCCTTTACAATAGCAGGCTTTGAGAAAATAGAAATAAAAGTGAAGAAGTGGAGTTGAACATCTTTATTATTTAACCTGAGGGACTTCCTGTAGATACGTAGGAAGAAAAGAAAAAGGACAAATTAGATGTCACATCCAGTGGCAGCAACATTGGCAGTTTGAGCCTTCTGAGCCATAGTCCCATGTTCTCAGTGAGGATTCCAATGATATATGGGCTGGACTCCCTGATCAGATACCCTCAAGGGTTACTTCTAAAGCTATGTTGGGAGAGTTGGAGAGCACGATTTACCATGACCAGGTGTGGGTGAGAGCCTGGGGAAGAGGAGAAAAGAAGGGAGGAGAGTAGAAAGGAAAGACAACAGCTGAGCAAACTAGGGCAGGCGGGGGAAAACTCAGAAAAGCTCATAAGGTGTGATTATATCTCTCCTGCCTAGATGTGGGAGAACTTGAGGCATGATTTGAAACATTACACATTCGGTCTGAAAAAAGAGAATTACAGGTAACTTTTAATGTCTGTGTCAAGTCTGTGGTGCCTACGTGGGAGATGTGTACAAAAGATGCAGCTGAGGGCTTGTTTCCCATCAGCCTCTACGGACCGGTAAACTGACTCAGCTGTGGTATGAGCCCCTCGCCACTCCCTCTGCAGTGAGTGAGGGCCGCAGCCTCTGATGCCAT
Source organism: Pipistrellus kuhlii (assembly GCF_014108245.1). Taxonomy (NCBI): domain Eukaryota; kingdom Metazoa; phylum Chordata; class Mammalia; order Chiroptera; family Vespertilionidae; genus Pipistrellus; species Pipistrellus kuhlii. The sequence goes on from NW_023425404.1 coordinate 47,064,929, forward strand.
GTCTTAGGAACTTCCACAGGTAAGATTTTAAGAGTCTCATGCTCTACCGACTGAGCTAGCCGGGCACTCGCTACACAGGTAAGATTTTAAAATTGGGAGCTATCACTGCAGAATTATTTGCCAACAGTTTTCACATAAAGAAAAGTTTCTAAAGGAAGGAGCGTGTTCACCCAGATATCCACATTTTTACTAGAGGAAATTTCCAAAAGCAATTTATATCATAGGATATTGTCTTTTCTGATGTATTCGTTGCATTTTTAGAAATTTCTCATTTAAAATCAGCCTTTCAGCATTTTTATGTGTGTTTTGTTTGTTTGTTTGTTTGTTTGTTTTGTTTTATTTTAATCAAACCCAGTGCACTGCTTGCTATGTTTGGAACTGTAAGTCTGTCCCCACTGTCTCCTAAAAGACTGACCACCAGCTGGAAGGGGCAGCCCAAGAAGCCACAGAGCTCTAAGTGTGCTGCCTGACAATGTCACGCTGGACCTGAGTGGACTCTGATTAACCACAGCTCAACCATCAGCAGGCCCATGACCTGTGGTCTGGAGAGAAAAGCGGAATCGGTCCAATTAGATTCCTTTCTTGACATTTTTGGACTCGGAAACTGAGAGGTTGGCTTCTTAGCTGAAGGAGAGCCTGTGGACTGGGGGCTGGGGTGTCCACTATGGAATGGGTTCGAAATCAGAAGAGAACAGAGCAGATCCAGAGAAAAGGAAGAGCAGCAAAGAGAGAGCAGAGGAGAATACCCTTAGAGAGTAGTATTGGTTTCTGGCAATATTCCAGGTCTCAAGAGTTCCAATGGTAAACTTCATTTCTTGTCTTTGCATTCCTGTGACTCTGATTCCCAGCCATTACAACTCCCTGCCACCATTCCCAACAACCCCCCTTCCAAAATGCCAGCACTTCCACATCTGGGCTTGCCTGGCTCTCTAATCCTTCTAACCATGAATATAAATGCCTGAAAAAAAAACAACAATCTTTCTAGCTCTATTTGGGACTACCTTTAAAGCTGCCAAACCAAAAGAAATACACAGTACCAAAAAGAAGAAAGAAAATATAAGTGAAAATTAAGGAATAGCCCTGGCTGGTTTTTCTCAATGGTTAGAGCATCATCCACAGCCCTAAGGGTCGTGAGTTTGATTTCTGGTCAAGGGCATGTACCTCGGTTGCGGGTTCGCTCCCAACTCCCTGTAACTGTGCTTGTGGGAGGCAATTAGTTGATGTGTGTCTCTCACATCAATGTTTCTCTCTCACTCCCCCTCCTCCTGTCTCCCTTTCACTCTGGAAATCAATGGAAAAAATATCCTCAGGTGAAGATTAAAAAAAAAAAAAAAAAGGAAATAACAAACTAAACATAAGAGATCTGATCAAAATATAACTAAATTTTCCAAGCCAGTGTGTCTCAGTAGTTGAGCATCAACCAATGAACCAGGAGATCATGGTTTGATTCCTGGTCAGGGCACATGCCTGGGTTTTGGGCTTGATCCCAGCAGGAGGCAGCTGATCAGTGATTCTCTCTCATCACTGATGTTTCTATCTCTCTCTATCTCTCCCTTCCTCTCTGAAATCGTTAAAATATATATTTTTTTAATTCAACTAGATTTGTTAAATTTAAGCTCTTAAAGTAGAAATTTAACTAAAAAATGTACACCCTGAAAAAAGGAAGAATGAAAGAAGACAACACAGTAAACAGTATAAAAAAAGACTGAGATTTTAAAAAGAACAAATGGTAAAAGAAAAAAAAAAGTGCTAGGGAGACCTTCAGCGCTTTTTCTGAGAAGAGAATGCCTTCTATAAGCCAGCTGCTTTATACACATTATCTTGTTGGATTCTTACAACCAGTACTGTTTTATAGGAGCACAAACTATTTAAAACAGGGAAATAACCTGCCAAAGTTGGAAAGCAAAAGAGAATAAAATGCCATGTCTGACTGGCTGCAAAGGGGATGCTGGGAAGGAACACTCTGAAGGCACAATGGGTTTGAAGTCTCCAATCAGGCAGCTGTTCAGGAAAGGCTCTTGGGCCTTGAGATGGGTACCCTGAGAGGGGTGATCTCCAGCAGGTCTCCCCCATGAGCGCCTCAGCAACAAAAGGCTGAGGATTCTCCCCTACTGAGTGTTTGCAGTTGTTGGGACTTTCCATATGGCTCTTTTACAAAACAAAGCCTGGCCTGAGAAATGGTTACCAAGTGAGACAGCTGTGGGGTGGAACTCGCATGTAGCCTCATCTGAGGTCAGTATTGAGCAAACGAGATCAGGCACATCTTGTAAAAAGCCTTGGTGATATTTACCAAAGGATGTGGCTGCCAATGCGAACAGCACAGCCGGCGGTGGGTGGCTTACAATGCCTGGATGTGGGACATTCCCCGGTGGTGCTGTCCAGGCAGTGGTAAGGAAGAACTCTATCTGGCACAATTAGAAAAACTATTCAGCTGCAGAGTTTGAAATAGAGGTACCTGTGACTTTATTAGAGCTGGCCTGAAAGGTTTGGAAGCTCAAAGCAGTTTTTTAAGCCCTCTCCAAATATGATGGCATTCTGTGAGGTATCCCTCTTTGGCAAGGGAGCACACTGAGAGCAGGAAGACAGGAGTGAGTTATGCTAGAGAGTATTTACTGCACCCAAACTCAGGCAAAAATTGGGACCTGAAAGTCCTACTTCCCAGGTGAGGGGTTTGCCCTTTGGTGCCCTTGTTTACAACGCCCAAGGGATCTTGTACCATCTTTTCCTTTTCATTCATTGGTCACATATAGATATAGATAACTATAGGTACAGATAGATATGGATAAATGTAGATTATATACATATGTAACATAGATACAGATACAGACACAGACACAGACACAGACACAGATACAGATACAGATATAGATATAGATATAGATATAGATATAGATATAGATATAGATATAGATATAGATATATAGATATATAATAGAGGCCAAGTGCACAATATTTGTGCACTGATGGGGTCTCCCTCACCCTGGCCTGTGCCCTCTCACTGTCTGGGACCCCTCGGTTGGTATCCGTCTCTAGAGTAGGCCTGCTCCCTGCAGGCGGACATCCCCTGAGGGGTCCTTAGCGCCGCTGCTGAGGCAGGAAAGGTTCCGGCCACCGCTGCTGTGCTCGCCAGCCTTGAGCCCAGCTTCTGGCTGAGTGGTGCTCCCCTTGTGGGAGCACACTGACCACCAGGGGGCAGCTTGAGACAGTGTGAGGGTGTGATGACCATTTGCTTATTAGCTCTTTATTATATAGGATATATATATATATATATATATATATATATATATATATATATATATATAGCTATATATGTATGAGATATCAAAGGCACTTTGCCAAATGCTAAAAATTCCAAAGGAGGAACAATCTTAGTCTTTGATGGCTGATATGTGCATGAGTCCTCCACTGTGAACCTAGAAAATACACCTGAATTCTCCATGGTAGATTGGGAAAATAGAATTGATTTTATACACATAGATTCACTGCTATGTGAACACATAGGAAAAGAATGACTTTGGTCTGGAGGAGTCAAAGTATGCTTCAGAAAATCCTCTAATACAAAAAATTTGAAAAGCAAAAGCAACTACAAATAAAAGGGGAGGTAAAGTATGAGTAGAAGTTCATGAGAAGTAGAAAAGCAGATTCCAAGTAATAGGAACAATCTATGCATGGCTTTGAAAATAAGGAATAAAACATGTTTGAAAAATAGCTAATAATCCTGTATGCTGGATTGTGGGGTTAAGATTAGAAAAGTGACCAAGAGTCACATTATGCAAAAATTTGTGTGATAACATAAGGTTATTAATCTTTTGCAGATGAGCAGATTTTAAAAAGAGGAATGATAGGATTATATTTTATCTTTAGAAAATAATCCTATCTAATAAAGACAGAATATGCAAATTGACCATAAATCCGCTACAAAAATGGTGGCACCCACAACCAATAAAAAAGGGATATGCAAATTGATGCAACAAGGGGAGAGGTGGAAAGGCCTCTCCAGGCTGGTGCAAAGGCAGAAAGGTGGCTCTGGCTGGAGTGAAGGCGGTGGTGCCGGCAGCCAGGAGAAGGAAGGCCTATTCTTGCACGAATCTGTGTGCATAGGGCCTCTAGTTGACTATATTATACATGGAAATTTTTTTTAAAAGCTTTTATATAAACTTTCTCTACAGCTTACTGGAAATGACAGTGAAGAAATTAATAAAGGTGTAATCTCCAAGGATAAAAAGTATGGCAGAGGAAACATCAGACAAGAACTATCAACTATATTTTGGAAGATGGGAAGCTGAGAGAAGAGGAATAGCTGACTGAGAAGAATAGAGAAAGCTAATAAAACCTAAAAGCCTAATAAAACCTGAAAATAGGAAGCCAAGAAGAAGCAAGATAAGTTGCTCCAAAGAGCATTGGGAAGGTCAGGAATTTATGGCCCCTGGTGCTTATGAAGATGAAGGAATGGGTGGAGCAAGGAAACAAAGAATTCATAAAAAATCTGCATAAGTTATGAACCCTTCCCTTTGCCCCACAGCCAGGTGAGAATCTCTCCCTTGTCCTTGGAAAAACAAGATGTTTGCTCTCTGGAGATGCTGAATCAGCAGGGTTCTGGACTCAGTGACATCAGGGAGCTGAACAGAAATGGGATTCAGTGACAGTCACATTCTGAAGGGTGGGAGTTGGAAACTTTCTCTTAGCTCCATGAATGTACTCCAAGCTTATACTCCACATGGACAAGTTCCTTGAAGAAAGTGACCTGCCCCAAAAGAAAAAAAACAAAAACAAAAACTACCAATACTAACAATACAGTCCCTACGAATGCATGGAACTCACCCAATGAATGCCTGGGTCCCACATTATCACTCGTCAGAGAAGCTCTCTAGCTGGTAAGTCCTTCCCAGCTTCCAGTCATCTTTTTAGTCCTGGACACCTAGATGTAAACAGACAGCCAAATGTCTCCAGGTGTGTAAGCAAATCCTCTAATACAAAAGATATAAAAAGCAAAAGCAACTACAAATAAAAGGGGGATTGTGGGGAGAATAAACCATGTTGAAAAGAGAAGCAATGCAAAAGAAGAAAGATTTAAAGAAACTTTTATTGATTAACAGTTTTGCATGCATTAAACAACAGGATGCAATAAAAAGAAAATAGTAAGTAAACAATAAAAATATCATGCAAATTACAAATATATAAGTAGAAATAATTTTTAAATTTAATATAAAATAATTGAGAGTTAAAATTGAGAAAATCTTCCAGAAAGTATTACAAAAATACAATTAAAAAAAATTAAATGTAAAATATCCACACAAGGGCATATCATTGTGAAATGTCCAGATATGAGGGATAGAAGAAATCCTAAATTCTTTCAAAGAGAAAAACATAAAGAATCACAGTGGTGGTGGATTTCCTTAAAGTAATACTGGAAACCAAAAGACAATGGAGAAATGACTCCAAAGAAAGTCATTACTTTTTACCTAGAATTTAGCACCTGGACAAACTTTCATTTCTATATGACATTAGAACAGAGGTATTGCCAGGTATGTGAAGTGTGGCAGACACTACTTATACTAATAAATCTTTGCCTTTTTCTTCCTGGAACCCATAAGGTTGTGTTTCCCAGTTAGGCGAGGCCATGTGTTCTGATCAAGTGGCTGTGAGCAGAAGTGATGTGTGCCAGGTCCTGGCCAGAGCATTAAAGAGAGGTGTGAGCGCCACGTTTTCTGAAGAGGCCTCATGTTGAGATGGTAGAGCCACAGGATGGAACCAGTTTGGATCACTGGAAGACCAGAGGAGAGACAGCTGCCCTGGAGGGTTACCTGACCTCCAGCAGACTTGTCTGAGTCAGAAGAGTCTTGATAAATGACACCATAAATTATGACACTTATTTGTAGCATAGTCTGGCCTAACCAATACATCACCTACCAAAAATAATTCTAACTGCATCATTTCTCAAAAAGTTAGTGACCCAGAAATTCCACTCCTAAGTGATACACCCAAAAGAAATGAGCGCGTGTACCCAACAAAAGATGGGTACAAGATTATTTGTAGCAGCTGTAATTATAATATCCAAACACTTTACATTTATATAATATACCATAGTAAAAAAGCAAACAAAAGAATAAATTACTGTACCGGTACATGCAACAATATGGATGACTCTCTAAACTTAATGAAGGATAAAAGAAAGCCAGATGTAACATTACATACCTTATGATTCTTTTATATGAACAGACAAACTATTGATGATGATAAAAGCCAGACTAGTGATGTCCTTGTTGGGGGTGGTGTGATGGGGTAGGGTATTATTAGGAAGAGGCAGGAGAAATCCCCATAGAGTGCTAGAGATAGTCAATCTCTTAATCTGGATGGTAGTTACAAGAATAATTACCAAAAATTATTGGGCTGGACACTTAAGTTTAGTGCACTTTACTATGTCTGTTGTACCTCATCTAAAATAATTTTCTTAAAGAAAATAGAAGAGACTGGTTCCTCCAAAATGAGGGTAGACAGCCAAAAGCAGTAATGCATGGGACCGAGGGACAGAGATAAAGGGGATTCCTAAGACAATGGCAATGGCAATTCCCAGGATGGTAGCTGTACAGCAGGCTGGGGCGCAGTCAATCATGGTGTGAGGCAGAGGCAGAGATCAGAAAGAGAAGCATCTAGAAAAAAAAAGGGAAAGGAAGAATAAACTGATAGATTATCTCAGCGTTCAACTCTATTGGAGAGAACATCAGTATTCCATAGAAGAATTGGGGAGGAATTAATGATAAACACATGAAAAACTAAACAAAAAACAAAAAAAGAGGTTATTATTAAGGAAAAATGTTATTTAAACACATTACCATAGTATACTATTGTATATTGCTGAGCTTATAGTATAAATAGCCAAAATCTTGTTATACAATTATATTGGGAGGACGGGAAATAGGAAGGCAGAGTGGGCAAATGTGTAGCAAAGGTACACATTGCTATGGTAAGAAATCTGAATTATCTTCAGCTGCAGAAAAATAGCTATAGAGTGCTTACATTTAAAAAAAAAATAGCTGCACATGCAAATTATTTAAAACAGAAAGCAAAGAAAATAACAAACAGTTGAAAGTGTTATGACTCAAGATGGAGAAGACAGAGGACTGCTATTTTTTATTGGCTTCTAAAACTACACACATAAAGTATTTCAGCACCTTGCTGAAGCAGTTAAAACATGTCTCAGAAAACTGCAAGACATCCTTTATAATAAATATGCAAATATGCAAATCGACCCAATGTCAGAATGACTGGTGGAATGACCAGTCACTATGACACACTGACCACCAGGGTGCAGACACGCAACGCAGAAGCTTCTCTCAGCCCACAGGTTCCAGGCCAGCCAAGGTGGGTGCCAGTAGGGCCCCCTTCTCCCAGTCGCCCTGCCGGTCACCCCATAGATGGGCCCTGACCATCGGCCAGGACTAGAGACTCTATCCATGCACAAATTTTGTGCACTGGGTCTCTAGTTTAAAATAAAACAACTCATTCCAAAGCACATTTTGATTCTCAATTCTATCACAGCTATAATAATAGCATGATGATATTATACCAGGGTTTAAAATATTTTAGATGTAATCACTTTTTGTTAGGATTTTAAATCCTGATTGTGTAATTTAAATGTGCCTTTAAAAAATTAGGTTCCATTAAAAGGAACATGGTCCCATTAAAATGAGGCACACTGTACCTAGAAGAGGCTAGTCCTGCACTTTCCGCAGGCTTAGTAGAACCACAATGTGGGGGGAAATAGGTATTATATTTGTTAAGGTGCAAAAATTGTAGGGAATCAAAAACCTCAACTCAGTGTGGCTGAAAAAATAAAAAAGAGAATGTATTTATTCCTCTAAAGTGCTTAGAGATAGAGAGATTCCAGAAAAGGCTGCCTCAAAGAGGTCACCAAGTATGCAAGCCCTTCTGTTGCTTTCTGCTTCACACACCACAGTGTTGGCTTCATCCTGCAGCTGGCACCTCTCTTCATTTTAAGATGCGGATACCGTCTGCTGGGGCTAATCTTTCCTCATTTAAACCCATTGGGAAAGAATAGGCATCTGTGGTTGAAGATACCCAGCAAAAGTCTCAAATGTTTCCCAAAGGACAGGCTTAGGTCACATGCCTACTGTTGAACCAATCATTGGCCAGGAGAGGAATGCACTAGAACTCCTAGTGGACCAAACCTTCCTAGATCCACTTAATTGGGAAGTAAGAGCTGTTGGGAGAGGAGGAAGGGGGACAGATGGAGAAACAATTATAATATAAATGTCCCCAAAGGTACTTAAAAAGGGAAGAAGCTCTGAATATGTTGGTATTTGCAAATGCACTATCTTAAGATTGTCATGCTATTGCTACCTCAAAATTCTCATTTTTTAAATTCCTATTGAAACTTGAAGAAAGTAAAAAAGAGTGGTATTTTTGAAAGTGCAAATAGGGCCTTTGCTGTATAAGCTCTATATAGGAAATAGCATATCTTTCCTAATGGAATGAAGACTGGGATAATGTAATGCTTTGGTGAAACAAAGGCTTTTGGTTTTTTATTTGATTTAAAGATAGGCAAACCCTAAGAAAATCCCTAAATCAAATTAAGCCTGGGGGAACATCATATCATATCATGCTGCAAGCATAGTGTTGGTACAATTAAAATAATTTGTTTAAAAGGTCAAAAGATGTAGGATTCTCCCGAGAGTCCTAGTTTAAGTCATTTATATTAAAAAGGGGAAAACAATGTTCCATCTCACTTAATGGTCATAAGAATCAAAACAGATTATTATTTGTTTTAAGTACATATGTATGAGGAGTAAGTATGAGGAGAATATGAATAACTGTGGAAGATTGAAAAGGCTGCCTAAGTTCAAACTTCAAGATCTTTTCCTACTTTGAGACAGTAGGAAGTCTGATAAATGTCGCACTTTTCTGTAAGTATAAGGCAATTAAAATATAAAATTGTGTAATTGAGGGGGAAATTATACAACCTTTGACTCCTTTTATCACTCCTGAAGCCACCTGCCCGTGTGGACACGGACATCTGAGGTCAAAGGGCACCATAGCATCTGGTGGAGGTCCACTGGAATTGCAGCCCTGGTCCCAGGAGGAGAGGAAGCACAGCTCTAATGCTGGCCTTGCAAACTCAGATCAAATGGTGGTGAAAAATGTCACACAGTGGAAGAAAAACACGGAAGAATTCCATAATCTCAACAAACTTAAAAAAATATATTCTGCTGTACATCTGTATTGAAGAGAGCCTGAGCGGTCACTTTAAGATGTCTGAATTTCATCATGTGTATTCCATTTCTATTAGTTTGCTCAATCTGTTTGCTGTAAATACTGCAGCTGGATATTTGATGAGCTCTCCTGTTTAGACCAAACTGCTGCCAGTAGAACCATAGTACTTAATCTGCTCTACTCTTAATTAGATGATTTATCTAATCATATCAACTTTTAATTCATTGGCATTACGATTGCTAAATGATCTTAAATATGGTAGTAAGACTGTTATGTGAATATGTTTGTGTTTATCACAAGTCAATGATGTACAAATATGGGGGATATTTTAGATTGATTTTTAACATATATTTTTATTGATTTCAGAGAGGAAGGGAGAAGGAGAAGAGAGATAGACATATCAATGGTGAGAGGAAATCACTGATTGGCTGCCTACTGCATGCCCTCTACTGGGGATTAAGCTCAAAACCCCAGGCATGTGCCCTGACCAGGAATCGAACCATGACCTCCTGGTTCATAGATCAGGGCTCAACCACTGAAGCACTCCAGCCAGGCAAGTCTAATTTTGAAAAAAGAGAGAATGAATAGCAAGTGAATATATTTTACTTTGCCCCCTTTCTCACTCCATTCTCTCTTAAATGGGCAAATATTTAACAATTGTTTTTGCAAAATATCTCTAAATTAATAGATGTTCTAAAGCAATTTTTTTCTACTTTTCAATTACATTTTACATTCAATGTTATGTATATTAGTTTCATGTGTACAGCATAGTGGTTAGACAATCATATACTTTCCAAAGTGTTCCCTTCAATATTTCCAGAACCCACCTGACATATTACAGTTATTACAATATTATTGGCTACATTCCCTATTCTGTACTCCCCGTGACTGTTTGTAACTACCAATTTGTACTTCTTAATCACTTCACCTAGTCTCCCAGAACCCTTCTCCACTCTCTGTGCCTATGAGTCTGTTCATATTTTGTTCATTCATTTCTTTTGTTCTGTAGATTCTACATATAAGTGAAATCATATGGCTTTTGTTTTCCTCCGACTGACTTATTTCACTCAGCATAATACTGTCCAGGTCCACCCATGCTGTCGCAGCTGGTAAGATTTCATTCTCTTATATGGCTAAGTAATATTATATTGTATATATGTAACAAACCTTTTTGAAATATTTTTCTATTTATTACAAACATGAATGATTTATAATAATTTTATTTTTGTGTTTGTATTAAGGTGGTAGAACGAATTATAAACCAAATTCAAAATGCACTTCCAAGCACTTTAATGACACAACTTTGACCCCAAACACTCAACTCTTTGCAAAGTTTTCATCAGGCAAACATGGCAGATATTATAAAAATGGCCAGAGTAAGTAAGGACATTATTGTCTGACTTCATAATAAAGATAATAATAGATCCTACTGACCTCTTACCAGGACTAAGCCCTGTGCTAGGCATTTTGAAAAATAAGGTTTGAAGAAATATGATTTCCCCCACTTTACCAGAAGGGGATACTGAAGCAAAAAAAAGGCTAATTAACTTGCCCAAATCCACACTTTGTAAGTGGCGGAGGTAAGGCCCGTACCCACAATGACTACAGTAGAGCTAAGACTGCCAAGAACTCATGGGTTTTTATTCTGGGTTTTCATATTCTTTATGAAATACATTAAAAAGTAAAAAAGGTGACAAATCAATTTCTAGTATTACTATACTTCATTTTTATTTCTATAAAAGGAAGATAATAAAATAGTATTTTATACTACAGTATAAGAAAGCATATGTAAGTGGTATAAATGGAACAAATCTTGGTAATACTATTTAATTCTCAGTTCAGCTCTGAAAAGAAGATATACCTTATGACAATGAAATAGAGGTTTGATAGCAAGTTTAAAATAATCTTAAGTTGAGTTTATGGTCTGGGTTTCAGACCTTTAGAGGAAAAGTACTTCAGACCAGAATGATAAATGGGTCTTTTCAGTCCTCAATATTTTATTTGTTACTACCTATTATAGGCTCTTTATTACAACACTATTTCTAGACTAAAAATAAAAAACAGAGACCGGGTGATATTTTTATCAATTTCTACCAGCTTCAGATATTTAGAAAAAAATTGTTAGCTGAGATTTCCAGAAAATCATCCTCAAATCAATCCAATCTGCTTTCTTCATGTTCCCTTTAGTTCTCAACATTTCAAGATAAATATTTAGAAGTTGTCAATCTTTAAAAGTAAGAGAAGTTCAACATGGTTTTTATTCTCATAATGTCTGCACTGTGGAAAAATGAAAGATAAGTCAAAAGACAGACCAAATGCTATCAAATGGCCACACTTTAAAAAGGGTGGGAGGCTCTTGGTTGAGACTTTTGGTTTAGGTGGTTTTTACATAATATAATCCATTTGACCAAAATTTAGATATAAAGATTGAGGCAAGAAAGATAATTCTTCTCTTCTAATTTATTGCCACATAATGTATGTTGGTTTGAAAATATCTTTTTAAAAATATGAATGTGGCCCTAATCAGTTTGGCTCAGTGGATAGAACGTCGGCCTGTGGTCTAAAGAGTCCCAGGTTTGATTCCAATCGAGGGCATGTACCTTGGTTGCAGGCACATCCCCAGTAGGGAGCGTGCAGAAGGCAGCTGCTTGATGTTTCTAACTCTCTATCCCTCTCCCTTCCTCTCTGTAAAAAAAAAAAAAAAATCAATAAAATATATTTAAAAAAATAAAAATATGAATGTGTTAGAACACAGTAAATAAAATGTCTTTGTACAGCAAGGTCAAGTTGAGGAACTATGTAAGTCTAGGAGCAGCAAGACATTCAAGCATTCATCGGTTTAATAATTTTAGTAAGTCAGTTAAAAAATCTATCCCTGTTTCTTATTTGTGATATTTGGGGAATGAATGTGCTGATAATTCTTTCGCAACTCTCTCGCATGCATGCAGCGGACCGGTTTTAGGCTTGGGACCCTATGAGGTACTAAAGCAAAGCATTCACTCTCTCACACTTGAGGTCACAAATTTTTGCAAGTCAAAAATGTTGAGCATGCCAAAAACATCACGGCACACACTACCAAATAAAAGAACACTGTTATTCTTACAAGGAAAGGTTTGACAAGACAGGAAATAGGCAGGGTCAGAGAAGTTTACTTAATACTGAGACTTATTTAACCATCCTGAAGCCAAAGTACAATGATAGTTTAAAAAAAATAAACAAATAGCTGTTACACAAAACAAAACCCCAGGATACATGGTCTCCACTGGAGCTGATTATTAGATTTTGAGCAAATACAGGAAGTGGCTAACCCCAGGGAACCCTCACAAAATTTTTAGCCATCTTTCCCATTTACCTTTGCCACATGCCTTTCACTAAGATAATGTGGATTAAAACAGTTTTAATTTCATGTGTAGAAATATGAGCCCAAACAAAAGTTGGCCTTAAAAATGCTACAAAATAATTTCATGAAAGGGCAATACTTGAAATGTTACATTCTCCTAAAAAAAAAAAAAAAAAAATGGGGAGAAAGAAAAAAAAGAAGATGGAAGATAGAAAAAATGTAGCTGTTCCTTACAATTTTCCATTTTTTTGTTTAAACGCAGCAGGAGGGCAAAGCTGCTGGCTTCTCTTCATCCTCCCAGATGCCAGGAGGGATTGTGCAAAGCCCCGCAACCACCCGGATTTTCCTTAAAGTTATAATCATTGTTCTCCTGTAATGACGGCTGCCTGCTTTCACTCAGATGTCACTGCAGCTTGTTTGCTGCCAGTGCGGACCCGCTGGGAGCCATGGACTCATAACTGCAGATAAATCTGTTTGTTTTTTAAAAAAGAAATTTATGTAGCACATTGACAAAAAAGCAAACACCAAGTGACATCTAGTGGATGTCTATATTATTTTCTAAAGCCTCTAACAATAGTCTCAGCAATAGGCTGTCTTAATATTGCTTATAATTTTTGTTTCTCGGAGGCTCTATCTTTTTCCTAAGACAGAAAGGCAGATTATCAGATAAAAAAAAAAAAAAGAAAAACAAATTCTCTTCAATTAGCATATGAATATCAAGTCTCAAGATAAAATATTCTGAAAATAACTCACCTATAGCACATGCTACAAGTGTGCAGAAAAGGTATATTCAACATGGGACACATTTGGGCCATTATCAACTATGTAGGCGGTTCTTAGATATGAAATATCCAGTACCAAGTTTCTCTGTTTATAAATTTAAAGATGATTACTAATTTAATTAATTCTAATTAAATACAAATCTGTATTTGGTCCAACTCTTGTCCCCATTTTCCATTGTTGTTTGTTTTTGTTTTCGTTTTCCCCTTGAGAATGCTGGGGGGAATTGTGTGAGTATGTAGGTCCACTTTCCATAACTTCTGGTAATGTTTGCTGGGTCACCACAAGTTATTAAAGGAGAGTAACTTACCCAGGGTTGCAGAAAGCAGCTGAAAACTTAATTGGGATTGGGACTGTTTAACAATTCCTCCCCAGCAGTTCCATGTGTGTGTCTGGAAGGCTTTGTGGAGAATAAATGCCTTGCACTGATGTCTAGAGACTGCATTTGTGGAAGAGACAGAAAGGGAAATTGTTGAGTGAAAAATTGAAAGATGATGTTTAAATTTAGTATTTTCTTTTCTTTCAAGGAAAGGAAACTTGGAATATGTAACCCAGATGTCAGCTGTCTGGCTGTCCCCAAGTCTTCCAGACTTTTGGAGTTATTCTTCATTTCAGTAATAACACACACACACACACACACACACACACACACACACACACACATACAGCCCTTATGAAGCCCTCCTCTAATTTCCGTTAGAAAACTAGCATTGCTCATTCTTACTCTCAGCTCTGCATCAAGCTTTGTAGGACTGTCTAGTCCTTCACCCACTTTAGCTGGGATGCAGGCATGGTCGCTGTTAGCCCTCCTCTAAAGACCACTGGCACTAAAGCAGTGTGCAGGGTCATCTTCATTGAAGTTCGGGTAATAGGAGGGAAGCGGCATCATGGCTCAGCAAACAGATTGAAGTGTAATCCATGCAGTGATACACTGCTTGGACTTGTTTAAAAAACAATTCATTGAGAGAATACTACTCAGCCATAAAAAAGATGAAATATTGCCATTTGCAGCAACATGGATGGACCTTGAGGGTGTTATGCTAAATGAAGTAAGGCAGAAGGAAAAGGACAAAAAATATGATTTCTCTAACAAAACAAACAAACAAACAAGTAAACTGACAAACAAAAACTAACTCAGATTTCAGATAACACAGTGGTGGTTACCAAAGGGGAAGGTGGGTGGAAGTGCAAAGTTGGGTAAAGACAGAAGAAAACTAGGCTTTGGGTGGTGAACATGCAGTAGAATATTCAGATATTCTGAGGTATATTGCTGTGTACCTAAAATGTATATAATGTCGTTAACCAATGTTACCTCCATAAATTTAATTTCAACATTAAAAAAATAATGTATTGGGGATTGGGAATGAGGGAGTACATAGGGATGTGGAATAAATAAAATTGGCTGCAGGTTGCTATTTGCTAAAAGTGAGTGCTGAGTGGATGGGGTTCACCATACTATGCATTCTACTTTTGTGCCTGATTAAAGTTCGCATAATAAATATTTAAAAGAATAAGTTCACTGGTGACCTCTGATCCAGGAGCTTTACCACTAGCTTCCATCCCTTCTCCCATTAGCCTCCTACCGCATGTGGGACCTCCTCCCACAACTTTGGAGTCTCCCTCCCTCTCCTCCTTGCCAGGCTGCCCTGGGCTCTGGGAGCCACTTTGATACCTGGGGAGCCCATCAGGATGGTTTGCTGACTCCCTGAAAAGAAAGAAATCAGTTTTCACCCTCAAAGGAATTCTGCCCCAGCTTTACAAAGCACCCCGTTCAGGTAAAAGCAACACGCTGGCACAGACAGCATTTCCGGTGAGCTCTCTTCCTCCTCCTATGTGTGTTCGAACGGAAGTTCTGGTCATTGTCTCTAACAAGGGTTGACTCGGAGAATTATAACGGGACCAAGCAGGTTAGTCTTGGGGAGAAAGCACAAGTCAAAGGCGGCAAATGGGTGATTATTTTGCATTCTAAGTAAAAGATATGCACCGTAGCCCTGCCGCCCTGCCCGCGTGAGCATCCCTTGCACGGAAGGTGGCCTGTTTGATTCCAGGTCAGGACACAGGCCAGGGTGGCAAGGTTGGTCCCTGGCTGGGGTCCTAAAGGGAGGCAACTGATCAATGTTTTCCTCTCCGTCCCTCCCTTCCACACTCTCTCTAAAATCAATGAAAACATTAAAAAAAAAAAAAAAAGACGTTGTGTCATACATAAATAAAACTATATTAGAATAAAGCATATAACTTTCTCTTGGCTACTCATCTCTACTGCAGTAGCCGGCGGCAGGCAGCTAGCACAGCCAGCCCATCCTCGGTGCCTGGAAGCCTGAGGTGTCTGCACCCCCACGCGTTTCCGTGAGGCGGGAGAGAGAGGCCCAAGGGCAGGCGGCCCAGCACGATTAACCAGCCTTCCTCCTATCTTAGCATCAGCTGGCAGCTGCTCCTCTAACTTAACTTTGTCTACTTTGGCTTTAAAAAGGCAGGCTTTGCTCACTGCGGCCCTGAAGTCAGCTGGGGTGAATGTTCACCACCACCCCGCCCCCACCACACACACACGCACACACACACACACACCCCAAAGGTGTGCTTCTTGCAGGGGTCCTCAAACTTTTTAAAGTGGGGGCCAGATCACGGTCCCTCAGAGAGCTGGAGGGCCGGACTATATGAACTACTAATTCCTACTGTAACACCTCGGCTGCGCTCACTGCCCAAAAAACCTGGCGGGCCGGATCAGACTCCTCTGCAGGCCGCATGTGGCCCGCGGGCCGTAGTTTGAAGACGCCTGTGAGAGGCAGAGAAGTTAGGTAGGGAAAGAGTGTTTCACTTCAAACACATGTGGGGGTAGGCTGGGAGATTCACTCTGGATTACACTGATAATGTAAAAGTGGAACTTGTGTCTGCTATCCCCCCTCCCCTTTTTAAAAATATATATTTTTTTTATTGATTTCAGAAAGGAAGGGAGAGGGAGAGAGAAACATCAATGATGAGAGAGAATCATTGATCGGTTGCCTCCTGCAAGCCCCGCACTGGGGATCAGCCCACAACCCAGGCATGTGCTCTGAAGGGGAATTGAACTGTGACCTCTTGGTTCATAGGGCAATGCTCAACCACTGAGCCACGCAGGCTGTCCCCTTTCAACATTTCCTGGAGGGAGGACAGGGACTGAGCTCTGGGGGGAGGGAGGGAGAGGGAGCTGTGGCTTCTGCAGCCACTTGCCAAACACCTCTGATCAAGGGCCTGGGGAAAGGGGATGTATGAAAGTTGGCATGTGCCATTGACCCCAAGCTCATGTGAGACAATGTCAGCACTTGCTTCTGGCTCTAAATTGCAAAAACACTTCCTCTCTTTCTGCCAGCACTACTCTCCCTCCCACTCCCCCCCGGAGTCCGACATGGTTTCCATTCCAAGAAGGCCTGGTAATGATTCCAGAAGACTGGCTCACATGTTCCCGTGACAGCGCTGGCGGGCGGCGGGGAGGGCACGGGATACGTTTAGGCTGAAATGAATTAGGAAACATTTTCAAGTTACTCTTTGAAGCTTTTATTGCTTTATCATCAAACGGCTTCTCTTCTGTGGCCGTATATTGATTTTTCTGACGATGAAAAAGTGTTTCATCTCTTCTATGATAATCGAATAGTCTCAGTTAATGGTAGCCTTCTTCTTTCTGAACCGTGTTATTCCACTATTATGGAATTGTCCCACAGTCCCCATCTCCCAGGCCTGCCATTCAGCATTAGTCTCTTTCTAATATTATTTTTCCTGTGGTCCCCCACAATGGAACGTCTCTGCTCCAAACATACGGCTGCAGGGGATTGTATCATTACTTGCCTCTGCTCTAGTCAAAGTGTTTTATGGGAGCTTCCTGTCATTTGTCCTGATCTATGCTACTATTTGTCAAAACATCGCCTCCGAAATTGCCTGCTTCTCTAAGATGCCAGGAAAATATATTTCATGTCAAATACAAGTTAAGCCATTATAAATCCCACTGGGGTTTCAAAATGGGGCACACTTGGGATTTTATTTTTCTCTAAGAAGAATGCCCTTCCTAATACTAAGTGAATGGACTTGTAGATGAGTATTCTGTCCTAACATGTCCCTAAAGCCCCTGGCCTATTAGAAAACAGTCACACAAAAAAATGTGTTTCACTCCTACATACTTGTGCGGAGTATGAGAAGGCTGACCTCACATTTGGTTCCGCTTCATACCCGTGTGGGAAGTGGTTAATGTCTTTCCTGGGTGGAAAAGGGGGTATAGGAACTCCAGAGTCTGGTCCTGTAACTGCTGTAGTTTAGTGGTTCTCATGACATCAAGCACATCTTAGCCTCCCTTTGCCTTAGGTTTCACTTGTAATCTTACAATGTCTTAAGTCACCCTAGAGAGATTATTTACAACTTCATCTCTGCAGTTTTTTTTGCTGTCATTTCCATCCATCTTTCCTTTGCCTTCCTCTGTGCTCCTTACCTGGTGTTCTGACAATGGCTTCTTGAACTTATCTGTCACAGACATTTAGTTTAATAGCAATCTTCTCAAAGCTCAGCTCTGATGATCTTTTTTTTTTTTTTTTTTTTTTTTTTTTTCTTTTTTTTTTCAGAGAGGGAAAAAGAGGGAGAGATAGAAACATCAATGATGAGAGTCATTGATCAGCTGCCTCCTGCACGCCCCACACTGGGGATTGAGCCCAGCCCCCGGGCATGTGCCCTGACCGTGACCTTCTGGTTCATAGGTCAACTCTCAACCACTGAGACACGCCAGCTGGGCTAATTTTACTTTTTGCTCCAAATTATTCCATGACTGGTCATTGCTTCCCTGGTGTTTAGGACCCTCCAAAGAGGACTTGCAATCTACCATTCCAAACAGTTAGCAATGTCCTACACGTCCTTTATACTCTAGTCTACTTAAACTTTGGTTTTGCCAGTTTCTGAATGTGCCTTCTTTGTATTTTCAAGGCATATTATAGATTTCTATATTTGTCTCTAGAATATAGATGGCAACCTTCTAGATAATAACCTTTCTGCAGATAGTTGCTAGCATTTATTGACCAAATATTTTTTCCCATGGACTGTGTGAGATATTTTATATTCACCATCTCTAGATTTTCTAATAATGTTAGTATTGTCTGTATTATTCAGATGGGAAGTCTGAGGCTCAGAAGTGGTTAAATGATGTCCTCAAGCAACACAGCAAGCATGTGACCACTCATGTCTTAGTGGTTTGACTTGTATCATCTAGAAAAACACTAAATGGAATGGTAGTCACTAATACTGTGAAAACTATGCACAGTGCTAGGTGGGTACTGGACTTATGGGGGGTCACTTTGGAAATTATATAAATGTCTAATCACTATGCTGTACATTTGAAACTACTATATATTTAATGTCAACTCTAAAACAAAACAAAACATAAAAACATTAACGTGAATGAATCGTGATGCTGGCACTTGCCCAGCAAATGTAGCTGGGCAAATTTAAACATGAATGAAGGTAAAATGTTTTTATACCTTAAATGCAGGCCCCTCACTTCAGATAACTGCCACCAGGTGGCAGTGGTTTGCTACAGCCATTAAGTCTGTTCTCAAGATTCACGAAAATGGAATAGGAGAGCAGGAAAGGTTGGGAGAAATTATTAGATGGACTCGCCTTATTTTATAAGAAAACTGAGAACCTGTAAGGCCATTCAAATTATCCAGATCTTTTAGTCAAAGGGCAAAACTTAAATGTGAGTCTAAAACTCCCAAAGTTAGTATTTCTTCATTATACACACTTGTATGTTTTTTTCTTCAAAACTTATAATTTATAGTTACAACTTCCCCATACTTTCAATATTAAAATATTCATTAAAATGGCAAATGTAATCAAAGTTAACCAAAAATTATATAAAAATCTAAGCATTTTAAAACAAGTAATATGGCTTTTGTGTTTTAAAAAATGTTAAAATATAGATAATGCAAAAGAGGGAAAAAATTATTTCCGACAACTAGAGATGAATATTATTTTGGTATATATTGTCTCAGAGGTATTTTTTTTTTTTACTCATCCGTAAAACCCATTTTAAAAAATTAGACATGATTTTTATTTTAAAATTAGATAATTTTTTTCTCATTAAAAAAAAAATTAGATACAAACCAAGACATAATCTACTAACTTGTTAATCAAATTAATCTTAAATTTTCTCAATAATCTTACTTTTATAAATAGACATTTTTTAAGGGGACCACTTGGATCTTTTTATTTTTTAAATGTGTTTTTATTGGTTTCAGAGAGAGGGTGGGAGAGAGAGAAACATCAATAATGAGAATCAATTGGTTACGTCCTGCTCATCCCTACTGGGGATCAAGCTCCCAACTTGGGCATGTGCTCTGACAGGGAATCAAAGCAGTGACCTCTGGTTCATGGCTCAGTGCTCAGCCACTGAGCCACACCAGCTGGACTCCTGGATCTTTTAAAATTCTCCCAACCTAACCATGTTTATTAATAAGGGCAGACCATTTGTAATATACTGGGGTGTTTTTTTTCTTCATATATTTCCTGAGAAGATTCTCAGGGAAAATTTCAGTTTCATTTATATTTTGCTTTTTTCTCATTTTCTTTTTAGTAAGGGAAAGAGCAATGTCAGAACACTGTGTACCCAATCCATCTCCAAGTGGAGTTGTATCTTTTTTGCAAAAGGCACTTTTCACTTTTGTAATGTTATTCCTTCCCATCTCACCTGTCTTCTTAGGATGATGATACAATACCAGAAAGTATTCCTCAGCTGAAAGGACCAGGTCAGTTACATAAAATAGTATATTTTACACTAATGAGCATAAGATAATGAGCAGCATAAGGCTATAAATGCCTGACAAAGGTCAATCACATTGTCTTTACTAGAATGATTACATGCCTCTTATGGTGGGTTCTGTCAAGCTTTCTTTCTATACAGGATGCTCTCTGAATATAAATACTATCACTATTAGGAAATTTTGGCCCATGTGATTTCTATCCTCTGTATCTGCTGTTCTTAACAATCTATCACCTTTACCTTATGGGTATGCTGCAGAGGTGAGCAGGAGGAAAAGAAATTTGGGACGGGGGCAGGCAGGAAGCAGAGATAGGTGCCAACTATTAGTTCTCTCTTAATGGGGACCACTGCCAGAGTTAAAGATGCGGGGGAAGCCGAAACCGGTTTGGCTCAGTGGATAGAGTGTTGGTCTGTGGACTGAAAGGTCCCAGGTTCGATTCTGGTCAAGGGCATGTACATTGGTTGCGGGCATATCCCCGGTGGGGTATGTGCAGGAGGCAGCTGGTCAATGTTTCTAGCTCTCTATCCCTCTCCCTTTCTCTCTGTAAAAAAAGAAAAATCAATAAAATAAAATAAAAAGATGCAGGGGGAGAGAAAGGCAGAGAGGACCTAGAGTGATCTGGGAAAAGTCAAAGCAAGAGGATTGTAGGAGCCCTGCCAAAAATGTTCTATATGACACTGGACTCAATACTTAGGTAATTACTAGAGGCCCAGTGCATGAAATTCATGCATGGGGGTGGTGTCCCTCAGCCCAGCCTGCACTCTCTCAAATCTGAGACATCCCTCTCACAATCCAGGACTGCTGGCTCCTAACCACTCACCTGCCTACCTGCCTAATTGCCCCTAACCTTCTCTGCCAGCCTGATTGCCCCTGTCTCTGCCTCGGTCCCCACCACCATGGCTTTGTCTGGAAGGAAGTTGGACATCCAGAAGATGGCCGGTAATCCAGTATAATTAGCATATTAACCTTTTATCAGTATAAATATCAGTGTTTCTGAGGTCCATTAATCCCGAACTCAGATACCTTTATGTCATAAAATTCCAGGTGCCTTCTAGCCTTCCACCATTTTTCCATTGATGAGATTGAAAATAAATCTGAGGAAATTATCATTTGACAGCTTCTCCCAGGTGGACTAAAGATAGTCATGTGGTAGGAAGTACTGTGCAGAGAAGGTGCTCTGGGCTTCAGACATTCCCCCTTCCACCTTCCCCCTGAGGCCAACTGCTGAAATACTGGTATGTGATTCCAACTGCATAGCCACCAAGGTGAACTGGAGCATCAGATTAGTCTGTAGCAATGTTCTTCTTCTAATGTTACAGGACCAAGATTGGGAGTGGACAAGGAGTCATTAGTGAAACAGAACTGTGAAGGATGAGAAAAAATGCCTGGTTCTGGCTGGGAAGTTACCAAACTGTTAAAACCCACTTCTTCTCAACTATGTCACATCTCCCTGTGAGTGTACTCACAAGCATTTCACTTCTGGTCACGTCATGACTCACTAATGAACAGCGACCCGCAGACGGAAACCACTACATTGTAGGGTATTAAATGGACTAGAACCACTGGATGAGCAGCGACACACTCAAGCCTGTGCTTCTAGGACCTGGGTGGCCAAAGCTGCCAGCTCCAGCAGTCTGTGTGTGACACCCCCCCCCACACACAAAAATGATGCGTTGGAGTACCTGAGTGACAGCCTGGTGCAAAGGGGTCTGAGAATATTGGAAGCACATCTAGAAGTCTGCAGATGTTAATCAAACAAATTCATAGAAATGAAATGCTGTTTAAACATATTTAAACAAAAGTACATAGGTTGGACAAACCCAGTGGACTAAGCATACATCATTATATTTAGTTTATTCTGATTAAATTCAATATTTCCTTGGGTACAGCCTATTATTGTTACTGCAGTGAAGGAAACCAAGATACTAATTACAACTCATACAATTTACTTGATGAAACAAAATTTGGAGAAACCAACTGGAAATTTCCAAGTTACATTTTCTTTCACACTTACTCTACCCAGTCAACCTGGAGTCTAACAAAAGGAAGATTAAAAAAGCAACACTAAAAATAGAAAAATAAACTGATGATTCCCTTCTTCCCACTCTCACAAAGAAATATTAAAAGTTTAGACTCTCTGCCTTTCCCTACACACACACACACACACACACACACACACACACACACACACACAGTTTTTAGACCAATAAAGAGAACAAGGAATAATTTTTTATTATCTTTTAGTTCAGTTCACATAATAATTAGTATCTGTGAAAGAATTCAAATTTATTGAATAAAAGGCTTTGGTTATGATTTATAAAAACAAAGCGAAGAATAAGTTGTTGAATGGGTAGCATTTAGTGAATAATACAGTTCTGAGAATCTATAATTGCTGTACATTTGATTGAAAAAAACAAACGAACAAAAATATTATGATACCATGAATATTTGTACAACAAATGTAGAATCTAAAGCTGTTAAGTTTACAGAAATGTAAGACCAAAAGTAAAAATAAAAATTAAAAAATCTCTTTATTTCTCATTTTCTGTTCTTGGAATAAATTTTAATTTTTTCCAGTGGAACCAAAACCTCCTGAGCCCCTTTCCGTGTCATCTAAAACCTGAAAAGATAAAAGGTGGTAAGCCGTCTGGTTAATTTCAGATCTTCTCAGTTCTCCCCAGCTCCTCATTAGTAAGACTTTGTTCCTGCTATTCCATCTTTTAAAAAGATTACCGAAAACAAAATTAAAGAAAGTTCCATAAATTTAAATGTTGAGTAATTTTCAAAAAAGCTAAGGAAATAGAACTTCACAGTATATTTAAATGATTTATTATCTAATATAACACTATATGATAGCCATGAAAATCATTCAGAAATTCTAAAGCTAAGATTTTAATTTTGCTTAAAAATGGGACTAGTCACTTATGCTATTTACTAGTAGTTACAGATAGCTTAATTAAATCTCACAATTTTATTTTTTTATTTATTTTTTTAAATATATTTTATTGATTTTGTACAGAGAGGAAGGGAGAGAGATAGAGAGTTAGAAACATCGATGAGAGAGAGTCATCGATCAGCTGCCTCTTGCACACCCCCTACTGGGGATATGCCCGCAACCAAGGTACATGCCCTTGACCGGAATCGAACCTGGGACCCTTCAGTCCCCAAGCCGACGCTCTATCCATTGAGCCAAACCAGTCCCGGCTTAAATCTCACAATTTTAATTTCCTTCACTGACCATTCATTCCCTACTCAGTTTTTATGACACTTACTTGAACTTCCTCTATTTCTGGATAAAAAATCCGTTCACAAATGAGCTGTGCAATTCGGTCACCCTTTTTTACTTCAAAGAGAAAAACAAAAACAAAAGTGCATTACTGATCTTTTATTAATGTATTCTCTGTACTCTGCCTTAAACAATGAGAATTATAGCATGTGTTATTTAGATGTACGTAACTTGGAAAAGTCACTGCATCTATGTGACCATACGTGTTTAACATACCTTCAAATTTTTCTTTGCCAAAATTAAACAGTACAACACCAAGATTTCCTCTATAATCTTCATCTATAACACCAGCTGAAGAAAAGAAAAATAATGTTAACTTGTTTTTTGCTACCAAAACACTAAGAGAGTATATAATTACCTCAAAATCACTCTTATGTGGCTCTGAGATTTTTAAATATTTTTAAAAATTAATTTTTAGAGATAGGGAGAGGGAGATAGAAACATTGATGAGAGGGAAATACTGATCAGCTGCCTTCTGCACAGCCCCCTGGTGAGGTATTGAGCCTGCAACCTGGGTTTTTACCCTGACTGCAGATCGAACCAGTGATCTCTCTTGGCGCCTGGGTCAACCCTCAACCACTGGGCTTCACCAGCTGGGCATGGGTCTGCAATTTTTATACAACTGAATAAGCATCTGGTAACTGTATAAAGTATCAAAACTAAGAAATATTATTAATATGCAAATAAAAATTTGAAGGTGTCCTTCATTTTCCAACCGTTACCCTTACAAATGGTGACAGTCTCCTACTCTAAACTGGGAGCAGGCACTTCACAACTCAGACAGGTCGTTCTGAATTGCTCTCCAAACCCACTGTCTATCCCGCTGCACACCTGCCAAAAAAGACCAGGAGAGAATTATGATTTGGACTTTAAAGGCTTTTCCTGGTGGCAGCTTCCTACTAATCTCCACATCAAAATATGATTGAGTCATAAACAAAAATGTTAGGAAGCCCGAAGATTGGCAGTGGAGTAAGTCAATGCTGACGTGGTTAAGTAGCCATCTACCAAATATCAGCACAGTTCATTTTTATAATGAAAATGGAGCTGAACCTTTTCAGTCACCACCTTTTCCTAGAGAGTGATCTCTCAGAAGACATTAGCACATTAGCTTAATAATGAGCACACTTTTACTTAGAATCCTATGTAATTAGTGCCTGGTTTGAGACTATAAACACAAGAACAAGAGGGAAATGTAAGCC
The DNA here is from genome assembly GCF_014108245.1 of Pipistrellus kuhlii. Taxonomy (NCBI): domain Eukaryota; kingdom Metazoa; phylum Chordata; class Mammalia; order Chiroptera; family Vespertilionidae; genus Pipistrellus; species Pipistrellus kuhlii. The sequence continues at coordinate 47,089,535 of NW_023425404.1, forward strand.
AGGGCCCAGCTTTGGCTCAAAGAAGTACATCTACCAGACTTGTTAGCACTTATCTTTGAGCCAGGAATTTAAAATGTTTCCATAAACACAAGCATAGATAATGTAGGTGGCACCAGGCTTTTTCATTTCCTTTTTTAAAATTGAAACTTAATTCACAATTCAACAATTTTTAATGTATTCAGAGTTGTACAACCATCGCCATAATTTCAGAATATTTTCATTAGCCCAAAAGAAACCCCCTATCTACTAGCAGTCTCTCCAATCTCCCCTCCACTCCTATCAATTTCCTTTATACCTGCTAATTCTTTCCCCTTGGTTTGTAAAATGCTGGATAGAATTCATGCAAACCTAATCCAATGCAGGTCCATGTAAGGTCTATCTATTAACATCTACCTTCTTAAAAAAAAAACCAAAAAAAAAAACCACACACACAACAAAAAACTCTCTTATCAAAGGAAAAAAGGAAATAAAAGTAATTAGGAACTTAGCTCCATGGGTAGCAATGCTGTTTGGCAGGCTTCATTATTTAAAGGTCAACTGAAAAAAAAAAAACTTCTTATAGAACAAGGGTAAGCATTTCCTTTCAATTTTCTCAGATCGGGGGTTGGGGGGGAAGGAAATAAATAATAATAAAAAGAAAAGTTCCACCATAGGGAAAAAAAACCCTAAAACTCAGAAAAACTAACATTTTAGATTTTTCCAGTGGATCCTAGTAGAAGTTTAAATTAACCCCTGTACTTCATGAATGAATTACTAAGGATGTGAAATTGAATTTAATTATTTCTTAAAAGTCTTCCTTTCTACTTATACAGCAAGGACCAACTCAAAGAATACTGAAGCCTAATTTCTTTCCCCATTACCAGCTGACCATTAAATTTGTCCTTAATATTTATTTTGTTTAAATTTTTTTTTCTGATCTCTTTGGGTATTTAACTCTTTTGCATATAATTTAAGTATTTATTTTTTTATTATTAGTCTATGGTATCTTCTAAGATACAAAAACACTCCCTTTGTTTAAAGGCCTTTGGTATCTATCTATAAAGTTGTTTTATCAAACTCAAATGGTTGGGTATTTTAAATTCTGCAATGCCAAGTAATCCACCAAGATTTTATGCTCAGCATACAGACATGGGAAAAGCCTTCAACTAACTAAAAGAAATGAAGCTATTTGAAGTTAATTAAAATGTATGGCAGGGAAAAAAAGCTCTCAATTAAATGTATTTTTTAGCGTGAGTGCCAAAAGTATATATATATATATAAAAAAAGTTCTAAGTCCACTTATCACTCAAAGGCAATTTGACCTTCAAGAAAAACCTATAGTAAAGGACATTAGTTACATCAGGGACATGTCTCTTCATGAGAAAGCAGCAAGCATTTTGAAGTTATCACTGGAAAATTCATGCATTGGAACTGGCAGAGTGATTAACTGACTTCAGGCAGTGTTTTACTCTGTCAAGACTTTGGCATGTCGTCTGTTGGAAACCTTTAGTGAGAACTGTCCACACCTGCCAGATGTGAGTTCTGAACAGAATCCTGCAGACTCAACTTCTCCCTTTGACCCTTATTTACAGCCTGGGATTTCTAACATCTCTCCTCTGAAATAAAAACCGAGGCCAACTGTGATAAACCTGTGCCTAAGAGACATTTTTAAGATACTTTGCATCCAAGAACACACCACAAAATACCAAAATAAATAATACCAAACCAATCGCCAGGCAAACCAACTTTCCATTTCCTTTACATGAATTTTTTTCGGGTTTGTTTTCAACAGAGTAAAAATTAGTAACAAAGTTTCCACATTAAAAAAAAAAAAATCTGTGAAGTCCCTAGGGCAGTGGTTGGCAAACTCATTAGTCAACAGAGCGGCAAACTGAGCCGCAGTTTGCCGACCACTGCCCTAGGACACAGGAAAAATAACTTCCAGGATTTAATATGAGACAAATAGTATCAGAGTTACATACAGTAGCATTTAATCCTCCAACCCTTCACAGGTGTGCACTCTAACTTTCATTGTTGTTTCTCCAAAGCCCATGTGCCTTTCCCAACCCTTTGAAATGTCTTTTTAAATATACACAATTTTTCATATTTGTAATTTATAGTCCTAAATTACCATACTTGACCTTGTACAAGTATATTTGAAAATCACACATAACTGAGCCCAGGTAATTACTCAAGGCGGTCCATCCCTATCGTGTCAAACTCAGCTTCTCTTAGGGACTGCTTTTGGGCTCCTGTCTTGCCCCACAGCACCACCTAGTGACACCATGGGGAGACTAAGGGGCAGGCAGGAGATAGTTCAGGGTCAGGCCCCAACCTGCTTAACTCATGCAGTGTATGTGACAATGAGCTAACTCAGTACAGATTATGGCTGGTGGTGGATGGGCAGGGTGATCAACAGCATTAAATGGTGCTGGAAAGAATAAATGTAGTGAAATCATATAAATGGAGATTCCAGGTTTTGATGTGTCTGTCTACTTGGACTCATCTTTGAGCCAGTTTTCTCATCTGTCAAAAGTAGATAAAGCATGTTAGTGTGAAGCACTCGCTATTATCAATGGGGATAAGGAAGGGTCAGGACATAACCTGTCAATGGGTCTGTCACCAGGAATGAGATCCAAGTAAGGGAGGCATATCAGGAAGGTGAGAATTTCCATTCAGTAAAGGGCAGTTAGAGGTGGCCAGCAGAGGAGACTAAGGCTCCCTTATGAAAGGGGCCTGGTGAGGAAGTTGTTGACTTTGGGAGACATTGAGTAAGCCTTTGTTATAAGGAAATAGGAGCCATGGAGGACTTGCTCAGTAAGAAATCCTAACAGGCCCAGCTAAATATCATTCAGTGGTTGAATATCAACCTATGAACCAGGAGGTCAGGGTTTGATTCCCTGCCAGAGCACATGCTCGGGCTGTGGGTTCAATCCCCAGTGTGGGGCATGAGGAGGCAGCCGATCAAAAATTCTCTCTCATCACTGATGTTTCTCTCTCTCCCTCCCTCTCTGAAATCAATAAAAATATATCACTTAAAAAAAAAAAAAGAAAAGAAATCGAGACAGGAAAGGACTTTAGTGAAAGATTCTCTCTTATCTTTTGCCAACATGGATACCTTTCTTAAGGAGGTAAGAAAAATCTTACTACTATACTGACCTGCATTTTCTAGAACCTTTTGCTTAAGTAACATAAAAGCTTTTCCTTCTCTTGTAATAACAAAATTTCTTCTATGAATGGAGTCATTTTTGGACTAAATGCAGATTAACACTAAACCAAGGCAATAATCCTATCTGTCAGAGAGTAACTAGTTAGCCTAGTACGTAGTAAAATAACATGCATTTCACATAGTGGTCATTTAAAAATTAAACATATTCAAATAGCACTTATCATGAGTGTGTTATTCAGAGATTGAAATTTTTAAAAGGCAAGACACAACAGAAAACATTTCCTTTTCTTTAAGTAAAATAAAAATAAAATTTGGCATTAGATTACTTCCTCCTAATAAGCAAACACAAAGTAAATATTTGGAAATATTTACAGAATAAAAATGTAAATACAATACCTCCTACGTCTATAAAGTGTTTTGCAGCCAAGCCAGAACGTGGAGCTGAAAAAAACAAAAAAAGGAGAAATTGGCTATTTTAAGATATAACTGACAGAATTCAAGCATGTCATTACTCTTATTTCCTATCACTGATATCTTCATTTTCACTTCACTTACTACTCTGTATTACCAAAGTAGAATAGTTTAGAAAAATCTGATAACGTCTAATTTGAAACCCAACTTAAGCCAGTCCATACAAGTTCAGTCAATGGAGGACTACGGGAGTGCAGCCACGAACGACTAGAATGAACTGACAGGTGGTCGAGTGGGACAACCCTAGACAACTCTGTGAAGCAGGGCCACATGGGAGGATTGTAGGGGCACAGAACTGAGTAAAAGAACTTTTGTTTTAAAATGAGAGTTCTGAGCATGTTGCAATGGAGATGGGAAGAAGGGGGTATCGGAGAGAAAAAGGGAGAGAGGGGGAGGGGGAGAAGAGTCATAAATCTAATCAAAGAGTAACAGAGCCCAGTCTAGAACTTGGGGCTCCAACTCATGATACAGATGCCAAAAGACAGGTCTGTATGGAACAAGTGAACCAAGTAAAAGGCTTAATGTCAGTTGAAAAAATGCCAAAAACTAAACATTAGAAACTCAATGTACTATGCTTTTTACTCTTACTATGCCTTTTATTCTTAAAAATAAAATATAAAAAGCAGGGGTGGGGCAATCAACCAAAGAACTTGTATGCATACATGCATAACCCATGGACATACAGGATAAGGTGGTAAGTGCCTGGAGTGGGGTATTAGCAAGTCTCTTGGCCAGTAATGATACTCTTGCTATCAGCTCCCACCCCAGCTCTGGGAGAGGAGGGTGGGTCACAGTTCCACTTGCTCCTTTAGGTTTTCTCTGAAGTTAGTCAGGAAGTGAGTATGTTCTTGAAAAGAAGTTTTAAACTCTCCAGTGACAACTGAATCACTCTAGGAAAGTAGAACCTGAGAACCTGCGCTCCATTTTTGTCCTAGCTCCTCCCTCTGTGAGGTGTTTCCCTCACTGAAGTGTTTCCCTAACACAGTGGTCAGCAAACTCATTAGTCAACAGAGCGGCAAACCGTGGCTCGAGAGCTGCAGTTTGCCCACCACTGCCTAACACACTTCAAGGGGGCAACCCAAAAGGGAAAAGGCTAAATCTAAATGGCTTGATATACTTTGGGACTAACAGGTTTTAGAAGTTCCACTCTCATGATATAAAATGATTGTGCCATTATCCTGAGTAGGCCTCTATTTTCTTAAATAATAAACATTAGCCATTCTCATCCCCATCTTCACAAAGAAGTCTTGACTTCATATGCAATCTGGCTTTTGAAGGAGGAGTTGGTGGTAACCCTGGAAAAAGTGCCAGTTAAAAATCACCTATATTTTCAGTTTTTCTCACAGTGAGAACCTCTTGGGCCAATGTGAGCCTTCTAAGAGCTAAAGTAAAGAATCAAAAAAATGGCAAAGAGATAAAAGGCAAAAGCAGATATAGGCATACCTTGTTTATTGTGCTTCGCAGACATTATATTTTTTACAAATTGAAGGTAAGACCCTCCATCAGCAGAGAGATTGCAATTTGCTGAAGGCTTGGATGATTAGCATTTTTAAGCAATAAAGTATTTTTAAATTAATGTATGTACATTTTTAGACACAATGCTGTTGTATACTTAATAGATTACAAAAGAATATAAACATTAACTTTTATATGAACTAGAAAACCAAAAAAATCATGTGACTTGTTTTATTGTGATATTTGCTTCATTGCAGTGCTTTGAAATGGAACTGGAATATCTCCAAAGTATAATTATGTAAATGAAAGTTTTCAAACAGCTGCACTTGCCCTAACAGTTGGCATTTCCTTCTTTTAAGACCCAGGCCAAGAAATATCCCTTCCCTCATTTATACCCCAGATAAAACTAAGATGAAGGAACATATCACAAAAACATCTTAGTCACTTACCCACTCTTCCATAGCACCCAGAAGGAAGAGCTATCTGAATGTCGGTTTTCACAAGGGTTTTCTCCATGGGTGGTATTGTGTAATCATAGGCACTATAGAGATATTAGAAAAACAAAAACAAATCACTGGTATTTAGATGATTTTTCTAACTCATATTAAGCCTCACAACAATCCTCTAAGGCAGTGGTTCTCAACCTTTCTAATGCCGTGACCCCTTAATACAGTTCCTCATGTTGTGGTGACCCCCAATCATAAAATTATTTTCGTTGCTACTTCATAACTGTAATTTTGTTACTGTTATGAATCATAATGTAAATATCTGTGTTTTCCAATGGTCTTAGGTGATCCTGCTAATGGTTCTCAACCTGTGGGTCGCTGTAGAGCCTAAGACCATCAGAAAACACAGATATTTACATTATGATTCATAACAGTAGCAAAATTACAGTTATGAAGTAGCAACGAAAATAATTTTATGGTTGGGGGTCACCACAACATGAGGAACTGTATTAAGGGGTCACGGCATTAGAAAGGTTGAGAACCACTGCTCTAAGGGATCATGGAAAACATGCAGAGAAAGGGGGCAATGGGTGGGCCACCTAAGTGGGGAGAGCTGGTTGCATCTGTTCTGCTGGTCTTGGTGGGTTAGCAAGCACACCCAGCTGCGGCCATGACCTTTCACCAGCTGAGGGAGAGAGCTGACCACTGTGACCAGCCCTGGAGAAATGCACTGCTGAGGAACTGATTCTCCAAGGTCCACCCTTCAAGTGCTGCTGCTGTTTTTATTGTAGCCCCCTCTTTGATGGAAATTTAAAAATAAGCAGAACTGGAAGTTACTTTGAAGACCTTCATCAAGACTGGTAAAGCGGCAGTGTATTTTTACCTTCTTCAATGAAATTTGTTCTCTTTGAAAGGGCAGGACAGGGTAAGGCTAACTCCTGACTTCATTGTGGGGCAGGGTGGAGCTATCCTTCATTTTGTGTAACTGGACCCTAGCCCTCACCCAACCAATCAGGGTCAGCCAAAGCAGTGATATCACCACCCTTATAAAACCTCTTGACCTGTGAAGTTCCGTGTGAGTGGGACAGAGCCCATGCTAACATAGAAGAGGCTCTTTTGTTTATTGCATCGGGCTCGGCTCCCTGGTGGTCCTTGGGGATCATGAAGTCTGGGCGTACTCTTCAAACAGTTAAACATTAACTTATTAAAGAGTTCCATATCTATTTCAGTATATAAAGATGCTCAAAGTACCTTAAGTCAATTTCTTCTTAGATTCAGAACAGTGCCCAGACATGGTAGTCAAACTATATGTTATACTTATTTCTATTCATGAAAACTAAGGGGCTGAACTCTAATCCCTTTCAGCTACAACAGTCTATGCTTCACCTTTCTTTTTCTTTTTCTTACTATATTCACAGCTCTTTCTCCTCTTCTCTTGTACTTATGACTTGGACCATAATCCTCAGGTTAGAATTACCTGGAATGCTTTAAAATACATCCTAAGGCTCAGATCACTCCCTATCTATACAATATCACTTTTCACCTACTTTAATGATCCTAAGTGGGCACAGAAGTCCAGTGAAAAAAGGCACTTAATTCAGGGTCAAAATGCTCTTACATTCAAGCCTTTGGATTAATCAATTCAGCTCCTTACAAACTTCTCACCTGTAAAAGGTAGCACTCACCTATTCAGACTGTTATGAGGATTTAAAAAATATAGTTTTTAGTATAGGTAAAAAGTACACAAGTGAAAAGGTGGGAGTATAACTAATATTTCTGTTTCTCATATTCAAGCCCTTTGTGAAATTTCCAGTCCTCGGGGCAAACTTAAATATGAACCCACAGAGAAATTTTATTAACTCTTCAAACAAAAGCAGCCTTCATTAATCCTGCCTAGGTATTTTTATATGACGCACCTCGGCTCCACCCGGCTTCTCCTTCCAGAATGCACAGCATCGTGGCTCAGGCCTTGAAGGGCAAGGTGTGCTTTACACATCCCTACCTTCCCCTCGAAGAGGATGCAATCAATTTTGCAGAACAACACCTCAGAGAATGTTTCATGTTGCAAAATAACGCCTCAGAGCACGTTTATGAATACTTATCTACTATTCTACGCTCTTGGCCCAGATCCCTGTTAAATTCAGGTTAAAGAGGAAAGCTAAAATTTTCAACATAAAAAGTCAGAAACTGTACTGTGAGCGAAAGGAGCCACATGCTAACCTGACAAGCTCAGGGGAGGCCTGCGTGGCAGTCTTGCAAACTCAGAGACCTAAAATAACCACAAAAGATGGTTTAAAAATTAAATATTTCAACTACAAACAGGTTATAATAGTCAAGTCCTATACCAATATTTTCTCTGACAAAGATCAACTTAGATCTTCTTTACTGAGCCCATTAGCCTTTTTCTTGCCTCTAAGATAACAGATCTTTGAGATGTCTAGTTAACTTGTAACTTCCCTTTTTCTGGAGCCCCTGGGGCACAACCTAATGTGGTGGGTGCCAGGACAGAGGCCTCACATTCCTTCTTTATCATGTTAATTGTTCCTGCACTCACCTGACTACACGTCCATCATTTTACCTTTTATCCTGTCCCAGGGGTTTCCCACCGCTTTGCTTTATCCCACCTCCTTAATCTATCACCAATGAATTTCATGTAACCCACCTATGTCCCTCCTTTGATTGCAATGTATAAATAGAGAAATGTAACCCGCCATTCTTCGGAGCATTATCTCAATCCACTGAGGTTCTGCTGATCCTTTGGCTCAAATAAACTCACTAAAATTCTTTACAGGTTTCGATGTGTATTTTTCGTTAACAGTACATATAAGCAAAAAACGTTTGCCTCTGTAATCTTTTCAATGGAAGCTGCAAGCTGTAGCAGCAGAATGTAAGCTAATGTGACAGAAAGCTCTAAAAGTGGAGAATTAGCCTTTTCTGGGCGGGGAGGGCAGGCAGCGAAGGAGGGGGCAGAAGGCGGCCTTCCCAGGCTCCCCCCCACCCCGGGCGCCCTCCTGTGGGGCCGGGGCCCGGGGCAGCACCCACCTGTACAGGTCGTAGCCCGCGGCGCGCGCGGAGCCCTTGCTGGGGGCGGTGGCGTGCTCCGAGAGCCGCACGAAGCGGAGCCGCAGGCCGCCCTCCTCCGCGGGCCGGGGCCGCTTGCTGGGGGAGACGGCGAGCGTGTCTTCGGAGCACGGCATGGCAGGGAGCACCCGGGCAGAGGTGAGCACAGGGGACCAAGAAGCAGCAGAATGAGGCGAACCGCCCGCAGCGCGCTCCAATTCTCAATTTCCCGCCCGAAACGCCCCCTCCCGCCCCTAGACGAGCCCAACCCGGGGCCGAGAGGGGAGCGGGGGGGGGGGGGGGGGTTCCAGTTTGGGGCTGGAAACACTTCTCCGAAAACAGACCGAAACTATGGACCATTTTTAAACTTTCCAAACTTACACACGTGTCCAGGGCAGGGGGCGGCCTCCCCCGCACACAACAGACACCACGCCACCCCCGGGGGGACCGGGATGGCCTCGCTCCCGCGCCCGGGGGCTGCGAGCTCCCAAAAGGCGCCAAAACCCGGGACTTCCCGCCGCCCTCCCCCCAGCCCCGGGGCGGGCCCGGCCCCCACATTACTGGCGCCGCGGCATCCTCGGCTCAGGCCGCGCGCGCTGGACAGCGGCCCGGGGGCCCGGGGCGGGGCGGCGGCCGGCGGGGAGGGGCGGAGGCCCGCCGTCGCGGCGCCCGGAGGCGGACTTATCGCGCCGGTGAGCCCGGAGCGGAGCCAAGACGGGAGGGAACTGTAGACGAGCCCGAGGCACGGGCGGAGGGGAGTCATTTGCCGGAGATGCAGGCGCTGGGTGGCTCTTCCGCTCCCGCCCTCAGACCATCCGGCCCGGTGACCTCGGAAGCAGTAGCCGCCGCCTCCTGGGCGCACGGAAGCGGGGCATCCCCGCTACCGGCCCGGCTAGGCCGTGGGAATCCCGGGACGTGGCACCCGCTGTGTCCGATCCGGCAGCCTTTGCCTCCCTCCCAGTCTCGTGAGGGGTTTTTTGTTTGTTTGTTTGTTTGTTTTGTTTTGTTTTTCCTTCCTTCGGGTCCCCTTTTTCTGAGACTGCCCTGGAGTTCCACTGCCCGGGCCCTGCCGGCTGGTGACTCACCTGGGGCGGCTCCGCCCGCGGCCATGGCTCCCCAGGGTCTGACCTCAGGGGTCGCCTCACGTCGCTAGTGCGAGCCGCGGCGCTCAGTCCTGCGCCCCAGGCTGTGCGGAGAGAAGGGAGTTCGATTCCCTTACAACGCCGCCGCCGAGTGCGCTGGTGTCTTGTTACTCTTAAAGGGGGTCGGGGGCAGAGTTTTAACTGTGACGACACATCAGTTGAAATCCTAGCACTGTCCTGATGACCCCACTGCTGCCTGGTGCGCCCTCCCCTTTAAGCCCCCAACCCGTGGCTGTGATCCACAGATCTGGGCCACCTGGTACAACGTACAGTGGGAATGAGCAGACCACTTTCTATATATAATAGTACATTGATTTTCCTTGCTGACAGATATCCCCAGTTGTCTCTGGAACCAACGCAGAAATCGGAATACCTAATTGTAAAGCACTTTGTCAATGTAAACAAAAATTATAGTGACAGGGCAGGAGCAATTTTAGAAAAATGGCAAAAATGTCAGAGCATGATTGGGGAAGGTTTGAGATGTCCTTGGTGTGCCTTTCATTAAGGGTGGTCCCCACCTTTTCAAGCTCCTTTATAAATGTTGCAATTCCTCTGGATGAGGTTATGGGTTAGACTGTGTGCTCTCTCTTCCCGTGGCTTTAACTATTGCCTCTACCTTGCAGGATCCCCAAATGTATACCTATGGCAATATGTTCTGGGCCATGCTGCTTCAGCCTCATTAGGGTTGTTGAGATTCAGTCTATCACCCCCTTCTTCACGCCATTCTTCCAATAGTTTTGAAGCAATTTTTGGATAAGTCTGCAGTTAGTATTTACTTTATGGAGACTGTAAATATCATTCACTGTTGAGACAAAAAATGTGAGGTGTTTATATTTTTCACCTGTTCCCTTCAAGTTAATTACTTTGTTTTCTATTTGTCTTTGTTAGTACGCAGTATTGTGTTTAATTCATCTGTTGGTTGTTTTTATCAAATGCTCCAGTGGATCCAATACCTTAAACATCTATCACAGCAAATGAAACTAAAATCCTCTTATCAGTTCCATTTCCCTTCTCTTTCTCCTCTGTTCTGTAATCCTGCTGAATAGCTGTCATCCTGAGACTTAAGTGGGACTTGCCCCACTTTTGTATTGGAGCCCTGGTTTTATGGTCTAGTATATTGCTCTTAGTTTGTATCCCATTTTGTGAAGTATTTTCTCTAGAATTTTTCTAAGGAAATTCACAGGCAAGAGAAATAATTTGAGTCTTTGCATATCTTAGAATATAACGATTGTAATTTTACCCAGATCCAGATAAAAATCACACTTCATTCATGAAATATCCTTACAACCAGTAGTGAACTCTGCATTATCTTATCTCTTATAACACTATAAAATTCATTACCAATATACTCATAATTGTGTAATTGTCCCATATGTATGATCTTTATCTTTCACATTAATGTTTTACAGTTTTATGAACCCTTCAAAGCACCTACTTCAGTGTATTACATAAAAATTATTTGTTTGGCTCCTTATGATAGCACCAAGAAAGTATTCAGAGATTTCTTCTATTACAGAAAGTGTGGATACAAAAAGTGTTTACTTATCACTTTTCATCTGAGATTATTTTTAATTGAAAAGAGAAAAGAGCATAAACCAATGGGAAAGAAGGAATAGGATAGAGTTCTGAATCAGTCAATATTTAATAAGACATTCCTTATAACAAATAAGAACTAAACATGTCCTACCTATAGTCAATTTTGTGCTGTTTTTTTTTTAAATCAGAATGTACTTATTTTATCAGTCATGTTGATTAATTCAATTAGATAAGTCTAATGTCAACTGAAACCTGTTGAGAATATTCTTCCTACCTTTGCCGTTATAGTTAGTCTTGCCTTATCTGTGAGTTAGCCTTCAGCCGTTTCAGTTACCTATGTCAACGTGGTCTGAAAATATTAAATGGAAAATAGATAAACAGTTCATAAGTTTTGAATTAAACACCATTCTAAGTAGCATGATGCTATCTCATACTGTTAATGCACTATCCTTCCGCTGTCTTGAATCATCCCCTTTGTCCAGTGTATTCATGCTGTATATGCTCGCTGCTTGATAGTCATTTAGTAGCCGTCTTGATTATCTTACAAATTGTTGTGGTATCACAATGCTTGTGTTCAAGTAATCTTTTTAAAAATATATATATCGATATTTTTTATTGACTTCAGAGAGGAAGAGAGAGGGAAAGAGGAATGGAAACACCAATGATGAGAGAAAATCATTGATCAGCTACCTCCTGGGGATCGAGCCCACAGCCCAGGCATGTGCCCTGACTGGGAATTGAACTATGACCTCCTAGTTCATAGGTCGATGCTCAACCACTGAGAAATACCAGCTGAGCTCAAGTAATCTTTATTTTACTTACTGATGGCTCCAAAGCCCAAGAGTAGGAATACGCCAAAGAGAAGCTGTAAAGTGCTTCCTTTAAGTGAAAAGATAAAAGTTTTTTACTTACTAAAGAATGAAAAAACAAAACAAAAACATCTTATGCTGAAGTTGCTAAGCTCTACAGTAAGAATGAATCTGCTATCATGAAACGGTGAAGAAGAAAAATTCATGCAAGTTTTGCTGTTGCAGCTCAAACTGCAAAAGTTACAGCCACAGCATCCGATAAGGGCTTAAGATGGAGAAGGCGTTAAATTTGTGAGTGGAAGACATGAACAGAAAACATGTTCCAGTTGACATCAGCATGTTGCATCAGAAAGCATTGAGCCTATAGGAAAACTTCAGCTAGAGATCCACTGAAATTAGTGATACCAAGCTATTTGCTGCAAAATAAGGGATTGTTTTACAGATTCAGGAATAGGTTTGGACTGAAAAATATAAAAATGACTGGAGAGGCAGCATCTGCCGATGAAGGAGCTACTGCCACATTTCCAGCAGAGTGGAAAGAGAAAATATTTCATCCAAAGCAAGTTTTTTTTTTTAAATTTAATAAATCTATTGTTTAGATGATTACAATTGTTCCTCTTTCTTCCCCCGCCCCCCAATAGCTCCCCTCCACCCAGTTCTCACCCCACCCTCTACCCTTACTTTCCCCGCTCTGTCCTCATCCATAGCTGTATGATTTTTGTCCAGTCTCTTCCTGAACCCCCCACACCCCTTCCCCCTTGAGAATTTTCAAGCAAGTTTTTAATTGCAATGAAAACCAGACTTTTCTGGAAGAAGATGCCCAATAGAATCAACATTCATAAAAGTTCAAAAGAGGCAGCAGGACATAACACATGGAAGGACAGATTAACTCTGGTACTATCATATCTGGGCATATGATAAAGCCCTCAGGCATAATATATAGAGCAAAGAACACACTCTCAGAAACGAAAATTATCTGCCTGTGTTCTGGCAGCATAATGAGAAAGCATGGGTGACAGCCTTCTTATTTATGGAATGATTCCACCACTACATCCATCACAAGAAGGGTGAATAGAATAAGATATTGACAGAGACCACATTCACATGAGTTTATTATTGTATATTGTTATAATTGTTCTGTTTTACGTGTTATTGTTCACCTCTTATTGTACTTAAATTACAACTTAAACTTTAATGTATGTATGTATGTGTGTGTGTATATATATATATATATATATATATATATATATATACACACACACACGAATAGGAAAGAAACAGTATATGTAAGGGTAAGGTTTGGAACTATCTGTGGTTTGTTGTAAGTTTCCACTGGGGTCTTAGAACATATCCTCTGATAAGGGAGAACCATATGGTATTTTTCTTTCTCTTTTTAACAAAGACTGACATAATAACTTTATGCCAGTTTTATTCTAAGTGGTGTATAAATATTAACTCATTTAATCATAGCTAGAAGAAACAAGTGCTATTTTTATCCCCATTTCATGGATGGAAAACTGAAGCACAGAGAGGATTCTTTCCCCCCCCCCCCCCCAAATCCCCCAATTAGATCCAGGATTCAACTTCAGGTAGTCTGGGTTCAAAGTCCATGCAGTTAGCAGCCGGCTCTGTAGTTTATGCACCCCATGTTTACTCTTTTCAATACTGAGCCTGCTGTTGGCTGTGTTTCCCAAGTCCGGGAAAGATGTGTAGTAAAGTAGCCAGGCATTCTTAGTTTCCCAGTTGATCATGTCCTCCGAGTTAAAACAGTTCCTCACTGGGCCACACACCTCTTCCTGCCTCACTGGCTGCCTCTTCTCCGTCTCCTGTACGGCTTCTTCTCTTCTCAGCCTCTCTTCTTGCCTAAGACAAAGAGTCTGGGAGTCTTGCTTCTTCTCCCCCTTTCTCTCAGACCTTCCCTTATGTAAAAAACGTCTCCTCCTAATGCTTTACCCTATTCTATTTTTATTCATAGCATGTATTAAAATGACATTTATTTATTTCACCTATTAGTTATGTGTTTCCTCCACTAGCATGTAAGCTCTGAGATGGATTAAACTAGCTTAATTTGGGTTCTTTTCAGATGTTCTGTGTGTGTGTGTGTGTGTGTGTGTGTTTAACCCATTCTTGCTTTTTTAAAGTTTTTTTTTTTTTTAATATATTTTATTGACTTTGTACAGAGAGGAAGGGAGAGAGATAGAGTTAGAAACATCGATGAGAGAGAATCATCGATCAGCTGCCTCTTGCACACCCCCTCCTGGGGATGTGCCCACAACCAAGGTACATGCCCTTGACCGGAATCGAACCCGGGACCCTTCAGTCCCCAAGCCCACCTCTATCCACTGAGCCAAACCGGTCTCGGCAACCTTTTTAAAGTTTTAATATTCATTTTATTTTAATTAATTGCTTTATTTTTTCTTATACTAATTTATAAGTTTTACTCTCTGATTCTGTTAACTTAGATAAATTAAAGCATTCATCCTGAATTCATCAGTGTCTGAAATCTAAAAAGATTTTCAAGAACTAAGCTAAAATTCTGTTGTCATACTCTGGTTTCTCTTCAGATCGCATAAATCTTTCGCCTTTTAAAATTCTGTTGTCTCTTTGGGTTCATATGATCTCTTTCAAATATTGTCTCTTTCATCTTTGAAAAGCATTGGATTGGACTGAAAACTAGCCATATAATTTGTTATAATGTAACCATTATACTGACTTGTCCCTAGTTCAGAGGTTAATAGTATGACCAACTTTGTACAGAGTGGCAGAACTGGTTTTTCTTCAGCACACTGACTGTTTTTTGTGTGTTTTTTATCAGTAGGGCAGTGTAACTAGCAAACACTGTGAGTCTTTGTAAAGCATCCACTATATTCCTATTGTTAAACATATTTAGCTATGAAACCCTTGGAAAATTCTGTTGTTCTAGCTCTCCCAGGAATCTTTTCAGGTCATCTTCAGCAGTATTCACTAACCTTCCAGCCCAAACTTTGGCATGTCTGGAGGAGGCACCCCAGGTCTGATATTCAGAGGAGCTTAATTTGAAAAACTATGCCATTTGTAGGTTCTTGAACAGAAAAGTCAAATGAATAGAGTAATATATGACAAAAGTGTGTGAAATAAGAATTTCTAAAATGACCCAGAGGCTAGAGAGGCTAAAGAAATTAGAAATTTTCTATGGTGCTAATCCAAGTTTGAGGTGATGAAGACTGTGTAAGTTTTGTATCGCTGCTGTAACGTATGATCATATCAAATCACCTTGGTAGCTGAAAAAATACAAATTTATCTTATAGTTCATTGGGTAAAAACTCTGACATAGGTCTCACTGGGCTAAAATCAAGGTGTTGCCAAGACTTCAATTCTTTCTAGAGTCTCTAAGAGAAAACCCATTTCCTTGTTTTTTGCAGCTTCTGGAGGCTGACCACATTCTCTGCTTGTGACCTCTACCCTCCATCTTCAAAGAGAGCAACAGCAAGTTGAGTCTTTCCTTCTTATGCTGCCATCTCTCTGGTTCTCTGATCACAGTTAGGAAAGGTTCTCTCCCTTTGAGGACTCATGTAATTAGGTTGTGTCCACCCAGATAATTCAGGATCATCTTTCTCAAGGTCAGTAATCTTAATCACACCTACAAGTCCCTTTGCTTTGTAAGGTAATATATTTGCAGGTTCCATGGATGTCTTGGGGTGGCATTACTGTGTCTAACATGAACTACTAGAGCAGATATTTTAAGCAATCAATAGCTGGGTTGATGGCCATTAAGTCAATTTGGTATGAAAAGGGGTGGAAAAGGTGGAAGAAGACACTGAAATCAAACATTAGTCATTTGGGTAATTTCACCCATTTCTTCCATTTTAAGACATGTGAAGATCTGTCTTGTCTGCTACTTTAAGAGGAAAATCCTGGAAGTCACGAAACAATGGATATCTTGGTGAAGCATATAGATCTAGGGTCAACAAGCTTTAATGAGCAGGCCTGGTCTGTTTATGTTTTTAGGGACGGGTCTCTTTTCTCACCTTCCCTGTGAGCTCTAGCGCCTCTCCTGCTGGCTCCCAGTTGTTGGTACCATCTGCCTTTTTCTCCTGCTCTTTTCTCATATTGGCCCCTACTCAATCAGGCCCACTTCCTGGATGGAGCAAATGGGACCAGGGTTTGGAGAATGACTGTGAAAACCAAAGAAGTTGTTGGGGCTACACTGGAATCGGTATGTGAGTGGAGACCCACTGGATAGAGTGAAATTAATGTGGTGGCAGTCATTCTGAGAAAATATGAATACAAGAGTCTTTCAGTATCATCAAGGGAAGCACCAGGAGAAAGGATGCTTGAAGATACTACCTCAGACAGTTTTGATCTCTTTATTTCTCAATCTTCTTGGATGCACCAGATTTTCTCCACAACATTGAATAACTGTTGTATGGTTTTACTGTTAGTAGCACACAATTTTTTCAAATTAAGGAAAATAAAAAAGGACAGGAACTAAAAGGTTATGCTTTTCATCTATGTCTGTGTAAACAAACCCAGTAATTACCATAACTCAACTTGCTGTCAAAAACTCTTCATATTTTAATGTGCACACTATTACTGTTGCTGCTAAATCTCTGCATATGTACTGGGAAGTGAATCCTGCATTAGGAAACAGAAAAAGTGATTAAAATAAAATTGGGCCACATTCATGATTTTTATATTCATAAGATTCAAAATTTATGTGAGGAGATGCGAGATGCTAACTGAATTATCTTCCAGAGTAATAACAAAAAACAACAACAACAAAATGGAAACGGAAACTGATAAAATGCGGGTATCCATGCAGAGAGATGTATTTGTTAAGGCTTGCTGTGGTTGATTGTGATTCAATATTCTGCCTCTATCAAACACCCCTTACTTAGTAGGCTGCACAAACGCAAATTCTCTTCAGTCTGAAGTAGATTTTATCCATTTTTCATGTAACAGCATTTCTTCAGATTTTTACCCTTTTAACAAAATAGGTTTTTCACTGAATTTTGAAGATAGCATTATTAGTCTGGATAATGTTTTAATCACTGTCTTTCCTGACTTCCCTTAGGACAAAAGAGCAGTTACAAATGTTCAAAGAAAAGTCAGGAAGGTGAAAGGCCATTGTTTTGTGCCTGTAGGTGCTGGCTAAGTGGAATTGAGTGTTAAGGAACTAATGTAGAAAATTCGAGTCACTACATTTTCTTTTAATAAATTGGATAATTGGAACATCTTTACAACATATCTTTCTTTTTTCCTTCCAGACCCTCTCTGTCCCTGTCTACTCTCCTCTCTGCCAAGGAGGCTGACCTGTGTGGACCTCACCAATGATCGCTCTTG
Organism: Pipistrellus kuhlii; assembly: GCF_014108245.1. Taxonomy (NCBI): domain Eukaryota; kingdom Metazoa; phylum Chordata; class Mammalia; order Chiroptera; family Vespertilionidae; genus Pipistrellus; species Pipistrellus kuhlii. The sequence goes on from NW_023425404.1 coordinate 47,106,924, forward strand.
TCCTCTGGTTTGCATTTGGGTTTGACAGTAGAGAGCCACAGCAGGAGGTCAGAGGGAAAGGAGAGGGAAAGGTCAGAGCCCCCTCTGCACGGCCATAACCCTCTGCTGAAAACCACTGCTCTCATCACTGTGGCCTTACTTCCAGGCTCTGGAAACTACTTTCTCCTCTTTCACTTTAGGCCTGGCCCTTCTCTAAGCTTCAGAGTAGGGCACTCTCTTTGGCTTCCCAAACTTTGTCCACCGCTTTATAAAGACCATCTTTAGTAAGCCTTCCTCCAGTTACCCGAATTGGACTCTGCTGTTTCATATTACAACCCTTCCAGAAACAAAATCTGATTCATTTGGTCCTGTATCTAAATTCTTCCCACATTCTGAGGCTACCATCATCTCTGACCAGGACTAATAAATGATCTCCCTGCTTCTACTCTTTATGGCCTAACATCTCCTGAAGATTTCCCATAATAATTATAATAAAATCCAAATTCCCTACCATGGCCCAAGGCCCTATATGATCAGGCTCTTACCATTCCACTTCATCATCTTGATTCTAGAACACTCATCTCCTAGATTCTAGAACACACCAAGGTCTCTTTTGCCCGAGGGCCTTTATCCATGGTATTCACTCTGTCTACATTTCTCCCTGCTCTTCACTTGGTAGACACTGTCAAAGACAAAACCAAATATTAATAGGTAAGGAGATCGATTTTATTCAGGCTACTGCAATAGGAAAAGCACCCCAGATCTCATGATTAGAGTATATTTCAGTTTTCTCTGGTTGCTGTAATGAATAATCACAAAATGAGTGATTTAAAGCTATAGAAAATTATGTCATAGTTCTGGAGTCTAAAACAAGTCGTAATGGGTTGCACTGCCTCTGGAGGGTCTATGGGAAATTTGTGTTTTTTGCTTTTTCCCACATCTAGTGCTGAATTCCTTGTCTTATGATCCTTTCCTCCGCCTTCAGGACCCATGGTATAGCATCTTCTCTCTGGCTCTGCTTCTCTCTGCTTCCATTCCATGGCTGCCTTCTCTCTGTAGTCAAGTCTCCTTCTGCTTTCCCCTTACAAGGATACTTATATTTGGACTCTACTCAGATAATTCAGGATAATTACATTTCAAGCTTTTTAATCTCATTTCCAAAAACCCCTTTTCCATATACAGTAACATTTATAAATTCCAGGGATTAGGTCCTGGAAATCTTTTAGGGACCATTATTCAGTCTACTTTGGGTACCTCAGCAGGGTGGATTTGCCTTAGATTTTTATAGGGAGGAGTAGGCAAGTCATAGGTGGGGTTATTTACAGTTGGGATTGTTTTTCAATTGAAAGAAGTTTCAGTGAAACAGGAAATGTTTGTTTCTATGTTTAGCTAGTTTCAGGGGAACAAATAATTCAATTATCTGTTAATAATTCATGAGGCAACAGATTCAGGCCAAAAGGGACCCGTCTGAGTTTGGTTTTGTCACAGGTAGACATGGAAGTCTTCTACGAGTCTTGTGGGAATCATGAGAAAGAGTGGACAGCAGGTCTTATGTAAGCCATGTGGGGAATGGTGGTCATTTGCATTTAGCTGTTTTCTAGAACACAAAAGGGAGGGGAATTGGGGAACAAAGAAAGGCTGGTGAGAATTCTTGACTATCACTCTTTTCCAAGAACATAGGGCTCAATTAAGGTGCATGAATGTCAGGATCTTCTTATCAAATATTTTTTCATAGATACCTTTCCTGAATACCCTAAGTACTTCACTTTCCATTATTCTCTGTCATTGTTTCCTCTTTATTTCCTTTACAGTCTTTTTCATAATCCACAATTATTTTGTGTACTTGTTTGCTCATCAGTAGAGCATACACTTTTTAACAAAATGTATTTTTTTAAAATTGATTTCAGAGAGGAAGGGAGAGGTAGAGAGAGATAGAAACATCAGTGATGATAGAAAATCATTGATCAGCTGTCTCCTGCATGCCCCATACTGGGGATCCAGCCTCCTTCCCAGGCATGTGCCCTTGACTGGAATTGAACCCAGGACCCTTCAGACTGCAAGCTGACATTCTATTCACTGAGCCAAACCATCTAGGGCTAGAGAATAAAGGTTTTGAGGACAGAAAACATAGTTGTCTAATATTTTGAGAGCTTAGAACAATATATCAATATATCTTCAGAGCCTGGCACATTTTTATTGAATTGTCAAAAGGGGAAATACCAGATGCTAAATAAACTCATGAGAAACTGTCTAGTAATTAACTCGTTGGTAATGGAATAAATGGGAGTTAAAAACTAACAGTGAGATAAACAGGAAAGAGTCAAAAGTCCCAGACAGGAAGACTCACATGTTCAGAGACACATAGCGGTGTGTGTGGAATGTGGGGCATGACTGGTGTGAGCTGAACTGGTGGGGTGAAGCACCACAGAGAGTCAGAGACCTGCCTCAAAGGAGGTTATCTTTATACCTCTTATTCCCCCAGTGTCTTGATTTATTTATACTTTTAACACATATTTGTTGAATGCATTCCATGTGCTAGACACTGGTCTAGACTTTGGGGACATAGCAGGGAAAAGACCAGACAAAAATAAGTCTGACAGTAAATATAGAAGTTATTAAAAATGCTGAATGTTAAGGAGAAAGGCAAAGCGAAAGAGTGAGATGTGGAATGTAAGCTTGTGGTTTACAGAGAGTGGCCAAGGGAAGGCCTCAGTGAGAATATGCAATCTGCCAAGCGTGGTAATGGGAGAGCAGGAGGTGTTTAACCAAACTTGAAGGAAGTGACATCTGGGGGAAAGGCATTCCAGGCAGAGGGCCACAGCAAGCACTCGGGTCCTGAGGCACAAACCTGTAAGAAGAAGTCTGCTGTGGTCTAATCAGAGTGATGGGGACCACACACAGTTGTAGGAGATGAGGTCACAGATGCGGAGGATGAAGGTTGCAGTTGTAGGGCCTTGTAAACTTTTTGTAAGGGCAGCGGCTTTTCCCTTGAGTGAGATGGGAAGGCATTGGAAGATTTTAATAAGAGGAAGAACACAGTCTTTCATTTAAATAGATTTTATTTCATTTAAAAGAATGCTGAAATAAGACAGAAGGGGTCAAGGATGGGAGGTAGTGATCCAGGTGAGAAATGATGATCATAGTACAGAACAGGGGGTAGCAGTGGAGGTGATGAAATGTGATTAGATTCTGGATATATTCTCAAGCCAACAGGATTTGCTGATGGATCAGATACAAGGTGAAGGAAAGGAGTCAAAGATGATTCCAAGATTTATGGCAAGGATGGAGTTGCCATTTACTGAGCTTTAGAAGAGCTGCTTTGGGGGGGAAAATGGAGAGCTCAGTTTTGGACATATAAAGTCCAAAGTCTACAGAAATATATATATTTTATATATATATATATATGTGTGTGTGTGTGTGTGTGTGTGTGTGTGTGTGTGTGTGTGTATATATATATATATATATATATATATATATATATATATATATATTTTTTTTTTTTTTTTTTTTTTTTTTTTTTTTTTAAATAGAATTCGCCCTGGCTGATGTGGCTTAGTTGGTTGGACATCATCCCATGCACCAAAGCGTTGCAGGTTCTATTCCTGGTCAGGGTACCTGCATGCCTGGTTTCAAGCTCCATTCCCCAGTGAAGAGCATTGGGGAAGCAGGCGATCAATGCTTCCCTCTCAGATTCTTTTTTTCTCCCTCTCTGTTTGTCTCTTTCTAAAAAACAATAAAAAATAAATAAAATAGAATTCATATTACAAATATGCCTGTGAGCATTAGGAAATCATAGAACTGATGACCATATCAGCAATGTGCTGGTTGCATTAGCAACTGGAGTAATTTAACATTTTTCAAGATGTGATATTGCTTGCTTCTCTGAACTCACCTTCCTGAGAATATTTTTACCACTTCTTTGTTGAAGAAGTACAAAAGGGAAATTAGAAAATGCAAGTACATAAATGATTTGGAATTAAAACTGAGAAGGCTGTATGTGAAATATCTCTGTTTCCTGATCTCTTGGTCATCTAAAAGCAGATGAACTGTATTTAGAAGCTCAAGTGAGCCTCCAACTTTGGAGGAAGAGCTGCGTTAGAACAGAGGCCTGTGCTCTGGCCCCACAGCTCTGCAGCTGCATCCACAGCTTGGTAGTTACTCATGTCTCTAAAATGTTGACTGCTTAGCTTTGGCCCCAACCACCTTCTGCTGAGAGATATTCCAGGCTGATAAAGAAATAATTTTTCTTGCTCCAGATGTCATTGCTTATCACCCTCTGTGAAGCAATGACATTCATTACCTGGATCTTAACCTCAAACTTTGAGTTCTTTTGCATTCCTCATCTTGAACTACACAAGCTGAAAATACATTAGTTAAGTGTTATGCAAGAGTGCCATAAAGGCTGCTTCATCGCAGACCTTCCATGTAAATTAATTTTCTAGATAACTGAAGCTTGGCTATCCTGCGATGTCAAATGAGGGAGACTTTCTGAGGATGAACTGCATATATTCTTGCTTTCTTAACCAGAGTGATGGAACAAAATTGAACTTTTATGCCATTAGGCTGTCCTTTTACAAAGTAATTATGTCCTCAGACTCTAGTGAGGAATGTAGGGTCTATGCCTTTTACACGTATGACTGCAGACTAACATGTTTTTTAAGCTTGTATTTGCTTTAAAAAAGTATTAGAATTTATCTGGTATTCTATTTCTTGTCTTAATTTTCATAATTTATGTTTTCCTAGAAATAATACATTTCATTGGAATTTAATAACTTATTAGTATAGTTTTAAAGAGCATTCTTCTCCAAAGTTGTACCCATAGTGCTCAATATAAATTTGTGTATATTTTATCCTTTGATATTTTTTCTTTTTAACAATAACAACAAACAGCACTTGAGTTTATCAGCTGTCCTGTTTTTGCCTTCTCCCAAAATTATGTCTAACACTTGATTAACTATTTAGCCAAAAAGTGCTCAGCCAGTTACTATGCTTAGCTATTAATACACAGGATATTATTTCCTTGCTACATCCGTCAGGAGTAGATTCTTTTAATAATCTTCATGTTACATATTGAGAAAGTGGACTCTTCAGGAGGCTTGGTAACCATCCCTCCACTAGTAAGTGAAGAAACTGAGATTCAACTTTTTTCTCTCTCACTCTAATGACTCAGTTTTTATTTATTTTCCTGCTTTTTTTTCTTAATTTCTTCTTCATGTTTTCCTTTAGTTACTTTGGCAGTTTCTAACTTCTTTAGTGGAATGTAAACTTTCATTTTTCTTATTTGTTACTAAGTCTATGCATATAGATCTACCTCTGAGTACTGCTAGATCAGCATAAAAAACATTTTATGTGGAATTCTTAATGACTCTTTTGTTAGAGTTTACAATTTCATTTTTTTCTTTTGACTTGCTTTATTTAGAGAATTGTCTTTTCCATGAGTAAAGTTTTTGATGTTACGGTTTATATACAAGGTGTACCAAAAAAATGTATACATACTTTTTTTCTGATAGCTCACTTGATGTTTCTTTCTTTTCAGATTTAACCCATTGGAATGAATAATTATTCAAAATGTGTGTACATTTTGGGGGGAACACCCTATCTTTGTAAATAATGTTAGTTTTATTATAATATAAATGTGATATTTATATTTCTACATTTAATAATTTACTGAGTTATCTAACATATAATTTGTTTTTATAAACACTATAGACTTTTAAACAGGCTGTATTCTCTATGGGCGAGCACTATTGTGCCTATTAAGTCCATTTTGTTATGTAGCCTGATCTGTCCTACATTTGATCTGTCAAAGTTGGTGATATAGGTGAGCTGTTTCCTAAGAAAATTGACTTTCTGTGACTATATCCTTATATTTCAAACAATGCTTGCATTATTTATGTCAATAGCATGCTATTTAGTTACATAAAGCTCTATTATTTTATAGCTATATTGTATCTATATATGTATTATAAATGTGAACTGATACTCTCCTATCCTTCCTAATTCTTTTAGTCTAAAACTTTGAATAATATTGCCAACTCTATCCTTTTGTTTGATTATTTCTATATATTTTGTTTATTCTTTTGTTTTTAGCTTTTTTGATATATAATTTAGGATATGAAGCTGATAGTTTGATTTTATTTATTTGTATTACATTTGAAAGTCTTTAAGAAAGAAAAGCACATATTTTGTGCTTATTTCTTGTATGTGCAATCTTTTCTATTGTATCACCTTATTATATTGTATACTTTCTTTTTAATGATAACTTTTTATGACTTTTATTTTTTTTAAATTTATCTCTATTATTGAAAGTATTACATGTGTCCTCCTTTTTTCCCCTATTGACTCCTTCTACTCTGCTTGTGCCCCCTTCCAGGCCTTGACCTTCCTATTGTCTAGTTCCATGAGTTATGCAAATCCTATATAATAAAAACCTAAAATGCTAAGTGTCCCATTGTCCAGTTGTCTGTTCAACCAATCAAAGCATAATACGCTAATGATATGCTAAGGCTGCTCAACTGCTCACTATGACATGCATTGACCACCAGAGGGCAGACAGTCAACTGTTTGACCTGTCTCTATGATGTGCACTGACCACCAGGGAGCAGACACTCCAACTGGTAGTTTAGCTGGCTCCTGGGGTCCGGCTGATTGGGACTGAATGAGATGAGTCTCGCTCTGGAGCCCTCCCACAGTTCCTCCTCAACTGGCTAATCTCCCATGTCCTTTCCTGGCCCCAGTTGTATACCAGTGGGATCCCTCAGCCTGGCCTGTACCCTCTCCCAATCCAGGACCCCTGGATTTGGCCCAATCCCACAGGCCAGGCTTAGGGACCCCACTGGTGCACCAATTTGTGCACTGGGCCTCTAGAATGCATATAAGTTCTTTGGTTAATCTCTTCCTGACCCTGCCTCCTTCCCTTTGAAATATATCCATCTGTTGCATGCTTCAATGTCTCTGATTCTATTTTGTTCATCCATTTATTTTGTTCATTAGCTTCCACATTTAAGTGAGATCATGAGATACTTGTCTTTGTCTGGCTTATTTCACTTAGCACAATACTTTCTAAGTCCTTTTATGCTGTTTCAAATGGTAAGAAATCCTTCTTTCTTACAGCTGCATAGTATTTTGTTGTGTAATTGTCCCACAGCTTTTTTATCCATTCATCTACTGATGTGCCCTTGGGCTGTTTCCAGATCTTAGCTATCTATATATATAAAAACCTAAGGGAGTGGTTGACTGGCTGACTAGCCAGTAGCTATGATGCACAATGATCACCAGGGGCAGATGCTCAACACAGTAGCTGCCTAACTATGGTGACTTGGCAGTTGCAGTTCTTGGGTGACACACTGGAACAAGAGAGAAGGGAGCCTGATTCCAGGGTTTGTCGCTGGAGAACCGCCCTCTCGCAATCCAGGATCCCTCAGGGAATGTTGGAGAGCCGATTTTGGCCCAATCCCAGTAGGCCAGGCTGAGGGACCCCACCTATCACAAATCTGTGCACCAGGCCTCTAGTTGTAAATAACATTGCTATGAACATGGGAGTGCATATATTCTTTCTGATTGGTGTTTCAGGATCCTTAGGATATATTCTTAGAAGTAGGCTACTGGGTCAAATGGCAGATCCATATTTAATTTTTTTTTTAAAATATATTTTATTGATTTTGTACAGAGAGGAAGGGAGAGAGATAGAGAGTTAGAAACATCGATGAGAGAGAGTCATCGATCAGCTGCCTCTTGCACACCCCCTAGTGGGGATATGCCCGCAACCAAGGTACATGCCCTTGACTGGAATCGAACCCGGGACCCTTCAGTCCCCAAGCCGACGCTCTATCCATTGAGCCAAACCGGTCCCGGCCATATTTAATTTTTTGAGGAAATTCCACACTGTTTTCCATAGTGGCTGTACCAGTCTGCATTCCCACCAACAGTGTACTAGGGTTCCCCTTTCTCCACATCCTTACCAGCATTTGTTGTTTGTTGATTTATTGATAATAGCTATTCTGCTGACTTTTCTCTTTTAGATTTTTTTATTTGTATGCTCTTTATGCATTAGAATTTACACATAATTTTTAAATTTCATGAGAAGACACACTTAAGTTATTTTTAAAAGTTAGTAATTATCCAAATTATTAATGCCAATCATCAAATAGTGTTTATTGGTTTCCCCTTATAAGATACTCTACATCCTGGCACTCTTGGTAACAGTGAAGTTCTGTCATGTGGGAGAATGAAGACACTCACTCTGAGTGGTCAATAGAAGATCAAGACTCAGAAGTGGAATCAAATTTATTTTTCTTTCCCTTTTTTATATGTACAAGTATGGTATTAATATATGATTTAAAATTCTGTATCTACATAATCCTTAAAAGGTATCTCAATATAGCAAAAATGCTAAGTGATAGAATATTTTGTTCTAGTTTAAATGGCAGATATTTTTCAATTTTAGTGAGACTTAAAATTATGATGTGTTTAGAAAGGTGTCACAGATGAGATGAAATCTTTTAGTTTCTATTTGAAAGTAAGTACTGTTTCTGCACAAGGAAGGGAAGACTGAAATTGTTTCCAATGCCAGAATTTCTAAAAGAGGTCAGATTGACCTACAGGTCCCTGGGTCAGATGTGGGTGGAGTAGTGTGGTGGAGGTCTCTGCAGCAGGGGATTTGACCTCTTAGGTCTTCTTGCAACTGATGGGGACACCATGACCTGTCAGCAACTGGGTCATCTTAGCACCAAAGTGAGTTTCATCCAAAGTGGAATTTCTCCTCTGCTCCCCATGTGGAATCCAGACAGAACTTTATGTCAGCGTGGGCCGTACATGTCTGCCCAGGAAAACATTAGAAATATCTAGGGAAACTGGCTGTAGATGACCCATGTGGTGACATCACCAGCAGGGACCATACAGGTGCTAAGATTTGTGCACCCACTGACAAGCAGTTGTGGCTGGTCTTCTGTGATTGGCACAGAGACCTCCACCACACTACCTGGTATTAATCCTTAACAAGAGGCCTGGCTAATATCAACTTGCAGTGCCAATTGGTAAGCCATCAGCCTGAGAGCAGTGAGACCCAGGGATTGGATTGTTCATTCCTGCAAATGTTCTTTGTGTTAGAAGTTGTGCACTGAGGGCTGACTCTTTGGCTCAGCCTCTAAGCAGGCAGATATCTTTCTGGTGCCTTTCAATGGCTTCCATGAGAAGTCTCACTCCAACAGCCATGTCTGCATTAAGTGCCCACCAAGCACATGGTTTGGCCTCTCCCCTTTGACCATTTCTAAACGGTCTGGGCATCCAGCAAAAGGGTTCCCAATTAGTGGTGCACTCTCCTCCCTTGAGCTCACATCCAGCTGCCAGCTGTGGGGAGGAGTTAGTGGAATTCTCCCAGTCTCCTGCAATGATTTTTCCATGACATGTTGTTTTTTTCTCAGGAGCATTGGTTGCAAGCTCACCTTTAGAGCTTCCTTTGTTCTTTCCCAAGTAATCAGTTTTTTTAAATATTACCATATGGATGGCATCCTTGTTTAGCATCCTACTGTGACATTGATTTTTTCCCCCTACTTTTATGTTTCTTTGGTCATTTCATGGCAGATCTGACAGACAACGGAGAAAGAGAATTGTCTTTGTTCCTGTGGCATAGGTTGAGTTTTTAATTTAATTTTATTTTTTAACAGAAGTCTGATCATCCTACATTTAGGGTATCTGCAGGACTTACAAAGAGAAACACGATAAAAATCAGTGATTGAGTATTTGTGCACAAGACTTAGGGCAGATCTGGGTTAGAAATAGAAATGTGGGAGATATCAGCATGTGGTGGCAGTCAAGTCCCTGGAATGGGAGAGACTGGAGCAATAGTTTCAAAATCTTGGAGAACTCAGTCCCTCTCCCAGAGATTCTAACTCACCAGGCCTATGAGGTCTCCAAAGCTTCCATGGAAAGATTCCTAGTATTGAGTGTTAGGAAAAGAACTTGGAAGACAATGCTTCCAGTATGGTCCTACTATTGTAGGAAAATTTTATGTCTCTGTGTACATGGCTAAGTCGAAGGGATGGTGGAGGTTTTGAAAAGTCGGTTGTGGGGTAAGCTGATGAGAAATTTAAGCACGATGAGTGGACAGAGAAAGTTGGACATTAATGCACATCCTTGGGCAACTTTCTCCTGCTGAGAAAGATGAGTGTGGACAGACAAATGAGGGCTGGCTGGGTTAACAGAGTTGGGTGAAACAAAGGACAAGGGCAGGACCCCGAGGGCTACAAAAATATGCTGGCACCTGGCTGTAGCCCCATTCTTTCAAAAATTTGCCCCTCTAACCTATTCCCAACACAGCTGCTCTTCATCTTAAAACCAAACCATCAGTCCCTCACTGCAACCCATCCCTTTCTCTCAGTCCATGTTTTCTCCTTTGTTAATATAGAAACCAAGGACTTTAGTCACTCTCTTTCCAGTAGCCCCCAGAAATAAATAACTAGGTTTAAGATAAACCACTAATAAGTGGTGAGGTCAGTCTGAAGATTTCTGTATATGTGCGTGTGTGTGCATGTGTGTGTGTGTGTGTGTGTGTGTGTGTGTGTGTGCTTGTAGTTTAACCACTACTTTATGTACCCTTTGGTTGGCATGGCGATGTCCCACCCAGACCTTGTTTAATGAAGGACTCGGTGCCCCAGCAACTGTGAGACTTCGCTCTCAGGCCCCCAGGGATCCTGCAGCTGCAGAGAGCTGCCGCACCCAAGTTCACATCCTGCCTGGCAGGCCACATCCAATGACTGAGCAGTGAGGGGGGATAAAGGTCTGGCCCTCTCAGCCTGCTTGGGACTGCTTTGAAGGGATCTTCTGTCTCCAGAGCATCCAGTGGGTCAGCTGAGGCTGCCCTTGGGTCTGCATCACAGCTCACCTTTTCCTCTACCCTTCCTGCTTCCTCTCCCTCCCTTCGGGGGGTGTGGATCCCAAGGGCACTCCTTAGTAAACTTGCTCCACAGTAAACTTTCTCACAGTCTGTTTCCCAGGGAACCCAAACTGAAACAGCCTCTCAAAAGAAACAAGAGCCAGATTCTGCGGTTACAGAAGTCAACACTTCTCACCTTTCCCAGACATCCTCCCAAGTGTCTCAGAGAATGCCAGGCCCAAGAGGAAACTGGGCGCACCTGCCCCTGGTCAGGGATAGTCATGTGGGTTTCGGGTGCATAGGGCTCAAAAGAGAGGGTCTAACCCAGGACTGAGCCAAGTCAATGCTCCCACACTCGGAATGGGGAGAGCCTGCTGCCGAGGCTTCGCTGATTCTTGCCTGGTCATCTTTCCCGGTGGAGGCCGGAAGTCCTATCTCAAATCCCAGTTTTATTTGTTTTATTTTTTATTTTTATTTTCTAAATATATTTTATTGATTTTGTACAGAGAGGAAGGGGGAGAGAGATAGAGAGTTAGAAACATCAATGAGAGAGAGTCATCGATCAGCTGCCTCTTGCACATCCCCTACTGGGGATCTGCCCGCAACCAAAGTACATGCCCTTGACCGGAATCGAACCCGGGACCCTTCAGTCCCTAAGCCGACGCCCTATCCATTGAGCCAAACCGGTCCTGGCTCAAATCCCAGTTTTAGACAGCCTTCAGATGAGATTCAGAATAGACACTTTCAGGCCCACATCTGCTACACCATTGCACTGTCATCTTAGTGACTGAGAAATAAACCCTGGGCCAAAGCAAATGAATTTCAGTATTTTTATTTCAAGTTCATTGTTTCCCTTACATTTTATCAGTTAGAATAAGAAGTCAAAACATGTTAGAAAAAAAATCAAGGCATGCATCAGAAAATAAAATTACATTGTTTTTTCAATGTGATTAAGTATTATAGGAATGGAAAAAAAATCTGTACTTATATATTTCAAATTTTGCAAGCTTCTCCACTTCACATTTTAATTGCTCTTTTAAATCCACACAATCACTATATAAAGTAACTAAGAAAATGATTCAGGATATATTTCTTTATAATGTCTGAAAACTTGTGGTGGTTGGTTCTCAATTGCTAGACATCTATGAAGATTTCATCTGTGCTAACCACTTAATTAGAAAAATATGCAAAGTAATACTATGGTGGAAATTTGAAAATATTTAATAGGAAGAAAAGTTAAAGTTTCTATATTAAGAATGGAGTATGTTTCATTTAATTAGAATATGCGCTGCCTTCTAATCCAGCTAATATACATTTCAGTCAGCAGCAAATTGAAGCCGTATGCTATCCATGATCGCTCAGATCATTCTAAGTATATAATCTGTGTTACATTAAATAACCTTATTTAGGTAACCGCTTTAAACATTTTGTAGACGCAGGTACTTCTTAAAGTTTTCAGCTATTGATTTTCAAATCTTCTTTGTAGGTCTAAGCCTCTCAGAAGGGCAAGCATAATCACGTTTCCTGCCCGGCTGGTCTTTTCCTTTGATAACCACCCCTGTTACTCTACCGGCCTGTCAATAAGCATTTAACGAGAACCTGCTGGGGGCTGCAGCCTCTGAGGGGGCCTAGAAGCAAACAGAAGATTAGGTCTGCCTGCAGAAGCTGACAGTCAGGCTGCTGTTTTTCATGAGCATAAGTCAGCACACATTCGCTGAATTTTCTTGTTTATCATCAGCAATGACAAAAGTTGTGTTTGTTTTTTTTTAAAGGTGTACCTATAGCTCTGACACTGCCCTTAAGCTGACAGAAAAAAAAAAAAATAGTTCGCATTAACTAACAAAAAAATAGTGACAAAGTTTAAGTAGAATCCTGTGATATTGTCCTCAGAGGTTTGCATAACCGCAGATCAGATTTACACTCTAAAGTACTGGTCTGGTTTGTAATTATCCATGCATTAAGTAAAACTGTGTTCTAATTTTTCATGTTTAAGAGTAAAATGTCAGGACATTTTTGTGGTTTCCTCTGACCAGTAAGACAGGAGGGAGGTTCTTCGTGAGGATTTCCAACCAAGCCATGTACAGCCAATCTGAGATAGATCCCTTTCTTGCCACCGGAAGGCTCCTGACGGCATGGGAGAAAAGCAGAAAACAAAGGTGACAATTACTACAGACAGCAGCATCCCTAGTTGTCTGAGCGATTTAATAAGCAGTGTCCTGAAAGTTTTATACCTCTCCTCCCCGAAATGAAGTCATGGGAAATTATTTTGAATATAGATATTACACCCATGTATTTCTCAGATAATACGAATATCTATAAAGCAGAACAGTAGACTTAGGCATTGTAGAGACAAAACACAACTATAAAATTTCACTCCTCTTTAAGTCGAAAATATGATCCACCAACACTTCTCCCCCCTTTTTGACAGAAATGATTTTTCTCAGTAGTTTAAAGCTCTTATATTTGGGAGAAACCTTAGAAACCAGCTATCAAACCACTGAGTTCAGGAGACCATTTTATATCTTTAATGGATAGGCCTCCAGGCTAGATCTTGCTTGAAGATATACTATCTATTGTATCTTTGTACATACGAGCCAGTTCATGAGCTATCAACGTGAAATAGTTGGAGATCTTCATATTTAGCCATCAATCTTTAGATAAACGAATATTAATATTTTCAGCAGGTGCACCCCTAAAATTTGTGGGGTGAAGAGTCTCACCTTGGCTCTCGCTACATAGCAAGGAGGCTTGTGAACATGCAGTGGGTGCCACACCTCAGGAGCACCTACCCAGCGAAGGGGCCTGTGAGGCTTGCTGGTTGGCATGAAGCTTGTTAGCAGGGAAAGCAGGGCCAGGGTCCTGAAGCAGGCCTGGTGGGGCAGCCCGGGTTCTAGGTGGGCACTGCCCTGGACCTTAAAGCAAGTGGGGCCTTCAAAAGCCCCTGGAGCCCAGTTTTCTAGGTTTTAGGGTTGCATTTATTTGCCTGCACTGTCTAAAATCCCACATGTTCCCCCTTTTTTTTTTTTTTCTTGGCACCTAAATAGGCATGAGCTTTTCAATTCATTAACCCATTTACTGAAGATTTCTTTGTAATATTGTTAAATACCTGCACTATTACTTACAGGACTATGAGGTTAGCAGCTCTCGAGTGCTCCTGTAAGAGTTCATTCAGTCGAACTTGGCGGTAACTCTGTGGACAACATTCAGATTTTGTTGAGGGCTGTTTTCCCAGAATTATGAATAAGAATTTCTCTTCTAACCTCAAATTATGGACAAGTAGAAAAACCTCACTTTCAAAAACATTACATTTATTTCATTCAGGTTTGGAAACATACCGTGTTTTAAGAACTCATGAGAAACTTTGGAAATATAAAGGATAAAACCAGACTGTCCTTGTGCTATAGGGGCTTATTAAAATCTAAGGGGGGAACAAAGCACACCACATGGATAACAGTAAAAAGATAACAGTAAAATGTGAATGGCCAGTTCTGGGACTAGAAAAAAAGAAGAAAACTAACCTAATCTTGATACCAATTTGATATTTTAAGACTATAGATTAAACATTAATCTACCTTTCTTTAAGCTCTTTGGATATTTGTCAGCATAGGGAACTGGTTTCAACTAAAATACCTCCAAAAGACTAACTTGGGAAAATAATTACAATGAACTATTTTGCAGTGATAAGAGTAATAATATATATAATTATTATTATATTTTACTGGTTTCAGAAATGTGATTCCAGATATGTGATTTGCTCTATTATATGAAAAGTCCTTATTAGAATTGGGCAGTTTATTACACACAAAGTTTATGATTCTTAGCTCAGTAAATATTCTCCTAAATTTGAAAGGTTTTTACCATCTCTTGCTCTGATTTGTTCCAACGTCAGCTCCTAATGTAGTTTATTTACATTTTGTAGTTTAGAGGTCCTTGTAGTCCTTTCCCTTGAATGTCTAATCCAACTCAAATGCCTATTCTTCTACTTTATTCCATGTCCCTGCCCTTTTCATCTTCTCATCATCATGACTCCATTCATTGCAGGCCAGATGGGGGTAACTCCCACCTTGTGGGGTTTTCTAGAAGAGCTCAGCGTTTTATACCCATCCTGTGTGCCTGATCCAACCTTCAGCTTCATTATACAAATTTCATATTTTCTCAGGTCCCTATGCTAGTTTTCATCGCTATCTTTATCAGGTTAAAACTCGTTGTTATTGGTCAAATTGTGTGTCTACAATTTATCTACTCTGCATACACATTATCTTAAATTATGTTAGACTGATGAGTCTGTCTCTTATTCTATAAAATCCAACTTGAGAAGAGATTTTAAAATATCAATAACCCGTGTTTCTTTAAAAGAAATTGACTTCATATTAAATGAATAAAAAGTTTTCTAAATCCTCATATCCAGTAATATAATTGAAAAGCACTTGAAAAACGCAGGATCTTAAATAATGAAGTCCTATAACAGATACATTACTTCTTAAT
Organism: Pipistrellus kuhlii; assembly: GCF_014108245.1. Taxonomy (NCBI): domain Eukaryota; kingdom Metazoa; phylum Chordata; class Mammalia; order Chiroptera; family Vespertilionidae; genus Pipistrellus; species Pipistrellus kuhlii. The sequence continues at coordinate 47,122,261 of NW_023425404.1, forward strand.
CTTTAAATCAACCACTGTTTTCTTTTTCAGACAGAGAGCAAAGTAGAAATTAGGGAAGACAAGTCTACCTTTTCCTTGATTGCTTCCAGTTCTGTATCTGTGATTTTCCATGGAGTTTCTCTCTTTAATTTCTCAGCAGTTGTTAAATCTTTGCAGCTTTCATGGAGACGGTATGGTTCTATCAGCTCTTCAAAGACTTTCCAGCTGAAATAGGAAGTATAAAGGAGGCCTCACAGTGGGAAGCTAACGCATTATTTCACAGATACTCTAAGTTTGACTGGCTCTGCTGGCTGCATATCAGAGCTTCATGTCATGCAAATCTTTTAAGAGTTATCTTTGCCAGGGACATGCTGTGAGTAAAACCATGACTATAGTACTGCTTCCCTATCCAAGGAATGGCCTTAACAGGTTTGAGGCCTTGTTAACCTCCTAGGTCTTAGGTCCGCAGTATAAGCACACAAACACATAGACAGTAACTATTCCGCAAATACATTTTCTAAGTAATATATAGCCAAAGACACAGTTGTTATGTAGTCACTTTAGCCCATAAATGAGTTTCCATCAGCTTATTTTACAGACTCCATGGAAGACCTGTGTGAATTAATGTAGGAGATAAACTAGGTTCCTTGGGATTTAGGTAGGGCTGTCCTCCTCACCTTCGGTCCACATGGCAACTCCCAGGAGGCTCTGGGCAGGTGGGAGAAAGGCAAGGGCTCCCACAGGTTTAATGGCTATAGAACTATTCGAATGTTGGCTGCAGATATGCAGCCTTTGTCTTTCTGCTGTTGTTGCCTGAGCTTTTCAAATTACTATTGTTTAGGTGCATGTCAAAAGAAAGAACAAAAATCAATAATATTTTAATGTCTAAAAACCTGAGGCCATTTTAGAGTAATTAAGAAGAAACCATCTAGTAGAAAACTACTAGTATGTCAGCACTGTGGAATATTTTAAAAATTGCTGAAAAATCTCACTCATCTTTCATAACAATCTCATAAGATCTAGTTTAAAAAATGATACAGCAAGCCGAAACCAGTTTGGCTCAGTGGCTAAAGCATTGGCCTGTGGACTGCAGGGTCTCAGGTTCAATTCCGGTCAAGGGCATGTACTTTGATTGTGGGCACATCCCTAGTAGGGGGTGTGCAAGAGGCAGCTGATCAATGATTCTCTCTCATCGATGTTTCTAACTCTTTATCCCTCTCTCTTCCTCTCTGTAAAAAATCAATAAAATATATTTTTTTTTAAAAAAGAAAAGAAAATAACACCGTTTAAAAAAATGATACAGCAAAACAAAGCTTATTAATTTATGAGAGTAGTTGTCTTTAATATGCCATTCTAAGATGATCTCAAATATAAATACTTTTCTTCTGTTTTATATAAAGTAGCTTACTTATAATTTAGTAACTTTGGAATGAGTAATAATTAGATTCAATGTGCTGTTTGTTAGGCTAAGAAATCAAAATATGGCCGAAATTGGTTTGGCTAAGTGGATAAAGTGTCTGGCTGTGGAATAAAGGGTCCCAGGTTTGATTCCAGTCAAGGGCATGTACATTCCTTGGGGGCACATCCCTGGTGGGGGTTGTGCAGGAGGCAGCTGGTCGATGTTTCTCTCTCATCGATGTTTCTAGCTCTCTGGCACTCTCCCTATCTGTAAAAAAATCAATAAAATATATTTAAACAAACAAACAAACAAACAATATAAAGCCATGAGTTCAATGATCTCCTCAGTTGAGGTGATTTGGGATTCTCAGATCAGAGTGCACAGATTACAAAGGAGTATGTATGCCTAGCAGTGTGCCTTAGTTGAAGATTGGAAAAATACTTAAAACAGTAGGTTTCTGAGAAGTTGGCTTATTTGGAATGGTAGACAATGACAAGGAAGGAAGAAGATTGATATGCCCTGTTATTCTTTCGACCACACAATACTTCCACTTGCAGTTCATTTAAACAGTGCCAAGCTTTCAGAGATCTTTGGTGATAATCAGTGCAAAGGTGCTGGCCTAGGAGAGCAGAGCCTGGGTTCTACTTCCAGTTTTTCCACTGTCCTCCTTGACATGGGTAACCAGGCTATAAAAGAGGGTAACGATGGCTCTTCAGAGCTGGCATGAGGACCGGTATGAGGGTCAATGTGACGATTTGGGTGCAAGTACTATGAAAAGTGTGCAGTTCCTGTAAAATCAAAGCATTCATTTACTGCACAGCTACAGGACTGAGATTAGTAACTGAGAGACTATCTGTTTAAGCTCCCCATACACCTATTTTGATCAGGATAAGAGTTTTCTTTGTGTCTTAGCCCAGATGCAGAAAGACCAGTTCAAAATTAGTTTCCTAAGAAACAGAAGGTGAAATGAAGGTTGCTGGCTGTCTCCTCAGCATTTATACTGTGCTTTCCCATTATAGTCTGGGTGGGAATGACTCCATCCCCAGCATCAGCCAGTCAGCACAATTCTTCTATTCCTTCTACCAGAGCTGTTGGTCAGCATGGGCACATAACCCAGCCATGCTCGATGAACAAGGACCTAGCATTCCACTTGACCATGGCAACTGGTGCAGTGACTTAGATTGGTATAACCTAAGTGGTGCCTATGACCTGAATTCAATGACTGGAGAAGACACAACCTTTCTCACTAAAAACAAATTAGCAAAGATGTAGTCCTGGTTGCTATGGGCAGCCATCTTATTTTTATTAGCAAAATCAATTTTGACTGATGATTTCATAATGGAAGGTACAGTAGAGAGAATGGAAGAGAATTAGTCCTTAGCTGCAAAATTTACCTTCCAGACCAAGATTGGCCTGAAAGCCAAAATACAGTTGGATTTTTCAGTGATGTTTGACTGAACATAATTTCTACTTCTTAAGTCTCTATTCTTTTACATGCAATTGAAACATGCTAAAGTGCCACAGAAGGTTATCATGGGGCTGTATTTGCCCAGTTTTCTCTGAACCCTTGCTACTCTTTGCCTGTGTTTATCTTTGATTTCTTTACCTTAAGGTTTGCCCATGAGCTTGTAATTTTCTTTCTTTTTTAATCCTCACTCGAATATATATTTTCCATTGATTTTTAGAAAGAGTGGGAGACAGAGGAAAAGACAGAAACATTGATGTGAGAGAAACACATCAATTGGTTACATCCTGCAAGGCTGGAATTGAACCAGGGACCCACAAGCTGGCACTCTATTCACTGAGCCAAACCAGCAAATAATTTTCTATCTTCTAGCAAGGTGATCCAAAGCTAGCTCAAGATTTCTATTTTGATTCTTATTACATTAATTTTCTTCTAATTTTTAATCAACTGTAGAGTAGGCCTAGCATTACATGCTATTAAAAATAAATGAGAATAAATTTAATTAAAAATTAACTTCTAGCTGCCCTGCCTTCCTCATCTTGTTCTTCATAATAACAAAGTTTAAAATTGTTTTAATTGTGTACAGTTTTGCCTTAATTCATATAAGATTTCTTCTTTCCAATTAATGTACTAGCTGTTTTTTTTATGACCACTCTAGCATCTTTAAATTATCTAGTTAATGGCTTCTAGTTTCTCTTTGATTTCTAGATAAAGATTGTTGTCTTTTTGGCCTATGACTTTTAATTCAGTCTATACAATAAAAAATGAAATCCAACCACGAGAGCTTTTCCATTTTTCCTGGCTCAATTAGTTTCTCATTAAATTTGCTTTTGTACTCCTTCTCACCCTTGTTCTATCATATTATAGATAATTTTTCTGTGATAAAATGTCTCCATTAAGACTTACTGATGTTTTATGGGTAGTTGAAAGATTTACTAAACACAATTTAAGGGGATCTAACATCAGCTTTCAACATGGAAATTGCTGACAAACTATTTTTGGTATCCTGTGACCAAAAACAAGAACAAAAAGCCAGTGATCAGGAGATAATTGTTATTGGTAGACAAGGACTGCCCAGCCAAGAAGGCCCAGATGGGAGCTGGAATTAAGTGCTCTAAGCTTTGGGCCCTGGGCCCAGGGCTGCATCAGCCTAGAGAAAGAGTTCTCTTTCTCTAATTGAACTGAGGAGTGGCCTTTTTAAATGATTAAAAAAAAAAGTGCCAGATGTGCTACCAGTGGCCACATGTAAGATTTACTAAATTACCATTCTTTGTTCTAAAATTTGCATTCAAATATTGGAACAGTCATTGCCCACACCAGATATGTGACTGCTCTCTAAAGTAGTATGGCATCACTTAGAGCCCAGTCTGAAGAAAGGAGGATGGTGCTTCCAGCACACCTCTCTTAATATGAGGGCACATCACTGCAAAAGTTCTTTAATTCCAGTAAGAACAACCCTTCTGCTCCATTTTCCTCAACACTTTGAAATATCAGGAAAAAAATATCCAAGATTGTGAAAATGAATTCTTTTTTTTTTCCCCAGAGAAAGGGAAAGAATATCTTCATTGCAGGATAAAGAGGCTATATAAGAAATACCAATGAAAATGGTGTCTAAAATAAAATTTAAATACCAGGAACAGAGCAACAATGCCTGGGTCTCTGCTTCTTACTACAGTTCATCGAGTTTAATCCCTGAAAAGTAGAAACTATGGTACAAAGGTCAGGGGTAGTAAGATGAAGAGTGGATCAGTTATTCTGGGCAATCAAAGAATGAAGAGGCTTGGTTAGTGGAAGAGGTTCATCAACATTCTCGGTGACAGGACAGAAATGATGGGTATGAGAGGGTGACCATGGCAGAGACTAGCTTGAAAGGAAGGGAAGGAAATAGGACTTGGGTAGAGAAAACCATGTTAATGGGTAAAGAGGCAAAGATACAGGAATAAGTTGATCAATAAGGACAATCATTAGCTGCTGATAATACAAACATCAACAAGAGGAATTCAGCTATAAGTAGGTGACTAATTTGTACCCAGGGTTTACAGAAAATCTAAAGTCAGTAGGGGACACTGTGACTACCCTTTAGACAACAGTAGATGGCCCTGTACTTGCAGAGCATTGGCAGGTTCTGGCCTATTCCTAAGTGTCACATACTAGGGACTATTGGACCTTCTGCATTATGAAGGAGAATACATTTCTATGTTAGATCCATACATGAGCTCATTTGATCACATCACTGCAAATGCCAAGAGGCGATGACTTAGGAATTAAAATTATTCAAATGCATTGTGGAAGACTACCAGAGATTGCATGAAAACCCAGTTCATATCAAAATATTAATTCCACTTACAAAGGAAAATTATAAATGTGTTCTTAATTTTTCCTAAGTATTTATAACTATAGAAATATAGGAATGCATTAATGGTATATATGATGTGAGGAAATATTACATAGTAATAACCTAGGTTGACCCTATTGATTATAGCCATCATAGTTAAGGTGTTTTGTGAAGCCATCTTAAGTGACATAGTTTTGGAGGAATCATGAATACTCTCAAAAAGCATGAAGTGCAAGGGGGTTGTTCAGTAAATAAAAATGCATCCTAAATTTGGATGATTTTTAGGTATTAAGCTCATTTAGGATAACAATCAAAATAAGGAAGAGGATGAAGACTTGAGAAATGTGGAACGGCAACCCAACCAGAATAGGAAGAAGAAATGATGGTCAACAGAAAGGAGAAGAGGTCTAACAGACAGGTGAGGACCTGAGAGACACTGAGACCTTAGTGACTCTCTCTACTCTAGTCCTTGGAGGCCTCATTCCACACCAAATCAAACACAGAAAATTACATCCAGATGCAATAATAAACATGATTTTGAACTGTATACAATCAAAAACATAATCGCTAACTTATCACTCTAAGTAGTACACTTAACTTACAATCAGCTATAATTTACAGATAATCTTCTTGCATCTCTGGGAACTCCTGTGAAGATCTAACCTACAAATTGTTTGTAAATATCGTGGACGTGACAAATTCAACAATTAAAGGGGGGTGAGATGATATGTTTTGAAGACATTTAAACAGTTATTTCTATTTTGCTATTTTACAATTTTGGAGCCAATACATTTCCTTGCCAGGATTCAGATAGTTTTAAAGAATGCCTTTGGGCCCTCAGAGGCTTGAAGTGTTGAATTCTTAGTGCCTAAAAGCTCAAATGGCCATGGAGGGCCAGTACTATCATTATGCCAAGAAGACACAAGCTGATTCCACATCTCCGCTGGAGCTCCCCAGCTGGATGCCTCACCAGTAACGTTAAATAATGAAACATCGCCCTGACTACTCAGGTTAGAATTCTCTAAGCATGTACTCCCTGCTAATCTTGCCATCATAGACACCTAGAACATGAAGGGCAATTCTATACAATGCCAAGTAAACTGTGTTTCTACAATCCTCCCTCTCAAGCTCATCTTCACCACACAACTTTTCCTTCCATTAGAATGCACTTGATGGTGCTATCGCGTGCTTATTTGAAGTCCCTTAAAAAAAAAAAAAAAAAAAAAATCCTACCAGGAAGTCACTGCAATAGATAAAAATGAGAGAGTATCACAGATTTTAAAAATAGATCTTGTTAAATGTTTCATACCTTTCTTTGTTTGGCTTCATGTTGATGTCACCAATGATATGGATCTCTGCAAATTTTATCCTAAATTTGCTCAGAAGGGAAGCCATTCTGAAAACATAAGAAAAAAAAAACCACACTTTGTCATGCCATATTTAGCTACTTTTCAATCAAAGAGTTTTGTGTTTAAGCAATCATGTTGTATTTCCACTTAGTTTTCAGAAAAGGCTTTGGTTAGTGTTTGATTTTCATTATCGTACTTGATGAATATAGGAAGTGTGGACCAAGCTATTTCACTGAAGGCAAAGAGAAATTCCTGTATGTGCAGTCTCTGGAAATAGCAAACCCAGTTCTGCCTTTATGTTTCAGGGAAAATAATGTAGAGCTCTTCAAGTGTCATTATCCTTTGAAAACAGGACACGTTTTAACATTTATTGCCTTTTATTTTGCTGATAATTTTCTGAGTTGACTGACAAATTGATAATTATATTGTGGACCCTAAGAAAAGAGATACCTACCAAGAAGGGCTCCTGGTGAATAACTGGGCTTAAATTTAAAAGCAGAGCCTAGCAGCTGTTTCTAAGCAAGGCCCTCTCACACAAACTGTACTTCAGGGAAAAGCCTTCACTGAACTACCTGCTTCCTGCACGGAACTGCCTGCCTGCACTGTGATCCTGCCATCTGAGCCAGCCTTATAAGGATATTATTGGGATTGTATTTCAACCAGTAAGATTGAAACTTTCTTCTTTCTTTCTTTCTTTCTTTCTTTCTTTCTTTCTTTCTTTCTTTCTTTCTTCTTTCTTATCTTTATTGTTCATATTATTACAAATGTTCCTCTTTCCCCCCCCCCCATAGCCCTCCTCCACCCAGCTCCTACCCCACTCCAGGCCTCCCCTCTCCCACTGACCTCATCCATAGGTGTAAGCTCTTTGTCCAATCTCTTCCCAAATTCCCCCAAATCCCGTTCCCCTGAGAACTGCCAGTCTGCTCCCTTTCCATGCCCCTGATTCTATTATATTCACCAGTCTGTTCTGTTTATCAAGTTTTTTATTCATTTGAATTTTAGGTTCACTTGTTGATAGATAGGTATTTGTTGTCACTTGTTCATAATTTTTTAACTTTATCTTTTTATTCTTCTTCCTCTTCTTAGAGAGTACCCTGCAGCATTTCATATAATACTGGTTTGATAACGATGAACTCCTTTAGCTTTTTCTTGTCTGTAGAGCTCTTTATCTGATCTTTAATTCTAAATGATAGCTTTTCTGGGTAGAGTAAACTTGGTTGTAGGTTCTTGCTGTTCATCACTTTGAATATTTCTTACCACTCCCTTCTGACCCGCATAGTTTCCGTTGAGAAATCAGCTGATAGTCATATGGGTACTCCCTTATAGGCAACTAACTGTTTTTCTTTTGCTGCTTTTAATATTCTCTTTGTCTTTTGCCCTTGGCATTTTAATTACCGTATTTTTTGGCAAATAAGATGATCCCCTAATTTTACAGTTAAAACATAGGTTTAGGCCTATATTCGCTGTATAAGACTACCCCCCACTTCAAAGAAAAGACTTACTTTGCCGTCAAGATCTGCAGGTAATTTTTGTGCAATTTTGGTCTTTTGCCCCCAATTTTTGGTTGACTTTTTTTCGTTTCAAAAGTTGTCTTATACGCTGGAAAATATGGTATGATGTGTCTTGGTGTGGTCCTGTTTGGATTCCTCTTGTTTGGGGTTTCTCTGAGCTTCCTGGACTTATAAGTCTATTTCTTTCACCAGGTAGGGGAAGTTTTCTGTCATTATTTCTTCAAATAAGTTTTCAGTATCTTGCTCTCTCTCTTCTTCTGGCACCTCATAATTCAGATGTGGGTACACTTGAAGTTGTCCCAGAGGCTCCTTACACTGTCTTCATATTTTTGGATTCTTTTTGCTTTTCTGTTTGGGTGCTTTTTGTTTCCTCGTATTTCAAATCTTTGACTTGATTCTTGGGATTCTCTACTCTGCTGTTGAATCTCTGTATATTATTCTTTATTTCAGTCAGTGTATGCTTAATTTCTGATTGGTCCTTTTTCATATTTTTGAGGGTCTCACTAAATTTCTCAGAGGTTTCTAGAAGACTCTTGAGTAACCTTATAACTTGGTTTTGAACTCTATATTCAGTATTTTGCTTTCCTCCATGTCTTTCATTTGTGAGTTGTTTCTTTGTCTCTGCATTTTGGTTGCTTCCCTGTGTTTGTTTCTATTTACTGGGTAGCTGCTAAGCCTCCTTGAGTTGATAGAGTGGCTTTGTGTGCTGGTGTCCTATAAGGCCCAGTGGTTCAGCCTCCCCAGTCACCTGAGATGGATGCTCTTGGTGCACCCCTTTGTGGGCTGTTAGCACAGTCTTATTGTAGTTAACCCTTGATTGCTGTTGGTATCACTGGGAGAAATTGACCTCCATGCCAATTGGCTGTGCTGACCAGCTGTGTCTACACTAGAAGATATATTGTTCAGGAAACACCCTTATGGGGCAGGACTTGCTTCAGTGGGGCTTCGGTGCTCACTGAGTCTGCCCTTTGAGTGTATCTTTTATGGATGTGAAGAGTTGTAGTCTGGATGTCTCACTCTGACCACTGGATACACTGGCTCTTGGATCTCCAAGGAGGTGTAAGGTCAGCCACAGCCTGAGGCTTCCCAGCAGGAGCTACAGAGACATCTTCAGATTCCTCCTCTTTGTATGGAGTTTGGAAGTGTCCAGGCGAGGCCAAGCTGTGAAGCAAGGCTGGCTGCTGCTGCCAGGCCTTGGGTCTTCTTTTGGAAGCTCTGGGGCTCTCTGAACCAGCTATAGTTTGACAGGTTTAAGGCAGAGAAAAGACAGGCTATTCATATGCAAAAGTCAATGCGCACAGCTTGGGTGGGGTTGTATCATAAATCGGGTGGGGTGGGGTCTCTGGGAAGCACCAGGGCAGAGCAAACAGCAATGGTTTCCAGTCAGCCCTACACCAGAGAGGTCCCTGGTTCTCTGCTTCCCATGCCCCTGTGAAAGAACAATGATTGCTGCGAGCACCTCTGAGAGAAAGCCACCCTTGTGTTCCTGTACCAATGCCAGACAGTCCAGTTTCTCTCCATATGTGTCTGGGTCCCCCGGAGTCTCGTCCAGAACTGGAGTTCAGTGCAAGCAGGAGCTTGCATCTCTCTCCTGATTAAAAGAGTAGCACATCAGGTGCCAGCACTTTCCGTGCCTCTGCACCTCTTACCAATCTCACTACGCTTTCTTCACCTCTCTAGTTGGGGAACTTCCACTCAGCCAGATTTCCTGCAGTTCCGGGTGGTAGTTGTTCTGCATTTTAGTTGTAATTTTGATGTGGTTGTGAGAGGCAGCAAGTTTAGGTGTTTACCTATGCTGCCATCTTGGTTCTCTAGGACTGAAGCTTTCTCAGTCCAATCAGAGCTACATAGCTATAGCATCTTCACTAACCTATTAGAGCAGCTCCATTCCGACTAGTCAAGGCTGTGCTTTTTGGACCAATCAAACTACGAGGATTTGGAGTACTCATTTGCATGAGGACAGACCAATCAGGGACCAGGGGAGGGAACTTCTCTCTAGTACTATAAAAGTCCTCCCCTCTTTGGCTTGGAGAGTGCACTGTCCCTATCCACCAAAGACAGATAATTCGTTTTCCCAGCTAGAGCTGAAACACCGAAGTCCCCCTGGAGCAGGCAAAGCACAGTAGGAAGAGCAGCCTGGCATAGAACAAGTCAGCACAGGTGCAGGTGGAGCAGACTGGAGCAGAGCAGAGTCTCCTTGCCCCAGGGCCACCTTACCCCACAACCATCTCACAACCATGCTGTTCCACAGCTGTGCTGCTTCAGAGTTGAGCTGTAACACTATTGACCTATTCCACAGCCGTGCTGTTCCTGGCAGTTGTGCTGTATCACCAATGAGCGGTTTGCACTGAATCGAGTTTCCTTCTTCTCCACACCCCAAACTTGGGATTCCTTTTGGCATTGAATTGAAGCTGACAACCATCAGTTGACAATATATTTTTATATATTAGAGATTTTACCCCCTGCAAGTGAACATTTTTATATAGTTTTGAAGTTATAGAAAAATTGCAGGGATACTGTAAAGAAATCCCAGAGTCATCAATTGTTTATGATCTGCCCCATTTGATTTATTATTTTCCTTTTCTCTCTTTATTTGTGCCTATATCTACACCTTTCTATCTTTCTTTCTCTTTTTATTCCTCTCTTTCTTTCTTTCTTTCTTTCTTTCTTTCTTTCTTTCTCTTTCTTTTCCTTGCTTTTTTGCTTTCTATCTTCCTCCCCACATATCTACCAAAGACATTCTCTTGTAGATAGTACAATTTTTAAAATCAGGAAATTTAACATTGATACCATACTATCATGTAACTCACTAACCAGTTTCAACTTTTATCAGTTGTCCCAATAAGACACTTGGAGGCTTTAAGAAAATATAATTGTTATAGACATCATATTCATTTCCAGTTTACTATGGCCCTCTTTAAGAGAAATTAAATACACAAACCTCCTAAGAAGGGGAAGAAAATATAAAAACATCACTGAGTAAGAGCCCATCATGATTTTTTGATTTCTGGGAGTAGGTTCCAGGGAGGGCTTGGGATTTGGACATGCACCAAGGGACTGAGGGCTGCTGAAGGTCCTACCTCAGGTTTCCTCCAGAGACCTTCGGTCACACCACATTCTCCGCACTCTTGCTATCCTCACAACTACCCATCAGCACTTCATGAGTAAATGAATAAAGATACAGACTAATACTAACTCTTCCAAACTACAAATGAGATCCAGATATGAATATAGTGACTGTGGCCAAGTGCTGCAGCTTGGAGGTTGCGGGGCTGGGAGGAGGACCAGGTTATCTTTGAAGTGAGCTGTGCTAGAGCGACTGCTGGGAATGGACAAGTTCAAGTCTCTCAGGAGAAGCTATTGGACACAAATTCCTCCAGGTGCTTCCTTTCTGGGGTACACTTACTAGTCAGAACACAGTAACATTATACAAGACTGGAGGCCCAATGCATGAAAATTCATGCAACCAGCCCAGCCTGCCCCCTCTCACAGTCCGGGAGTCCTTCAGGGGATGTCCTACTGATGGCTTAGGCCCACCTCTGTGGGAGGCGACCAGACTGATCAGGGGAAGATGCCACTCCCATCACCCCACTGTTGCTGCCACTGCCAGCTGCAATGGCTGCCTTGCCGTGGGGCCCCCGCAGCTGCTGCGGTGCTTTTGTCCGGAAGAACATCCGGAAGATGTCCAGTCTATTCAGTCTAATTAGCATATTATTCTTTTGTTAGTATAGATAATGACACTGTCATTCAAGACCTGAGATGAGGCTCCTTTTTGAAGACACTTGTGGCCGTGGGTAAATGGACTGGAAGACAGTGATTAGAAAACTTGCACAGATAACTTACTGACCGGAAAACCAAGTTACCATGAGCTTTGTCTTTATATTGGCTGCCCTTCAAAAGACATGTACACTTCTTATAAATCCAAGTATTGGAACAACAAGCATCCAAAATGTTCTAACACACAAGTGATAAGTTACTTACGCAATTTTTTCTTCTTCAATGCGGTTAACCTTCCCTCCGACATAGATTCTTAATTTACAGTCTTTCCATTTTTTTCTGAGAGTCAAGATATAGGGGATAAGGAGTGTTAACCCTGAAAAAAAAAAGTAAATTATGACAAAAAAGATGAGTACATCCAGCTGAAAGGAAATTATGGCTTTCCCTCTTTTTTCATTCCCACACCAACAGCTCTTAAATCATTTAAGGTCTTAGGAGAACACAGAAATGTTATTCTTTAACTGGCATCGTTTTCAGATACCTCCCCATGCTGTTTGTTAAATTTATCAACACAGGAATTCTGTTCCCTAGTGTACATTCCAGAACATTTTACCTCCATCATCAAACAGCCACCAAACATCAATCGTGCCTTTTCCTTGCTTCTTCTTAAATTGGGTGCTGGCTTCCACCAGCTTCTGGTTGAACTCCCCCACGTGCATGGACTGGATGGTGTTAATGCCGCTGTCTGTGATGAAAGAGAAAGTAGTATGTCTATTAGTCTTTTGAGGAAAGAAACAAAATAACATTCCAATAAATCTATGCAGGAAAATAGAGAAAGGGTCATACATTCCTAACTATTTTTTATGCTTACAGGTAAATAGTGAGCTCTTTTCTCTGAAAAGGGGAGATAAAGGTCGAATCCCAGAGTAATATCATCTTTAGTAGTTCAACATGTTTGATATCGGTTTTATGATTATAATTTTCATTGTGGATTATTTTCAAATCCTTAGTAATTGGTCTCAGAGTGGAATTATTACTTAGACATATAAGAACGCTAAATTATCTGTAAAGAAAAACCTTGATTTTTTCCCCCCAAAATATAACTCAATTTAATCATACTTTCAGATTTACTTGAAAGAAAAACATGTGGTGATCAAGTTTTCCAGAAATAAGCCAGTGAATTGGAAGTATTCCTTCATGAGGCTATGCATTCACTTGAGTGCAGTTTTGATGTACATTCCGTGAGTGCCCGGATTGTAAAGGCAGCCAGGGATACTGTGCACCTTGACCTTGTATGACCCTTTGGTCCTAATGCCAGCCTGCTTTGCTCCTCTGCTTTCTTTTCAAGGAATCTGTGAAGCTAAGGTGAAGCCATTTGAACAATTTGAATTTCTGTGAATGAAATGAAAAAGCCAGAAATATGGAAAGAGAAAATTTCTTTACTTGAGCTATACTTAATGGTGCATATAAAATACTTAAAAAAAATTTAATGCAATTTACAATCTAATATGGACACAATGAAAGTGTTCTAGGGAACTAGGTCAGTGGTTGAATCGGACCCTTGTTTCTTTGTACCAGCAGGGGTTTCTTTGCTACACTGTATATATTATTTCTTATTTCCATGTCTTTCATAGTTGTGACTTTATTGCTTATTTCAAAGAGACGGTGTCACTGTGGTGCTTAGAGAAGAGCCGACAGCCGCCCAGAGCTTCCTCTCTGATCTAAGAGGTTCTAAAGATCCTTTGTTCTGTCTTTTGCTGTTTTCATGTTTTGGGCCTCTCCATTCTGAAGCAATTATCTTATATTGTTTTTTATCTCCCTGGGACTGCTGAGGGAGAAAGTAAATGCATTTATGGAATGGACCAAATTCTGCCCCCACTTACATGCATATCAAAGCATCCAGAGACTCAAGTATGAGCACCTGGAGGCAGAGATGGTCTTGATCTAGAACTCAAAGAGTTGTTAACCAACATAAGCCTGGAGCAGTAAAGGGGCCTACATTAGAGCTGTGTCTGAATTTTAGGTGTTGAATATAAAACATAATATTATTTTGCTTTTCCAAACAATGAGATATGTTGACTTTCAGAGGAGCACATTTTTGCCTAAAGTATTGTGGGGCAGAAACAGGTTGCAGAATAATAACAAGTCTCCCTCCCTTTTATTAATAAGTACATTAATGCTTTCCTGCTCCCTCTCGGCTCCTGAATAGTATTGGGCTATGACTTTGAATTTTACATTGCTTTGCAAGTGGGTAGATAACTCTTCTCATGAATAAACCAAATATTTGGAAAGGAAAAGAAGATAGTAGTTAGCATCCAGATGGTCTTATTCTAATAGTTACACCCTTAAAGTCCCGATATACCACTCACTTAATATTTAAACACATAATTTCCTAAAAATGGGTATATATAAGGGTGACAATACATATTTGGCTCTCTTAATACCCCATTCAATGGTTCAGGTACCCACGGGTAACTCTAGTATTTGAAGGCATATACTACCGGTATAAAATTTTATCCTTGGGATAAAGTAGGAAAACAAGGAAACAAAACAAAACCTTTCCCAGGGTAGGAGATAGCCTCTTCAGAGGCTGGATTCTGTCAACCTAATCCAGAAGCCTGCTAAATCTCAGTTAAAACACCGGTGAATTTCAGTAACTATGGGATTTTTTGTGCATGACAGAAATAAATGTTAACATTCCAATTTTCTACCAGCAGAGGTCGCTGTGGACCTCATTAACGTCAAACTGCCCTGTTACGGAAAGAGCAATTTTCAAAAATCAAAAATCAGATGTTTAATTCACCTGTTTATATGAAATTTATAGCAAGATTTCTCATTTTCTGGTCCTCTGTTCCTGGGATGTATACCTGATATTCAGATGTAAGTGCGTTACTGAGCCAAAATCTGTAGGTAATTAGTATCAGTAAAGTCCAGAAATCTGGTCTGTGACAAAGATGCTTTTTTTGAAATTGGAATTCTAGCTGGATCTCTCATTCAAACACCTAAAATGTCTGCAAGGTGTGTGTGTGTGTGTGTGTGTGTGTGTGTGTGGTGAGGTTGGGTGCTGGTTTGTAAATTTTAACCATTTTTCATTTTACTAAGAAATTTTGTCTCATGGCACTCAATCTGCTCCCTCACCAAATATTATTTTGAAAGAAAGTTTTTACAGTAAGATTGTACAAAGGGCTTGGCATTATTGATAAGTGACAACAGCTTCTGCTTTTCACCCATACGTTCTTCTTGAAAAAAAAAATGTCTTCAGTTCTTAGTCAAGGCCTCCAATGTCTTAGATGGTGACTTCTCACCCCTGTAGATACTGAAGTCTGCAGGAGGGGTCACCTTGTAATATTTCTTATAAATGTAACTGTACTTACCTTTCTTAGAGGTTGGCTTTGTGATGTTCAACTTGCCAGCTTTTTTAAACAAGCCTCGGATGCCTCCAGCTCCTTCTTCACTTTCATTGTCTTTGATGGTGGCTTCCAAAGCCAGCCTCTCCTGTTCTAATTTCTCCAGCTCATCTGGTGAGAGAAGACACGATCACTTACTAAACTCAGAAAGAGAAAGCTTGTAGGAACACTCTTCTATATTACTTTTATATGAAACGTGGAATATATGCAATAACGTGATTATTATATGATTTTTTTCTGAATGATTATTAAAAAGAAATGCATGTCAGTAAATTATATTCAGAAAATAATAACTACCCAGAAACTAGCTCTGTGTTAATTATAATATGTGAAGTCACTAGGTTTTTTTTGTAAGGGCTATTTAATGCCATCTTTACTCACTTCTGGCAAAAACCCAAAAGCCAGACCCACTGAACATAAAGATCTTACACACTGAAAGCCACTTATTTCTTGACTGAGTTACTGCGTCAGATATTTTACAGTGGAAGTGCCAAACTGCAGAAGCATATTGGCTATATATCAGGCACACAATAATGCCTCCTGAACTGAAACATAAAGCTAGAGAGCAAGAATTAAGAAAGAGAACCAAATCTTACAATAAACGTTATGGGCTCTGGATACAAATGACAGGGAACAATATCCACCAACAGTTCTTCCCGGCCAGCAAAATACTTTCTGGAGTGACCAAAGCGAAAGAAGTAAAAGCTGAGATGTCTTGTGCCTGTCTGATCTCAAATTACTAAACAGGGTCTCAGGACACTCGAGTCTGGAATAAGAGTCGGGCTGTGCAGGATTTCCTGCCCACGGTTTAGGTCCACTATCCAAAGTTGGATGTTGTGACTGGCTGCCTTTTATCTTTTTTGGATTCTGATGGTGACGAAACATGCCTCGCTGCTATGCATCACTCTCTGACCTCAGCCTCCGCTGGATCAGGTAAGTAAAGACTTCAAAAGCAGTCAGATGGCAGCGCTAAGGAGTGATGGGCTTTTCGCTCACAGCAGGCAAGGTGGCCCTCTTGTTAGATCCCTCATCTTCTTGTCTGCCAAGAACACATCCGTAGAAAATGAGCAATGTTCCGAGACAGAGAGCAGAAAACCGAGATTCAGTGATAGGCGATACTGGTAGGGCTTCTGTAAATGTCAGCCCTCGGAGCCTGTTGCCTTATCTATCCGGGAAGCAGAGCTATCCAAACTCTGGATTTATCAATTATGCACTAACTAAATCTGTCAGGACAGGCAAATCCCTAGACGGTGCTGTTATTCAGCTGCGCGGAATTGCCTGGCCCCTTTCCAGGTCTTAGCAATTAATCTTTTGCCAGTGGCATGAGATTTAAGGTCAAATCACCCATGTGATTTCCCCAAAGCTTCAAAGGTTCTTGAGACCAGCAGCTACAGAAAATCTGAGAAATTAGACCGATGGTATTAAAGCTCAGACAGGAGTTGCTTACCCCTGACTTTTGAAAGGTGAACACAGGCTGCATTGCACGGGGAGGTCATGACCGATTATGGCTCTGCTGCTGGCTTTATGTGACATGAAGCAAGTCATTGATTTTCTCTATGCCTCTGATTCTCTGTCTGTGAAATGGAAAATTGTAACCTTCCCCTTTCCCTGGCACCGCAAAAAGAATAAACAACAGTTCTGACATGGGGCTTCAGAGCTCCTTACAGAACAAAGCAACCAGTACATTCTCTAGGCCGAGGATTTATGCAACTCCTGGAAATGGACTTAGTCATGCAAAGTAAAGTGAGTATTTTGGAAAGCCCGGGATTTATCCTAGCAGTCACTGTTTATCTCACACTCTCTAGGTGCTGGGGGCTGTGCTGCATGTTATTCCCCAGCAACAACTTTGAGATAGTTACTGTGATTATTCTCAATCTGTGGACGAAGACAGTGAGGTTCAGAAAGGTTGCATAACTTGTATGATGTCACCCATAAGCAAGTAACAGTGTTCAACCACAAAGAGGTCTGCTTGATTCCAAATCCTGCATGCTTCCATCGGTGAAGACCTTGTGCTTTTGGCTTATTACTATTATTTAAGAATTGTCTTGTGAACCCCTAACCCTTCATCCTCAGGGGAACCGGAACACTCAGGCACATGGTATAATGCAAGTTAATTCTCTAAATTATAGCCCCTCAGTTGTAAAGAGAAGACCCTAACGGTACAGGTACATATGACAGGCTGCCCAGAGTAGCAACATCGGCAGCATCCTGGCCTGGGTGACAGCCCCCCACCCCAGCTGTCATGTACATTCTTGGGGTGCTGCAGGGGCAGCTATAGAGTAACTGCTCTCTGCAGTCAGCTGGAAGGTGCACATTTGTGAGTTTCTTTGGGAGCAGTGGGGAGAGGTTCCTCTGCTCTCCTTTTTTGACTGGCTCCAGCACACCCCGTGATTAGCTACTAGTTGCCATGTTCTTTGTCCTCTAGTTTGGACAAAGGAGAAGAGAAGATAAATCCTCCTCTGTAACAGAGTCAGCTGGCTGAGTGCACCGGGAGCTGCTCCAACTATTTGCTTGAAGGTATGTACACAGCCCATCCTGGACAGAGCACGCTCCCAGCCTGAGAGACAAAACCAGACTCGGTTTGAATGAGGCAGATTCGGCAGTTCTCTCAAAGACGATGGAGACAAAATCTATTCTAAAGGCTGCAATCTGCTCGTGTGGCCATCTGGAATAGGCACTGAGTTCTTATTAGAATTAATTCTAAATTATTCACTTTGTAGGTAATCTGAGGCCCCCTTCTGTGCCCTCTCTCCCTTTCTCATTTCAGTACTAAGGAGCAGTGATATTTGATGCTCTGTACTGCTGGCCTCTGTTTGCATAAGAAATCAAGAGCAGACTTGTCAACACATTTCTTTCAACAGGAATGCTGGCTAGCTGACCATTAGTCATAAAGTGGGTGAGCCAAGGTAGAGTGAACGGATAGCTATAAACTGATGTTCACGAGGCTGACAATGAAAATGATTCATTTCATCACTGCGACCACCACCACCACCATCACGACTCCCCTTGTGACTTCAGGATTCACAAAGCCCTTTCCACCCAGCATCTGATTTGATCCCAACACCAGTACTACAATAGGATGCAGGCAAAGCTGGTAATAGTCTCCCCACTTTAATGTAAAGGAAACCTGGGTTCAGACAGTTCAAGTGATTTGTCCAAAGTTGCACAGCTGGTGAACCAAGCTTTCTGCTTCCAAGTCTTTACCAACCTTCTTCTGATGTGCTCTGACTGCCTGTTGAAGGAATACCCAATCTGCATTTTTTTTTTAAAGAAACCATCCACAAATTTCCAAGTCAGAGAAATTTACATAATGCTCTACATTTCTATCATACTCTTACTTCAACCTTTTTTTTAAAAATTATTATACCAGTAACTATCACTGTGGGACACAGAATATAGTTTTAAGATACATGTGTATTTTACCCTCACTAAATTGCAAACTCCTAGAGAGTAGCTTAGGTTATATTTTATTACCACCACTTATTCAGAGTTTATTTTGTGCCAGGTACAATGCCAAACACTTAGAAGCCATTGTATATTTTAATGCAAAATAATAAATCTGTAAGGTAGGTACTCTAATTATTCCAATTTGAAAATGTGAAGTGAAACACAGAGAGGATGAATAATTTGACTAAGGCCACACAGCCAAAAAGGGTCAAGCTGGGATTTGAACCCATAAGGTCAGATTTCAGACCTTATGTTTCTACTTCACATACTTCCTCTCTCGCATTTTTAGTTGAGCCCACACCTTTCTGCTAGCGACTACCATCAAAACAAGTACCCAAGAATAGTTTGCTGAGAAATAAAAGAACAGGTCAGTGCTGTTAATATAGTTCAACACATTTGAAAGTATTTTCTCTATAAAGGGAGAAAAGTGAGTGGATAGTTGGCCGGAATGGGGGCATATAATGTGTGTGTAAGGGATAGGTATAAAAGACAGTGTTTGAAAGAAGTGAAATGAATGCTGTATACAAAGATACGGAAACAGGCGCTGATGGAGTATGACAGAAGGTAGGACATACTGCATAATCTTGGAGAGCAACAATGAGAGAGAGAGAGAGAGAGAGAGAGAGAGAGAGAGAGAGAGAGAGAGAGAGAAGAGAGAAATCTTGCCTTACTCTCGTTCCAAGATGAAGAAAATTCCTGAGGTTGGATGAAAAAGCTTAAGCTTTAGGGTCTCTCAGTTGAGTGGGTTTCTAACCAATTGTTCAAACATAGCCCCAAATATTTCTCATAGTAAAAACAGAGTGAATATTGAGCTGTATCTTCATGCACATGCCAACTCACTTGAATAGTAGTTACTCTATTTGCAAGTGCTTTACAAATTGACTAGAGAACTGGTGCACAGATTCATGCACTGGTGGGGTCCCTCAGCCTGGCCTGCAGGGATTGGGCTGAAACTACCTGATGCATGGATTCATCTAGGGCATGTCTGGCCCATCTAGCCCAGTCCCATTCAGCCAGACCCCAACAGCAAGCTAACCTACCAGTCAGAGCATCTGCCACCTGGTGGTCAGTGTGCATCATAGCAACTGGTTGAAAGGTGGAAGGAACTGTTGGATACTTAGCATATTAGACTTTTATCATATAGGATTGTGTGGTAACCAACTAGAGTAACCATATTTTGAAATTCAATTTAGTTGCCAAGATTGCTTCCACTGTTTCATCCTCAGTCTTTTTTTTTTTTTAAGATGTCTTTTAGAAACAGTCAAGAGTTTACTCTTTACAATTCCCTTTCAATTTTTAAAAGAGAGAATAGTCAGTTATCTCACAACAGAAGAGAGAACAGGGGAACCTCCTGAGGAATGACATCCCTCCCACTTCACAGCATCCTTTTTCTTTATTAATTATTCAATTATGCGTCTTTCCTTGGTCAATCAACTCAAAGCTGTAAATGCTCACATGAATCAATGAGCCATAGCCTGGTGAAGTCTAGTTGAACTGAAGGCAGGAAGCAATCCTACAGTGGTCACCTTCCAATCAAGCAATTATTTACTACACTGCCATCTGTCTTTATTTTGCTAAGCCACTTCCTCAGACACAGCAGAATCCCCGCACTCTGAGATGGTCATAAATCCTGCAGCTCTTACAAGGAACACTTGACCGCAATATATTGCAAATCACATGTCATCACTTTAGTTCCTACCAGAATAATATGGACTTTTTTATTGAAGTTGGCAAACTTGCTGAATACCCCTGAGAAATGAACAACATGAAATACTGTGTTTTTTGTGTTGTTGGCAATAAATTAATTTATTAAGAGATACTATCAGCTTCCAGTATTGGATGAGTTGCTGCAGTATGCAAGTGAGAGTGTTTTGAGCATTGATCTTATTTATACAAAAAGTTATTCTCTTCACATAAGCCTGTGACACAGTATAGAAATGATTGTCATTAGCTGGCAAATTACCTATAAAGCTGATTTCTATTCACTGCATTATTAACTACAGTATATGGGCACTCAGAATTGCTAATATTTCCTTTAAATTATAATGTGTGATGACACCTTGGTGCCTGTGTTGGAAAAGCTATGAAGATAATCATTAACATAACATAATGCAATACTTAAGATTTATCAGGCTCTTATTAAGCCTTATATTACAGTATAATATAATGAAACACAAGCTTATTTCTTCCAATTCAAAATCTAATATGAGGGTTGTGTTGTAAATTACATAAACTTCAAAACAATGCATGGAAATGTGGCGTAAAGTTAATTTCTATCATTATGCTGCTGTTATTCGGCATGTTCTTCATGTAGTATTTGTGTAATGTTGTTTTTTGTTTACCCCAGATAATTGGTACTTCTAATTATTTTATTAGCATCCAACTGTATTTTCCCTTCCTTGACTAAGAAGCAGAAATATTTCAAACATCAAATTTGATATAAATCAGATACTTCCCTTGGGAAATTAAAAGGGGATGCAGTTCACTGCCAGGATTCTTTCAGAAATACTACATACAGAATGAGCTTCTATGTTGCTTTATAGAACTAAATTGATGGTGCGTTTTCGGGGATGGAGCAGTGAAGGGTGGGAGCCATATTTTTTCAGCTACATCACATCTTTCAGCTTGAAGAGATCAACATTTATATATATAAAAAGCCAGTGACCTTAACGCCAAAACGACCGGAATGACCAGTCACTCACTATGATACCCACTGTGGCCAACCTCTTGTGGCCCCTCCCCCCAGTCAGCTCCACCCCCAATTACTCTCCCTCACACCAGTTCAGGGGTGGTGCTGGCCAGCCAACATCCCATGCCCCTCTCCCAGTCGCTGACCCTCAATCAGCTCCCCCCCACCTCAATAGGGGATGGGGCCTGCTAGCCAATCACTCGTGACCTCTCCCCACAGCCAGCCTGGCCCTGACAAAGTCCCAATAGGGGCAGGCCAGCCAGCCAACCTCCCACCATTTCCTCCTCCCAACAGGCCCGGCCCCGATCCTCCAATTGGGGCCAGGCTGGCAAGATCTTACCCATGCACGAATTCCTGATTGGGCCTCTAGTAACATATAAAACAAATACGTTATTTTGTATACTCATTGTTTAGATGATAAAACATCATAGCACAAAAACCAGGCAAAATTAAAGTAAATATAGAAATTTAGCAGCACAGCAGGTCTCTTAAGATAAGGTTCTTATAATTATCTTCAACATTATATCTATCTTATCATAGCCAGGCAGGCCCTATGTTGGGTTTTGAAGGAATAGGTGGAAATGGCCTTGTTCCATTTCAATATCTCAGATTTTACCATTGCCTTTCTTTATGTAAGTCATTGTCCTCTCTGGCTTTCCTTTTTAAAAGGTAGGATAGTGCTTCAAACAGGCACATGTTTGAATCTCAGCTCTACTGACTACCAGCCTTGTAAATTTTGGGTAAGCCTCAGTTTCATTAGTTGTAAGATGAGGTCAATGATCATACTTTCTTCAGAGGATAGTTGGGGTAATAAATGTTGTAATATATGTGAACATGAAACATACTACATGGCACATAGTAAATACTCAAAATGTTAACTATTGTTGCTACTAGGATATTAAGTTCAACTAGGAAGGAATATATAAATTAATCATGAATACTGAGGGGAAACTAGTGTATCTAGTCTGTAAGTATAAAAGGTCCATAAAAAGAGAAAGGGGCATAAAAAAAGGAACGCTGAAGATAACAAAAACATTTTGCATAAGATGAACTCTATTCTCATTTTTTAAAGCTCATTGTATATAATCACAGAGTACACATATCAGATAGTGAATGGTTCTCTACCCTATACAAACTCTTGATTCCTAGTTTCCTCTTTTTTCTTCTCCTCCCTTACAATACACCAGAATGGTTGCATCAGAATATTCACCTAATCCACTCCTGTTTCCTTCTGTTATGATGGTGACATTAATGAAATAGCCAAATAGAATCTGGACCCATCAGGCACCAGTGCTCTCAAATCTCTCTCAAGCTTTTCTTTTCTGCTGGACCTACCCAGCAAAACCTTGATCCTCCTATACTCTGGAGACCAAAGTCACTGGATAAAAACTGGAAAACTAGAGAAATTGCTTCAACTTCAAAAACAAACAAACAAACAAACAGAAGAAGAATTAAGACTACCGTGTACAATCCTCCTCAACTCCTCAATTATCACTACTCTCTTACAAAAACCACTTACTTCATCATCAATTCTCACCTCTTTTGCTATAATTTTAGAAGATGAAGCATTTTTCTTAAGCTTCAGGCCAACTCTTCCATCCCTTCCCATCCCCTGATTCTTCCTGTACCTCCAGGACCTTGTATGCCACCTAACCACCCCCCACCCATGTTTTACCTTCAATCTTTCCCAATCTCTTGGGTACATTTTTCTTTTAAATATATATTTTTTATTGATTTTTTACAGAAAGGGAGAGGGATAGAGAGTTAGAAACATCGATCAGCTGCCTCCTGCACACCCCCTACTGGGGATGTGCCTGCAACCAAGGTATGTACCCTTGACCACATTACTCTCTCACTGAAATCTCAATAGTTCTTCCTCGTTGCTTACAGAATATGATCCACATTTTTTTTTAATATGGCAAATGAGGTCTTTTAATATCAGGATCTTATATCAGCAGCTTCATATTTCACTATTGTCTGCTTCAGCTTTTCACTTAAGTAACTCATTTGCTTTTGGTTGCCCATGCATTTTTCTACATCCCCCTACCTTCCCACCTTTGCTACTGCTCTCCTCTTTGCCAGGAATGCTAGTCCCCAAACTCTCTCATTTTTTTCTTCCCCAACATAGCCTACCTAGTTAACCCTACTCACCCATGAGGTCTCAAAACAAAGGAAATTTCTTCCAGAAAGCCTTCTTTTTAGATGCCTCTTCTCTCTTTCCCACAATACCCGCTAAATATACCCATCATCACACTAATCATAATCATTTCCATTACTAGGCTGTGAGTCTATTGAGGACACAGACTCTTACTCATCTTATTGTACCTAGTACTGAAACCTACATCATGGCTGCTACATAAGAGGTACCCAAAAAATCCTGAGTTGGTGCCCATGTCTTCAGTGAGCTCCATTTTAAAGTTTAGTTAAAGAGATAAGTCATGGATTACTATCCTGTCCTAATACTTCAGTAACTTTTTAGATGTGTTCTTTATTTTATACACAAAAGGGTATGTTTAAACTTTAAGACTAAACAAGTAGTTGATCCTTGAGCAACGTGGGTTTGAACTGCGTGGGTCAAGTGAACTGTGAGCTTCAGTTGAACTGTGGTCAAGTAAACTGTGCAGGTCAATTTAAAAAATCCTGCATAAGTGGGCCCACGGTCCTAGAGAAGAAGCAGAGTCACTAATCTGAATTAGCGATTTTTGCCTCTGGCTTAAATTCGTGATTCACATAGCAAGGTACATTCAGGCTCATTTCCATGTGAGTTGTAAACTAGATCATAGACTCTTAAAGACAAAATACATGGTTTTCCAGGGAAAGCATTAATCTTCATTTTTCCGAAACATCTTGCAGAAATTAATTCGGCAAGTTAATTTACCGAAGGTGTTTATTTTCAGCGATGCTGGCTTTGTGGTTTTGTGATAAGAAGAATAATTGATGACAGCCCTGGAGTACTCTATATTTCTGGTTAGCAGGACAAAGGCCACCTGTGTTAGCAATGGGGAAAGCACAAGAAGTGTATAAACCTCAGGTCAGCATAAGAATGTAAGCTCTGCTGTTACAGGGTTTTGTCCATCTGGTGCACTGGTCTAACCCCAGCACCCAGAACTCCATGCCAGCTGTGGAGTAGAGGCTCAATAAATATTTGTTGGTTGAATAAAGAAAGTACATACCTTGTACCTGGAGAACCTGAGAGATGTCAAAGCCTTGGCTGATTCTGACTATGACCACACCAATCTCAAAATCAAATGCATCGCTGAAAGTGGAAGCAAAGTAGTTAGTGACTTAAATGACTCTTTAATCTTCAAGCTTTAGACAAATATTAAACTTGTTTCTAAGATTTTAATGTAATTAAATTAAGGAAATTCACTTTAAAATACAACCAAGAGTTGATAGTTTTCTGTTAGTTCTCCCCCCACCCCACCCTTTATACCAGTAAAAAACACATCCTGGGTAAAGATAACTCATTCATTTACTCTGGAACCAATTTATTCAAATATACTATCAACTAGAATTTTGATTAAGAGCTTGTAACATAATTCTAAAAAAAATATTTTCTTTTTTTTAATATATATTTTATTGATTTTTTTGCAGATAGGAAAAGAGAGAGATAGAGAGCTAGAAACATCGATGAGAGAGAAACATTGACCAGCTGCCTCTTGCACACCCCCTACCACAACCAAGGTATATGCCCTTGACCGGAATCGAACCCGGGACCCTTCAGTCCGCAGGCCGACACTCTACCACTGAGCCAAACTGGTTTCAGCAAAATTATTATTTTCTAATGCAAACAAAATCACTGAAATATTTAGAACAGAGAATTTTCAGACAGCAAAGACCCTTGGAAATTATTAGCCAAATCTCTTTTTATTCTATTGAGGAAGAATCCTACAACATTTCTGACATCAAGTTCCATGCTAAAAATGTCTCCAGTTCCTCTGAGGAGCCTTCACCAGTGACTTTGAACAAACCATTTAAAGCAGTGCTTTTTCGTGGCAACCCCATGAAGCTGTTGAAGCTGGCTGTTGTGCCATCACTACATGGAATTAGATTATCTGGAAGGGAAAGAGAGCCTGGCTTTCTTTTATCTCCATTCTTGTAGAATATGTTTTTTACCTTTGCCCGCCAATATGGTGCAAACCAATGAGTCCTTTGAATTCATTTAAAATTCTCCCCTATGTCCAATCTTCTTTGGACCAGGACCCAGGACCCTTTCATAGGGTCACCCTCCCTCAAAAACAAGGCAGGTTATGATCAACTCACTGTACACAAACAAGATTTCAATAGCCAAAGTCAACCTAAATTTTCAAATAATGACATAAAGGTGTTCAATATAGTATGACTATTCATTTTAAATGAGATTTAAAAACCTAAATTTGACCACATTATTCTCTCACTTAAATATTCTCAATAGTTCTTCCTTGTTGATTATAGAATATGATCCACATATTTTAATGTTGAAAATGAGAGCTTTTAAAATCAGGATCTTTTATCAGCAGCCTCATATTCACTACTGTCTGCTTCAACTTTTCACTTAACTAACACTCATTTGCTTTTGGTTGCAAAACTGTACGTGATCTCTACTTAACAAAATAGATCCATTCTAGTAAAACTGCCACAAGGTAAATTCCTAATAAATCTCCTAATTGTCCTAGATTATTAAAATCAGGCAACATGTTCCACATAAATATTTGGATTCTGTGTTAGGCAGGATCATTTCAGACCCCCAAAGACATCCACATTGTTATCACTGGAACCTGTGGAGTATGTCACTACATGGCAAAAGGACTTTGCAGATGTGATTAGATTAAGAACCTTGAGGTGGAGAGATTATTCTGAATTATCCTAGTGGGCCCAGTGCCATCACCAAGGGCCTTGAAAGTGAAATTGGGAGGCTGAAGCGGTTAGTGTAATGTGATGTGAGAAGGATTTGACCCATCAAATGCTTTGAAGATAGAGGAAGAGCGTCATGAGCAATGGGCAGCCTGTGGACCCTAGAAAAGGGAAGGCCATAAAGTCTCTCCGAGAGCCTTCAGAAGGTAATACAGCTCAGCCCACACCTTGATTTTAGCCCAGTGAGTTAGTGTTCAGAATGTTAACCCACACAACCTTAAGCTAATATATTTGTGTGGTGTTAAGCCACTAAGTTTGAGATAATTTGTTAACGCAGCCAACAAAAACTAGTACAGATTCTAATTAAACTTATACCATACTTAAGAATATTACATGTATTTAAAATCTTTTATTCTAAGAAAAATGGTAAAGTACTAATCTATTGTAAAAATATCTTTCTGATATCAATAAAAATGTGCTTCAAGCCATACAACCAAACAACCTAAAAAGTCAGAAAGAGAAATATAACGCAATATGGTTGTAAGGTTGTCTTCCTTCTGTAGTGACCCATTGCTATGGTAGTAAAGTCATTTAACTTTGCCAAGCCAGCTAAATTTTATACTATACAAATTTGACCCACTTTATTTTTATTTTTTATTTATTTTTAAAATATATTTTATTGATTTTTTACAGAGAGGAAGAGAGAGGGATAGAGAGTTAGGAACATCGATGAGAGAGACTCATCGATCAGCTGCCTCTTGCACACTCCTACTGGGGATGTGCCTGCAACCAAGGTACATGCCCTTGATTGGAATCGAACCCGGGTCCTTTCAGTCTGCAGGCTGATGCTCTATCCACTGAGCCAAACTGGTTTCGGCAATTTGAGCCACTTTAAAGCTGAACTTTATTACACAAAAGATCAATCATTAATTTGGTATAAAAGTCAGAAGTTTCTTCAGCTTAATATTACTAGGTTTGATTATTTTGGTCTCTTTAAATTTCTAGACTGTTTGGGATAGTGAGGTTAGAATATGATTCCAGGTGATTTTGTATCAAATAATGGACTCTATGACTAAGATTTACATATTTCTTTTCATTCCCAAAATGAAGATAAAATTTCTTTCCCTAACATTCCTCTTTCCCCCCAAAGATAAAGATGAAATTGTACTGAAAAGTCTGGATAACAGAGAGTATATCTAAATCCATTTTCAAGAATGTCAGGCCAGCAACTGACTATGAATCTAAACCTATCAAAATGCTGTTTGTTGAGCCTGGCAAAATCCTAATGCCCCTGTAGGAGGCAGATGGCAGCACGTGGCATGGGACTTTGCATGTTTGCAGAATGCTGTTCAAGAGAATGCATTTAATGCATGGGTTTCCAATAGGAGGAAGGCTAAGTGAATTTCTGTTTGGTCAGTAATACATATAATTTCAGAAGGTAAAAATTATTTCCTTGTGCTTCTTTTTTAGTAGAACTAATATTAGAATGCTTTAGTTATGTTGCCTAAATCTCCCCCAAATGATGACAAACGTGGTGCTCATTCTAGCAGGGGCCAGAGGACATAGCCTGGGACAAGAAGTCCTGAGTATATGCTGTTCTAATGGGTGAGGATTTATTATGGCCTTCTCAGACATCTCAGGGCATGTTCTATACCCTGTGCTATGAAGACAGAGCGAAGCCAGGCCTGGGCGGAGGAAATCTTCCATTTTCAGAGCTGTTGACACAAAAATGGCTGCTGACCATAGCTAACATTGCCTCCCTTGAGGTGAATCTGACTAAGTATTTTCAAGCCGGGAAGAAAGGATCAATGTTCTAGAAAGGTCACTAAGGTTGCCTTGTGCCTCTCCATAAGTGTAGCTTCTGTCTTTGCTTATGCAAGAAGCAAGCCAGGCAACACTTAGGATGTATAAGTACTTCTTGAGGCAGCATAACCTGTGGTCAGGAGGTTAAACTTTGAATTCTGATGATCCTGGGTTGCAATTCCAGTTCTGACACACAACTCTGCATGTTTTAAGTTTTAATGTCTATGTCTCTTCTTATAAATTGGGAACAATAGTAGTGCTTACTTCAAAGTCATCTTGTGAGAATTAAATGGGATAGCTCATGTGAAGGGCATTAGCCTGGTGCCCACTCATCCTTTAATGACTATCATTATTACCTTTAACCAAGACTCTCCCAATATTCAAGGACCAGATGTCACGTACAATTGAAGGCCCACTTTCTGTGCACTAACCAACACTGCTACATGGCAGAGGCAACTGGCACATGGCACCATCAAATCAACAAAGGGAGATCTGAGGCTTTGGGCTAGTGACTACATTCCCCAAGGCTCAGAAGAAGATAAGGACTGAATTGGGCACACCAGCTAGTCCAAGATTCCAGTCGTTTTGAAAGAAAAATTCCTTTAGTAACCACCTGTCCTTTGTTTTTAATTTCATAACTAGATTTTAAGGTTGTAACTCTTAATACTGACCCTTTTCTTTGACACCAAATTCCCCTCCCCCACCCCCAATTCTGTTTCCTCTGATACTATGATTCCCTTGAGTTCTATCATTGGCAGTATTTTCACTTTGGTAAAGAATTCAGAGTACCAGGGGAATGTCCTCTTCTCAGGCAATTGAATCTAGTATAACAGTGTCATGTACTGCCCTGGTTAGTGCTTTATAAACAACACGTCTTTTGAAAGCCATCACTTACTGTATGATTCCCACGTAGTTTTCAATCTCTGTTAACTGAGCTTTCCTCCAGTTTCTTTTATATCCAATCACCAGAGTGTTTGGTTTCATCCTTCCTAAGCCTGAGGCCTAAACAGAGGAGATAAACACATGGGCAATCTTTATTGTACCAGGAAACCACCACGGCAAATGAAAAATAAGGCTTGACACTGGGGGGGTGGGGGGGGGGGCAGGGGGACACGGCGTTAAAAGAGGGGTGAGGCTATGTACTGGGGAAAGGTCATTAGGGGAGAAAAGGAGACATATGTACTACTATTTGAAATACTTTAAACAATAAAATAAAATTTAAAAAAAGAAAAATAAGTCTGAAAGAGCACTGAAGTAATGTTCTGATGATTCGGAAGATTAGATTACATTTTAGTGCATGTCCTTCATGCCTATACCCAAGCATAAAATAGAAAGATTAGTTCTAAATCATCTCAGCCATAAATGGATTTTAGATGACAGAAATGTAGCTTTTCTAAATTAGCAGTCATTTGCATTTCTTCTGACACACTCATTAAAATGGTTCAATAATTTAAAATCAAGTGAGGGTTGACTTAACTGTTGGCATGCATGCTGTAACTTAGTGGTTCAAAGCTAATCTCCACCTGTTACATCCATAATGTCATTAGCAATAAAATCCATGTTTGGAAAATTCTTATATACAAAAATTACTGAAACTTCTACCTACATTATTTATTGAGGAGTAAATGAGCTATGCTTCCAGAACCCAATTCTTTTATGTGACAGCATCATTAACAGCTATCTTCCATATCAGAAGTTTCATTCCCTCCATTAGATGACAGTTAATTAAATTTAATCCAGCAATATTATTGAGCATTTATTAATTACAAAGTACTTTGTTAGGTGCTGTGGCATGGTAGTGAAACAGACCTATTATTTGGCCTCAAGGAGCTTAGAATAAAGTGAAAGAAACAAGATATTCACAAATAATTTTAGTTCAAGTGCAAATGCACTAGGAACTCATATGGCAGCATAAAGAAACCCCAAATTCCAGTTGAGGATTCATGGGTGGCTTCATGGGAGAGGTGACATTCGTCCTATATCTTGCACATTGGTGAAAGTGCAGGAAGGGCATTCTGGATTATGAGAATAGTGAAACAAATAACCAGAACAGAAAATTTTAGAGAGGATAGTAGCAAGTAGAAGGAGATAAGCATTGATGAAGGGTTCCTAAAATAAGCTTTGCTTCCATCACATTTGGTATATTGTTCTTAGAAATGTACAGGTAACAGAATAGCTCATTTGGCCCAGAGCAGATATATGGCAGTATGGATGTAATCTTTTCCATGATTAGTTTGGGGATGTGGTCATTCATACCATAATTTCTTAGATGCATAAAAGGCTTTATCTGATACTAGAGGTCTGGTGCATAAAAATTCATGCACTGGATATGGGGTCCCTCCCCACCCTCCCCCACTCCTGGGCCTGCTCTCTCTCATAGTCCAGGAGCCCTCAGGAATGGGAGGCAATCCAGTGATCAGTGTAAGGTGAATCCCATCACACCTCTGCTGCTGCCACTGCCATCAGCACAAACGTCAGCT
The DNA here is from genome assembly GCF_014108245.1 of Pipistrellus kuhlii. Classification (NCBI taxonomy): domain Eukaryota; kingdom Metazoa; phylum Chordata; class Mammalia; order Chiroptera; family Vespertilionidae; genus Pipistrellus; species Pipistrellus kuhlii. The sequence continues at coordinate 47,152,675 of NW_023425404.1, forward strand.
GGCCCTGGTTACCTGAGCCTTGGGCCATCCCTGAGTGGCTGAGGGGCTGAGGGAATTGGGGGACTCTGGAGGCAGGTGTATGTAGTGGCCGGGCCCACTTGGGGTCAGGCCCAGCCTTGCCACGCACCTGCCACTCTGGTGGGGCTGAGGAGACTGGGTGCCGCCATCTTATGGCTGTGGGTGCTGCCATCTTTGGGGGCATGGCAGTAAATTAGCATATTCCCTTTTTATTGGTTGTGGGCACCACCATATTTGAGGGTGGGACAGCAATTAGCATATTCCCTCCTTATTGGCTGTGGGCGCTGTCATCTTTGTGATGGTGGGAGGGTCAATTAGCATATTCCCTTTTCATTAGATAGGATGGTATCATTATCAGTGCCTCCCTGTGTTACCATTTTGTCCTGCCCTTTGTCATGACCTCTCTGGACTCCACTTTGAAGAAACTCATGAAAACAAGCTTTATGCGCTGCCTTTTTTTTCCTTTTGGATTCATATATGAATTGTTTTTCCTACCTATGTCTTTTCTCTCCCTGTTCTTATTATGTTTGTTGTCCTATTCCCAGTGAAAATGTTTATTATTTTTCCAATTTTCTAGATAATTTTATATTAAATGTGTAACCTTCCCAATATATTTAAACAATTAGCTACTGAAAAGTAGCTTGAGACTGAAAGAAAATCAGCATCTTGCAATGACCTATATTTCCATTGGCTGGCAAATTAATGACAGATAAAAAGAGGCTCTTTTGGGATAGTAGGTCTTTCATCAGGAATGTTAGAGAAAAGAATGCATCGAAGACTCTTAATCTTTAAATATTACAATGTGAGCCATATTTTTTCTTTTATGCCTATACCAGCATCAGAGTTATCTGGATGCTGTACAGAATGTTGACCCTCTTTGTGTGGCCACTTTGAAAACTAAATGATTCATTTGGTATATGTAGAATTAGGGCTATTCAACTATGTTAATGCCAGAATGATTAGAAAGCCAAAGTCTCTTGGATTATTTTAAGGAAACTGGCACTCCAAATTATGAAGATCAGAACAAGGGGAAGCATTTATGAACTTACTATAGAAGGGGAGGAAAAAAGATATGAGTGAGAAAAGATGGGACACGTGTAGGCTTTAGTGTTGAACCACATACATTATTATATTTTAGTCAACATTCTGGAAATAATTTAAAAGGATAGGGAAATTTTTTTCATCCTGATCACCAGGCATTTATTTAGCCTAGCAGCTGCCCTCACACCATTTGCAAAAGAAAAAAGGAAAAGAATGTTTCACTTGAGCATTATTAGACGCGAAAATAGTTTGAAGTTTTAATAGGATCCTGAATGTCGTCAACCAACAGAACAAATTTGCATTTCAATAAATATGGGGACAGAATGTATGCTGTTGACCAAAGGCAATCTCATTTTCCATTTCCAGTGTATGACTCATAGTTTATTGTAATAGAACCTCTCTGCTTTTGTTTTCGCTTTGCCTATCTATCCCCAGGAATTAAAAATGTATTCCTTAACCATCCGCACTGATCTCTGAGGTTAGACTGCGCAAGTCCATTTGCCCTGGGAGCTTCATTAGCGTGGAGTGCTAATTGTCCTTTGCCTCTGTGCTCATTCCTTCAATGCTAGCCTTACCTGAAGGAGACTCCGGACACCATCCCTGAAACAATCTGCAGCCACTGCAGCATAAAATGCCTTGATTTTGTTCTTTATAAGCCAGGCCTGCTTTTTCGCCATGCCACTGTTCATCTCTTTAACACACAGCTTGCGCGGTCCCTGCATGACACAATGAAATATGGGTTAGATGCTCGGCTATTACACATCGCACTGCTGTTGTTTCTGAAAGGCAAAAATAGCTAGCGATGCCCCATTGAGTTAAGAAATGGGAGAAGGAAAACACCTCCGTAAAGGGGGGTTCACGCAGATTCAGCCTTTTGGAGAGGACCTGTTCTGCTCCCATTTTTCACTTCCTACCCAGAATGTCAGATGTGTTAATACCTGCTTAATTAACTGCCTCGTGCTGAATGACAGAAAGAGCTCAGGGCATCATGGCACATGAGGAAAACGCAAAAAAAATGTGATGGCAGAATAAATACACAGTCTACCTTTGATCCAATAGTGAGAGCCTCTTTTAAGAATACCAGTTAAAGTAGGAGCCCTATTGCAAGAAATGGACGGCGCTCTTGGGAACCAGAGCATGATGATTTGCAAATCCTGCCGTGGACTACCAGGACTCGATAATTCTACTAGGCCCATTGGTTGCTTTTTGTGATAAGGATATGGCTACACCAGTTTTCCCCTTTGTAAGGTTGACATACTCCCACTCAGATAAATCCACATTTCTCACTCCCTCAAGGAATCTGGTGGGAACAAAAGCTCACATACCTACGGCATAGGAAGAATACAAAAGATTATGTGAGAAGGGGGCAGGTACTGTCATGGTAGATGAAGAATTTTGTAATTTCAAGATTTGAGTTCCGGAAACTCAATTTTAACTAAAAATTTTATTCTTGTTCCTCCTACCTTAAAGGTCCAACCTAGCGTTCCCTTGCATTATTCCAAATCAATCCAATCGGGTTACTTCTGAATATCTACCATGTGGTGACAGGGAACAAATCTATTATTTTCTTGGAAACTATTTCAATTCATGGGGAGATTTCAGATTTTGTTGGCTTGTCTTAGATTTCTTACAATACAGCTGTAATCTTGATAAAATGCAGTGTATCATCCTGGGATAGGACTAAAAATTCTGCATTTCTAACAACTCCTGGGGACATGAATGCTGCTGACCCTCAGACTACACTTGCAATCAGACTCTTAGAGGGTCCCAGATTGGAGAGAAAGGGCTTCGATACATTGAAAAGACACCAGGCTTTCCGCCAGACAGAATGGTTTTCAAATCGAAGCGTGGCCACATTGGAGGTAACTGATGATCTCTGAGCTTTTAGATATTCTAAAAACAGGGATACCAATCTCTATCCTTTTGCAAGGTTGTTCTAAATAGTCATGATACAGTCTGGACCATAGTAGGTGCCTGTCCAAAGTTGATTTTTATTTATTTATTTATTTATTTTATTATCTTACCTGAGTGCTCATAATCTCATTGAAACTCTCAATCTAACTCTACAACAGAGATGAAAGAGGGTTGCAAGTTAGGTCTGGCCCTGGTACAGACTAGCTGATACCTAGGTATGCCATTTGTTCTCTTTTGATGCAGATTATATTATACATTTCAAAGAATAAGGGAATTGTCTAACTTATCACTGCCCACTGTGACAGCCCTTATCATATGTTACTATTGAGCATTTGAAATGTGGCTGGTCAACAAGGAGTTGTGCTAGAAATGTAAAAAAAACACACTAAATTTTGAAGCCATGTGAAAAATAAAGCAAAATATCTCATTTATAATTTTATATCAATTGTATTTTCTATTCTGAGTACATTACATTAAATAAAACATATTATTAAAATGAACTTTACCAGTTTTTTGTTTTTACTTTTTAAATTGGCTACTAAAATGTCTAAATTACATTTGTGGCATGTATTAACTTTGTATCACACAACACTAGGTGATCTCTGGAGTCCCTTCTGCTTCAAGGCTCTATTTACATGGGATCAGATTCTTCAGGTACTTATTCCTACCAGATATTTTTTAGTACATGTGACAACTTCTCAAAACAGTTTGGATGACTTACGTTAAATTTAAAAGAACAAGAACCTTCCATGAAGATGGGGAAGGTAAAGATATAGGAAGGGTAGTTAGTAAACCAGAAGACTTAGCCTAAAGAAAGATGTCATTATGGGTCAGATTCCCCTCAGGTTCTAGATTAATGCCTCCTGAACCACAAGACCTTCTGGGGCATTCTAAACCTCATCAATTTCAGAAGAAATATTTCATTCAAGTAAATGCAATGATAACAACAGCCATGAAACAGAAGAAAAACCAACAGCTAAGAAAGGTATCAGACTATCAATATATTGAGTTGCACCACAGTGACTTTGAAACCCTGAGGAAACTGGCATTTATTTTAAATAAATACAGTGTAACATGTCTATTTGTAATACAGAAATCCAGATTAAACACTAACTGTGACAGAGAGATTTACTTTAATGCCTAAATTTGCCATACTGAGAAGTCATAAAAATATTTCATGCAGAATTTCTCTTGGCTAAAAAAATTATAATATCCTTTTAGCATACTTATTAATGTGAGACAGGGCTGCAATACAAATGTAGTCAGGAAAGAGTAAACTAACAAAGAGGGAAATAATTATTCACGATTCAAATATGTCATAGTCACAAAAATGAATTTTACCACCCTATTAAAATATTATAGAGATTAGCTCAGTTAGGATCCAAAATATGAGTATATAAATTAATTCAGAATTTGAACAAAAAAGCCCTAAACATCTTGAATATATTATAACTGACATTTATTGAGAGAAGGATAAAGAAATTATCATTATTTAGTCTGGAGAAGTTGATGTGATACTACTTCAAATAAATGAATATTATGAAAAAGAATTTGCAAAGGAATTCCAATATTCTTAGAATTAAATAGGGGAATTTGGTCCAAGTTCAGTGTCCTTTCCAAGTCTTATTTTTCAAAACATTGAGAGTCCTATTGCTCTGCTTATGCTTTTATTGTTGCTCTGGTTAGACTGGTGAGAAAAACAATTTTTTCTTTTCTGATTTATCCACATTTTATCTCAACTTGCATCCTAGTGCCCATTCATAGATCCTTTCCTTCTTCTTATATTTGATCATGTCATTATTTTATTAACACCATGATAGAAACTCATTGACTTAAGGAGGATAGTGCACTAACAAGTGAATGCATTGTCTTCTTAGTGGATAGGAAAGTTGAGTTTAAGAAAATGTTGCAGAGAAAGAATGAGAATTTTCAGTGGGTTATCTATGCTTGAACTGCTTTTACAATGAGAGGAAAGGACAGGATGTTCACGATTTAAAGAATATTAAAGAGAGAAAAATTAATCAAATTAAATTTACATCTTGGCACACAGGTGTGAAATGACTAGAAGAATATGAATAAAATTTGGATAGCGTTTCCTCTGGAGAGGGAGGAGAGTCATGGGGCTAATTGGTTATAAAGGGGATGTTAGCTTGATCTGTAATGGCTTATTTCATTTAAAATATAAATGGAAGCATCTATGACCAAAAAAAAAGCTAGCAGCTATTTATTAAGAGAAGTAGAATGTAAAAAAAAAGCCTCTTGGGATATAAGTATGTCACTGATTTATTATATGGTAATTGAGAGGAGAAAAATAGACATTACTTTAAATTGTCAAGCTGGATTCCTTAAAAAGGATCCCCAAGTTTGGCTTGGGGTCCCTCAAATAAAATCTTTAGGCTGAGTAGGATAAGGTCACTGGAGAAGGAAGAGGCTCTGAGGGGAGAGTGTAAGAGCTGGCTGAATAGTTGGAAGGCTATGCTGTGGGCTATCATGTAATAATAATCATCTTCTTATCAATTTCAGCAGCTTTGAGAGCTATGACATCTAGGCCTTCAGAAATGCCTTGGTTGTAGGACATAGCAGCTGTAGCCACATGCTTTCTGTCTACCCACCAGCATCAAAACATCAGTGAGCTCTGAGCCTTGCCCCTTCCTCACCGTATAATTGCACTTTAAGCTAGCATTTCAAATAGCTAAAAGCCACCCAGAGGAACAGACACAGATCCTGTTGCCCTGTGATTAGTCCAGTGGGAGTACATGTTTCACTGTTCCATCCTGATCAAGCTGTTGGATACCCCAAAAATTCAAGATCCAGTATGGTTTACTTAAGAGAGAGTGCTTTAGGTCTCTATTGAAGGGGGATATATATTTTTTGAAATGAAAATGGCAGCCATGGTAATTAACAAAAATCATGACAATAACAATATCAACAATAAAAACTCAAATTAACTGGGCATTTACTATTTGACAGCCATTGAGCTGAGCAATAGAAAGCTAATCTTACAGAATTCTTTCACCAACCCGCAGAAAGCTGAGGCTACAGAGAGACTAAATTATGTGCCCATGGGACTCTCAGCTAATATTATAGATGGCAAAACAGTGATTCCGACCTTGACCGTGTGACTCAAAAGCCCATGAGCACAGCTTCCTAGCATTAAATATTAAATTATATCATCCCTTACCATCACTGTAACTATTTAACCTTCCCCACAAGGTTGGTCTAACCACCAACCACTGAAAATTTAGAAAATTTTTTCTAATGGTGACTTTCTCCACATCCCCTTCCATCTGTTTTTTTTATTTTTTATTTTTATTTTTTGCAAAGATGATATGGAAAATATTGAAAAAATGCTGACAGCATCCTGCAGCCCCAGGAGCTCACAGAAAGTAACTAACTAGAAAGTCATTAACTGCAGCAGTAACTATTTTCTGTCCCCAAGAGAACCTGGGAGCAAGACTCAAAGAGATCAGCATAGCGATGTGTAATGTGGTCCAATATGCATGTCAAACAACCAAGACTGTGGAAGGCACAGACTTAGGTACCTACTTCACATGAGATGACATTCCAGTATCACATTCTTTTATTACAGCAAAGCAGCAGAGGGTTAATTAAAAGCAATATCTTTGGTCTCTATAAAAAGACCTTTCCTCCCTTGCCAATATATGACTGTTTATACTCTCTGTTCATTTCTTCTGCCCTGAAGATATCTTATTGCCTGCTAAACTAAGTTTTCTCTAAATTGCTGGAGAAGAAAAACACCCCAAACTGCTTATTCCATCAAAACCCACTCCTATATTATATTGGCCAAAATGAAATCCACTCATCCAGGGCACCAAAGTTGATAATATGAGAAAAGGGTGCTTGATAAGATTTTTTAAAATCCTCTGGAGTCACAGTTGGTCATTACTTAACCTGTCAATCTTATGTAGTCAGTAGGATCCCTTTCACCCCACACTGGGTAATTGCATTGAGTTATATTGTTTGAGTTTCTATCATATAAGCACCAAGAGGAAAAATAATATGACCAACCAGCTTCATATAGTGGTTAGAGTATTACCAAGTGTAAAAAGATGCTAAGTGCTGGTCATGATGGCATGTGACAAATTAACCCCTGCATGATGGCACAGTTGACTGGTCCCAGGGTTACACAGCTTCCTGACGGCCTTATTATTCACTGGCAGGTATTGGGTGTTTAGGTAGTGATACCTGATTCTAATAACACTCTCAGGATATAAGTCTGCTAAAGCATTATCCTCATGATATAACACAGAGCATAATTGATTGGCCTAGATTGACATCCTGGCTCTGTCCCTTCCTTGTCATTTGACCCTGTGTATTAACTTAATTTTTCTGAGTCTCACTTTTCTCATTAGTAAAGTAAGAACAAGACTTCATTTCCTTTCTGCCCTATTAGGCTATTATGTAGAGAAAATAAAAACTATAGGAAAATGTTTTGAAGAATAGATAACTATTCTAAAAATACACTGAAGTAGCTATGACTTTTGATGGTGTGTGTGCCGTGTGTGTATGTGCATGTATGTGTGTGCATGTATGTGTGTGTGCATGTGTGTGTGAGAGAGAGAAAGAGAGAGAGAGGGAGAGAGAAGAGAAGAGGAGAGGAGAGGAGAGGAGAGGAGAGGAGAGGAGAGGAGAGGAGAGGAGAGAATGGTATAGGAATACAAGTAGAGATAGACTGGTTTGGAGGACTAAGATTTATTATTTTGTTATGATTTTAATGCTTTCTCTTCACTTTAGAGATTGGTTACCAATCAATAATTATGGTTAAAATTTTAGTGTCTACTTTGATACTTCTTGGGAAACCCATCAAAAAGTTACTTTTAGTCTACTGCATACTTCCTGAACCAAAAAGGGGTTAGTTCAGCTATGAGTGATGTTTATATAAGATGTGGAAAACTTGGTTTTGGTTCTTAGATATGTATAGTGTTATCAAGTTTATAAAAATATCTAATCTGAATTCTCTGTGCTCTCAGTTAAGGCCATGATGTCAGGTTCTCTCCTTCTAGGTTGATCTGTTAATAGCACCCTCTGGCTCATTTCATCCTTTTATGTTTCTGTGGACAGTTATGACTCCAAATGCCTTCACTTCCTTTATTTATTTCTGGGCCAGCTTTCTTTTTCTTGACTCAAAGGCCATCATTTGGAATATTTATCACTTTTAGTTGGTGTCCTATGAAATCAGAAAGACATTTTAGCCACTCATTTAAATTCAGGATCACGGTCTTTGCTCTACGAACCAAGGAAAAGGGCTATTGTCCAAGATGCCTTGCCATTCTCCTTCACTGCATGTACCCGTTCAATTGACCTAAAATAACACAAAGGTGAGCAAGAAGGAAGCAGCACTTTTCTGGGATGAAGTGGCTCTTACCACAAAGACTTCACAGCAGATGCAAAGGCCACTGTTCTTGGTGAAGGCGTGAGTTATATCTAAGAGAGCGGGTCTTGTCATGGGTCCCCCTGTTAGGACAATGCACTGGGGCCTAGAAGTGGAGAAAAAGAAAATGTGAGAAATGACTGTTGCAAGAAGTCTGTGAGCTGAGAATCACCTGGTGGAAATGGCAGGTTCAGAAGGCTTGGCAAAATGGAACCAGCTCTCCTCTATGTATTTCTTGGATTTCTCACCAGAATTCTTGAGTCATCTGCCTGCCCATCTTGTCCTCTCTATATTCTTAGCTTAGTTAGTGAGCACTAAAATGTAAAGTAAGGAAAAGAGGTCTTGGATTCCCCCTGTCTTGTTTCCTCTGGACACTATCCTATCCTAAATCCCAACCCAGCCTGTCCTTTTCCACCCAGTACTTTCCTTCATTCTCCTTTCAGAACTTACGTTTCCAGGTTCCATTCAAAATAAGATTTATCTAATAAAGAGCTTAACAGGTTTCTTCTAAGAGAATTCAGTAAGCCACACAGCATTAAGTTGAATGAAGACAGCACCAAGGATTAAGGTTTGTGGGCATCGATGCAAAAATAACCTCACTTAGCTCACCTCAGATCACCTCTGTATCCCCATGCATGGAAGGTGGCCCTCGGCACTATGAGGGTTTCTAGTTGGGGGTGGGTGTAGCTCAGAGTGGAAGAGAAGGAACACTTGTTTACAGAAGGTGCTGTCATGAAAATGTGGTCGTTTGTATGGCTGCCTGGTCTCAGATTATACCCATAGCATGTGACTACTCTAGTGCATTTGTCCCCCATAAAGAAAGGCAACTTCTAATGTGGAACACCACCAGGATACCAGAGAAGCCAATTTCACCTGAAATTTTTCACATGGTCTTCCACTGTGGTTAGTTCCAGAGCATTGTCCAAAGCACTCACATAGGAAAGAGCCTGTGTGGAGGAGCCCCAGTTCACATCTGTGGATGAAAGAGGAATATGGCATCAAAAGTATTGACCTTCACTCTGTCTATGGTAAATAACTTTTATAAGCGATTCCCTCTTATAATTTTCCCTGGCTGTGCCAGCAGTGTCGAGCGCACTGATTAGAGAACATTGTTAGAAAACATTAGAAAGAGCATTGTTCTTCTATGAGCATTTTGTGAATTCTTCAAAGTAAGACCTCTCTTTTCAACTAAAGATTAGATTTGAAGGCTTATATCCTCGAAATTCTGCTGGGTGGTGAGGCTAGGCGATAACCACACTGCAGACCATAGACTTGGGAAAATGATTGGCCTATCAATAAATTCAAGGGTTCTTCACAAATTCTTAAGCTGAATAAAAAGGGGCATTTGTATACACAGATAGTGTGTAACAATTTTTATATTTGAAGTTATAGGACTAAATAGCTCAGTAATTCTTACTTCTGGGTGCCCATGAAGAGGGTATATCATTATTAGGATTTTAGTTTGGTCTTTTAGGACCTAGTCTTCATAATAATGGAGGTAAACACTACCATACTTTGCCTTTTTCTTGAAAAAATTAGATATTAGATGGATTACCTAATTTTTATAAGAGAAAGCCTCTGATGGAATATACAGAGTCACTCTGGATGGCAGACAGAGCCATCGCCCCAGCCTTGCTTTGAAGAGTCACAGAAATGGTGGGGGATACTTATCTTCTGATAAAGAAGATTAAAATGACTAAGTGTTGACTATGCACCAGGCATTTAACCTACCTTAACTTAATTTATATTTATAAAAACCCTACTAGTCAATTGAATGTATATTAAAAAAAAAGAACTTTGAAGCATATCTCACATTATATACACAAATTAACTAAAAATGGATAAAAAACATAAGTTCAAAATTTAAAGCATTAAAATTTCTAGAAGTTTGTGACAATGGATTAGGGAAGAATATCTTGGTTAGAAGCAAAAAGTCAAACCATAAAAGAAAAAAAGTGATAAATTAAACTTTATGAAAATTAAAACTGTCTGCTCTTCAAAACAAACTATAAGAAAAATAAAAAATACAAGTCATAAACCTATAGGTAATATTTGAAAAATACATACTGTAAAAGATTTGCACCCAGAACTTATAAATAATGTTTGCAGCTGAATAATAAGAAAACATTTCCAAAAATGGGCAAAGGAATTAAAGAGACACTCAACCAAAGAAGATATATCAGTGGCAAATAAGGCATTCAACATTATTAGTCATTGGGAAAATGCAAGCTAAGCCACAGTAAGATAGTACCTCACATCTATTAGAATGCTATTATTATTTTCTTAAATCAACTGACAATTCTAAGTGCTGACAAGGATATGGTACAAGTAGTATATTCATTTATTGCTGGTAAGAATGGAAAATAATACTACTGTGGAAAAACACTTCAGCAGTTTCTTATAAAGTTAAATCTATTGTACAATTATTATATAATCAGAAATCTCACCCTTAGAGGAATGAAAACATAGGTCCACATATAATCCTGTGTGTGAATGTTTATAGAAGCTTTATATATAGTCACCCCCAAGGTGAAAACAACTCAATGACCATCAAATGGTGAGTAGATTTTTTAAGATATTTGAGATATATTTACACAATGAAATACTACTCAGAAATAAAAGGAACAATTACTTATACACACATTCATATGGATGAATCTAAGAGCATTATGTCAAGTGAAAGGAAACATGCACAAAGGCTATATAAAATAGACTTCATATCATATTCTCTAAAAGACCATATCCTGATTAGGACAGCAGTGGTTGCCAGAGATTAGGTTGTAGAGAAGATTGCCTACATAGAAGTGTCAAGAAACTTATAGAGATGATGGAAATGCCCTCTGTCTTGATTGTTGTGGTGGTTATGATTGTAGGTTTGTAAAAAATTATAGACCGTACATGTAAAGGTGTGAGTTGAAGCAAGTATCACTCAAGTTCATTGGGATTCCAATTACAAAATACTTAACCCAAAGTAGGTAATTGTGAGAGAAACACTCCACCATCCAGTTTATAATGGATGCTATCCTTTCAAAACGTTCTCTTCAATTAGCTATCAAAAGGCAAAAGGCACATGAGCATTAACCTAACTCATCAAGGGCACTGTGATTATCTTGCTAGATTATCAAGATTTTTATGTCTCAGTTTGATTGTAAAGCACATGTGTCAAACACAAGGCCCGCGGGCCAAATCCGTCCCGCCAGGCCTTGCAATGTGGCCCGCACCGCGCTGTCATCACTGCACTCCGCTGCGTTTCCATCACAATGACAGTTTATGACTGTTCAGTAAACCATTCGGCCCGCGACTTAGGCTGGATTTTAGATTTTGGCCCCTTCTCTGATAGAGTTCGACACCCCTATTGTAAAGGAAAGAAACCATTAAAGCCACATTTCTATATAACTTCGATAAAGATGGATTTATTTGAACCCCAGAAGAATAAATAAAAGGGGTGAGTTTTCCCATATGTAAATATACCTGATAAAAATACATGAAGTAATGAGAATAAGCAACAAACACGCCCCTCCAAGGTAGTTGCTACCTTCTCTGCTTTACTTGTGGAAGTAAGGGGATTGCGGGAGGTGGCGGGGGAGGGCGGGAATGCGGATCCCTGAAACTGGATCGCAGTACCTGACTCTGTGGTCTCCAGACTCTCCCATCTGCAATCTATCCAATTCTCTCCTTTTCTCAGCAATTTGTTCATGTCACTTTCACTTTACTTTCACTTTACTTACTTATATTAATTTATTATATTACATAGTTCATTGCTTATGTGTGAACTCCTTGAGGACAGGGACTATATCTTATTTATTAGCACATTAGAAAGTGATATAATGAGAAGCTTGTGGGGTTTGGTGTCATACACACAGTAGTTAACATGTCAGCTTCATCAGATACTGACCATTACCTTGGCAAATCGTCTACTCTTTGAGCTCCAGTTTCTTCATCTGTAAAATGGGTATAATACTTAACATACAACATTATTGTGAGTGCATGATACATAATAGGTGCTCAACAAAGTTGCCTATTGTTATATTACATTATATTATTAATATCCATCATACACATGGCACACTTAAGTACAAAGGAGCTGCTCACTACCTGGTTATTGAATTAAGGGGTAGTTAGAAACTGCTTTATAAACCCTCTTCTGTAGAGTCCTTCATATCTTACCTGGCTTCTTGTAGGTCACATAGATGTAGAGGAAGAACTCAATGATGTAGGTGATAACAGCTGCCCACCAATTGATGACAAACATGACTGCACAGCACAAAACAGCTCCAAAAAGAGACACCCACATGTTGTAAATCCCATATGCAGGTCTCCATCCTGAAAATAGAAAACCAAATCTATGTGCACAAGAAAATCTACACTATCACCATCATGCCATTGCATATGATCAGAATACAAGCAACATGTTTCTTCCCAGCATAGAAAGAAGAATTAGGTCAAGTTTCCAACTCTGCTATTAGTTTTCTGTGGTCTTGGATCCCTAGCCTATGGAGGTGTAATTACACCAATAAGGATGCTGTGAAATACAGAAAAATGTGTCTCTCGTGGCCCCTCCTGACTCCCTGCATGTCCCCTGATTGTCTTTCCAAACTACAACACCTTGAGTATCTCACAGCTAAGCCAGTAGGAGTTCACAGGAGGCAGGAGGGATGGAGAAGTGGGTCTTGTGGGGAGGGTGGAGGAATTCCTTGGTGGGCCAAGAAAGAAAAGGTTAAGACAATGGGCTTACTTTCCCATGAAGAAAGCAGAGCTGTCATCAAGTAAATCTATTTTCCTGCTAGCTCTTCCTTTACCCCCAGAGGAGGATGCTTGCCCTTTCAGAAATAATAATGAATGGGAAGAGAGGAAGGCATTTGTCTGCAATGTCTTCTTAAACCTGATATATTAATATGTTTCGCATTTGCAATGAGAATATTTCTCATGGTCCATATATGCAAGGGGGTTTCCCATGTTTTACTATTAGTTCCCTGAAATTAAAGAAGCTGGGAGATGGTGAGGTCAGGCTGAGGAAGGTCTGACGGGAGGGGTACATCTGGTCTCTGGGTAAAGTGCATTTTAAGTTGGAGAGGTCAACACACAATGGAGAGTTCAGTCTTCTGGAGCAGTTTCCTAAATGGCCACCAGATGGATACAGCACTTTGAGAACATCACTGGGAATGCCCTTATTTTACAAGTCTGGCTGTCTGCATGTGTGTGCATGCACGTGTGTGTGTGTGCATGCGTGCGCATGCATGTGTGTGTGTGTGTGTGTGTGTGTGTGTGTGTGTGTATGCATGTATATGAAATAGAGAGAGAAGTTTGGAGAGAAAAAAAGAGGTGGGGGAGAGTCTCAATTTCTGGGTCTTTGTATTTATGTGTTCCCTCTATGTGCTTTCCTATTTTTCCTCTCTTTCTCTTTCCTTTTTTTCCTTTTCAATCTTTCCCCTGGCAACCTCTATTACTTTAAAAATGAGCATAATTGCCAAAATCGGTTTGGCTCAGTGGTAGAGTGTCGGTTTGCGGACTGAAGGGTCCCGGGTTCGATTCTGGTCAAGGGCATGTACGTTGGTTGCGGGCACATCCCCAGTAGGGGGTGTGCAAGAGGCAGCTGGTCGATGTTTCTCCCTCATCGACATTTCTAGCTCTCTATCCTTCTCTCCTCCTCTCTGTAAAAAAAAAATCAATAAAAATATATATATTAAAAATGAGCATAACATGACATGGAGGCACACCTTTCTATGATTTGCAGTATCATCTGACTAGAACTTTCTGTTCTCTGCTTAAAAGAAGAGAACACAACAGGCACACAAAGTCCTCAGTGTTTTCTGGAGCCTAGTGGCCTTGGGTGGGTGAAGGCTCCCCTTCCATCCACCTTTTGTCTTACTGGCAGCAGCTTTTTCAATTGTGGGAGGCCCTAAAACAGTGGCAATGTGTTTATATCCCGGATGAAAGTCCTCATAGTGAAGAACTTTCTGAAGGTCGATAATGACAAGTCTCTGTTCTGGTGGGAAGGCAGGAGAAATCCTATTGGCCAATGGGAGCAAATTAGAGGTGATAAGTAACTAAGATGGTGGAAGATTCCCGGGTGTGAATTTTTCTCCACTTTAAGTCACAGTCTGGGAGCGCAGGGCTGTCAGCAGCTTCACTGCGAATCTGCATTGACTACTCTCAGCAGGTAATTATGGGAGCTACTCATCCTTCTCTTCAGCACAGTGGGCAGGAAACAAATTGATAGTAAGGAAGTTTCAAATATATACATTTATTCCACTTCTGTGGTCACTTTCACCGAGGAAATAAACAGTGATGTTTTTCTACCGCTGAAATAAATGTGGTTTCTCTTGCAATGAATTATTTATTGCCGCGGGAGAAAATTGACTTTACGGTTGGTCAGAAAGGCCACTGCTCAAATAGTCCCGTTTCTCTTTTTCTATTGCCCAAGTTACCCCCCCCCCCCAACTCACCAAACAAAGTGGATTGCACTGCCCACGAGGATATAAGGAAACAGATCAACACAAATTAAGCACTTTCACCGACTCGTTTCACTTCATTGACACTAACCATTGTTGGCTTAGGCTTATTTTAATTTTAAGAAGTCAACTTACCGGGGGATTTGGCGTAGGAGGCATGGAAGCAGGAGAAATTAATAAGGGCGTATGAGGCCAGGAAGAAGTTGGAGATGATGGGCGCGATGGTGTTCAGCTCCGCTGTGAACAAAGCAGAAAGGAGCATGTACGTCTGAGTGATGAGACCAGGGGCTGAACAGCTGCTGCAGCCTGGAAGCCTGACTATTTGGAGGCTGAAACCATAGCTAGCATCTGTCAAAGTTTCAGAAATTAGTGATTTTTCTTTGAGGCTGCATTCATTTTAAGACCTATTCTTAGCCAGAGCTTCTTTTCCATACAGTAAGAAGCAAGAAAACCTACCAATCTGAAAATAGGCAATCAAGACCCCTACTTACAAAAAAATTAAAAAATTAAAAAATTGAGTGGGAATGGGTAGAGGGTTCAGGGATTGGGCAGATGATAAGCCCCTGTGGCTATCCCAGGGGTTCTGTATCTGCTATGCACGCCCAGGCTGCACAGGGTGCCAGATTAGTTAAATTCCAGAAATGCCTACTTGGAAATCTCTCTGCATGTACTCAACTTGCTCTCTCTGACTTTCAGAATGCCTGTTAGTTATTTCTAGAGAAATAAATTTGTAAAAAAATGTTTTACTACTATAGCTAAACATCCAGTATGACTTAATCCTAGCTGAATTATTTATGTTGTGATAGAAGTAATTTAGAGATAGTCCTGTTTCTCTGAATGTCGGATGTCTATCAACCTCAGTGATGGAAATGCAGGGGGGAGCTGGGTGTGGCTCTAGAACACGGGGGCCAGCAGGGAGGTAGGCAAAAATAGCTGGCCCACACCTGGAAGCTAATCTGCATTGTTCTAAAAGAGTGATTTTTTATTTATACAATTTTTAAAACTTTGTTTATTTGACCACTTAAATGCAGAAAAGGGCAATGATTCGAAGTCTTAACACTTAAACTATAGAACTGAAACATCTCTACAGAATTACTTTTTTATTTAGTTTTTTTTTTTTTAAATCTAACAAACCTTGTTACCTTGTAACAAATATCTTCAACCTCGTGGGAATCTTGCAAGGATTCATGAATTACAGCCACTTCCTGAGTTTATGTGCTAAGGAGGAGCCCTCAGCCTTTGGCATCTCTGTGCTGAGAAAGGCTCCGCCCATCTATGCATAGCTACCCTCATCCCTGCCGCTTGCTTCTTTTCCTCTGAGCTCACTAGCAAAAGTGATGCCTCAGGGATCCGTGAGGAATGTGCAGGTTACATTAATGCCTGTGCCTCTCCAAGATTATGTAGCTGTTTCTATAGTGTCTAGGGAGCAGGAGATAAGATTAAATCTAGTTTAAATGGTTCTCAAATTTTAGTGGTCTAATGAGTCTCTTGAGGAACTTGTAAAAATGCAGATTCCTTGTCACCAGAGATTTTGAATCTAACTTCTGACACAGGTGGTCAACGGACAGCATTTGAGAACAGACTCTTTGTCCTGCAAGCTTCCGAGCTGGATGATGTAAAGACTAGTGGCAGCTGGGGGAGGCTCTGGGATTAGACAATAACGGGCAGGTTGGGGGATGGATTCAGTTATATTTGGGTGGATGAATTTCCAACACCCAGATTCAAAGAGATGAATGTTCAAAGCCCAACTCAAATCTTTTAAGGCCCTCTTCCCTCAAAGTTTTCTCATTTCCCTCATAGACAGACTCCTCTATTCCCCAATGGAATATTGAACATAAAGCAGGTAACTTTTCAAACTAAAAGGAAAACCTTATGAGCAACAGAAGAGTTATTTGGCTTTGGGTAAGAACAAGAACACTACTAACCAATAAGAATGAACGCCATGGCTATCACAAAAGTGAGGATGTATCCTCTCAGCGGCTCGTTGTTCTTCCCATATCCTTTCGCGAAGAACTGCAGGGCTTTGTAGATGTTGTCCTTGCATAGAGCCTAATGGAAAGAAGAGGAGAAACTCATCATTTATATCTATGTGCCGTCGTTTTCCCTGGGTGATTCAGACAAGAAGACTGGGCAAAAGATGGAATGATACACAATATGAGGTACAAGTTAACACTGAGGTTCATCATTCTTGATATTATTTGATAGCATTTGAGCCAGATGCAAACATTAAAGTGTTTCAGCAAATGATGGAAAATGATTGCCAGTGAGAATGAATCTTTCAGGTTGATCCATGTTCAGTGGCAACAGCAGTGGGGAGAAACACATGCTCTGCATCACCTGGAACACTTTGGGAGCGCTGACAAGGGAGGCCAGGGCCGAGGAGAGTGTTGCAGAAAAGATGCCAGCCGTGATGAGGGGGCCAAACCCCGACACCATGCTCATGACCTTGAGAAGAGAAGTTCAAGTCAGGAAACTCATCCAATGGACAATAAAAACAAACAAATGGACAAGCAAATACATAAAAACAGTCATATCTTTATTCAAATGCTTTCCTTTCCACTTTTTGTGTTTTGAAATTTCTTTAATAAGCTAATTGCTTCTAAGCAGATTCCTCCATCTCCTGCTCATTTCATTCTCGAGTTGTTTTCAAGGTGGAAATGGCCTTTTTGATGATTATAAAAATAATAAATGCTCACTACCATACATCCAGAAAGTACTGGGAAGAATAAAGAAAGAGGTTTCAAGGGTTTTGGCAGCATCTGCCCCCTCTGTCCTTTGTGTGTTTCCTTCATTATGGGAAATTCTATCTCACAGAAAGTGGTGTTTTAATAAGGCTTGGGGAGGGACTCAACTGTTTACCAGACCTTTGAGGCATTAGTCTTTCTTGGACTTCCTGTGCCTAGAGGCTTTATAAACCTTTGCTTTTTCTGTGCTCATTAATCACAATTTTAGGTCTTAGACACGAAGAGAGTCTGTCCATTTAAATCATATTTTGGAATAATGACTTCAGCTGAGTTAATTTCTCTTTGTTGGTTGTTAAAATAGATGAATGAAGCCTTCATGACAAATTTGCTTCTCCTTCTGCTCACTCATTGTTTAGACAAATTAATATGTTTCAAGTCTTACAGTTTCCCCAACTTCCCTCGTCTCTCCCTCTCATCTATCCCCTCCCCCGTGCCGCCTCTCTGCCACTCACAATTTCCCTGTTGGCCTTGTCTTCCAGGACCACCAGAGAGGCTGTTCCTAAGCCGAAGCCTGTGCAGAAAATGCATTCCATGGTAACTAATCTGTCTCTCCTCCCCATCATGAACTCTTGCACAATTGACTGGAAGGTACACAATGTCGGGAGGTGATCCTTCCCTGGCAGTGCAATTCACACAAGTGCCTCTTCTCTTTGACCACAGTAAATGTAACCCCTGGATTTGCCACATGTATGCCTGTATGTTTCCCTTCCCTCTCACACCAATTGTCCTTTGCAGAATTCGAATCAATCACTAATCAATCAGTTGCAGGGTCAGAAGTGTCATTATACATGATGTTATCAAAATGAAAACAACAGCAATCAAGATTGTTATAATTACTGCAGCTCGAACCTGGAAATTGTTCATCAGTCCATACTGACATGGTTCATGTTGACATCTTGAGAAGTCATAGCCCAGCCCACAGGCTGCTGAACCATTGCAGTTCATCCCAGAAATGATGGTGTCATTCATGTTCCCAGTGGCATCTCGGACCACACAGGCCCCTGGGGAAACAACAGTGGCTTGTCATTTCTTTAGATTTGTAAGAGTTCTCTTTCCTTAGGGTTTCTTCTGAAAACATACTTTGTTTTTCATTTGAGCAGGTGCATTGACTATCCTGTCATCATTGCCAATGCTTCATAGGACATGGTGCCTGAGGATTCCCATCCTCTGAAGCCTGGGGCACCCCCTGTGTCTAGCAGGCTGCCACTTCCGTCACCTTGGGTGATTTCAGTCCTAGCTCTTACTTGTCTCTGTAAGACCATTGTGGGTTGAAATTCCTTACTTTCTGATCCCTTAAAATGCAAAAACAGTACTACACTCAATTCAGATTTCTGGCTTAGTGTTATTGGTTTGGTGTTTTTCAAATAGGATTTATTGTCTCATTTGTGAGAGAACCAAAGGATGGCATTATTGAATTCCAATAATTAAGAGAACCAAGCCCTTGTTTTCAACTAATGTTATTCCTTGCATACTATTTTAAACAGTTACAATTATACTTGACTGGAGGCTTGGTGCATGACATTCATGCATGGGGGGCGAAGGGGGTTCCCTCAGACTGGCCTGTGCCCTCTTGGGGAGTGGGCCTAAGCTGGCAGGCAGACATCCCCCAAGGGGTCTTTAGCTCGGGCAGGAGTGGCTCCCACCACTGCTGCTGTGCTCACCAATGGTAAGCCTGGCTTTTGGCTGGTGGTGCTCCCCCTGTGGGAGCTCACTAACCACCAGGGAGCAGCTCCTGTGTTGAGCATCTGCTCCCTGTTGGTCAGTGCGTGTCATAGTGACTGGTCGTTCTGCAGCTCAATCAATTTGCATGTTAACTTTTTATTATATAGGATATACAATTTTAATCGTTTAAATAATAAAATGTTTGGGGATAAAAATATTAAGATTTCTTAGTTAATAGTAATGGTCAAATAATATTCTATCAAATATTTACCTCAGTTTATTCCATTTTTTTCATACATTTGTTTTCTATTATAAATATTCTATGAACATCTTTATGCATGTATTTTTTTTGTATCTTAACATATTTCTCTAGGATAGATTCTCAGAATTGGAGTTATAAACTTTTAAAGATCCTTAATATATATATATTTTAATTGTCAATATTCCCTATGAATTTCTCTAACTATAATCTGACATTATGTATTTAATAAGGTTATTGAAATATGTGAACATAGGTATGAAACATATACAAACTTTTCTGAACTACCTGAAGGATAAACACTGATGCTGACCAGCAAAACTGTTGTCTTTTGCTTTTCAAACTCCAGCCAGGGTGAGTTCTCACTCTTTGCGAATAACTGTAAGAGCGGTCCTGTGGTAGGTAAGGTCTAATGGGAACCCTGGGCAATCCATAGTCTTTAAATCCAGGAAAGACTTAATAATCATAGAATCTGCAAGTCGAAAGAACCACTTAAAATAGTCAGTGCAGAGATGTTTTTTAATATAGTGGTCTGCCAGCTTGGCATAAACACTTGAAATTATGGGTGCTGGTTATCAAGAATGATCCATTCCAGATTTTACTTCATTGCATTGTTTATTTATATTGAGCTGACTTTTCTAAATCATGTATTCTGACTTCTGCATAATAGAACTCCCCAAATTCCCATGAAGCAAAGCCATGAACCATTATTTTCACTAATGACAAGCCATGGACCCATGACTATCTTTCTATTCTGGGAAAAGTATAGAAACACAGAATTTTCCATCCAACAGGAGCAAAAACTAAAAGAATCTTTGAAGTTAGGTCTGTAACTTTATTTATTCCTTTATTTTTACTTGATTTGAGAAAGAAAACCATTTGGGAAATTTAACTTTGAGTGATTTCAATATATTTAAAAATATGTTGATTTACTAAGTCATTGGAATAAAATCTCTTTACATGTAACTAAGCTTGGAAATGCCACAATAATGCCATTAACAACATTATCCAATTTCCTCAATTAAAAAGCAGTGAGAGAAACAAGCAACTAAGTGAATTATTTTGCTTTTTGTCTTTAGAAACCAAACTCAGGACATATGTATTTCCCAATTTGCTCCATAGTAAACAGAGGGTGACCGAGATGTGCCTTTTGGTAAAATTGTCCTCCAGATTCCCATAATGATCCAGCCTGGAGCTGTATTCCCTAGTGAGCAGAGAAAATAGTTTTCTTCTCGGAATATTCTACATTCTTTCCTCTCTAATAATTACATACAAGTGAAGTGACCCCGACCAGGAGGAGGTGTGACTGCAGGCAGCAGGTAGAACAAGAGTCAGCTTAGGAATAGCAAGTGAATCCACATATTTTCTGCTCATTGGGTAACTGCTGGCAGCTGGGTCTTATTCTGATTTCCTGCTGAGCAGCAGCAGGGACATTTCCATAGTAAGGACAGCAAGTGCACGGAGGGGACACAATCATTAGTTCTATATTTTTCATAATTTCCTAAGGCTTTTGTTGTTTGTTTTGTTTCGTTTTGCATCTGGCTTCTTTTCTCTTTCGCTGTCCCCCACCTGCCTTAGGGCAAGGGAGTGGGTGCTGGCAGTGATGGCTTCCTTGGCAGTAGGAATCTTATCATCTAGAGTAGAGAAATGGGACCCTTTGTGTTCAATTAAATTGACCAATCTGATTACTTCTACCCTATCCTTGACCCAGCAACACCTGGGTTACAGTTTCATTGCATTCAAACCTCCAGTATCTAACAAGGGAAATAAAATGGTTGTCTTCTTGAAAATATGATACTTATGTTCTATTGAAAATCCACTGGACATGAAAATCCATCAGATACCAACATCGGAGACCTACAACTTACCTACACAAATAGCAACTCCTATGTAGGCGACAGTGGTGATGAAAATGGCCAGCATGGTTCCTCTGGGGATGGCGTCTTGGGGATCCTTTAAAAAATAACGTGAAGGTACAAGGAGACAGGGTGGAATAAGAAACAGAGATCAGTAGGAGTTATTTCTGTATTTTCAATTTTTTAGGCTTCTCTTCCTGAGGCAAGTACTCAAGAAAAGATCAAGCTAATAGCAAAATGGTGAGCCCAAGTTTTTTTGGGGATAAAGATAATGTCCTGAGAGTGAATGAAAAAATCTGCAGAATTCTGTACTGAAAAGAAGAGATCTCTAACTGTCCAGGAGGGAGTTATTATAGAAAAGTACACCAGTTAGTTCACTCACTATTGCCTCTCTGTCTCCTTTATCTCCTGTGAATTCCATGCAAATTCATAAAACCTGAAATCATTAGGAGAAATATCCACCCATACCCAGCAGATTGGCGATATAGCTCTGTGTGTTTGTTTTATACTAAGCTTAAGCTTGCCTTAAAAAAAAAATCACTTTTGACTGAGCACAAAGGTTGATCTGCTAAATTCTCTAATCCCTTAAATTTCCCTTTTGGAATCTAACTCAGGAATGACTGCACTGGGGATATTTAATTTCCAGAAGCAGGCATGAATAAAGAGGCAAATTTAAGCTTCTACCAGAAATGGGCTTTTCTCTTGCTTATAAGTGTATAAAAATTCACTGAGCTGAACTCACATAACATATAATATACCATTTTATATCCTATTTGCAGGGACTAACTCATATCATAATCAATTCCAAGCAGCGTAACTTCCAAATACAATAATTGAATTCAACTTAACGGGGATTATTAAATAGAGATTCTAATATAGTTATTGATTGTACAGGACAGTGCCTGGAATACAGTAGGAGTCAATAAATATTGAATTGAGGGAAGCATAGTCTCAATAGGTATTCATTCCCCCACCAGAGGGCACGAGACTCATCAATATAAATAAGAAATCAATGCAGTTAAAGAAAAAGTGTGGTTTATTTTGTTTCTTTGTTTTTTAGCTTAAATCCACTGATCAAAACCACCAGAAAGGTAAACTCCTGGTGACTATAGACTCAACCTGACAGCTGCATAATCAAGCCAGTCTGGAGGAAGCCATAGCCATGGAGTCACTCTGTAGTCATTAATTCCTTCCCACTCTTCCAGGAATATATGCACACATGGTTTGTCCAATGCAATGATTTTCAACCTTCTTCACCTCACTGCACACATACATACACTAATTGCTAAAATTCTGTGGCACACCACAAAATAATTATTTTTCCAGTTTGCAAAAAAAATAAAAATAATAATAAAAAAAGAATATAATTTTGATTCATTCATACTGGACAGCTATTGTTGTGCTGGCTGTTGGAATTTTTTTATTTGACAATCTAAGGAGAAAGAGGCAATGCCCCTGACAAAAATAGTCAGGTACTGCATGCTTTAAGTGTTTCTGCTGCACACGGGTGAAAATTGGTGGTCCAGTACGTATATGTGCAGCCGCTTCCTTCCAGGCTATTGTCTCCCCAAGTGGATGTGGCAGTGTGTGCAACTGAGCAGCACATAGATATTTTTTACTTATTTATTTATTTATTTATTTATTTATTTATTTATTTATTTATGTGCCCAGTGACCAGAATGGCAGAATGACCAGTGACTATGATTCGCACTGAAGTAGCCAACTGGCCTGATCCAGGCCACCAGTCGGCCTGGTCAGCCCCTGATCAGCCCCCAACACCCCAATCAGGGGCGGGGCAGGCTGGCCAACTGCCCAAAGCCCCTCCCCCCCTGCCAGCTGGGTTCAATGGGCCCCATCAGGGTGGGTCGGCTGGATCCCACCCATGCACGAATTCGTGCACCAGGCCTCTAGTAGATACATATTTTGGATTTCTGCTTTTGTAATATGTCAACCTTATCCTAATCTTGCATCTCTGAAAGTGCATCTTAACTGTCTTGATTAGACTTGGGTATCTCCCAGGCACATATTTACAGATTATCAATGAGTATGTTAACAAAAAGAAGGTTAAGGAAGGAACTTCGTGCCAACTCTCATTAACTGCCATCTTTAGAAGAATGCTGGGTTGTGAGCAGAGGTAGCATCTTACATATTCTCATAGTGTGAAAAATAAATGTTTACTAAGTCCATGATGTTTTGATTATTTTAAATTTCACTCAGAGAGAAATATGTACTGATGTTTCTTTGCCACTTCCCAATATGCTGTCACCTCTCATCCTTAACATGCTTGACCACTCTGGCTTTTGATTACGTAAGGATAAGAGAAATATTACTTCTCAAAGCATTATTCTCCCTTGGCTTTCGGGACCCCACTTTGTCTTGGGTTCTCCTATGTCTGAGGCAGCTTTTTCTCTTCCTTCTTCAAGGACTCCTTCTCCACCATCAATATTTTGAATGTTGTTTCCCTGGTGCTGCCTTGTTTTCTCCTCTCCTCCCTTTTGCACAGACCAGGATGAACTCATGCATGCCATGGCTTCCAGTCTTGCTCTAGCTCAGTGGTTGGCAAACTCATTAGTCAACAGAGCCAAACATCAGCAGTACAACAATTGAAATTTCTTTTGAGAGCCAAATTTTTTAAACTTAAACTTCTTCTAACGCCACTTCTTCAAAATAGATTCGCCCAGGTCATGGTATTTTGTGGAAGAGCCACATTCAAGAGGCCAAAGAGCCCCATGTGGCTGCAAACCTCTGTCTGCCAATCATGGCTCTAGCTCCTTTCTAGAGCTCCAAACTCAAAAAAATGAAAAGGGTGTTTTATTTTACTGTATTTTGCAGTAAAAAAAACACAAACATTATACATCACAGCCAGTGTACACATACAGAATTTTCCTCAAACAATTCTTTACTGCAAATGCTGTCTTCTGATTATTTTCACATCAGTGCTGTAATAGAATAAAATACAATAGAGTGTTCATTTCATGCTGGTGCAACCTACTGAATTGATTGCATGGTGTAAGAGATGAGAAAAAAAGAAGCTCATTTTTGGCCATTGAGGTTGAAAAGGCAGAAGGATATCAGATTGGAGATTTCTGGGTATGTATCTATTGTATTTTATTCTATTACAGCACTGATGTGAAAATAATCAGAAGACAGCATTTGCAGTAAAGAATTGTTTGAGGAAAATTCTGTATGTGTACACTGGCTGTGATGTATAATGTTTGTGGGTTTTGTTGTTTTTTTTTTAACCGCAAAATATAGTGAAATAAAATATCCTTTTCATTTCCTCTTCTAACTCTAATAAAAGCTGACCCTTTTGATCCATATTCTCTGCCATAGCCTTAATTCAAGGCCATGTCATCTGTTGCCCAGACTTCTGTGATATCTTCTAATTGATCTTTTGCCTCTAGTCTCCCTACTATCAGTCTCCTTCTCTCCCCCTCCTGCCTCCAACACACTATCCATCCTTCACAATCTGATAGCAGGTTCTCTAAAACATATATCTAATCTTTATCTAACTTCCTTAGTGTCTCTAGCTAGTTTTGGGATAATATCCAAACTCTATTGTCTGTAGTTTAAAGGACTTCTGAGTTCTATTTACTAGTATAAGTGAGGTTATATGCTGAAAGTTAAGCTTAATAGTAAAATCACCAAAGTATTTTTAAATGGAAAGGAAAAAAAAAACAAACACCTTTTTATAGCAATGCTATTACCACTTGTGCCCTAAAAATCATAAGATAGCCTCTTCATTTCCTTCACATGAAAAATCAAATTTAGTGATTTCTCAGTACAGATTGATAGATAAGTAAAAATCTTTACTAAAACAGCATCCCTAACTTAAGTTAGCATTTACCTCAGGAGTAAGAAATTGTAAGTTTTGCCTTTTTAGATAGTGATCTTTTTTTTTTCTTCTTACTTTCAGAGTGCCCAGGATACAGAGAAGGCCCTTTATAAATGTTTATTAATATATTGATGCAAATATTTTCCTTGTGTGCCCTGTTCTGCAGGTAAACTAATTCCCATCAATAGCATCTATCCCTGTGCCTTCTTATGTTCCATTCCTTCTGTTTTGATTGTCCCTCTCTTCTTGTTCTATTAATGAAGTCCTTGGAATCTGGACTGAATGTCCTTCCTCTGAAAGCTTTCCTTCACTTCTTTAGGGACAGTAACTACTGTTTCTCTTTTACCTTGCATGTGATCTGTTTTCGCTTTTTAGGACTCAGAGTAATTATGTCCCTCCCCTCCCCCCTTAGACCACGAGCTCCTGCAGGGAAGGACTGAGGTCTTCTCTGCTTCCCCGGTGCCTGGTTAAGTAGGCTCAGTAAGTGTTGGCTGAGCTGAACTGACTACTAAGCATTCAATAGAAAACTTATTTTAAAGGAGTCTGAGAAAAGCAAGGAGTCTTTCATTCAAATGTATACATGCAGTTTATAGAAGCTTAAATCAGTGGCATCTGATACTTTTCCAAATCTGAGAAACTGGAAGCTCAACATCCACCGCTAAGTTTCATGAAGCAGTGATATTTACCACTTGAATAATTTTGAACAACTTTATGTTTCTGAGCCTCAACTTAATCTTTTTTTATGCCATATTTCTGCTCAAAAATTTACCGAGGCACTGTGGTCCTTAAATATAACAAATCCTAAAGCCTTTATTCATTCACTCAATAAATATTTATGGAAGCTTTACTAGCTCTGAGGTTACAGCAATGAACAAAACCAAAGGCAAAACCCCACTTTCATGGAGTTATATCCTAGGGCATGCACCTCTCACTTGGTCTCTCACACAGCTTCTCCTTATCTTATAAGGTTATCCAGCATCATGAGAGCTTTTCCAGTTGAGATGTGTGAGATCCTTTCTGGTCCGAGTTTTCCCCTTGCCTGACTGTTCTTTTGTTTCTCTGCCTATGGTACATTTCTTACCAATAGTCAATACTCAGCCATTGCTTTCAGTTTACACTTAAGTGTTACTGCCAGGAGGAAATA
This sequence comes from Pipistrellus kuhlii, assembly GCF_014108245.1. Taxonomy (NCBI): domain Eukaryota; kingdom Metazoa; phylum Chordata; class Mammalia; order Chiroptera; family Vespertilionidae; genus Pipistrellus; species Pipistrellus kuhlii. The sequence goes on from NW_023425404.1 coordinate 47,178,992, forward strand.
TTTTATTTTCCAATCCATTTGGCAGTGCCTATGGTTTTCACTTATACATATCTCTTAATGGCTCTTGCAAACATTTCCTATTTTCCAAAGTAGGTTATAAATTTCTTAAGGTAAAATCTGTACCTTCTACTTTATGTATGGGTGGGGAGATACTGTCTTTGTCTCCAAATATTCTTTCTCACCTTCTTCTTTTTACCCTAGAACCCGCTAAAATGTTATCTGGACACATGGCATCCCAGCTGGACACATCTGCCAGTCTTCTTTACGAGGAAAGGTCTCAGACTAAATGTCAGCAGAAGTGATACATTGAAGGTCTAGGAATTGCTTGTCCTCTTCTTCCTATTCCTCTTCCGATGGACTGGAATGTGATCTTGGAAATGATCAGTAATTTTTGACCTTGCAGATGAGGGCAATCCCCAAGGGAATGGTAAAACAGGGAGGTCATTTGGGTTCCTATGCTACTTTTTGGAGCAGATCTTTCTTACTCCACTGAGTGGCTATGAATTCAAATTTTTATTCACTAAAAAAACTTCTATCTTGTTTAAGTCAAAATTAATGGTCTTTTATACAACATTCAAGCCTTATCCTAACAAATACAATGCTCCTTACAGAAGTTAACATAGAAAATATGAGTGTTGGGTAAATACCAATTAAACAAGTGTATGTATCCCTAAATTTTACATCAACATTAGCAATAAAGTAATTTGTCTTTGTTTCTTGTTTGTTTTTCTTAAATGTTCCATGTTCTTACACATTATGTGTTTAAAAGAGGAAGTGGTGGTTCTGATAGTTTTTTTTCACTGCACTGTATTTATTTTGTTGGAAATGTGACACATGCTCTACTCTGCCTTTTGATGTCATTGAATAAGACTTTGGAAGGACAACCCGAAATAGGATAGTTTGGCACTTAAAGATAATTGAAAAATCAGGGAACCTTACAGAAATGTTATGGTTTGAAAGCTGTAGAGAAACATGGTCACTATCGAGATCTCTGTAGCTCTTTGTGCTGCCTACCAACTGCACCACCACCTCCCGGGACTACAAAAACAGAGCAAATAACATACCTCCAAGTCTCCTGAGATATTGGCACCTGCAAGAATCCCAGTGGCTGCTGGGAAAAAAATGGCAAAGACCGAGAAGAAACCTTCTCCTTTTGTGAAGCTTGGTCCAAAGTTTTCTGCAAATATTGATGCTGCAACACAAATAATGAGAAAATTATTATTAGACATTCTTCACAGAGTAGGAGATAAAGTGACCTTTGGTTTCTATAGCCCTAAATGCAAATGAGTTCCTATCATCTAAATGAAATGAACTGAACGATGATGTTGGTGTGCTCCTGATGAACCTCATGGTAATTTTTGTCAAACGTCAAATACATATCACAAAATTTTAGATCTCTAGAACAGAGCTCTGCAATTTTTTAAATATTTTTTAAATTCTTTATTGATCAAGGTATTACATATGTGTCCTTTTCCCTCCATTGCCCTCCTAGACTCCCCCTCCCGTGCCCTCACCCCTCCTAATGTCTATGTTCATTGGTTACATATGCATGCAAGCAAGTCCTTTGGTCCTTTGGTTGATCTCTCACTCTTCCCCCCACTCTCCCTTGCTTCTCTGTCTCTGGATATGTTTTTGTTCATCAATTTATGTTGTTCATTATATTCCACAAATAAGTGAGATCATGTGATATTTATCTTTTTCTACTGACTTATTTTGCTTAGAAAATTGAGAAATGAAGAAATGAAGAATTCTCTCATGGTCAAATATACCACATACATACACTCTTCTATACTTATACAACTAATTCTCACATGCTTAAATACCTTAATCAACACACTTCTTTTCTATGCCTTTTTTAAAACTGCAAAACCTTGGGGGGGGGGGGGGACTACCTTACAATTTTGCTGTTAATATTCTCATCTACTCATCCCTTGCTGAGATTGAATTTTAAATCTTTATATCAAATTATTAATACTATTGCCTCAGGTTGTCATCAATGAAAAGGAAATAATCTAGAAGAAGAGGAAAAGAAAGCAAAAAAAAATGAAAAATGTGAACAAAAGAATCTGGAATAATGCAAACATAAGGAAAGAAAATTTATAGCATCAGAAAAAATACAGCAAGAGGTGGAAGGAGGGAAAAGAGTAACAAGGAAAAAGATGTTAACATGCAAAGCAAACAAGTCAATCCTTATAAAAGAATCAGAAAGAAAGAGATGATATCATATAAAAAGAAAATGAATACTGACAAGTGAGCAAATGAAGGAAAATCTTTGTAAAATCTCAGCAGTGGCTCCATGAGTAAGCTAGAGTGGGAAGCTAGGAAAGAGTGGATCTGAGGGGTAGAAGAGGGGAGAGAAGTCAATCAAATTCCATGCTCAGTGACACTATCTCAAGATGCTACAGGAAGTAACTCCTACAGTCTTTTATGCCTAAAAACCTAACAGGCAATGCTATTAAAAACTATGATGCAAAGAAGTCTAGCAGTGGGGGGGAAAAAAAAAAAGAATATTTTTTTCTTCAGTGCTCTCAGTGGTTTAACCAATGGTCTGAGCTTCCTCCTCCTTTTTTGCATGTGCATTCTGCTTCTATTCTTCTGACAGCAACAAGCTGTCTAGCACCTGAAGGTTTTCAAGACACTTTCACATCCACAATCTTACTTGCTTTTTAAAAATCCCCTCAGGAAGTTGTTATTATCAGCTTATCTGAAAATCTGAGACCCAAACATGTTAGGTGAGCCTTCTAACTGGTAAACAGCAGGGTTGAGATTCACGCTGGCTCTCCTGAATCCAACCTCTGGCTCTCCCCTGGATCACAAGGAGATTCCAAGGATGGAGTGGCAGTTACAGAGATGCTGATGGAGGTGAGCAACGGAGAGCTATTTATTACAAAGCAACTCATTTGTCAACTGTACCTTGGTAGTTAAAGAAACCTCTGGACTTCTTCTCATTGTTGGATGGGATGACTGTTCCAATGAAGAAGTTTGCAATAGCAATAAGAAGAATGATCAGAAGGATCACTTGAGCCTGGAATGGCAAAGTAAAAAAAAGGCCAAAATAAATTTATTTAACAATTTCATGCAAAAACATGAAAGTTATGTTCCTTTGACAAAAGACTCTAACTCATTATTCCAGGTGAGACTTTACTGCCCAGAGTAGTTAATAAATAGATTCTAATGGAATGATATCTTAATAAGCCTTATTTTACCTGAGCATACATATTACACTTTCAATGGGCATATGTGCTTAGACACTTGAAAGTGACATTACAAGAACATTCTAAGTAGTATGTAGGTAACTTACTGCAGTGTCCTCAGGAATGTAAGTGAAACCTAAATTTTTAACATTAATATTAATAGAGCTTATTCCTTTTTTAGGCAGAGCACCATGGATTCCTCCCATCCCCAGTGCTAACTGCAGAAGTACAAGAACACAGAATGACTCATAGAATTCCCTGGACACTTAGTGTATTTGATGTTGGGCTGCCAATGTGTTCCCAGAACAAGCAGCCTGCAAAGTTGACCAGCCAAATTGTCTATTTTTGGTTTCCCATACATTTCAGGGTGTTTATTGACTTGGCATTTCCACACGCTGTTCCCTCTGCTAAGAAGGCACTTCTCTTTGCAGAACTTTTTCCTTCTTCTCATCCTTTCAGTCCTAGTTACCTCTTCAGATAGGCTTTTCTTAACTACTGGATCTAAATCAATAATAGCTAACATTCACCAAGGGTTTACAATATAACAGCTGCAAATTTAACTTTATCAGTATTCTTTCAAAAGTAGGTAGTATTATCAATATTTAAAGATAAAAAGAAACTGAGTCATGAAAATAAATTAAACAACTTACTAAGGGTCATATGGTTGTAAACTAGATTTGAATCTAGGCATTTTAACAGCAGAACTTTAATTTCTACCCTATATTATGAAACTATATCATTACCCTCAGGGAATAAAGCCATTGAAAGTGGGTTTCCCATTATTTTCTATCTCAGTGCCCTGCTTATTGCCTTCATAGTACTTTTAGAATTTACCACGTTATATGTACTTGTTATCTCCTTTATTACTCAGATCCTCAAGACCATGTACTCAACTAGGGTAGAAATTGTGCCTGTTTTATTCAGGGCTGAATATCCAGTGCCTAGCAGAATGCCCAGGACAAATACTTAATCGTTTTTTTGTTTAATATGTGAATGCATAATCCATACATAAGTGCCATGTAGGAGTGTTTCCTATTGCTTTCTATAGATGGAAGGCTTTGGCCATCTTTTCATAGCCGATGAGCACCAGTAGTCTCGTAACTTATCTCTAAGTATATAAGTTCAGTTTCAATTAGACCAGTCACTGTATAGTTACAAAGCATTCAGAAAACAAGCTTCCCATCATTTAGAAGTTTACTAACTGTTTTACTACTTTTTATTTTCAGGGATTGTCAAGTTCCAAGGCTTGTGATGCCCTCTAATTTGCTACTGAAGTACTAGATTTTAGAGAATGATCATTTCTGTCTCTATTACCTTCTTTCAACACATTTGCCATTTATTTTGAGTTTCAGCACCCACAACCACCTTGAAAGAGGCTACTAGGGGTGTGATGGAGAAACACATGCTGCCAGCATGTACCATTGCTATGATCATAAAGGGATCTGAGCATGAAGATGGCACCAACCGTGGTAGTTGTATCACTGTGATGATACATAAAGAAGGACAAAGCACTGATCTAATCATGTCACATGTGAGCTATGAGTCATGACCACCTGGATGTAGTGCCTGGAGGGCTTAGTGTTCCACCTAGGCCTAAACTGCAACTTTCCCATAGCAAGTAATAACAGCAATTCTTTTTAAATATGGGCCTCCTTCTGTCCCTGCAACTTGCTCCAGGCCTGACCATCGGTTGTTGACAACCTCATTTTGTGAAATTCACCTTTGCTTCCCATTCCATTCCAGCCACTGAAATTCCTAAAAGAATCACCACTGTGATTGAGCCTATGATCCGGATATCATTGGTTGGATCCACCATCATTGAATCACTCTCCTGGGAGGGAAAAAATCACAATAATAGTTAGAGATGGAGTTTTTATTTTCCCCCCTTGTGTATTTATTGTATTATTTAACAGTAAGATGAGATACTATACACGACTGTCGGGCCATACAGGATGATGGAAAAATGAAGTGCTCATGAATTTGAGAAGATAAAGAACCAAACATTGCTGAAACCGGTTTGGCTCAATGGATAGAGCGTCGGCTTGGGGACTGAAAGGTCCCGGGTTCGATTCCAGTCAAGGGCATATACCTTGGTTTTGGGCATATCTCCAGTAGGGGGTGTGCAAGAGGCAGCTGATCGATGACTCTCTCTCATCGATGTTTCTAACTCTCTCTCTCCCTTACTCTCTGTATAAAATCAATAAGATATTTATTTTTAAAAACCAAAAAAAAAACCAAAAACATTATTTTTTTCTGGCCTTTGATAGCCAAAGTTAGAGTTGGACATTCTAGAGATTCATTCTAATCACAGCTTTAGAAGCTATTAGAGCAATAAGTAAAAGTATGTGTAGATACACATATCCTGTATTGTTTCAGAAGAATGGCTAGTTATTTTTGTGTGTCAGAGAAATTCTAGAGGAATGAAAATGAGTGTTTTCCAAAGTGTATATTGGAATATAAGTTTTATTCAATTAAAGTATAAACTACACAAATGATACTCTTTTGAAGAGAGCATACCTTATGAACTGTATGACCCACTCATTTATTTATCTAATTTTTAAATAAATATACTGTTACCAATTAAATTCAATGCATGTTATCACTACCACAGAGAGAGGACTAAAAGTTAGGTAACATACCAGCTAATTCATATGCACACACATATACCACCTAGATGGAGCCTAGTTTTCTGCAGTGGGTTATTCTAATGTTTGAACTTCCTTTCTGTTTGTAAACCTATAATAATAATAGTAATACAGTAGTCCTCCTACCCTTATCTGTGGTTTCCCTCTGTATAGTTTCGGTTACCCATGGCCAACCATGGTCCAAAAGTATTAAATGGAAAATTGCAGAAATAAACAATTCATAAGCTTTAAATTAAGGGCTGTACTGAGCAGCATGATGAAATCTTGTGCTGTCTGCTCTGTCCCACTTAGGATGTGAATCATCCCTTTGTCCAGTGTGTTCATGCTGTATACACTGCCTGCCTGCCTGTCAGTCACGCAGTAGTCTTCTAGGTTATCAGATCAACTATCATGATATCTCGGTGCTTGTGTTCATGTAGCCTATTCTACTTAATGGTTTCACGGTGCAAGGGTAGTGATGCTGGCAATTCAGATATGCCAAAGTCAAAGTCGTAGAGAGCTTCCTTTAAGTGAGAAGGTGACTACAGTACAATAAGGTATTTTGAAAGAGACCACATTCATGTAATGTTTATTATAAGGTATTCTTAGAATTTTTCTATTTTATTGAGTTATTGTGGTTAATCTCTTGTGCTTAATTTATAAATTAAACTTTATCATAGGTATATATAGGAAAAGCATAGAATATGTAAGGTTTAGTGCTGTCTGCAGTTTCAGGCATCTACTGGAGGACTTAGGACAGACCCTCAGTGAAGAGGGTGAGACTACTGTGTTACTGCTGCTAATAATACCCATTATATATTCTTTCATTTGATCTGTACCACATTTCTATGAAATGCATAGAAGAGTATTAGTCCATGTTAAATATTTTGAAAACAAGATTCAGATGAATAGAGGGATTGGCCCAACAGCTGGTAAATGTGAGAGTCAGGATTTTAAGTCAGATTTGTGTTTGTTTGTTTTTTCATCCTCACCAGAGGATAAATTTCCATTGATTCTTAGAGAGTGGAAGAGAGAGGGAAAGAGTGAAATAGTGATATGAGAGAAACACATCAATTGGTTGCCTCCTGTATAAGTCCTGACCAGGGCCTGGACTGGGGTGGAGCCTGCAATGGAGGCATGTGCCCTTGCCCAGAATCTGACCCGGGACACTTCAGTCCACAGGCCAACGCTCTGGTTTAGTTAGTTTTAATGTCAAGCCTAGGGCTCCTTCAACTATATCAAAGTTCCACATTCTGCAGAATAAACCTATTTCTTCTCATCTTGCCATAATAATATGTCCTAGTACCCTGAAAAAGCAAATTAAGCCAAATTATCTTGCTTGGGTAAAAAAGAAGAGCTTTTACTTACCTTAAGAAGGTCTACTACAGTCTCAGCAAATCCCACCACATACATAGCAACAGCCACTGCATTGGCAAAAGCGAAGATCAAGCCTATAGACCCACCGAACTCTGGCCCTAAGCTCCTGGAGATGAGATAGTAGGCCCCACCTGAAACAGAAACAACACACTTGACACGAGGAACCACTAAGGGATTTAGTTTATTTATTGTATAAGGGATTTAGTTTATATGGCTAAATAATTCTGAACATCTGAGAAGATGTAAAATATTAATTGTTCTAATAAAAAGATTATATTTTCTTAATAATTTTAGGAATCTGTGTCACCTTAATGAATAACTTAAACCTTCCTTGCACTTTGTATATTATCTACAATAGAGCTATCCTGACTCAGTGAAATCTAATTTATTAAAACCTAATTAAACACAAATGTTACAAACAAGAATACAGCAAACTTTACAAAAAGTGCTTTGTCTTTTATAAAATTTCATTGGAAAGTTCAAATCAATAATGCAACTGAAGTAAAATTTTATATCTGAAATTTTTAAAAACAGGCAGGCTAGGCAGAAAATGAAGTACATAGGTGAAGTTTATCATTGTTATTCTAACTCCCTTTCTGTTATAATTGTCTGGTACATATTTGCTGTGTGAAAAGGTATTTGTATAGTTCTATGTATTATCAACTCTATAAATCATACTTGTTTTTTTAATGTTTTTAGTTCAAGAAGGCATAATTACTGCCAAATACCTCTATGTGTATGGAGGAGACAAATGGGAATAAAGGTAGGGAGGAACAATTACTTCTCCCTTGGACCTTAAAAAGGTAGCTCTGTATTTGACTGAGTATTTCTTTGCACATGAAATACTGAGTGGATTAGTTAACTGCTTATAGAGTCCTGAGAGTTGTCAGTGAAGGTAAAAAAAGATTTGATGTTGAGAGACCTCGATAGCTTGTATTATCACAGACCACAGTAAATTAATAGCTTCCTATACTAAGCTTGTCTTAGAGGTAGACAGAATTGGTAGGGAAATGACATTGAACAAACATAACTAAAAACGAAACAAATTATCTTTACTGAAAAGGAATTTCCTCCACTATAGTCACTCCTGTGGGTTAAGGGGTCAAAGCCCTCTCTGAAAATGTAACCTATTACCTAAGTGGGGAAAATACCCATTATTTCCTTTTTCCATATTACATTAAATAATTTGGCTAGCCAGTTACTTAGGCTTGGTCAAAATGAGAGCCACACATAAATTATGAGAGGAGGTGTGTTGTGGGTAGCACGGTGTTTTAGCTCTTGGGTGGGGAGACTTGGGTAAGATAACCAAATAGAAACCCTGAGGAACCAAAGCAGAATGAAGGTTTTGGAAGAAAGAAGTTTGGACATTGATCAACTTTAGGTATTTCATTTTCTGTGTAGGCCTGCTTGTTCCTGGATAATTTGAAAGAAACTCTTTGTTTTGTTTGTTTTTCTTTTTAAAGATCTTCTTACGGCTGTTGGACGCTGGAAGCATAGTGTTGGGGTGAACTCTGAGGACAAAGTGGGAAGTTTCAGCAGTGACAGCTGGGCCACTGGAGAAGACCCATGCTGAAGGGACCTGGGAGAGAGCCAACAGGGCTTGTCGAAGGCACAAAAAAATGCCTTCTTTCTAGACACCTGGTCACTCTCTACTTTATAAACATGTTCAATCACTGGAAATGGGTTGAAGAAATATTTTCTGAGATCTCTTAATATTAGTTGAGAAGAACATTGTTTGACCCCTTACATTTTGGGTTATGTTGTCTTATTTGAAGGCTTTGGAGACTATCAATATAAAATTTTTACCTCTAACATTAAATGAACTCTAGATGTTACTACATAACCAAGCTTACAGTCATAAGTAAATGAATCAGCTTACCTCCTCTTACTACTCCATTTGTGCAAATGGCAGACATAGAAATACCTGTGAGTGTTGTCACTACCACACTCAGGCCAATGATGATGACTCCAAGACCTGCAAAATCCCCCAAGAAAAGTGTTTGGCTCCAGTACTTCAAGAAGTCCCCAGTACATCAGGAGGCAGCAGTCTGCCTCTTGTCACAGAAGATTCAGTAGTCTCCCGATGAGAAACCTGAAATGTTCTAAAGAACCACATTCCACGAAGGTCTAGGAAACACCTGAAATGTACTGAACTTTAAAATTGAAGCCATGTCCAGGAATTAACAGGAAGCGGAGTGCAGACTAGCCTGTAAAATAAAACATTTGAGCAAGGAAGTTGAGCATCTGGAAACTGGGACCTGCAATGTGCCAGAGAGTCCATTAGAAAAGAGACCACAGCTGGCCCGAGTGGGCCAGGTCTCTACTCACAGTACCTCATATTTCCTTCAGCATCCAGATCATCCAAAGGGTTAGCCAGGCTTCAAGAACATTGGGCTACTTTCTTGTTCCCATTAAAAAAAAAAAAAAGTATATAAAAAGTTTTGCCTACCCGTAGGAAGTGATGAGAGCATTAGATATCTTAGAAATTTTACCTCCACGCACAAACCCGTTAGTTGCTATTGCAGAAGTTGACAACCCAGTAATAGAGGTTACCATGGTGGAAAGAAGAATTATGAGAACTCCAAGACCTGTTAGCAATGAAAGATAAAAGATAGCACATTTTACTTTTCTTCCTTGGATTCCGTATTGCCACAAACTATACTGCCTTTGGTTTAAGTCTTCATGTCCAAGCCGTGGGCCACAATGGAGTTCCTTTGTGCTAAAGAGAAACTGGTTTGCCTGGCATACAGATCAAGCCAGAGCACTGCTCATTACGATGAAGGATGGTTTCCAAAAGTAAACACAATCTAAACTGCAGCCCTGGAAAGGAAAAGTTGACTTCTGCTGATGTCCTGGGAGAGAAACTACCCTGGCTGTGAAAAGAGAAAACATGACATTTGACCTTCTCTCTTGCTGGAGAGGAATGAATGAGAGAGTTGGGCGGTTGACAAAGGTTAAATCCTTCCCCATTCTTCTGGCATCTCTCCTGCCTGAGGAGGGGCTGGGGGGAAACTTGGATTACCTTTAAAAACACTCCAGAAAGGTCAGTGGTGAACTATTTGAGCCTGTGTTGCCTTTACCTTACAAATGATCATGCGGGTCACAAGTTTAATTACCTCCTCTGACATATCCATTTGTGGCAATAGCAGAGGTGGATAAACCTGTGATAGCAGTCACTGTCACGGCTAAGCCGATGATAATCACACCAAGACCTCAGTTGAGAGAGGAAAAATAAAAGCAATTAACTGGTGGAACAATTCATTAGGTCATTTGCATAAAACCCAGCAAGTCTAGGCCAATCACCAAAGGACCAAATTGAGTTAACAAGGTGGCCTAACGATTGCCACAGAGTAAGTGCTCAGTTCTAAAATTTTCTGTCAATAGTAGTATAGATCCTACAAACTCAAGTGCTGAGATGTGGAGTGTGAAATGGAACACAGTGAAGCAACTATGGCTAGTCAAAATTTAACATGAACTTTCACTGGTGATGATGATGAAGTTCTAAAGGCACTTATACACATAGTTATTGGCCTATACAATACCAAGCTGTTACTATAACTAAAGAGTAAATGTTCATCTTTCCAGGTAACTATCTTTTTATGTAGATTTGGTTGTGTGGGAGTGGGAACTTAGATACAATCTAACAAGTTGTTCATCTGGCAGATAAGTGATATGGAAAGAACCAAATTGAACTACTTTCATGTACTGGCTATGTGACTTCTGACAAGTTAATAATTTTCTGGGCCAAAAATGGCAGTGAAATGAGAAAGAATGCATGTGTGAAGTGGCCAGCATTGTGCATAGAACACAGACCACAATCAGTGGCAATGCTTTGTGATCTGATCCGCAATATCCATAATAGCTATTGTTTATTAAAAGCCTACTCTCTATCCAGCTATGTGTCAGATAACATGAGAAATACAAAGAACAAATAAAATGAAGAAAGCTGCCCTCCAGGATCTCATGGTACAGAAGTCAATGATTATGAGAGGGAGAGAGTGGTAAACCAGAATTCAAAGGAAGGCAAGGGTGCCCTCAGCTAAGGATTATTTTGAGCTAAAAGTAGTTGAAAAGCAGATACTTCCCTCTATTTGCCCAAACACAGGGCATAAATTTGTAAAGGTGCCAGGGACAAGTCTAGACCATTATCAGCTGGAATTGGTACCAGAGGAACATAAGCTTATCTTCTATTAGTTCCTCCATATATTTGCCTTCCCACAATTTGCCATCCTCCGAAAGTGTTGGCAGGCTCTCTAAGTTTCAAGAATGATTAGAAGGGTTATCAGCCAAGAGAGGTTGTGAACTCTCTGGACGTTCCCCAGGAGATATTGAAGTCTAGGGAGATTAAGGGAAGAAACTGGAACATCCTGGCACTAGCATAGGTCTCTAGGCTATTTTACACATGCAGTAGGAAGAAGCTAACTATGAGTAAAACATGCAAACTTGGACCATATTGCTTTGGCACCTTACATTCTTAAGTGTGGTATTCTAAGGAATAGTTGCACTGCGTTTTTTACATCTATGGCAGGGATCTTGGGTGAGCATCACCTCTTCATCACTATGTAGCCTGAGTTCTTTGTGCCTCTCAAACTCTAAAAGTGATTTCTTGCTCTTGACTTTGTTTTGAGTAAGTTTGAGCAAATGTTTAGCTCAGCCCAACAACTATACAGACCCATATAGGTTGCATTTCAGGGTATTAAACCTACTCTGATTTTATTTCCCTACCCCAATTTTCCCCTTGCCTCTATTTTCCCAACAATTCTTAACTTATCTCTTGGCATTGCATACGTTTCTGTAAATGGTATGAACTCCTGAAATAAATTTTATTCAGGTAAACAGTGGAGGGATTTGTTTCTCTCTCACAAACATAAAATCCCATGCTAAAAAGTAGGGTAGAAAACATTTAGTTCCTAGTTTTCTCAAAGTACAGTCATCTAATCACCTACTCCAGAAAATACCTGGGGCATCTATTAAAAAATGCCCATACTTACTGAGTTTGATCTTTCAAAGTGAATCCCTGGATTCTACAGTGTTTTGTTTGTTTGTTTTTAAATACATTTTTTTTTTTTTTTTTACAGAGAGGAAGGGAGAAGGATAGAGTTAGAAACATCGATGAGAGAGAAACATCGATCAGCTGCCTCCTGCACACCCCCTACTGGGGATGTGCCCACAACCAAGATACTTGCCCTTGACAGAATAGAACCTGGGACCCTTCAGTTGGCAGGCCGATGCTCTATCCACTGAGCCCAATCGGTTAGGGAGATTCTACAATTTTCAAACTTAACATCCCATTTAATTTTTATACATCACACAGTCTGAAAACTATAGCACTATCCTCAGCCTGTCTCAATTGGTATTTGGCTATTCAGCAAGATTCTTTAGCATTTACCTTCAAAGAAATGATTGGGAAACCGTTCGTCCAGCTCCTCAATTTTTAGATGACAAAATGACCCTCACAGAGTATAAATTACTTGCTTTTGGTCATACTGCTTTTCACATCCTTCTTCCCTGCCTGATAAGTTTATGGGAAACTATCTGGCCTCAGCCAGAGTCTCCAAGGCAGAGAAGAACAAGGAGATAGCATTATTGGCTCATTCTACCACTTGCTTTTGGGACAAAACAGCCAACACTCGTGACTCCAGAATGGTTACCTAAGGGCTACAGTTAGCTACTCCTGGCTCCAGCTTTCTTCTGGCTTTGTCCCCAGGGTCTGGGCTCAGTGTATTCAGGTTTCTTCTCCAAGCTATCCCCAAAGCAAGAAGAAACTATTTGTATTTTCTCTTTTCTTACCCAATAAAGGGGACTCAAATGGGACTTAATGAACTCATTTAGCTTTAAGTTTAGAGCAAAGGCCAATAAAACTGAGTAAGGGTAGTATGTTTCTACTGCTCACTAAAGTCTATTCTCTGAGAGTTATAAGAAAGGGTAGTATGAAACTTATTTTAATAGCCATTTAGGTAGAACTCTCTCTTCTAAAGTAGGATTGAACTGTGTAAGTAAAAGGTCTTTATTAAAACAAGATGGATGCCTGAAAGCATAATAAGCAGTTTAGCAGAAGATAGGATTCTTCCTATTTTACAGTGTTGCAATAAACATGAAACTGGATTGACTGTGAAGAGCAATGTAAGATCTGATTAAAGTTCAGATTATAGCCCAAACATATGGACGTTAAATAAATTGCATTAAAAAGAATTACTTTTGCCCTTGGCTATGCCCACACCTCCAAACAAAGTAATGATTCTTGATGATCTCAATAAGTTACTAAACTGCCCTTAGAAACCTAATTTTGCATGAAACCCTGGAGCAAAAACTTGGCAATGTTAAGATGCAGATTTTCCATGGAACAGCATATACTTATCTGGAACCCTGAGGCTGTAAGCACTCATTTGACATGCATCATAAAGCCAGCAAGCAGCCCTTTGTCAGGAACCCAGCCTGTTGCCAAACATGAAACATGGAAAAACTATGGGAACTGGTTCCAGTTTTTCAATTTACAACCCAGCCCTTTCTTTTTCCGGGTAGTCTTCTGATGATTCTGAATGTGTTTTGAGGAGCAAAGGTGTTAAATATTGACCAAGCACCTTTTGAATGAGAAGTGAGATACATTCTGGAATAGTGTTGGAAAGCCTATCCAAATGTCTATGTTCTTGATACTAATGATTTATAAGTCTTCCCTAAGAGTGAATCCATAATGTATTTTCTATATATAGAGTAGAACACCATTATCAATTTTTATCACTTTAAATTAAGGAACTTTGATAAAATTCAAATACATTTTTATATAAATTTTATTAATATACTTTCAATAAAAATATTTGCCACGGGAAATAATACTTTAAGTAGAATATAATATTTAAACATTAAGTAATCACTCATAATAATTTCAACAACATTCATTTTCCATTTAGAAAAATTAGCAAGAGTTATATATATGATCTCAATCGTTTTATCTATCACGTACGCTTCCATCTGGCAATACTTTATTAACCTTTGTTTTCTTACTGCTGATATCTGAAATGAACAGAATTATTTTTTTTTGGAAAATGTTCAACAATTCAGCGTTTTTATTAGTCAGGTCACATTTTCACTTGTTTTCCTCAAGTTATTTTTACGTAGTGAAGTTTTGCCAATAGTCATAAGGGGGATACTCTGATAAATGTCAGTATGTCACGAACATAAATACTATTATTTAATATGAATGTGTGTCTATATAACTGTACACCTAAAACTCTTTGAAAATGTAGAAATATTTCCTTGAGCATTTATCTGGTTGACAAACTGGAAAATTCCAGTCTCTCAGGAGTTAATGCTTCACCTTTCCTCTCTGACAAACAAGTCTAAGAGGAAAGCAAGAGTACAAATGCTCTTCTGTGACCTTCATCTCACATTCAGCATTAATGGTAAACACAAACTGCTCATTGAACTTAAAATTGACATAAAAAATTATATAAGAGAGGTGAAACATGCTTACCGATTCCAGCTTCTCCAACAATCCAGGAGAGGCGAATGAAGAGCATGACACCCCAGATATTCAGCATGCACCTTACCTGCAGATGGAAGGGTGTTGAAAGAGACATGAGAAGTGATAGTGCGGCAAACCAGGTCTTTGTAACCCTGGTGTTCAGGCCTTGTTAACAGTCTACTAGAACATTGAATGGATCATTCTCATTTGTAAAGAGAGGAGCTTTCTCACCAGCACACCTTTCACCCATCCAAATTTCACACCACCGGATTTATCATCTTCTTCTTTGTTTTCATCTTGTTCATCTCCAGGCATCCCATCACCATTAGCAACCCTGTCAGTTGAACCTGGGGCCACTGCCACATTCTGCATTTTTACAGAGAGCAAAAACATAGCATACAGTCAACAAACACACTTTTCCATAAAAATTTCAGAGCATGTTAAAACAATGGACATAAACTCTTAGACAAAAAATAATAATTCTAGACATTCTAAGATAATTAATTTCTGCCCTGGGAAGTTGAAGGCACTAAGACTACAGGTGTGGTATCAATCTCTGCAGTTCTTCTACTAGTGAGAATATCACCTCACAGAATACAAAAGGAGCAAAGGAGAGAAGATGAGATGCAATAAAAGGAGGAAAGTCTATCAAGAGTGAATGAGGGTCTTTAAGAAGACTTGATAAGAGGACCTGAAAGTTAACCTTCCTTACTAAGAGTACCTGGCCTTCCTTCCATTATTCTCTCTGGGATTCATTTTATTCATATAAAATAATAATGATAAAACTTCCCTACTCATGTCAGAGTATCTTTAAGAAGATTCATTGAATGGGTACACATTTTTTTCTTTTTAAGAAAAAGGTCTAAAGGCATCGTATGGCTACAAGAATGTTCTCCCTGTAGGAAAATCTCTTTTCGATATGATATGCCTTTGCCTGAGAACTGTAGGCTGTGCTATTAGTATTGTAAAAAGGAGAGAAGTCTCACAATTAGAAAGATTGGCTGAGTGTGAAATGAGGCATAGCATAAAAATTGTTATTTATTTATTTTTTAAGTTTATTTTTCCTATGCCTAACTTTGAAAAAGACTTCCTCGTTAGTAGAAAGTCTCTGAATTCATTGGGGAAGGTGGTAGCTCTGTTTCTCTCAAGAACAGCTCCCTGGTTTCTCTTTTAGGTATGACTTATTAACTTCTGAAGCAAATACTTAATTTAGCCTACCTGACACCTACCTGACTCTTTAACGGTTAAACTATATTCTATTATGTTTCCCAAAATCAATCTTTCCCAGTAAGAGTTTTGAAACCATTAAGGAAGTCTTTTAATTTAGCACTTAATTATCATTATTAAAGAACAACTTTATTTGTTTACATGTTTTAAATGTATTTAAGTTTAGAATATGTTCTGACATTATCAGCTAAGAGGTCTTGAACAAGGGCTTCCCCCCTAACCCCTAAAATAAAACTGGTATGAAATAAATATTCCATATTAATTATAAGGACCTAATTTGGGGGCTATTGGTGTTCTTGCCCTTGCCATGCTCAGGGATTCTTGCTTGAGCTTTGGTGTACCATTAGCCTACACACTGTAAACTGGCTCTAATTTAGGCTGTTTATTCAAAATGAGTTTGACTTCCTGTCTCCTTCTTCCAGCATATTTTTTTACTTCTCTATGTAAGTGAGAATTTCCCAATTTTGTTCTCACATAAGACTTTTTTCATGATACTAATGTGACACTTGGGTAGCCAATATAATATAGTACAATAAGAGTCATTGTATGTCAACTAAACTGAACAGAAGATGGTGGTGTTGATTCCTTCTCCTCATTGACAACTATGGGCCATACACATCAGGCTATTGATAAACATATTGAATCCATAAGGGGTCTTGAAGGACACATGATATATATCACTTAAGATCAGACAACTTAGTTCCTCATCCATTCTTGATTCCTATTTCTTTTCTCTTCCTTCCCTATTGGGTATTCCCTTTCTCACGCTTTCCTTTGTACAGGCCACATTCCAAAAGGGAGAAAAAAGGAATAAATCGCAAGCCAGATTATTTTATTTAATGACATTATTGGAGGGGAAAGGTTGAATGAAAAAGGATACAAATTAATAGTTAAAATTTAGTTATGAATTACCTGGAATATATATCTTAAGCATCCTTAAATCCCTATTTGCACAGATAATTGAAAGTCAACAGCATATATTTACATCAATGAAGATATGGATAAACAAAGTCCATGGAAGTAGAGGCTGAACTAGCAGGGCAGAACCTGGTGCTGTACTCCAGCCACAAATGCAAGTCATGCATGTAAGTCACAATTTTTCAGTAGTTAATTTTTTTAAAAAAGTAAAAATAAATTAGTAAAATAACAAGGATTCAGATATGGATTCTTAAATTTAAAAAATACACATAATTTCTGCAGAATATCATATTTCTAATACTTGCAATGTAAATATTCGTTAACAGCTGTGGAACCGCACATGGTAGATGGGTGAAACAGTTGAGGTTGTTCTCCAGTTGATTAAAACATTCAACTTCTCTCTGAAAGGATTCTACAAACATAAGGCAGCTGAGAGGGTCAAATGTAACTTTCATTTTCCACAATTGGAAAATCAATGAGAACAGGGAATTGAGAAATGTGTTAAAATGTCCATGACAGCTGAAAAGATTATTTAGTTAGGAGATTCATTTATTGACTTAATTTGAGGGGAAAAAAACTTTGAAAGTTGTCAATAATCAAGATCCCATGGCCAGATTAAGAAGTACAAATTGCCAATTATAAAAATAGTCATGGCGATACAAAGTACAGCATGAGGACTATAGTCAATAACATTGTAATAACTATAGATAGTGTCAGATGGTGATCACTTCATAAGGTGTATAAATGTCTGAGCACTATGTTATACACTGAAACTAATATAATACTGTATGTCAACTATAATTGGAAAATAAATTAATTTTTTAAATTGTTATTTAAATGTTAATATGCTTTAGAAAAAAAAAAGATCCCATGGCCAGACATCAGCAGTTACTCATTCAGGGAGAAGGCAATTTCCTTTTCCTGGATTAATTGGAGATCCCATGAGACAAAGCCTTAATCACTTGCTTTACAAAGGCTGTCTTGGGAATAAAACCCATGTTTTATGATTGTACCTGAACTTGAGGGTCTGGTCCAGGAAATTGCTTTGCTCTCTGATGAACTCTGAAGGTAACTGTGACCCTTAGATCTGGATTAATGAGAATACCAATGGCTGTAAAAAAAAAATCTTACAAAGTAGGTTGAAGGATGAATAGAATATTAATATTTCCCTTATATGAACCTATCTTTCTGACTGATGCTCTTCTAGTCAAGTTTCATAGTTCTTCAACTTATCTTTCTATATAAAGCAAAAAGAATCTTTTATAGGACATGTCAGGGAAATCATCATATATGGAAATTAGTAAGGCAATAATTTTCTCAGCTATTCCTAAATGAAGTCAATGTAGGATGTATAACCCTCCCTTAGGTAAATATGTTCAACCTGCTAAAGTTTCAAAATTTTAAATATATTTATACCTTAAAGGGGGAAAAATCCTTCAATGTATATATTTCTTCTATTGGCTTTAATGATCTGATAGTAAATGTATAAATACAGAATCTATTTCCATTGCTCATTCCCAGAGTTGAGAAACTGCTGCACCATATAAACCAGGAGACTTGGAATACAATTGGGGCTATGTAGTTAGTCAGGGTGTCCCCCAGGGAGTAAACTTTTCCTGGGTATGGCAAATGAAGATACATCCACTGGGTTTTCTGAAAATCTTACTTTGAAGTAGTTTACTTGAAGGCAATTTCATTTTTCTATGTTTGCCATCATCCTCTTCTGACATGGCAAAGCAAAACTTGGTTTTTCTTCTTAATAAGTGATTTGTTTGCAAGCCCAAACAGCAATGATGATAAAGTACTGAACAGGACTTTGGGGGAGGGTTTGTGGGTGGTTGGTGGCTGAGGCATGTTCCTGAGACCAACGTGTCAAAGACTAATAAAAGTTTTATGCTTGCTGCCTGGAACCAGTTTTTTCCCTTCATACTTAGAGTTAATTTGTTTGTTCACACTCCATTACCATAAATGATGACCCACAACCTTTATAAATGCATTTTAAATTGCATAGCTTTAGGGGATGATTATTTATTTACTAAGGAGTTTTTACCTGTGCATTAAGTATTCGGAGAAGGTAAAATAAAGTGCATTAAAAAGAAAGACCATCTGATAACAAACTTTGCTCTGCTAATACTAATAAAGTAGTAAAGCTTCAACTGTATATAGATTAAGGGGTAAATTTAAAAAAATTGACATACTTATTCTTTAAGTTCTGACTAGATACGTTTTAAAGTTTTTAGCCTTTAATCTTGGGATAGTAGAAACTTTAGACCATCATTGAGAACTAGTTTAATATAAATATTTAAGCCTACATGTTATCCTCCCCATTATTTAAAAATATTTTTTATTATTGAAATTCTTAAACATATGCAATGTTGAGAATAATATATCTCCTGTACCTATCATTCAGCTTCCACAATTATCAACATATGTCCAATATCATTCCCCTAGACCTCTCAGACTGCTATCACTGGAATGTTTTAAAACTAATTCCTAAGGACCAGGTAATTCCTAAGGTTCATTTCAGAATTAAAACAACAACATGTTTTTAATCACATTTGTATATCTTTTTTATTTTATTTTTTTAGATAAATCTGTGTGTGTGTGTGTGTGTGTGTGTGTGTGTGTGTGTGTATAATGTATTTTTTAATTTATTTTTTACAGAGAGGAAGAGAGAGGGATAGAGAGTTAGAAACATTGATGAGAGAGAATCATTGATCAGCTGCCTCTTGCACACCCCCTGCTGGGGATATGCCTGCAACCAAGGTACATGCCCTTGACCAGAATCAAATCTGGAACCTTTCAGTCCGCAGGCCGACTCTCTATACACTGAGCCAAACCAGTTTTGGCACATTTGTATATCTTAATAACCAATATTATTATGTATGTACATTTCTAGCCCTTTGTGATAAAGGGGAATGTTTTAAATTGTGAAAATAAACAAAACAAACCAGAAACAGACTCATAGATACAGAGAACAAATTGATGATTGCTAAATAGGAGGGTGTGGAGGAGGGTGAAAAAGGCAAATGGTATTAAGTACTGACTGCCAAAGTTAGTCATGAGGATGTAATATGGTAGTATATATAGTCAATAATATCGTAATAACTGTAGGATAATATTCTGGTGATCAACCATAAGGTATATAAACATCTAATCACTATGTTATAGACTTGAAACTAATGTGATATAATTAACTATAAATAAAATAAATTTTAAAAAAGAAATAAAAGAGGGTGTTTTTTTAAATTTTTCTAGAAGTTACTATAGACTATGCCTCTAACTCATACCAATGAAACAATTTATAGTCACAGTATTTTTACTACACCTGAAAAACACATGGCTCACACACAAATTAACTTATATTTTTGATACTTGGGCCAACTTAGAGCTACATGTGATAAACCATGATAAATCAGAATAAGAAAATGAAATTAAATGATTCTTAGTATTTTCTAAGTATATTTTAAAGGAACTCCTACTCTACTCACTATCACTGAACAATTTATAATGGAAAATTAATATGTTTTGCTTGTTTGTACCCATAGAATATTTTAATATTAAGAGCTCCCCGGTATGGCTTTGGGTACTATAAACTCGACAGTTATTAGAATGAGCCCTTATTTGCAGTTTAACTCCAACAAATATTTTAGGGGTTGTTTCTGGTCATCCCTGGCCATTAAGGCATTTATTGCCTCAATTTTAATTACCATTTTATTTGCTTGGTGATATTTCTAATAGCCCCAATTTGAAAGCTAAAACTCCAAATTTGAACTTTGAAACAATTTAGAAAAAGTTATTTTATAGGGAATGCATTTGCACATTTTGTTTGTCCTTTTACAGAAGATAAGCATTTCTACATCGACTTCTGTGGTTTAATGCTTAACTTGATACATATCCTTTATTTCTACCCATAGCAATGCCATTTGACTTATAAAATTTTAAAATCTCTTTAACTCACTTTATATAGAAGCTCTTGTAAGTAAACGGCTAATAAATACTTTTAATGGTGACAACAAAAATTGAAATCTGCAATTAATTCTGTAGGGGAAGCAACAAAAATGCCTTGGCACAGTCCCCAAAATAAGAAGGAATTGGGGTCTCCTGCTCAACCCATCATGACTGAGGTGTGATTTCTTCTTTGTGCCGAGTTCCACCAAATTCCATCGCCATGGAATGAGCCGAGGCAAAGTGCTAGGGGAGAGAAGGCTGAGGATAAAATATATAATAAAGAGCATGGGCTCTGCAACCATGTAGGCATGGGTTCAACTTATAAGCCTTTAAAATAAATAAAAATAAATTTTAAAAAAGGAAAGAAGCGGGTGTTTTTTTTTTTACCTTGGAAGTTTTGAGTTCTCTAAGTGATTGTTTTCTAAGGTCCATAGGATTTTATAACACTTTCACCGGCTATGAAATAAAAATAATAGTAGTACCTAACTTGAAGAATTGTTATAAGGATTGAATGAGAATTTGTCAAATGTGAGGATTCTGCTTGATATATAAAAATTCTCAGTAAAAAGTTTATTATATATCAGAGTCACACTTAATACTTTTATTCATAAATTTATTTTAGTTGTTAACAATCTAATGACTCACATATGAAGTCATTCTATTGACTTTGTTTAGAATCAGTTTCTAAACAGTTGGTTTCCTTAAAAATAATATTTTTATTTTTATAGTATTTTGTACGTTTCATAGACCATTTATTTCAATGGCATAAGAACAGTGATTTTGATGGAAAGGCTATGTATTTTCCTGATTCCTTTGTAATTATGTTTTTTCTGAAATGCTAACAATGGTAGTTAGTAAGGCTGAAAAGGAGTTTCATGAAAAGATGGCCATACAGTGGATTACAGTGGATACTAAAAGTGAGATTGTTTTTACAAAGTAAAAATACTAAATTAATCTTTGCTAGATGTATAATATAATGATCATTATAAATGTTTAGATATGGGACGATCTCCAAAGTATATTTTTTAGTGAAAACAACAGAGTGCAAGAGAATGTGTAAAATATGTCCTAATAAATGTTTAAAAAGAAGAATATGGACAGAAAATTACATATATATATATATATGTATATGTATGTATATATATATATTGGAGGGTATATATATATATATTAGTATAGGCATAAAACATTTCAGGATTAATAAGAAACTCTCAGTAATGATTCACCTGAAGAGAATAACTAAAGATTTATATTATATAAGGGATAGCTCATTACATATATTTAGTACTTGTTAAATATTAGATCGGTGCATATTTTACTTTTTAAATAAAAATTTTAAATTAGCTAGAAGCTAGTATAAAAATTACCATAATCGTTATCAACATTTTTTGAGTTTCTATCCATTGGAGGCAATATGCTAGACTTTAAATGCATATAAACATTAGTATTCACAAGCATCTTGCAAGATCAGCTAAAGTTATGTAGCTTGTATGATACTGCAGAGCAAGTAAGGGATATAGGACTCTTTTTTTCTGCTTTTAATTAGAGTTTTTATAAATCATTAATTCATAATCACCAGTATAGGCATTTGACTCTTTACTATACAGAAAATAAAAAAGATTTCTTCAACTATGATTTCAAATCATTGGTCTATCAAATTCTGTCAATATGTACTCCTACTAGAATTTCACTTAAGACTGATACTTAAAACAAGATCTTTCAAACTTATTTTTTATTTATTTATTAGGGCAAACTTGTATTTTTTTTTTCCTGACATGGGAATTATTACAATTAGCACAAAATCCAATTGGTTTCTGACTAAATATGTCTTGCCATTTAGTATAAATGTACCATTCTTAAGTGGTTTTTTAAAACAATATAATAATGGATACAAAAAGATCACCAAACAAGTAATATGTCAATTACTTTTCACTTTTAAATTAAGTAAACACTATCACTTACAATTTTTTTGTGTGTACAAAAATCTGTGACACATCTAAGTATTATCATGTAATGTTTACTCTAGTTGTGATTTGACAAACTACCATAAAAAATGTCAAGGACCACAAGGAGGTGGCAGTAGAGTTACATTACATTACATTGCAAGTCTCCATCTTTTATTTGGGGGTGTGGGGTAGAGAAAAGCCTGGGAATAGTAGCGGCAAATACACTGGGAAGGAGAGAGGTGAATTGAAGAAGGCACTGTTAATGTCTTACAATCAAAGAATATCTGGGGAGGCAGACTTGTCCCTACAACTTTAGTGACACTACAATGATCCTGGCTACAGGATAATTTATCTTCTGGGGGAGCTGTCATTTTATATGACATTGCCACATTGCTAACTCCTCTTGATTTAGCATTAACATCCCACTGTAGTTGCTGTGGTTGTATTTGAATTCTGCTCCCAAGTGGCTCTGTGGATACTTGTGTATGATTTAATCAAAATGAAGTACCTTAGATAAGTAAGGGTCAAGTCCATACAAAGAGTATCTTATTGCTGTACTACCCGTGTTTCCCCGAAAATAAGACATCCTCCGAAAATAAGATCTAGCGCCTGGGAAGATAAGATATTCCCTGAAAATAAGATCTAGCGCAACTTTTGGAGAAAAAATTAATATAAGACACTGTCTTATTTTCGGGGAAATAGGGTAATTCAGAATGATTCGTCAGGGCATGGGGCCTAAACCTAACTTTTAATTTATTTAATTTACCATTCCTTTGTAGCTGACAAAAAAAAATGCTTTGAGTTAAAATTAAGTCCTTAGTCTCATTTTATCTTTCCAAAAAGAATATAACCCAGCTATCACATCTGTCAAATGCAGCTATTGCATTTCTACTGAACTAGATGGTTTAATTAATGTCGTTCCCTCTGAGTTATTTAGAGGGAAATCTTCATTCCTGTGTATGAAGATTTACATGTTACAGCTTTAGAAATTATAAATACTCTACTCTTTTCTCTCCAGAATTTCAATCCTAAGAACAATGTGAGTTTACTCCATTTCCTTTTTAATAGAGTTAAATTTATTTTCTTTTATTGTAAGTTGGGAAAGGAATGAATGAGAATATTTAAATTTTGATCACAATTTTATGAAGGAGAAGCTTTAAAAATTATCTTGTAGAGTGTGGTGGAATGGAATTTCAGGTCTTTTTAAAGAGGACTTTGGCTCATTTTACTACTTCAGAATAAACTGAAATTTCTTTATAATGCCCTAAATTTCTCTTTCTACCCCTCTCACATCTTGGAAACCCTTTGTACACTCTTTTCTCAGCCTTCTTTCACCTTTTTCCCTCTCCCTTTTTTTCTCTTCTCCTCTCCTCTTCCCTCAAGTAGAAAAGGAAAGTGACACCTCGGTCTGATTTCAAATTGCCCTCTTCTCAAAAATCTTCTGAGGGAGTTGTCATTTTGTATGACATTGTCACATTGCTCACTCCTCTTGATTTAGCATTAATATCTCAGAGAATCTAAATCATATTCCTATAAAGAAAACAACCACATAACAAAGTGTTGCAGATACAGTACACAGAACAAGTCAGGTTTGGTGAGGGAAGGAGCATGGGCTCTGTCTCCTTTCACTCCCTCCCCCACCAAATCACTCAGTCTCTGGTTGTAGAACCCAGAGCCAGGGACCCTTATACAACCACTGGGAACACGTTCTGCAGATGGGTTTCCTTTAAAAAAGAAGGATGAGCAGAAACTAAAAGGAACTTTTCACCTTTATTAGCATCTTTCATGAGATCAGCATTCCTAGAATCCCCAGAGTAGGTGATAATTTTTAATTAAAAAAAAAATTATTGCACGAATGCATGACTATGAAAGAAATTGTTCCAACCAATTTTTTTCCCCCTCATCTCAACACTTGGGCAAGAGTAAACTATATTTGGATATGTGACAGTTAATTCTTCTTCTTAGAGAGTGATTATATCCACAAGGAATGATACTCATTCCCAAATGTGTTCCAGAAGAACAAGAAGATAAAATACATCAACATATCTTAGAGCAGTTTATGGAAGAAAAAATCGACGAAGCTTACACATGGTTTGCTACAAGATTAGAAAAAGTGCTTCCTTACGGTTCTGGCAGATTTGGTAACTGTGGCTATATTCCTTAAATAATAAAAAGTTTAGCCACCTCTGCTGCTTCTGTACTTAAATTTAATTTAGTTACTTTTATATGTTTAAGTGCACTCGGGAGCCCCAGGCAAAGCTTTGAAGAGGAAGGGATAACATGTTGAATTTTATAAATCTCTGCTGTCTCTTTAAAGAGTATGGGAAAATACCCGTATGCACTAAAGGCTGGTACCACAGAATTAACTACAGCAAGCACCAGGGATTTTTATTTTATTTTATTTTTTACAACTGTTGTAGAAGCATTCCTCCTAAGGTGAAATCAGCTTAGTATTCAGTTTGACATGTTTAGCCAAGTGTGAACCGAGTAGACTGCAATTGTAAACAAGCTGGGACATATTGCCTAACTTTCAGTGTCAATTCTCTGGTTTTCTTTCCTCAGTCAGCAAACATCTGTGAGTGAAACTCTTTTGTGTATTTTCTGCTTATTGGGAACGAGGGACAGCCGTGTAAGTAAGATGGACAGTTTGGAACAGACCTCGTCCTTGGACGCTTCTCCATTCCTAGTGCTATTCAAAGAACAGGACATCGTTTGAAGGAGGCAGGGAGGATAGCTGCTTGTTTTCTTAAACTTACCTTTGCAAGCTGCTCGTGAATTTCAAGCAGGCTGGGACGATTGGCCTTGGGCCCGCTGAGGCTGCCGGTATTGCGATAGTAGTCGATCTTGGGGACAGCATCCATGGTGTTGTGGCCAAAGGTTTGTAGGTAGTATGTGTTTGTGTGAGAGTCATAAACATGAAAACTAGCATCGGTCTTAGTGGTTTCTCCATTTTGGAGGAAATTGTCATAGCACTCCTGTTTCCCAGGCCTAAAGCTGATTCTGAATCTGGTCTGGGATTCCTCCCCAAAAGAGGTTTCCTCGTAATGGGGAGGGTCGCTGTTATCCGCGGCCGCACTGCTCTCATGGCCCTCGTTTATGACATTAACTTGAAAGCGACTGGTATTACTGGGCGCTGAGTCCAGAAATACATTGGAAGAATTGTTCAGTGACATCTTCGAACTAGATTTTTCTTTTTTTTGGGGGGTGGGGTAGGAGAGAGACTCAGCTATTTACTTTATTATTGCTTTTTAAAAAAAATTATATATCTCCTCCTCAAAATAAACACTAATATGTTTACATTAGGGAGCTCCTGGCTTTTGTTAGAAGAGCTCAATAAGTAGATTCTTGGTGTATTTTCTAGTCAGTCTTCACATTGTTCTTTAAAGCTGTCATTGAAAAAGAAAATTAAATAATAGAAATGTATTTAAGTAGAAATGGGGATGTGAGGAAACTGTTGTTTCACAAAACATATATTTTTTAGTTAATTTCATTAAACAGTGCCTGTCCAGGAACCTTGATCACCTGAGTAATTAAATCCCATGGTAAGTAACAGAGGATTGAGCAAACTGAGTTTCCAATAGAGACATTAAACTGTTACCTGTGTTTGTGGTAATTGCTTAGATTCCGTGCAGTTGGATTCAAAAAGAAAAGATATAACTACTGATTTAGTGCAGTAAGAGCTGATGAGAACATTCTTAGCCTGAAACACAGTTCTTAGACAGTTCTAAATGTTGAAACTGCAAGGTACCTTTTGATTGATATATATATAATTAAATGATAAGTAAAATTTAAAAATATTTAATCTTCTAAAGTATATTCTTGGTAGATTTTAAAAATATGTCCTGTCAATACGATGTCCCTCTAAATGATGAGCTTTTTCACTTGCCTTCTAAATGTTTGATTCGCTCAAAAATTTGTCTATTTTACAAATGCTATTATAAAGTCTTTAAAATAACACATGATTAATCAGAAAAGGACATCAATCACAGTCTTCAGAAAAGTCGTATTCGATACTTAGGTTAAACAACCATGCTTCTCTGATTCCCCTTAATTAAATATTCTGAATCTTCACTGAGAAGCTGATATGTGACTTTTAGATAAGCAGAGTATTGGATCATTTTCAAAATCCATGGTATAACCCCATCTTAAGCACATTCTTTCTTTAGAATAATATCCTTTTATTTATACCTTAACATTAGTCTTTCCCAAGAAAGTTTTAGAAAGATCAATACAAAAACTTGTCTCTCTCCTGAAATTAATAAAACTATTGATATTTATTTGAATTTAAAAATTTTCAATTTGAACTTTCAAGTGACCTGTCCTGGGGAAATCCTAAGTGACTCTGTTGTCTCTTCAGTTTTTATGGAATAGCCCACTTCTCTTTATAGTCCTTGATATCCTCGCCCCCTTACTCCACTCTTCAGAATCTACTTTATGCATAATATTAAGTGGCATTTTACCCTGCCCGGAAATGTTCAACTCACCACCAAGGAGTCTTTTCTCAGGAAGTGTAACTTGCTTCAGCATCACCCAGGCATATATGGGGCACCTAGCTTTCAGCTCAGAATCTTAGCCTTCTTCTGATTGGTTAGAATCTTCCTTGAAAGAAATGACTGAGCAATGATTGGCCTGCAATAATACAGTAGGTCCCACCCAGTCATTAGCCCCGAGGAACCTTAAGTACTACATCAAATAGTAACTACGAGTAAACCATTAATCTTTTTAGGTAGAAAGTAAAATAAAGCTTCTTTAATTCATAAGGGGAGTTGTGTTACTCAACATCAATTATCCAACAAAATAAGAGCAGTGCTTTCATTGTTTGGAACTGAATAAATTCAATCCCATCTTCTTATTTCACATGATTCGTAGTGACCTCCTAGTGTTTGGCATGTGCAGAAAATGCAGTCCTCCAGAGATAATTTCTATACTTTGTAACTAGAAAATGCCATATGAGATTATTTTATCTTGCTTATCATACCTATTACTTTGACTCTTCTCTGCATGGGAAGTGAGCAGATTGAGAGTACAGTTGATGATTTCTTGCAAATATTCCTATGTAGTAGGAAAACAATTTCCAGAAGAAATCAAACTGTAGGTAAGTTTCCCAGTGGCACTGCTAAATGACCTCTTTGTCTCCCTTTGGGAAACATTTTATCAAACTCTGATTTTGAGTTTTGTAGAGGGAGAGGTTTGGCTCACATCTGGGAGGTGGTAATTATTAAGACAGCACAAACAATTCCTCCCTGCAGTTTCTGTCATGGTTTTCAATTGCGAAGACTGAATGAGTCCTCCTGGTGTTTTATCCGAAACTATGCAAGTGAGTTCCAGTTGCCTGAGCAGCATGACTGTGGTGTGATACAGGGAATGAGAAAAGTCTTTGGAGTCAAAATACTCCCTTCCCATCCTGACCTGCCTCTTCCTAACTGTGTGATCTCTAGCGAGTTCCTCAGTCTCTTTCTGCCTTTATTTTCTCATCTGTAAAACGCAGTTGTGGATAATAGTGCTACCAGCCTTGTGGAGTTATTGTGAGGAATAAATGAGTCAATTTGTGTTTGCACTTACATTAGCTTTCACTATTTTGGAGATATTTTCAATTGGTGACTTTTACTTAGCCACATCCAAGATTCTGGGGTGAATCAGTAGAGAGTGAGATAGATCCTATGCATACTAAAATAGGGAGAAACAGATGCCAGACTGTATAAAGGGGACTAGAGGTACCTAAGTAAAACCCCTTAGATGCTCTTAGTCAGGTAAGTGTTATGCTAATCAGTCAGGCTAATGTATGTGGCTGTAGTTCTATCGAGACAGAATTGCAAGCATGTCCTATAACTCCTTCTGTTCTCAAAAGGCTACTGGGACAAGGGATTTATCTGCTTTACAAAGAGTTCTGACTCCCCAAATAGAAGGTAGTCAGGTATAGGAATTAGTCACATTTCAGATTCAGCTAGGTAGGGCTGGCTATTTAAATCAGTTGAAATGAGGCTGACGCCGAAAACAAGTCCTGTTCACTGGCCTTGGGCAGGCTGTGGACCTACTTGCACTTACTTCTGCCCCCTCCAGTCTCCCTTCCTTCAAATGTTCCCCCAATACCTGCCCCTTTCAGGAGCCAACCTATCTCTCTCTCTCTCTCTCTCTCTCTCTCTCTCTCTCTCTCTCTCTCTCTCTCTCTTCTTGAGAGAAAGGGAGTACTTTGGACTTATTTATTACATTCCGTGTCCCAGATATGGTGCTAGGCAAGTCTTTCGTTGTTTGCTTTTGCTTTTGCATTTTTACTGTGATAAAATACACTTCACATAAAATTTATTGTCTTAATCATCTTTGAGTACAAGTTCAATGATATTAAATACATTCACATTGTGAGACCATCACCACCATCCATCCCCATAACTCTTTTCATCTGACAAAAAAACAAAACAAAAACAAAAAAACCCTATATACCTATTAAACAATAACTCTTCATTCTCCCCCCCCCCTATTTCCCATTCTGTTTTTGTTTTGTTTTTAATGATTTTTGACTACTTTACTAGTAATTGCCTCATATAAGTGGAATCACACAATATTTTCCTTTCTGTAAATGGCTTATTTCACTGTGTAATGTTGTTAGGCATATTGCAGAATTCTCTTCTTTTTTAATGCTAAATAGTATTCTATTGTATATATTTATCACAATTACCATTCATCCATTGATGGACACTTGGGTTGTTTCTATATCTTAGCTATTGTGAATAATGCTGCTATAAATATGGGTGTACAAATATCTTTTTGAGACTCTGTTTTAAATTTCTTGGTCATAGGCCTGAGCAGTAACCGTATTTGTAAGATCTGTAGAAGTATGAGGACAGTGTTGGAGTGTAGCAGAGTGTTTCCAAACAAGGACACTGACATTAGATTGACCAAGTTCAATTTCTAACACAACCACTCTCTAGATTGGTGATCTTGGGAAGTTCATCTCTTTCAACTTCAGTTTCCTACCTATAAAATTGAGATAATAAAGTGAAAATAGTAATACTGAACTCAAAGGATTGATAAAAGTATCAAATCACATAATAAATGGAAAACACCTAATTTAGTGTTAACTCAGTAAATATAAGAATATATATATATATATATATATATATATATATATATATATATATATATATTTCAGAGAGAAAGGGAGAGAGAGAGAGATAGAAACATCAGTGATGAAAGGGAATCATTGATGGGCTGCCTCCTGCATGCCTCCCACTGGGTAATGAGACCATAAGCTGGCCATATGCCCTTGCCTGGAATAGAACCCAGGACCCTTGAGTCCGCAGACTGGCACTCTATCCATTGAGCCAAACCAGCTAGGGCTATAAGTCATTCTTTTTTTTGGCAGTGTTGTATTCTTAAGTGATACAAACATTTTTATATTTATTTATCTCCTGCTATTCTTCCATTCATTGATTATGGAGAATCAGAATTTTATAGTTGGAAAAGATTTTGGAATTATAGAATTCTATATTTTCACTTATCAAATGAAGAG
The DNA here is from genome assembly GCF_014108245.1 of Pipistrellus kuhlii. Lineage (NCBI taxonomy): Eukaryota > Metazoa > Chordata > Mammalia > Chiroptera > Vespertilionidae > Pipistrellus > Pipistrellus kuhlii. Next base: position 47,209,198 of record NW_023425404.1, read on the forward strand.
AATGAATACTGGAGCATTTGAATAATTTACACTAAACCATTGCTTTTTAAGGTTTGGGAACCTTTATTACTATAACCAGTGAGGATAATAAATAATGATAGAAAGGTATGTTTAAACTGGGTTTTATGGTTCTCAAAATTCCTTTCACGTTCATCGTGTTACTTGTCCTCTTAGCATTCCTACAAAGACATGCAGAATGGGCTTCTTTATCCTTGTTTTGCAGGTGTTGGAAAGAAGTCTGCTTTAGGTAAATATCTAGGTCATAAAGCTTGTTTTGGGGAAGACCAATATTAAAAATAATATATCTGAGTTTAAGCTCCTAATTTTTTTTTAAATAGCATCTTAAGTCCTCATTCATCTCAGATGTTTGGGTTGCCAGACATGTTTGTAGAGTTCATAGTACACTAGGATTGAAAGAGACATTAAGCATCCTCTAGTTAGCCTCCTCACTGAAGTCCACTGAGATGAGATGATTTAGCCCACTCACACAGCTTAAGTGGTAGCAGAGCGGAGACTGAACTGCTTGTTCCTGGACGAGTGCTCTTTCCAGTAGGTCATGCTGGAAGCTCCCTTTTTGTGTGCTGTTGATAAAAGGAGTGAAGGATATTTTCAAGATCCACCCATGTTGCCCCAAATAGCAGTATTTCATCTTTTCTTAGGGCTGTAGTATTCCATGGTCTATATGTACCATATCATACTAAGAGAAATAAATCAGACAGAAGAAGTTAAGCACCGTATGATTTCCCTCATATGTGAGATATAAACTGAAATCAACAATGGACAAACAAGACAAACAAACAAAAACTCATAGACACAGACAACAGTACAGTGGTTACCAGTGAGAAAAGAGGGCGGGGAGGAAGTGAAGAGGAGAGGGGTCAAGTATATGGTGATGGAAGGAGATTTGACTTTGAGTGTTGGGCATGCATGTATCCTAAAATTGCACACTTGAACTTTAGTTGCATTAGCCAATGTCACCCCAATAAGTTTAATTTAAAAAGGGCAAGGAGGAGGAGGAAGTATCAGTGTGAAGCAGGTCTGGTTTGGATCTCAAGCTCAGAGGTTTTATTGTAAGCGATTCCAGAAGGAGAATAATTAGAAGGGTCAGAACACTGTGATAATTGGGGTTCTTCAGGGTCTGTGGCTATTTGTAGGTTTGTGTATTAGTGTTGTAATTTTTTTTTTAATCCGTGAATATTTTTGACCAATGGCTATTACTAGGAAAATCATATTTGATTTATCCTTGGGACCAGGGGTCCCATATGTTTAAGACAAGTGATTCTCTAATGTTAAGTGGGCTGGAGTTGGGGGTGTGGAGAGGGTGTCCTAACCCTAACCCTAACTCTAACTCTAACCCTAACCCTAACCCTAACCCTAACCCTAACCCTAACCCTAACCCTAACCGTGGCATTGCAGAGGGGCGGAAGCAAGAAGCCTCTAGCAGAGTTCATTTGCACAAAAAGAAAGCAGGGATTTAAGGTTGATGTTTGAGATAAGAATAAAGATGGTATATATGGTTGAAGGATCCTTCTACTGTATTCTTTAGACACCTCAGTATTAGGAGATAGATGAAAGTGAGAAAACCCCACAATGGTTTATCATTTACACAGCAAGGTGGATAAATTAACCACGCATGTTTATTGAATTTAGGCAATGAAATGAGCCTCTCTCCAGCAGCACACTCAAGGTAATTACAAATGTATTTACCACGTGTCCCAAGAGCACATTAAAAACCAGGAAGCTGGAACAGTCATGCAAGTGCATATTCAAATGTCCCTTTATCAAACTCTTCAACTTCATCTTCCCATGTAGAGGAAGGCATGCTACTATACGGGTCTAACAGGATTTTGAAGCATCTGATAATAAGAAGTCCCAAGAAAATACACAAAATCCCAACAAAAGCAAAGCCAGTTTTTTGCTCCAAAGTCAATGAGAAAGCAGATACTTCGTTGACACTCATCTTAGCTGAAGAGTTGCCACAGTAGGGACTACTCATTATTCACTGTCACATCCTTGTGGCTCTTGAGAATTTCAGCTGGAGTCACCTCTTGGCCTAGATACAAAATTGAAATCAGTTTAGTTTTATCAATGTGTGATATTGAGCAGGTAATTGTTTTATAAAATCTGGCATTTTTCAAGCCCTCTTGACTTAACTCACAAGACATTTGAAAACATCATTAGATACGAATCAGGATCAAATTAGCGTTAGAGATGCTACTTCTATTGTAGCAACTACAGAACTGCCTTTGTGAACACATAAAACCGTAGCTCTATATGCTCAAATAAAACCAAGTATAGCCCTAGCTGGCTCCAAAGGGTAGCTGGTTCGAGTCAGGGCACAAGCCTGGAGTGTGGGCTTCATCCAGTAGGGGGCATGCAGGAAGCAGCCCATCAATGTTTTATCTCCTCTCCTCTCCTCTCCTCTCCTCTCCTCTCCTCTCCTCTCCTCTCCTCTCCTCTCCTCTCCTCTCCTCTTCTCTCCTCTCCTCTCCTCTCTCTTTCTCTTTCCCCCTCTCTCTCTCTCTCTCTTTTTCTCTCTTCACCTCTCTTTTCATTACTTTTTCTCTAAAATAGGTTAAAAAAATATTTTTTAAAAATTAAGTATGAAGATAAATATTCAAATAATTAATCTTAAAATCTTTTAATCAAAAGCATTGTGAGGTAAAGTCACTGCTTCTTTGACCTGCATTGTCATCTATTTTTTTTTTTTTTTGCATGTGTAGATATAACCACATATAATTATAGAGTGTGAGGTGGTCACATTCTCTGAGGTCCATGTTACAAGTCCTATCTCTAGTGCCATTTTGTCTGATACAGATATTGATCTTTTTCTTTTTCTTGACTTCAGAAAGAGGAAGTAAGAGGAAGAGAGAGATAAAAAGAAACATCAATGATGAAGGAGAATCATTGATCAGCTGCCTCCTGCATTCCCCCTACTGGGGATTGTGCCCTGACTGGGAATCAAAAAATGATCTCCTGGTTCATAGATCAATGCTCAGCCACTGTACTACACTGGCCAGATGATTCTGATACTTTTAATGTCTTCTCTGTTTTTCCTTCCTTAGCTTTTAGACTTATGTTCATGTATTTTCTTTTCTACAACTACTTCACACACTAAATCTCAATTTGTTAAAGAGAGAAATTGTACTTTTAAAATTTTATTTATAAGTGCAGTATCCAGCATAGCAGCATGCCGGAAACAAGCAGCAGTAAATGTGGATTATTAGCCATTTTTCCACGATCTCTATTAGCTTTCAGAACACCCTAAATAAACATAAAATTCAAATTAAACAGCATGGTTCCTATAAAAATGTAGCTTCAAGGCAAGCCCCTCAGTTCCCTCCCAACCAGATCCCACACCTAAGCGTCTACTATTCTGAGATTCTGAAATTACAACAAAAGTGTTGGTAAAAAAAAAACAAAACTAAAAGTGTATATTGAATTGAAGCAAAACAATTTTCTCATTTGATGTCTTAATGTTAATTAAATTAATTACCTTTAGAATCAATTAATCAAATCATAATGTAGACAGAGAAGCGGGCTCATTAGAAGAATGAAACCCTGTTAAATTGGCTCTTAGCCAGTGATTAACCCAATAGACCCTGTCATTCTTATTAAAACCCACCAATTGACCAAATAAATAAACAAAGGTTTTTTTTAGTGCTAGCAATAAAACACTCAACTCATTTGTCACTACATTGTGACAAATTAAAACATTGTATCTTTCTACAAATAATTATAAAGTAGTCAAAGGGATTTAAAGTATAGCATAGGGAATATATTATAGTCAATAATATTGTAATATCTTTGAATGGTACCAGGTGGGTACTGAAAAAATCAGGGGGAATACTTTGTAAAGCATATGATAGTCTAACCACTCTGCTGTTTATTTGAAACTAATGCAAAATAATGTTAAAGATGAATGGTAATTGAAAAAAAAATAAAACAAGGTATCTTCCTATTAAAGATAAAAAACTCATATTTTATATTATAATTTGTCTAACATCCTATCTAATAAAAGAGTAATATGCAAATTGACCATCACCCCAACACACAAAATGGCCATCCCCATGTGGTCAAAGATGGCTGCCCCCACGTGGACACAAGATGGCAACCACAAGACGGCTGGCAGCGGTGGGTAGTTGGGAGAGACTAGGCCTGCAAGGGAGGACAGTTGAGGGTGATCAGGTCTTCAGGGGAGGAAAATTGGGGGGCACCAGGCTGGCAGGAGAGGACAGTTGGGTGGGACCAGACCTACAGGGGAGGACAGTTGGGAGGGATCAGGCCTGCCTCCTGGTCGAACTCCTGGTCCAAGGGACAATTTGCATATTAGCCTTTTAATATATAGGATGAAGGATAGAATTAGGCAACTAGTATAGTGGGCCATGAAAAGAGAGGCATCAAGGTGATTCCATTTTATTAAAGCTGGACACTTGAAAGAGTTTTCTTAAAAAAAAAAAAATTGATTGAGTGACTTTGGTAACATGAACATATAGGTTTCAGGTGTGGGTTACTATGTTATAAGATCTGTATATTGCACCATGTGCCCACCACCCAAAATCAAATCTCCTGTCACCATATATTAGGAGACAGTGTTTTCATTAACCAAAATAAAGAAAATATGAGCAAAGTATAAATTTAGAAAGCAAATGAAGAGTTTTTTTTCTGAACTTAGTGAATTAGTGGCACACATTAGACATTTTAATAGACAGTTTTGAATAAATTAATCCAGATCATTTTGTCCAGCATAAAATTTCCAGTGGGGAGAATATCTTAAGGGCCTATTATCAAGTAAAGTTTGTGTAAAAGAATGCATCCTGGATGGAGGGAGTCAAATACATAGAAGCATCAAAACTTCACAGATCAAAATTTAAGAGTTTTGCCTAGGAAAAAAAAAGATCAAGAAAGAACATAGGCCGAAACCAGTTTGGCTCAGTGGATAGAGAGCATCAGCCTGCAGACTGAAAGGTCCCAGGTTCGATTCCCGTCAAGGGCATGTACCTTGGTTGCGGGCACATTCCCAATAGGGGGTGTGCAAGAGGCAACTGGTCGATGTTTCTCTCTCATCGATGTTTCTAGCTTTCTATTCCTCTCCTTCCTCTCTGTAAAAAATCAATAAAATATATTAAAAAAAAAAGAAGAAGAAGAAGAAAGAAAGAACATAGCTGCATAGATGTATTCAAATATATGAAGTGTGATCCTCTGGGATCTACTTGTTCTGGATTGATCTAGAAGGCGATTTTGTTGTAATTCAGTTAAGGTTCTATTTGCAGGGACTAGAAAGATTGAAGAAGGAAGAAGCCTAGGAAAGAACCTCAACAAACAATTCTCTTATGAGGAGAAAATCATATCTGTTTGTAGAGTCATATACGGAATGATCAGAAAAACAAGGAAATCTGTAGTAGGAAGTTCCCCTGGAACAAAGGAGGCCAGATGGTCTATCAGGTGTGGCTAAACTGTGTCAAATTCTGCAGTGGTAATGGGAACTGAAAAAAAGGACACTGCCATTAAGAATTGTTTCATCATTTAAAATTTTCAGTTGAATGTCCAGGAAGGACACTAAACTGAAGAAGGCTTAGGAGTGGTGGGTAAAGAGAAAATGGGGTCAGGCCCTAAAGGAAACTTGACAGAAAAGGAGTTTTATTTGTACAAAAGTTAAAAGTACAGAAGCTGAGATTATCAGACAAAGTACTTTCAAGAATTAGGATATGATTATACTGTATATTCAGTTTTTAAAAAATAGAGCTGAGTAAATTCACTTGTTGTTCAAAAGAACTATGACATTCCCATTTTTAATAAAAAAAAAATGCTGGGATGAGAAAGACAGATGTTTGGCAAATATCTTAAAAGGAAGAACTTAGACTTGTACATTAGCCCTAAAATTCTACCTTTTATTAAAAGTGAAAACAAAACACCAGTCAAGAAGAGTAACTGAAAGTGTGGTATTCAAGGTTGAAGAAAGTCTGGCCATTGTTCTAGGCTGTGTCTACACAAGCAAGTAAGTAAACTATTAAGCAATTGCCTAACATTATCTTTAGCAAATAGAAGGTCTTGGTAATTTAAGCCATATACATAGTAGTTGAAATACTACTATTTTCAGGCCTAAATTTTTCAAATCTTTATCCAAACTTTCCATTTTTCTTGCTCTGTGAAATGAACAATGTGAAAGAACTTGGTGTCATTTCAACACCAAGTCTTAAAGTATTTGAGAATATACTGCTAAGTATGCTGCGCTTTGCACATTTCTTTCTTTTTTTAAATATATTTTTATTTATTTCAGAGAGGAAGGGAGAAGGAGAGAGAGACAGAAACACCAATGATGATGGGGGGAAAAATCATTGATTGGCTGCCTCCTGCACACCCCTCTACTGGGGACTGAGCCTGCAACCTGGGCATGTGCCCTTGACTAGAATTATACCCCAGACTCTTCAGTCCACAGGCCAGCACTCTATCCACTGAGCCAAACCAGCTAGGGCTGAGCTTTGCACCTTTCTATTGGTATAGATAATAATATAACATGAAATCAATGGTAATAACTAGGTATTATTAAAATAAATAGAAGTCTTCAGTTATAACACTGATTTCATCATAACGAATAAGTATCAAAAGTTACTCAACAACTCTGGATAAATAATATAGTTTCAGTTTCTCTAATCCCCGGAAGAGATTGGAAAGCAAATAAAAATAAATCAGCATGTTCTTCTTGCTGCACAACAGTCATTTTAATGCCTACCTCAAAAGGAATCTGTTTTAGTGGGAAATAGTACATAAGTGCAAAAAGACAAAATTTTAGACTATGAAATTACAAAACCATGAATAAATTTTTATGAGAAAAAATAGTTAATAAATAAAATTTCCAAAAGGGAGTAGAATGTTAAAATTGTGTGGCAAAGTTATTTTAAACATGCTACACAACAACAACAAAAAATGGGTAAAATTATCATTATTGTACAGTTTAAATATCGGGCGGGGTCTATATATATTATGATTAAAGCATTTAAATACAATTTTATAGTACTACTGCAAATGATAAAATATTGCCTCAAGCCATATTCACTGGAATAAGTATTTAGGCACCTTTAGAAATGAATAATTGAGTTGAAAATGTCATTTCCTTCATGGAAATTGTCAGAAACTGCAATCTCTAAGTCCTGACAAGTATTAGGAGTGGGCCAAGGCTATACCTGTAGATATCACAAGGCCCGAATCTCACTGAGTTGTCTTGTAGCTATTAATCAACAAATAAAATATTTCTATGTTAAGCCTTACAAATCATACCATCGTTAGTAGTCAAACAAAGATAACAGTATTTTTATACCTGATATATAGCATTTTATAAACATTACTGTTATGTGTGATGCTTATTTCTTCTATGAAATAAGTTTACTGATTGGAGGTATAAAATTTATTTTTCAGAAACAGATAGTTATTTAGTTTTCATGCAGCATGTGCAATTGCAGAACCAATATTGAAAAGTATGTGCCCATCAAAAATAAAGAATCTCCTGTATTTTATTTTAATCAACAGGTTTCCCCCCATTTATTGATCTATTAATGATATTCCAAGCAGGAAATCTGAAATAACAGCTATTATAGTGGAATATGATGTTTCTGGGTGAAAAGTATTTTGATATTGGTCATTAGATAGGATAATCTCTAATGGCAATAATATGAACATTCACAATTTCATAACATGAGACATATAAGAAAACCCAAGCTTAAGAAATAATGAATCCTCTCATACACACACGTACAGGCCCTCCCCCCATATAACAAGGTTATTAAATCCCATTAAAGCTAAAGAGGTAAAATGAAACATTATTGAGGCTACATCTGCACAGAGCTAGTTAATCATGAGGAATGGAATATGTTGTAATCAAAGGAAAACCTTAAATTACAAACCCAGATGTCTTCATCATGATGAAGTGCATACGTTTCAGGCCTTCCCAGGGATCCCAAACCTTGGGATCTGCCAGAACAACCCCTCCCCTTAATTTTCAGATTTCAACCTTAAGAAAATTCCCTTCTTAAGAGAATCATTGGCTGATTCCTCAAGGACTCTGATATTCGTTCCTTCTCAAAGCACTGAAAACCTAGTCTAAAATCCTCAAAATGTCTCACTGGAGAAACCTAGACTATCGTAATCATTTTGCCTTGTTTGTCTCCTGTACTCTTTGGACAAATACTGGACTGGAGAAGCACAGAAATCTACACAACATGGGAGAAGCATCAGCAAACTGCACACATACGTGCTCTTTTGTTTTGTGTTGCTTTTTCTTTTTGGCAGCAACAGCTGCAGCTGCAGCAGCAGCAGCATCAGTGCTCTTCCTCCTTTAGAATTCGAACTCACCAAACCTGCAGGCTCCTTTCCCCCACCTCCTCTCCCTCTTCCTAGCTTCAGAAACACAAGAGGATGAGGACATGCTTCTTCCTCATCTGGACCTGCCCTGGAATCCTTCAGTGAATGCGGTGGGTAGGGGGAGAAAGTTACTTCTTGGCCAGGGTTGTCTCACCTTCCATGCTTGTTGCCATGGAGATGAAATCCAGCGAGTAGACTTAAATGTTGGCAGGTTTGTCTGTGTTCGCTGATCTGCTCAGCGGTAATGTAAAAGGCATGTCCCGGGAACCTGCGTGGAGTCAGTCACAGGTCCGTGGTTGGCGCTCTCCTGGCCTACCTGTGAAAATGTATCTGTCAGCGGGAGGCAGGAGCCGCGGGCGCCCGCCAAGTACTTGTGTGTGTGCGCGCGCGCGCGAGTGTGTGTTTGCAGGAAAATGTGCCTGAATTTCTTCGATGTAGCAGTGTGCTAATATTTGCTGCGCGCGCGCGAGTGTGGGTGTTTGTAAGGGCTCCAAATCCTTACGTCTTTCTTCTCCTCCAATACGGAAAAGACGCGAGTGAGAGCTTTAACCGGGGGACTGCATGCGGCATTTGGGGTTATTTTCCCCCTGATCCCCGGTATTCTCCACTACGCAAACCCAACCGGATCCCCTCCCTTCCTCACGAGTAAGTGCCCAGGCGCTGTCCGTAGTGCTGAAGCATTGCGTAGTAAAACCTAGCTCCCACTTAAGAAGATTCCCAGCGAGGGGAGCTCTGAAGAAACTCCAATATGGTTTTGAGGCGCGTTTCTAAACAATGTTAAAGAATCTCAGCCCAAACCACATTGAAAGCAAAACAAAACCAAATTTCTCATCTCATTCTTGTTGTTCTCCAGATTCAGCTAGAACATTCCAATTCTATTCAAGTTTGGATAATATATCCAGAACCTACAAGTTGTGAGCACCTGTAGATTTCCTAAACATGAATTATTGACCTTATGGGTAATTAAATTGTCAGAGTATGGGGAGAATATAAATACAGAATTGGGTCATCGTTCATGTAAAAATAAAACACTGTAAAGGAGTGTTATTGTTTAATAATAAAGGGAAGACAAACTTTGTGGTCATTTGGAGTGTTTACTAATTTAAAAAATTTTAGGGTCTTGCAAAATATGGGCAATGTATAACTGGGAGTTCATAAAATACTTCATTAAAAACAAAAAGACTATTATTTTTCATTTAAAAGTAGTAAATGCTCTATAATATAGGTGAATTGACTGCCCACCAAAGGCAAAAAAAATAGGAGTATCTTCTTCCAATAACATGATCAAGCTATGATTTTGACTTTTTTTTAAAGCTCACTAAATCCTTATTTTTTGGTACTAAGTACTAAAGTAGTGCCTCTTGAAATTTAGTATGAATATGAATCCCCTGGAGATATTGCTAAAATGCACGTCCCCATTCAGCAAATGTGAAGTTGGGTCTCAGGTTCTGCATTTTTGAACAATATCCCAGGGGATGCTGGACGTTGCTAGCCTCAGAGCCATGTTTCAAGTAGCAAAGAGCTAGAGATATCATATTCTGGAAATGCAGTCACTTACAGAGTATGGGAAAGGAGGTTATTTTCTTCCCTCTGTTATTCTATATATGTTTCCAGACTGTTGCAAGAATAGTCTACTCATGTAAATGCAGGGGTTAACCATTTTGTACAATACTAACAACAAACTTTATGAATTTGATTGATTTTCACATGTCTGAACACAGGCTATATACTTTACTCCACTATTTCCATACTATGATTTTCAATCACCCATTCTCTTTTCAAGCCCAGTTCAATGAAGCAGGACTAAGTTACATAATTCTACTGCTGATATATGGGCCACACTCCAAGAATTTATTATGATTGAAGACCTTGACTTATAATTTATGACTTTAAATATGGCTCTATAATAAATGCTCATGACACTGATTTTTAAAAATCTGTGTCAAATATAATTTAAATATATAGAGAGATGTTCTTACCAAGTTTAGAAAGTGGGATATAGCCATTGTTTCATAGATCATTTGAGTGAATGTTTATCTATTATATTTTGAAGGTTCCTCTGGATGGTTTTCTGGTATTTAAAAAAAATCAACACCTCCATCAGTTGATGCAATGCTTTTAGTTAATGATTTTGAATTGATGCCAAAGGAAAGTTTGACTATAAATTAGGTTTCTTGGTCACAGTGGGTGCATGACCTTGACCTTTTTAAAATTATCTGAACAAAGGTGATCTCTGAAAAGTCTGCAAAGTGGCTTACTCAGGAAAGCATAATGGATTAAAAAATCCCCTAAGTTCCATTTTCTTTGCTAGATGCTGGGACACAAAGATAGATGAGATTTGGTATTTGCCCTTGATAAGATACATTGCACAATAACTTGACAATTTCTACAAAGTTCTATAGAAGCATAGAGATTAGTAATTTATATTTTAATCTCTATTGCCAAAGAAGTTATGAAAAACAGTAATGAAGAATAGAGTAAATCCCAGAATGCCTGTATTTTAAATTCTTACCAATGTTTGCTGCCAATAAAAGCTGTTGAAAGGATCCAGATGGTGTAGTTCAGTGGTTGAGCATGGACCCATGAACCAAGAAGTCCCAGTCAGGTTACATGACCGGGTTGCAGGCTCGATCTCCTACTGGGTCTCCAATCATAATAAATTCTTGGAGTGGGGCCCATACATCAACAGTAGAATCATGTAACTTAGTCCCGCTTCCTTGAGGTGGGCTTGAAAAGCCAATGGGTGATTGCAGATCATGGCATGGAAATAGAGAATGGCGTGCAGGAGGCAGCCAATCAATGTTTTCTCTTATTAATGTTTCCATCTCTCTATTCCTCTCCCTTCCCCTCTCTAAAAAATCTATTAAAATATTTTTTTTAAAAAAAGAAAATAGTTGTTGAAAGATATGAAATATTTGAATGCTCTTCTACAGAACATGTAGTTAACATATACTCCTGGATAGTCCATTGTTTATTTTTTGGGGCAATCAAGGTTATTAGAAAGATAAATATGTGGGTAGCATTGTCTAGACATTCCCCAGACAGAATAGCCTTTACTGTGCTGTGCATTACACTTTCAGCTTATACACAAATATTCTATATAAAATAATATCAGCTTATAAAAACTACAGGATTGTTATAAAGACTTCCTATTTTTTATGATATTCCTCCAAAAAACATTTCTTTCAATATTAATTTCATGAATTGAACTTTCACAACCCTCCTACTCACTTAAAAGAGGTAAGTAGTGTGGTTCTCTTTTTTATACAATGTATTGTATCAAGTAATTGATTCCATTTGCCATTTTCTTTTAGTTACCAGGGATGTCAGAGTCAAATTAACAACTACAAATTAGTAACTATATATAAGGACATGTAAATGTCCTCATAAAATAAGAAAATGAAGTCAGTAAATAAACACATTCATTTCTCTACTTTTTGGCCAAAGTTTTTGACTATAGAATAACAGAGGGAAGTTTTATAAATTTGTTTTGAATAAGATACTAAAATATATAGTTCTATTGTTGATGTATGGTCCCCACTCCAAGAATTTATTATGCCTCTAAAATATAGAAAAAATAATCATCTAGATAGCTATGAAGGTAAAATCTAATTTATAATAACTAACTAATAAGCTAATAGGAGAAAATTTCAATTCATATAACTACCAATCAGCTTTATTTCCAAACATTTTGTTTTCCTGTTTCTCCTTCTCTACATTATAAACAGTGTCCCTTATATGACAAAAAAAAATTTTTTTTTGTCAGAGAGTAGAAATGTTAATTATCTACCTTGTTAGAAGACATGGTAACTTTAGAAATTTGAGGAACATGACAGCTTTACTATAATGAATATATTCTCGAATGAGGGTATTACAAAGGAACTGAAAGCAAGAATTTCCTCTGACAAGCCAGCTCAGAGTTCTTTTGAAAGGAAAACTGTGCTTGTTATGAATTCTTGCTATCCTAGCTCCAGTTGACTTCTTGCTCTCATTTTCTATAGTGGGATCATCCCTTGAACTTATTAGGCCATCATGTTACCTTCAGCTTTTCATGGAAATCTGTCTGACTGAAGTTTGGTTATTCTTTCTGAGTTAAAATGTTTTAATGTTGTTGTGCCTTTCTATTTGAAACTAGAGGCTTGATGCATGAAATTTGAGTAAGGGGCTCAGCCCTCACAGCCCCAGCTTCGTCCAGAAGGTTGTCCTGAAGGACATCTGGAAGGTCATTTGGTTGTTTGGTCTAATTAGCATATTAGCTCTTTATTATAGAGGATGTATTTACTCAAATGTTAGATATTAAAACTTTTGAATAAAAAAATTAAAAAATGATTAAAGACAAATATAAATTACTTTTGTGATAAACATGTAAAAATTAATCCTATGCTTATTTAGCTTTAGGTGGAATTAGAGAATTAACTATATCCAAAAGTCAACTGCTTTTTAAATATATATTTGCATATTTTGAGTTTCATTTGAAGCTACCCATACTTTTTTCTACATACACAGCTTTAATATTCTTGAAAGATCAAGAATGATTTTGAAGTTCCAATAAGAAATACATGCCCTCTACCTAAAACTACACAGATGCAGATAATTTTGCTTACAACTCAAGGCATTCATGGGCCCCTCGAAGTCCATTTGTATAATACCAAAGTAAAGCAAGGAGTGGTTTAAAAATTTCTGCTATAAATGAATGATCCATCTCTCATTCCTAATTTTGCAACTAAGTATTGACAGACTTAAAGACTTGTTTTTTGAACCATCCATTTTTTTTTGTTGTTGTTTTCCCCCCTTGGATTTCCTTGGAAATTAGATGTGGTCATTGTACCACCTGATCTCTACAAAGTAGCCAATACTGAATGTGCTGAACTAGGATGTACAGTAATAGGATGGATTTGATTAGAAAATGTCTATGTGGGATTTTTGTCAACAGAGAAGAAATTATCTAAGTGGAATCATAAGTGAATTGAGCATTATGACACTTTGGTGTAGATAATGATCTACCACTGTCTATTTGATGAGACTCACTGACAATGAGATGTTATATTTTGCTGGTAAACTTTTCTGCAAAGAAAAAGGTACTAAATATTACAATTCAGAGTGATCTATGATGTTTTATTTAATTGGTTTTAATTTTAGTGCTCCCAAACCTTAAATTGATTCATGTAAAGTGCACTTCAAACCCTGTGTTATATTTACTGTTGAATCTAATGAGTATTATAAGGTACCTTGGGCACAATCTCCAAGAATGTGTAAGCCATAACTACAGTATAATATATTTAATTGGTTTAAGTTATTTTGCTGGGTTAAAGAAACAGGGAAACAAAAGCAGTTTATTCTGCTATGGTCTATGTTTCTGTAATATTAATCAGTTACTGGCAAGTAGGAAATCAATTGGTTTATACATGATGTTCTCCAGAACATTAGTGTTTTGACTTCCCAGTAAAAGCAGCTTAACCCTCACCCCAGCTGAATGTAGTAAGCTGTGGAGGAAAGCAGTTCTATAGGTTGTGCCCATCCTCTACTCATTCCTCTTGGCTCAATTTTGCCACATGCTTTTTTTTTTTTTTTTTTTTTTTTTTTTTTTTTTTTTTTTTTGTTTTGTTTTGTTTTTCCCCACATGCTGTCTTGAAATGCATATTGAACAGCTTTCCTGATCTTTGTGCATTTGTCCTTATTTTCATAATGCAAACTTTCCTTATACTTTTCATCATTCTTTCTTAACTTCATTATTCTTTCAGCTTACTTTGTAAAGTTCTGTATATTAGCATGTGTGTTTTTAACTTTTCACTTTTAACTATGGTAGTATTTTCATTAGGTTTGTAAAGAGTGTTTTGTAATGCCTCTGGTTGTGAAGTTGTAGGGGTTTTACAATGGATGTTTCCTCAACATGATTTTTTTCCTAAATATTTTCTACTTTCTTTTTAATTGAATGAATTTTTATTTATTTTTATTTTTTATTTTTTAGAATAGCTTTAGGATTACAGAAAAATCCACAGAAAGTTCCCATATACCTCTTTTCTCTTACTTACCCCATAGTTTCTTCTGTTATTAACATCTTGCATTAGTACATGCATGTGTTACAATTAATGAAGCAATATTGGTACCTTATAATTATTAAATACAGTTCATAGTTTAATTAAAGTTCACTCTTTGTGTTTAGTTTACAGGTTTTCGTAGTGTTGTGTAAAAATAGTTTTACCTCCCTAGGTATTTCCTGTGCTCCACTTATTCATTCTTTTCCTCCCTCCATCCCCCAGCCAGCCTCTGGACACCACTGATCTTTTTATTGTAGCTATAATTTTGTCTTTCCCAGAATGTAAGTATAGAGTCATGTAGACTCTGTTATCTTATCAGACTGGCATTTTTTACTGAGCAGTATGCAGTTATGGTGTTTCTACAACTTTGCGTGGCTTGATAGCTCATTTTTTCATTGCTTCATAATACTCCATTGCTTGGGTATACTGCAGTTTCAACATTAACCTATTGAAGCATGTCTTGGTTGCTCCCAATTTTGGGAAATTATGACTAAAGATACTGTAACCATTCATGTGGAAGTTTTGTGTGAACATAAATTTCAATTCATTTTGGTAAATAACTAAGGGTATGATTGCTGGATTAAATGGTAAAAGTATGTTAAGCTTTATAAAAACAACAACAACAACAACAACAACAAAAAAAAAAACAGCAATACTGTGTTTCAAAGAGGCTATACCATTTTACATTCCTACCAGCAATAAATAAGAGTTCCTGTTGCTTTGCATTCCTCATCAGCATTTGGTGATGCAGTGCTTTAGATTTTAGCCATTCTAGTAGCTATGTAGTGGTATCACTTTGCTGTGTTTGTTTTGATTCCCTAATGGTGTAAAATATTGGACATCTTATCCTTATCATCCATCTGTATATCCTTGGTGAGGTATCTGTCCAGATCTTTTCCCACCTTTTAATTGGTGGTTTGTTTACTTTTTCTTTTTTTTTTTAAATTAAATCTTTATTGTTGAAAGTATTACATATGTCTCCCTCTCCCACCATTGACACCCTCTAGACTACCCCAGTCCCCTGCCCCAGACCTTCATCATTCTATTGTCTGTGTCCCTGGGCTATTTATATATGCTGTAAGTTCTTTGGTTTGTTTTCTTATCATTGAGTATTAAGAGTTCTTTGTATATTTTGGATATATGGCCTTTATCAGATGTGTTTAGCAAAGATGTTTATCTTGGTCAGAGCTTGTCTTGTCTTTTCTGCACAACCCCCACTGGGGATGTGCCCACAACCAAGGTACGTGCCCTTGACGGGAATGGAACCTGGGACCTTTCAGTCTGCAGGCCAATGCCCTATCCACTGAGCCAAACGGGTTTTGGTACCAGTTATTTTTAGGGCATTATTTTTTAGAACATGAGGTGTGTGTTTTCCCCCAGGAATGTGTGTATTGTCAAGGATGAAACACTTGCATATTTGATATCAGATGTCTAAAACTAAGCTAGTCAGATAAAACTCACACCTCTCATATTTTAAGCAAAATTAAACTGAATGAGTATGTAGTAAGATACAATGTCACTTTGGGCAACTATAGAAAACAATTGGAAAGACTACAAAAGGGTCTTATCTTTCAGCTACCTACAAGGCAGTATTTAAAAAGTTGAAGTTAGTGGCTATTTCATAAAAGAATATTTAAAATATGAAGGTTTTATGGAGATAGTTCAAAGAATTTTCTGAGGACTGGTTAATTTTAATAATTTTTTACATTGTATTTTGTATACAATATACAGTTCTTCTTATAGGACTGTTCTATCAATAGAAACTTTAGATGATGTGCAAATTAATAAACAGTGGGGAAGAATAAGGTTTGATGTCCCAGAAATGTTTTTGAACTAGTTTCCAGAAATACCAGGAGGCCAGTTGCAGAAATATATAGGTGGGAGTAAATGGACACAGTTCTTCAGTGACGTTGGGGTTGTCAGACCATCTACCTTGACATCTACCATGCAGTCTCCTTGGGAATCTGAAGGCTATCTAGGGGGAACTCAAAGTTAAGATTTGTTGGTAGAGCCAAGAAAATAACATAATTTATAAGTGTTTTTACATACTTAACCTTATTTCGAAGTGCAGGCATTCCTAAATCTAACAGACACAATGAATGAATGAATGAATGTAGTAATTCTTTCCTTTGTATTTTAGTCTGTGCCAAATATTAGTTCTTGATGCTCAGCATCCTCCTTATCCTTAGAAGCTCTCCCTTTTATTAAACCTTTCTCAAACTAGATTGCCACCACCATTCCAACTTAAACTCACTGAGAGGAGGTAGGTGCTGGCGCAGATTTTTAGAGGAGGAAGACAAAGAGAAACCATTCATGTCTGCAGCAGTAATCTTGTAGGTATTAGCAAATGGCTGACGAGATGAGATGTTATGCCAGTAGCTTTTGGGTATAAGAAAAGTTTGGGACTTACTGCCACAGGCAACAAAGATGGTGCTGGTTCCCTGTGATCCCTCCCCACCATAACTTTTTGTTTTGTTTTGTTTATTGATTAAGATATTACATATGTGTCCTTATCCTTCCATTGCTTCCCACCTGCCCACTCATGCCCTCACCCTGTTGGTGTCTGTGTCCATTGATTAGGCTTATATGCATGCATACAAGTCCTTTGGTTGATCTCTCCCCTTCATCCCCACCCTTCCCTACCTTCCTACTGAGGTTTGAGGGTCTGATCGATGCTTCCTGTCTCTGATTTGTTTTTGTTCATCAGTATACTTTGTTCATTATATTCCACAAATGAGTGAGATCATGTGTATTTATCTTTCTCTGATTGGCTTATTTTGCTTAGAATAATATTATCCAGTTCTATTCATGCTGTTGCAAACAGTAAGAATTCTTTCTTTTTTACCATAGTATTCCATTGTGTAGATGTATCACAGTTTTTTAATTCACTCATCTACATGGGCAGTTAGGTTGTTTCCAAATCTTAGCTATGGTAAATTGTGCTGCTATGAACATAAGGGTATATATATCCTTTCTGATTGGTGTTTCTAGTCTTTTTGGGACGTATTCCTAGAAGTGGGATCACTGGGTCAAATGGTAGTTCCATTTTTCGTTTTTTTGAGGAAACTCCATGCTGTTCTCCACAGTGGCTGCACCAGTTTGCATTCCCACCAGCAGTGCATGAAGGTTCCTTTTTCTCTGCATCCTCGCCAGCACTTGTTTGTTGATTTGTTGATGATAGCTATTCTGACAGGTGTGAGATAGTACCGCATTGTCATTTTGATTTGCATCTCTGGAATGATTAGTGACTTTGAGCATGTTTTCATATGACCCTTGGCCTTCTTTCCATCTTCTTTCAAAAAGTATCTATTTAGGTCCTTGCCTACTTTTTGATCGGGTTGTTTATCTTTCTTTTGTTAAATTGTATGCAATCCCTGTAAGTGTTGGAAATTAAATCCTTATCGGTGATAACATTAGCAAATATCTTCTCCCATGCAATGGGCTTTCTTGTTATTTTGTTGATGGTTTCTTTTGCTGTACAGAGGCTTTTTATTTTGATGTAGTCCCATTTGTTTATTTTCTCTTTAGTTTCCATTGCCCTAGGAGCTGTATCAGTGATTATATTGCTTTGTTATATGTCTGAGATTTTGCTACCTGTGAATTCCTATAGTATTTTTATAGTTCCCTGTTTTACGTTTAAGTCCTGTATCCATTTTGAGTTAATTTTTGTGTATGGTGTAAGTTGGTGGACTAGTTTCTTTTTTTTTTTTTTTTTTTGCAAGTATCTGTCCAATTTTTCCAACACCATTTATTGAAGAGACTGTCTTGACTCCATTGTATGTTCATGCCTCCTTTGTCAAATGATTAATTGAGCATAGTGGTTTGATTTCTGGGTTCTCTATTCTATTCCATTGATCTGTATGTCTGTTCTTAGGCCAGTACTAGGCTGTTTTGAGGACAGTGGCTTTGTAGTACAACTTGAAATCTGGTATTGAGATCCCTCCTACTTTGTTCTTCTTTCTCAGGATAGCTGCAGCTATTCGGGGTCTTTTTTTATTCCAGATGAATTTTTGGAGAGTTCAGTGTAGGTTTGTGAACTATGCTGTTGGTATTTTAATGGGGTGTGCATTGAATCTATAGATTGTTTTGGGTAGTATGGATATTTTAATGATGTTGATTCTACCAGTCCATGAACACGGTATGTTCTTCCATCTGTTTGTGTCTTTCTTTAACTCTTTTTCTGTGTCTTATAGTTTTCTAAGTACAGGTCTTTTACTTTCTTAAGTTTATTCCTAGATATCTTAATTTTTTTGATGCTATGGTAAATGGGATTATTGTTTTTAAATCTCTCTTTCTGTAAGTTCACTATTTGTGTGTAAAAATGCCATAGATTTCTTTCCGTTAATTTTGTATCCAGCTACATTGCTGAGTTCATTTGTTAAGTCTAATAATTACTTGATGGAGTCTTTAGTGTTTTCTAAGTATAGTATTATGTCATCTACAAATAATGACAGTTTTATGTCTTCTTTTCAATTTGAATACCTTTTATTTCTTCATCTTGTTTAATTGCTTTATGGCTACCACTTCCAGAACTAGGAGTGGTAAAAGTGGGCATCCCTGTCTAATTCTGTGCTTAGGTGAAATGGTTTTAGTTTTTGCACATTGAGTATGATGTTGGCTGTGAGTTTGTCACACAAGGCTTATATTATGTTGAGGTCTGATCCCTCTATTCCCATTTGCTGAGGGTTTTTATCAAGAAAGGGTGCTGGATTTTGTCAAATGCTTTTTCTGCATAAGTTGATATGACTATGTGATTTTTATCTCTCAATTTCTTTATATGATGTATCACATTTATTGATTTGTGGATATTGTACCATCCTTGCATCCCCGGGATAAATCCTACTTGGTCATGGTATATGATCTTTCTGATGTAATGCTGGGTCAGATTTGCTAGAATTTTGTTGAGGATATTGGCATCTATATTCATGAGTGATATTGGCCTGTAATTCTCTTCCATTTTGTTGTCTTTATCTGGTTTTGGTATTAGGGTAATGTTTCTTAGAATGAGCTTGGAAGTATTCCTTCCTCTTGAATTTTTTGGAATAGTCTGAGGAGGATAGGTTTTATTTTTTCCTCAATATTTGATAAAACTCCCCTGTGAAGCCATCTGGCCCTGGGCTTTTGTTTGCTGGAAGTTTTTTGATGACTGCCTCAATTTCCTCATAGTTATTGGCCTATTGAGATTTTTAGATTCTTCCTGATTGAGTTTTGGAAGGTTATATTTTTCTAGGAATATGTCCATTTCCTCTAGGTTTGTTGGAATAAAGTTGTTCATAGTATTTTTTAACAAACCTTTGTATTTCTGTGGGTTCTGTTGTTATTTCACCTCTCTCATTTCTGATTTTATTTGATTCCTCTCTCTTTGCTTCATGGTGAGTCTGGCTAGAGGTTCATCAATCTTGTTTTTCCTTTCAAAGAACCAGCTCTTGGTTTCATTGATCATATATATATATATATATATATATATATATATATATATATATATAATTTATTTCTGCTCTGATCTTTATTATCTCCTTTCTTCTACTCCCTCTGGGCTTTTCTTGTTGCTCTCCTAAAATCTAGCCATTACTCCTAGACCTTTGCTCCCCCAGCCCTACAAGTTATTGTGGTAAACATGTAAGTGTTTGAGCATTAAATCCTACATGAAATATGTATATTGTTTGACTTGATCCAAAGCTTTATTTCTTTTTCTGCTGACTAAAGTAAGACATGAAAACCATGGAAATACACCTTATAAAGTTTGTTTAAATACATATTTATGTGTATATTTTTGCATATTCAAACAGTTTGTGAATTGAAATGTAATGGCATGAAACAATTTCAGCCTACTAATCTACAATATACCACAAAGAATGTATAATATTTGCATACTATTGAAAAATCATTTCTCCTAACAAATTGGGCTCATAAGTAGCCAGAAAGAGTGGTGTGACCCTTGTGAAAAAGAGCTGCAAAAGTGTAGATTTTTTGGATTTGGTTCCGTTTTATAAAAGTGAGGTAACAAACCCAGTGGCAATGCCTAAAGGCAACAGGGATAATTTTTCTCTCAAAACAAGAAGTTTGGATATTAATAATCCAGGGCTTATACAATGGTTCTATGAGGTCATCAATGTTTTAATCTCCTAAACTAATGATCTGTCATCAGTAGCTTGTAGCTTTTGTCCTCAAAACTATTGCCTCATGGTTTCAAGAGGGATCTTCTGCAGAAAAAAAGGAATGCAAAGAATTTACTGGGAAAGACTGTACTAGAATTTGTAGCATATTTGGTTTTACAACTTGTCCTATGGCCTCCTATTTTACTAGGCACATTGCTACTCTCAACAAAATTGTGGTTCTGTCAAAAAAAAAAAAAAAAAAAGGGAAATGTTTATCAAACAGGAAACTTGTAATGTTTTATCGCATAAAGCAAAGGAACAAATAAAAACCAATGTAAATGATATCTTCAGAAAATAAAAACTTGAAAGTAGTGTTTGTGGATAAAAATTGAGACTCGAATAAATATACGGAAATTAAAGAAATCTTTAGTCTTCAAAAAAAGTCCCAATATTTCTTACAAAAAATCAAAAGTAAATATTATTGGATAATAATCCCAGCATTGTAAAGTTGAAAAAAGTACAGTTATCTAGGAAATTCAAGCAAAACCCTTGGTATTTTCTGAATTATTTGAATAATTGAAGTGAAAGTAGAATTTCAGCCTGGATTATTCAGATAATTGCCCTAATTCTAAACTTCACTTTACTGGTAGAGAGCTTTCTGCAAAATGTATTTTCATAATGCTAAATGCTAAAAAATAGATTCCTAAGTTAAGAAGAGCAATGAAAGTGGAGGGAGAGAAATAGTAAGTAGTTGATTGTCAGAATAAGACAATACTTTTCTTTCTAGTGACAATAACTGCTATCCATTTCTTTTTAAATCATAGAATGAACTTCTATGATGCAAAATACATATGGATTTCAAATACAACCTGTAGTATTTTTAAAAAATATATTTTTATTGATTTCAGAGAGGAAGGGAGAGGGAGCGAAAGATAAAAACATCAATGATGAGAGAGGATCATTGATTGGCTGCCTCCTACATGCCCTATTGGGGATTGAGCCTGAAACCCAGGCATGTGCCCTTGACCGAAATCAAAACCTGGACCCTTCAATTCCCAGGCTGATGCTCTATTCACTGAACCAAACCGACTAGGGCACCTGTAGTATTATTTTAAGTTATAAATTCCATTTTAATTCTCTAAAGTTTGGAAACTCAATAGTTCCAAATGCAGCCATTTAATTTTATAAAGTCAAGCAAATTGACTTCAAAATCATACTACACTTTCTGTTTGACTTTCATAAGTTTGGTCTTTTTGCCTTTGAATTCTTTAAAAAATTATTATTTTTAATTACAGATGGCATATATTATTATGTTTTGTCAAATATGGAATGCTTCACAAATTTGTGTGTCATTCTTGCTCAGAGGCCAGGATGATCTTTTCTTATTATTCCAGTTTTAGTACATGTGCTGTCAAAGTGAGCATGGCATGTGTTATTATATTAATGTCCAGTGTACAAGACTGTGATTAGATATTTATATAGCTTAGGAAGTGACCTCTCTGATAAGTCTAGGACCTGTCTGACACCATACATATCTCTATATATAAAGTCAGTGACAAGAATGCTGTAATGACCAGAATGACCTTGGCCAGCCTGCCAACATCCCACAGCTCTTCCCCCTTCCCAGTTCCACCCCTGATAACTCTCCCCACCCCAATAGGGGGCCAGGCTGGGTGGCCAACTTCCTGCAGCCCCTCCCCAGCTAGCCCACCTTTGATGGGCCCCACCACCCCTATCAGCCCGTGGCCCCTCCCCTCAGTCAGCTCTGCCCACAATCGGCCCCCTACTCTGATCAGAGGCATGGTCAGCTGGCCAACTATCCCTGTTCTCCCAGCAAATCCTTTGGCCTGCAATGGGCCCCCTCCCCCACCTCATTTCAGGGTGGGCCAGTACAATTCCTCCCCACAGCCAGTCCCATCTCTGATCAGCCCTTCCCAATCCATCTGCCTGTAGCCCCTCCCCCAGCCAGCTCCCCACACCAATTGGGGCAAGGGCTGGCTGGCCAACTTCCCACCGCCCCTCCCCACAGCCAGCCCCACTCCTAATAGCCCCCCCCCAATGGGGGTGGGGCCCACCAGCCAATCACCTTCAGCCCCTCCCATCAGCCAGCCCACCTCCTGCCATCTCCTACTCCCAACAGGCCTGGCCCTGTTCCACCCCGATTGGGGCTAGACCAGCCGGACCCCATCCATGCAATAATTCCTGCACTGGGCCTCTAGTACTCTAGTAGTTATTATTATACTAGAGGCCTGATGCATGAAGTTTTGCCCACAAGATGCCTAGATCTATAGCAGTCACCTTGGGTTAGAGGGTGATCTTCAGAAGGGAGACCTCATACTAGGGTGGTCTAAGATTAAGAAAGAAAGAATCTGAGACCATGATGATGGTGGAGCTACTTTATCTGCTCAGAGACACCTCCCTCTGCATTTATTTTTCTCAAGAGAGTAATAATTTATATCTTGTTTCAGACACTATTATTTAATTTCCAGTCTCTGTTACTAGCAGCTGAACACAAATCCTAAATGATGCATGTTAAACATTAATTGAAACTATTTTGAGATTTTAGGGTTAAATTCCCAGATATATATAATGGTCGGTCTCTCTCTCTCTCTCTCTCTCTCTCTCTCTCTCTCTCTCTCTCTCTCTCTTCCTCCCTTCTTCCCTCCCTCTCTCCCTCTCTCTTTCTCCCTGTTACACACTTACACACACACACACACACACACACACACACACACACTCTACATGCACACATTGCAATTTGTAAGAAAAAAGCTAAGTGGTTATGTGAAGTTGTATTAATACATTTTATGCAACTGCAAAGGGTCACATTTGTAAGAGGAACTGTAAGAAGACAAAAACTAAAACATTACTAACTTATTTCACAGCATGTATAATTAGACTTTAAAAAGTAGAGGGAGCAAGAAGAAAGAAAATACAGAAACAGAATGTAGCAATAGAATGTTAATAACTATTTATTTAATTTTTTTGTAGATTTAGCTAAGTACAATATTGATAGCAAAAGAGGGAGAAAAGATCAATCTATAGAGCAGTCAGATAGAGTGAAAAGGATTAATCATTTTCTCTTCAGAAGCTGTCCCCAATTCTCTTCATCTTTTCAGATCCGGCTCTTCTATGCAGCTCCCAGGGATCCCCAGGTAGGAATTAACCTCTGCTCTGTGTGCATTTATAGAAACAGGACTAAGGTACAGTGAGTAAGGCATTTGTTTTAGGCATAAAATTTAAAAGGGGGTCAAAAGCTCAAAATCATGATACATATTTTAATGGAATATTTAATTATAACACTGTAGCATGCAGGATGGTCTTCTGTTTTTGTAAATAATTTTTTTTAAAAATAAACCTTTAATTTTAGAAGTATTAGAAAGGTTCCCCCCCACAACCTCTTCTAGCCTGCAATACATTTTTAATTATACTTTGCTTTTTATCTTTATAATAGAAGTCAAATAGCACTTTTTATAAACATCCTTTCTCAACAGGCCCACACTTCTTTTTATATTCCTCATACTACTCTGTTTCAAGCATAAAGGTCTCTTAAAAATATTAAATTAGATCTATCGAATGATTTTGCAAAAATATACTCAGGACTGCAGGATTAAGTTTTCATCATTAAATTCAACTATAGCAAAATAATAACTAGAGTAATTAATGTTTTTAAATGCTTACAATTCAGTTATTGGAAATATCACCTGACTTCTCTATGACTAAAACCCTACCCAGCCTGGAGAAATAGGGAATTGTACACTACTTTACATTCATATGGCGCTTTGTGCTTTCTTTTAATACTCAACCGTACAAGGTTAAGTATTATCATTCCTATTTATTGTGGAAAAATTTAAAAGTGAAGTGTCCTGCCCAAGGAGTTTCAGGGAGAAAGTGGCAGAGCTCACATCCTAACCCAGGTTTTCTGTGTCAAAATCCAATTCACATCCTGGCTGGTGTTGCTCAGTGGTTGAGCATGGTCCCTTGCACTGAAAGGTTGCCAGTTGGATTCCCAGTCAGGGTACATGCCCAGGTTTTGGGTTCATCCCTGTTTAGCATACATTATTTCTCTCTCTCTCTCTCTCTCCTGCTTCCTTCCCCTCTCCCATTCCCTTCTTCAAACAGTCATAAGATTGACTGAAGAGAAACAATTTAACAGAGCAACTCTAACAGAATGGATTGTGTTTAAGAATCTCAATAACACCTTAAGCAGCAAAATTTTAGCAAGTGTACTTGATGATTAAAATTGTTCTCATTTTTGTGTGTTTGATGACATAGATGAACTCTTCTAGCATATCAAATGTTATGATTAAGCGCAGAAACATGTATCCTGAAATGTCAAAGAACAGGGGGAAATTATGTAACACTGGAGTATGTTTCTAACTACAACTTTACTACTAACGAGTGCAATATTTGGCAAACTATGTAAATCATACATGTTTGCTTCTTCATGAAAAGAAACGTTTAAGAAATTCTTTGAACTGTTCAGCTGAAAAAAGTTATTTCAGTGTGAAATTAAAGTACTTAATAGTTAGGAGTTAATCTTAATGGATTATTTTTATACTTAGGGGAAAAAAAAAATCCATGACTGTATTTTAAAACTCCATAGGGTAATTCAATTTGGTTAAGAGTCTATAACTGTTTCAAATATAACTTTCATCAGCATATAATAAAGACATAACCAAAAAACAAAATATCTATCATTAGCCAATCTAGTAGATTTCCTATAAAAATTACTGGCTCTCCTCATTGATTATTTCCTAGAGACATGAAAAACTTGTCTTCTTTTGAGTTCCAAGGAAAGCCTTTGTCAAGAACAACCAGAACTCACCAGAAATTCAAAAGCCATTCATTTTCTTGAATTGCAACCAGTCATCAATTACTACGTATGGAGCCACAGGGTGCCTTAGGCATTCAAGTGCCAAGTGATTTATTTGCATTATTCAAAGGATGTCTAAGGGAAGCCTGAAGGTTTGCAGACGCCTTTTAAGGATGCAAAGCGGTGTGTGTGCTTCTCTCCTTTAAACTGCTCCTACCTGAAATGAATAGTCTGCATGGAGCAGAGCCCCGGAGGTTTCTAACACCCTGAGCCTCCCAGGGAGCAAAGACCCCCACCATGGGGTGCCCAGCGAGCGAGCGACAGGCTGGTGAGGGGGGCAGAGCCTGACCCCACAGGGGAGGGGGAGGGCCCTGGTCAGCCCCGCCCTCCCTCCCGCCATGAGCAGGGCGGCCTCCGCATCCCCGCCCTTCCCCCCACCGGCCGCTGCAACCCTGCCCTTCCCCCACCGCACTCCCACCCCCCACCCCCGCTCAGCCTCCCCACCGCCGGGGCCCGGCTGGTTCTCGCGAGATCCGGGCCACTGGGCGCTCGGGGCCTTTTCAAATCGCGATCCGTTACCGCGCCCCCGGCCGCCGCCATTGTCGCGCTCGGAGCCTCGCAGCGGCGGTGGAGCAGCGGCGGCGGGATGGCGGACGCGGACAAGGCCGAGGGGCCGGGCGCCGCCGGCCACGACAGCCCGCAGCAGCAGCCGCCCGCGGAGCCGCCCGCGGAGCCGCGGCGAGAGCCGCCGCCGGAGACGGAGAAGCAGCCTCAGCTCGGCAGCGGCGGCAGCGGCGCCAACGGCGTGAAAATGTATTGTCTTTTCCTCCGGGGGCGGGACGGGACGGGGGCGCAGGTCGAGGCCGGGGCCGTTTTCCGGGGCCGGGGCCGGGCTGGGTCTCCGGGGAGCGGCCCGGAGGAGCAGGTGCAGCCGGGCCGCTCCCAGGCCTCGCCGGCCGTCGGCCTCCCGCCCTCCTCGCCGGCCCGGCCCGGCGCGGGGTGCGGGGTGCGGGGCCCGGCCCGCCGGCAGCCGGAGGTCCCGGCTGCCCCCTGTGCCCTCCTCTGGCCGGGGGCCCGGGAGTGGAGCCCTGCGGCCGCCGCGGGTCCCGGGAAGTGTCCGGCTCCGAGAGGCCGGCGGCGGGTGCCCATCACTAGGCAGTAACTAGGGATGACATCATCGACATTTCCTCCCGGGGATCGCCCGGCCTGCGGCCTCGTGCTGCCGAGCTTTGTGCATTCAGCGGTCCCGCTGTGTTTTCAAAGGAAAGGCTCATTTCTGCACGGATAGCTAGGTACCCAGAGGAAGTTGAATCATGCGCTGTTAGACCGGATCCATTGTGTTCCCCTCGAATTGGAAGAGGTGCTTTACAAAGGGGGAGAAACATGTGCCTTTGCTCGCCCTTCCCGCTCCTCAAAAGTGTGTCCACCCCTGCAGGCTTTTTTTTTTTTTTTTTTTTTTTTTTAACAGTGTGTGATGGCAGGCTCATCCTTTGGTAAAATGGTACAGCGATATTTCCTTAATTGGGAGAAATCCACTACTTTGAAGGTCGCACCTGTCACCAGAGCCTATAAAGAAGGGAGCTGATGGGAACACATCATCATTTGTGGTGACTCTTAAGGAAGTGTGATTACCACCCCCCTTTGTTCTTGTTTCCAGAGGGTCTGTGAAGTCAGGCATTGGTTTGTGTATGCCCAACTCCTTAAACGTGAAGTTGAAAGTATGTGTTATTTTTCCCTTTTCTCAGTGATTCTTCGGAGTAGAAGGCAGTGAGCCTATGCTCACACTACAATAGGCCAGGGGCATGCTCTTCCTTCCGTTTTGTATAAGAATGTTGGAACCAGTGTAGTTAATCAGGATCAGTCTGTTTGAGGGTGGGTTGCACATAAGGTTGGTTCGGGCACTCTTGCTCTCAGTTTGGCTTGAGTAGGATAAGGCAGTACCTCTAGCCAGAAGAGGTGAAGGTATAAGCGAAGGACTGTGGTGCACCTCAGTAACTGAGGAACCAAAAGTGACTGAAGCTCCTCCTTGCATGCTTACCAATATGTGGGGCTTTCAGGGATTTGGCATCATAAGTATGAATGAAAACCAGTGACATGATACACTTAAAATGCTTTTCTATTGATAAAAATATCTAAACATGGGTCTTGCCACCCTTTTCTCTTGAACAAAAAGGGTAGCCTTGGATTACAGAGAGTAGTCCTACTTTACTTGGATATGAAAAGTTTTATATATCATGGAACAAGATTCCAATGTGTGTGGAGCCCTTCATTGTATATGTTTCCACAACAGGGACAGCTGGTATCACTTCCATCAGATCCAACAGTCTCTAATCCCTTTTAAAGTCTCACTGTGGTTTAGTTAGACAGGAGGGGATAGAGGTGGAAAAAGAATCTCTTTAACTTCTAATTGGAAAAAGAAAATGCAAGGTGAAGGAATGTTACTATCTAGTAAGCCCAAGTGCAGATCCTTTTCATATTGCTTATTATTCATTCCTCTGCTATCTTTTCCAAGAAGTTGAGTGAAGAGGTCAGTTTACTTTCTGGGGTTTCTTGAACTGTCTACTCTATTCCATAGAAATATATAATGGTCCAGCATGGGTGACCTACTCACACTGAAAAACTAGCAATCTGACAACCATTTTTTGGGCCCTACGAACCAACAGGAGTAGTAACACTCAATGTATAAACTTCAATTGATTTCCATATATTTTTAATGGTAAGAATTAATAGAGATGATAAAAATTACCAAATATTATCTTAAAATATATATTGCTTAGAATTAAACACAGTGCCTCTTGTTATCAAGATTGAAATGACTTTTGCTGAGGTTAATCCATAGTCACAGGATGGAGACCACTCTGTCTTACTCATCTTTTATCCCCAAGGTATTATGATTAAAAAGACCCAATAAATACTTATTTAAGAAATGAAGAAGTGAACTTTTATGATCATGAAACTTATATACAGAGGACTTAGTTGGCATGTTCACAACTTTTGTCACGAAATTAAAGATGTTTTCCTAGGTGTAGTCGTCTTTTTGTGTGTGTGTGTGTGTGTGTGTGTGTGTGGGCGCACCAAATAGTATCCTACCTCTCTTAAGTGAATATCAGGAGGAAAAATAGTATTGTTGTATCTCCTCATTATTCAAGGTTTATTAAGTATGTGGAAATTGAGAATTATATTAGGGTACTAGTGTAAAATATTAAGTGTTGGGGAAGGGTGAAATAGTTGAAGTAGAATAGTATTTTTTAAAATCATATTATGAGTAAAGAAAGGAACTGGGCTTAATTTTGGATCTCATGCTATAGCTTTATGTTTTAAAAATATTAAAACATATTTTCTTGTTTGATGTTCATTATTGATTTCTTAAAAAATTATGCTATCATTTGGGTAGGAATAATTCAATCGTAAGAGTAGATAACATTTTTGTAACTTAAAATAGTCATAGTCTGTACAACAGTATGGTGATGACCAGAGAGAGAAGGGTTGGGAGGAGGTAGAAGAGTTAGGTAAAGGGGGGATAAATAGTGTTGGTAGAGACCCACGGACTGAGAACCACTGCTGTAGACCATTGGAAAACACAGATATTTACAGTACGATTCATAACAGTAGCAAAATTACAGTTATGAAGTAGCAATGAAAATAATTTTATGGCTGGGGGTCACCACAACATGAGGAACAGTATTAAAGGGTAGTGGCATTTGAAAGGGTGAGGACCACTGGTCTAAAGGAATAGTTTGGGAATTATTATATGAATTTCTGGATATAGTGCCAGTATTTTGATATTATATAGCATTGTTTTCCTAAGAGATTTTACATATATTTTTACTATGTCTTCCATAATGTATTTAGGACATAGAGTTCAGAAAAGGAGTAATTGTAGCTTCATTTCTTCATCAGATCATACCTTTGGCTCAAAACTAATCTGCCTTCCATAGGCAGTCTTAATTGTGCATAGAGAGGAACAGTTGCCATTTTTGGTAGTTTGCTAGAGTTGGACAGGTGAGATGTTCCTTTCCAAACTGCCATTTCTGATGAGGGAAGATGTTTGATAGTGAAGGTGTCCCTTTCAAGGTCTGAAAAAGTGGCAAAGCAAATGTGGTCCTAATGTTTCTTAATTTTAGCAGTTTTTCTACTAAAATTAAGAGCTAACTACCATTTGACTGTTCACTCATTTAAGAATTAACATTTATTGAGCAGTCACCAATGCTAGATGCTGCTGATAACAACACAGATAGTTTTTGTTTTTGTAGAGTTTTATAAATCATATGTATGGCTATGTTTTTTCTTGCTCAGAAAAGTGTGTGAAAAGTTCTATATATCATGGAATAAGATTGTAGTGTGTGTGAAGCACTGCAATGTATGTTTCCACAATTGCTAGGCTTAGAAGATAATTTAGACCCTGGATTATGAAACCTGATTGGTTATCAGATTATCCAGAAAGTTTAAAAAAATGTAGATTCTTGGATGCCATTCCCAGAGATTTTTATTAATATACTAGAGGCCCAGGGCAAAAACTCATGCATGGTTGGGGTCCAGTCACCCAACCATACATAAATTCATGCACAGGTGGGTCCAGTCGCCCAGCCCCAATTGGGGAGGATCAGGGCTGGGCCAGCTGGGAGGAGGGGCTACAGACAATTGGCTGGTGGGTCCTGCCCAAGATTGGGGGGAGGGGGGTGGGCTGATTGGGGGCAGGGCTGCCTGTGGGGAGGGGGTATGGGTGGGAGAGGCTGATCAGGGATCAGCTGCCTGGGGAAGGGCTATGGGAGGTTGGTTGGCTGGCCCCACCCCCAATTGGGCCAGTTTGCTGCCTGCAATGGGTATCAGAGACCAGTCATTCAGGTGTTCCATTTGCTGGCTTTTTATAGATGTTTATGAAAAATAGCTTTAAAATCAAAGTTTTAGTTAATTTTAAATTCACTAGTGTAATTAGTGATTTAAAATAAAGCTGTTATTTCTGTAAAAAAATAAATTGCATTTCAAAAATATATATATTTAAATTTTTATCTATAGGATTTATTTTAAGTGTATACTTACATCCAAAAATGGTTAATGGATAGCATCACATATAAAACTGATTACAGTTTTATAAATTAAATAACTTTTCAGTTAGGGCCTCATTAAAAGGTAGTTTTGCCCTGGCTGGTTTGGCTCAGTGGATGGAGTGTCGGCATGTGGACTGAAAGGTCCCAGGTTCGATTTCAGTCAAGGGCATGTACCTTGGTTGCTGGCACATCCCCAGTGGGGAGTGTGCAAAAGGCAGCTGAATCGATGTTTCTCTCTCATCAATGTTTCTAACTCTCTATCCCTCTCCCTTCCTCTCTGTAAAAAAAAAAAAAAAAAAAAAAAAAAAATCAATAAAAAAATGTATATTTTTTTAATATATATTTTATTGATTTTTTTACAGAGAGGAAGGGAGAGGGATAGAAAGCTAGCCTCCTGCACACCCCCACCAGGGATGTGCCCGCAACCAATGTACATGCTCTTGACCGGAATCGAACCCGGGACCCTTCAGTCCACAGGCTGACGCTCTATCCACTGAACCAAACCGGTTTTGGCAATATATATATATATATATATATATATATATATATATATATTTTTTTTTTTTTTTTAAAGGTAGTTTTATAGAATTCTGGTTGGTGGTGTATTTAAGTACTGCTCCCTTCCTCTACTTCATCTTCTATTACAGATAATACTAATAAAAATGGCATGATTCTATAATGTGCCCAATTCTAGTTTATAGGTTAAAACACAGAAAATTTTGAGCATGAAAATATTAGGATAACATCAGTTTTCTATGTTGATTAATACAAAAATACAAAAAAAATTTGAGTTATGGGAGTATATACATGTATAGATATGTAGTTATACCTATGTTTTTTTTTAACTATATTTTTCATCAATGGAGGAGAAAAGGTCTGGGAAGAAACTGTTAACCTTTAAGAGATGAAAATTTTAAGGTATCATTTTGTAAAATAATTTTTTAGATTTCTGAATAAGGCCCAGAAAGTTAATTCTCCATTAAAGGTGACAGTTTTATATACTGTAGGAATAAAATCAGGCATTTCCCCCTCTTAAGTCCTAATGACATTTTATTATGCATTATGATGAGAAAAGCTGGGTGATTTTTTTTTGATTCTGCAGCTATATAATATAGGGGGGAAAAAGATTGTGAAATGAGAATTTTGGTAATATGCCCAAATCCTTGCTTTGAGAGATGGCATTGGGTAATTTCAAAGCCAGCAATCTGATTTTCCAGCTGCTTTGCTGAGATCTAACTTTTGGATAGTATTGTGAAGTGAAGTGATAAATATCTAATGTTTAATATAGACTTCCATTTTGTTTTGTTTTTAATTCATAGGGAGAATGATGAATCAGTGAAAGAAGAGAAATCTGAATTAAAGGAAAAGTCTACAGGAAATAAGAAGGCCCATAGATTTCATCCTTATTCAAAAGATAAGAATTCAGGCACTGGAGAGAAGAAGGGTCCAAATCGTAACAGAGTTTTCATTAGCAACATCCCATATGACATGAAATGGCAAGCTATTAAAGATCTCATGAGAGAGAAAGGTAAACATCTATGATAAACTCACTGTTGAATAAGCACATTGAAGGGGGAGGGAACTAAGCAAACTTTTTTTTTATACCTCTGAGCCACAGAGACTCAAATAATTGATTTTTGTTTATTTCTTGACACATGAATTAATCATTTCCTCTTCTTTCACTTGACACAGTTTCATTACAAGGTAGTATGGATAAATAAAGTTTTTTCCTTTTTGTTATTTTAGCAGGATAGTAGCTAGCCAGCATATGCATGCCACCAAGAACTTTGTTAAAGTGATTGCTTTGTTTAGTTGAAGTTTTTATAGATTTTTAAAGGACTATTGCATTAGTTAAGTAATACATTTAGCTGTTAAAGTATGAATAATAAGGTCTGATAATTTTTTCCCAAAAGCTGCTTTGTTATTATCTTGGTGGAGTCTGGAATCTGGCTGTGGAATTCATTTTGTTTGCATTGTCATGAATGCGATGATGCTGTCTCTGCAGTTCAATTTAAAAATTGTGTTATTGCTGTTACAGTTTTGTTTTCAGAATAACCTGAAAACCTACATTTTCTATACATGGTTGGTTTTGGGGGAAAATAATTTTAATAATTGATCTTGTAAAAGTTAGTTTTGTTATCTCTTGAAAAATCGAGTTTCAACAGTCCTGCAAACTATGTACTTGGCTTTGAGGCTGATCTCCTCTAATAAACTAAAAAAAAAATTGCATTGGTGTATCTGTTGTAAGGTGACAACTATTTGATTGGTTTTATTCATTGACTTTATTTAGAAAGTGTGTGGCTTGCTGTGAAGCATGACTTGTAAATTTAGTTTGATGGCAAACATGATTGAAGACATTCAGGTAGGAAGTCACCTTAAAACAGCTGTTGTGTGTAGGCGACTAAAGTTATTTGAAAAGTGCTAATGTTGATGTTTTAATACGATAGGCGAAGGGACCATTTGTATGTATATGTGCATTTGTTCACCAACTATATCATGCTGGCCAAAATATGATCTGTAGTATGAATTAGGTTAATACAGTTGTTAGCTTTTTTAGAGAATGTGGATGATGTACATTTCTGAAAATCAGTTAAATTTACAGAGCCATTGACAGGAGGTATGCTGGTCTGGTTTTGATTGTTGGTGAATAAGAGGTGCTTTCTGTAGAGCTGTGCACAGGGTGCAGTAAAGCAGACACGGTGTTTAAATGCTTTGTCTCTTGGTATCTTCCTTTTGTGTGTCTATGTAGTTGGTGAGGTTACATACGTGGAGCTCTTTAAGGATGCGGAAGGAAAATCCAGGGTAAGTGCGTGGGCAGTAACCTGCTCAAGGTTTACAAGTGCCTCGGCAGTTTACTTTCTGTATCATACTGTACCAGTTTTTTTGGAAACTTAAGTTTCATTTTGTTTTACTTTATTAAGCAAGATTTGAGGCTTTATTCTAGCAAGTCTGACACTTATACAAATCAAGCTAGCAGCCTGGAAGGGATGGGTTTTATAAATGCTCATAAAGGGCATTCACTTTTTTAATGCTCTAAGGTAATGCTTCTTCTTAGACAATAGATTTTAATATAGGATTTTTTTTTGTTGTGTTTTGTTGTCTTCAAGGATATTTCAAAAGTCACTGAATTGATAATATTTCCTTAAAGTCCTATGAGAGGCCTATAACTTAAAGGTGCTGATTCAGAATGTATATTTGGAATTTATATTGAAAAAAACCTAATTTGTAGCCTACAGGACTACATAAGAGGCAGTGCTCTGACCAATTGATATTTATGACATTGATGATTTAAATTGACATAGAAGGGTTTGGGTGATAGCCAATTTTGATTTTTAGCAGCAAGAAAAGAATATGCTGAAAAATGGAAAGTTCTTAACAGTATTTAATTTTATTAGCAAAAAACAATTGGATGCGCAAAACAAAAACTTGGTCATTATATCCATTGTCACTTTGAACAGTAATAATGACTAGGAATTATTTTTAAAAATGATACTACAAATTTGTTTCTTTAACATAGGTGATTTTTTTTTTTTTTTTTGCCTTCTTGGGACTGGATGCTGTTAAGTTGTATGCAGCCAGTTTGAGAACTTTGTTAAAAGTGAGATTAATATTTCCTAATTTGATTTTTTTATAAAATTGAAAAATATACATTTAAAACTATTTGTGTGCAAAATAGCTTTAAACTATTTCTAACTATGGTAAGGACAGGTATATTGGAGTTTTCAATTATTTGTTTGAATTACTTTTGATTGAATTAGTGCAATTACATTATATTAGTTTAAACATAAAGAAGAGTCATCTAAAATGTGTTCTAAGCTTATTATGCTAGATCCTACTATCTTAAATAGATATAAAATTATAGAAACATTGTGGTCACTGCCTTTTATGTTCTGGAGGTATAAAAGAAAAAAGTGACTATTAACTGATTGCTTTTAATGACTTACATGTTAGACTCTACCATTAACTTCGTCTACTGATGAAACCTTTTTCTCTTTTGCATATATTGACAAATCTTCCTGGATATAGGGTTGTGGGTAAGAATTTTTTTTTTTAAGTATCTTAAGTCAAATTTAAAC
This sequence comes from Pipistrellus kuhlii, assembly GCF_014108245.1. Classification (NCBI taxonomy): domain Eukaryota; kingdom Metazoa; phylum Chordata; class Mammalia; order Chiroptera; family Vespertilionidae; genus Pipistrellus; species Pipistrellus kuhlii. The sequence goes on from NW_023425404.1 coordinate 47,243,632, forward strand.
TTCTGATTGTAAAAAAAAAAAAAATAACCTTAGTACATAAAAATTTCCTCCCAATTTTTTCTCAATTAAGTGTGGTTGAATTTAAAGATGAAGAATTTGTAAAGAAAGCACTAGAAACCATGAACAAATATGATCTTAGCGGAAGACCCCTGAATATTAAAGAGGTAAGAGTTCTTATAATTGGAATAATTTAAACATTTGAATATAAGGACATATTTCCTTTGGATTTTTGTCTGAGTACATATTTTTTGTTTTAGCATAGATGTTCATTAAAGCATTATTTATTGGTGATAATTTTGCTTATACATGATTTTCTATTTGACTTCAAGCAGTTATCCTATATATATGATTTGTTCCAAATTATTATAAGCAGAGGTACATTATTTAAATAAATTTCAGGACCCAAACTATGGCCAGTGTGGCTCGGTTGGGCATTGCCCTGTGCACCAGGAGGTAGCCAGTTTTATTCTCAGTCATGGGCACATGCTCCGGTTACGGGCTTCATTCCCCTGGTAGAGGGTATGTAAGAAGCAGTTGATTGATGTTGCACTTTCATATTGATGTTTCTCTCCTTTTTCTCTCTAAGAATCAATAAACTATTCTTTAAAATAATGTTAAAGATGTCACGATTTTATTGATGTATACATTTTCAATTTTTAAATTGTGTTGCTTAACTTGAAAAATATAGTTGATACTAGAGGCCTGGTGCATAAAATTTGTGCATGGAGGGGGTTCCTCAGCATGGCCTGCACCCTCTCCAATCTGGGACATCCCTCTTGCAATCTGGAATGACTGGCTCCTAACTACTTGCCTACCTGCCTGCCTCCCTGATCACCCCTAACCCTTCTGTCTGATTGCCTGATCTCCCCTAACCCCTCTGCCTGCTGGCCTGATTGCCCCTACCTTCCCCCGTGCCTGTCTGATCACCCCTAACTGCCTCTGCCTGCTTTCCTGATCACCCCTAACTACCCTCCCCTGCCAACCTGATCGCCCCTAATGGCCTCTGCCTCGGTTCCCACTGTTATGGCTTTGTCCAGAAGGAAGTCAGATATCTGGAAGATTGCTGGTCAACCTGGTCTAATTAGCATATTACCCTTTTACTAGTATAGATAGATTATATAGGATAGGATTGCTTAAATGGAAGAGGGGAAGAGTCTTTTTCAAGAGGAGAAAATGCTCTTGGCAGACAAAAACATAAACCTATATCTGGACTAATAGCCATATGCATTATATTGCCAAACCAGTCATTAAATGGAATCATTTTCTTACACCTTACACAAAATAGCTGTTTCCCTTAAAACCCTTCCTCAGCCCCTACCTTAGGCTCTGCCTTTGCAGTTCACCCAGATTAGGTTCTGATTGGTCAGTTTCTATGCCAGTCAGCGTCAAAAACCCCACCTCCTAGGTAGCCATTGGCTTCTCATAATTCACTCAGATTTGGTTCTCATTGGTTGGTTTGTATGCCAGTCAGCATCAAAAGCTCCACCTCCTAGGCAGCCATTGGCTTCTTGCAATTCACCCAGATTTGGTTCTGATTGGTTGATTTCTATGCCAGTCAGCATCTCCAGGCCTATCATGGGGCCTGATCATAGCAGCAGGGCTGTTCAGCAGCCACCTCAGGCTACCAGCAAGCAGCTGAACTGCTGACCTCTGGGGGAGAGAGAGAGAGTCTTGGCTGCTGACGAGGGAGAGAGAAACAGGGTCTTGCATCACTTTCCTGGCCTCACCAGCAGCTACTGCCACTGCTGATCAGCCATGCCTCTCTCTCTGAAATGAAAGGCCAGCAGTTCAGCCTGCTGACGTGCTGTGTGCACAGCCTAATGAACAGTCAAGCCTCTGGTCATTGTGGATGTGATAGATCCAGGGTTTGTATATATTAGGATTCTTATAGTTGGTAATCGAGTTTGCTTAATAATGCAAAC